>NC_090436.1:497742895-499056645 GCF_031143425.1 Pleurodeles waltl | reverse complement strand
TGTCTAGAGGGGATTCACAAACAGCCCAACTGTCAGTCTGACCCAGACAGGGAATCCACAGACAGGTAGAGTCACAGAACGGTTTAAGCAGGAAAATGCCCACTTTCTAAAAGTGGCATTTTCACACTGACAATTCAAAAACCAACCTTACCAAAATATGTATTTTTTAATTGTGAGACACAAAACTCCACATTTCTATCTGCTCCCAAAGGGAATCTGCACTCAAACGTTATTTGAAGGTAGCCCCCATGTTAACCTATGTGAGAGATAGGCCTTGCAACAGTGAAAACTGAATTTGGCAGTATTTTACTATTAGGACATGTAAAAGACATCAGTACCTGTCCCACCTTTAACATACACTGCACCCTGCCCATGGGGCTACCTAGGGCCTACCCTAAGAGTGCCTTACATATATAAAAAGGGAAGGTGTGGGACTGGTAAATAGGTACTCTTGCCAGGTTGAATTGGCAGTTTAAGTTTAAAACTGCACACACAGACACCGCAGTGGTAGGTCTGAGCAAGGTTTACAGGGCTACTCAGGTGGGGGGCACAACCAGTGTTCCAGGCCCACTAGTAACATTTGACTTACAGGCCCTGGGCAATTCTAGTGCACTTTACTAGGGACTTACTAGTAAATCAAATATGCCAATCATGGATAAACCAATCACACATACATTTTACACAGGCAGCACTTGCAGTTTAGCACTGGTCAGCAGTGGTAAAAGTCACAGGGTACCATAAACAGCAAAAACAGAGTCCAGCACACAGTTAGAACCTGGAAGGCAGATGCCAAAAAGACAGGGGAGACCACACCAAGGATGCCTGGTCTAGCAGCCTCACACAAAGGGCTTGTCTACCCCCAACTAATGTCTGGAGCCTGTGCTGGAGGAGAGAGGGGACACTATTTGCACCAGTTGGAACTGGTAGAAACCTTTTTTCCCCCTCTTTTCGAGTGCGTTGCAAAATGAGTACAGGGGGCTTTCCCTGACAAATTGGGACATTAATGGACTACTGAATTGGACACAGAATGCTGCAGGAGGGACTCACCAAGCACCTCCTAGGATTGCTGCTGTTGTGCTGACCTGTGACCTGATGGGTCACTAGGAGGAACTGTCACTGTCTGCAACTCTTTTGCTGGCCTGTTTGATGGGCCTTGTAGCCCTGTGCTCTCCTTTTCCGTCTCCAGGGGCTGGGTGCTATGGTCCCTGCACCTTGCATCTACTTGCTTCTCAGTGCAAAGTAGTGTTTTGCCTTGATTTGTGCAGTGCAAAGAAGAGTGCCTTATTTTTTGAGCAAAAATGTATGAGCGCTATTTTTTGGGTGCCCTGAAGCGCTATGTTAAGTCGATTAAATGTCATGAAAAGCGCTGTAGTTCGTCTGCAGGAGAAAAGCTCTGCACGCCTGAAGCACGCCCGTGATTGGCACCCCCGGAGCACCGGAGTGGGTTGGAATGTGCCCCAGGGGCCCAGGAGAGCTTTTTGCAGGTACCCCCAGGGCACAAGAAGGAAATGCTTCCAGGAGGATCTCCGCCGCAGCCCTGGTCGGAAAGGAAGCGCCTCGGGGGAGACCCGCCACCCAAGAGTTACATATGTCCAGTGGAGTAGATGTGCCATATTGAAGCCCCGGAGGGCTCCTTACCTGCTCCAGGAGGAGTGCACCGAGTGCATCACGGGAGAGCCACCGCCGGGGGCAAACGGCTGCAGTAAGATTGTGACCAGCACAGAAGGGAGGTCACCTCGTTGTCTTGGACTGACCGTGTGCCCACCCCCCAGTAATGGCATACCTTAGATTTGAGGGTGGTTTGCAGGGTGGGGCAGAAGAACGCTGGGCCCCCTTACAGTTGTTGTGGCTCGCAAATGTGGTCTCAACCTGGGCCCCCCTACCCACACCAGTTCCTGAGGTAAACCTAAGCAGGCCAGGGTGGTAATCCTCAAAGGAGGTCCCCGGGCCTGCAAAAATTACCCCTTTCACAGCAGGTGCTAAAACCAGAGTAACGGAGCTCTGCAAGTGGGGACACATATATATCCCCATTTTGCCCACTTCATTTTGGCACTCAGTGCAGAGGAAAGGTCGCTCTCACCGTCCTGGGTGAGAAAATTGTGAACTGAGATGTAACTTACTGATAATGTGTTCTTTATTGACTACGCATTTAGGGTAATATGTTCCCATGACTTGCCATATGTTTTCTGATGTTTCTTTTATGGACATTTATGATGGTATTATAGCACATGCATTGTTGGTAACCTGTTTTATTATGAACTATCCATTTCTGGTGATAGGTTTCTAAGCAATATTTACCTGTCTACTGCTTATGTTGCAGGATAACCAGTAACCTATATGTTCTATGTGACTACTGCTGGCTTTCGCAGAGTAATTGTACTGTGTAATGTTCTGTCAAGTCCTTGGGTAGCAGAGTATTACTGACATGTTGTGTTTGGTCTAACGAGATGTGTACAATACAGTTTGTTTTTATATAACTTGGTGTTGTGTTTCCTTCATGGTGGGGATAGTGTGTCATGTGTGTTGCTTGTGTTGGCAATCACTTTACAGATTTCCTCTGAGATAGGCCTGGCTGTTCGTGCCAAGCCACCAAGGGGGTGAGCAGGGGTTATCTTTGGTGTGTAACTCCCTCGCCCTGACTATAGTGGGTGGGTTCTGCCTGGCTTAGGTACATACCCTAGCCAACTAGAAACCCCATTTCTAACAGTCCCAAACTGTGGAGGAGTACTTTCTTAGTCTCACACTGCCAATGCCTTAAGAAGATCTGGAGGTATGTTAGTGTGTTGTTTATTGCCTCTCTGCATTGCATACTTCTACTGAGGTAGGGGTTGGTGTAGGTCTCAGCTGGGGCTTTACAAATATTGGAGATTGCACTGCTAGCTGTGTACCTCAAGTCAGATTGAATAGTAATGTTGGACTCATCTGTGCCACCTCCCACAACAACTGGCTTATCTTCATCATCCTCTTCCATGCTTCTAAGGCTTTCAGGAGACTTTCTTCTCCCTTGCCTTTCCTGACATCTCTTGGACTCTGCCCCGGTCCACTTCATGCCCCTATTATTGTCATCAGACATGGTGCTTGGAGAAAATGGTGGAGTAGTACCCTTCCTTTCTCCTTGCTGGAGATCTGGGAGCCATTAATTCTAAAAGAGGATGTTCTTGCTCAGCAGGAAGCTTGACCTCCTGTCCTGCTTCGACTTCAGGAAGATCTACTTTTGCTGGCTGCTACTGCTGTCTACTTTGATCTGTTGCAGTGACTTCTTCAGTGACAACATTGTCTTGTGCTTAGGTCGTGGTGGCACTGTTGATGTGGGAGTGCTGCTCCCAGGTTTCTCCCCGAAGGCCGGTGTGGCAGGAACACATTTCCCAAAAAAGGTTACGGTTGACACACCACTATTGGAAGGCTACTTCGTCTCACTGACCACTTTTTATTTGGAGCAACCTTCTTTGGGGCCATCTTAAGCTCTCAGTTGGCAGTGGCACTAAACTACACAAGCAGAAGAGATTGGAGGATCGAAATCACTGTACAGGCATAATCTTTGGCAGTACTGTGGATGATGTCTCTTCTTCTCTTGTGTACCTAAAAGCAACCAAGCAAGAAAAACTTGTAGTTAGTGAAACGTGGCATTGTTGCAGGTTGAAACACTTAGCCTACTGGCTAGATGGCCCTTTGTAAGTCTGGGCCACATACTAAAATAAATTTATATTGCAAATGTAACAAACATGTGGGAAGGGTGCTGATCAGTGCAATGATTGTCCTTTACAAAAGATAACAAATCAATGAAATGTAAAATAATTAACTAGGCCCCTGCATAAACTCCAGGCCACTGACCACTATAAAATGTAAAAATCAAATTGAAGTACAAAGATATCCTGGTGCATGCCCAAGCAAACAAAAACACCCTTAATAGTTTTTCAGCTTACTTGTGTGATATCACAATCACAAAGTCCTTAACTCCAGAGCTACATATCCAGGAAACAAAGAGAGTGATCCTTCCATCTCAAAATCCAAGTGAAAAGAGACCATTGTGGCCTGAAGCGACGTGAATGGGCGCGACGTCTTGTGTGCGCTCTCTAGCGGCCTGAGAGTATTATGGTGTTCACTCGCGAGTGCCAAAATTAAATCTTGTGTGCACAACTGGAAAAAACTCTGCTTTGTGCCAGATAGCAGGCATTTGTGACCTCGACACTACACCACGTAAGAAGTCCGCAAATTTCAAAAACTCCATTAGCAGAGTGGAATTTTCTGCTAGGGCCTAACAGTAACATGAACCTGATTATTAGTTCCGATGGAGGAATTACTCATTGGATTTCCTATATCAGCAAAAAAGTGGGTTGGAGAATGGGACATGTACCTTTAGGAGTCACCCCTGCCCCCACATCAGACAACCAGGATGAATGATGGGGGCGATATCGCACTAGTTCATCCTTGAGAGACAGATTCTCCTGTTGCAAGGATTGAACTTCATTTTGTACATCACATATTGCCCTTACTAATTCTAACACAGTCAAAGTGTCCTCTGGCAGGGCCCGAGCTAGATCTTGAACATGTAATTTGTTGTCCATGTCGTCCAAGCAGTGCAGACATGCAAGGCTTGTCCTTCTGTCACTCCCTCACATGGTTCCAAAATCAGAGATAATGCTGGACGTCTTATCCCCCCAGTGGGCAGCCTATGGCAAAGGAAAAACAACCCTTAAAACACACATTGCCCCGAGGGGAAGTGGGTTTCGGATAAGACAAGAAAAGATAGTCTTGCGGCACCGAGTGTCCTCTACTGCCTTTCAACACTGGGTGAGAGGGTCAGCACTCTCTCTACATTTTGGAGTAAGTGCAGATGCAGTTCACTGGAAACAACAATGAGAATAGTTTACCAATAGTTCTCAGCACATAGAGGATATGTAGTTATTTATAATAGTATACACTTACAAGCTTCATCACAAACACAGGTACAGAGCGCTAGGACTATAGAAACATTAAGAACAAAGATATTGTTCTAGTTCTGAAAAGATAATTTTTTTCATTCAAAGAACTCAATATTGTCATTAGTCTTATGCTTAATCTATAGATGAGTGCACACTAACTGTAATCAAGTAATTAGCCTTGTCTTTAAACCTTCATCTGGAATCCTGAGGAGACTTGTGTGCAGGGAGACAAAGAGGAAGAGGAATCATTGTACTGAACACGAAGAAAAGAAGATGTCAATGGTGTCAAGATCATGGGAGCAGCCAGGAGGCTTGAGCTGAGGAAGACTAGAATGCTGGAGAATTCCAGCCAACTCTGAAGGTCAGGAACAAGGCCAAGCATCAGTTGCAACCAATAAGCATTAATAGGTGGAATTAATTAACATTAGTAAGTGGAGAAAAAAGGCCATGATAGTTAGAACCAATAAACTTGGAAACAAGAGGCTCTCCTGTGCAAACGGGAAAACCGGACAAACTAAGGGCCTGGTTTAGAAACTTGACAGAGGGGTTACTCTGCGACAATGGTGACGGATATTCTGTCTGGCGAAATCAAAATCCCATTAAAGCCTATGGGATTTAGATTTGATGGATGGGATATCCCTCACAATTGTGACAGAGTTTCCTGTCCACCAAATTTTAAATCAGGGCCTAAGTGAACAACGATACATGAGGTTCAATGGGTTTATGTGTTCTGGGAGGGGGGTCACAAAGGGGGTGAGGCCATGAAGCACCACAGCGGAAATACAACATGGGCCAGTTGTGACAAACCCACAGTACAGAGGGCACAAGAGGGGGTCATGACACTGGGATCTGGGGTGGCTGTAGTAGCACAGCAGCTACCCCAGGGAATGTTCATCAAAGTAATGCCACTAAGTTTGTGGGTCAATGAATCCATGACTCCTCCAGGACTTTTTCAATGTTTTCAAGCACTTCTGAGGCTGGAGCTTTTGCTCTACAGCTGGGGAGTGCATTGTTCTCTAGGATTAGTTTTTATTGTTGCCGTTGTTGAGGCCTGAAAGTGGCTAAAGGAGATACATGTCCTGAAGCCTCCTGTAGGGTACAAGTCTATGGCTGCTTTTATAATTGCACTTTTATTGCTTGGGAATGTATAAAAAAGTACACCAACACCTTTTGATCACTTTAATTGTTTTCCTTATTTAATAATAATGATCAAAGTAAAAACGCTGTCTTAATATTAAAAAGTGCATTAACACAGGATTATTATTTTTAATGATTTAATTTCAGTATGAAATGATGATTTTAGCATGTGAATTGGTGCTCTTGAACCTTGACCAAGCCAATAGAGTTAATGAATATGTTTTTATGACCCCTTTAAGGTGGGGGTCAATGGTAAATATGCAATGTCATCTATGGTATTTTTCATCTACCAGTGTACATATTTGTAAATTACTATACAGCATATAGTAGTGTGTGTGTAATAAATATATTTCTCCTTTTTCTGTAGAAAAAGCACTGACTGGACAATCATTTATTGAGTGTTATTATTGCATACTAATGAACAGTGATTACTAGCCCACACCACCTCCTCTGTTTACACAATGGACTGCTCTGCCTCACTACCCTGAGAGAGTCGATCGGTCCAATGAGGTGCTTGATTCCTAGTACAGGAAATTGTAGACTTATTATTTGTGCAGGCCAGACAACTAATAACCCAATTCCCTACATTTACCAACCGTGGCAACCCTTTACCGCCCAGATGTAGCACTTTTTTCTAGTGCCCACTAATGGTCACTGCTCATATTTGCATTTTTGTTCTATTGATAATCCAAACACAAAATAGGACCATTTGATGCCTCAATTCTTTCAGGAGGGTCGAGTTTTGGTGTTTCTAGTGGTCGCATTGCAGATTTCTTATTATTTCTTTTGTAACAGTTAGGACTTGACTGTCCTATCTTCATCAGTTTCTCTCATGACATGACCAGATTTGCAGCTTCTGATGACTCACCAATCCTGAACTAATGCATGAAGTACAGTCTAAGTCTCAAACCACACTCTTCCAGGCCCTTCTTAATGCCTGTGGTCAAAGGATAAAATATTATGATGCTCATATTGCCATGCACCAATAAAGTAAAACCTAAAGTAAAGTTATGGCAGCATTTATTTAAAAATGTCTTCTCCTTGGTTGGCTACTAGCTTCACCCAAACTCCCATTATTGGCTGGTCAGGTTTAGATAGGGGAATTTTAAAACCGTCAGGTACCCTCCAACCATAAAATGCATGCATGTATGTCTCGACTACTGCCAGTGTCTCTCCAAACTACTGTCAATCTGGGAAAACCACATTCACTAGCACATATGCACAGTGCAACTTCTCCTGCCCTCTCATACTTCCCATGATGTTGTTCCTTCAGCTTCTCAGTCATACCTACTAACAGTGTCATTGTCATTCGTTCTCCCTAATCAAGCATGCACTGTCCAGTCATAATCCTCTTGGTCAGGAGCCCCACACCCAATACTGAATGTGAGCTCAGCAGTCCTCTGAAAGTGAGAGCTTTCACCCTGCTGTGTGTTCATAGGAGCCCCAACAGTCATCAAAGGCCATTTTCTATTTAACCACCATCTGCGAGGTGAGAAGTTGTATTGCTTTTGGCCTCAGTCTTGGCACACAAAGGTCTAGAGTCTGGGAGGGAATAGCAATGTTATCTTTGCTGTCTGTGCAATTGTACAGGAAGAACAGAAGTCCCAAACCAGGAGTCTCCTTGTACCTAGGTAGTGAGCGTTGCATCTCCCATTATGTCAGCACATTGATTGGCCCTGCTACATCAGAAACCTGTGGCAACAATCTTGGAAGGAGATTTACTGCAGTGGCTAATCACCCCAGGCAGGTGCCTCTTTAACTTGCCACGCATACCCCCCTGCCGAGCTAGAAGCCAGTGCCTAGAAAAACAAGCATTGGCAATGCCAATATATCTGGCTTTAAAATACATGCTTATGGAAATCTGAGGCCCTACATGTAAATAGCATGGAAATTAATATGTATTTGTGTAGAAGCAAAGAGCTGTAAAATAATATTGGTGTAGTTTGAAAGATCAGGTAAAGTTGCACTGTCAAGCCAGCCCTAAAAATACATGTGGATTAATGACTGCCCTCCTCCCATCTGTGCTGCTGCCAGAGAAAAACAACATAAATTATCTAGCTATCTAGGACACTTCAATAGCATTGCAATGTCATGTGTGTGACTCTGCAAGTTCAACTCAGGCAGCTGGGAAAATAAACAAAATAATCACAGCTGTGTGTGGGGCAAGCACTTTTTGTGGAGGCACACAACTTTTGCTCAAACAAAACATGTGCTCCTGGCTCCCAACAATTAGGAGGAGCCAATGCCCCTGTCTATTAAACTTCATATATTTTTCTGGTGACAGCTGTGCTGTCCAGCCAGACCATAAATAGAAATCACAACACCCATGGAAGACAAAGCTAACTGATGTATTTAGATTTACACGTCTGGGAATATATCACAATTTTGCACCATCTCAGGGGTGGCGTAAGAGTGATGCAATGGAGAGAAATATCTTCATCACTCCCTGTCTCTTTCTCTTTCTATGTGTGCTGCATTGTGATGGTTTATGTGCAGGAAGGTGTTCCTTCCCGCACAAAAACAATCATTTGCACAATGCAGGCATCCTTGCACGATAGGGCAGGACAGCCTGTCTTGGTGCTAGGCAGCAACTTGTGGATCAGTGCAGGGGGAAAGGACAGAAAGGTGCCATATCTTGCAGATATGGTGCATTCCTCGCCTTCCCTGGTGATGCATGACAGCCCAATAAGGCAGGTCTGAACTACCCTGTGCCATGGGCCTCATTAATGAGGCCTTAGGTGCTAGATGAAAAGCCGCCGCCCATGGCCTGGTGACATGTAACTGTACAAATGTCTAATGTTATGTCAAATAACTCACATCCCACATGTGTGAAGTGTAATGATACACACAGACATCACTTGTTATGCTACTGAGGCAACAGCCATGGCTGGAAGGTGTTCCTGCATACACAAATTCCATCCTGAAAGCTAAGAAGTACACCTACAACCCCTGATGCAAGTGTGAATGTGTATGAGGTAACTTGTGTGTAAGTCCAGTTGCACCTGACCCCAAATTGGCAGGAGGACCCAACTAATGTGTACCACTTTCCCTTCGTAGAGATGTAGTACAGTGCAGGAAGTTGTGTAGCTAGACTGCAGATGACCACACACAAATCTGCAGAATACATGTCTTGTGTGCAGAAAATGGACACAATTATGTCACATATGTACCAATGTTACAACACTGTGACATGCAAACATGAATTGGGAAATAGCAGTTCGGTAGCGAAGGCATTCTGTATGGATGGCATCATGTCAAATGTCATGGACAATGTAGGACCATCAAAGGCATGGGCTAATGTAATGTAGGGCAATGCAAACATCTGGGGAGGAGCATGGACCCATACATGTGTCTGTGTCAGCCACGTCTGGCATGTCACCAACAATCTAGTCAGGACATACAAAAAGAGTCACAGTCACACTCTGTCCCACCTCATATGTAGTGGCAACACTAAACATTGAGTGGACTAGAGTGATGGGAATCAGACACCATCTAACCCTGCTGCAAAAATATGCCAGCCAGGAAGTTGATTTGTATGATGTATCTGCCCATGCACTACATTTAACCTCACATACAGTGAGTGAACAGGCCCCTGGAAAAGGCACTACACTGGCATGATTTATATCTCATGTGCTCATAATTGGGAGAAGTACGTGACAATACAAATATATATCACATACATGGGCAGGATGTATGCAAATGCAATAAACCAAAGAAACGATCCAGTGAACCAGGCCTAGGGCACTACCCTGAATAAATGCTATATTGGCACGACCCCAATTGCCGACGACATAGACAAGTCCCTAGTAGATAAGGGGGCAAGGTTGAATCCAATAACCTATAAGTCCCTAGTAGATAAGGGGGCAAGGTTGAATCCAACTACCTGTACGTTCCCAGTGGATAATAGGGCTAGGAAGATTTGAGTGCCTGCTGTACGTCAAATGCTGGTACAATATCATGTGGCAAACTGGCAGTGTGTCCCCTTATGGAGGCCCACTGGATGGGTGGAACATGAGCAAATTGCACCATTTACATATCCATACACATGTGTGTACTAAGTGTCACAATACTTGCCTGCACTAGACACAGTAACCCCCTCCCCCTCCTTGCTCGACAGCCTGCTGTCTGCACTTTTGGGATGCAGCACCTATTGTCCAATGTCTGTGCTGTCCTAAAGGTGCGTGTGGGGCCCACACTCCATGGCTAGTCCATGGAATCCCTGGGAGTAAACTAAGCAATGGACTCAGGTGCCAACACACAGTTGACACACATGGGGCAAACCTCTGAAGGTGACGTGTTCTTGAAGCACAGGAAATGTCCCCTTGCATGATCTGATCCTTGTAATGCATGTACTTTCACCCATGTACACTTTCTATACATACATTGGACTCATGGAAAGAGAGAAGTGTATGAAACACAACTATTCACAGGCCACACAGCAATGCATATTACTAGAAAAAATATTTCCACGTGACACAATACACATATACATATCTGAATCATTACGTCAAAAGAATTGAGGCTTTGTCCAAATGCGTGTATTTTCCAGCCATTGCATATGCCAATAATTGATGCATGCCATGCATGTATCAGAACTTCCTCATGGTGCTTCACCATGAGCAAAATCCATGCATATGCATGGAGCGGCAAAAAAATGATGCATTGGCCGAAAATGTGCTGCAGCAGCTCAGGAAGTGATGCAATGGTTCAGCCATGTTGCAAACCAGAAACTGCAAAGTTACTTTCACTTTCACTTACAATCACGGTCTTTTTGTCTGTAGTTGAGAGAGGTTGTGTGTTGTTGGAGCTTTGGTGAGGATTGCTTGTGGAGGAGTCTTTTGTGCTGTCTTCTGTCTCTCTTATGTCTCTGTCATCTGTTTTGTCCTATCTATTTTTCTATTGTATTATTTTATGTGTGTATTGTCAGGTGTTTGTCCTTTGGGTAGTTTAGTCTGTTGGGGTAGTTGGGGATAGTTTGGAGTTTTTTATGTTATTACGGTCATTTTGGGTTTGGTGTGGGGACATGTCATGGAAAGGAAGGGGCCGTGGGATGAGTGTAGAGGAGTAGGGTGGGTTTATCTGATTAGTCACTCATTAGCTCCCCAACATGCTGGCCATTGGTGGCCACGTTATCCAGGACTACCAAATAGAGGCACAGAAACAGCTCTGGGGAAAGGTCCAGTTTCACATGCTGCAGGTCTTTGAGCTTGACTGGATTGCCCACCAGCTTAAGCATTAGTAGGAAAACTTTGTGCCATGAGAGTGTGACCTACTGGGCGAGTACACTGTCTTTGTATGTGATTCCTGTATTACATTTGCAATTAGACCTCTGGTGCCCATAGGGCCTTCTTTACTAAGTTAGGATACAGGGCAGGGCAGAAAGTTGTGTTGCTGCATCCAACAACATCAATGACAAGTGCAGCAATGCGCCGTTTTCATGACTTAGGGCATATTCCTGTCCTTGTCCCCTGCGCCAACCCACAAAATGCTGATGGTCAGCAATGCAGGCACCATTGTGTCATGGTACAACAGTACATGGTTGCCAGGGACGTGTGAACATCAGCAGGAAGGAAACCATCCTGCCAATATACAATTTTCCTTTGTTCTTTGTCTATGTATGCTGGACCACTGTGACGCTGCCCCAAAGTGACTTATGACTCTGGTGCATTAACATTCTTGTGCTCATGGCCAGGCAACTGTGCCACTGAAACTCACCAGATATGTTGCTCTGGGTTACAGGAGGAAATCTTGGCCTGCTAATTGTGGCCCATACTGTCAGTGTTTGACAAACTCAAAGGACTCACATGCCATTGTACCCCAAATAAGACATGTCAGAGACAATGCATGACACAAAGGTATCAGTGTCCCTAGCATACCTGTCAGACACATTCCTGTTAGCACCACGGTACACATGGCACCTCATGTGATGTGTGTAGACTGAGGATGTGGGCATGTTTCCAAAACATGGCCTGTTGCTAGTGCACATGTCAAAGGTGTTGCCCTTAGCATTAGGGATGCAATTTTGGGACACTTCAGTGGATCATGTCTCATGTACATGAGGCAGGATATATGTTACTCTCTACATTGTCATAACATGTGGAATGCCAAACATATGTATATGTCACTCACACGGCTGTACCTGAAAAAAGGAATGTAGGGCCAGATGTAGCAAAGGGTTTTTCCCATTCTGTGTCAATGGGAAAATGTGTTCGTACATACGGCCCGTAGTGTTTTGTTGATGGAGAAAACATGTGCATTGTATTTGGTCATGCAGCAATGACATCTAAGGATGTCTGTCAAATAAGGGGACAAGGATTTGTCTAACTACTGTTGTATATTGCATAGTCATGGACATGTGATGATAAGAGTGAGGCTCGAGTATTGAGAGTCAAGGCTGAGTGAGTTATGAGTCATGTAGGTGCTGAGTGCAATTACACTCAGCTTCACTTGAAGAGTTTTGGGCTAGTTCGTCATTTTTAAGCTGTAAAAAACTTCCCTGAGACATATGTGTATGGTAACATCACATATATGTACATGTCAGCTTGGACTACAATGCATGACATTGAGTCATGTCCTTTGGCCTAATTGAACTGTCAGAATCATAATGCTTTAACAGGCATTTGCAAGTCATGTGTAATGTGCACTATCTGACCACAGTGTTCATTGTGCAACATTCACAGTGCTATGTCAGATGTATTTCTTGCAGATGGACCCGAGCCATACAGCAAAGGAGAGGTGGACAGTGAGTGTCATCCTGTATGAGTAATGGTTAGTGCAGAGAGTGTGTGTGATGTTGTATGCTGTGTGCAATGTAACGTACTGTTGTGTAGCCTTACTGGCTATAATTTTATACACATTATTTTAGGATACTAGGCCTGTCGCTGTGTACTTTAAACTAGATATATTTTATTCAGCTTTGTTTTATAATTTTAATATTAGCCACATTTGCTGTCTTGTATTGTTGGAAAATGGGTTATTGGTAGGGCAGGTAGGTACCTACACCTAGCAACAAGCCACAAACCTCCACAAAAGTACAGTTAGGTCTCAGTAAATTAATCCCAGCTCTACCCTTGGTAGCTTGGCATCGAGCGTCAAGGCTTAACTTAGGAGACAAAGTGTAAAGCATTCAAATATCACAAAACAGTAATTAAATAAAACACAGGAAACAGTTTAAAAATCCAAAACCAATTTATAAAAATAGCTTATATTTTTATCTTTAAAATGACACAAAAACGATTAAAATCGGTTCAGGGGAACCGGAGATATGAATTTTTAAAGTATTATTATTTTCTAGCGCTTAGAAACAAAAAGCGCCAATCGGGTCATCTGGTTGCACCAGGACCGGGGCAAAGTCAAACTTTCAGGCCGACCGCGATGGAGCCCTGCTCGGCTACAGGTCGCGGGAGGCCTCGGTTAAAAAGTTACCTTCTGACTTAGAGGGTCATTCTGACCCTGGTGGCCGGTGGCCGCCAGGGCCACCGACCACGGGAGCACCGCCAACAGGCTGGCGGTGCTCCAATGAGCATTCTGACCGCGGCGGTTCAGCCGCGGTCAGAAGCGGAAAGTCAGCGGTCTCCCGCTGACTTTCCGCTGCTCTTTGGAATCCTCCATGGCTGCGGAGCGCGCTCCGCAGCCATGAGGATTCTGACCCCCCCTACCGCCATCCAGTTCATGGCGGGAAAGCCGCCATGAACAGGATGGCGGTAGGGGGGGTCGCGGGGCCCCCGTAAGAGGGCCCCGAAAAGTATTTCAGTGTCTGCCTTGCAGACACTGAAATACGCGACGGGTGCCACTGCACCCGTCGCACCTTCCCACTCCGCCGGCTCGATTACGAGCCGGCATCCTCGTGGGAAGGTTGTTTTCCCCTGGGCTGGCGGGCGGTTTTACTGGAAAACTCGTAATACCCGCCGCGGTCTTTTGACCGCGGCGCGGTAATTTGGAGGGCGGGATCCTGGCGGGCGGCCTCCGCCGCCCGCCAGGGTCATAATGAGGCCCTTAGTCTTTATTTTGAAGTTTTTCTTCACCGGGACGAACCTGCCAGTTGGATCCGACCTCCTGGAGCCCTTGTCCGGATACGCGAAGTCGGTTTCCTCGGTGGTGATTTTTACCTTCGGACTTAGTCGTTTTTTCGAGATGAAAATCCTTCGACCGGGGTAAACCTGGATCTTGATCCGACGTCCGTGGAGCCCTTCTCGGATACGATGGCTGGAAGGTCCCGGTCAACTTTTTAAGTTCGGACTTAGTCTCTTTTTTGGATGTTTTTCTTTACCGGGACGAACCACGAGGTCAGGCCCGGTCGCGGTTGAGGCAAGCCGGCTAGAATTTCCGCGTCGGGTCGGTCACTTTATGGAGCTTTTTTAAAAAAATTCTCCAATCTTTTCCAAACTTCTGGGGCTTCACCCAGATGTTCTTTTAAGGTTCTTTTGGGGTCCACAGCTCACCCCAAGGGTCCAGAAGTTCTGTGATGGTCCTTGGGAAGTGCGGACTTCAACTCCCAGAATACACCTGGCGCAAACTCCTTTTTGGCCACTGGACAGTGGTCAGCTGGTCACTTTTTCAGGAGTTGGTGCAGGGGACTCTGGTTAGCAATTTTTCACCTGTAGCAAACAGGGAGTCCCTCCTTGAACCAGTGGAAGCCAGGCAAAGTCCTTCTTGTGGTGAAGCCCAAGTGTGCAGCTGGTGCAGTCTTTCTGAGTGCAGGGTCCAGGTGCAGGCCAGGGGTCCAGCAGGGCAGTCCTTCTTCTCCTTGTAGTTCTTTCTTCTTGAAATTTGGTGGGGATCTCAGGCGTGGGTGCAGGTCTGCCAGTTTTATCCTTGCTCCTGGGTGAAAAGCAGGGGGGCCCTGGTCCTCCAATCAGGGACAGGGTCGTCCCCCTGTGATGACCACTTCCTGGGAAGTGTGGCAAAAATCCATCCCAGAAGGCAACAGTCTCTAAAAATCCAAAATGGATGAATCTGATTTTTGGAGGAGAGATCTGGCTGAGCCCACCCACTGGTGTGGCTAAAAATCATAAACACACCCCTCTCCTGCCCTCTCCTAATCTAATCAAGGGGGCACCTAGCTGTCTGGGGTTGCAGGATGTGGGGGTGTTGTTGGGTGCTCCAGATGTCCTTCTCTGCCTTTGAAGACCAGTTTGGCAGCCCTCCCCCTTCCTGCCTCACCATCTGCTGAGGGGAGATTCTCTCCCCAAAGCACATTCCTTTGTGTGAAGCCAGGCCACTTCACACCTCATTAAAGTAGCCTGGCAGAAGCTGCTGCAGGCTGGCCAATCAGAGCACAGCAGCAAAAACAATGCAGAGCTGAAATTGGCAACTTTTTAGGTAAAGTCTAAACTTTTTACCTGCACTAGTTATATTAAATCCAACAACTGGAAGTTGTGGGATTTATTATAACAATCAATTTGATACCAAATTCTTGGTATGTAACATTTAAGGAGACTTTAAAATTTAAAATAAAGTCTGCCCATTCTAGCCTATGAAGGCCATTTACTTCAATGAGGGAAAAACGAATTTGGCTGTTTTTACCTCACCAGGGCTTATAAATCTATTTTTATAAAGTCCCTGCTTATAGTTACATGGCACCCAGCCCTAGGGGCACATAGGGCACACCTTAGGGGTGGCTTATATGTAAAAATAAGGTAGTTTAAGACTTTGGAAGTACCTTTAATTCCAAAGTCGAATTTGCATATAACTTTAATTTAAAAGCAGCCAGCAAGGCAGGCTTGCTTTTAAAATGACACTGGGCACCTCAGCAATGCACCTAGGTGTGCACCACCTATGCTGTGGTCCCTAAACCTACATGCCCTACCATATACTAGGGACTTATAGGTAGGTTAACTTAGCCAATTATAATTAGCCTAATTTGCATATCCATTTTACACAGAGCACTGGCCCTGGGACTGGTAAGCAGTACCCAGGGCACAGCCAAGAGTCAGTAACCACCAGTACCTATCCAGAAAGAGTGGGGGTTATCAGGCCAAAAAAAAAGGACTTTCCTACACTGCCCCCCCCCCATATGAAAGGTGATGGGTACTAACCTACACCCTGGTAGTCCTCATCAGCTAAGTGGAAAAACCTCGAAAGGCCATCTGCATTGGCATGAGCAGTCCCAGGTCTGTGCTCCACTGTGAAGTCCATCCCCTGTAGGGAAATGGACCACCTTAACAGTTTTGGGTTCTCCCCCCTCATCTGCATCAACCATCTGAGAGGTCTGTGGTCAGTTTGTACACGGAAGTGAGTGCCAAACAAGTAAGGCCTCAACTTCTTCAGGGACCAAACCACAGCAAAGGCCTCCCTCTCAATGGCACTCCATTTTTTCTCTCTGGGGAGTAGTCGCCTGCTGATGAAGGCAACTGGGTGATCATGGCCCTCTTCATTAACTTGTGCTAACACTGCCCCAATCCCTTCCTCTGAAGCATCTGTTTGCACTACAAATTCCTTGCTATAGTCAGGGGCCAGTAACACTGGTGCTGAACACATAGCCTGTTTTAGGGTGTCAAAAGCTTTTTGACACTCTGGGGTCCAAATGACCTTCTTGGGTTGTTTCTCGGAGGTAAGCTCAGTTAGAGGGGCCACTATGGTCCCAAAATTTTGAACAAACCTCCTGTAATACCCAGTCAGGCCAAGAAAGGCCCTGACCTGAGTCTGGGTTTTTGAAGCCTCCCAATCAAGGATAGTCTGGATCTTGGGCTGGAGAGGTGGGCCAGGTACACAACAGAACTTTGCCCTATCTGGCACTTGCTTGCCTTGATAGTCAGGCCTGCTTGAAGCAGGGCCTGAAGCACTTCCTTCAGGTGGACCAGGTGGTCCCTCCAGGTGGAACTAAATACAGCTATATCATCCAGATAAGCTGCACTAAAAGATTCCAACCCAGATAGGACTCTATTCACCAACCGTTGGAAGGTGGCAGGAGCATTTTTCATGCCAAAGGGCATCACCTTGAACTGAAAGTGGCCCTCTGGTGTGGAAAATGCTGACCTCTCCTTAGCTCTTGGACTTAAGGCAATCTGCCAATATCCTGAGGTCAGATCAAATGTGCTCAGGAATTTGGCAGCCCCCAACCTGTCAATGAGCTCATCAGCTCTAGGTATGGGGTGAGCATCAGTCCTAGTGACTGCATTTAGACCTCTGTAGTCCACACAGAATCTTAATTCTTTCTTCCCACCTTGGGGATTAGCTTTGGGCACCAGTACCACTGGACTGGACCAAGGACTATCAGAGGGCTCAATTACCTTCAGGTCCAACATCTTAGCCACTTCAGCTTTGATGTTGGCCTTGACCTGGTCAGACAGCCTGTACAGCTTGTTCTTGACAGGCAAGCTGTCACCAGTGTCAACATCATGGACACACCAATTGGTGAGTCCAGTGGTCAGGGAGAACAGACTAGCAAACTGTCCCAAGACTTGCTTACAGTCTTGTTGTTGCTGATCTGTCAATTTGGGAGAGAGTACCACTCCCTCCACTGACCCATCTTTTTCCTTTGAGGACAGGAGGTCTGGCAGAGGTTCACCCTCCTCCTCCTTCCCTTCATCAGTGACCATCAGCATGGTCATGTCTGCCCTGTCCTGGTGGGGTTTCATCCTGTTTACATGCAGGATCCTGTGAGGATTCCTGGGGGTGCCAAGGTCCACCAAGTAGGTGACCTCACCTTTTTTTTCCAGAATTGGATAGGGCCCAGTCCATTTGGCCTGTAGTGCCCTAGGAGCCATGGGCTCCAAAACCCACACCAGCTGTCCTGGGTGATACTCAGGCATGGTAGCCTTTTGATCATGCCAGAGCTTCATGAGCTCCTGACTGGCCTCCAGGTTTCTGCTTGCCTTCTTCATATACTCAGCCATGCGAGACCGCAGGCCTAGTACATAATCCAGCACATTCTCCTTGGATTCCTTGAGAGGCTTTTCCCAAGACTCTCTCACCAAGCACAATGGGCCTCTTACAGGGTGCCCAAACAGTAACTCAAAGAGGCTGAATCCAACCCCCTTCTGTGGCACCTCCCTGTAGGCAAACAGCAGGCATGGGAGGAGGACATCCCATCTCCTCCTGAGTTTGTCAGACAAACCCATGATCATGCCCTTCAGGGTCTTATTGAATCTTTCCACCAGACCATTGGTCTGTGGATGGTAGGGTGTGCTGAACTTATAAGTAACACCACACTCCTCCCACATGGC
Organism: Pleurodeles waltl; assembly: GCF_031143425.1. Taxonomy (NCBI): domain Eukaryota; kingdom Metazoa; phylum Chordata; class Amphibia; order Caudata; family Salamandridae; genus Pleurodeles; species Pleurodeles waltl. Next base: position 499,038,419 of record NC_090436.1, on the reverse strand, counting down.
TTTCAGATAGGCTGACATAAAGTTTGTGCCCCTATCTGAGACCACCTCCTTTGGGAATCCCACTCTGGTGAACACACCAAGTAGGGCCCTAGCCACTGTGGGAGCAGTGACTGTCCGGAGGGGTATTGCCTCAGGGTACCTGGTGGCATGGTCCACTACCACCACAATGTACCTGTTACCTGAAGCAGTTGGTGGGTCTAGGGGACCAACAATGTCAATCCCCACCCTCTCAAAGGGAGTCCCAACCACTGGCAGTGGAATCAAGGGAGCCTTTGGTTTGCCCCCTGTCTTGCCACTGGCTTGACAGGTGACACAGGAGCTGCAAAACTCCCTGACTTTTTCTGACATTTCGGGCCAAAAAAAATGGTTGACCAGCCTGCTCCAGGTCTTGGTCTGTCCCAAATGACCAGCTAAGGGGATATCATGGCTTAAGGTAAGGAGGAATTCTCTATACTTTTGGGGGACCACTACTCTCCTAGTAGCCCCTTCTTTAAGGGTCCTAGCCTCAGTGTAGAGAACTCCATCCTCCCAGTAAACCTTGTGGGTACCACTGGTATCCCCTTGTTCTTGCCTGGCAGCAGTCTGCCTCAGGCCCTCAAGAGTGGGACACTCTCTTTGTCCCTGGCACAAATCTTCTCTGGTGGGCCCACCTGCCCCTTGCAGTTCTGCCAAGTCAGGCAGAGTTTGCAGGGAAGGTGTCCCTCCCTCAGAGTTCAGATCCTCCCCCTCAGGGTTGGATTCTTCCTGACCCTCTGTACTTGTTGGGGCTGGTAAGCCAGACCCGCTGCCCTTTCTCTTCTTCTTGGAGGCTTGGCCCATTGTTCCAGGGTCCAAGTGTCCAGCATTTTCCTGTTGTGCTGCCTGTGACCTGGTCACAGCACACACCCATTCAGGGAGGTCCAGCATCTGTGCATGGACCCTTCTCTCCACTTCTGACCATTCAGATGCTTCAAGATCATTTCCCAGCAGACACTCTACTGGGAGGGCAGGAGCTACAGCTACTTTTTTAGGGCCAGTCACACCTCCCCATTCCAGACTCACCATAGCAATGGGATGGAGTTTGGTTCTGGTATCTGCATAAGTCACCTGGTGGAAGACACCAGGTAAGACCTGCTCTGGAGAAACCAGCTTTTCTGCAACCATTGTCACACTGGCTCCTCTATCTCTCAGAGCTTCCACTTCAGTCCCATTGACTTTAGGCTTCTGCCTATACCTCTGCATGATGGGAGGTAAGGTGGCCATAGTTGCAATGTCCACCCCACCCACGGATACTAAGTTGACTTCAGTGTACCCTGATTCCACCCCTGGGCCAACTTCCACCCCCAACCCTACACTAGCAATCCCCTGGGATTGCCCACCAGTGGGGGGCTTCTTGGTGCAGATAGCATCTCCTCTTTTATGTCCTGGCTGATAACAGTCAAAACACTTGCCGGCCTTAGCAAGCTCCTGAAACTTTCCTGCTTTAGCAGGATCAAAATTCTTTCCCTGATACCCTTTCCCTTTAAAAGTGAATTGGCTCGGGGCTCCCCCTCCCTGAGAAGTTTTTGGGGACTCTTGTGAGGACTCTTTGGGTTTTTTGTCATCTTTCCCCTGGTTCTTCCCCTGAGAAGAACCATGTCCTCCCTTTTTCTGATCACCCCCTGGGGGTCTCTGGTTAACTCTAGTTCTTAACCAGTCATCTGCTGCCTCCCCCAGCTCTCTGGGGTTGGTCAACCTAGAGTCTACTAGATACTGGCGGAGCCTCTCTTGGACACAATTAGTTAGAAGGTGCTCCCTCATAATCAAATTGTACAGCCCCTCAAAGGTACTTACCCTGTTGCCCTGTATCCAGCCCTCCAGTGCTTTTACTGAAATGTCCACAAAGTCCACCCAGGACTGGGTGCTTGTCTTTTGGGTGTCCCTAAACTTAAGCCTATACTGCTCTGAGGTTAGACCAAACTTTTTAGTCAAGCAACTCTTCATACTGGGGTATGAGTCTGCATCCTCCCCACTCATGGTTAGGAGCCTATCCCTCCCAGAGTTGGGAACTAACTCCCAAAGGAGTGAACCCCAGTACTGAGGCTTGACTTTCCTCATCTGGAGGGCCCTCTCAAAGGCCCCCAGCCACTTATCTATGTCATCCCCCTCTACATAGGCAGGAACCACCCCTTTGGGTAATCTGGGGGCAAAACCCCCACCCAGGGACACCTCAGTTTCTTTCTCGCTGCCTCCATCTTTTTTTTCTTTGCTTGCCCACTTTTTCTTTTCTAGGGCAAGCTTATCTGCTTCCAAAGCTATGTAGGCTAGCTGGGCTTCCAGCTCTCTTTCCCTGATGGATGGGTTCTCTCCTCCTGAAAGGACCCCCTTCCTACCACTAGCTTTGGGTCTGCCCCTAGTGACTGTATCCAGTGAGGACCGTTCCTCCTCTTTCTCACTTGGGGTCTGATGCCTTCCCTCCCCTGAGTGGTTAGAGTTAGCATCTTCCTCTTTTTCTTCCTCCTCTGGAGCTTCCTCTGTCTCTACCTCTTGTGCCTCAGCCCATGCTGTCAGGGATTTAATCAGGATTTGCTTCCTGAGATCAGGGGTTGCAGGCAACCCCCTCTCAATACACAACCCCCTAAGCTGGACTACTGTCAGTGTGGGTAGGCTAGCCAGATCAAGCTCCATGGTTCCCTAGTTTTGTGTCAACAAAAACTTTTTGCAAAAATTGGAAACAAGAATTTAGAAAAATTACAAAAATTCAATAATTGAAATTAATCCAAATTAATTTTAAAAAAAATTAAAATTAAAAATTAAAAACAATTTTTGCACTAGGACAATTTAAAGGATTTTTAATTTGTTTTATCTAAAACTGTAACGTGATATTGAACACAAGTACAGGATCCCGTCGCTGCTTCCAATTATGTTGGAAAATGGGTTATTGGTAGGGCAGGTAGGTACCTACACCTAGCAACAAGCCACAAACCTCCACAAAAGTACAGTTAGGTCTCAGTAAATTAATCCCAGCTCTACCCTTGGTAGCTTGGCATCGAGCGTCAAGGCTTAACTTAGGAGACAAAGTGTAAAGCATTCAAATATCACAAAACAGTAATTAAATAAAACACAGGAAACAGTTTAAAAATCCAAAACCAATTTATAAAAATAGCTTATATTTTTATCTTTAAAATGACACAAAAACGATTAAAATCGGTTCAGGGGAACCGGAGATATGAATTTTTAAAGTATTATTATTTTCTAGCGCTTAGAAACAAAAAGCGCCAATCGGGTAATCTGGTTGCACCAGGACCGGGGCAAAGTCAAACTTTCAGGCCGACCGCGATGGAGCCCTGCTCGGCTACAGGTCGCGGGAGGCCTTGGTTAAAAAGTTACCTTCTGACTTAGTCTTTATTTTGAAGTTTTTCTTCACCGGGACGAACCTGCCAGTTGGATCCGACCTCCTGGAGCCCTTGTCCGGATACGCGAAGTCGGTTTCCTCGGTGGTGATTTTTACCTTCGGACTTAGTTGTTTTTTCGAGATGAAAATCCTTCGACCGGGGTAAACCTGGATCTTGATCTGACGTCCGTGGAGCCCTTCTCGGATACGATGGCTGGAAGGTCCCGGTCAACTTTTTACGTTCGGACTTAGTCTCTTTTTTGGATGTTTTTCTTTACCGGGACGAACCACGAAGTCAGGCCGGGTCGCGGTTGAGGCAAGCCGGCTAGAATTTCCGCGTCGGGTCGGTCACTTTATGGAGCTTTTTTTCAAAAATTCTCCAATCTTTTCCAAACTTCTGGGGCTTCACCCAGATGTTCTTTTAAGGTTCTTTTGGGGTCCACAGCTCACCCCAAGGGTCCAGAAGTTCTGTGATGGTCCTTGGGAAGTGCGGACTTCAACTCCCAGAATACACCTGGCGCAAACTCCTTTTTGGCCACTGGACAGTGGTCAGCTGGTCACTTTTTCCGGAGTTGGTGCAGGGGACTCTGGTTAGCAATTTTTCACCTGTAGCAAACAGGGAGTCCCTCCTTGAACCAGTGGAAGCCAGGCAAAGTCCTTCTTGTGGTGAAGCCCAAGTGTGCAGTTGGTGCAGTCTTTCTGAGTGCAGGGTCCAGGTGCAGGCCAGGGGTCCAGCAGGGCAGTCCTTCTTCTCCTTGTAGTTCTTTCTTCTTGAAATTTGGTGGGGATCTCAGGCGTGGGTGCAGGTCTGCCAGTTTTATCCTTGCTCCTGGGTGAAAAGCAGGGGGGCCCTGGTCCTCCAATCAGGGACAGGGTCGTCCCCCTGTGATGACCACTTCCTGGGAAGTGTGGCAAAAATCCATCCCAGAAGGCAACAGTCTCTAAAAATCCAAAATGGATGAATCTGATTTTTGGAGGAGAGATCTGGCTGAGCCCACCCACTGGTGTGGCTAAAAATCATAAACACACCCCTCTCCTGCCCTCTCCTAATCTAATCAAGGGGGCACCTAGCTGTCTGGGGTTGCAGGATGTGGGGGTGTTGTTGGGTGCTCCAGATGTCCTTCTCTGCCTTTGAAGACCAGTTTGGCAGCCCTCCCCCTTCCTGCCTCACCATCTGCTGAGGGGAGATTCTCTCCCCAAAGCACATTCCTTTGTGTGAAGCCAGGCCACTTCACACCTCATTAAAGTAGCCTGGCAGAAGCTGCTGCAGGCTGGCCAATCAGAGCACAGCAGCAAAAACAATGCAGAGCTGAAATTGGCAACTTTTTAGGTAAAGTCTAAACTTTTTACCTGCACTAGTTATATTAAATCCAACAACTGGAAGTTGTGGGATTTATTATAACAATCAATTTGATACCAAATTCTTGGTATGTAACATTTAAGGAGACTTTAAAATTTAAAATAAAGTCTGCCCATTCTAGCCTATGAAGGCCATTTACTTCAATGAGGGAAAAACGAATTTGGCTGTTTTTACCTCACCAGGGCTTATAAATCTATTTTTATAAAGTCCCTGCTTATAGTTACATGGCACCCAGCCCTAGGGGCACATAGGGCACACCTTAGGGGTGACTTATATGTAAAAATAAGGTAGTTTTAGACTTTGGAAGTACCTTTAATTCCAAAGTCGAATTTGCATATAACTTTAATTTAAAAGCAGCCAGCAAGGCAGGCTTGCTTTTAAAATGACACTGGGCACCTCAGCAATGCACCTAGGTGTGCACCACCTATGCTGTGGTCCCTAAACCTACATGCCCTACCATATACTAGGGACTTATAGGTAGGTTAACTTAGCCAATTATAATTAGCCTAATTTGCATATCCATTTTACACAGAGCACTGGCCCTGGGACTGGTAAGCAGTACCCAGGGCACAGCCAAGAGTCAGTAACCACCAGTACCTATCCAGAAAGAGTGGGGGTGATCAGGCAAAAAAAAAAGGACTTTCCTACATGTATTACTTTTTTTATCTAGCTGTTCTTCGCCTAGGTCAGCACTATGTTCTTAAACAAGACATTTCTTTCACTCTCCACTTTTCTCAAGGCTGCAGTAGGATAGGTTGCTGGCAAAAGTGATACGCTTTGTCTCCAATGCTCACAGAAACATACACACTCTTACGTGGGGATCCTTTCTTGGAGCATCAGTTGTTTTATTATAAAAACATTACTTTGTCCCATGCGCGTTAGAAGGAGATTCCAGCCAGATGACCCTGACTGTATGCTGATTACCGATTACTTTGCTACAGCTGCTTATGTAAACGACAGGCCTCTTGCTCAGGTATGAGGGATGATGTCTCCCCAGGGGAAACCTGAAAGGCAGAATTAGAGCATAACAAGCTGTGCTCTAACATAGCTTAGGTAGCAACTATCTCTTAAAACTTAGTGATAGTATGGTAGCATTATTCTTGTGCTTTACTCTCCTTGTCACAATTTTAATTTTATTGTGCTCCATCGTACTAGTTATTGCAATTCATGCTTTATTATGTAAGATGCAGTTACTTCAATAAAACTCTATTGAACTATACTCTGCCTCCGATTGTCCTTGCATATGAGACTAATGTAACTGAGAGAAACGGATGAGATCTGAGTGACCACGATTCCCCTGAGGAGTCACGTATGTCATGCGCCCAGTTGCCCCAACCATCCCTGCTCTTGGGTGGAGATTTAGTTAGACAGAACAAACCCAGATTAGGACACCTGGTGCGGGATCAGACTCAGTCCCCCGCAGTACAGATGATCTTGCATCCCAAATCCAGTAGTCTCATTAGGATAATGAGAACCTAAGCGTCATGGCGCCGCCAACGTTTGGTCAGGCACTAATTTTCGGGTCCTCCTGAGTATCTCTGTCTCACTACATGCAAAAACACCTCAGTACTATTTAAGCGACGTCCATGGTATTGAGGATTTTTCCTCCTCAGCTAAGTTGGGAGAACCTAACTAACGCTGCAGGTTGTTTAAGCCTGAACCCTAAAAGGATAATCTCCATATTTTACAATTTACCATGGCGAACCAGCAACGGATAGCAATTGCAGTTAATATGCGACCACCCTTTACTGCACATTTATTGGCACATGGCCTCACAGCCCGGGGGTCCAGTTACATTTGTTGTTGAAGGTCATGCAGCATTCAGAACAGAAAGGTTCTATTCTTGGGTCACACTTCCAGCAGCTGATGGGAACACAAATACATTTCACCATGATACACCTGCAAACATACCTGCACAATATGGAGCATATGTATATTTAGAAATAACTCTATCTTGACCATAATAATTAGCTTTATGACGCCCCATCACATACAATCCTACATGTTAGGTTAGGTCCTCTTAGTAATGATGGTCCTACCTGTCCTTTATTGCCCGCATATACACCAAGCCCTGATGCAGCAGCCTTGACGGTCGCTTATATACAGAGCTTACGCCAGTATACAGACTATTAGTGCAGTTTGTAATGCAAACATTAAATACAAACCCAGCATGTGCTACCCCGGTGCAACCACATGCAGCAATGCCAGGTATTAATCCTGCGACTGTACATTCGATTATGGGTAAGTTACCTGCCAAATGGGAAGACATTCTCTTTTGGTTAGCTCAAAAAATAAATGCACTGGAAGCAGTATTTCCCCATATGGGACCTCAGGATAAGCATACAATATTAAATATGTGCTTGCCATTTGAGGGGGTTCTCACAGTAGGTAACTGCAATACTTAGAGCACAGTATTTGCCATGCTCTATATTACCGCACCCGCTACGCCGACACTTGACAATTTTCCGGAAGTGTTAACACTAATTCAAGATGAATAAGGGGCTGCCCCGGCCCTAGATTTGGGGATGCAACTTATTGGCAATTTTGCCTCTGTATCTTCCATTATACTGAGTAACCTTAAAGGGGAAGCCGTAGCACTAGCAGTACGCATGCAGCTCCTGGACGTTCTTCCACAGAATCAGGAACGTGAGCTGCCAAAGATTATCGTGGAGACCTATTCTAGAATTGGTCGAGATAGTCTGGGGGCCAGACCATAAAACCACAATTTCAGGGTAAATCTAATAAAGCAAGCACCTGAGAATTTAAAAAAAAATGCTGGGATAAAAAATCTACAAACACCTAATAAAGAAAGGAGGGAATCTCTGCATATGGAGACCCCACAGAATAGATATAACCTCAGAAATAGAGACAATATAAAAACTCCTGACAGATATCAATATACTGATACACGCCAATCTAGTTCCGTTCAGAACTCACCAGAAAAAACGCAGTGAGAGAGGTGGGCGGTCAGAGATGAACTGAGTACGTGAAACCGAGACAGGAATCATAACGCTCAACAGAAGTTTCTGTTAAAAAAGACGAGAAACTTCCCCAAAAGAAGCCCAATTTAAAAAGAAAAAAGTGGCAGCAGTTTCGATTTGTCATGCCACTCAGGAAGAGGGCTCTATTGAAGAAAAAGACGTGGGCACTACCTCTGCTAGACAGCGCAGCAGAGGTCACAATAGTTTGCCGGAATCTTCAAGAGCATCTGAAGGTGAAAGCAACTGAAGACTTCTTGCAAGTTGAAACTGCAGACTTGCGTGTCTCCACATCTGACAGGGTGTACAAAGTAACAATACAGTTAGAAGGAGACATTGAATGCACAACTGATGCCATTTTTTGGGACCGTGTTGTTAACATTTATGAAATTTTGATCTTGCAGAAACCTACGCCATTGATTGGGCATTTTGCGCACGCACCCACGTCATCCCGCCGCCACATAGGGAGGGATAAAGATTCCCTCTATAATGTAAATCAACCCCATCCTCAACCACAATACCCAATGAAACATGATGCTAAATCACCTGTGAGTGAAATCCTCACACAACTAGAGTACCAGGGTGGAATTGAGCCCTGTATCTCACCAATGATTAATACTTTATTCCTTGTACTAAACTGGACCATTCATACATAATAGTCTTAGACTACAGACACTTAAATAGTCATACACGCACATATGCTATACAAAACTCTCATAGCACAGCACTTATGAATAACATAGTGCGCAAAAAATACAAAAAAACAATGGATATTTCCAATGGCTTCTTCTGCAAAAATATAATGCCTGAGAGTAGAGACCTAACACGTTTCATTGCAGTAGGCTCCCAGAAAAATTCTGTCGTTTGCCCCAGGGTACAAGAACAGTCCAGGATTGTTTGCTGCTCATGTAACTTCAATATTGCACAACATTGACCCTAAAGCATTTTTCTATATAGATGACATCTACCTTACAGACGATGAATTACTGCAACATCTAAGACGGGAAGCCCACATTGTTGTAGGATTTGCTGAAGTCCTATAAATTCAACTTAAAAAAAAAAAAAATAGCCTTCCTTAGTGTCCTGTTTCTGGGATATGAATTATCAAGTGAAGTAAAGAGCCTAACAGCACAATTCTTAGAAAATTGAGCACAGTTGCAACCTACAAATACCATTAAAAAACTCTAATCACTATTGGGTTTTCTGAATTTTGTCAGAATTTATATTCTAGATTATTAATCATGCATCAAACTCTCATATGACTTGATATGTCCTCACTTTTCCAGTAAATTCTGGACAGTCGAAAACACATGCATTCTCAGAGCATTACAACAAGACATGTTTGCAGCACAACACCTACACGCAAGGGACAATAAAAGCATCTGGTCATCAGAGTAATGGCTGGTGCCATTGGTTTAACCTATGTAACATTCAATGAGGGTGAGACAGTCCCGATTGCATACAAATCACATTTGTATTCAACAGGAAACCAGCATTTTGCTCCCACTGAGAAAATTCTATTTGCTGTTCAGATGGCTGTCATTAAAGAAAGACAACTAGCCCAGGGGAAACACATTATTGTCGTATCTCCAATCCCAGCCCTTGATGCTGTTACCAAAGCCAGCATTCCAAATGCTAAAGCATTCCTTCCATGTTGGATCCAATGGGCAACGTCTTTGACAGTCACTGATGTTGATTAAACAAACTCAAGAATTTTTGCAATATGAACTAGAATACCCAGTTCCGGCAAATACATTGCCTACTGATCAATATCAAAGAATCATATACGCCAATGGCTCAGCACAACATGCTATAGGCACAAAGCATCACTACTCTGCTGCTTGCGCCATCGTAAGCGGCTATATGGAGGATGGTAAATTCTATGCTCATTATACCTTTACGCAAACCTTAGGGGATTGCACTGCACAACTAGCAGAGCTAAAGGCTCTGGTTATGGCACTGGAACATACGGATCCTGAACAGGTAACACTGATTGTCTGTGATTTGTACTATTGTGGCCAGGCCTTCAATGAATATCTGCATTACTGGTGCCAGAATGGGTTCAGAGATTCCAAATGTAACACCATCAAACACAGACTTCTGTGGGAGAAAGTAGCAGATTTGAAGGAAACGCTACCAAATGTCCATGTTGTACATACACTTGGATACCAGCGCATTGGAATACATGTTGCTGGAAATACCTTGACTGATGAAGCCGCCAAATCAGCTGTAGCTACGACTTCTGTTGCTGCAGTAACTCGTTCTAGAATGAAACCGGACGATCAAATATGAGCTGCCTTGACAGCCACATCTGAAGGCACGCCCTTGCCAAAAGCATTTCCTGCTAAATATTCCTACCAGATGGCAGACTTGTTTTCCACCATAGCTGTAAGACCAGGTGTGGGTAATCGCGAGATTCCCAACAAAGATCGAAGACTAGAGTTGATCAAAGCAACGCATGAGGGAGTTGCTTCTGCCCATGCTGGTGTGACAGCTACAATATCATTGTTGCAAGCTCGTTATTGGTAGCCAGGTCTATATAAACAGACCAAGTAGTATGTCCTTTGTAGTGATATCTGCCACAAATTAAGGTTTCCACCGTCAAAGACCCACCGCAGACACCCCTCCTAATTTCTTACAAACCATTACAATGTATGTACCTGGACTATTGCGGTCTTTCGACTCCTTACATTGCATACAAATACATCTTAGTCATTGTTGACTCCTGCTGCAGATTTCTATGGGTGTGGCCACAACGCTCGGCTGACACTCGGTCTGTTATTAAAGATTTGCAAGTCTTTATCAGCATATATGCAGTTGCTGCTTTCCACTAGGACCAGGGCCCTGCTTTTGCCTCAAGGGCATTCAGAGATGCCATGGCTTTGTTAGGGGTCCAACTCCATTGCTCGTCTCCATTTCATCCAGAGGCAAACAGTGTTGTGGAGAGATGAAACCAAGATTTAAAACAATCCTGAACAGCCAGAGTACAATGTACCGGTCGTAGTTGGCTTAGTCACCTTTCTGGAGTCTAGAGAGCACGTAATAATCTGCCTAGAAGGTCCCTTGGCTTTGTACTTCATATAAGTGCCTTTCTGGAACTCAAGTGTATGTTTCAGATCTTGATGGTGCTGGCGTGGAGGCGGCAGAAACACCTTTTGTCATAAATGAACATGTCACTCTCTTGAAGGAACAGTTCTGTGATGACAACGCTTCTGCCAGTGATGCCTCCTTAGACATTAAGGATGTACCAATAACATCTACCAGCTGGATTCCAAAGGCTGGGGATCTAGTACGTGAAAAAGTTGCTGTGAAAAAGGAGTTAGCTCCTTCCTATCGTGCACCGGGTCCAGTCCTGGGAATACACAGTACCAGAACTATTATTCTACCACTGCTGCTTGGTTCTAAAGAAAACCGCTTTGTCTCCAATGACAATGTCATGTTAAACCATGTGGCTGATCCTGCACAGCAGACTAAGAGGAACGTGTCACTCTCTTGCAGGAACAGTTCTGTGATGACAACGCTTCTGCCAGTGATGCCTCCTTAGACATTAAGGATGTACCAATAACATCTACCAGCTGGATTCCAAAGGCTGGGGATCTAGTATGTGAAAAAGTTGCTGTGAAAAAGGAGTTAGCTCCTTCCTATCGTGCACCGGGTCCAGTCCTGGGAATACACGGTACCAGAACTATTATTCTACCACTGCTGCTTGGTTCTAAAGAAAACCGCTTTGTCTCCATTGACAATGTCATGTTAAACCATGTGGCTGATCCTGCACAGCAGACTAAGAGGAACAACCAGTAGTACCCAAATCCCTCTCACTACTGGTCAAGATGTCCCTTTACAAGTTTTGAGTAGCAATGCTGAAACCTCTCTGAGCTTGGGGGGGGGGAGTGGAAAATTATGTTTCATTAGTTCCACTAGCATCTTTTACAACAAGCAACACAGAAAATGTTGACCGATCACTCTCACATTCTACACAAACGGATGGCATCATTTATTATGAACCACTGCTGTAGACCACTGTTAGTTCTCCTCTCCAAAATACAGCTCCAGTTTTTGTACAAACTGCTTCTGGATACTTTGCCGACACAATGACACATTTTCAGACTCATCTGCCTCTTCTGCATCTGAATTGTCAAAAACACATAAACTGATAATTTGGCTCAGAATAAATTATTTTGTTCTCCCATGGAACTATCTGTGGCTTTCCTTGACTATATGAGCTCTCCTCCTTTGGATTGGCATTGTTATTTTTTTCTTTCTACTGATACATGGTCATTACCTTCCTGAAGACTAACTGTTGAACTGGTGGATGAGGTCCTAAAACCCCATTTCTCTTCTCACAAGGTCCACAGAGACTTGTCTTACGTGAACATTTCCGCCATACCAATTCCTGATGGGATTGTTTGGGATAAAGTCACATTTGATATATACAGCCCGACGGAGGTCATTCATATACCATATGTTTTTAAACTTTCTATGAATAATGTAATAATACCCGGAGTTGTTTCTGATGACTGAGTTGCAGTATTTTTTACTGCACTTGAAAGTAAGGATGTTTATCAATCCAAAGAAAATTATGGAGACATGTTCTGTTATAATTAGTATGGACACCATTTAATTCATAGAACAAGTACCACAAAGACTATTTTTAATTACACGCAATGGGAGCATTGCCCGACTCGACCACAAAGGAGTTCTAAAACATATTCTGAAAAATGTGGCTATTTTTCAGGGCACAATGTTAAAAATGCTGAGTCATATTATGTCACATTGGCATTGATGGAAAATGCACATATATTATGGCTAGATAGAAAGTTCATTTATTCGGATTTCTTTGTTTTCCAGTTGGCTATAGAAGGCTTTGAATATTGGTTGAAGTCGATTGACTTAAAAAGTTTGTGGGGAACAAAAAATTGGTAAATAACGGGAAAGGAAACTTTATTTAGAGCATGCCTGATACCTGTTCAAATGATATTTTTAAATGAAACTGTACAACAGATAAGTTGTTTAGGCTTAGCAAAAATTAAAAAATTTGAATGTGCCCAGTATTCCTGCCCCTGCAAAATTTTACAAAATTTTACAAATGTCAAAAGTATATAAATGTAACTGAAGATAAGTTCGATGAATGGGCTTAAAATGGCACATTTAATGCTTCACTTTCACGTCCTGGCGGGTGATTATTATGGCCAACAGATACCAATGGGTGTCATAAACGTTTTGTAAACTCCATGGGAGGGTTTAGAACAAGTAGGCCTGACCCTCGCTATGTGTCATCTGAACACGCGGGTATAGTGACAACATAAAATGTAGGGAACCTATGCAAGCAATGTTTGAAGAGTTCCTCACTAGATGCTGTTAAAGAACACCTCAGTCTCCTGTCTAATAATACTGACTTACAGGATTTCCTGTTATGCCCCAGAAAACAATGCAGAAAGCACTTCTCATATGCAGTCTATAATGACATTTGGAGGCTTTCTCAACAAGAAGCTGCTGCCCAGTTAAAGCAAATAGATCTGGAACATTTACAGAAGGCATTAGCTGTTGTAGATAATGTGATTAATAACATACCGACCGTATATACACCTTAAACTGCATTGTTTCTTCTGCAATAGACATAGTACATAGTAACGTGTCCTCTTTACACCATGGACAGAGTCAACTAAGATCCATTATGCAGATAGGTTGGACACTACAAATACTGAAAGAAGGTCACATTTCCTGGCAACACGTCAGCTCGAGGGACATATTTTCCACATTTAATTTATTGCAAGAACAACAACTAATGGCTAAAAAAGAAGCAACTTATGTCATGTTTAATATTTAGAAATTAGAAAAGGTGCTTTTACTGTGGATGAAATACCTTCTGCTAAGTGGTTAATACATGGGTTCATCAATCTGCCTATTTCAACACCTCAATGCACATCCTGCTTAAAGAACATTCCAGGGGGCAGATATGAAAGGCTAGGAGATAGTTACATACATGAGGTGTGGGAGCTACCCTTCTTGTACAAATATCTCAGTGGCATGAAAGAGGTCTTTCTTAGCGGTAGTGAGTGCAAAACTTCTGTCAGCCATTCAATGGTTTGTAAACAGCTGTCCTTGCACGGGGCATGCAAAGCTTCAGCAGCAAACTTGGCTTGTTATCTGAAGGGAGTCCCAGTCCCCTTGATTATACCTATTTTCTAGGTGCTTTCGAATGGCAACTATGTGCTCCTCAATAGGGATAACTGTTTATGTCAGTGGTTCCCAACCTTTTGATTTCTGTGGACCCCCACTTTAACATTAATGGAACCCACGGACCCCCACTGAATCATCATGGGAATCCGTGGACCCCCGCCTGAGTCATTACTGGAAGCTGGGGACCTAATTTATCAATATTTGTTAATATTTTTTCATTTTCTAGACTCTCACGGACCCCCCTGAGAAGGCTTCACGGACCCCCAGGGGTCCCCAAACCACAGGTTGGGAACCACTGGTTTATGTTATTTTGGCCTCTAAAATTGTTACATGCTGCAGGAATGTACTTTATCCTCCAAAGTGACAAAGGGAAGTAGCTGAGATTTAGCCCCTTATTGCTACTTCAAATGTGAATTTTGACAAGTTGAGCAGACTCATCATCAGGTAAAGATCCTCCTCTTGTTTTGGTATATTGAGACTTCTTAGAAAGGTGTTTCAAATACTTCCACCTATTGCGAAGAGACTGATCATACAGCTGTCATCACCTCACGCCTGGATTATAGGAATGCCTTGTTTCTAGGTGCTCCAAAATATGTTAAAAACAAACTGCAGGTGGTGCAGAACACTGCTGCCCACCTTCTCTTCAATATACCTAGGCATGAATCGGCCAAGTTCTCTCTCTCACATCTGCATTGGCTCCCAATGGAGCAACGGATAAAGTTCAAAACTTTATGCTGCATTCAGAGAGCTCTTTATGACAAAGGCCCGCCGTTCTTGTGAACCCTTGCCACTTTCCATAGTCCTGTCAGACATCTTGGGTCATCATCAGCTGCTTGGCGCCAAATTGTGGAATTCTCTACCTTTGGTCCTATGACAAACCAGCCATGAATTATCCTTTCATCGGCTACTTAAAACATGGTTGTTCTAATCTTTGCCCCTAAGGAGTTTTTGAACATTTCTGTATAGTGCTGGGAGGCCTTTGGGTAGCCATGCGCTCTATAAATTTTCATAACATAACATGACATAACATAAACTCACTGTTGGGCACACCACAGAATGCTGGTGCCTCAGCTGGTGCTCAGGCTTTGGAACATAAATGCTCCTTGGTTTTCCTTGGCGATTAACTTCCTACTTTACCACCTGCCAAAGTGGAAGATTTCCTATCTTCAATTATCCCGGAGTCAATTGGTGACTTTAAAAATGACTCTGACTTTTGAAATTTGGCTTTTCTTGATGCCACAATTAACATTTAGAATTGTCCTTTTAATACATGCTCAAGGTTCTTTTGACTTGTTATCATTGACATTCCTGTACATATGCTTTAAGATGCATTTTAGTAGCTTTGATATATTAGATTAGGCTTTGAACCACCTTTTGAACCGGCAAGGGGAGGGTGTTTTGTAGCCATTTTGGCTATAATTTTATACACGTTATTTTAGCATACTAGGCCTGTCACTGTGCACTTTAACCTAGATATATTTTATTTGGCTTTGTTCTATTATTTTAACATTTGCCACATTTGCTGTCTTGTTTTTTCTTTTTCTATCTAGCTGTTCTCTGCCTAGGTCAGCACTACGTTCTTAAACAAGACATTTCTTTTACTCTGTGCTTTACTCAAGGCAGCAGCAAGATAGGTTGCTGGCAAAAATGGTACGCTTTGTCTCCAATGTTCACAGAAACATACATACTCTTACATGGGGTTCCTTTCTTGGAAAATCATTTGTTTTATTATAAAAACACTACTTTGACTCATGTACGTTAGAGGGAGATTCCAGCCAGATGACCACGACTGTATGCTGATTACCAATTGCTTTGCTACAGCTGCTTATGTAGACTACAGGCCTGTTGCTCAGATTTGAGGGATCATGTCTCCCCAGGGGGAACCTAAAAGGCAGAATTAGAGCTGAACATGCTGTGCTCTAACATAGCTTAGGTATGAACTATCTCTACAAACCTTAATGACAGTATGGTAGCATTATTCCTGTGTTTTACTCCCCTTGTCACAATTTTATTCTTATTGTGCTTCATCGTCCTATTTATTGCAATTCATGCTTTATTATCTAAGATGCAGTTACATCAATAAAACCTTATTGAACTATACCACTGATTGTCCTTACATATGTGAGACTAATGTAACTGAGAGAAACGGATGAGATCTGAGTGACCACCATTCCCATGAGGAGCCATGTATGTCATGCGCCCAGTTGCCCCAATCATCCCTGCTCTAGGCTGGAGATGTGGCACTGCTAGTCAGCCGAGCAAATCGATGACCCTGAGTGCATTTATACAAAGTCAAACTCCATAGGCTATGGATGTTTATGGACAGTTAGAGTGAGGTCCACCCCTCAATGTGCATTTGCATCTGACTAATGTCAAAGAGGTTCACATTGTTATCGCTGAGAGCCCACACAGTTGCTGGCATGGGCAAAGAGAAATGAAGACAGCGCCAGGATCTGTGAACATATGTGATAGTGGACTCATGAGTGAACATGGCAAGGCACTGTGCACTGTGTAACTGAGTAAAGATTTTCAGATGCACAGATAGGCTGTTGTTACTCACAGTGAAATCCATGTCAGATGTGTCTGGCTAGCCCATACATGGGGGCTTATTTACAAGCCCTGTGGCACATGCCGGAGCAGCAAGTGTCTTGGTGTGGCTTCCTACACCACAGAGGAATGGCAGAAATTCTTTGTATCTACAAGATAAAGGGCATTTCTGTCCTCTGCCCCAGTGCTTGTGCATGAATTGGGGCCTAGCGCCAATGCAGGCACTCTTCCACCATGGTGCAAGAATGCCTGCAATGTGGGGATGGTTGTTTTTGTGCAAGAATAGACACCTTTGGGCATCCTGCAGCACACATAGAAAGTGGGAATAACTGAGAAAAATAAAGATATTTCTCCATGTTGTCTCTTCTATGCCATCGCAGAGGTTCCGTAGGAATATGATGCATTCCCAGACTTGGGAACTCTGAGAATGCATTAAATTCCTTGACATTCCATGGGTGTTCCATGGGAACTGACACAGCAACACCAATGGAGTACCCTTTTCACGCTGTTTCATGCGTGAAAGGGGCTCATATTTACAAGGCCCTGAAAAGCTACGCTAGGTGGCTTGGCATGGCCTTGTCAATATAGGCTGTGACACTGCGCCACCAGAGCATCTATAAAAATGACACTCCGGTGGTGCAGTGTGTGGGTAAGGCCTAGGAAGTAAGGCACATGGTGTATGGTTCCAAAGACAGTGCTGACAGCGAGGACATGTGCCCAAGGTACAGGCACCAACACATCTATGAAGGCTGGCAATGTGGGGTTCTAAAACCATGTTTCTGCTGTGTGTGCCACAGGAACAGAACAGTAAATCACGTATGCCCAGGACTGAGAACTGTGTGATATGGACCCTACGATGAGCAGGACAGTGGTCAACATAACACCCTTGGAACTGCTGTTGATTTAACCACTCATGACTTGTGATGCCACGTACTTTATGTTGTATGTATCAACATTGCTATCCCCTGTCGGACTGTAGGAGGCTGGCCCTCTAAGTAGTGTGCAAAACTAAGCAAACTATGCAGGGGGTCCAGGCAACCACACATTGGTTTCCAGAGGTAACAACTGGATCACCTAATGCTCTAATTTTTGAGGTAGCTTGGTTGAGCAGTTAGGCCAATCTTGGAGAAGGGCAAAGCATTTGTTGTACTCACAGTATCAATCATGCATCTCACACATTCAAAGGAATAACTCGAGACCAATTTAAAAAATACTTCTGATTTTTATATACATTTTAAGACCAAGAGTATTAAAATTGGATACTTACTTTTTAAGATATAGATTTTTGAAGTTTTAATGCCGTCTTTCTGTGCGTAATTACGCACCAGAAGAATCAATCAACAGTCACTTTTAAAAATGCATATAAAATCATACAGTGCATTTACCAAGTTCTGCTATTGCAGGTTGGTCGAGGTCATTGGTGGGCACACTGTGCCAGCTGGAAATGTTTGGGTGGCTTCCAGCTCCGGCGGGAGCAACGGTGGAAACTCTCTTGGAGCTGGTGCAGGGCCACTGAGGGGGACCACTTGGAAATAGTCTGTTCTTGCAGATTTAAAGGTGGTGCCTGGGGGTCCCCTTGGAGTGTCAAGTTTGAAAGGGGTCAGGGACTCTTGAGGCACAGCTGGTTCTGTGTTGCCGGGCACAGGAAGTCTGGGTGCTGAGCGAATTGATGAGCCAGAGGCTGTACACAAAGGAGCCGCCTGGAGCTGGGGCTAGGTTCCTTTGCGGGTCACTTACAGGACAACACAGTCATTATGGTGGATGGTGCAGGGTGTTCCTGAAGTCCCTAGACTAGGGATTCCTCCTGGTCCTTCTTCAGCGCTGGGTGAGGTGGTTTTCTGGGTGTCCGATGTCAGCTGACCAGTACCCAAGGTATTTGGATGGTCAGGCCACTAGAGGGCACAATGCCATCAATATTGACACACTTCCAGAGTTTTCCCTTGTAGTTTTTGGTGTGTTGTTGGGTCTGGCTGCAACTTCCAGTTTGGGACATATCAGCCAGTCAGGCAAGTGACCCTCACTGCGTTTCTGGTTCTTGCTTTGTTGCAGAGTGATACCTCCACTCTGGAGGGACACCTTAGGTGATTGGTGAAGCCTGGAGGTCCCCAGGGTTTCTTGAGGTCAGTTCAGTGTCCAGCTCCTCTACAGCTGTGATTGTCAGGTCCTGGGTGCAGCAGGTAGGGTTTGGCGCCTTTTTCTTGTGCAGCAGGTCCACAGTTCTAGTGCCTTGGATCTTCTCTGGGCTATTCTTTTTTGTGTCCTTCAAATCTGATTTCTTGGTCAAGGGATTCCCAATAAATACTGAATTTAGTGGGGTATTTTTAGGGGGAAACTGGTAGTGCTCAATGGGACACTTACCTTTGGGTGGCTACATGCACTATAGTGACTACTTCTGGTGGGAAGGTTTACTTCCCTAAACCTAATTGGCTATTTTCCCATCATCTAAGATGGAGGAAAATGAAATGGAGGGTCCACCCCACAGGCAATACCTTAGTGGTGGTGCCTGCCAGGTGGGGCCACTCATCCTACCCTTTGAGTGGTTTCCCACCTTTGCTCCCACCAAAAGTGGGGGTTTGCAAAGGGGAAGACCATCTGCTGCTAGCAGCAGGCCTCAGGGGAAGATTTCAAGGGAGGTAAGCCCTTTGAAGCTCACCAGCAGGGCAATGTACATTCCTGGGGGAGGGGCTGATAGCACCTCCACCCAGGAAGAGCATTGGTTTACAAATCCAGAGAAGCTGGGCTCTTCCCCCAAAGTTTGTATATTGGCTGTCTGGAGGTGGCAGGCTGGATAGAAGCAATCAGCAACCATGACAGGATAGTTAGCTTTTGCAGGGGCCACCTCTAAGTTGACCCATGTGTACATTCTATAAAATCCAGTACTGGTACCAGTTTGGCTTTATAATTTTGAATTGTTTGATTCCAAGCAACCAAGGGTTCAGAGTACCCATTATGTAGCTGGGAAACTCTAGTTGACCACTGTCCAGCACACATATTCAAATGGCTGCTCTGTTCACTCACTATGTCCCAGGTTTGGCAGGGACACAGTGGGGGCATATTGCTCATGCAGCTATGCCCTCACATAATATGCTGCATCCTGCCTTACAGCTTTAATGCCTGCCAGAGGGGTGTCTTAGCCATAGTGTATGCAGTGTATGGTGGACAGGGCACAAAGGTAGTGTGCCATGTTGAGTTTGTGTTTTAGGTTTGTACCAGGACACTCAGCCTGCAATAGCAGTGCTGGGTGTATCTTGATGCATGGCCCTAAAGGGTGGCACAATCAGTGCTGCTGCTCTCGGGGACCTACCCTTAGTACCCCATGCCCTGGTTACGTACGTACCCATTTACTAGTGCCTTATAGTGGTAGTTAAGGGTGTTTCCAATTACTTTTACAATTTTACGGAAAGAACACTGGCACTGGGGACCTGGTTAGCAGGATCCCAGTTCATTCCAGTCCAAGTTGCATCCAGAAACCAGGCAAAATTTGGGGGAGAGGGTTACTGCAACATATTGCCAGGTTCCCACAGAGCCTCAGAGATCGTAAAATGTGTGTTACACTAGAGGGATCTCCATACAGCAGTTTAAGACCCCATGCCAATTCCCAATTTATCTTCGGATGGTGCTGGCCCTGATAGTCTGTAGGATGCAATGTAGACTCATTCATTCAATGATTCGCATTTGCCAATGCTGTTCCAAGATCCCTGTGCAGTTGTGATGCAGAGCATCCATGCACCCACCAATCAAATGGCTGTGCTAAGTGCTGGTGTGCAGCAAGGTGACATGAATTTTGGATACATAGGTACAGGCAGTGGGCTGCATAGTGGGACCCATAAAGTTAGTCAGGGAGTATACTAGGAGTCCTGGCACGGTCCACTATGTACTGACATGAGTGGATATGGGAGTAGTTTCATGCAACTCTGGGTGATGTGAGTGTACTATCCACCCTCCATACTTACCCGTGATACCTGACACATGTAGATTCCATGTATCCATGTGTCAAGATATGTGTTCTTGCCTTATCAGGCCCATAATGTTGGTAGACATGCCATCTGAAGAACAGTCATTACTCAGATGACTTTGATGAATGACAATGGACCCAAGGGCAATGGAGTATGCAGAAAGCACAGTGATGACCAATGCAACATGATGGATGTGCCATGGTCACAATACAACATTTCTCATAACCATAGTCAATGAAGACATGGTAATTCACAGATGTCTTAAGATGGGGCATTGCTAGTGTGTGACAGTAGCTTAGGCTTGGTACCTTGACTATAATTGATATGGAGAAAAAGGATATTGAGCAGATGTAAGTCCATTTTGCCCTTCCAGATGTTCTTGTGATAGTGATGTGCAACATGTGATGACTGCTGACTGAGTTTAAATGACATGCTTGATGTTCATTTGGCAAATACAACTTTTTCTGACATGTATTCTTACTGTTTACTCAGTTAACATGAGCCTATCTGTAGGAAGCTGGCCTGGTGTGTGGTGGGTACCTGAGGTACTTACGCCTAATACCAGGACCAGGTATCCGCTATTAGTGTCAAGAAGCCAGGCTCTCTAGAGGTAGTTGTGGATGAGCAGCCAAGGCTTATCTAGGAGACATGCAAAGCTCATGCAATACCACTATAGTCACACAGCACTTGCACACATAAAGGAAAACACTCAGTGTTACGAAAATAAAGGGTGTTTATTACAGTAACACAGTACTGAAACACTAAATATGAAACCCTGCAATAGGAGGTAAGTAAACACAATAATATGTACACTAGTTATCAGAAATAGATATAGAAAGTGAAGAAAACAGTTCAATTATAAATAGACAGTAGTAACCCTAGTGGGAGCACAAACCATATACTAAAAAATTAGAATGCGGACACAGGACCCCCACGTAGGTATGTGAAATGTGTAGAGGGGACCTCGGGGTACTGGGAAACACCAAAGGTAAATACCAGAGTACCCCAGTACCAGGAGGAAAGAAGTAATTTACTAGATGTTCCACCAAACCACCCAAAAGGAAGAAAATTAAGAAAATGCAACACCTAGACAAGACTCCAAAAAGCCAGTGGTTGATTGTTGAAGGAGAAGACCTGTGGAAGAAGGAGGCCAAGTCCGGAAGTCACAGAAGAGTCCAGGGGGAGCAGGAGCTACAACCCACCCAGCTGTAAATGCAGGAGTTGGTCGACGGTAGGACGAAGATGGTCAGGAATGCAGCCCTGGAGCAGGTGATGAGTTCCTGGAGGATGCAGTAGATGTCCCTTGCTGGATGGATGATTGCATTCGGTCAGTGGCATGGAAGAGCCTCCAACAAGCCCTGGAAAAAGTCACAGTGAAGAAAAAGTGGAGCAGCCGGGAACCAGCAAGGTCCAGGAGGACTCAACCAATGTGTGGAGTCATAGGGGGACCCTCAGCAAGGCAAGAGTCCAAAGAAGAAGAGGCAGCCCCCATAGGATACCCACTAGACAATGATCCAGGAGTACCAGAGGAGCCCATGCATCACAACTGGCAAAGGGTTCCACGCTGCAGGGGAAGCACACAGAGGGATGTGCCTCACAGGAAGGAGTGCTGGGGATAGGACTACAAGAAGCCTGAAGATCCCTTGGAGGAAATGCCAACAAGCCTTGGTAGTAGCAAGAAATACGATGCATGAAGGTACTGTTCTGCATGGAAAGGCAAAGGCTTACCTCCCCCATACTGGACAGCTGGCAGAGATAACCAAGAGGACTACTTTGGATAATCACAATTGATTGAGGATCCACGCAGCTCAGGATGAGAGGAGATCCACGCAGCCAGTCGTCATTGCACTTGGTGCCTGTGGATGCAAGGGAGGCTCCTTCACTCCAAGGGAGATTAATCCAGTCTGAAGACTTGCCACCTTCAGAGGATTCACAGCCACCTAAATGTTGCAGAAGCTGGAAGGATCCATGGACACAATGTTGCAAGCAGAGTCTTCGTCATGGTTGTAGATTGTCTGCTCCTGGGGGGTATAGCCATGGGTACAGTGGCTAGTAGTCAAAGTAGAGGTTACAGAGGAGTCCTGCTGGAATCTTGCAAGCCAAATCTGAGGACCCACCCAAGAGAGAGACCCTAAATAGCCCTGAAAGGGGGATTGGTCACCTAGCCAGGTGACCACCTATCAAAGGGGGCTCTGATGTCACCTGCCTGCCTGACCTGCCCACTCAGATGCTCCCAGAGGTCCCTGCCAACCTTGGATTAAAAATGGTAGAAACCAGGGACCCTCTGGAGGAGCTCTGGGCACCACCACCATGGGGTGGTGATGGACAGGGGAGTGTTCACTCCCCTTTCCCTTGTCCAGTTTACGCTAGAGCAGGGACTGTAGGTCCCTGAACTGGTGTAGACTGGTTTATGCACAGAGGGCACCAAACTTGCCCTTCATAGTATACCAGTAGCTTGGGGAGGCTACCACCCCCAAGCCATGTAACACCTATTTCCAAAGGGAGAGGCTGTTACCCCTTCTCCTAAAAGGAATCCTTTTTTCTGCTTTCCTGGGCTTGAGCTGTTCAAGCAGCAGGAGGGCAGAAACCGGTCTGAGGGGTGGCAGCAGCCTGGGCTGCCTGGAAAACCCCAGAAGACCTGTAGGAGCAATGCTGAAGGTCCTCTAAGAAGCCTCACGAATGCATGGAATCATACTTCTAATACTGGCAACAGTATTCGAATATGATTCCAACATGTTTGATACCAAACATGCCTAGTTTCTGAGTTACCATTATGTAGCTGGACATAGGTAGTGGCCTATGCTCAGTACATGCATAAAATGGCAACCCCGCACTCACGTCCAAGGAAATGGACCTTTAGTTTGTGGCAGCACCTCTGCCAGTGCAGGGGTGCCCTTACACACAGGTACCTGCACCTTGCCGTCTGGGCTGGTGGGGGCTACCTTAGGGGAGACTTATATTGAATGGTGCAGTGACCTGTAGTGAAAAGGGTGCATGCACCCTTTCACGCAGGCTGCAATGGCAGGTCTGTAGATACACTTTGCATGGGCTCCACATGGGTTGCATACTACATGATGCAGCCTATGGGGATTCCCTGGTACCCAATGCCCTGGGTACCTGAGTACCATATACTAGGGACTTACATGGGGGAACCAGTATGCCAAATGTGGGGTGTAAGTGGTCCAAGCAACCAAGTTTGAAGGGAGAAAGCATAATCACTGGGGTCCTGGTTAGCAGGCTCTCAGTGAACACAGTCAAACACACTGACAAATAGACAAAAAGTTGGGGTAACCATGCTAAAAATAGGCTACTTTCCTACACCATCCCAGAGCCATGCCTTTAAAAAATTCTGGGACTATAGACCCACATCCGCCAGGTAAAGAAGAGATTTAGAAAGATGGGCATGATGTATGAGAGGGAATGGTCATCGGGTCATAATGTGTCTTCCCCTAAGGGATACCCACAAGGAAACTGGAAACCTCCACCCCTCACCGCCATGGCAAGGCTCGGGCCACCAACAGGGGTGGGCCTCCACCATCCACCTCACCACTGACTGCCCTGGCCCCAGCACAGCCACCATCACAGGTCCAGGGGTCAGAGTTTCACAGGGACGTTCACCAGAAGGTGGCAAACCTCAAATATTTATGCCCAACATGGAATATAAACAGGAGCAAATAATGGGTATGCTCCATGCAATCAAGGCAGCTATCTGCAAGCCCTGAGGAGTTGGCATGCCCAAATTAGACTTACCTGCCTTCCCCTTTGTTAGATCGGGCATCCTTGGTGTGGTCTCCCCTGTCTTTTTGCCTTTGCTTCCTATGTTTTTGATTGTGTGCTTGACTTTGTTTTTGCTGGTTTTGGTAGTCTGGGCCCTTTACCACTGCTGACCAATGCTAAAGTGCAAGTGCTCTCTGTGTAAACCATATTTGTAATTGGCTTTTTCATGATTGACATATTTGATTTACTAGTAAGTCCCTAGTAAAGTGCACAAGAGGTGTCCAGGGCCTGTAAATGAAATGCTACTAGTGGGCCTGCAGTATTGATTGTGCCACCCGCATGTGTATCCATGTAAACATGACTCAGACCTGCCAATGCAGTGTATGTGCAGTTTTGAACTGCCAATTTAACCTGGCAAGTGTACCCCCGTGATGTGCCAGGCCCGAACCTTCACTTTTCATACATGTAAGTCACACTTAAGTTAGGCCCTAGTTAGCACCATGGGCATGGTGCAGTGTGTTTTAAAGGTAGGACGTGTACTAATGTGTTTTACATGTCCTGATAGAGAAATACTGCCAAATTCACTTTCCACTATTGCAAGGCCTATCTCTTGCTTAGGTTACCATGGGGACTGCCTTTAAATACCTTTTAAGTGCAGTTTCCCATTGGAAGCAGATGAGGGATATGGAATTTGGGGTATCTCAACTCACAATTAAAGAATACATCTTTTGGTAAAGTTGTTTTTTAGATTGTCAGTATGAAAATGCTATGTTTAAAAATTGGGCATTTTCTTGCTTAACCGTTCTTTGGCTCTGCCTGCCTGTAGAATCCACGTCTGGGTCAGACTGACAGTTGGGCTATTTGTGAATTCTCTCTAGACAGTGACACAAAGGGAGCTGAGGAGTTTCTGCATATCCTGATGAGCCTCCTGGGCTTGAAGGGGGAGGGAGGAGCTGACACTTACACCTGAAACGTCTGTACCTGTCCTCACACAATGCAGTCTCCTACCTTCTAGTGTGTCTGGGACCAGGCCTGGGCAAAGCAGGATCTTGTCAACAACAGAGACTTTCCTTTGAAGTGTGCCTACTTCAAAGGCAGAAATGGGTATAAGTAGTAGACCACTTCTGCATCAAGAGGAACCTCTGCCAAGGAGAAAATCTGAAGTGCTGGAGGAGGAGTACTGCGCCTTTGCTTTGTGTGCTTTGCGGGGTTGGCCTGCAGTTGCTGCTTCCGACTTAGGGCCTGATTCTAACTTTGGAGGACGGTGTTAAACCGTCCCAAAAGTGGCGGATATACCACCTACCATATTACGAGTTCCATAGGATATAATGGACTCGTAATACGGTAGGTGGTATATCCGCCACTTTTGGGACGGTTTAACACCGTCCTCCAAAGTTAGAATCAGGCCCTTAGAGAGGACAAAGACTGGACTTTGCTGTGTATCCTGCTTTTGAAGTTTCTCCAAGGGCTTGGTCAGAGCTTGCCTCCTGTTAAGAAGTCTCAGGGACAGCAAAGACTTCACTTACCAGCCACTGGGGTAGCTTGCTGTGGACCCCAACTCACCAGGTGGTGCCTATTCCAGTTTCTGAGCCCTTGGGAGTGAAAGCTGGTTGAAAAAAATATATAACAAGTGCACTCAAGCTGGACAATGCCACTGTCTGACTCTGCAACTCTGCCTGCACCCTAAATCATGGTCCCCACTGGAATGCAATGACCTCGACTAACATTGCAGGCCCGACTCCACTACAGCCCCGCTGATGTCCCGCAACTTTGTGAGTCTCAAGTGCTGTGTCACCATAATCCGTGACACACGACCCGGCCGAAGCACCCTCAGCCCCGAGGCATGACCGCGAAACGATGAACTCACCCCACTGCCTCTTAACCAGCTAAACATTGCCCCACCGGAGCATAAGGAACTGATACTTCGCACTGACGCCACCTCAACTCCACTGCTTCAACAATGACTTGATGCTTTCCACTGATGCTTCCGCTCCACTTCTCTGCAGCACCGGAACCGATGCCACACTGGAGACAGCAATGCCTCATTTCCCCAAATCTGTGCACCAGCTTGTTCCTCACTTTTCAAAGGTACTGTACCTGGGGGTCCCTGTGACTGTGTGACCGGCGTCATTGACGTCGGATTGTTGGGAACGACTCCATCACAACGTCGTCATAACACCAAATTGAAGCATTTGTATTTCTATATTGAAGTTTATTATTTGAAAATTAATAACTTTGTGTATGTTGCAATTTTGTTGTTTAGGTCTTGTTTTTCTCAGATAAATATTGGCTATTTTTCTAAACTAGAGTTGAGTGCTTTTGTGGTGTTCTCACTGTGTTACTATGTTTGATGGTACAAACAATTTACACATTGCCTCTGAGATAATACCGACTGCTTGGGCAAACCTACCAAGGGGGTGAGCAAGGGTTGTATGAGTAGTGTAACTCCCTTACCCTGACTAGAGTGAGGGTCCCTGCTTGGACAGAGTGCAGACTGACTGCCAGCCAGAGACCCCATTTCTAACACCCATGTATATTGTTGTTTTTATTGTTGTGGTTTTTTACATAGTTAGGGCCATATTAGTACTTTTTGACACAAAACTGCACAAACGCAGTTTTGCGTCAAAAACTTCAACGCGGGCTAGCGCCATTTCTTTGCGCCACCCGGGCGTCAAATTTATATTTTGACCCTCGGTGGCGCAAAGCATGGGTTAGAGTATTTTTTTTCTACTCTAACCATTGCACCACGTTGTAAAGCAAAATGACGTTAACACAGGGGAAATTACTCTAATCCGGTTTGAGACGTCGCAAACCGGATATGTGCCATTTACCACTGCATTAGCATGCAAAAGCGGGGCAAACACAGCAAACAGTGCTAAGGAGCCCCAAAATGGATCCCAGAAGCCAGGAGAGACCCCAGGGAGACCCCAATCGACCAGGAACCAGCCAGGAGGACACAGCCAAGACCCAGGAGAGGGAGAAGAAATAAAGGAAGTGTTGTTTCAGTGCAGAGGAGCATGAAATACTGGTCAGAGAGGTGATGGAGCACCAGCATCAACTTTTTGTCACCTTAAATTTGCCAACTGGGAGGAGAGAGGCAATTTGGCAACAAATTGTCGACATGATCAACAGTGTGGCAGAGGTCCGGAGAACAGTCACAGAGTGCAAGAAACGCTGGCATGACTGCAAGCGCAGGACGAAGGAAAAATGGCAAAGAACAAGAAGGTAGCACTGCAGACTGGAGGTGGGAATCCAGCACTGCAGGAGGCCCTTGGACGAGTTGAAGGAGATGGTGGCAGCCGTCATCCCAGAGGAGATTGTCACAGGAATCGCAGGACAGTGCAGACTACCAGGAAACAACACATAGGCAGGGTAAGTTGCATGAGGGACCAAAATGCCTTAATGTTAACTGCAAGCAGGGGGAGGTACATATCTACTACACAATGTATGTCAGCCATGGAAATCAGGCAGTGGAAAGTGCAAAGAGGTACGGCACGGGTGCATGGGCTGTGCAGGGGAAACCAGGGGCATAGCACAACAACCTTTGCATGGGGGTACTCTGCCATGCCACGGCTGTTGGAAAGGCAAAGCCAGTCCAGGAGGGTAGGGTAGAATGTAAAACTGGGCTGCTGTCACAGGACAGCTGGTATTGTCACAACATGAACTAGGGGACAATGTCCAGTCTCAGGCTGTTTCCGCAAGTGGCTTTTACCATTGACAACAGTTGCCACTACCACCTGTGCTGTGTGTGCTGGTCAAGTAGCAAATGGCAGTTAGGTGCCCATGTAACAACACACCCACAATAGAGGGTTCAGGATGAAGACATGACGAATCCCCTTCAATTCCTAACAAAGTGCAAATCCTATCAAATGCTCATGTCTATAGGCTCAATAAACAGCATGTAATGTTACTTACATTATGAAATACACAGCAGTAATGTCATACTCATGCTGCCCATTCCAGGGTCTTTCCCGTGCCTGTGTTACAATAGCTGCAATGCCACCTTGCAGCATCTCAACTGTCATACTGCTAAGACAACAGCATTGAGGGGGAGGACATATGTGTCTAGCTAGTGAAACACACCCACACAGTCATAAGAGGAAATGGAACACTGCCAGGCCCATCAGTGCAATCCAATGTAGCGCACATTGGCAAACATCAACAGGACACAATACCAATGCTGACACCTGTATCGTGTCATGCAAATGCAATACCTGGTATGTGCTAGGTCTCAGCAACGTATAGGTGTATGTGAAATATCAGAAACTGGGTCAGTCCTATATTGTTATGTGTGATGCAAGGCATCACCATGCTAATGGAAGTAGAGGGAGGGTTGAGTAGGGCAAGAACGTGGCAACACACAATTTGGACTGAACCTACACCTAGAGGATGTGACGCAGACAATTCCTCAAACTGCCCACACTACATGTGGCATGCAGGTGTGGCAGAGGCCTGTGAGAATGCTAATATTAATTACAGGAACAATGAACAGGAACCAATATTACAATGTTCCACTAATAAGAAGTCAGTGACGTCACATTAGTACTGCCACAACATAGACACACTAATTGTACAATATCGCATTGCAGAGGACGATGGCTGTTCTGTGGATATGCCTGTCCTGGACTACCCTGATGACATGAATGACGAGCTGACAACCATTAGCCAGCAAACCCTCCAAGTCCTTGGAATCCTCTAGACCCCACCTTCACTCGCAAGGAGGAGCACAGATGTAGGAGCCATCACAGAGGACCCACCCATCACCCCAATACTATGAGCTGCCATCTCAAACACAGCTGAGGAAGCTGATGACACTGGTACCACCTTTGACAGGACAGTAGTGGGAGTACAGCGGGAGCTGGCCAAGGAGGTGCGGGTGGGGATGCAAAATATGCCAGCAAACCTTGAGGGGATGCGCATGTGCATGATGTCATCCGCAGAACAGTCAGCAGCCATGCAAGTCCAACAATCCCTACTGCAAGGACTTCAACAATGTGTGAGGGATTTCACCACAGCAGTTAGGGAGTTCCCACAATACCTGGCATCCCAAACATTTCACTGCGTGTGCGACTGCAGTCATGACCCCCCTCAGGGCCGACCTGGCTGCCTACCACAGCTATGTAGCTGCTATACTCAATAACCAACAGCTCATCCTTGCTGTAGTAATGCCCTTAATACTTAATAGCCCCACAGTTTGGCAGCTACCGGGAAGTCAGAGTGCACATCTTCAAACACTGAAGTGTGTGTTGCCCCCTCAAACCCACCACCACCAAGGGCAGAGGAGACGACAAACGCATCAGAAGATGAAGACGTGGAACAGATCACTTTCAGACACAGGGGTACCCGGTAGCACCAGTCCATGCCACATGGGCACTGATTTTCCTGTGCTTGTGAACATAACAGTCATACTATAGTTGGTAACATGCACTGTTCTCCAGCACACTGCTTATCATCCCACTATGGACTGCAATTGTCTTTCACTACCTATTTGGCACTTTATGTTCCTCTGTACTGAATGACACTCCATCACAGCATGTCCAATGACATGTCCCTCACCATTGCACTTGTGTTGCATCATAGTAGAAGGTGTCACACTAATGGACTTACAATCGTGGACCATGTAAATATTGCACTACAGCACTTTAAAAGAAACAGCACCTACATAACCACTTTGTCTCTGTGTAATGTGACACATCAACTGTGTAGGAGATTTGTGATGCATGTAACATGTCAATGGCCACAGAATGTCAATACAATAGTGTAGAAATAATGCAGGCTGATATCTATGCACAAGAGTCTGGATTTATCATCATTTTTGCTGCCTTTGGCTTATTTCTGAAGTTAAAGCATCACAAACAGTATAATGCTGTGTAGAAATGTGTATGTCAGGTCCAAAGTATCTACAAGATGAAACTCAGTGCGGCCCACATTCCCTACAAGACAATGTATGTGACATATGACTCTAAACTTTAACCCCACACCCACACCATACTGCAGGAATGGATGTGGACAAGTGTATGGACAATAACGTCACCTGGGAGTACAATGTAATAAATCATAGGTGTGATTTATGTATACTGAACTTCATAAGATTATGACACCACTCAGTTTATCAGAGTTCACATGAACATCAGGCTGCAGGCAGACGTCCCACAGTGCCCAAGATTCCAACACAGGACTCAAACGATGGCAGTTCGAAAATCACACCTACCTTTACAACACATTGGGAACCATAGCTACCTTGAGTGGCGGGTGAATG
The DNA here is from genome assembly GCF_031143425.1 of Pleurodeles waltl. Classification (NCBI taxonomy): domain Eukaryota; kingdom Metazoa; phylum Chordata; class Amphibia; order Caudata; family Salamandridae; genus Pleurodeles; species Pleurodeles waltl. The sequence continues at coordinate 499,008,070 of NC_090436.1, read as the reverse complement.
GATGGCAGATGCATAGAGAAGTAGCTTTGTTGTAGCTGCCAATGTGACAGCTCATTTGGAAGTGGGAGTAACCATGTCAAGAATGAGTTGTGGATGCAGGATGGAACACACAGGCAAACACAAATTTCACTCTGTACACTCATGCAAAGGCTCTGATCCCCAAGCATATGACACATACTGTAAAGGAGTACAGCAATCTTTATTATGTATGTATGAAAGGAAACTTAAACTATGGCAAACACCTAAACTAACCTAACCTATCCTAACTGTACATTACCCACAACTAGCCCTAACTACCCTAAGCTAACCTTACTTACCACATGTAACTAAACACTCTAAACATCGACCCCTCACCCCCTTACATGACAGGACATGTGTAGGACAACATATGCTAACCTAAACACATACTAACCAATCCTTAACAAATATATATTTTTTGAGTAAAAAAAAAAAAAAAAAATCGAATACATATAAACCCCAACATCATCCTCCACCCACAAACAAACATGTAATAATATAACTCCCCCACCCCCTAACCTATTTATCATAACTAAACTAACAGCCTACTCTAACCTAACACTAAGCCCCCTAAACCCACTAAGGAAAAAGTATAAGGAAAGAGGAGGGAGGGGACGGATTTAGGGGTGAGGATCAATAAGTAAAAAAATTGGCCCTCCTCAGGATTTTCTTTATCTCTCGCATTCTCCTGCTGTTGCAGGCCACCTCCTGCTGCAGAGTGTCCATGCGGGGCAACATACATTGCAAGTCACGTTGTAGGGTTCTGAAATTTGCCATGTGCATTACTGCAACTGTGGTTGTCTGTGTAGCACTTGATGTAGCAGGTGCTGGTGCCGTGGTTGGAGGTGGAGATGCAGAAGGTGCTGGTGTAGGGCCTTGGGCTGATGAGGTTGAGGGACCAGCTGGAGTGGCTGTCATCCCAGTGTCCACTGTGCTTTGAGTTGTTGTGTTGGTGGCAGTTGTGGCCAATGCGGGCCCCCCTGGCTAAATGCCCTCCATGCCCCTGTGGCTCTCTCATGATCATACCGCCTAGCCATCATACGGAACCCAGCCTCTACATCGAGGATGTGTGGGTACCGCACTGCCCGCCTCTGAAATTCACGGATTTCCTGTGCATTCATGTTGGCAGCTGTAAAAATAGAGACAGGCAAACATTAGTGACATCATTGTGTGATACATATACATATGATAATCTAACACTTCCTCACAAATAGCATATGCAGTCCAAATCACAGTACAGATGATAGAATGTCCCTGAGGAATGACATGCCAATGCAGCCTACCCATCAACTCTCTAACACCACAGCAATGCACAGCAAAGTGTGTACTTAATTAAATGATCTGTGCATATTTGTAGTGCTATTCATCACATAACAAATGCTGCAAGTACTCAACATGTGCCAGGCCAACTAATCCCTATCTTTTGGATCAAATTCAAGGCACACAAGACCTGTGATTTAAATATGGAACTGGCAGGATGGTATGCAGTTGGTAATCATAAGGGGGCATTGAATGCTTGAATTACAAGTCTGTCATCTACACTGTGACCATCACACCTAGCTACACATATTCCCCCCAAACCTGTGCCTCAGGGGGGATGGGCATGCAATACACATTTTCAACCATCAAGGACAACCACAAAGCTTTGTTCAGCCGTACACGGATTTAGTCAGTCCACCACAGGTAAGGAGGACTACCAACTAGGATTGAGTCACCCATTGGACAATCACACCTACATTAATGTTTCTATTTGTGGACAACCATCAACATCAGATCTCACTGACACATTTCCTAAACCAACCACATTGATGCAAGCACCCATCTGGCCTTGACCTGCATGCACGCCTATGACATTTCACCCATGTGCCACATAAATGGAGTACAACATGTGGAGCTTGATGCTGCAGGACAGTCACCCATACAGTCCTACATGTTCATTACTTTACAAGGATGTTGAAGTTGGTGTGTAAAACTGATGCATCACTGTTCTGTGTGAATTAGGGTATGACTTGCTGACTAAATTATGACACTGGCCACCTCCAAATCAATTAGTGGCATACATGTAGCAACAAATCACCTTGTTTACCTGTCCATGCCTATTGTGCAGCACTTGACTCCCAATACATGACTCTCTGCCAGTGAATGTCTAACTCTTCCAAGGAACAATATGTCAACCTCCAGTTAAGTCACATATTAGATCACGTGCCAGCTCATCATATCTTGCAATGAATACAACACACAGGAGTCAATCACACAACAGCTGCAAACACAACACAGGACAATCATATTAACACTTACTGGATATGTCTGGGTCTGCGAATTGAGCCACCTCACCTATTGTGTAGGGGCTGGTCCACCTGTAAAACATGGAAGGGCGATATGTGCTCAATGTCTGCTCACTGTACAAAAGTTGGAACAGCAAATCACTGTGTGTGACATTTTATATGATAGAGCTGCACATCAGGCATGTAGACACCTCAACAGACATACCACTGCAAACATGCATTAACACTGTCACTCCAGTGAGTGATAGACACACATATGCACAAATGCACTGGCCCTAACAATCAGTTGGTGCCAAACATGATTACTCAATTTTGTGCTTAATTCATTCCAGAGGGTACTCCATTTAATCTTTTGCAATTGGGAGACACGTGCAATGCCACATTCCTGGTGCACTGCAATACCAGTGACTCAGGTATTGTGGATTGTGCATTAAGGGACAATGAGTAACTGTGTGATGTTCATGTGGGTTGATTTGCGTTCAGGAATTATTGTGCTTCCAGTGGTCCATAATAGTTGTGCCAGTGTTGTATATAGGTTACATATGCCACATTGGCAGTGTACCCTGAGCAGTATATGCCCCCTATGACAACATGATGGCAGGGATCCTGTGTGTTACTTGATGACAATGTTACGCTAAACATGGATTGGCCACTTTTCTGATTCAAAACAGCAAAAAGATTTATGCTGACAGTGTCTTAGTTGATCATCCTTGACAGAATGCATGGGCACAGGTGTAGTCATTGCACCTGAAATGTGTTACTCTGGGCCCTGTGTTTCCTATATCAGGTATTGTAAATCACACATTGCCAGAATCAGCAACTTAGAATTGCCAAGTTGGGCGATCAGTGGTAGTACTCCCAAACTGACATTGTCCGCTAATACAAAAATGGGGTAGCAAATGTCCTACTTCTGCAATCATGATGAGATCGGTCTCTATTTGAAAACACCTTCGGAATGGCGGCACTCACAGGAATGCTAGCCTGCTGATCTCATCAGACCAACATGCCTGTGACTGCCTTCATACTGAGAAGTTAACATTTATAGAAATGCTGCAATATTTCAGTAGGGGTGTACCAAAAGTAAAATAACAAACTATTTCTTCACTAAAATAGCATCATGGAAGCAGTCAGTGGTCCCTTGCACAACATCATGCTCAAAAATAGTTTGTGACCATGCATTCACAAAGAGCAGGGATTCCATGCTGGCCGTTTCACTTTAGAAAATGGGTTGGCACCAAAGTGACACAGATGATAACTGCACTAGCTCAGTCACAGCAATTGCGCCCAAGCAAAAAATGTTGTTGGGCCCTGCTACTCAATAATGGGATTTCAACGCCTACTCCGAAATGCCACGAGATGACCCTGTTTTTTGCTAATGCAATCTGGTATCATAATGGCCCATTTGGGTTTGACCATGTGAATGATTATTTGTCCAGACGTAAACACACAGAAACAGTGAACTTTGGGCCAGATGTGTAATTTATTTTGTGTCGCATTTGCTTCATTTGTTGACTCAACAGCTGTGCAAATTAGCAAAATACATTTGAATGTATCAAGTGCGTGCTACTTTTGCGTCTAGAAATTACGCAAATGCAGCGCAATCAAAGTAGAAATATGGGCTTAAGATAATAGTGAAGGTTATGAAGAGCTTGGTATGTATGGCCCTGAATACAGTTCGGACATGGTTCCACAAAACTGTGGACTACATTGTTTCCATGTAGTACCATGTGAAATACATCCCATTGCTGCTACACTCACATTTTGTTCAACTTGCATTCCACATGTCCACAAACATTGCATGCAGCATGTCACAACATCTGCTGCTGTCACTCCAGAGCATTCTACTGTACACATTAGTCAATTTGGTATGCACCAACAGGGCCACTAATCACCACACCCAGTTGGTCCAACACGTCCTGCTCTCGGGCCACCAGGTCACCCCAGCGATGCTTCAGCTGGTGATCGATGGGTTAGGTGTTGAAAATGCGCCTCAGGTGAAACAGCACCTTTGTCCAACTCAGCCTTTTTACCTCTGTGTGATACCCATGTATCACACGGCCCGAGCCTCCAACATCAGGGAGAGGAAGTGTCACACCTGCTGCACAAATGCCCCTTGCTCCTCCTCACCCATTCGCTCCAGCCGTGGCATTTCCAACATCACAACAAAACAATAAATAAAAAGGTAAAGAGGGAAAAATAGGGAAAGGAGGTAGAAAAAGGAAACTGATCTAACCCAAAGACAGCCCAACACTACCCCAACTAATACTGCCCACAAACAGACTCCCAACAGTACAAAGACAAATCTAAATACAATAAATGACACAAATACACTTACATAGGATACCAAAGACACTTACCAAACACCAAAAGACAATATAAAGAGGACACAGGAGACAAATTCACAATAATCACAGAGAGACAAGTCAAAACACAGCCACACAGTCTAGAATAATCACAGACTGCAAAGTGAAAGTGAAAGTACACCCACTGTACCCTTTCTGCAAACAGGATATCCTATTACATCACTTCCTATCTCATTTGTGGGCTGTTTTTTGTCTTGTGTGTACATTTTTGACACTTACGGGGTTTGCATCAATATTTTTTGATGCATATGCGTTAAAATGTCCACGAATTCACGAATCAATACATTTTCAATGGATATCCACATGCCTGGGGTGCACTGGTGGAATTAACGCAAGGAACGAATTGATGTATAATGTGCGTGAGCATCATTTTTTAACGTATATGCGTCATTTATAACACATAAGTGTAATTTTTTAATGCATAAGCGTCATTTTTAATGTACATGCGTCATTTTTTACACATATGCATCATTTTTGATGCGTGTGCATAAAAAATTCTGTCTTAAACTGTGTTTGAGTCATTTTTCTAATTTTAACATACATGCAGCCTATAACTAGACAAAGATAGGATGGTATGACTTGCAGTGTGTGTTCTAGTGTTTGCAACCTTACTACTGCGGCCTATAATACTCATGTTGTTGTGCAGGATTAGCTCTCTTAACTGATGCAACAGCAGCACAAACTTTGGTAATTATATAGGATTTTTCAAGTTTGCGCAGGTGTTGCATCAATAGAGGACAGCAAGGTTATGCTACTAAACAATTAACCATGGCCTGTGTGTTTTGTGTGTGAATAGTCTGTTCAAATTATTTGTGTGCCTCTGTGGGAACGGCATGCAAAACATGTGGCGTAATGTGCATGTATGAACGTGTTACAAATGGGTATATCCATCAGATGCCATTCAATGAGGTACATCAGTCATGAAATGTGTTTGTAATATCTGTTGCCTCTTATGCGGTGTGTACTTGCTTGACATTGGGGACAATACATTTCCCATGACTAACTATACACAGGAAAGATCGAGGACAGCTGATAAGGGCTATGTCAGGTATGTTATCCCTCACATGTCATGAAGTGTTGGCTACCACTTCATGGTCAGTTTTGTGTATCCTACCCATGAGTCAGGCATTTGAACATGCTAGGTAGGTACAGTGTTTGTGACACAGAGTCTCAAATCAAATCATAAAATTGTTATGTACGCCACAGTTTGACTCATGTAAATGACCTATTTTTCTCATGTGGCTGTGGTGGACCAGCAGACCATGCTGCATGTGTTCACATATTTCCATGTAGCCATGTGTACCCTGTGTCAGTATTGGCCTCCATGGTGTAACAGTTACGTGCCGGTCTAGTCATGAGTCGGTGGAGCCAACCCTTGAATTAACAGAGTATCCTTCAAAGCAGATTTGACCTAAAGCCAAAGATTACCTAATGGCATACAGGGGGATAGGACAGCTATGGTACAGCAGAAATTTCATAAAGCTGACGACAGAGCAACCTTGGTGTGCTCAAATACGTTATGGATCAGTAATAGAAAACAGGCAGGTTTCATCACTATATTTTTACACAGGGTAGGGCTCTAAAATTCTCAGTGCAACATGGCCCATCAGTACCTCTGTGCTGATCAATCTCACAGCTAGTCACCATGCAAGCCCCATCAAAAGGTGGCAGCAGAAGTGAATCTGTGTCTGGACCGTTAGGGCACAAACATGTATTGTACTTACACACACATTAGCAGCCCTTGCTTGTTGGTCTGGAGGCACAGTACCAAATCCAGGCATACAGCCATAGCACACTGTCACTCTTTGGCACTAATGAATACATGCAAAACCAGACAAGACATGTCCCAGAACAAAATACAAAAACAAATTAAACTATACTATAAATTTGAGGGCTGATCGTAGACCTACCAGAAACCATACCCCAAGAGGAAACGGAGGGCATGAAAACCAATATGAGGCAACTGTAGCCACAGGGAATGTCTCTGGTTAACGCAAAGACTGGAACCAGTCTGGCTAACAGGATGCAGGCTCTGTCAGGAACAAACATGAACAAGGCTAATACACAGTGCGCAGAGTCTGACTGGGACAAGCAGGAAAAAACACTGTGGGAACAAAGATCAGTTTCTGGTGTACTCTGCACTGTTACACAATCCCCCAAGGGCTCTGGTACACAAATGATTCGAACTCCAATGCACAACAAGTAGATTCAGGAAATGGCAGCTTCTAAGCAGTTCCAGGCAGCAGCAAGGGCAGGGCAGAGTCAAATGGCTGGTCTGCATGAGAGTGCTCACAGGTGTGTGCAGCTTCAGTCTCTCACAAGTCCTGGAATTGAGAATCCTGTTCAAGGGGCTTGTTTTTTCCGGGCCTTTGCTGTCATATCTGTTGCTCTCATGGGAATAAAAAAAGAATTAAGGGGCATATTTATACTCTGTTTGCGCCGAATATGCGTAAAATTTTTTGACTCACATTCGGCGCAAACCGTGAACCATATTTAAACTTTGATGCCCCGGAATGCCAAAATTCCGCCATGTGCGTCATTTTCTCAATGCGTGAAATCGCCTTGCGTTAATGACATGCAAGGTAGGTGTTTCCGTCCAAAAAATGACTTAAACGCCCGTGCGCCTTATTTATGCTACCGTGCAAAAATGACGCACGGCCGGGAGGCGGAGGTGGAAAATGACGCCTGGGTCAGGGCAGGTGTTAAAATGGGGCAAACACACCTGTACTTAATGAAAACACACAGAAGCAACAGCAGAGCTCCAAAAGTGAGACATGGAGGTGTTTTTCATCCAGCATGCACACAGACTCCGAGCACAGGACCAACAACAGCAGCTTCCTCAACACCAGCAGGGACAACAAAGGCAATGCAGAAGGTAGGAGAGGATATTACGCACCAGGACAACCCTTCTTGGACTCTGCCAACAAGACATCATTCAGAGGTACAGGCTTAACTGGCAAGCCATTCAGCAGCTGCTGCGCAACATTGAGCCACAGTTGGCACCTAGCTTAGAGACACCCCGCATCATTCCACCAGAAACCAAACTGCTAGCTGTACTACACATGTTGGCAAGTGGCTCCTTTCAAACCACTTGCGCCCTGTTTGATGGGATCTTACAGCCATCATTCACCGCCTTCCTACCCAAGGTACTGGATACTATCATCTCCCTCACACCCCGCCACATCAGCTTCCCCTACACACAGCAGAAGCAGCAAGAGACAAAACAGGGGTTTCACCAAATTAATGGCTTCCCACACATTCTTGGTGCCATTGACTGCACACATGTACGCATTGTGCCACCTGCTGCAACCGAACATCTATACTGCGACAGGAAGCACACACACTCCATTAATGTGCAGGCTATTGTCGATCACTGGGGTTTGAACACCAACATCGTGGCAAAGTATCCTGGGAGTGTCCATGATTCATTCATCTTCCGTCACTGCACCATCAATCAACAATTCCAGGATCAACGATATGGAAATGGCCTACTTGTTGGTAAGTACAGAAACCTACTTATATACACACTTCACAGCAACCCTCTAGGACACACAAACACATACACCATGACATTGACACGTGGACAGGAACACACTGAGGTTGTGACACCGCTAGGCATGTTTGATGTCCTCACCCAATGGGAGACACACCTAGGGACAAATGACAGTTCGAAGTAACAACAGATGCCACTCCACAGACACAAGGGAAAAATTGAAAACAACACAATGACAAAGACATGGCCCCAACTGGCAGTACATTTGGGAAGATTAATCTTTCAATATCACATCAATAACACTCAATCAAACACCTTTCAAAACCAATATGTACTGTGTAAGGTGTGTAATGTTTTTTGCTGCAGGTCAAACACCATGACACACATAGCATGATGATGACTCCAATGAAGGTCATGTGCAGTCATTGAGGCTGTACCAATATCTCACATCACTCCTGCTCTCACATTGCCCACTACCAAGAAGCAAGTGGACTGTGCGAAGAACACATGTTGATGGGACAATATTGAAAGTGCACCTTCCTACACATACGCATTGCGACAAATTAACACACACACAACAGATGTACTGACATACGGACCTTCTGAAACTCTAAATGACAACCGCACAACCAAGTTAGCCATCTGAATTAGAACATGTTCAGTAGTATAGGTACACGATACAACCTGAGTAGACTTGGCAAGGGCAAAGAAATAGATCTGCAGTGAACTTGTCACACATGTGAAATTAGTGCATAGTCAATTGTTAACACATCAGTGCTCACAACATATGGAGACGTTTTGTACATTGTCACCTTGCAAAATCTAAGGATCTCACAGGTGGTTAAATAATTCTATTGCATATGTAAAATTGGATGGGATGTCCAGGGTATATAGATGCAACCGTGTTACCACCACTGTCAACTTGATTCTGTGTATGGAAGTATCATCTCACCCCCAGTTAAGACACAGGGACACTTATTTCACAAGTCACAATGCAAGGGAGTACACACTGTACTGCAACTCTACAAAAATACTGCTGACATCCGGTCAACAGCCAAACACCCGTTCAGCTAAGGAAACAACACAATGCTGATGGTACATCCTAGAAGCCTAGGATTCCACACAATAACACAAACACAGATGAGTCACAGACAACACAAGAGAACAACTGCCATGCAAAGTGATATTTATGGTGCAAGGTACATCCACATGCTCTCACTCATTTACTCTTTCAGTTGATCAGGGTATGGGATCCAGCCATGGATCATGACCCCATTTGCAAACCGAAGCACTGCAGCAAAGCGTGCCCATAATGAGGCACATAGGAGGATATGCACCATAGTCGAAAGGACCTTTGGCATACTGCAGTCAAGATTCAGGTGCCTCTACATCACCGGAGGCAGCCTCCTATACTCACCAGAAATGGTGTGCAAAATAATTTTGACCTGTGCCATCCTGCACAACATATGTGTAAGAAGGAACATTCCCCTATATGAACCCGAGCCACAAATGCCTGAAGAGGAGGACGAGGAGGATGCTGTCCATCAACATGAGGGGGACCATCCAGCTGCAGGATTGCGTCGGAGACAACATATTGTCCAAAATTTCTTTTAATTCTACTCACCCATCACCACTGTCTTACTATATGTAAATAAAAACCTATACCCCCTTCGCTGGCAGGCCTTTTCCCCCTCCTGTGTCGAGCCTTTTTTTGGCTATTTGGGGCAGTTCGCGCTTAGGCCCTCATAACGTTTTGTTCACATAAGCTACCCACGCCAAATTTGCGTCCTTTTTTCCAACATCCTAGGGATTCTAGAGGTACCCAGACTTTGTGGGTTCAAGAAATTAGCCAAAATACAGTTTTTTTTTTTTTTTTTTTAAATGGGAAAAAGGGGCTGCAGAAGAATGTTTGTCTTTTTTTCCCTGAAAATGGCATCAACAAAGGGTTTGCGGTGCTAAAATCACCAGCTTCCCAGCTTTTGGGAACAGGCAGACTTGAATCAGAAAACCCAATTTTTCAACACAATTTTGGCATTTTACTGGGACATACCCCATTTTTACGATTTTTTGTGCTTTCAGCCTCCTTCTAGTCAGTGACAGAAATGGGCGTGAAACCAATGCTGGATCCCAGACACCGAAACATTTCTAAAAAGTAGACACAATTTTGAATTCAGCAAGGGGTAATTTGTGTAGATCCTACAAGGGTTTCCTACAGAAAATAACAACTGAAAAAAATGTCTTGAAATTGAGGTGAAAAAAACTGCAATTTTTCTCTACGTTTTACTCTGTAACTTTTTCCTGCAATGTCAGATTTTTGAAAGCAATATATCGTTACGTCTGCTGGACTTTTCTGGTTGCAGGGATATATAGGGCTTGTAGTTTCATCAAGAACTCTAGGTACCCAGAGCCAATAAATGACCTGCACCCTGCAGTGGGTTTTCATTCTATACTGGGTATACAGCAATTCATTTGCTGAAATATAAAGAGTAAAAAATAGCTATCAAGAAAACCTTTGTATTTCCAAAATGGGCACAAGATAAGGTGTTGAGGAGCAGTGGTTATTTGCACATCTCTGAATTCCGGGGTGCCCATACTAGCATGTGAATTGCAGGGCATTTCTCAAATAGACGTCTTTTTTACACACTCTCTTATATTTGGAAGGAAAAATGTAGAGAAAGACAAGGGGCAATAACACTTGTTTTGCTATTCTATGTTTCCCCAAGTTTCCCGATAAAAATGATACTTCACTTGTGTGGGTAGGCCTAGCGCCCGCGACAGGAAATGCCCCAAAACACAAAGTGGACACATCCCATTTTTTGACAGAAAACAGAGGTGTTTTTTGCAAAGTGCCTACCTGTAGATTTTGGCCTCTATCTCAGCCGGCACCTAGGGAAACCTACCAAACCTGTGCATTCTTGAAAACTATAGACCTTGGGGAATTCACGATGGGGTGACTTGTGGGGTTCTGACCAGGTTCTGTTACCCAGAATCCTTTGCAAACCTCATAAATTGGCTAAAAAAACACATTTTCCTCACATTTCGGTGACAGAAAGTTCTGGAATCTGAGAGGAGCCACAAATTTCCTTCCACCCAGCGTACCCCCAAGTCTCCCGATAAAAATGGTACCTCACTTGTGTGGGTAGGCCTAGCGCCCACGAAAGGAAATGGCCAAAAGCACAACGTGGACACATCCCATTTTTGGACAGAAAACAGAGCTGTTTTTTGCAAAGTGCCTACCTGTAGATTTTGGCCTCTAGCTCAGCCGGCACCTAGGGAAACCTACCAAACCTGTGTATTTTTGAAAACTAGAGACCTAGGGGAATCCAAGATGGGGTGACTTGTGGTGCTCTGACCAGGTTCTGTTACCCAGAATCCTTTGCAAATCTCAAAATTTGGCTACAAAAACACATTTTCCTCACATTTCAGTGACAGAAAGTTCTGGAATCTGAGAGGAGCCACAAATTTACTTCCACCCAGTGTTCCCCCAAGTCTCCTGATAAAAATGGTACCATACTTGTGTGGGTAGGCCTAGCGCCCACGAACGGAAATGGCCCAAAACACAACGTGGACACATCACATTTTTTCACAGAAAATTGTGCCTACCTGTGGATTTTGGCCGCTAGCTCAGCCGGCACCTGGGGAAACCTAGCAAACCAGCACATTTTTGAAAACTAGACACCTAGGGGAATCCAAGATGGGCTGACTGTGGGGCTCTGACCAGGTTCTGTTACCCAGAATCCTTTGCAAACCTCAATATATGGCCAAAAAAACACTTTTTCCTATCATTTCGGTGACAGAAAGTTCTGGAATCTGAGAGGAGCCACAAATTTCCTTCCGCCCATCGTTCCCCCAAGTGTCCCAATAAAAATGGTACCTCACTTGTGTGGGTGGGCCTAGCGCCCAAAAAAGGAAATGGCCCAAAACACAACGTGGACACATCACATTTTTTCACAGAAAACAGAGGTCTTTTTTGCAAAGTGCCTACCTGTGGATTTTGGCCTCTAGCTCAGCCGGCCCCAGGGGGGGCAGAAATGGCCTAAAATAAATTCCCCCCCCCCCAATGCCCCCAGGGAGCGACCCTTGCCTACGAGGTCGCTGCCCTTGCGTGACGGCGCAAAAAAAAAAGATCCCCAGTGCCTAGTGGTTTCTGCACCCCTTGGGGGCAGATTGACCAAAAATCGGCTGATTTGCCCCCAAGGGGGGCAGAAATGGTCTCAATACAATTTGCCCCTCCAGGGAAGCGACCCTTGCCTAGGGGGTCGCTCCCCATCTCTAAAAAAACAAACAAACATAAAAAAAAACACACACATTTTTTTGCCCTGGCGCCTTGAGGATTCTGCCCCCCCGGGAGCAGATCGCCTAATAACAATAGGCTGATCTGCCCCCGGGAGGGGACAGAAATGGCCTAAAATAAATTTGCCCTCCCACCTCCCCCGGGGAGCGACCCTTGCCTACGGGGTCGCTCCCCTTGCGTGACGGCACAAAAAAAAAGATCCCTGGTGCCTAGTGGTTTCTGCCCCTCTTGGGGGCAGATTGACCTAAAATTGGCCGATCTGCCCCCAAAGCGGGCAGAAATGGCCTAAATACCATTTGCCCCTCCAGGGGAACGACCCTTGCCTAAGGGGTCGCTCCCCATCTCTAAAAAGACAAAAAAATTGTTTTATCCCTGGCGCCTAGAGGGTTCTGCCCCCCCTGGGGGCAGATCAGCCTAATAACAATAGGCCGATCTGCCCCCAGGGGGGCGGCAGATATATCCTAAAATAAATGTGCCCCCTTAGCCCCCCCGGGGAGCGACCCTTGCCTCCAGGGTCGCTCCCCTTGCGTGACGGCGCAAAAAAAAAGATCCCTGGTGCCTAGTGGTTTCTGCATCCCTTGGGGGCAGATTGACCTAAAATCGGCCGATCTGCCCCCAAAGCGGGCAGAAATGGCCTAAATACCATTTGCCCCTCCAGGGGAACGACCCTTGCCTAAGGGGTCGCTCCCCATCTCTAAAAAAAACAAACAAACAAAAAACAAAAAAACACACAAAAAAAATTAGCCCTGGCGCCTAGAGGTTTCTGCCCCCCAGGGGGGGCAGAAATAGCCTAAAATAAATTTACCTCCCCTGGGGAGCGACTCTTGCCTACGGGGTCGCTCCCCTTGCGTGACGGCGCAAAAAAAAAGATCCCTGGTGCCTAGTGGTTTCTGCCCCCCTTGGGGGCAGATTGACCTAAAATCACCCGATCTGCCCCCAAAGCGTGCAGAAATGGCCTAAATACAATTTGCCCCTCCAGGGGAGGGACCCTTGCCTAAGGGGTCGCTCCCCATCTGTAAAACAACAGCAACAAAAGAAAACCCTGGTGCCTAGTGGTTTCTGCCCCCCTTGGGGCAGATCGACCTAATTAAAATAGGCTGATCTGCCCCCCTGGGATGCAGAAATGGCCTAAAATAAATTTGCCCCCAGGTGAACGACCCTTGCCTAAGGGGTCGCTCCCCTTACGTGAAATTCACAAACAAAAAAAAAACTCCCTGGTGTCTAGTGGTTTCTGTCCCCCTTGGGGGCAGATTGGCCTCATTAAAATAGGCCAATCAGCCCCCAAGGGGGTTAGAAATGACCTAAATATAATTTGCCCCCTATGAGAGCAACCCTTGCCTAAGGGGTCGCTCCCCACCTCTAAAATATAAAACAAAAACAAAAAAAAATTTTTTTTATCCCTGGTGCTTAGAGGTTTCTGCCCCAGGGGGGCCTTAAAAAAAAATGCCCGCACTGGGAGCGACCCCTGCCCAAGGGGTCGCTCCCTCGTGTCAGTTTCCTTTTTAAAATAAAATCCCTGGTGTCTAGTGGGCGTTTCAAAAGCCGGATTGCTTTGCAATCCAGCTTTTGAAACGCAGAGAGAGACTTCAAAGGGAAGGAAATAACTTTCCTTCCCTTTGAAGCCTCTCTCGGCCTCCCCCACGTGATCGGAAGAGAAATGCAAAGCATTTCTCTTCGATTGCGCTGGAAGCTGAGCTTCCAGCGCGATGGGAGGAGGCCCTGTTACAAACAGCGCGCAATTGCGTGCTGACGTCTCAGGGGGGGTAGCGGGGTCAGGGGTGGAAGGGGAAGGACTTCCCCTTCCATCCCTGCCTTGGGGGGGTGGGGAGGAACCCCACAGAGGGAGCGCTAGCGCTCCCTATGGGCTGTGTGCCCAGGACTTAATGGTTACGTCCTGGGCACAGCAGCACTGTGCCTCAGGACGTAACCATTACGTCCTGGGCACAGAAGGGGATACTAATCACTATATCATGGTCTGGATAATCATTTTTGCATAACATTATCTCTAACTATCAGAATCAGAGTGTAGCCTCATGGAGCATTGCTGAAATACTGATTAGGACACAGGACATTCCTAAACTAGTTTGATGCGTATGAATGTACAGCCACATTCACTCACACTCTAGATTACATATATCCTGTACATTTCACATTTGAAGGGCAATAGCAGAGGACCACACCTATTTCACACATACATGTTGGCAACATGGTTCATCGCAGCATATGGCACACAACTAAGACACCAACAGTCAATAAGGTAAAAAAATGCCTCATACATGAGGGAGTGGATGTGCTATTGCATTGTTAACAGGAATGTATGACCAGACCCTTGACAGCAGTAAGTCTTACATCACCTATCTTTGCAAGGACTATGTGTGACTAGATTTCCATATAAACAGAACATTCATAGCACAAGTGCCCCAGGTATGACTAGCATTGCTCACATGACATCCCCTGCACATGGCAGCCCATGTCCTAAGTCCAGACACACCCATGTTCCCTGTCTCACCCCACCCTTCTTCAGTGGTCCCTGGAATGGGAAAATGTGTCGCCAGATAATCCCTCCTCTACACACTCCCAGACTCACAATGTGAATCGAGTGTGCTTCCCTCTTTAGTATGGTATGCCATAGTCATTGTACTTCTGTCTGCATGGATGTCAGGTTAAATGTTGCACTGGCTTGTAGTCTCTAGGACCTGTTATCACTGTGACATTGCTTCCCAGGTGGAAGCTACTGTTGGCCCTTTCAACTGGAATCTCACCTACAGGACTTGTGAGAGACTGATGCTGCACACACCTGTGAGCACCTCCATGGAGACCAGCCATTTGAACATGCAGCTGCTTGGAACAGCATAGAAGCAGCCATTTTATCTATAACACTGTTATGCCTTGCCGTATAAATCAGCTGTGTAACACAGACCTTGGGTTAATGTGTTACGTTCCAACACACAGGACAAACACAGTTTTCAGTTTCCACTGTCTTGTTCCTCCTTCGACCAGTCTCAGTCTGACCACTGTGTATTGACCTTGTGAAATGTTTGGATCCTGATTGACCCTGCATCCTGTTAGCCTGACTGGCTCCTGTCTTTGCGTTACCCTAAAGGTTCCTTGGGCCTACATTTGTATCATAGTTGCTTTCCCAACGCTCATATTCCTCCTGGGGTATTGTGTCAGGTGGGTCTACAATGCATACTCAAATACATTGTATAGCATAATCAGTTTATTTATTGTACCATGGGGGTGAACTTGTCTCCAAATAGCTGAATCATGGCCTATCCCTTGTCTGGGTCTCATGTAGGCATGAGTTACAAATTGTGACAGTGTACCATGGCTGTATGCATGGATTGGGTATGGTGCCTCCAGCACAACAAACAACTTCAGATAACGTGCATGAAATGTCTCCACATGTTAGGACCCAGACAGTCCACATGCTGATTCACATTGCTCCCAACATATTGATGGGGCTTGTGTGGTGAATAGCTGTGAGATTAAGCAGCACAGAGGCACTGATGTTCCCATATGTAGTGGGAATTTTAGAGGCCAACCTGTGTCCAAATGTTGTGAGGACACTTGCCGGTATAAGAATCCTGAGACATTAACTTTGTCAGCACACCAAGGTTGCCCTTTTGACAGTCTCTTAACACGTCTGCAGTGACAGGGTTGGACCATCCCCATGTGTGTTCTCAAATCCTCATTCGCTTTCCTTCTATTGATCTGCGAAGGATACTTTGTAGATACAGGAAATGGCTCCACAGACTCATGACTAGACCTGCACGTAACTGTGACAACATAGACCCCAATAATTATACAGGCTAAACATTGGTCCACACACATGAACCAGACACCTCTGTGCATTTTACGACTGGAAATAGGTGAACACGTGCTGCTTGGTCTGCTGGTCATCCACTGCCATAGGAGAGACATGGCTCAGTTATATGACTCCAACTGTGGCTTAACATTACAATTGTGTATTATATTTGGGACTCTGTGTCACAAACACGGTACCCACATAGTATGATCCCATGCCTGACTCATGGTGGGTTAACAAGCAAGTGCCTAGGAAGTAGTATCCAACATTCCAGGACATGTGATGGCTAAGTTTTGGAACATTGACATGGACAACTGTCGGCTATCTATCCAGTGCATGCTTTGTCATTGGTGGTGTTTATGTTCCAAAAAACTTAGGAAGTGCACACCGAAGTTATTTCTATGTGTATGACTAACAGATGTCCTCTCTCTTTTCCACACCGACTTGCATCTGAGGGTTGGACACATTGACTCCACACGCATACAAGCAGATTTGCAAAAATGCATCTTGTGATGCTCACACAGTGGGTCAACAACAATAGTAGTAGCCAAATCACACACATTGACCCATAGGCATTGAGTTATTGTAGTGAGTTGCGTCGCCTTGCTATCCTCTCTTGACGCAAAACAGTTTGGGCAATACATAATTGTATCCCACACGTTTGGCCATCTATTGCATCAGTGAAGAGTGAAAATCCGGTACATCATGTAGAGGATCATGGTCCGCAGTAGTATGATCTGTCACATGTGCCCATACACCGTAATGCCCAATGTGGGTGCAATCAGCCTATCTCTGTATTGTCACAACTGTCATGTCCCATTAAAAATGAGAAATGACCCAAACTCAGTTAATGACAGAAATGTTGACGCATACGCGTCACAAAAAGAGTCACATGCATCTAAAAATGAAGCATATGCGTCTAAATATGACGCACAATGCCCTGAAACATCCATTGGCCCTGAGCGGTAATTCCCACATTGTACCCTCGGAAATTGGTTAAGTATGAAACATATTTAACAATATGGATGCAGGGTTATTTCTAATCATGTGCGTCAAAAATAATGACGCACAGACTGTAAGCGTTATAATATTTTGACGCATAACAAGAAAAACGCACTGCATTTGAGGCAGGAAGTGATGTAATAGGATATCCTGTTTACAGATTTGGTACAGTGGGTGTACTTTCACTTTCACTTTGCAGTCTGTGATATTTCCTGACTGTGTGGCTGTGTTTAGACCTGTATTTTGTGATTTTGTCTCCAGTGTGGTCTTTAAATTGTCTTTTTGTGTATAATAACTGTTTGTGGTACCCTGTCTGAGTGTTTTTTTGGTCATTTGTGTGTCCAGCATTTGTCTTTGTTGTGTTGGGAGTCTGTTGTGGGTAATGGTAGTTTGGGTATAGTTGGGCTGGGTTGTTAGTTATTTTGCATTTTCCTGTCCTACTTTCCCTCTATTCTCCTTTGTGCCCCTTTATCCCCTCTTTATTTTTGGTGAAATAATGTTGGGTAGGCCTCGTCTTGGCAGGATGGGAGAGGAGGAGCTGGGTGGGTTTATTTGGCTGGTGTGCCACTTCCTACGCTTAATGATAGAGGCAGGTGGTTGTGTGATCCAAGGCTATTACACAGAGGCAAGGAGACTCCGGTGGGCGAAGGTGTTGTACCATCTGCAAAGAATATACAACACATCGCGAAATGACCACTAGCTGAAGCACCGCTGGGCTGACCTTGTTGCCAGGGAGCAAGACATGCTGGACCACCTGGGGATTGTGATTGGTGGCCCTGTTGGTGAGTACAAATCAGAGTAATGTGCACGTTTAAATGCTCTGTAGTGACAGTAGCTGATTTGTTCATATTCTGCCGGCAATGTTTTTGAACATGTGGAACGCTAGTGAAACATACAGGGCCAAATTTCTACTGTGTTAGCACCGCAATTGCGACCTGTTTTGAAGCAAGAGTGGTGCAAACTTACAAAATCCAATAGTATTTTGTGAGTTTGTGCCACCTTTGTGTCAAACAGCAACACAAATGCGATGCAAAATATGTATAGATATGGGCCACAGTTGCCTGTGAGGTATACAAATTTCCTACACATTACTGTCATTTGTTAACGCAACAGCTAGACTAACTTTCTAAACACAACAGGAGCCTGAAAATTAGTGCTGGCTTCACGTCAATTGATGATGGCAATGTGGCTCAAACAAATGTTTCATGTGTGGTCGGTGAGTGTATCAGGAAACATATCTTGGAATTCCAGAAATTTTCAAGAAATATGGTGTCCCTCAATTGTTTTCAGATACACGTCTGAACTGGATTCTGACACATATGTAACAAGTTATAGCTTACCTCAGGTAACATCTTAGACTAATATTTTGAGTGTGTAGTGTCACATTTCAATTAGGGATGGCTGACAAAAGGTATGCACACTGGTTATATCCCTATGGTTGGTGCAACTCACCATAGCTGTGGCACATCAAATGAAGAAAATGATTCAAATTGAGGGCTAACAACTGTCCCTGGCCCTCTGTACATTGTACCTGTGTGTCTAAAATTGTTCTTAGTCACAGTGTCTGGGTGACTGGTATTGCAGTCCTCACGGAAGGTGGCTTTGCATGTGGATACTCATGATGAGAGGAATACACTCCATGATTTTGTCTGCTCACCAATGAAGGAGCATGTTTGCCACCACATGATAGTTAGGGCCACTGCATGTGTGCAGATATGTGTGTATAACTCACTGGAGTCCCCGGGTCTGTACATGCTTGCAGTGGTATGTAGGATGCAGTATCATCATGTCTGAAAGGCTTTACTTTCTGAGTTGATATTACACATAGTATTTGTATTTTGAAGTGTTGTACAGTGCACAGACATTGAGCACATTTCTCCCTGCCATGCCTTACAGGTGGACCTGCACCCTACACTATTGGAGAGGTGGCTTGATTTGCGGACCCACACATCTCCAGTAAGTGTTGATATTTCTGTTCTGTGTTGTGTTTGCTGATGATGTGTGACTGACTCCTGTGTGTTGGACACATAGCAAGGTGTGATGCGCTGGTCAATGATCTGTTTTGTTCCTTGAGTGGAGTATCATTTTTTCCCCATCATTGAGTTGGCCAATCCTTATCGTATTGTCATATTTTGGGATTCTAGGTCAGTCCTTTAGGCACAGCAATGTGAATAGGGATGAGTTATGTGGATAAAACCTGAAATCAGAAAATGTAGCAGTGGACCATATTATTGAATTAGTCAGCCAGTCAGACCCTGATTCTCCCAGAATAGGGGTGCCAAAGTCTTACCCACAGACTTCAGCTTCCCTATTCACTAATGAACATGTCTGACTGTATGTTTAACTTCCTAGCAGCATGTAGCTCCACATGTTGTGCTACGCGTATGAGGCACTTTAGTACAATGGCCTAGGTGTGCATGCAGCTCATGGCCAGAGGTGTGCCTGCATCTATCTGAATGTTGTAAGTCATGGGTTACTGGTAGGAAATGATGTTGACAATGGTCTGCATTTCCAAAGATAAGTATTGATGGGATTGTCCAAGGTTTGGGTGTATCCTATTTGGAGTTCCTCCTTACCTGTGGTGTGCTGGCCAAACCCATGTACAGCTTTCCAAAGCTTCCTGGGTATCCTTGTTGTTAAAAATTATTAGTTGCTTGTCCACCCCCCCTCAGGCACAGGTGACCGATTGTGAATAATGTACCTAGGACTGATGATCCAAGTTTGGTACACAGACATGTAAATCAGTAAATCACTTGTCCAAACCTAGGATACCCACTCATGATTAGCACATGCATTCTACACTGGCAATTCCATTTACAACTAGCCCTAGATTGCCATCAAGAACATAGAAATGTGTTGGCCTGTCAGTGGTGGAGGATTTGCAGCATGATTTTTACCTGACAAGTGGCAGAACACTGATGCCAAAGTCATTCCAGTTCTTACCCATCTTGTAGGGTTTGGATGTGCTAATTGATGATAGGACATGTGTAGGCTGGCTTGCCATGTACTTCCTCAGGGACTATCAGTGATCTGTATGATGATATGGGCTGTTACAGATACATTAGATGTATTGTCTGATTTACTTCTTGAGCCATTTCACACAATGAAGTACCTAAGGTTTGGTTTTCTATTTGCCTTAACAGCTGCCAATACGACTCCCATCCAGATTCGAGAGTTTCAGCGCAGGACAATGCGTTACCGCCACATTCTGGATGTGGAGTCTGGGTACCGCAACACGGCAAGATGATATCGCCATGAAAGAGCCTCCGGAGTGTGGAGTGCATTTGCCCAAGGGGGCCCTTCTGTGTCCACCACAGCCACCACCACCAGCACCACCACTACCACCCAGGTGGCACCAACAGTAGTTGGGACCTTTGCTGTACCATCTACAGCAACAGCTCCAGGACCAGTCACAGCACCACCTGTACCTCAGCCTACGGACATGGCACCGACAAGGGCCCATACTTCATCCACTGGCACCCAGACCACCCCTGCTGCAGCCATAGACCCTGCAGCTTTTGCCCAGATGCAAAGGAACTTGGACCGTGTCCTACAGAAAATTACCAGACTACAGCAGGAGGTGGAACAAGTTAACTGGAGGGTACATGCCATCAAAAAGACCCTGAGGAGAGCAAACTTGTAGGCTTATACTCAGACATGATTCCCTCCCCACCCTCCTCTTTCCTGGTTCTTTAACGTTTAGGGGGCTTAGAGTTAGGTCAGTATAGGCTGTTAGTTTAGTTAGTATTAATAGGTGGGGGTTTCATACTTTTTTCAACAGTTTTTTATTATGTGTGTGGGTGGGGGCAATGTTGGGGTGTTGGTGTTTTAAAAAAAAGAACAAATTAACAAAAATACAAAATACAAAAAAAATACAAAAAAATATATATTTGTTTAGTATTAGATAGTATGTCTTTAGGTTAGTATCTGTTGTCCTCCATGTGTTCCATCTTATAAGGGGGGTGAGGGGTTGATGTATAGATCGTTTCGTTAAATGTGATAAGTAAGTTTAGCTTAGGTTAGTTAGGGACAGTTGTGGGTAATGTGTAGTTAGAGTAGAGTAGGTTAAGTAAGGTGTTTCCCCTGGTTTTAGCTTCTGTTTTTACTGTTTAATAAATATCTAGGTAACCCTTTACAGTATGTGTCAAATGCTTGTAGATCAAGGCCTTGCCATGAGTGAACAGAGTCTCTTTTGTATTAGCTTTTGTGTCTCATGCTGCAACCATGTCCCAACTGAGCTGTTACATTGGCAGCTCCCCCAAAGCTACTTAGCTAAGATTCGGCCACCCATTGCACCCATCACACACGGTTACTATGGATCCCAAAGTGTGGTTATTTTGTGCTGTATGTTTTCAATGTCACATACTTTGCTACCAGATTTGGTATTGGGGACACCGTGTTAAGTCTGCCTGTAGCCTGATGTCCAAGCAAATCCTTATAAGGTGAGTGGTAGTATGCTCTCATGTAGTATGGTATACATAACTCCCACATATCATTTGTCACAATGTTCAGCACGGTTACTTATTTGTGTGGAAACTCATACACATCCCTTCATGCTGTTTGGTGTGTGTTAGGTAAAAACTGGGAAAAATGTCACATACGTAGGTTTTGACTTTCAGTAACAATTGAAGGCACTATTTTCTGGCTTAGACATCCCTTGAGGAGGAGTTATTCTGTACAACACAACATGTTGGTGTATAGTTTATATTTTCCTCAGAAATAACCCTCAGGGAGGGCAGATGATGGTATAATCCAGGCCACTGTGCATAATTATCAGCCAAGGTTTGTTCAATTCAGGTGTATAGACAATCAATGATCCTTGACCTGAGGTTAACATCACTGATGGCCATCACGGTTGAAGTGTCACATTACACAGAGACAAAGTTGTTGTGTAAGTGCTATTTTTTAAAAAGTGCTGTAGTGCTATTTGTACATTGTCCATGATTGTGAGTCCATTAGTGTGACTTCTTCCATTGTGATCCTACACAAGTGCAAAAGGACATGTCATTGGACCTGCTGGGGTTAAGTGTCAGACCGTGCAGAGGGACAGGATTTGCCAATCAGTTAGTGAGAGACAATCACAGGGCAGGCTGACAAGATAAACAGTGGGTTGAAGAACAGTGCTTGAGTACAATTGTTGCAAGACTGGCATGTTACAAAGCACAGGACCTTGGTAATAGGTGGCCGTGTGGCAGGGACTAGTGCTACCGGGTACTCTTACGGGTGAAGGTGATCTGTTCCACGTCTTCATCTTCTGATGTGTGTGTAGTCTCCTCTGCCCTTGGTGGTGGTGGTTGTGAAGGGGCAACACACACCTCAGTGTTTGAAGACATGGAGTCAGACATCCCGGTAGCTGCTAACTGTGGGGGTCTTAAGGGCAGTACTGAAGCAAGGAGGAGCTGCTGGTTCTTAAAAATAGCAGCCACATCACGGTGGTAGGCAGCCAGGTCGTCCCTGAGGGGTTCAATATTGCATTTGTGCACGCATTGAGAAGATTGTTGTTGTAGGTGTTGGGTCAACTAATGCTGATTTCCTTCAACCTTTTTTCAACTTCCTGCAAGATTGTTGTTCACCCTTGCATAGCTGTTGCCTGTTCTTCAGTTGACATCATGCACGAAAACACCCCCTCTAGGCTGGATGCCATAGTTTGCATCCCCACCCACACTTCCTTGGCCACTCCGCTGTACTCCAACTACAGTTCTCTCAAAGCTGGTGCCAGGGTCATCAGAGTCCTCAGCTGTGTTGGAGCTGGCAGGTCGTACAATTGGGGTGGTGGGTGGGTCCTCTGTGATGGCTGCTGTATCTGTGCTCCTCCTTGTGACTGAAGGTGGGGTCTGGAGGGTTCCAAGGACATCTTGGAGGGTCTGCTGGCTGATGTTTGTCAGCTCGTCATCCATGTCAGCAGGGTAGTCCTGGGTAGGCATATCTGCAGGAGAGCCATCGTCCTCTGCAATGAGATACGTCACAAATAGTGTGTCTGTGTTGTGGGCTTTGTAATGTGACATGCCTACCTTCCGATTATTTTAACATTGTGATCTTGGTTCCTGTTCATTGTTCCTGTCTTTCATATTAGCATTCTCCCAGGCCTATGCACGACATGCATGTCACATGTATTGTGGTCAGTTTGTGGACTTGTCAGCATCACATTCTCTAGGTGTTGGTTCAGGTCAAATTGTGAATTGCCACCTTCTTGTCCTACTCAACCCTCCATCTACTTCCATTCTCAAGGTGAGGCCTTTCACTGGCTGTGGGTGCTCTGATGGCATTAGCACAACACTTAACAATCTGGACCTGCCCAAGTCTCCGATCTTTCACATACACCTATATGTAGTTGAGATGTAGCATATACTATGTCTAGCTTTGTTATGGCACAATATGGATGTCAGCATTGGTAATGTGTACTGCTGATGTTGGGGAATGTGTGGTACATTGGATTGCTCTGATAGTCATAGCAGTGTTCTATTTCCTCTTCTGGCTGTGCAGGTGTATTTCTGTAACCAGTTACATGTGTCCTCCCCCTCAATGCTGTTGTCTGAGCAGTATGACATTTGGGATGTTGCATTGTGACCCAGGCACAGGGTGGACCCTGACATATGCAGCATGGCTATGGCATTAGTGCTGTGTACCTCCTAATGGTAATGACAATGGCTGATGTTTGTGGCAACTTTGGACAATCACATTTGACTGGACTGGAACATTTGTCTTGATTTCAGGGGATTGATTACGTTGTCATCCTGAACCCTATAATTTGGGTGTGTTTGATCCATGGGGACGTTACTGCCATTAGCTACTTGACCAGCACACACAGCAGAGGTGGTAGTGGCAACTGTTGTCAATGTTACATTCCACTTGCAGGTATGGCCAGAGGTTGTTAATTGGGCCCTAGTTACTGTAGGGAGAATACTGGCTGACCTGTGACGGGCTGCCAGTTTTACGTTGTACCCTGCCCTCCTGGCCTGGCTTTACCTTTGCAACATCCTTGGCATGGTAGCATGCCCCCATGCAAATGTTGTTGGTGTTGTGTAGTAGTGTGCTCCAGGTTTCCTCAGAACGGGCCATGCCCCCGTGCCGTGCCCCTTTACCCATTCCACTCCATGAATATCATGACTTACATGCATTGTGTAGTAGCTATGTCCACCCACCCTGCTTACAGTTCAAATGTGTGCATTTTAACTCCCCATGCGGCTTACCCTGCATGTGCGTTGTCTCCTGGTAGTCTGCGCTGTCCTGTCCTTGAATCCCTGTGACAATCTCCTCAGGCATGACGGCTGCCACCATCTCCTCCATGTGGTCCAGGGCCTCCTGCGGGGCTGGACTCCCACCTCGAGTCTGCAGTGCTGTCTTCCTGTTCCTGGCCATCTTTTCCTTGGTCTTGCGCTTGCAGTCATGCCAGCGTTTCCTGCACTCAATGACTGTTCTCCATACTGCTGCCACACTGTTGATCTTGTCAACAATTTGTTGCCATATTGCCTGTCTCTTACTGATTGGCAACTTTGAGGTGACAAACAGTTGGTGCTGGTGTTCCGTCACCTCTTTAACCAGAATTTCCTGCCCCTCTGCTCTGAAGTGACACTTTCTTTTCTTCTTCTCCCTGTCCTGGGTCTTCTGTGGGTCCTCCTGGCTGGTTCCTGGTCTGTTGTCATCTTCCTGGGTTCTGTGCAAGCTTCTGGGATCCATTTTGGCTCTCCTATGCACATTTTGTAGTGTTTGCGGCTCTTTTTGATGCAATTGCGTCAAAAAACAGCGCGTATCCAGTTTGCGACGTCGTAAACCGGCTCACAGTTATTTTCGCTGCGTTAACGTTGTTTTCCTTTACGATGTGATGCAGTGGTTTGAGTAAAAAAAAAATGACTCACACCTGTGGTTTGCATCGCCGTGTGTCAAAGTATAAATTTGACGCCCGCACGGTGCAAAAAAATGGCGTTAGCCGGCGGTAATATTTTTGACACAAAACTGCGTCGGTGCAGTTTTCCGTCGAAAAGTATAACTATGGGCCTAAATCCGAGCAAAGCTGAGCCTAGGGTATGACTTGGCACTAAGGGACATATTTATACTTTCTTAGTACCACATTTGCGTCATTTTTTTACACAAAAGCACGCAAACATACAAAATACAGCTGTATTTTGTATGTTTGCGCCGCTTTTGCAGCAAAAAGCGGCGCAAATGCGGCATTAAAAAAGTATAAATATGGGCCTAAGAGTCTGAGTACTAACTGATCCCAGAATGTAGATGATGTGTAAATCATACACAATCATTATGCAAAAATACATAATTAAAAAATGGTGCAGTTTTTAAAATGCTGAAGAGTTTCACATTACAACACTAGATAATATGCCCTGCATTCTGTTGTAATTATTGAATGTGAAAGTTTTTTAAACACAAATTTCGAAACATCCCAACCCCTTCTACTGTGACAACAATGCCATTAATGCATTAAGGGGCAAATAACTTACCATCTGCCCCCATGGGCCTAGTCCAGTGCCCTATATAAAACTACCAAAAAAGCAAAAGTAGACACAGCAATATCTATCATCGAAAGTAAGACAGTGCTGGACACGATGGGGATTATAGTCCTGATCTTGCCAAGAACGAAGTGCCTATGTGAGAATATATAAACTACACATGCTAATAATGTTCAACAGACCCGAGCTCCACATACACACGATTGATCTTCCTCATGATCTAAAGGTGGAGAATTGGAGCTCAGATGAGATAAAGTATTTATACTTATTTAACTTTGTTTAACGCACTGGATGATGAGCGGAACCAGTTCCAAGTGCTGATAAATATTTTGTATGCAGTTCGTGTTTTGAAAAACAACAGTAATTCGTTTCTGAGAAAGGAGACTGCAAGCAAGCAAATAGTACATGAATGGATATGTATTTGTGTGGAAGCAAAGAACTGTGGAATAAACATGTCAGGTGACAGTTTGTACTCTCAAGCCAGGATTGCCCTCCTCCCACCTGAGCTACTGCCACTGACAACATCATAAATTAACTAATTACCTGACACATCTTATTAACATTACAATGCTGTGTATGCCCCTGAAAAGTTCAGGAAGCTCCATGAACAAACAAAATGATCAATTTCTTTGTGGATGCCAAGGTATTTTGCAGTCTCTCTTTTTAAATTGGGCCAGAATTACATTTTACTAAGGCACTTCCTTCTGGTGCATATTTTAGGCTTGTGGGTTAATCATTTTCCGGGTTCTTGTTGGCATAGTATTCCCAAGCTCGGGATTCCACTGTGGTGGAAACCATAATATTGCAAAGGTGGGGGGCATAGTATTCCCAAACGTTGGTTTCCAGAGGTGTGAATGTCAAGGTATTCACAATCTTTGGTTTCCCAAATTATGAATGACATAGATTCTACTTCCTTATCCGACGTGAAGACAGTTATCACTCTGTGTGACACAGAGTGCACTGCCTTGGAAGAAACCCAATCAGAAATAACTAATGTTTCCCTAATGTGCCCAAGGCATGGCGAAGAGATCTGCTTTTGGGCGGAACGTACATTTTGTTTCGGTTAGTGAATGGTTCTGTCGTCCCTTGCCTCTTCTATTACAGTCTGATAAACACCGTGGAGACACATGCAAGAACAACCCACATGTTGTTTCAGCTTCAGTCGTATCTTGAGAATGAGTTGTCGATGTGTTTGAGGTGTCTTTAACTGTGTGCAGTAATCATTCTGTTTTAGTTATTCCTGGGCCATCACAGCTTCTGCGTAAGACCCTTGAGTTCGATGCCATGCCCTGCTTGATGAGACCAGCATGGGCATGGGAAGGTACAATGCACGTGCATCATGCGATTATGCTGATGGTCTTCCAGCAGACCTCGAGTCACATTTTGATTTATGACCAGGGGTGTAGCTTGATCAGTAAGACTGGAGGGTGTAAGCTTCAGATTTTCCAACTATCTCGTGGGCATGAGGGGGTCTTAAGGACCGGTGGAAAGGAAAAGGAGTGTGGACTGTGGGGGGTACTTAAAACACAGTGGGCCAGATTTACAAGGCCCTAGCACCACCAAGGCATCACTTTTAGTGACTCTCCGGTGGCTCTGTTCATGGCACCATATTTACAAGGAGGCGTTAAGCCACTTTGCACCACCTTTTAACTATGGGCCCCTCAGACCAGTTTTCTATGGCCGAGGGGCGCGCAGTGGGTGTTGCTGTGGGTGTTCCACCGTACAACCATTGCTTTTGATGTTCCCCCTGATTTACGAGAAATCCTAAATCTGTAGCAGCACCAAAAATGAATGCCACCCCAGGGTTGGCATTAGCATATCGCAACAAGGAGGAACACTTTTATTCCTGCTTGTTTTTGCTTTTTCTATTTGTGCTGCATTCCACAGCACGCATAGAAAGAGCAAAAGGCCATGATGATTGTTTATGGGCAGGAAGGTTCCCCTTCCCACACATAAACAATCATTCACTAACAAAGATTTGGTACTCCTATAGAAGTGCCAAATTGCCATCGTAGATTGTTTATGTGCAGGAAGAAACAACTTCCTGCACATAAACAATCTATCCCCTCAACTCAGACACCCTTGCACTATGGTGCAAGGATGCCTGCATTGGCGCTGGCAGCTAAATTTAGCACTGGCGGAATGGGAAACACAGGGGTGCTCTGTATTTTTGTAAATACGCGCATCCCTAGTTTTCAAAAGTGGTGCAGTGCTGCCCTGGAAATTCTGTTGCAGCGCTGCTCCCCTTTTTTGTAAATCTGGGCCAGTGTTTTGCAAAATAACCATGTTTTAGGACCTTCAAAACAGGAGGGTGTATGTGTGTGTGGGTGGGTTTTGTGCACTAGTGTATTTATGTGAGTCAGTATTTGAAAATGCTAGGTGAAATCCAACAGACACCTAACCATAACCGAGTGAGAGCTCCTGTACCCAACTATTTGTTAAATAATATATTATGGGGTGTAACACCCCAAAACACCCCTCTCCTCCGAAGCTACGCCCCAGTCTATGATTTCCATATTGTATGCATTTGCATACTGCTGGTACATGCCTGGTCCCTGTACCCATGTACAGCACCAGAATCAATGTTTTTCAATTTCTTACTTAAGCATTTTCGGATTAAAGATTTGAAACCACATTTATAACAAATTAAAAATACACATAAATTAAGAATAAAAATGATATTTTTAACCCCTTCACATGCCAGGCCTTCTTCCCCTAAGGTGCCAGGCCTTTTTGTGGCTATTTGGGGCATTTTGCGCTTACGCCCTCATAACGTTTTGTCCATATAAGCTACCCTTGCCAAATTTGTGTCCTTTTTTTACATCTTAGCGATTCTAGAGCTATCCAGAGTTTGTGGGTTCCCCTGGAGAAGACCAGGAAATTGGCCAAAACACAGCAAAAATGTTGTTTAAAAAAAAAGGGGGAAAAAGAGCTACAGAAGAAGGCTTGTGGGTTTTTTTCCCCTGAAAGTGGCATCAACAAAGGGTTTGCGGTACTAGAATCTCCATCTTCCCACATTTTAGGAACAGGCAGACTTGAATCAGAAAACCACATTTTTAACACAACTTTGGCATTTTACTGGGACATACCCCATTTTTACAAATTTTTGTGCTTTTAGTCTCCTTCCAGTTAGTGACAGAAATGGGTGTGATACCAGTACTGGATCCCGCACAGCTAAATATTTCTAAAAAGTAGACAATTGAAATTGAGCTGAAAAAACAGCCATTTTTCTCCAAGTTTTACTCTGTAACTTTTTCATGCAATGTTAGATTTTCAAAAGCAATATACCGTTATGTCTGCTGGACCCTTCTGGGTGCACAGATATATAGGGATTGTAGGTTCATCTAGAACTGTAGATATCCAGAGCCAATAAAGAAGCTGCACCTTGCAATGGGTTTTCATTGCATACCAGGTATGCAGAAATTCATTTGGTGAAATATAAAGAGTGAAAAATAGATGTCAAGGAAATCTTTGTATTTCCAAAATGGTACAAGATAACGTGTTGAGAAGCAGTGGTTATTTGCACATCTTTGAATTCCGGGGTCCCCAAACTAGCATGTGAATTACAGGTAATTTCTCAAATACATGTCTTTTCCACACACTGTCTTACATTTGGAAGGAATAAATGTAGAGAAAGACAAGGGGCAATAACACTTGTTCTGCTATTCCGTTTTCCCCCAAGTCTCCCAATAAAAATCGTAACTAACTTGTGTGGGTAGGTCTAATGCTCAAGACAGGAGACGCAACAAGGACACAACACGTTTTTACATTGAAATCTGATGTGTTTTTTGGAAAGTGCCTAGCTGTGGAATTTTGGCCTCTAGCTCATCTGACACCAAGTAAATCTAGCAAACATGGACATTTCTGAAAACTAGACACCTAGGGGAACTCAAAATGGGGTAACTTGTGGTGCTCTCACCAGGTTCTGATATCCAGAATCCTTTGCAAACACTTTTTCCTCACATTTCAGTGACAGAAAGTTCTAGAATCTGAGAGGAGCCACACATTTTCTTCACCCAGCATTCCCACAAGTCTCCCAATAAAAATTGTGCCTCACTTGTGTGGTTAAGCCTAGTGCCCGCAACAGGAAATGCCCCAAAAGACAACATGGACACATCACATTCTCTCAAAGAAACCTGACCTGTTTTTTGCAAAGTGCCTAGTTGTTGATTTTGGCCTCTAGCTCATCTAGCACCTAGTAAAACCTAGCAAATGTGGACATTTCTGAAAACTAGACACCTAGGGGAACCCAGGACGGGGTACCTTGTGGTGCTCTCACCAGGTTCTGTTTCCCGGAATCCTCTATAAACCTCAAAATTTGGCAAAAAAAAGCTTTTTCCTCACATTTCCGTGAAAGAAAGTTCTGGAATCTGAGAGGAGCCACAAATTTCCTTTCACCCAGTGTTCCCCCTCAGTCTCCCAATAAAAATGGTAGCTCACTTGTGTGGGTAGTCCTAGTGCTCGCAACAGGAAATGCCCCAAAGCACTATGTGGACACATCGAAATTGTCAAATACAAAACTACCTGTTTTTTTGGGGGGGGGGGTATCTGTGTTTTTGGTCCTGCGCTCAGGAGCTATCTAGGGAAACTTACCAAACCCATACATTTCTGAAAACTAGACACCCAAGGGAGTCCAGGGAGGTGTGACGTGCATGGATACCCCAGTGTTTTCTTACCCAGAATCCTCAGCAAATCTCAAATGTAGCTACAAAATCACACTTTTCCCACTGTTCTCTGTGGGATCAGTTCACTGGGACAAATGTCCTACCTCCCTAAAATGGCCTAAAATTAATTTAACACCCCAGGGGAGCGACCTTTGCCTACGGGCTCGCTCCCCTTGCATGAAACTGCCTAACAATAAACAATCCCTGGTGTCTAGTGGTTTCCGCCCCTTCTGGGGGCAGTCTGGCCTAATGAAAATAGGCCGATCTACCCCCAAGGGGGGCAGAAAAGGCCTATAATTGCCCACCAGGGGACCGACCCTTACCTAAGGGGTCGCTCCCCTTGTGTGAAAAATAGGCCGATCTGCCCCAAAGGGGGACAGAAATGGCTTAAAATAAATTCCCCCCTCAGGGGAGTGGTCGCTCCCCTTGCGGAAAACTGCCTAACAATATACAATCCCTGGTGTCTAGTGGTTTCTGTCCTCTCTGGGGGCAGTTTGGCCTAATACAAATAGGCCAATCTGCCCCCAAGGGTGGCAGAAGTGGCCAAAAAACAATTTCCCCCCAGGGGAGCGACCCGTGCCCAAGGGGTCACTCCCAACATGTTAAGCAAACAAAAAAATAATGATCCCTGGTGCCTAGTGGGTTCTGCCCCCCCGGGGGCAGATCGGCCTAATTAAAAAAGGCCGATCTTGCCTGGGGAGGCAGAAAAGGCCTAGTAATTATTTGCCCCTGTGGGGAGTGGCCCTTGACAAAGGGGCCGGTTCCCTTAATGGTAAACGCACACTCAACAAAAAAAATCCATGGTGTATAGTAGGCATTTCTGCAGCTGAGCTTTCAGAGCAATTAGAGTCCCCAAGAGACCCCTTCCCCTTTGGGAATGCAGGTAAAAAAAAAATTTAAGAGCAGGCAGTGGCCCCACAGACCACTGCCTACTCTTAAAAAACAAAAAGAAAACTTTTCATTTTTCTGTTTTAAATGCATCCCGTTCTCCTCTGTGATTGTAGCCATTCGTAATGGGTCACAAATTGTGACCTACCTCATGGATATTAATGATGTAGGTCGATTTGCAAGCCTTTGCGAATCGCTAAATTAAACTCCTTGAGTTTCATTCATTCTAATAGGGATTACTTAATTGTGATTTGCAAAAAAACGCAATTTGTTAATCGCTATTGGGAAAAAAATTATACATCTGTGCAGAGTCTCAACAAATAAAGCACAACAGCACGATACTGCTGTTTTTTGCTGATGCCTGGAGGAAGGGGCGGGCTCTGAGCCCCTTTAAATATCTTATCGCGCTCCCGCTTCGTGGGAAGCGCAGGGTCTGCTGTTTTTTGCTGCTGCCTAGTGCCTGGAGGAAGGGGCGGGCTCTGAGCCCCTTTAAATATCTTATCGCGCTCCTGCTTAACGGGAAGCGCGGGGACCGCAGTTTTTTGCTGGTGCTTGGAGGAAGGGGCTGGCTCTGAGCCCCTTTAAATATCTGTTCACTGTGATATGCCCCCACAAGACTTACCCAAACCCCCTGTTCAAAGTGTTAATTCATCCTTGGAATGCTCCCAGGCGCTTCCCCCCCCATTGAAGAAGAGGAGAGCGGGTAAAAGGTCTAAGGATATAAAAAAGATTTCGGGCCCTAAAAAGAGAATCACATTTCACCGGCAATTAGTCCCAATGAATCAGTTGTTTTGGTTTCAACTAATGAACATCCAAAAAGCAATGATGCTTACAGTGACTCCTTTGGTACAATAGACTCCATACTTAAATCTTTTTGTGCTACCCTAGAGGAGAAACTTATTATTATGATTACTAAAAGACTTGACTGTTTTTGTAAAAATGTGCTTAGTACTTTTGCCCAGTTATTTAATTCAGGAGAATCAAGTGAGGGAAAGGCACCTAGCCGGGATGTGGTAACAAAAGAAAATGTATTACCTATATTGTCATCTCAAGGTTCCGGCACACTCTTGGCCAAATCCCCGGTTATATCTGGCCAAGGTAATGCTGTGAATGTGTTGCCGCAAGCAATCCCAAAAGAAGCTATCTCCCTTGGCCCAAATCTTCCCCTATTAAATAAATCCATTAATCAAGCAGATGTATTGCACTTACCTTCTGATTGTATTCCATATGTTTTGGTGTTAACAAACGTGCCTCCTTTGGATAGTAACAAAAAGGAAGACACCCAAGCTTTGATTAGGAAGTCTGCTCATTGGTTGAAATCTAAATTCAAAGTTAAATATAATCCAAACAATAAGATTCTTATGGCGCGCAGAGTGAAGCAGGTTGGCCACAGAAGAAATATGGATGACGGAGACTGTGTTGTAATCAATTTTGCTAACACGTGTTCAGTTGATTACTTTTTGGCAAATCTAGACTATTCTAACATTTCAGATTATGGGATCCAAGTACACTCCCTGTGCCATTTTTCTGACCATTCCCTTTTCCCACAATGTTTTAGTGCTGTCCCTAGCAATCATAGCTTTGTCCCAGTTAGGCCATATGTTCAGGTAAATGTTCCTACTAGCAATTGTCCTTTGGCCTCTAATTCTCTTCACGAGAATGATTGACTTACGGTTATCGTAAGCCCGGGTCCTAAAAATCTATTGAGATTAATGACCGACGATGATCATGATGAACCTATAGAGGAAGAAAGAGAGAACATTTTTGATACCTTCCATTTAAATAATACTGATAAATTGGCGTTACACTCAGGACCAAAGCCCATTTCCTTGATTAGTTGAACATTGTGGGGCTTCGATCTAAAATAAATAACCCGGACTGGACAAGTTTTATATCATCTTTTGACATAATTTGCTTACAGGAAACTTGGTCAAAAGATACGTTCCTTTTGGATGGGTATACAACTCTTTACCAGCCGGCATTAACTTCTTCAATGGGAAGAGCACTAGGAGGTCTTTTAGTGCTTGTATCCCTACGACTACCATCATTGAAGTCTTCCTTAATTTGGTCTTCACCTTATTTTATGATTGTTCTACTATCTATTAGGGGGTTTAAAGGTATTTTGATTTTAAATTTCTACAACAATGTCCCACGTGGTCTCCTTAAAGGAATGCTAGTGGACGTTGTGGACTTCATTGATTCTTCCACTGAATTACAGGATGAAGATTTAGTAGTCTTATGCGTCGGTGATTTTAATACTCCCCTATGTTGTCAGGAAAATTTGAAGGCAGAGAGTCGTTAATCCACTTTATTCATTCACCTGAAGGAGAAGTTCTGAACTCCTTTTTATCTAACTTTGATCTGGTTCATGTTAGGGAGAAAGTGGCAATGTTCCAACATTCACAGGGAATGTGAAGGGGAGTACTATTGATGTCATTCTTATTGGCTCCCCTGATTATCATTTAATCTGTGATTTTAAGATAATCCCTCACTGTGCCAGTAACCACAATCCCTTGTGTATTAACCTAACTGTAATTATTGACCAGTTATCTAGCGATAAGGGATTGAGAAGAAACACCACTTTTCATACAAATTCTGGCCCACGTCTGAATTGGGACAAAATAAACCCAATGACTTTCAATCAAGAAATTATAAGATCTAGGTTTGAATCCATTAATATTTGTTTATCTCAGCAGTCTGACCATGATCATATAGTTCAAGAATTTGAACTATTAAGTAATGCTATTTCCCATGCCCTTGTGGTGGACAGGCCTACCATGGGTTTACCCACACATAGATGGTTTGATTCTGCGTGTTCAACTGCTCACAAAAATTAAAAGATGCCCTTAAGACAGTTCCTTCTTCCCGTCACTTAATTGAATTAACTAGGGCTGAGTATAAGGCCACCTTGGAAAAAAGGAAATCAGAGATAAGGTCTAAGGTGTGGGAAGAGTTACAGGCTGTGTCCGATCTGAAGGATACTTCAAAATTTTGGAAGGTGGTCAATCATTCATATTTCTCGGACAGTAACACTAAGGTTGATGATTGTCTTATTGCAAAAGATTTTTGGTTGAACCACTTTAGGAAAGTATTTGTTCAAGATAATGACTTTCTGACTAAGGAGGATAATATTACAAACCAGATCAACACAGACCCTAATACAAACGCCCTAGATATTTCATTTGATCTACATGAGATTCTTGGAGCCCTTAATCGTTCCAAACAAGGGAAGGCTCCTTGCCCTGACGGTGTTCCCATCGATATCTTTAAATCTATGCCTAATCTTTGGGGCCCCCTAGTTACCAATGTCCTAAGAAGTGCTGTTAAAAGTAATATACCCCCTTCTTGGAAACTGGCAATTATTATTCCTATATTTAAAAAGGGCACTAGACAAGACCCTTCTTGTTACAGACCAATATCTTTGATTGATTCTACGCCCAAGATTTTGGGCAGTGTGATTTTATCTCGACTGGAGGATTGAGTGCTACAGACACAGATTTTATCTCCAATTCAATTTGGTTTTAGACCCGGTTTGGGTACAGTTGAACAAGTATTAAACTTGCATCTCATTCTTAGCAAGTATGTAACTGCCAAAAGGGAGTCAATTCATATGGCCTTTATTGATTTATCCAGCTCATTTGACTTGGTAAATAGGAAGAAGCTATGGCAAATCATGGAAACCCTGGGGTTCGATGCGACCCTATTGGAACTTATAAAGCGCGCTTTCATATGGATTTAAAGGTTTCAGTTCAGTTTGGCCCACTGGGACAGAGAACCACCACCATTTCCTCATTTAGGGGAGAAAGACAGGGATGTATTCTGATATATATAAATGGGCTTTATGACTTTTTGATAAAAAATGGGAAGGATGTGCCAAAGATGGGTCAGAGATTGCTTCCAGTTTTATTATATGCAGATGATGCTGTACTTATTGCACTCACTGCAAACGGTTTACAAGGCCTGTTGGACCTCTTTTTGAAGTTCATGCTGGACCTTGATTTGAAAGTTAATTATTTGTTATGACATGTGGCCCCCAAAATACAAAATCTAAACAATTTACTATAGGGGGCAATATAATTAATAAGGTGAGGGATTTCTGTTACTTAGGTATACATATAAGTTCTTCCATGCTTTGGAATACTCACCTTAAATTTAAGACCCAACAAATGGCAAGGAACACGGAAGCGGTTTTTCGTTTTACTCGTAAACTGGGTCATAGACCGTCTTCTCAGATCATGATGCTATATAACTCCAAGTGTGCCTCAGCAGCCCTATAAGGGGCTGGTGTCTGAGGCCATATCAAGGTACCCACTCTCCAACGTATTGAGAATAAATTATAAATAAGTGTATAGCAAACATCATTATCCACGAGGAGGTGGGCCAATGCTTTTTAGAGGACACGGTCTCTATTGCCCCCCTTTTGTTGTGGATTAGATGTTGGACGAATCCAGCGGCAAGTCTTGTGCAGGAATGTATTACTGAGTGCATACAGTCGGCCAATTCGAACAGGATTCCCTGGCTCTTGCATTTGCATCTTTTGAAAAGCTGCGGCTTAGGCATATGTTTGAAGAACCACAACTGCTAACCACAACTGCTAGATCCCTGCTGAAATCATGTCACTCTGAGTATACTCTAGACATAAGACTTAATAGTTGTTTGAAACTGAAATCTTAAGATTCTTATACTCAGATTACTACGGCCTTACATATAGAACCTTATTTGACTTGGTTTTCATGTCCAAAAATATATTCTCTTTTAACTTTTTTTAGACTGAATTTGATTCATTTTAAGGTGGCCTTTCCCAATCAGTGTATCTGGCAAAAAGACTTACCACCTTGCCCCTGCAATGCTAGTTCAAAGCAGAGTACTTCCCACTTTTTTCTTTTTTGTTCCCTTTACGCCACCTCTAGAAATGTTTTTATTTTACCTATTTTACGCATACTAAGACCGATCCATTATAAGGAAGCTTTGATATATTTTCAGAAATTATCAAATGTCAAAATTTGTTTTCAGGTAT
Organism: Pleurodeles waltl; assembly: GCF_031143425.1. Classification (NCBI taxonomy): domain Eukaryota; kingdom Metazoa; phylum Chordata; class Amphibia; order Caudata; family Salamandridae; genus Pleurodeles; species Pleurodeles waltl. The sequence continues at coordinate 498,971,776 of NC_090436.1, read as the reverse complement.
TAAACTTCATTAGATCATCTATTGCTATTAGGAACCAGTATTAACATTTTGTAATTTACTAATCTATTTATGCTAACTTTTAAAATCTATTTTGTTTAAAATTTTATACTGCATATGTGGTATAGGATAGTTTTATTCCATATGGAGTAAGAATTTCTACTATATTTTAGGGTTTTTAAAAATGTTTTGGTATTATATTGTATGACATTAATAAACGTTCTGATAAGAATATTGGAATATCCGTGAAAGAGAAACTTGGATTACATTACTTTGCCCTCTTTTTCGTAATCTATGTAAGATATGATCTTTTGAGCTGTGTTTTAATCTTGTTTTTCATTTTGTCTGCTCACTTAGATGTGTGATTTTAACTGTACTTTTATGGCAACTGCTGAATAAAGATGTTTTGACTTGAAGCACAACAGATGCTTACTCCGTTTGGAAGTGGAATATGGACCCTGCACAGGACGGAATGTCTTTGTCTTGTCTTGTAAGAATATATTCTTGAAAAACTGACCTTCAAGAGAAAGGAGCTCACAGAAATGACCCTTGTTTAGGCAGCTTTTGTGACTGTAAAGTTCTTGGTCTATATCTCTGAAAAAGTTGCGCATCGGAGCTGATGCACCACTTTCTCTATGCACCCCTATTGGCACCTAATGAAACAATGGCTGCATCGTATTTATAATACGGTGCACCAGTTAGTACAATAGCGTCAACATTTATGACACTATTGTGGTGCTTTGCTATGCCAGCATCAAACATATTGACACTAGGGTTGCAAAGTGCCAGGAGGCCCAGAGGTTTCTATGGGTGCGTCATTTCAATGCCTGCTCTCAGCAGGCGTTGACAATGACACCAAAAATGGTGCAGTGAAATCTTTTCAATTTCACTGTGGCATTTTTACGGACCTCCTAGTGCTGGAACTCCTCCCCTTCAATACATTATGCCCGGCGCAGGCATAATGTGGTGCAAGGGTTTACAAAGGGGGTATTAAATATGTCCCCATATGTCTGCTTTAGTAACATTAAAATGTGCTGAAACGTAGAGATGAGAGGAAAAAAAAACACAATTGTTTCACTCATTAGATGTAAATGCACGTTCTGTTTGCGTTTACATTTAACCTTCAGGATACATGCTCCATTAGGCAGTATAGTCCTGTGTGTTTTCAAAACTGTGACACAGAAGCAGCTCACTAATGATATTAAAAATAAGCTGTGTGATCCCCTCGCATTTATCATAAGTGAGGTAGTTTTTCGATCTAAAAAAACTTTTTTATGAATAAAAGGCATAAGCACATCTCTCTGTAATATTTTTGTACACCAGTGCTTAATTTGCCAGTGCCCAAAGCTCTCCTCTGAAACACGCGGTTGCTGCATTTAAGTGTGCAAGCACAAAATACTGAGGCAGCATAATCCCCAAGCCACCTCGAGCCTCTTTATTCTATTTACAGCTACTTCCAGCTCACTCTTGCAGCCTTTTACTTTCTCTTTTTGTGACGGTTTTTCATTTGTCTTTTCCTCCGTCTTTCCCATTGGTGTCTTTTGCTGGCTGTAAACACCTGATGCAGAAAACTAAGTGACAGCCCTCAAAAAATGAGTGCTGGTGCCCCACACCGGAAACCACTGGCTCAAATTAAGAACTGATGCACACACATCATTCTTACTAAAAATAAATAAAAAGGACATGGTATTTAAAACAATCACAAGAATTGTTCAATGTCATCCGGGCAAGTATTTCTGAAGAACACAGCCAGCTCAGGATGACAGTTGGAAAGGCTATCAGGTCCCCCTCTCACGAAGGTCTGGGGCCCTGGGCCAGTGCTGACTTTGCCCATGCCTTAAAACAAATTAGCTGATGTAAGTTCGATGTCAAAGATTATCACACATTTTCATACGTTTAAACGGACCAAACTTTCAATTATTTTTCTCTGATTCATGGGTGGATGAGCTCGTGCTTCAAAGAGTGTCTATAGAAAAAAATCTAGAGCAAGAAAACATACTTCGGTTCTTTCTCCGGTTTACTTCTTGTCTAAAAGTATTTGGGACATATTATACTCTGCACCGAAATACTATCATTTTTTTAACGCTATTTCAGAGCAAACTTAACTCCATATTTATATTTTGATGCTAGACCCATCTAACGTAAAAATATTGGAGTTAAAGTAATTTTTTGCCTGCAGAAAAACTACCTTGCGTCAATGAGATGTGTCAATGAGATCAAAGGTAGGCGTTCTTGGAAAAAAATGACTCTAAGTCCCAGGCACCTCATTTATCCTCCCATGCAAAAATGGTGCACAGGAGGGAGTGGCCCTAAATACCGGCGTTAAGCTTGCTTAGTGCCATTATTTAACGCATGGGTCAGGGCAGGCGTTAGGGGACCTGTGGGCCTTTTTCCATGGTGGAACCTTCCCAGGCCCCAGGGACACCCCCACCTACACCAGAGGGACAGCGGAGGATGGGGACCCCATCCCAGGTAAGTATAGGTAAGTGGAGGTAAGTATTTTGTGTTCTTTTTTAAAGTGCCATTGGGGGCCCTGAAATGGACCCCTCTGCATGGCACTGGGTGCAATGGCCATGCCCGGGGGACGCTTGTCCTCTGTGCAGACCATTGGGGTGGTGGGCATGACTCCTGTCTTTTTATAAGACAAGAGTCATGTGGTATGGTGGGTTTTGTGTCAAGAAATGACACTAGGTAGGTTAGAGTAATTTTTATTGACTCTAACCAGCGTAACGTCATTTTTTGGTGCAAAACCTTTCTCCCATACCACCACCCCCACCCGGCTAACGTCAATTTTTTTATGCTAGCCCACCTTTTGCATCAGGTTGTGCATTCCATAAATATGGCACCCAGCTGGCGTCCTGGAATGGTGCATGCCAGCGCTATACTGGAGCTGGATTATACAGATTGCCCTCTTGGTGCTAATTTGCACCAAGGTAATTGTTAGACCTTAAGGTGGTCTTCCCCCAAACTTTTTACCTGCTTACCTCATATTTGTGCTTATTCTTTTTATAAGACATAAGACTCTGAGCATGTTACTGCTGCCAACCTTTGCTAAAGTGCATTTACGTCTCCCCTAAAACAATGTAACATTGGTGTATCCACAATCATCAAATTAAATTTACTTATAAGTCCCTAGTAAAGTGCACTATAGCTGCATAGGGTCTGTAAATTAAAAGCTACTAGTGGGCGTGTGCAAAAGCAACAGAAGATAGGCAGAATGCAGAGCAAATCTAACATTCCCCCCCAGTCACAGATCTGGGTTTAATCCATCAGTTTTCTGCTTGCCATGGCATTCCAGTTTGGACCCAGCCATATGCAGATCAGTCTTGACCCTGTTCCTCATGGGAACAGTCCAGCCCGAATTGCCAGGCCAGATCCTCCCTAAAACAGAAACAAGCATCCTGGGACTGGTTTCAGGGTATCACCCATTATCAGCCAGGCTAGCTTGAATCTGGTGGCATAGCAAGCACAGGACCCACGTCTGGGCATACCCTTCCCACTTGGGGCGACATATGCAAAAACAACAGAAGATCGACGGAATGCAGAGCAAATCAAACATTCATCCCCGGTCATAGATCTGGGTTTAATCCATCAGTTTTTTTGCTTGCCATACCATTCCAGTTTGACCCAGCCTTGACCCTATTCCCCATTTCAACAGTCCAGCACGACTGATTGTGCCACCCACGTGAGGAGCCCTTTAAACATGGCTTAGGCCTGCCACTGCTGAGCCTGTGTGTGCAGTTTGACTGTCATGGCAATGGGTATTTAAACCCCTTTTACCAAGCTTAAACTCTCCTTTCATTACATATATAACACCCCTAAGGTAGGCCCTAGGTAGCCCCAAGGGTAGGGTGCTATATAACTAAAATGTAGGGCATGTACTTTTATGTTTTGTATGTCCTGGTAGTGAAAAACTCCCAAAGTCGTTTTTCACTACTGTGAGGCCTACTCCTCTCATAGGTCAACATTGGGATTCTTAATTACATTTGATAAGTTGTAATTCCTAATTGAGAAGGAACAGCTACATCATGTTTAGAACCTATGGAATTGTAATGACTTCCTCTTTAATGTTAAAGTTGGATTTATTATTATAATGTTTAAAAGGCATTTTCCTGCTCTTAGCCCTGAGTGCATACAGCCTGTCTCTAATACAAGTCTAGGGTCGGTGACAGTTGGTTTCTTGCATTCCCCCTAGGCAGCCTCACACAAAGGAAATGTAGGTGCTACTGAGTGGCCACCTGCATCTTGACAGGTCATCCTTGACAGGATGGGAGGAAGGAGATGACAGTTATACCTGAATAGGCAGTATCCTGCTCCACAAAATAGAATGCTTAAACCCCTGTAGTGAATCTGGAGCCAGGGCAGGAAGAAAAGACCACTGTGCATTTCAAAGACCCTTCTTTGAAGTCACCCCCACTTCAAAGGTACAAGTGGATATAAGTAGTGGACCGCGGATACTACTAAATCAGTTCACTTCTGAAACTGTGGACACTCTGCCGGGTAGAAGGATAACTGTGTTACTACAAGGACTGCTATTCTTCTGGCCTACTGCTCTGGAAGAACTGCTTTTCTGCTGTGCTGACCTGCCTGCTGACTTCTCTCTGCCTTTGTAAAAGGACTGGACCCACACCACTTCAACCCTGAGTGACTCCAAAGGCTTGTCTGCTTGCCTCCTGTTCTTAAGTCTCAAGGGCATCAAAGACTTCAGGCAACTTGCCAAGTGATGTCAATTCAGTCCAGGGCCCATGGAAGTGGGTTTCCCAGTGCTGAACCAGAAGAATCCACACATTGCTGCAACTGTGCCGATCGCAACTGCCAGATCTCTTCTCAACACTGATGCATCACCGCTGCCACTGAGGATGAGGATATACAAAAACCAACTGTGTGGCTCAGGATCGATGCATCAACCTCAGCCCTGACGCATCGCCTTCACAACTCCATGGCTTAACTACAACACATCACCTTCTTCTCAAAGGGTTTGACACCACACCACTGCTCAAGGACAATGCATTGGCAACAGCACAGTTTGATAATGATGCATTGCCGGATGTGTGAATTCAACCAAAACATCACCTTCGCATCCTGTCCCTCACATTGGATCCTCGACTTTGACGCAATACTCCACACAAGGTTCTGTTTCAGTGGGACAAGGTTGGTCCCTGTAGCCAGCCTGTGTTGCATCAAGATCATCTTGAACTTGTGAATATACCCCAGTCTAGTCCGACAAGATAGCCCCGGTTGGAGCGAGAAAGGTGGAGAATGCCAAAAGGTGCTCGCACATCAGCAACAAGTGTATTGGATGTCAAATCAAACAATGGTCACGTAAATACAAAGATATGGTGCTGGGTGCCAGGCTAGCCAGAACACCTGCCACCACAGGTGTCAGAGGGCCACACACTAAGGAGTGGGTGGTTACCTATACAATGAAAGAAAAATGGCCAGGGCACACCTGTGTCATAGATCCAGATGTGTTCAGGAAATAAAGTAGATGTCCGGTCAGAGAAGATGGTGCTTCCGAGATTTATTGTAGATGCAGATGGGTAGTCTGAGTTTAAATCCCAAAGATTACATGTACAGTGAGCACTTTAACAGACGGACGCTTTCTGCACGTTCTACTTTTCCAGACAATTAGGCTTATCATGGCCTCCATTGTTCTGTTCAGTGCCATTTGACTGCTCCTAGTGGTACAAGACCACTACGAGTCAATTACATTTATCCACCGAATCTTTGTGTACATATCTTAAGCCTTGAAAAAGTCTTGTAACAAAACACGTGTTGGCTGTTTTTCTATATGGACTATTGTTGCAATTGATCATTCTGTTTGTAACCTTGACCATTTGATATCATCTGGCTGTTTGGATATATGGACTCACTGTACATGTGATCTTTGGGATTTAAACTCTGACTACCCATCTGCATCTACAATAAATCTCGGAAGCACCATCTTCTCTGACCGGACATCTACTTTATTTCCTGAACACATCTGGATCTACGACACGGGTGGGCCCTGGCCATTTTTCTTTCAAGGTAGCCCCAGTTAGTGCCTTAAGTTTCTAAGCACTACATATGCAGATATTGTTTTAAAGTTCGTAACTCCTCTTCTACTTATTAGATTCATGTAATTTTGCTCCTGTTTCATTCATAAACATATGATCTATCTTTCTAACTTGAAGTGGAATCATTTTGTGGTGTTCTCACTGTGTTACTGTTTGAGGTTTTGCACAAATTCTTTAAACATGGCGTCTCAAGTTAAGCCTGCCTTCTCTGCGCCAAGCTACCAGAGATCACAAATTAATTTAGGGTGTGTAACTGACTTACCCTTCCTAGGGTTATGGTCCCTACCTGGACAGGGTGCACACCACTCCCAACTAGAGAGCCAATTTCTAACTGTGATATTAAGAAACATATAACTGTTGGGAAGGTGTGGTATTTTCTCAGCTAGGAAGGGTATCTAAATTTATTAGAAAACTCACCAGAACCCCTGAATGCTCAGTAGCAGTTTGCAATATAGGCCCTATATATGTTCAGTGAAAAAGAGAAATATATATATATATATATATATATATATATATAATGATACAACTTCCCCCGATGTGTTTCAGCTGAAGCCTTGGTCAAGGGTCATGAGTGACGCACAAACACCAGTTACATGTAGTGCATTAAAATAAATAAACAGTGAAAGGAGACTAATCCCTACAGATACCCACACAAGAGTATTGAAGCAAGTAGTATTTTAGAGTATACTTAATCTCAAGACAGGATGCTGTAAAGGCATTCCACTGCGTATTCGTTATGCACCAGTGATGTCATGTTCATCACTGTTGGTGCATAACAAATATGAAAATAATGATTAAATGTTTACTTTCTAATTAGTGATACATGTTGTGGTTGTGCACCAATTCACCTATAAAAATACCAATTAGAAATGCTGCTTCCTGGTATACAATTGTGGTGATGTTCTGTACATTTTGACGTAATGCATACTAATACATGCCCCAAAACATATCTGTGACCTGTGAATGGAATGTTGTTATACCCAAAATCTGCCTGGGTAAATGGTACTGATGAATAAGTAATGATCTGCCCGAAGAACAAATCACTAACAGGCATTGCGTGTGGTTGCGGTGAGTGACTCTCAATTCCGGTTGAGGTATGAGCAGAACAGTATGCTCAACATGAAACTGTACGTAGGGAAAATGACCCTAATGCATCATGAGGCTCACCAGCAGGTAGTTATAGTAAGGACATAGTTTCCATCAGAAAAGCATTCTTTGTTTTGCTAACAACTTTGACGCTGTTTGATGAATCTTCATGAAATTTTCAGAACTAGTGTACCAATCAATTCAACTGCTGTCTGGAAAGTTTTGGGGTAATTCGTCAAAGGGGGACCAAGACAAAAGGGAGGATCTCAAAACATGTTTTCCCCAAGCTATTTCCCATAGGAATTTTAGACAAAACTACAGTCCAAACCCCTCAACCAATTTACACCTAATTTGGCAGAATGTTAGGTCTCAGTTCAGAAAGATCTCGTATTGTAATTTGGTTTAAATCATATCAACAGTTTTAGAGTTATTAGGAAAAAAAGATTTATGGATATCTAGAGATGAGGATCCACCGCAGATCCACTGTGGTAGATCTGCACCTGCACACACCAATAGCAATGCCATGCTTGGCTGGCCACAGCCAGATAGGAAAGTTGCAGCCACCATTTTGAAACACAGTTCCCGCTGGAGGGGGAAATAAAAATAAAATATGATATAAGGGGTTAGGATAGAAGTATCCTGGCCACACAGGACTGATGGAGAGGTCTCAAATAGACCCCTCATTGACAGGAAATTGTCCCCAAAAAGTTTTTGTGACACACGGAGATCCGAGGATCCTCGACAGTGCTCAGTGTGGCCTGCTGTGTGAATCTCTGAGGGATCTGCAGATCCAGACCCCAATAAAAAAAAAAAAACACACACTCATTCACAGACCCATTTACACCCTCATTCACACACCTACAAAACCACTACCACAGCCACTCACAAACCCATTCACACTCCCACTCCCACACACCCATACAAAATTCACACACCCAGTCACACATTCATGCAGGAACACACTGTCAAAGCCCAGCTCACCTGAGTTCTTGTTCAGTTCTGATGGAGGTTGAAGACAATCCGACCCCACCCTGAAACTGCTTGTTCCAGCACACTAGTTTTTAAAACAGTGCACTAAGAACAGAAGCTCAAGGGAAGGGGGGAAGTGGATAAAATAAAAAAGAGAGACAACACCGTTCTTGCGTTTCCACTGTTGAAGTGCTGCACAAATCTGCGGCCCTTTCTGACTTCTGTAGAAACTGGTGCCTAATGAAACATAAACAAAGAACAGATAAGTGCAACCTATTCCTAAATGGGTTCCTGACTATCCCTTTATTTATTAGAAATTCTCTTCTAAAAGTACCTCTTGGATCCTGGCCTCTAGTTTCCAGGTTTGGAATGTGTTACTGCTCTGGGATGTGTTTTCTATTACTGTAAAGCTTCTAAAACATTAAACAAATACCGTTATCAGAATTACCAATATCAAACATTCATCATAATATAACCAAAGCCTAAATTCCCAATAGCAGACTCACTTTTCCCATATTTCCAGAATCTTTTATAAAACAAAATACTGTACTTTTACATCAAAATACAGCATGTAATTTGTGCATGTCCTTGATTTACTGTTTGCCTTGCTGTTAATGGTTTCCACTGTTCGATTCTTAAAAGTTCCATGAGAAAAAACAATGTTTGCTTCACAAAGTTCTGCAAAATATTCTTGTAACAAAGAGTTTGAATCACAATGTTCGTGGAAGGTATTTCGTTTCAAATTGTATATACACTAATCCAGAAATTGTTGTCAAAGTTCTTTCAGGTAATAAAAGGTTTTGCACTTACTTGTTGCTGGCAAGAGATACTGATCAGTCTAACCTTGTCTTCTTTCTCTTTTGCAGGTTACTCATAGGAGAGAGGCTGAAGCAAGGAGGAACCGGAAACCGGAAGAAGGAAGAGCCAGAAGCTGCGCCCATTGAAGTAAATGAAAGTCTGTAAAGAGCAGGAGTGCCAGCGCCGAGGGATCTGTTCTCAGGTAAGCGGGAGGTAGACGAGCACAAGCACTGGGTGAGGCTCGGGGGATGCCTTTTATAGAAAGGGCTGGGTGTGGTCCTCACATGCTGCACATGTTCTTGGAAGGTGTGCAGAGCTGGGTGTGGTTTGAAGAGCTGGGTGTGGTCCTCACATGCTGAACATGTTCTTGAAAGGTGTGCAGAGTTTCAGTTATTATACAAATGAGTTGGATTAACACATGGCCTAGGGAGGAGTATTTTAAAGAAGCCTTGGTAAAAGCAAGGCCCAATGTGTAAACAAAACAGCACATTAAACAACATACACAGAAGCCTAGGGGGGGGGGGGAGAGGTGAGATAACAAGAAAGGCTTTCAATAGTAAGTTTAAAAGGGAGCTATTACAGAACCCACTAGTGCAGTGAGAGGGGACATGCTCTTTGCTGTGTACAAACCCTAACACTCACAGACCCATTCACACACTCACAGACCCACAAAACCACTACACTACCACTCAGACCTATTCACACACTAACTCACACACCAATGTAACCACTCACAGAACCAGTCACACATCTATGCAGCCACTCATGTACCCACTCACAAACTCATTCACATACTCACACACCCACTCCCATACCCATCAAACCACTACTGTACCTACTCACAGACCCACAAAACCACTACCACACCTACTCACACACCCTGCTATATGCCTATTAACTCACTCAAATACACACTCACACACCCATTCACACACACATCCACTCACAGACCCACACACCCACTCACACGCCCTCTCACATATCCATTCACACACTCCAATTCATACTCACACATGCATTCACACACATCCAGTCCCAGACCCACAAAACCACTACCACGCCCGCTCACAGACCCTCACAGCCATTCACACACCCATTCACACACTCACAGACACAGAAAACCACAACCACACCCACTCACTGACCCACACAGCCCCTCACATGCCCACTCACGGACCCACTCACATACCCATTCACACACCCACACACCACTCACACACTTGTTCACACACTCACTGACCCACAAAACCACTCCCACACCCCCTAACAGACAATACAGCCACTCACACTACTACTCACACACCCCTAGAGTCACTGATGCATCCACTCTGAGCCCCAAAGAACCACTCACACACCACTCACATATGCACACAGGCACCGGTACACCTATTAACACATTCACACAGCCACATACACCCCCATACAGCCACTTAAACCCCCACTCACAGACTTACACAGGCACTTACAAAACCACTCACACATACAGTAACATTACACCTATAGATCTGTCACATATCCTCCACAAAATAACTGGCAGACCATATATTTGGCTAGGCATTCATGGCAGATCAACAGATCTGAGTGACAAATTACAAAAATGATTTGTAAACAAAAGAACCAGTGTTTGGGAAAAGGGTTGCCTCTGAAGAGTCTTTGTGTTGATGATATTTAGATGAAAATTGCACATAGAATAAGATGCAGACTTGTAAGATGTTGAGGAACACCCTGTTGCTTCAGTCTGTGAAATGGATTCTGTCTTTTTGATAGATTATGTCTATATCAAAGTGTAAGTTGTTATGGTATATAAAGCCCATGCTCTGTTCTTGTAGGAATACAAATACAGTTTTATTGTCATGTTTCCTGGATTTCTCTATCTGTGGACTAAATTCAGTTGACCACTGCCACTTCTGTCTTTTGGCAAATAGAGAACACAAAGGCAGCGTGTGTGAAAAGTGTCATTAATTTTCCACAGGTATCCTTCGTTAGGGTTTCTAGTCCTACCCCAGTAGTTGTGCCTAGATCATGGCCAGCACAGTACACATCATGAGGTCTGGATTTTGGCAATCCTCAGTGCTTTCAACCAATTGATGCCACTTTAACATTCTTTGTCCCACCCAAGTAATGTCTACATTAGATTACCCTAGGTCCTTGTCAATGTCACTCTTTTTAGCACTCTCTATGGCCAGAAACACAAAACTATGGCCCACAATACAGACTCCAACCATTTTGGAGACAAGCAGAAGTAGCACACAGAACAAGGCTGCAGCTGAATGAGACAGTTTTGATGATGAAATGCAGTTTGAATGGAGAACAGCAAGTGAAATATAAATGAGCATATTTGATTAAATGGGGGAGATTCGTAAGGAATTAAAAATAGATAGTGGTAACTAACTCAGTGATTGTCTTCAGAAAAATAAAACAGTTATGCTGTTTGCGATAGGCTTGGATTTGCAAAGAGTCAATCATACATGCTACAGTTAATGTGAGGCTAGTATGCTGTTGAGAGAAAGTCTTGTAAACTTCATACCTACTTAGGTAGATATTATCGGAAACATGGTTGTGATGGAAACAAAGCTAAAAGAATGTGCGCGGGAAGGAAACAAAAGAGATTGCATTGTGAAATTGCAAAGCAGACTAATGAACACAAATTGCTCACTGTGGAGTATATGTCATGTAATTAACAATATTTTAAAAACTAAAATATAAATTAAAAGCATTGACAGCAGATTGATGAATTCTTTTTCGAGCTGTCAGGTGGCTCCGTGGAAGTACCATGGACCACGTGGGGGAGGAGGATGCACTGAGCCCCGCGATGGATCCACAGATTTGCTAAGAAAACCACTGAATTGGGTTTCTTTACACAAAACACAGAAAAGGCTTAACAAATAAAGAACATTTAGAAGTGCTCTAACAAAAATAAAAGATAAAAGGAAGTCTGTGCATTGCTAAATACAGCAGGATGAGTGAGAACACAGTGAGAAGATAAGCTATTATTGGTACTTTTCTACTAAGAATGGAGGAGTACTGCTATATTTCTGACTTCAGCTTTACAGTGGAAAATATATATTAACACATATTGGCATAAAAATTGCACAACAGCAAAGAGATGTTACAGGTATGTGGATTAGGTTGCACTATAAGAGAGTATATTTAACAAAACTATGAGTGCATATAAGCTGAAAGAAAATGTATTGCTTCTAGACATAACAATAAAAGGGAAAATAGAAGGTATGTTAGATGAGAGCATTAAGTAAAAAAATAGTGAGCAGCAAAAGAGGAAGCTGGATTGCTATACTGAAAATAAAGTTATTTTTATTAAGCCTTTATAAATGAATGTGTTTGAAAGTAGATGTAGGTGCTTGCGTATAGTACATAATTTAAAAGTTTGTCAATTTCACCCACTCACACAGTCAGGCAGACACACACACACCCAGTTACACTCCTACAAAAGCACTTATGTACCTAATAGTCATAAACATGGAATGACACTGACAGACTCAGTCACCCATCCATTCACACCTGTTTACTCACTTATACATCAACTTACATAGTCATTCACACCCCCATGCAGGCACTGTCACAACCACTAAAACACCTATACAGTTATTCATGTATCCAATACTGCGACAGACAGATACACATGCACTTACACACTCATACACCCAGTTATACCCCAGTCACCCACCAGTACAGCTACTCACATACCTATTTACAAAAGCACAATCACTCACACACCTAGTCAAACAGTGATAAAGGCACTTACACATCCACTCACACAAGACAGCACTCATTTATCGACCACTAAAAGAGTCACTTACACACGCAGTTATACACCCAAACATCAACAGTTACCAATCCATACCACTACTTGCATACACATTTAGACACCCATAAAGTCACAATCACTAACACACCCAGTCAAACACCGGCACAGCTGAGCACACAGCCAGTGACACACCCGTAAAGGCACAGATACATTTACTCACATGTCCACTCAACCACTGACCCACCTGCCCATCCACTCATATGATCATTTATATACCCATAAACAGTCATTTACACAGCCTGTTACACACTGTAATAACCACTTATGTAGCTAGCCACTTGCTTATAGTATGTAATGTATTAGAATGTAATGTAAAGGTAAATGTATTCTATATTTGCTTTGCTGTTCAGATATCTACTTGTGTTTAAAGAGGAACAAAAGATGGAATGGTGAGATGGAAAATGTTGAGACATGCTGTTGACAGGATCCATAAACTGGCCAGCAGATTACTTTTTTAGTATAACTAGCATATGGTACATATGGTTTTTAGATGTTTCCAAAGTAGACGATGTGCCATACATCTTGACAGTTTATTGCTGCATATATTGCATTTGACAAACTTTAATTTCTCCTGAAGGGATAGAAAAATATTTTCAAACATTTGATGAATTCCTTGGAGGTGGTAAGTCTTCTTTTTCTTCTTCATCCTGCTCTTCCCCTTCACTTCTATCTTATCTGTGAAACTCTATTCTTTTGGAAGAAAGACAGAAAAACATTGGAGCTGTGGTTTTGAGCCGATCTCCAGAGAAATGTTAAGCTCATATAACTGATTTAGTGTATAGTTTGCAATGTGGATGGGCAGAGACCTTGAGCCTCATTACGAGTCTTGCGGTCACTTGACCAATGTGGTGGCCCGAGCACCATATAAGGGCCTGGTAGTCTGGCAGCTGCGGAAGTCCTAATCTGCATGCAGTGCTGCCCTGGGGATTACGACCATGTTCTCCACCAGCCATTTCATAGCGGTAGCACCGCCACAAAAAAGCTGGCAGGGAATGGGTGCAGGGAGCCCATTCACTTGGCATTGGCAGTGCAAGGGCCCTGCTGGCCAACACCATTGCAATGTTCACTGTCTGCTTTGCAGACAGAGAACATTGTGAGGGTGCTGGTGCACCCTGTATCCTACAGCATTGCCCCCAGATTGATTACGAGCTGGAGACAATGCTGTAGGCTGTTTCCCGCTAGGCCAACAGGCAGAAACCTAGGTTTCCGCCCTCTGACCTAGTGGGAAACTCTTAATGAGTCCAGCTGGGAGATAGCCACTATGGTAGCAACCTACCCGTCAGAAGTTTAGCAGACAGCCTAAACCGTTAGTCGAACTCAGAATAGGGGGCCAGATGTAGGAAGCACTTTGCGAGTCGCAAACGGCAAAATTTGCCGTTTGCGACTCGCAAATGCGTGTTTCCTATGCAGAAATGCATTTTGCGAGTCGGGACCGACTCGCAAAATGCATTTCCGAATCGCAAATAGGAAGGGGTGTTCCCTTCCTATTTGCGATTCGCAATGGTATGCAATTCCATTTGCGACCGCGTATGCAGTCGCAATTGGAGTCGCAGTTACCATCCACTTGAAGTGGATGGTAACCCATTCGCAAACGGGAAGGGGTCCCCATGGGACCCCTTCCCCTTTGTGAATGGACCCCAAAACATTTTTTCAGGGCAGGTAGTGGTCCAAGGGACCACTACCTGCCCTGAAAAAAAACTGAAACAAAAGGTTTCGGATTTTTTTTTAAGTGCAGCTCGTTTTCCTTTAAGGAAAACGGGCTACACTTAAAAAAAAAAACTGCTTTATTTAACAGCAGTCACGAACATGGAGGTCTGCTGACTACAGCAGGCCTCCATGTTAGCGAGTGCCCATAGTCGGTATGGGGCCGCAATTTGCGACCCACCTCATTAATATTAATGAGGTGGGTCTTTGCGACCCCATACCGACTCGCAGAAGGTGTCTGAGACACCTTTCTGCATAACATTTTGCGACTTGCAAATTGCGAGTCGCTAGTACTCGCAATTATCAAGTCTCAAAATGTTATATTGCTACATCTGGCCCAAGGCCCTTAGTGTATCCCATGAGAAGTTGATGTTTGGGTGTGCTCTTGGAATTGCAGAAGATTCATGTTGGATTCACAGCAGATCCGTGGAGGCACAATTTATATAAAGTTTAAATAGGTCACCTTGCATTGGTTTGTTAATTAGTACTTTTAAAATGTATATTAAGAATAAGGCCCTCATTCTGATTCTGGCGGGCGGCGGAGGCCGCCCGCCAGAATTCAGCCCTCCATAATACCGCTCCGCGGTCAAAAGACCGCGGAGGGTATTATGAGTTTTTCCCTGGGCTGGCGGGCGGTCTCCAAAAGACCGCCCGCCAGCCCAGGGAAAAACTCCCTTCCCACGATGAAGCCGGCTCGTAATCGAGCCGGCGGAGTGGGAAGGTGCGACGGGTGCTGTTGCACCCGTCGCGTATTTCACTGTCTGCAAGGCAGACAGTGAAATACATTTTGGGGCCCTCTTACGGGGGCCCCTGCAGTGCCCATGCCGTTGGCATGGGCACTGCAGGGGCCCCCAGGGACCCCGCGACTCCCCCTCCCGCCATCCGGTTCCCGGCGGGAGAACCGCCAGGAACTGGATGGCGGGAGGGGGAGTCGGAATCCCCAAGCCGGCGCAGCAAGCTGCGCCGGCTTGGAGGATTCCTTGGGGGCAGCGGGAAACCGGCGGGAGACCGCCGGTTTCCCTTCTCTGACCGCGGCTAAGCCGCCGCGGTCAGAATACCCCGCGGGGCACCGCCGGCCTGTCGGCGGTGCCTCCCCGTCCAGCGGCCCTGGCGGTTCTATACCGCCAGGGTCGTAATGAGGGCCTAAGTGTGCTATTAAAATGTTTTTATAAACTTGTGAAAATGTGTACAGTTTGCATCTAAACAACACTGAAATTCACTGAAAAAACTAAAGTTACAAAGAACTTATAATGAGAAAATAGAATCGTTCAAACCTTAGAAAGGTTACAAAGATATTATAGTTAGGAAATAAAAAATTTAAAAACATAGAAATTCACTGGAAAAAAACAAAGTTTACAGGGACGTTATAGGTAGGCTCGGATTTTACACAGACAAAACCATACAAATTCAGCAGCTATAGTTTTCTGAGCTAACTATAACCTACGCCCTCGCAATGCACTGCTTATGAACTCACATATCATTACATGGTCACTGAATTTAATTGATTTTCACTATATGTATATATATATATATATATATATATATATATATATATATATTATTAGGTATATATTAGGTATTTATTAGGTATATAATGGGCTGAACTGAGCTCAGGGAGCTCGTGGATGTCTACTAAGTGAAATTCCTAAAAATGGTTACAAACTTCTTCAAGCTCCGTGGAATTCTGTGAGTGGGTAGAATTCCTCTGCACAGTTGTTCTCGCTACATTTTTCACATTCAGGAGCGTGGTGCACATTCTCGCATTCAAAATACAGCACCACGTGGTTAGCAGGGTCGCAGCCATTTTGTTTTCTCTGTCTCTCTCTGCATGGTGCTGGGCCTAACTTTAAATCCTCACTACATTTAGGCAGCCCTACCCTTTTCTAATTATCCACCACCCATTTTGCTTTATTTCATCAGTATGTGTCTTTGTGTTTGTGTATTTTACGTTTCTGTCATTTTTCTTTTACTTTTTGAATACTTTATTTTATTTTTTTATTTTCCCTTTACTGCTTTACATTTTTTCTTTCTTCCTTCCTTCTTCTAATTTATTTTATGTTTTCCTCCCAATGCCATGGCAGAGCAGAATGGCAGATGGACTGGCAGCGCCGGTGGGGCTGCTAGCCACTTACCTTGCAGATTTTAGCGCTAACAAACGTGCAGCCCGTCCCATTTTTACTGAGGCATCGGTAGCAGCACTTGTGTTTTTTATGCAGCGCTACCCCCCTCCAAGCTGGCAGAAGGCCAGAGAGCGATTACGACCTTTAGGAGTGTCGACTGCTCTGGGAGAGAGTGCGCTGGTTGGTGCCTCGTGACACTGGGATCCAGCACACCTGGCATCAGTCAACACACCATTGGGCAGACATACATGACCGAAAGCAGGATCTGCTTGGCCTGCGGGGTGTCAATGTGTTGAACTTGGTGAGTAAATAGTTTTTTATTTGTTGTATGTGTTCCACAATGGTATTCTTTTTCTAATAGCAGTGCTGAATAGTATGTTATGCAGTCTGAGATAGTCACATGTTCAGTCAACATTTCCTAATTGTGTTTGCTGTCATGAATTAGGGCTGATTATTTAAGAAGCCATGCAGATTAAAACTCCTCCTGTCACAATTACAAGATAATGGTAGTAGTAATAAGTAATATCAGAGAGCTACCATTTACTTTTCTGCGCTTTTCTTTATGTAGCTTGTGCAGTCCCTCCCATTGCAATCTCCCGGTGATGTGTAATATCATAGTATGCATCTATGCATTGAAATAAATGGAGGCTCAGTTGTCCCATCAATGGTGGTTGAGAAGCAAAGATTATTTGTTGCAATATGAATGCATTGGTAGTGGTGCATAGTTGTATATGTAGTTTAGGATTAGGAAATTTGAAGTAGAGCTTATCGGTAGGAATTAGGAAATTAACTTGAGCCGAGTCAATGGAAATCTGATTTAGAAAAGTACAATGCTACTGTGTTTGCCTCTGCCCGTTAAAATATTTTTGGGGAGATTAAATGTACCACTATTCTATTTTTTAATCTTCTTTATTTCTTACCTCAGTACCCAAAGGGAAGAAGAGGGCAATGTCCAAGGTGGGTCCTGGAGGCGAGGGTGCCAGTGCTACCACCAGTGCAGAAGCTGGCAGATCTGCTGGCCCCAGTAAGTGTACCTGCTATATTATTATTTCCCTAACTTTCACACCTCCTCATTTCAAATATTTTGTCTTTTCTTTTTACTGTGCCTGTATACATTTTTTTTACTTATTTTTGTTCTATCCAATCTAGAACAATATTTTGTATTTATCTATTTTCCATGTTTCTGTACCTGACTCAATCCTGTCTGTACTAGTATGTAACTTTCTCCTGCTTTGTTACCACACTTATCTTTCCCTTCTCCCCTTATATATATTGGAGACCAGCACTTTAGTACTAAGAAAACAGATTTTTAGGACAGGCACTCTACCGACAAGATTTGCATGCCCAAGTCAACTTGTGTATGTATGTTTGTGAAGGTATTCTTTGCCTTGCTTATGCCCATTGCGTTTGCCAACTAAGACCTCACCAAAAGTCCTGCAGGATTGACCAAAATATTCTATCCCTTTACTGTGATTTAGTGACTTAGCCCTGCCCCTCCATTACAAAATGTTTGCAGTTGTTTTGACTACTTAGCTTTTCTAACACAATTAACTGACACCATTCCTAAAGTGAATGATAGGAGAAGACTGAACTGTAGTGGTCTTTTGACATTGTATTTTGTTGAAATCTAAAATATGTAATGTTTTTTCCAGCTGAGCTGACAACCAGTGCAGGGGGCAGTGAGAGTACAAGTGTATTGGATGTGGCAGCAGTCAGAGGGGCATAACCAGCGGCAGCAGGGACAGGTGCTGGTAAGACATCATATTGTTCTTGCTCATTGACAATTACTAGTATACTCACTGCAACGGTGTTGCTTGTGAACTCCATGGTTTAGCAGCTACATTGAGGGTTGTATTCTTAATGACCTCTTCTCTCTTTTGAGCATATCAGCAGACAAAAGCTGATAATAAATGAACCCTACAAATGATAGCTTGATGGAAAAGTTCACGGAGGATGGACTGAGAAAATAATGAGTGAAATGGTACATGAATGAAAGGACGTGTCGGTGGGTTGAAGGAAAGGATGCATAGGTGAGTGATAGGAAATACGTGGGTGGAATGAAGGATGGATGAAATGGGTGAAAGGATGCCTTGGTGGGTGACGAGGGGATGGTAAAGGGATGCTCAGGTGGGAATGGGTGGATGGTAATGAACGATGCATGGGTAAATGGATGGATAGGTGAAAGGGTGATTGAAAAGATGGGCACTGGATAGGTGAATGTATGGATGGATGGGTGAATATATGGATGGCTGGACTGGAATAGTGAAAGCCTGGAAGAGAGTGTAAAGCTTAAATGGTGGGTATCAAATGGTGAATAGATTAATGAAATAATGAATGGATAATTGCTTTCATCAAGAGATTAGGGAGCTCTTCTTTAGATGGACGTGTCTGTTCACCTATTTTGCTTGCTTTGCATGGTTATCAAAGTTTTGGTTCATAGTTGGGGCATTTTCTGTCTACTCCTTTAACTCACTGTAGTTCTTAAGCAAGGCAGATATATATCCTCCCATCATCATACCTCCCTACCCATTAGTCATCATTGCTACTATGACAAAAATGCAGCATGTTTCAATTCAGCAGCACAATAGTGTTGTCTGTGCATTGTGTTTCTGCTTCAGTTGATGCAGCATTTACAGAGTTCTCAATGGATTGTCAACCTAAAACAAGGTATGTTTCCCTTCCCTCCCAGTGTCCACTCTGTCACCTCTTAGTACTTCAGCCCTTTATTCTTTCCAAGGTTCTGTCCCAGCCACCCAAAAAAAATTGAAAGATTACTTTTGGCATGCACCACATTTATGTAATTAAAATGTCATGGCTTCCATAACAGATTCATGCTAGTTCAACTTTTACCCTTTTGACATTCGTCAACTACATTGATGAATGTGTGGGTAAAAAATGAACCTGTGACTCGTAATCAGCCACGTCAAATTCCAAAGGCCCTGAGTGGCCAGCAATATACTGCTACAGTGCCACTCTACTTTTTAAAAACATGTTTGCAGAGAGCACTGTTTATAATTTGTCATTTTCCCTTTTCTTGCTTGCTCTAGCTACTCCTGGTGGACACCCCCTCCTTACCTGGAGAGAGCAGCCCAGCTGTGATGGCAAAGGATGGAGGCCATCTGCACTGAATATCAGTGGCTGGTGGTTCTTCAGGAGGAAAAGGACAAGGCCCAGGCAGCTGCCAACATGCCTCCGAGTCCAAGCTCATTCAACAGGCTGCCAGCACCTCCAGCTTCTCATTGGCACCATCAGCGCTGCCATCAGGTGGCATCAGCCCGTCCATGTCCCCGCACTGGTGCCCTTGTCATGCATGAACCGCAAATCCCAGCACCACATCCTGCAGCACTTTGTGCACCTGGACAACGAGGGGACACATATTGAGGCAACCCTTGATGAACTCCAGACCCACGTAGTGAATGTCCTTTTTTGACCCTTTTTTACATTTTTTATTGGTGTGAGGGACACTTGATGTGAGTGGAGAGGGTGGGAAAGGGAGATGGGACCGTTTTTTTTTTTGCTCTTTGGACTTTCTTTTTTGGACTTAATTTGTGGATTATCATTGAACTTTGCGGACTGGGAAATTTGCTTAGGGAGTGGGTAGGTCTGTTGTGGGTGGAAAGTGTGGGTTTTCTATTTGTAAATGATAAAAGAGGATAATTTATTTTAATTAATGTATACCTCAAATCTTTATTGTGTTGTTTTATTTTGCACCGCTGTTGTTTAGTCTAGCCTGTTTAATAAATGAGCTAAAAAAGTGTATGTCAGTTACTTATACCCTTTCTCTACTACCCTCTGTAACTATATTAACCATTAGGGAGTCATTGCCTATTTTGCTTACAAAATTCTAGATACACACAAGCAACATCTTTGGCAGTAGAAGTTAATTACTAACTAAACAAGTTCATTTAAATCCATAGTTCTTTTCTTACCTGACTAGATGAAGTGAGGGCTAATACCTCAGTCTTCTTAACGCAGGGTTTTCCCAAGAACTTAAACTGTTTGTAATAATAGTAGTAAGTTAGTGCACTAACTAGGATGACAAAAGGTGCCACTCCCACTTATGCAAACTCCAACTGCTGGATTAATCAACGGGATAGCCATCACCGTCAACTAGATTGGAAGAAAACAGAGAGTTAGTGGGTTATATATTAATTCATAGCTTCAGAAAGACTGAGACCAGACTGCCACAATGGCAGTATGTGAGACCTATTAAAGAAGACCTGATTTCAAAATAAAAAATAGCAATGTCAACTTCTTCTGAGCAATCAGAAGTTGGAATTTAATGGAAACTAAACTTAGAAAATTAAATCTCCGAGTCAGGAGAAGTGGGCTCAGAGTCATGATTGGTTGGACAAAGTTAAGCATTTACGCAACAACCAACACATGGCCTGAATGATGATGTTGATGAATGATGCGTGGGTGGGTAAATGAGCTGGTGTGGAAAATTGCTCAGGTAATAGAAGGTAAAGGTCATGCAGTGATTGGTGTTGCTTTCACTACATCCACCTAGCAAGTTTATGATCCATTTATGTTGCAAAATTAAGTCACACCTTAATAGAAAATGTACAGAGGGTTAGCTGCTCGATGAATAGGTGGGAATGGGTATTTAGGGAAAGGTACAACAAAGGCAAGCACTACACAAAAGAAACACCCACGATATTCATCGGGGCACTGAAGAGCACAACATCATCAATCGGTTGTGGAATGAAATGAAGGGATGAGTATGACACAGTTCAATTAAGTGCATTACAGGCAGTTCTTCAGACCCAGAGAAACCCAAGATAGTATGATTCTAAATGTTATGTTTTCTAGGTTTTAAAAATACAAATTGTAGAGGATTGAAGTTAACCCACCCAGTATGATTGTTAAAAGGAAAATGATATTGCCAAATTGGGCGGAGCATCTCCATTCTTCTCAGAATGTCTGTCTCTCTTATGTGCCTGGCTGAACCTATCCAGTAAGGAATCTAGGGCCAGATGTAGGAAGGGTTTTGCGACTCGCAAACGGCAAAAAATGCCGTTTGCGAGGCGCAAAAGCCTCTCCGTGATGCAGAATTGCATTTTGCGAGTCGGATCCGATCGCAAAATGCGTTTCCGACTCGCAAATAGGAAGGGGTGTTCCCTTCCTATTTGCGATTTGCAACGCTATGCAAGTTCATTTGCGACCGCAAAAGCGGTCGCAAATGAACTCGCAGTTACCATCCACTTGAAGTGGATGGTAACTCATTCGCAAACGGGATGGGGTCCCCATGGGACCCCTTCCCCTTTGTGAATGATCACAAAAACAATTTTTCAGAGCAGGTAGTGGTCCTATGGACCACTGCCTGCTCTGAAAAATACCGAAACAAAAGATTTCGGTTTTTTTTCTAAGTGCAGCTCGAAGGAAGCAAGGTAAGCTTCATGAGGATTCAGGTGTGTACCAAGAAGACTCAGAGGCAGGGAAGAACATGAAGAGAGGTTTTACAATTGAGCCAGCAATGTAGCAAACACACTCAGCAGCATTTCCTAAACAAACATACCTCTATCCAGTTCACAGAGCTGAGTGAGTACTAGGTCTCAGAGTCTTCTTCATCATCATGGTTTCACTTTGAAGTCAATAACTTTCTCCTTCTGGCTGTTGAGGTAGTCCCACCCTGAGTCCTTGCATCCTCCTCCTCCTGATTCTGAATAACTCCGTCCCAGTCCCAAACTGAGTGAGGTGGACCAGTGTAGTGCACTGCTGTTGAAGACCAAATAGAGAAAGAGAATTGGAGTATTTTGTGTAGATTTGTGTTTGATAAATAAAGTGACTGGTCTGGTCCTGGAAGAATCAGAAAAAGGAATGGACCCTGCAGGTAAATTTCACCAAGCTTAAAAGGTCAATCACTTTCAGGAAAATGATCACCCATCCCATCACACACAAACATTCCAAATCATCAAAATCAAGTTTACAATCACTCAATATATGATCAGTCATTTTTGCAAAAGTTATTAGTTACAACATCCAAACGAACCATGATGGTAGATGCTAAATTTGATCTCCTCTTTGATGCTAGCAAAACATTGGAATTTGGCATTGGCACTGGCAATCTTTTAGTCTATGATCCTCTGGGGCAGCCCTACTAAGTGAAGCAAAAAAGATAGGTAATGCCATGTGAGGGAACCAGGCATTGTGTCCGATGTCCTGAAGGGAATTTGAAGGCTTCTTCACTGCACATGGGTCCATCGCAAACCCGGCCATATATGTGAATAAAAAATGGTGGGGCAGCATAAATCCGACACATATATATAGTTCCGCTAGCTATTTTTTTTGCAAAGAAAGAAAGAAGTTCAATGAGAAATACCTACAAAGTTCTATGGTGCCACTGGCTTTCTCATTTCAAGAAGTAGAATTTGTCCTCATACTCAGGTGGTTCACCCAGAAGTTGGTCAGCTTACAAGGTTGATTCTGACTAATCATCCTCCTCCTGTGGTGTTTCGGGAACATTGTAATCAGGTGGTATGAAATGTTGTCTTATTTTGATCATGGTGAATCTCTCCTGCTGACCTGTGGTGACAGGTGCATCTTCCCATACCAAAACACCTATGGGTTTTGATCCAGGAGATAGCAGCCCAACTGCACCAGCACAGGCTGGAGGCCATCATCCACACTGAATATCAGCAGCTGGTGGCTTTTCAGGAGGAAGAAGCCAGGCTGTTTCGCATGCAGATGTCACCCTCTTCTTTCTCACCTCCCACAATGATTTGACCGTTTGTAGCTGAAGTTTGCTGGCTCTCGTTACCTTCACAACTGCAACCACATTCAGCAATTTTTTTAAGGTACTCTTCCTACTGGATTGTGTGATGTTTTTTCATATGGGTCATCTGGCCTCTAGTACCATAATGTGACGCAGACTTCTGTAAACTAAATTTTTCATGGCCAGTGGAGCATATTGCAATGTTCTCCTTCTGTTTGCTAATCATAAAAAGTCCCAAACTGGGGACAACTAGTTTCTTACTGGGCCAGTGCCAATGCCTGGAGAACTAGAGGTAAGTGGGTGTGTCAATTCTCTCTCTGCAGTGCATGCTTCTGCTGAGGTAGGGGATGATGTAGGTCTCTGCTGGTGCCTTAAATATATGTGAGCTCATAGTGCTACCTGTGCCACTTCCCTCGGAGCAGGTTGGATAGTAATGTCAGACTCCTCTGTGCTAGCTTCCACTATGAATGGCTCGCCATCGTCATCCTCCTCGTCATCATCCCCTTTCATAATTTTAAGGATTTCCTGTACTTTTCTTTCCCCTTGCCACTCCTGGCATCTCCTAGACTCTGCAAGGGTCTACTCCATGTCCCTATCATAGTCAGAAGTGGTACTAGGAGAAG
The DNA here is from genome assembly GCF_031143425.1 of Pleurodeles waltl. Classification (NCBI taxonomy): domain Eukaryota; kingdom Metazoa; phylum Chordata; class Amphibia; order Caudata; family Salamandridae; genus Pleurodeles; species Pleurodeles waltl. The sequence goes on along the minus strand of NC_090436.1, from coordinate 498,947,882 downwards.
ATGGTAGAATAGTACACTTCCTTTTTCTTGCTGGAGATCTGGGAGCCACGGATTCTAAAAGAGGAGATTCTTGCTCAGCAGAAAGCTTGATATCTTGTTCTTCTCAAACTTCAGGAATGTAGGAAATCCTCCTTTATGCCCTGGTCACCCCCCAACTTTTTGGACAGATACTTGAGGTTACTGACTCTTGACTGTGTCCTGGGAACTGCCAACCATTCCCAGGGCCAGTGCTCTGTGTGAAATGGATTATGCAAATTAGACTAATTATAATTGGCTGTATCAACCTACCTACAAGTCCCTAGTATATTGCGGGGCATGTAGGTTTAGGGACCCCAGGAGAGGAACTGTACCCATAGGTGCATCAAGGTGCTAGGTGTCCTTTTAAGGGCAGGCCTGAATAGCTGGCTGCTTTTAAGTTAAAGCTAACCCCATATTTGGCTTTGGAATTACAAATACTTCTAAACTCTTAAGCTACCTTATTTGTACATATAAGCCACCCCCAAGGTGTGCCCTAGGTGCCCCCAGAGTTGAGTGTAGTATAACTATAAGCAGGGACCTTGGAAAGTTGTTTTATAGCCCTGGGGAGGGAAAAATAACTACATTGGTTTTCACCCATTGTGCTGAATGCGCTCTATAGGCTAACTTGGGGAGACTTTATTTTAAAATAATAATGTTGTTTTTCTCCACAGAAGGAAGCTAAATATGGCGTGTTTAGTACCAAATTAAAAGTTATAATAACTATTGAATTTAATATAACTTGCTCCTTGAAAGAAAAGTTTCAATTTTCAGCTCTGTGATGCCCTTCTCTGATTTGCCAGCCTCTGGCAGCCTGGACAGATTGCATTGATGAGTTGTGAAGTGGCCTGGTCTAAACACAAAGGAAATGCCTGGGGGAGTGTAGGAGGCTGGCCTGGCTTGTAGTGGGTACCTGATGGTACTTATACCTTGTGCCAGGTCCAGTTATCCCTTATTAGTAGATTAGTAGTGTTCTAGCACCTTAGGCTGATAGAGGTAGCTATAGCAGAGCAGCTTAGGCTGAACTAGGAGACATGCAAAGCTCCTACTATACCACTTATATCATATAGCACTATATCATAAGAAGCACAATACTCAGAATTACTAAAAATAAAGGTACTTTAGGAGGTAAGTAAAATACACAAAATATACACCAAAATCAGGCAAGTAAACAGTTAGAAAAGCAGTGCAAACACTGCAGAATACAATAGGATGCAATAGGCCTAGGGGCAACACAAACCATATACTAAGAAAGTGGAATGCAAACCATTTAGGGACCCAAGGCCTAGTGTAGTGTGTAGAGGGTCGCTGGGAGTGTAAGAAACCACTAAGGGTGTCCAAGATACCCCACCCCAAGACTCTGAAAAGTAGGAATAAAGTTACCCCACTTCCCAAGAAACACACTAAAGTCGTGATAGGATATTCTGTAAAGACCACACCTGACTGCAAAGCACTGAAGATGAATTCCTGGACCTGAGGACCTTTAAAGGAAGGAGACCAAGTCCAAGAGTCACGAAAGTGCCCTGGGAGGCAGGCGCTCACTAAACCCCAGATGAAGGTGCAAAATGGCTGGCTCCTGGTGGAAGAAGCTGAAGATTCTGCAACAACGGAAGATGCCAGGAACTTCTCCTTTGCACAGAAGATGTCCCGCTGCATGCTGGAGAATGCAGAGTTGTCTCCACTCAGAAATACCGCAAACAAGACTTGCTAGCTGACACAGGTTCAAGTAAACTCAGTAAACTGAGGACGGCGGTCATCTCAACACTACAAAGGAGGGTCCCACGAAGCGAGTTAAGCAATGCAGGATGGAGTGCTGGGGTTGTGGGCTGTGCTGTGTATGAAGGATTCATTGCAAAAGTGCAAAGAAGCCCTAGCAGCTGCAGTTTATGCAATACACAGGATTACTGTTTGACGTGGGGAGGCAAGGACTTACCTCCACCAAATTTTGACAGATGGACCACTGGACTGTCGGGGTCACTGGGATCCAGCTCCTGTGTTCCAGGGACCACGCTCATCACGATGAGAGAGGACCCAGAGGACCGGTGAAGAGAAGTTTGGTGCATGCGGTAGCAGGGGGAAGATTCTGTCGACCCACGGGTGATTGCTTCTTGGTTTCCAGTGCAGAGTGAAGGCAGACAGCCCCCAGGGCATGCACCACCAGGAAACAGTTGAGAAATCCGGCAGGATTAGGCGCTACAATGTCACTGATAGTCTTCTTGCTACTTTGTTGTAGTTTTGCAGGCGTCCTGGAGCAGTCAGCGGTCGATCCTTGGCAGAAGTCGAAGAGGGAGATGCAGAGGAACTCTGGTGAGCTCTTGCATTCGTTATCTGAAGAGAAGCCCACAGGAGAGACCCTAAATAGCCCTCAGAGGAGGACTAGCCACCTAGGCAGGTAAGCACCTACTCTGATGTCACCTGCTAGCACTGGCCACTCAGAGGCCTCCATTGTGTCCTCACAGCTCTTCATTCAAGATGGCAGAGGTCTGGGACACACTGGAGGAGCTCTGGGCACCACCCCTGGGGTGGTGATGGACAGGGGAGTGGTCACTCCCCTTTCCTTTGTCCAGTTTCATGCCAGAGCAGGCACTGGGGGATCCCTGAACTGGTGTAGACTAGCTTATGCAACGAGGGCACCATCTGTGCCCTTCAAAGCATTTCCAGAGGCTGGGGAAGGCTACTCCTCCCCAGCCCTTAACACCTATTTCCAAAGGGAGAGGGTGTAACACCCTCTCTCAGAGGAAATCCTTTGTTCTGCCTTCCTGGGACTGGGCTGCCCAGACCCCAGGAGGGCAGAAGCCTGTCTGTGGGTTGGCAGCAGAGGTAGCTGTAGTGAAAACCCCAGAGAGCGGGTTTGGCAGTACCCGAGGTCCATGCTGGAGCCCCGGGGATGCATGGGATTGGCACCCCAATACCAGATTTGGCATGGGGGACAATTCCATGATCTTAGACATGTTACATGGCCATATTCGGAGTTACCATTGTGAAGCTACATATAGGTATTGACCTATATGTAGTGCACAGGTGTAATGGAGTCCCTGCATTCACAAAGTCTGGGGAAATTGCCCTGAACTATGTGGGGGCACCTTGGCTAGTGCCAGGGTGCCCTCACACTTAGTAACTTTGCACCTAACCTTCACTAAGTGAGGGTTAGACATATAGGTGACTTATAAGTTACTTAAATGCAGTGCAAAATGGCTGTGAGATAACGCTGACGTTATTTCACTCAGGCTGCAGTGGCAGTCCTGTGTAAGAATTGTCTGAGCTCACTATGGGCGGCAAAAGAAATGCTGCAGCCCATAGGGATCTCCTGGAACCCCAATAACCTGCATAAGTACATAGGTACCATATACTAGGGAATTATAAGGGTGTTCCAGTGTGGCAATTGGAATTGGTAGAAATGGTCATTAGCCTGCAGTTACATTTTTAAAGGCAGAGAGAGCATAAGCACTGAGGTTCTGATTAGCAGAGCCTCAGTGACACAGTTAGGCACCACACAGGGAACACACATTCAGGCCACAACTATGAGCACTGGGGTCCCGGCTGGCAGGATCCCAGTGAGACAGGCAAAAACAAACTGACACACAAGTAAAAATGGGAGAAACATGCCAGGCAAGATGGTACTTTCCCACAGGGAGAAGAACTGCCTCTGCAGATGGTGAAACAGAATGGGGGAGAACAGCCAAACTGTAAATCGAAGGAGGGAAGGACATTATGGGACCTCCCCTATTTCCTGCAAAACGAGACAGCCAGATGCCCTCTAATTAGATAAAGAGAAGGCTGGAAAGGAGTGTGTTAAGGGAAGCTTAGCCACACCAGTGGATGGCTCAGCCAGACCTAACCTCTGAGATTGCATTTTTCTTATCTTGTATTTTGGAGAATGTTGCTCCCTGGGATTGATTTTTGCCTCACTTCCCAGGAAGTGGTCACTCAAGAGGGTGGTGGCCTGCATGTGATTGGACAGAAGCCCCCCTGCTTTTCAGCCCCAGTACCAAGGATAAATCTGGCAGGACTGCACCCCACCTCAGATCCCTACATGAACAAGACAAGAAGAAGAAGGACTGCCCTGCTGGACGCCTGACCTGCACATGGACACTGCACTCTGAAAGATTGACCAGCTGCACGCATGGGGTTTACCACTAAGAGGGCTTTGCCTGTCTTCAACTGCTTCAAGAAGGACTCCCTGATTGCAACAGGTAGAAAATAGACCTCCAAAGACCTTCTGGAAGAAGATCCAGAAGCTTGGAGAAGTTTGGAGCAACTTTGGGAAAAAGTTCCATAAGTGGACCAACCTGACATTGTGAGTAAAGCTGCCTTATGTCGACTGTGACTCGGCCTGACTTGCAGGATCGTCCTGCTCCGGAGTCCAAGAAAATCCAGGAATTCACTGGGGCTCTTGGAAAGGCAATTCAACGACATTGACTCAAAATTGGCTTGCTGTGGAGGGTCGTTCGACGTTGGGGAAAAAAAGCTCCCAAAAAGTTTGTAAGTCCAAACTTAAAAATTGGAACAAGGCTTCTCGCGCAGCGCATCTGAAGAGGGCTCCAGGGAGGTTTGATTCAATTTCAAATTCATCCCGGACAAAGATTTCCTTTCCATCACGAAAAATATTGGCTAAGTCCGAACAAAGAATTCTTCACAGGGGTCTCTTGCGACGCATATCTAAAGAGGGCTCCAGAGAGGTTGGATCCAACTTGTGACTTTGTCCTGGTGCAAAAAATCTTCAAGAAAAAGACTAAGGGGCAGATTTAAGAGCCCCTAGTGCCACTTTAGCGCTGTCATAGGATTATCTTATTGACGCTAAGGCAGCGCTAAAGTGACATTTTCCACCGCTATACTTATAAAGTGGCGCAATGCATGCATTGTGCCACTTTGTAAACCCTTCTGCCACATTGTGCCTGTGCCAGGCATAATGTGTGCAAGGGGGGTGTTCCCTTGTTAGTGGGGCCAAAAAAAGAGATTTCCTTGCACCATTTTTTTGGCACTTTTAACGCCTGCTCACAGCAGGCATCAAAAGGGGACATTCCATTATTTATAATGGGCCCTTATGTACTCTGCAGAAGTAGCATCAAAATGTTGGTGCTACTCCTGCAAAGTACATAAATAGCATAAACAAAATTACGCTATTGCCACTTACCCTGCGCCATGTTGCCACTGGGTGCAGCACAACATTCCTTAAATCTGCCCTCAAGTCCAAAGATAAAACTTTGACTGAGGCCTCCCGCTCACTGTAGCTGAGCAGGGCTCCATCGCAGTCAGCCTCAAATTTTGACTTTGCCCCAGTCGAGTGTGACCAGATGTCCAGATTACCGCTTTTAGTTTCCATGCACTGAAAAAAAAAAAATCTTTAAAAATGAATTTCTCCAGGTTCCCTTTATTGGATTTTTGTCATTTTAGTGTCATTTTAAAGATAAAAATATAATCTATTGTTCTAGATTGGTATTGGATTTTTACTGTGCTTTGTGTTTTTTTTTTTTTTACTCTTTTGTGATTTTTTAATGCTTTGCACACCTGTCTCCTGAGTTAAGCCTAACTGCTCGTTGCCAAGGTACCAAGGGTTGAGCTGGGATTAATTTATTGAGACCTAACTGGCCTGAGTGTGGGTTAGTGGCCAATTGTTCAGTGTAGGTACTTACCTTCCCTTATCAATAATCCGCATTTCAACAAGGAAGATTTACTATTGCTGGCTGTGGCTACTGTTCACTTTGCTCTGTTTCCTGAAATGATGGGGTGCTACTTGCCATAGGGCAAAATCAAATTCAGCGTCACTGGTCATCAGAGTGGCCATGATTGCAGAAGCTGCCTCACTGACAGACATGGTTTTGGGCTTAGGTTGGGGTGATGCTGCTCCCAGGTTCCTCCTCAGAGTCCGATGTGGCACGGAGACGTCTCCTGAAAATGGTTGCAGTTGACACACCGCTGGTGGAAAGTTGCTTTTTCTCAATGACCTCTTTCTTAGGAGCAACTTTCTTTTGGGGCCATCTTAAAGCTTTCAGTTGGCAGTGGCACTAAGCTGCACAAGTGGGAGAAACTAAAAGACTTAAATAACTGTACAGCCCTTCTCTTTGGCAGTACTTCAGGTGATGTGGCATCCTTCTCTTGAATACCTAAAAGGAACCAAGCAAGAAAAGCATGTAGTTACTCAAATGTGGCATTGCTGCAGTTTGAAATAGTACAGACAAATGCAATATTAGTGTGGTTGGTTACTTATGTAAAAAATACCAATTTAATCAAACATTATGAAGTCAAACCACCCAACACACCATAAAATGTTGTTTGAAATCAGGCAACACAGCATGCAGATGTAGCTCTTTGCTTCATCTCTATCTGTTTGAAAGGTGATACCTGTGGTATTTGAGAGAGGTGCATAGGTAAATAAAATAATCCGTAAAAACCTACAGCAGCAAGGTGGTCTAGGGGAAAGGGAATAATCATTTAAAAAAGGAATTATGCTGCTGATGTTTCTGCAGTGCGCCACAGCCAGGGTGACCAGAAGGAAATTAAATTATTATACACCTAAAGAAACTGAATGCTGGAGCACAGCAGTGCTTGGATGGATTGATGGAGAAATGGATGGATAGATGGATGGATGGATGGATAAAAGCAAAATGCAGAATTAAATACATTGAAATAATAAAACATTACAAAAGTTAAAAAATAAAATTAAACATTAAAATAAAAATAAAAAATTTAAATATACATTTACCTTAAACCATTGATAAATAACTGCAGGTGTTTGTATATAGGCCTATGGCAAAGGCACACTTGTTGCATGCACAAAACGGCTGCCAGACACATGGTCAAAAAACACAAAGAGCAAGGAGGCATGGCAAACAAAGAACATTTGCAAGTCTATGGCAAAGGCACATTGGCTGAATGCATAAAATGGCCACCAGGCACATAGTCAAACAACATCAAGCAAGGAAGCATGGGGAAAAAAAAAACATGCAAGCCTATGGCAATGGCACACCTGCTGCATGCACTAAATGTCTGCCAGTCACATGGTCAAACAACAACAAGAAGAAGCAGGCAGCCGTAGGGAACAAAGAACACATGCAAGTCTATTGCAAAGGCACACTGGCTGGATACACAAAAAGTCCACCAAGTACATGCATGGTCATAAATCAACAGCAGGAAGCAAGGAGGTATAGGGAACAAAGAACACATGGAACCCAATGGGAAAGGCACACTGGTGGAATGAACAATATGAGTACCAGCCATATGGTTGAACAATAACAACAAGGAGCAAGGAAAACTAAGAACACATGCAAGCCTATGGCAAAGGCACACTGGCTGGATGCACAAAATGGCTGTCATCCACATGGTCAAACAACAACAAAGAGCAAGGAGGCATGGCAAACAAAGAAAACATGCAATGCTATGGCAAAGACACACTGGCTGAATGCACAAAATGGCCACCAGCCAAATGGTCAAACAACAACTACGAACAAGGAGGCATGAAGAACAAAGTACACATGCAAGTTTATGGACATAGACTACACAAAATGGCACCTGACCCCACAGCATGGAGAACAAAGACATATGGTGGACAATGACACACACATACACACACACTGACTACAAGGAGGCATGCTGGTAACACTGAAGAAAAAACTAACATTCAGGCAGCAATGCAAAACACACAAATTAGCTAAACAAATTCCACAACAACACACATCCTCCTATGCCATCAAATACTACCCACAACCAATGTTCCCTGCAAGGTGCATGCGTGGGCGTGTGCGCACCCTTCACTCCCCCACAGCGCAGACCTCTCTGCCAAGCATGCACATTCGTCCCGTCGCTGCCTGCATCACACGTAGCTGCCTGCATCACGAGAAAGCGTGAACCGTACATCAGCGCTGCGTTGAAAAAAAGAAACAGTGCGAAAACACGGTCACTCTCTTTGCGGCTGAGCAGGAGAAGATACGGCAGTGCAGCGACCCGAGGAGAACATCCTGCACAACAAGAGCACCAAACTAAAGCAGGTAAGTGTGCTTAGAGGGCATCGGGGTGGGGGTGGAGGCTGAAATACTGAGTCCATCAGCTAGCCAGATATGCCATGTGAGGCACATCATAAAAGCAAGCGCTTTACTGACTCCCCTTTAAAAAAAATCGAACAAGCTATTTCGTTACCAGCGTGCAGTGCGACACAGTGAACATTTCTTCAAGAAATTTGAAGTTGAACAAAAGACACATTGCTTACTGCAAATTATCTAACCCAAGTTATATTCCACATTTTCCTTGCATACTTTTGACGCTCATTACAGCTTGAGCCACATAACTTGAGGGGCGCTGCCTCACTTACATAACATATGCACCCCGTGTCCAGCTTTGGGCACATAACTTGAGTGGCGCTGCCTTATTTACGTATAATACGCACCCCGGGTCCAGCTTTGGGCACATAACTTGAGGGGCCCTGCCTTACTTACATACCAAATGCACCCCGGGTCCAGCTTACTAGTATTTTCCAATTAAAGAAAGAAGGAAGGAGCTAAACGTAGTAAACACCAGGAAAGAATGGGGCTGCATATGTTTTAGCACTCCCTGTTTCATCAGTTTCAGCGAAATAGTGATAAATAATTGTTTTTATTTAGAGGCAACAAGACACATTTCGATCTTTGCAATGTTGGCTATTGCCTCTTGGGGACCTTGAAGTGCACAGGGTGCACGTGCTCAGACTAGACAGGCCTAGTGCTCTCTTTCTGCCATGCATGCCATAAAAATTACAATAGCAGGGAAGTGAACTAATGACAGAAAATCCCTCATACGACTGATCACTGTGATCAAGCAGGTGGCAGATGGGCGTAAAAACATTTAGCATCCGAGAAACACTTCCAGCACACCAGCATCAACACTACTGCCCAAGTAAAGTTTTTGGATGAATGAGTATTCACACTTTCATCCAAGTTTCAGTTTGGATGAGCCGTTCAGACACTTTTTGAAATGTAATTACGGAAAGGCAGCAAGTGCAATAAAATACCGACCCTGCAGCAAGCACCAGGGTTAGGGTCAGACTATCTGAGGCAGAGGACGTAGAGGCCATCAGAAGAAATGTGAGCACTTGAGACAGCCACCAAGCCATCTGACATTTGTATTGTACCATAAGGTCCCAGTGGGTGTTGTTGCTTAGTGATGTGTGAAAATGCCTTTAGTAGCAATAGAGCTCCAGATCCTCCAATTATATATTAAAGAGGGAAGATCAAGATTTACCTCAACTATATCAACTTCTTAGTAGAAAATCCTGCATTTCCAGCATCTTTTCCAGAGCACAACTGTCAGAGATACTTTTTTAAGTTGACCCCTCTCCCCCTCCCTCCCCTTTTCCACCACACACACTTTGTATCATTTCATTAGGCCTACCCCCGACAATGTGAGATAGTGGAAGTGGTCTGCAGTTTTGAGGTGTGATTATGGGACTGGGAGATCCTGAAAGAAACAGGACAAAAGGGAGTTTGTATGGGTTCTAAGCCTCATATAACCTTCAAAAAGAAACAATAAATAGGTAATACGGAGGGTCCCATTTCATTTTTAGTTTCTACCCAAATAAGCTTGGAGGCCTGGATACTATAGACGTTAGCACCTAAATTCTGTGCTGAAATTTTGTACATCATCTTTAAAATAAAATACAATTGTTTTGGTGCAGACATTCTCAGAAGTGGTATAACCACTGTGTCATGGGCCCTTGGGCAAGGAAGGAAGCTTGCCCCCAGGGTGTTGTTTGGATTGGGAAATACATCAATAATCAGGGTTCAGACCTCTGGGTGTCGGTGCCACTGCACCTTGCTATACCAATTGAATCTACCACCTTGATTTACGGATAAAGAAGCCCTGAGAGCAGAACATAAGCATAAGGAGAGACAAAACACTAATAGACTCAGTAAAACTATACAGCAGTTAGTTAGTCTTCTGGCTGCGGAGATGTATAGGACGTGTAGATTCATCAGGAACCCTAGGAACACAGAACCAATAAAGGAGCCGCACCTTGCAATGAGTTTTCATTGTATACTGGGTATACAGCAATTCAGTTGGTGAAATATAAAGAGTGGGAAATAGTATCAAGGAAACTTTTGTATTTTCAAAATGGGCACAAGATACAGTATTGAGAAGCAGTGGTTATTTGCACATCTCTGAATTCCAGGGTCCCCACATGTGGATTACAGGGCATTTCTCCAATAGACTTCTTTTTTACACACTGTCTTACATTTGGAAGGGAAAAATGTAGAGGAAGACAAGGGGCAATAACACTTGTTCTGCTATTCTGTGTTCCCTCGAGTCTCCCTATAAAAATGGTACCTCACTTATGTGGGTAGGCCTAATGAAACCAGATTGGTGTTTTTACCCTTCTACAGCCCACGTACATTGAATCTGGAAGCAATGTATAGCAAAATAGCATTAACTACTACAGTGTTTTATATCACATTGTTGTGGGTCCCATCAATGCAAAAAATAGAAGGTGGTTTGTTATTGCAGGTATGTAACTGAAGGCAGTGTCACTCACATCAGAGCTTTACGGATGTAGAAGAGGAAGTGAGCACACATCAGTTGATGCAGAACTAACTCAGCATCAAATTGTTATTAGCATTTGCTGTACTTAATTGGCAGAACCTAAATGCGTAAACACTGAAAAAAACCAATAGGTCTTACTTATGAAATGTATTGGATTTTTAATTTTTTTCAACCTAGATGGATGTGCATGTGCTTACGTGGTGCGGAGGCCTTCTTGTCAGAATTTTTCTTAAAATGAAACACAAATCACTCCTGCATGGCGGCCAGTTTAGAATGTTTTTTCTACAACTTTAACACCCTGCAAAGCCATAAGTGTGGTGAAGTTGACTACACAAGTGAATGCTCATGGTCTCACCAGATTCTTCCACCTTAGTGATGAGAGTGGCCAGGGGGCAAGGTAGCCCACCCTTATAAAATCCGATTAGTCATAGCGAGTAGGCAAGCAGATAACTGCAGGCATTTAAAGGCTGCATCACCGAGGGTATAACGCATAATGTAGGTTTCTAAACGGATGATAATATGGAATCAGTGTTTGTCTAAACTGAAACCCCAGGTAACTATTCAATTGCTCTGGAACTGTCATGCATAATGTTTTTGTAGCTCCTATAACCTATTCGAAATATCTTCTTTCCAAATACAGACAGTCAACATTTGGATTTGAACGGGCAGGCGTGAGTACCAAGGAAGATCAGGTAATTCTGTAAACGTTCCAGGTGGGATTAAGGGTCTCACGTTCATGATCAACACCTTTGCTTCTATTACAGGTTTGTCGGACCGAGCAAGTTATAGATTTGAATGGGCTGACATGCGTAAAAGCATAAGGACCATGTAATTATTTGGTAGGTCCCCCATCTGGGTCACCTGGCACCTTATAATATGACAACATACTGTAACCAGCTGTTGACCATCTTTTCTTTTCTTGCAGGAATCTCAGACAGAACTGGTCATAGATAAGGACGGGCAGATCGGAGTAGCAGCAGAAAGAGCAGGTTAGTATCTGCTAATTTCTCCTTATGGTGCATCTGAGACATTGAAACGATCAGGTGCTTCAAAAACTTTTCCTCTTTTACAGGCATCTCAGACCCTGCTACACATAAATGTGAACAGGCACACGTGAGTAGAAGCAGAAAGTCATGGTAATAATTTAGCAGATTTTCATTGTAGTGCACCTAATACAGTGGAATATGACAACTTACTTTAATCATCTTTTCTTCTCATGCAGGAATCTCCGACAGCACTACTCATAGATTACAAAAGGCACATGCGAGTAGAAGCAGAAAGGCAAGGTAATTATTTGGTAGATTTCACCTGTGATGCACCCAGTACATTATAATATAACAACATTCTTCAACCCTTTTTTTTTTTTTTGCAGGCTTCTTAGTCAGTGCTAATCATAGATTAGAAAAGGCAGAAGTGACTACAAGCAGAAAGACCAGGTAATTATTTAGTAGTTTTTCCTTGTAGTACATATGAAATATTGGAACAAAATCATGTGCTGTAACCATTTTTTTCTGCTATTGCAGACATCTCAGAAAGTGTTACATCTACAGGCAGGTGTTAAAACAAACAGAAAGGCCCAGGTAATTACTTCCTACATTTTCCAAGAGATAGCTCAGACTTGTCTGGTAGACTGCACTCAAAAGCATAGGTACCAACTTTAAATAATGTTCCTCACTTTAAAAAATGTTCCTCTTTTTCTTTTGCAGGCTTTGCGGCATAGTAGGCTCAGACTGATTGCCACCAAAATGTTCAAGTGCAAAGCTGTGACTTCTGCAGAGAGCAGTGCTTCACCACAAAGGAATAAATGCTGTCTTGTGTTCAAAGAAGAATGGCTGAAAGAAATTGTGGAGACTGAGACACAGAAGTCATGAAGCAAGGTTTGCGTACAACTGGGAGAGCTATTGCTAAACAATCCAGAATTAGGCCTGATTTGCAAAGTTTGAAGCTGTACAATAAGCAAGAGCAAAATTTGGCCAAATAAAGAAACAGGTACTTGGGCGACACTGTCTTTTCGATCTAATGGCTTTGTACAGAGTGGACCGAGAGTATGATCGTGAGCTGATGGTATCTTTCATTAAACTTCTTTGTGAACACATGGAAAGAAGGATCCCAGATGATGAATTGAAGAAATGGACAAGCTTTGATATCCATGCAGTAGCAACACAATCACAGTTTGATTTTGGGACTGAGAATGTACAAAGACTTGTTGAAAAGTATAAGAAGGTCTTGGTCCTTGGTGATGGTGACACCCCTGATGATGTTGTTCAGCAATACAGAGATTATAAATATGTGATGGCAGAACATATAAAAAGCAGACTGTTTAGGACCTTTCAAGACATGGTGAATTTCACTCTTCAGAATGTTGCACAGTATAATGTTGTATCTCAGCTTGTTGATGTTTGTGCAACTTTCCAGGCTTCAAGTACAGACTGTGAATGAGGATTCAGCCTCATAAATGCAATCAAGTCCAAATTAAGAAACAGTCGAGGAGAGTCACCTAGATATGCTGATGAGGGCAAAGGCCTACCTCTCAAATGGGAAGGTTGACTTAGACCGAGTTTATCAGTACTGGAAGGATGCCAAGGACGGCGAGAGAAACAAACATGTCACACATCTACTGTTGGCACCTGATTTGTGTAAACTCTGATGTGGCTCCTCCTACAGTTCATGTGTGGCTTGGGTAAGAACATTTCTCATCCTATCTCTTGGTAGGGGCCTCATGGCATTTATTAGTAGTGTCAAATTGTAAATGTTAACTAATTGTAAAACTTGCTCTATTTGATGTGCATGGCCCTTTGAGGGACACTGAGAGTATTCATTAAAGTTTCCTAATGGTTCAACCTCCTGATTCCAGTTTTCTCTACCTGAGGTGTAGGTGGCACTCAATAGGTAATGTCCTTGGGGTGTGCAACCAGGTCACAAAACTGCCTTAATGCCCTATTACGCGGAGCAGTTTTATACAAATATCCCTTTTTTGCTTTAGTGGTAAAACAAAGCTATGGAGAGGAAAATGCCAAAGATCTAGGTAGTTATGCGCTGCGCTCGCATGAATGGTCAATTTCTTGGTGCACGGATCCTTGGCTGCAGTGCACAGAGACCTTACACTGCTGCGCACAGTGGGAAATAATTAGAGGGAACATTGCCCTCAACATTTACACCTTTTACAAAAAATGCAAGCAATAACCAACATTTTAAATTTTTCATTTAATCCAATACCATTAATGCTCAAAATTATGTTTTAAAAACATATACCACTGAAAAATGTATTCTATGCACAGATGACTAATGGTACTGGGCCTACTGGCTAGATGGCCCTTTGGAAATCTAGGCCACATAGTAAAATAATATTGCAAATGTTACAAACATGTAGAAAAGGTACTGAGCTGTGCAGCAATTTTCTTTTACAAAAGATGAAAAATCAATGAATTGCAGAATAAATAATAACTAGGACCGAACTTAAACTCCAAACCTTGCAACCTTATAGCATTTAAAGATGTAATTAAAGTACCAAGAAATACTGGTGAATGCCCAAGCAAACAAACAAGAGCCTTATACAATATTTTTTTTACTTACTTGTGTGATTTGACCAAGACAAAGTCCTTAAGTCCAAAGGTATATCCAGTAGACAAAGTGTGTGTTCCTTCCACCTCAAAATCCAAGCAGAAAGTGACCAGGAGATTGACAAAGGACTGGGAGAAGCTTGCTGGGCAAGAACAGGAAGTCGGATTCTCTGGGGAACTTCTTTCCTGTTTGAAAAACAAAAGTCTTCCCACACTAAAAACAACTTGAAGGTCCACTGGAGAAGAAAATTCAGTCAAAAGCATATTTTTTACTAGTTTTAGATGCACCTGGAGAGAAAATCTAGTCCTGGTGTGTTTGTGCTCCCAAGCAGGACTCTTTTGCCAACCATCGAGGAAGGAAGCAGCACGAGTGAAGGCAAAGTCTTGTGCGAGGCTGGAAGCATAGTGGTTGAACGCGGAGTCTTGAGTGTTTGTGCTCGGAAGCAGCACGATTTAACCCAAAGTCTTTGGCCTGCTCGCTAGCGGGCCAAAAGTATTGGGGCGGTCATGAGAGAGTAACAAAAAGCAAATCTCACACTTGCGAACTAATTCTGCTTTGAGCTGGATGGTAGCATTTGGGAACTCTCCGCTACTCCTTTTGCCCGGCATGCTCAAATTCAGTTATCTGCCATGGCCTAATTGTGACTGACTTGCCTGAGAAATGTCACTATGTCACTGGAAACCCTCTGGAATGACATAGTAGCAAAGAAATGGAAAGCTGCTAGGATCTTGTAATAGGCTGTGATGGTGTGGGAGCTGCAGGTCACAGAGTCAATATACTGCTCCGACTTAGAAACCAGCTCCAAGATGACATTGGAGGAAAATGGAATCTAGAGCTAACATCTTGGCTGGATATACCAAATACGTTAATCCTTTATCTGAGGATCCCCCCTGCAATCCTGCTCCACCTCCTTCTCCTTATTTAATTCTGTCGTATGACAAGGGGCAACCCAACAATCACATTCAGTGACATGTTGTAAGGTCTGAAAGATTTTGTATGTGGTAGCTTAGAATTTATGTATGCAGTAAGGCTGTGATTGGCTAATGATTTTCATCTAGAGCTCAGTGTGGGAATGGTAAGCACTGTCACAAGTGTGTGAGGTATGTTTGGGAGAAACTTAGGAACCTGATAATTGTTAACAGAATTAGGGGCATAGGGGCCACATGTCCCCTCACCAAACAAAAAGGTATGTTGACCCCTTGGACCCTGGCCCACCCTGAGGGTTTCATAAAACAAGTGCTGAACCCGCACATTTTTTATGCCCAGCAGAGGTCCCTTTGAAACCCCACCAGAGGACCTAGCAGGTCAGGGTATCTGTACCCTACCCCAAGTCTTTTTTTTGTTTTGTTTTTCTGAGTGCCAAGTCTTAAGATGCTTGCCACCACTTACTGGTTCATGTGGTGGCAGCCAATTAGATCTTAGCAGGAGATCTGCTGGCTCCTCTAATCCTTCATGGCCTGATATACACAATTTTTTTAACCTTAATTCCCTCAACACTACTGAATAGATTTGCACCAAAACAAAAAAGCACTCTTTCTGAACCTAGATCTAGCTTTCTGCCAAATATGATGTAAATGTATTCATGGGTTTAGGCTGCAGTTGTGTCTGAAGTTTCTTTGGTAAAATGAATGAAGAAAATGCATTTTGGGCCTCCCCCATTCTCAAATCCCACTTGATGGATTACCTGGAAGTTTTCACAGAGCAAACTAGTAAAAAAGTAGCACTTTTTTGGAACGTTTTGTGTTTTGTGGAGATTCACCAAACAGCATTCAAAGGTATTAGCAACACAAAACATACCAAAGAGTAAAGTGGTGCTATACATGAGGAAAGTTGTAAGATTTTAATGAACATTAAAAAAATTCCCTGAAAAGAGGATCACTGTTTGAAACCTAAAAAAAAACACTGAAATTTGCGAGTTACATGTAACTAAAATAAGTATAACTTGCACTGTTTTATGTTTCAGACACTATCAGTGATATAATATGTGCAGTCATCAGCAGTGCGTCATAAATGTGCTAGTTCAATTATGCCAGTTATGTATAAATGGTGAATTTCAGTGCTTTGTTGCATTTAAAAGGGTAGTTTTATGAGGCTAGTTCTTACCCCATCAAGACTGTTAACAATTTCTCCAGTCTGTAAAATAATGGTGTGGCATTCAAAACTCAGGTAAACTACATAATGGCACCAGCGAATTTGGATAATAGAGGATAATTACTCCTTGACCTACTAAAAAAGAATAACTGTGTGATTCATACGGTAGATTTGTCCATGACTCACCTACTCAATATACTAATAAATCTCTGTTGGGCTTCTCTATAATTGATTACATTATTGCCTCTTCCTCCGCTTTTAAGCTTATATCTGATTTGAAAAGTATAGAGAAACCAGTAAGTGAGCTTAGAATTTGAGATTTTACTTTAGAGGTCAGTATGTAATCAGTGGGGTTGTGGAAATTTGACAGTGACAATTACCAGTTTAATAAGACTTTGCTCACCTCAGCCCTCAACAAGTTTATACCCCCTATCAAGTTCAGGCTAGATGCAAGTCCTCTGTCCCCTGGTTTCATGAGGTGTCCATGGCAGAGAGAAAATAATGCAAAGTGCACAAGTGAGCCTGGGGAAAGTCCTATGACGCAGTGGCCAAAATAACGCATGCAAGTGCAATCAAAGTATACCACAAAACAATAAGGAAAGCGCAAATGGAATTATTCTCCAGTAGGATTTTAAAGAGCAAAAAGCTCTCAAAATAAATTATCTCCATTGTAAACAGCATTACAGGGGCAGTTGAGGCCTCAACTGAATACTCCAATAATATAGACTACTTTTTCATTGAAAAGATTGATACTAGTTACTCCCATTTTCCGCTTAAAGTCTCTACTGACACTGCAGCCTGTCCTGTCTGTTCAGCTGAATCACAAACTGGGCCTCAACTTACTGATTTAGCCCCCCTTGATCTGCCCTCGTTTTCCACTCTGTGCTTCGCAGTGAAATTGGGCTCCCTGGATGTCGCCATTAAATCAGATTTTGACCTTAAATTTCCCATGGCCAGCTTACCCTCATTTCTTTGGGTGGCCAGTCTTTCTCTGTCTGTGGCTGCTGTTCCACAGGCATGGAATCAAGCTAAGGTGATATCCTTGCTGAAGAATGCAACTCTTGACTCTATCAAATCCCAAAAGTTATCAAGTTGTGGAAACATGTCAACACACTGCTCACAGAGTTCCTTAAAACTAATCACATTCTGAATAAGTCTCAAAATGGTTTCAGGTTGAATCACAGTTCTGAATCAGCCTTGCTGACAGTTACAGAATCCCTTCATAGAGTAGCTGATGAGGGCAGTTCTGCAGCTCTCATTCTTTCAGACCTGAGTGCTGCTTTCAACATCGTAACTTATGGGTGCCTCTGTGATATAGATGTTGGTGGCAGTGCTATATCCTGCGTTGCCTCCTTTCTACGTAATCACTCTTTTCAGGTTATTTCTCCTGCTTCTGTTAAGTTTAAGGAACGTATGCTGGCAGTGGCCACCTGGATGGATGACAACTGTCTCAAGCTTAACCCCCCAAAAACTGAGATGAAGTTGTTTGGCTGCATACCCAGAGGTGGGGTGATCACTGGTGGCCGGAGGCTTTGGGGCCTTCTCCTCTCCCCAAATCATCCATCAAAAACTTAGGCATTTGGCTTGATGACTAAATTTACTTTGATAACTAAGTGAGAACACTTGGCTCCTGCTTCCGTTTCCTTAGAGGCCTCAAATCTATCATTGTTTTCTTTCAACCCCACATTAGACAGGTGATTATTCAATCCCTCATCCTATAACATCTTGATTATTGCAGTATCTGAGTTGTAAGAAATCAATTCTGAAGAGGTTGCAATAGGTCCTAAGTTCTGTTCCTCTGTAGGACTCCCATTGAGAACCACATCCATTTCAAAGTTCTCAGTACCACCTATCAGATTCTGCACTACTCAGGAGCCCCCATTATCTCATATATTAGGCTGTCCTATGTTCCCACCAGAGCTCTTCACACTGCAGAACTTAGACCCTCATTATGACATTGGCGGTAAATCCTGCTTATCGCCGCGGTGGCAGAAATCTGTTCTCCACATTATGACACACACACACACCAGTCCGACAGAACACTGCCACATATACACAAATCCGCCAGCCTGAAGGTCAGTGCTAAAGTGGCGGTACCAACACCTTACCGTAATGCCAACCGAACAACGCCCACCACATCATGACCCACAAATCACCACAGTGGACATTCAGTGGAGGTAAACCATTGGTGGTACACACTGGTGTGCTCAGAATGGCCACCCAAATGCTAAACTATACAACATTGCCCAATACGAAATACACATACATGACACTGATACACACACCACACCCACCCACTCACAGTACTATAAAACACACACCCATATTACCCACAACCCTTTATGTATACAAATTATTGCCACCAGACTGACACCAAGACTACTGCGACAACTAGACACACACACCACATACACCTATATATCCCTCACGCACCCTACTTCACACACCCAACCACAGTACCCAACACCCACACACTTACATAAGCAACGCAACACCCATGTCCCCACAAAAGGCACGCCCGTTTCACAGATGAGGAGTTGTGGGTCATGGTGGAGGAACTTGTCAGGGTAGAGCTACAGCTGTTTGGTGCACAGGTACAGCAAATATCCATTGTCAGGAAGATGGAGCTACAGTGAAGAATCTTGGACAGGGTGAATGCCGTAGGACAGCATCCAAGAACAAGGGACAACATCAGTGAGAGGTGGAACGACCTACGGGGAAAGGTACATTCTGTGGCAGCAAAGCCCCAGCTCGCCTTCCATAGGACTGGCAGTGGACCCCCACCTCCTTCCCCACAGATCACAGCATGGGAGGAGTAAGTCTTGGCATTACTGCATCCTGAGGGACTCACTGGAGTTGCCAGAGGACTAGATACTGGTGAATCAATATTTTCTACTTATCACCCCCATACCTGCATGCCATCTCACACCTTCACCCTCACTCCCATCACTCCACTTCATCCCACACACTACACCTACACAAATGACTAACCCCAATGCCAGGCCATGCATGCGATACCAATGCATGGACAGTCCTCCCAGCCATGCATGGACAGGCATCACAAAAGCATGCATTGCATGGAGAACTTACAATTCCACAATATATCACCATACACAAACCATACACAAACAAAGGTGGCAGGGCAACAGCAATGATAGAGGGGAAGTTAGGGATGTACAATATGTCACAGACATGAAGCATAATACATCACTTACATCCCCACAGGTGCCCCAGCCAATCTCAGCAGAGAGGAGGTGCCATGACTAACCAGTCCCCGAACAGAAGATGCCCCAAGTGATGACAGTAACTCTGGACTTCAGGATCTGGATGAACTACCTTGCCCACTGCTCGGTCAGACACCCCAGCCCACTCAACCACAGAGCCTCCACCATCAGTTTCCAACACCACAGCAACCACTCAGTGTACCCACACCTCTGTCCCCAGGACACGTCAATCAGCAGTGTGCCCACCTGTACAGGGACCCCAGTCCACACCTCACACCCAAGACAATCAGGGACCTGGGGTCAGTGGCAGTGGGCACACCGTTCGGGGGACAGTGTCACAGGCCATCAGGGACACTGGTCGGACCGCTGTGTGCCAGGGTGAGGACAGACCATGGGACCCGGCTCTCCAGGAGGCACTCATCAATGTCCTTGGGGCTTACCAACAATCCCAGGACACAATAGGCCGGATCCTTAACAACATGCAGGAGAACAAGCAGCTGCAGGAGGAGTACCATCAGGAGGACTTGTAGGCTCTCAACACCACCTCGATCTCCATAGCAGGGGAGCTGGCAGACATGGCCAACATCATGAGCTAATAGACAGCACTCCAGCGGACCCCTACCACTAACCAGTATATTGAGCAGCCCTCCACGTCCATTGAAGCTAGTGGGCACCCCTCCCCCTGCAGAAGGTAAACCACCCCGCAAACGTCCACTGTGACCCAGACAGAAGCCACAGACACTTGCCAAGACCAAGACCACCACCAGGAAATGAGACTTTCCTGATTGTCCCCCTTGTGTTCCCCCCTGTCACTTTGTCAACTTTGAACTGCCTTTGCTTCCCTTCCCATGGGCCCATGGACACTGGACTTGTGCTACAAACAGACTGGAACAGTACCCTGGACTTTCCTTTCCCATCACCCCATACTATTACACTTTTCAGTCAATTATTTGCACTACAATAAACACCCTTGAACACAATTTGAGTGACACATTTAATGTGTTGAAAATGTGCATTTATTTGAACAGTGATCTGAACACTGTGATAGCACACAAATAATGACCTGTAACTTTCTGCAGTAAACACATCTGGACACTGTTGTCATATCACCAACATCTGCAAAAGGACAGGCCATAGGTGACAGTACGTTGAGGTGCAAAGAACGTGAATGCCTTCATGCTACAGCCACACAGAAAACATCAATAGTTTGTATTGGTCAGTTTCACTGTCTCATAGGAAGTATTGATGTATAACTGATGTTAAGTTGTCCACATCCTCATCATCTTCCTCCTCATTCTCACTGTCCTCAGGGTCCGCTCCTGCCACAGGGTCAGCTCCAGTTCCCTCCTCCTGCAGAAAAGGCACATGTCGTCTGAGGGCCAGGTTGTGCAACATGGAGCATGTCACTACTATCTGGCAGACCTTCTCGGTTGAGTATCACAGGGATCCACCTGTCAGATGCAGACATCTGAACCTGGCCTTCAGGAGGCTGAAGGTCCTCTCAATTATTCTCCTGGTTCACCCATGTGCATCATTATAACGGCCATGGCATTCCTTACAGGGGCCAGGAGCCACAATAGGCTTGTATTAGAAATGGAGTTTCTGGTTGGCTAGAGTATGCACCTAAGCCAGGCAGAACCCAACACTCTAGTCAGGGCAAGGGAGTTACACGTCCAAGATAACCCCTGCTCGCCCCTTGGTAGCTTGGCACAAGCAGTCAGACCTAACCCAGAGGCAATGTGTAAGCCGTTTGCAAAACACACATAACACACATGACTCAAAATGTATACCACAAAGTAAACACAATACTGAGCTACGTAAAAATAAATTGTATTGCACAAAACATAATTAGACCAACATTACAAGTCAGTAATACCCTGCCACCTTAGCAGTTGTCAGAACTTTACACAAGTTACTAATACTCTGCAAGAATAAGCAGTTGTCACATTAGAACACGTAAGTACTCAGGATTCTGCAACATAAGCAGTAGTCAGGAATTACAGTAAAGAAATCTATGCACTTGTCATGAATACCTCGTAAATACCCATAAAAGGAACATTAGAGAACATATCACAAGTCAGAAAATATATATTAGCACGTCATGCCCATAATCAGCACACATATAGGGGGTTATTCTAACTTTGGAGGAGGTGGTAATCCGTCCCAAACGTGACGGATTTACCACCAGCCGTATTACGAGTTCCATAGGATATAATGGACTCGTAATACGGCTGGTGGTATATCCGTCACTTTACCGTCACTTTTGGGACGGATTACCACTTCCTCCAAAGTTGGAATAACCCCCACAGTGTCATACAAGCAGATAGGTAACATATGAACACCCACCTGGTCCATACCAAGCTCCCAGAGCAAAATATTTATCCAAAAGTACCTGGGTATAAGACACTCCTAGCGCCTACAAGCGGAAGACATGGCCCCCAGAGCTCCTGTGCGCTAAACTGGGAGCCATGTATTGGTTCTGGGGGAGGGGGGCAGTCTGCACCCCCTTTGGTGCTGCATGTTGAGGCCCCTCTGGGGCCCGTGCCAGAATCCTGGCACCAACACATTCGATGTGCCCCCCATGGGTCCAACTGACCCTCCTGCGGGGAGGGGCTACCACCAACAGATGCCCAAAAGGTTACTGGTGCGTTTGCGCCCCTAAGGCAGTGACTCGGGGGGAAGGGAACTTCATTTCCACCCCATGCCCTGCATTGTTGTAGGCAGCCGCCCTCGTCCTTAGTGGGGCTGCCTAAAATGAGGAGTGAAGCAGGGTCCTCCGATGAGGCTTCCCTCCTGCTCCACAAAGCGTCCACACCCGGTACGGAGCGCAAGCCGCTCTCCTGCCCGACCTGGGCTGTTGCGTAGAACAGGCATGAAGGAAGGTGCCTGCAGGTGCCCCGGGGGCGCATCTAAAACTGTGCTTCGCTCTGGGGGCACGCTCGCTCCTTTTCTCCTTCTCTTGGTGTCCTGCGGGCGCTGGATGGATTGCAACGTGCTCAAACAACAGAAAATGTCAGCGAGACCGGATCCTCTGGGTTTGCGTCTGGTCCCAACATGTTCACCTCTTGGCAGCTCCAAACTCTACTAGCGTGATAGCACAGCGTTAAAAATGGCCAAGTGGGGGATGGGTTTTAGGTTGGGAACAGCGGGGAAGAAGACCTGTGGAAGCAAGAGTTAAGAACACAATAGCCAGGTCATTCACATTAATCTTCATGAACCTTGTTTTAACTCTTTATGCTCCAATAACATGAGAGATCAAGAACTTTTCAATAACGTGAACTTTTTATAATCATACACTCTGAACATTGAATTTTCTCAAGTTAATCCTTAGAATAGCAATTACATCATAACAAGAGTCAATGAGTACATTTGTTCCCAAAGAATTAACTGCTGTAGGATTCATGAATTATACTGTGGAATAGGCAAACTGACTAAACTTGTTTTGTCTAGAAAGATCACACTCTGTTTGATGTAAGTTTGAAGATTCAATTGCCCAGAAATTATAGTGCACCTTATTTCCAGACTACACATCAAGACTCAAGTACCTGGAATGATTGCGCGCTCTGCCGCTCTGAACTGCAAGGGTTAATTGCCAAAAATTAATTGCACATACTGTTGCCGATTCAACCATCAAGATTCAAATGCCTTGAAATGATTGGGCACTCTGCTGATCTGAACTGCAAGGGTTAATTGCCAAAAATGAATCACACACACTGTTGCTGAGTCAACCATCAAGATTCAAATGCCTTGAAATGATTGCGCGCTCTGCCCATCCGAACTGCAAGGGTTAATTGCCAAGAATGAATCGCACACACTGTTGCCGATTCAACCAGAAAGATTTCAAATGCCTTGAAATGATCGCGCACTCTGCCGATCCGAACTGCAAGGGTTAATTGCCAAGAATGAATCGCTCACACTGTTGCCGATTCAACCATCAAGATTCAAATGCCTTGAAATGATTGCGCACTCTGCCGATCCAAACTGCAAGGGTTAATTGCCAAGAATGAATCGCGCACACTGTTGCCGATTCCACCATCAAGATTCAAATGCCTTGAAATGATCGCACACTCTGCCGATCCGAATTGCAAGGGTTAATTGCCAAGAATGAATCGTGCTCACTGTTGCCGATTGAACCATCAGGATTCAAATGCCTTGAAATGATAGCGCACTCTGCTGATCTGAACTGCAAGGTTTATTTGCCAAGAATGAATTGCTCACACTGTTGCCGATTCAACCATCAAGATTCAAATGCCTTGAAATGATTGCACACTCTGCCGTTCCAAACTGCAAGGGTTAATTGCCAAGAATGAATCGCGCACACTGTTGCCGATTCCACCATCAAGATTCAAATGCCTTGAAATGATCGCACACTCTGCCGATCCAAATTGCAAGGGTTAATTGCCAAGAATGAATCGTGCTCACTGTTGCCGATTGAACCATCAGGATTCAAATGCCTTGAAATGATAGCGCACTCTGCTGATCTGAACTGCAAGGTTTATTTGCCAAGAATGAATCGCGCTCACTGTTGCCGATTCAACCATCAAGATTCAAATTCCTTGAAATGATCGCGCACTCTGTCGATCCGAACTGCAAGGGTTAAGTGCCAAGAGTAAATCGCACACGCGGTAAATCAGAAAGCCAAAAACTCAAATGTTTCTAGAAAACGGAGTCGAGGTCTATCCCGAACTCCGCCTTACTGCCCTGCTTGAAGATCAGCAAGATAATGAGGACAGGGCCAGAAAATGTCCAAGTAGGCCTCCGGAACAGGAGCCCTTGAAAATGCTGCTGCTCTGCACCAGGACCTCTGAATAGTGATCACGTGGAGCTGGGCTGGGTTCCTTAAATAGACCCAACCCCCTCCCACCTGCCACACCCAGCCACACCCAGCCAGGCTGCAGGAAAGGCTTGCAAATGAACAATACATTGCAAACAGTATTAAAGACATTTCAAGGTAAATATCTGCAATGCAAAAAGTTAATATGCAATATCAATACACAATGCATTGCATAATGTTTGTCATTTTGCATTATGTTGCCCGTAGAGCGCACACTGTCCTGGTGTTGAGAAAAAGACACTTGGGCTGCGGCGGTGAATTCGGGCAGCAGAATTGAGCGCTTTCGAGCACAGACGACCCTGGGTCACGGCAGTGATAGTTTCAGGCAGCAAGGAAGAAGCGCTTTTCAAAGCGCTCGGGCGGAGTCAAACAGAGAGTAAGGCACTTTCCAACGTGCTGTACTCGGAATCCCACAGAGCTGGAGCACTCCTCATGCTCTAAATAATTACAGGAGTCAGGGGCCACGGCACCCTGCCCCTGGGAACAGTGAGAGCAACAAGAAGCACAGGGACGGTGGGCCCAGCTACAGGCCAGCGCAAGGGGTGCAAATGGTGGCAGTTCCTCCTAGTGACCAGGCAGGTCACAGGTCAGCACCACTGAAGCAGTCCAAGGTGGTTTCCTGGTGAGTCCATTCAGCAGCATCCTGTGTCCAGTTTCAAGTCCCAAGAATTTCCAAAGAATGTCTAAATTGTGGGGAAAATTCCCCTCTACTTGTACTAATTTTACAGTGTGTTTTACAATTGGAGGAGAGGGGGTTCCAACCAGTTACAACTGGTTCTGGGCGTGCCCCTTCTCTCCTCCAGCACCGGCTCAAAACATCAGTGGGGGGTAAACAGCCCTATTGTGCGAGGCAAGGACACAGCCTTTACAAATGCAGACGGCCCCTTCTCTCCCTTCTCTCAGCCCAGTAAGGCTATACAATATGTAGATGCACCTCTGTGACACCACCACCCTCCCTGTGTACAGGCTGTCTGAAAAGTATGCACAAAGCCCCAACTGTCAGTATGCCCAGACGCGGATTGGAGGCAAGCTGCAAAACACCAGAATCATAAGCACAGAAAAATGCGCACTTTCTAGAAGTGGCATTTCTGTGATAGTAATAAAAAATATACTTACACCAGTAAACAGCATTTCTTATCACTTTCACAACCATACCAAACATGCCTACGCTACCCCTCATAAATCAGACAATACCCCTTACACAAAAGGCAGGGCATTTCTAATGCAATCCTATGAGAAGGCAGCACTCACAGCAGTGAGACACCAAGTTAGGCTGTTTGTCACTATCAGGACCTGCCACGCACATGTCCTGCCTTCTACATACATGGCACCATGCCTATAGGGCTAGCTAGGGCGTACCTTAGGTGTGACTTACATGTAGTAAAAGTGGAGTTATGGGCCTGGCAAGTAAATTTAGATGCCAGGTCCCTGTGGCAGGAAACTGTGCAAACAGGCTCTTCCTTGCCCTTCCTTTTAGAGTTCCGCACCCTCCATCAGGAGTGATACCCCCAGAAGTAATGGTAGAGATACTGGGGACAGCCGCCTCCACCTCAAGGTCAAGGGAGCTACCCAGGACCTGGTTCTACAACCTAGGGACAGTACCCTTGGGCTGGACATGAGTTAGGGGAGTGTCCTACCTCAAACCTTCTCTTCAGGAACTGAATCCCTGGGGCTCAAAACAGTAGGGATGCTGGTTACAGCAGTGCAGTCTCTACTCCCAGATCTAGGGGGAGGCCCATGACCTGGTCCTCCAGCCTAGGGATGGTACCCTTGGCTGGACATGAGTTAGGGGATTGTCATCCCGCAAACCCTTCCTCTCAGAAACTGAATCCCTGGAGACCAATCAGTAGGGATGCTAGTTACAGCAGTCTCTACTCCCAGATCCAGGGGGTTACCCATGACCTGGTCTTCCAACCTAGACACAGTACACTTCCTCCCTCAAACCCTTCAAAGAAAGCATCTCACCCCACCTTTGTGGGGTGGTGCTGCTGGTCAACAGAGTTGGAGCAACCCTGTTTCCAGGTGTCCCCCCTTCTTCTTCCGACTCTAGGGGATCCCTTTTAGAGGATCGGCCTTTGGTAATGACTACCCTCCCGCCTTGGGGCCCCTCCCGGGTGCCTTCCAAGACCTGCGTAGGAGGACTGCTCCCTCTGGATCCTGCACCCTCCCTCTCAGAATGTTGTTGGGTCGGTTAAATTCCCGCCTTGGTGCACCAATAAGGTGCCCTCTAAGACATACGTAAGAGGATAGGTCCTTCGCGATCCTACTCCCTTCCTGCTGAGAACTTGGCCTGGAGTACACAGAACCTCCCCCACCCCTTCCCGGGGTGAACCTAAGATGGCCCTTGATGCCTGACCAGTTCCTCTGGCACTAAGCCAGTGGTCAGCCTCCTCTGCTAGCTCTCTGGGGTCAGAGAACTCACAGTGTGACAGGTGTTGGCGTAGCTCTAAAAAACAGCAATGGAACATGTGCTCCCTTTGAATGAGATTTAAGAACCCTTCATAAGTGGTTGCTGTGCTACCCTCCACCCATCCTTTTAGTGCTTTGCAACAAATCCCCATGAAATCCTCCCAAGACTGGTGAGACCGCTTCTTGCTGCCTCTGAACCTCAACCTGTAGTCTTCAGGGGTGAGACCATACTTCTCTATCAGGGCCTTTCTGGTGTGGGGATACCCCTTACTGTCACTCCCTTCTGGGGCCAGAAGGGCATCCTTTGCCATCTCAGGAATATAGCTCTCTAGGACAGTTCCCCAATCCCACTTTGGGATCTCGTGTGCAACTAGAGCTTCCTCATACTCCCTCAGCCACTGACATATGTCGTCCCCCTCCTGGAACCCAGGTACCAAGTCTGTGGATAGGTAAGGATTGTTCCTAACACTACAATCAATCGTGCCACCACTGGACCCCACACGCAGTGCTGGTGAGTCCAGATTTCTCAGACTGCGCTCTAGAGCGAGTCTTTCCCTGGCAAAGGCCCTTTCAGCCTCTGCCATCCTCTCCTGGACTAAGGTTTTTTCCACCTCAGCCTGTCTCTCTTCTACAGCCAGCCTGGCTAGGTCCCTCTCTTCCTGCCTATCTCAGAGTTCCTCAGGTGACAGGGAATGGGGGGTGGTGCTGCTGCTAGTCAAGGACCCAGTAAGGGACTCCCTATCTATGGGGTCCTCTTTCTCTACTGGCGTCCCTGGCCAGTCATCTTCTCCCTCAGTGTCTAACTCTTCGGGGTCACTGTCCCCCTGGGGTGTGGACTGGGGACCCTCCTCCTCAGAGTCCTCACTACTCTCAGGGGTCTCTTCAGGGTGTCCCTCAGAACTATCCCCCTATTGGGTCTCCTCTTCTGTTGCTTCCGCTTGTGCCCGCTCAAAATAATACAGGGCTCTCCTGAGGGCCATTATATTGGATTCTCCACACATAACAGATATCCCTCTCTCCCTGCAGAATCCCTTCAACTCTTCTAGAGTGTAAAACCATAAGTCTTCTACATCAAAGGTAGACTCCATTTTTTTAAGAGCACAACACTGGCATAAAACAGCAAGAGTCCAAAGTGCAAGTATACAACACAGGAGTAAAAATAAAACTGACTAGCTTGAGAGACAAGGAGAATAATTTAAAAAAAAAGAGAATTAAAACATGTAATGGTCTTAGTGCAATTTGCGGTGCAAAAATGAGTCACAAAGGTACTGTGCAAGCGCAAGTCCTATCGCCACCGCTGACAACCAATGTTAGAAATAGGGTTTCTGGTTGGCTAGGGTATGCACCTAAGCCAGGCAGAACCCACCCACTCTAGTCAGGGCAAGGGAGTTATACGTCCAAGATAACCCCTGCTCACCCCCTTGGTAGCTTGGCACGAGCAGTCAGGCCTAACCCGGGGGCAATGTGTAAAGCGTTTGCACAACACACGCAACACACATGATGCAAAATGTACACCACAAAGTAAACACAGCACTGAGCTATGTAAAAATAAACTGTATTGCACAAAACATAATTAGACCAACATTACACGTCAGTAATATCCTGCTACCTTAGCAGTTGTCAGAACGTTACACAAGTTACTAATACTGTGCAAGAATAAGCAGTTGTCACATTAGAACACGTAAGTACTCAGGATTCTGCAACATAAGCAGTAGTCAGGAATTACAGTAAAGAAATCTATGCACTTGTCATGAATACCTCGCAAACACCCATAAAAGGAAATTTAGAGAACATATCACAAGTCATAAAATATATATTAGCATGTCATGCCCATAAAAGGAACATCAGCACACATATGTAGAGTGGAGATGCTACTGGGAGGGAGGTGGACGAGGAGGAGGAGGGGGACACAGTGGAGGCAGTGGATGTTGGTGTGTCTGCATGGTAATGGTGCTTGTGTGAGTGCCTGTGAGATGAAGTGTGGTGCTTGTGTTTGCCTGAGCCACTTCTGTGTGTTGATTTGGGTGAATGCTGGTCAAAAGGTGTGCTTGGGACAGGCTGGGGTTGAGGGGATTGGGACTGGGTAGAGGAAGTTGGAGGGGGGAGGCTGGAGACAGGGACAATGGCTGCCATCAGTGCGGAGGCCAGAGCCTGAAATGCTCTCTGTTGGGCCTCCACACCAGAGTGAATGCCCTCCAGGTATGCATTTGTTTGTTGCAAATGCCTCTCAACACCCTGGATGGCATTCAGAATTGGTTGATTGCCCAACAGTGAGGGATCTCAGGAGGTCAATAGCCTCCTCACTGAGGGCAGCAGGTCTGACTGGTGCAGGGCCTGAGGTGCCTGGGGCGAATGAGATGCCCACCCTCCTGGGTGAAGGGACACGGGAAACACGCTGAGGGGTTGCTAGGAGGGCGGTGCTGGTAGGAGGGTGGCGGCTGTACCTGTTGTTGGGGTGGGCACAGAGGTGTCCACCACCACCAGGGGCTTCCATCAGAGGAGGAGTGGCAGTCTGTAGTGTATCCACCTGTCTCCGTCGTGGTGCTCCCCTCACCCTCCGTCCCACTGTTGCCCTCACCCTCAGTGGATTCGGCCTCCTGGCCCATGTGGGATGCAGCTCCCTCCATCACCGGTGCCTCTGCTCCTCCACCAGATGATGCTAATGCACACAAGGATAGAGTGACAGAACAAATAAGGGGGGAGAGACAGAGGATACACTTAGTCAATGGCAACAACATGACAGTTGGCATAAACAACACACAGGGAGCTGCCCTATGCACTAGGCCATGCACTACCAGTTACAGTGCAAGTCACCAGCCCATGGGGGACATGGCATAACGCCATCAGCTGCACACCTGAAACCCACAGGACCCTGCCCAGTAGTAGATGCCCACTAAGACCATTGGGTTTGGAGTGCTTCAGAACCTGCCCAACAAGGGACCTACCCTGCCATGTTTGCCCTGGCCTAGGGGCACCCACAGCCACATCCCCCACCCAGGTAAAACCTTAACGTGTGCCAACTCAAGAATAGGAATTTGTACTCACCCCCTTGTGGCTGCTGTGATGCCCTCTAGCGCCCATCCAACTCCGGATAAGCCACCGACAGGATGAGGAACATCAGAGAGGTCAGGGTACGATGGGCACCCTTCCTCGTTGGGACGCCAGCCTCAGCTGGGCCTCCGCCATCTTCCTTGCCCAGCGGCACACCATTTGCGTCAGTGGGTGCTCCGCCTGTGAAAGACTCCCAGGGTTCGCACCTCCTTGGCGGTGGCATGCCAAATACCCTTTTTCTGATGGGCGCTGACCTGCAAGAAAAATACAGCAGAAAAGGGATTAGTAATATTGTCCTGACCGTCACACTCCTGGCCCACCATATCCCTCCCATCCACTATTGCACGAACATTGACCGCCATACATGCAACACTCTACCTAGGACACCTCAGCTCCCCTACATGTGGCTTATACACACAGCACTCCATAAATTCATGGCCCACGTATCATGCTCACAGTGTACTCACCTGTTTGTTTGGAGGACCATAGAGTAAAGTGTACTGAGGTAGGACCCCATCCACAAGTCTCTCCAACTCCTCCGAAGTGAAGGCAGGGGCCCTCTCCCAAGACACATGAGCCATTGTCGCTTCCAGACACAGGTCACAGCAGTACTTGCAGTGTAGGTCCTCTCCTGTTGAAGGTCAGGTAGCAAGTGAGTGAACTGATAGGAAATAGGGGTCACGTCCATGGCAGTGCATATCGTCACCACCAGCGTACATCGCCATTGGCTCCTGGAAACCATAGGGCCCAATGATAACCAATGCAAAGTTGCGCTGGGGTCGTCGCCTGCCTACTGCAACGGCGAACAACGCCAGCGGAATTACCTCATTTCCACTTGTCCCTCCTCAAAGGTCTAGCAGCTGCCATTTCAGGGGGGCACAAGCAATGGCACCTAACTGCATCACAGCAGACATTGGCACATCAACTGACTCTCGGATTCACATACTGGTTCTGAAATGAAGAGATGAATCATTATTGCAATAGATGTGTGAATATGACCCTCTGCTCACCGTTTTCCTCCCTCGTCTTCAACTGCTGTGGATGAATATGAGATGGAGACATCCTCCAGCGTACAGACCCCTGGTGGACCTGGCGACAATGGAGGACAGACACAGTATCCTAACATACAGACTTGATCCGGCCACAATCCAAGAACTGTGTGCCCAATTGGAGCCAGACCTGATATCAGCTATCCGCCAGCCCACAGGTATCACCCCTCTAGTGCAGGTCCTGTCAGTGCTCCATTTCCTGGCAAGTGGTTCCTTCCAAACAACAGTGGCCATGGCATCAGGGCTGAAACATGTTATTTACGGTTTAGGAAGTTGATTAAAACTTGGCTCTTTCCTAACTAATCTTTCTTCTTGTTTTCTATGGGTTGGGTTTTCTCTATGAGCGTAGTGAAGTTTTTTACCTATTGTTAGCGTTTCGATGCTCTTTGTGAGCCGGAATGCGCTTTATAAATATATCTACATACATACATACATACATACATCAGGGATGCTCAGCCAATGTTCTCCAACATGTTGACCAGAGTGTTGTCTGCCCTGCTGAAACACATGCGCAGCTACATCGTATTCCCCCAGGTGGAGGATTTGGCCACAGTGAAAGCTGACTTTTATGCCCTGGGACATATCCCCAACATCATTGGTGCCATTGATGGTACACAAGTAGCATTTGTCCCCCACCCCGGAGAAATGAACAGGTGTTCAAGAATAGAAAAAGCGATCACTCTATGAATGTGCAGATGGTGTGTTTGGCTGACCAGTACATATCCCATTTGAATGCCAAGTATCCTGGCTCTGTGCATGGCGCCTTTATCTTGAGGAATAGCAGCATCCCATATAAGATTGCTCAACTCCAGAGGAACCGGGTGTGGCTAATCGGTGAGCCCAAGGTCCCCACCCAGTATATGTTGGTTTCTGGGTATGGGGTTGTCCCTAAGGATTAGTGTGTGTCTAATCAATCAATCAATCAATCATAGTATTTATAAAGCGCGCTATGTACCCAACAGTTGTCCATCAATATTTGCAGGTGATTCTAGTTACCTCAACCTCTCATGGCTACTGACCCCAGTAAGGAATGCCAGGACAAGGGCAGAGGAACATTGCAATGAGGCACATGGGCGAACAAGGAGGATAATTGAAGGAACCTTAAGCCTCCAGAAGGCCAGGTTCCAGTGCCTCCATCTGACAGGTGGATCCCTGTACTACTCACCCAAGAAGGTGTGCCAGATCATTGTTGCATGTTGCACAACCTGGCCTTGAGACGCCAGGTGCCTTTTCTGCAGGTGGATGAGCCTGGAGATGGTCTTGTGGCAGGGGTGGAGCCTGTGGACAGTGAGGAAGAGGAGGCAGAGGATGAAGATGTGGACAACAGAAGTAATATCATACAGCAGTGCTTCCAGTGACACACAGGTAAGACACTGTAACTTCACTTTACATTGCAGTTTTGTGTTGGACATTGTACATGGCAGCCTGATTTACCTATATCTATGGCCACTTACTATACCCTATGGCATCTCTATTTTCAGATCTCTGTGCCCCACTCTGGCTCCTGGTGTGTTTACTGCTGCCCACTACAGGACATACCAATTTATAAATTGTTGTACATATCAATTGCAATGTTTTCAGTATGTTGTACTAATACATATTTTAATCAATTGACAGACTCCAGAATTGTATTTATTCCAAGGGTGTTTATTTAAGTGCTAATAAGTAGAGGGGGAAGTGCAATGGTCTGGGGTGATGGTGGTGGAATGTCCAGTTAGAGTGCAGTCTCTTGGTATCACAGGTGCATTGTCCAATGGGGCATAGGAAGGGGAGCAACTGCAGTTCAAGGTGGATAGGGTGACAGAGTGGGACAGAAGGGTGACAATCATGAGAGTCTTATTTCCTGGCGGGGGTCTTGGCAATGTTCTCTGGCTTCTGCCTGAATCGCAGGGACCGTTTGCGGGGTGGTTCTCCTTCTGCAGGGGGTGGGGTACTGGTGGCCTGTTGTTCCAGTGGTGGGGCCTCCTGTCCACTAGCCCCGGCGGAGGTGGAGGGCTGTTTATCGGTGTGGCTAGTGTCAGGGGCCCGTTGTTGTGCCACTGCCTCCCTCATGGTGATGGCCATGTCAGCCAGCACCCCTGCAATGATGACCAGGATGGTGTGGAAGTGTTTGAGGTCCTCCTTTATCCCCAAGCACTGTCCCTCCTGCAGCCGCTGGGTCTCCTGCAACTTGGCCAGTATCTGGCCCAAGGTCACCTGGGAATGTTGGTACGCTCCCAGGATCCCTGCAAGTGCCTTGTGGAGAGTGGGTTCCCTGGGCCTGTCCTCCCCCTGTTGCACAGCCGTCCTCCCAGCTTCCCTGTTGTCCTGTGCCTCTGTCCCCTGAACAGTGTGCCCACTGCCACTGACCCCAGGTCCCTGATTGTCTTGGGTTTGTGGGGTTGCCTAGGGTCCCTGTCATGGTGGACACACTGCTGATTGACGTGTCCTGGGGACAGTGGTATGGGCCCACTGGGTGGGTGCTGTGCTGGTGTTTCCTGAGGGTGGAGGCTTTGTGGTGGGTTGGGACTGTTCTTGTGTAACTGACTGTCCAGAGGTCCCTGATGGGCCAGGTTGGTCATCGTGATTCAGGCTCACAGAGCTGCTGTCATCACTGTTGGCCTCTTCTATGGGGAGACTAGATGTTGCTGGCATCTCCTCTCAGGTGGCATTGAGTGGGGGTCCTGTGGGGATGAAAATGCAGTGTAATTGTATCTACGTGTGCCATCTTGTGCATGGGTGTGTTTCCTTGTATGGTTGTGATTGCCCTGTCAGCTTTGCCTTGTGTGCGTGGTGATTTTGTGGGCTAGGTGATTCTCTCTAATGGGCATGCTGTGGTGATGGGGGTCCATGCAGGTCTGTGATGGATGTCCATGCATTGGTGTGGCATGCAGGGCTTGGTATTGGGATGGTTGGGTTGTGATAGTGGGGTATATGTGAAGTGGTGGAGTGATGGGGGTTAGGGTAGGGGTAGGGGCTTGTGATGGCATGCAGGTAGGGTGGGGGATATATTAAAAAAGATTTGACTTACCATAGTCCAGTCCCCCTGCTACTCCTGACAGGATCTTAGGATGCATGATCGCCAAGACTTGCTCCTCCCATCTTGTTAGATGTGGGGGAGGAGGTGGGGGTCCACCGCCAGTCCTCTGTACTGCGAGCTGGTGTCTTGCTACCACGGAATGCACCTTCCCCCGTAGGTCGTTCCACCTCTTCCTGATGTCATCCCTTGTTTTGGGGTGCTGTCCCACGGCGTTGACCCTGTGCACGACTCTCCACCATAGCTCCATCTTCCTTGCAATGGACATCTGCTGCACCTGTGATACGAATACCTGTGGCTCAGCCTGGATGATTACCTCCACCATGACCCTTAGCTCCTCCTCTGAAAACCTGGGGTGTCTTTGGGGTGCTATGGATGTGGTGTGAGTGGTATGTGTGAGAATGTGTGAGGTGATGTGTGGGATGATGTGTTGTGGTGTGTGCTGTGAGGTGCGTGGATGGTATATGGGTGATGGTGTTCTGTGGCTCAGACTTGAGTGGGTGCTCCTGGCTAGTCTCTCTCTCTGTTTGCAATCTTATTTTTCATTGAAAGGTTTGTGGGTAATGTGGGTGTGTTTTTTATAGTGGTCTGAGTGTGTGGGTGTGGTGTGTGCATGTGTGTCAGGTGTGTGTAGTTTGAATTGTCCAATGTGGTGTAGTTTTGTTAGTGTGTGTATTTGGAGCGCGTGGTGTGTACCGTCAATGGTTTACCGCGGTTGAAAGACCACCGCAGTGGTTCATGGGTCCTGATACTGTAGGCGTATTTCTGTTGGCGTAACTGTGTGGGTTTTGGCACCGCCAGTTTATCACTGATCTTTGGGCTGGCAGACTTGTGTGGGTGTCTGTATAGTGGTGGATTTCTCTGTGTGGGTCATAATACCCGTAGTGGTATACCGCCGCAGTCACAGTATGTTGGTGGCCGTCAGCACGGCGGTAGGCAGCATTTATCGCAAGGTTGTAATGAGGTCCATAGTGTCATACAAGCAGGTAGGTAACATATAACCCCCCTGTTCCATACCAAGCTCCCAAAGCAAAATATGTATCCAAAAGTACCTGGTTTATATGAAGAAAAGGCACTCCTAGTGCCTAGAAGCGGAAGATCTGGCCCATGGCGCTCCTGTGCGCTAAACGGGGGGCCATACGTTGGTTCTGGGGGGAGGGGTGCTGTCTGCATCCCCTCTGGTGCTGCATGTAGGGGCCCCTATGGGCCCACGCCGGAATCCTGGCACCAACACGTTCGATGGGCCCCTCCATGGGTCGCAACTGACCCTCCTGCGGTGGGGGGCCACCACCAACAGATGCCCAAAAGGTTACTGGGGCATTCGCGCCCCTAAGGCAGTGACCCGGGGGGGAGGGAACTCCCTTTCCACCCCGCGCCCTGCGTTGTTGTAAGCAGCCACCCTCGTCCTTGGTGCAGCTGACTAAAATGAGGAGTGAAGCAGGGGCCTCCGATGAGGCTTCCCTTCTGCTCCACAAAGCGGCCACACCCAGTAAGGTGCGCAAGCCGCTCTCCTACCCGACCTGGGTTGTTGCGTTGAGCAGGCACCAAGGAAGGTGCCTGCAGGTGCCTAGGGGGCACGTCTAAAAGTGCGCTTCACCCTGGTGACATGGTTGAAGCACGCTTGCTCCTTTTCTCCTTCTCTTGGTGCCCTGGGGGCACTGGATAGAGCGCGACACGCTCAAACAAAAGAAAACCACTCGGGCTGCGGCGATGAATTCTGGCAGCAGAATGGAGCACTTTCAACATCGCATCCTATAGGTGCCTATGCGATATAGGTGTTGGCGGCAAGGCTATATCCTGCTTTGCCCCCTTTCTGAGTAATCGCTCATTTCATGTTATTCTCCTGCTTCTTTTAAGTTTAAAGTATGTATGCTGGCCACCTGGATGGATGACAACTGTCCTAAACTTAACTCCCCTAAAACTGACATGTAGTTGTTTGGCAAGCATAACCAGAGGTGTGGTGAGCACTGGTGGCCAGTGGCTCTGGGGCATTCTTCTCTCCCCAAATCATCCATCAAAAATTTAGGCATTTGGCTTGATGACTAAATTTACTTTGATAACTAAGTGAGAACACTTGGCTCCTGCTTCCGTTTCCCTAGAGGCCTCAAATCTATCATTGTTTTCTTCCGACCTCACATTAGACAGGTGATTATTCAATCCCTCATCCTATAGCATCTTGATAATTGCCACAGCTGGTATCTGAGTTGTAAAAAATCAATTCTGAACAGGTTGCAATAGGTCCTAAGTTCTGTTCCTCTTCAGGACTCCTTATGAAGCTTCACTGGTTGCCTATTGAGAAGCACATGCATTTTAAAGTTCTCAGTACCACCTATCAGATTCTGCACTACTCAGGAGCCCCCATCCTCTCAAATTTTAGGCTGTCCTATGTTCCCACCAGAGCTCTTCACACTGCAGAACTTAGGCCCTCATTACGACATTGGCGACACGCACCCTGTCCGACAGAACACTGGCACATATACACAAATCCGCCAGCACGGAGGTCAGTGCTAAAGTGGCGGTACCAACACCCATACTGTTACGCCAACAGAACAACGCCCACCACATAATGACCCACGAATCACCACAGTGGACATTCTTTGGCGGTAAACCATTGGCGGTACACACCAGTGCGCTCAGAATGGCCACCCAAATACTAAACTACACAACATTTCCCAATACCAAATACACATACATGACACTGATACGGACACCACAACCACCCACCCACAGTACTATAAAACACACACCCACAGTACCCACAACCCTTTACGTATACAAATTATTGCCACCAGACTGACACCAAGACCACTTCGACAACTAGACACACACACCATATACACCCATACATCCCTCACGCACCCCACTTCACACACCCAACCACAGTACCCCACACCCACACACTTACAGACACCAAGCAACACCCATGTTCCCACAAAGGCACCCCCGTTTCACAGATGAGGAGTTGTGGGTCGTGGTGGGGGAAATAGTCAGGTTAGAGCAACAGATGTTTGGAGCACAGGTACAGCAAATATCCATCGCCAGCAAGATGGAGCTACGGTAAAGAATCATGTACAGCATCCATGAACAAGGGACAACATCAGGAAGAGGTGAAACGGCCTACGGGGGAAGGTACGTTCTGTGGCAGCAAAGCACCAGCTCGCCATCCAGAGGACTGGCAGTGGACCCCCACCTCCTTCCCCACAGCTCACAGCACAGGAGGAGCAAGTCTTGCCATTACTGCATCCTGAGGGACTCACTGGAGTTGCTGGAGGACTGGACACTGGTGAGTCAATATTTACTACTTATCACCCCCATACCTGCATGCCATCTCACACCCTCACCCTCACTCCCATCACTCCATCCCACACACTGCACCTACACATATGACTTACCCCAATGCCAAGCCCTGCATGCGATACCAATGCATGGACAGCCCTCCCAGCCCTGCATGGATAGGCATCACAAAAGCATGCATTGCATGGAGAACGTGCAATCCCACAATATATCACCATACACAAACAAAGGTGGCAGGGCAACAGCAACGATAGAGGGGAAGCTAGGGATGTACAATATGTTACAGACATGAAGCATAATACATCACTTATATCCCCACAGGTGCCCCAGCCAATCTCAGCGGAGAGGAGGTGCCATGACTAACCATTCCCCGAACAGAAGATGTCCCCAGTGATGACAGTAACTCTGGACTTCAGGATCTGGATGAACTACCTTGCCATCAGGGACCACTGGTCAGTCGGTCACCCCAGCCCACTCAACCACAGAGCTTCCCCCATCAGTATCCAACACCACAGCAACCACCCAGTGTACCCACACCTCTGTCCCCAGGACACGTCAATCAGCAGTGTGCCCACCTGTACAGGGACCACAGTCCACACCTCACAACCAAGACAATCAGGGAACTGGGGTCAGTGGCAGTGGGCACAC
Organism: Pleurodeles waltl; assembly: GCF_031143425.1. Taxonomy (NCBI): domain Eukaryota; kingdom Metazoa; phylum Chordata; class Amphibia; order Caudata; family Salamandridae; genus Pleurodeles; species Pleurodeles waltl. The sequence continues at coordinate 498,910,184 of NC_090436.1, read as the reverse complement.
CGTTCATGGGGCAAGGTCACAGGCCAACAGGGACACTGGGAGGACTGCTGTGCGCCAGGGGGAGGACAGGCCCTGGGAACTGACTCTACAGGAGGCACTCACCAATGTCCTGGGGGCTTACCAACAGTCCCAGGACACGATAGGCCAGATCCTTAACAACATGCAGGAGAACAAGCGGCTGCAGGAGGAACACCATCAGGAGGACTTGCAGGCTCTCAACACCACCTTGATCTCCATAGCGGGGGAGCTGGCAGACATGGCCAACATCATGAGGAAATGGATAGCACACCAACGGACCCCTACCACTAGCCAGTATATTGAGCAGCTCTCCACTTCCATTAAAGCTAGTGGACAAGAGGCCCCACCAAAGGACACACAGGCCCCCAGCACCCCTACCCCTGCAGAAGGTGAACCACCCCGCAAACATCCACTGCAACCCATACATAAGCCAGGGACACTTGCCAAGACCAAGACCACTGCCAGAAAATGAGACTTTCCTGATTGTCCCCCTTGTGTCCCACCCTGTCACCCTGTCAACTTTGAACTGCCTTTGCTCCGCTTCCTATGGCCCCTTGGACATTGGACCTGTGCTACAAATAGACTGGAACAATACCCTGGACTTTCCTCTACCATCACCCAATATCATTGCACTTTTCAGTAAATTTTTTACCCTACAATAAACACCCTTGAACACAATTTGAGTGACGGATTTTATGTGTTGAAAATGTGCATTTATGGGAACAGTCGCATCTAGTGCAAATGATCTGAACATTGTGATAGCATACATTTATGACCTGTCGCTGTCTGCAGTAAACACATCAGGACACTGTTGTCATATCACCAACATCTGTAAAAGGACAGGCCATAGGTGACAGTAAGTTGAGATGCAAAGGACGTGAATGCCTTCATGCTGCAGCCACACAGAAAACATCAATAATGTGTAATGGTCAGTTGCACAGTCTCATAGGAAGTATTGATGCATAACTGATGTTCTGTTGTCCACACCCTCATCCTCTGCCTCCTCATCCTCACTGTCCTCAGGGTCCACTGCTGCTACAGGGTCAGCTCCAGTCCCCTCCTCCTGCAGAAAAGGGGCATGTCGTCTGAGGGCCAGGTTGTGCAACATGCAGCATGCCACTACTATCTGGCAGGCCTTCTCTGGTGAGGAGCACAGGATTCCACCAGTCAGATAAAGGCATCTGAACCTGGCTTTCAGGAGGCCGAAGGTCCTCTCAATTATTCTCCTGGTTCACCCATGTGCATCATTATAACGGTTCTCAGCCCCGTCCCTGCATTCCTTACAGGGTTCAGGAGCCACAATAGGTGTGGGTAGCCAGAGTCACCTGCAGATATTGAGGGACAAAATTTAGCATTACACAATCCTATGGGGATAACACTTTAAGTGGGTGGGGACTCTGGCTCACCTTTTAGAGACACCCTGTGCCTCTGTAGTTGGGTCATCACATTTGGGATGCAGCTATTCCTCAGAACGAAGGCATCATACATCGACACAGGATACTTGGCAGTGACATGGGAGATGTACTGGTTCCCCAGGCACACCATTAGCACATTCAGTGTGTGGAAAGTCTTCAGATTCCTGAACACCTGTTCATTCTGGCAATATGTGTACCGTCAATCGCCCCAATAATATTGGGTCTATGTTCCATTGCATAGACTCCAGCCTTCACAGTGGCCAAATCTTTTACCTGGGGAAAGAAATGTAGCTGCACATGTCTTTCACCAAAGCAGACAACACCCTTGCCAGCATGATTGAGAACATTGGCTGTGACATTCCTGCTGCCAAGCCCACTGTCACTTGGAATGAACCAGTTGCCAGGAAATGGAGCACTCATAGAACCTGCACAAGAGTGGGGATCCCAGTGGGATGACGGATAGCTGATAACAGGTCAGGCTCCAATTGGGCACACAGCTCTGTGATTGTGGACCTGTACAGTCTATAGATGAGTATAATGTGCCTGTCCTCCATGTAGCCAAGTCCACAAGAGGTCTGTACACGGGGATTTGTCTCCTCCTTCTATTCATCTGCAGTGGTAGGTATCTAAGAGACACAAGAGTGAGTAGGCCATCACAATTTGAACAATGGAACCACCACATTAGTGTGCATACAGAATTAATGTAATGGGATGGAAGGGAATGGCAATGTATGTGTAATTTTCAGCAATGACGCAGTTATGGAAAATCTGTATGTAGTCCACCACCATGAAATGGTGACCGCCTGTCCTGTATCTAGGGATAGGTGGAAGTAAGGTAACTCCGCTGACGTTTGGCGTTGTGACGGAAGGTGGTCTTGCACTGCTGTGCAATTCTTCATTGGCTAATATTGGGCTCTATAGAGTACAGTGGTCATGGGGATCAGTGGCAGTGGTGACGGTATACACCGCCACGGACATGACTGCCATTTTCTGTCTATATAACCTCACTTGGTTCCTAACTTTCCACAGGAGAACACCTACATTGCGTGTGCTGATGTGACCTGAGTCTGGAACCTACCATAGCCTGTTTGACTGGGGAAAGGGCCCCTGCCTTTATTTCAGACGAGTTGGAGCGCTTGGCGGATAGGGTGCTACCCCAGTATGGACAGCTGTATAGGCCTCCAGGCCAAATGGGGGGTACACCTTGGGCACGATGCATGTGAGAAGGTTGCATGAAGATGTGTGTGCAGGCATCGTGTCATTTGGGTGGGATGTCTGTTGGTAGTGTACATGGTTTGCGCCGGGCAATGTGTGTGCCAATGGAGTTGGAAACGGGATTTATGTGTGACAGGCTGGATTGTATGTGTTATGGTGTTCCCCTGTCTGCATTACCTCTGCAGGTCAGCGGCCATCAAAAGAAGGGATTGTGTTGTGCCATCGACAAGGACATGTGGACCCTGCTGGTCTACAGCAGGCAGAGCACCCACTGTCGGAAACGGTGAGAGGACCTGAGACGCTTGGCATGGAAGGCCGCGGAAGAATAAGGAAGGGGTGCCCATCGGAACCTGACTTCCCTGATGGCCTGCATACTGGCGGTGGCCTACCCAGAACTGGATGGGCGCTTGAGAGCACCACAGCAGCCACAAGGGGGTGAGTACAGTGGGCGGTACTACAATAATTGGTAGGTGGCGTGGGATTCGCATGGAGGGCGTGAGTTAGAGGGTGCCCCTTAATACCTGGTCTGAGTTTGCAGCGTGATCCAGCTCTGGGGAATTGGTGTATAGCAAATGCAGGTAACCTAGCTTGGTTGCATTCCATGTCAGTCAGGGCTTTGTGGGTCCCAGGATGGGTGCAGTTGGCGTTGGTTGGCCTTCATCTTGCTGTGGCATCTAGGCAACTGAATGCCAGTGCAATGCAGAGTGCTCATTCCTGATCCCTGTGTGTGACTGTACTGTGTGTGCCAACTGGTGTTGGTGCTGTAATTGACCCAGTGCTCCCTTTCTCTCCCTCCTCTCACTTTCTCCTTCTGTCATCCTGTTCATGTATGCATTAGCATCATCTGGCAGAGGAGCAGGGGCACCGGCGATAGAGGGAGCTCGATCCCACAGGACCCAGGAGGCAGAGTCCACCGACGCTGAGGGGAACCAGTGGGACGGAGGGCGAAGGGGGCACCACGGCGGAGACAGGAGGTGACAACTCTTACTCAGATACCTCCTTCGATGGACGCTGCCTGGTGGTGGCGGACACCTCTGTGACCACCTCAGCTGCAGGTACAGTCCCCACCACTGTACCAGCAATGCCCTCCCAGTAGCCCCTCATGGAGGTGCTCATGCCCGCTCACCCAAGAGTGTGGGCATCTCCTTCGCCCCAGGCACTTCAGGCCCTGCCCCAGTGAGCAATGCTGCCCTGTGTGAGGAGGCTATTGACTTCCTGAGATCCATCTCTGTAGGGCAGTCAACCATTGTGAATGCATCCAGGGGCTGGCATCCCCGATGCAGCAATGCAATGCATTCCTGGAGGGCATCCACAGTGGATTGCCGGTTCAACAGAGATCGATTCAGGCTCTGGCTTCCTCTTTGATGGCAGCCATTGTACCTGTTTCTACTGTACCCCCTCCAACTACCACTTCCCAGTCCCAGTCTCCTCAACCCCAACCCATCCAATGCCCACATACAGACGAACATGCACAGAAGACATCACACAAGAGTGGCACAGTCAAACACAGGCACCACACTTCAGTCCACAAGCACTCACACAACCACCAGACAGTTGCAAACACATCCACATCTACTGCCTCCACTGTCTCTCCCTCCTCCGCCATGTCCACCTTCCTCACAGTCACGTCCAGACTCCCACCTGCAAGTACTGCTTTCACAGCCACCACCAGCATCACCACACCAAGCAGCACAACACCTCACTAGAAGACACCTCAACAACATCCATTCACGCGTCCCCTGTGTCCTCTCCCACCCTGTCTGTCCCCCCCTCCTAAAGGACACAAACACAGGCACTCAGACACCCACCAGCCCTCCACCTCACATCAGCACACTGCCCATGCACCTGCACCCAAGTCCAGCAGACGTACTCCTCCAACAACCACTCCCTCAACCTCCACTCCCATCCCTCCTCCCACATCCCGCCACAAATGCCCCTAAGAAGCTTTTCCTTGCACATCTTGACCTTTTCCCTCCCCCCCCTGTCCTGCCCATAAGAGCAGGGTCCCAATGACCCAGCCCAGCTCCTCAGCCAAACAGTCCATGGGGACACCTCCTAGTCGTATCACCTCCTACTGGTGTAGGCAAGACAGTGAAGGATCCCACGCCACCAGTAAGGAAAGATAAGGATCCCACTCCACCAGCCAGGAAAGGGAAGGATCCCACTCCACCAGCCATGAGCGATAAGGTTCCCACTCAACCACCAATGCAAGAAGAAAAGGTTCCCACTCAACCACCAATGCAAGTAAAGGTTCCCACTCAACCACCAATGCAAGGAAAGGTTCCCACTCAACCACCAATGCAAGAAAAGCTTCCCAATCAATCACCAATGCAAGCAAAGGTTCCTATTCAACCACCAATGCAAGAAAGGGTTTCCACTCCTCCACCAATGACAAGCAAGAAGCCCTCACCTCCAGCTGGGACACAGTAGCCCTCACCTCCAGTGGAGGCTGCCCAGGAGACACCTCCCCCAGCAGAGACATAGCAGCCCTTACCTCCAGCAGAGGGCATGTAGGTCACCCTCCGGGGAGTGTTATACAAGGAGCCCCCTCCAGGATCAGTGGGCACGTTCCCCACCTCAGAGACTGTGACCTTGCACTCTGCAGCATTGGGAAATAGACATGGAGCTCCCTCCAGGATCAGTTGGGAAGTTCCCCACCTCAGAGACTGTGACCTTGCACTCCCCATTAAAGAGAAATAGGCATGGAGCCCCCTCCAGGATCAGTTGGCAAGTTCCCCACCTCAGAGACTGTGACCTTGCACTCCCCAGCACTGGGAAATGGGCATAGAGGCCCCTCCAGAACCAGTGGGCAAGTTCCTAACTTCAGCTGAGGTGCCCCCCAACCAACACCCCCCAACCCCCTGAGGTGCCTGTCCACTTCATAATGTTGCCCCTGCACAGTTTTGTGCATAGTTAGTCAGGATCAAGTTGGGGCATGGACTGTGGCCTGTGGCCATGTGGGCCTTTTGGACTTTGGACTGGGCATTGGCCCTTTCTGGACAATTGTTTATGTATCTCTGTTCTAAAATTGGTTCATATGGTGGATTTTGCCTTGCAATTACAATTTCAGTACTGCTGACCTGTAGTCCTTGTATTATTATGCTGTGTGTCCTGTGCTATTGATTTACATCTTCAGTTGGTTGTGTTTATGATGTGTGTGTGTGAATGGTGTGTGTCGTGCATGTATGTGTCACCCTCCTTTTCCTCCCTCCCTCCCTTGTGTGCTAGACGGCTGTACTCACCTTCGTCACTGTTGTCATCTTCGTCGGCATTATTTTCCAGGTGGAGCATGGCATAGAAGAGCATCGGGAAGACTTTAAGTTCTGGTTCCATGGTGGCGTTAATCTTCTCTGTGTCTCTGTTGGTGAGATGTTGGGCTTCTGTGATGTGTTTCCGCCAGGCTTTTGATGGCTTTGGTACTGCCCCATAGATAGTGGAGGACTGCAGTGTCATAATATGGTGAGGGGTACCTTGTCATCTGCCTGGCTGTTGATGGCTACCGCCGTGGTGCATGGTGTTAAAGCCCTGGTGGATGGTGTGGTACATTGGCTGTCTATGGGATTTATCACACCTTAATAATAATTTGGTGGTAATTACCGCCAGCCTATTGGCAGTATTAGTCACCGCCAATGTCATAATGACTACCTTAATGTGGCAGTGGTCCCCTGATTCAAGAGAAAGAAATTGGGTGATCGCTGCTTTCGGTGTTGGCGCCTGTCCTTTGCAAAAGCACGTCTCATGATTTAAAAATTCCCCCAAGTCATGTTTGCTTCAGAAAAAAACTTAAAGCATGGATGTTTGCTACAAAGGTCTCTGCTTAGCCTTTTTGTCTTTCTTGTTACTTTTTACATGGTCCAGCATTGGGAAGCCCTGTTGCTGGGGCAACCATGCACTCAACAGATCAAATCATAATACCATTAACTCTGGTTGAAACCAATGGGTCTCTCCCAGGAATTCTAACCTGAAAGGGCTATTAACAAGCGCAGTCAATGATAAAGACCTTTGGAAAGTGGATGTATGTTGCTACATTAGTAAATTTATGGAACAGATTTTTTGTGAAGATTTTCAGATCGATACTAAGCTACCTCATAAACCTATGTGCTTGGCTCGCCACTCTTTGAATAAAGAAATACATAGGTTGATTAGAATTCAGTATGTTTTATTCACATAGGGAAGAGTTATATTAATATCCTTAAGAGGAGAAGAAACTGTCTAAGCATTGGTTTTAAAAAGCAAAATTTAGAGCATCAATGGATTGACTTAAATGATACCACATTCAAGAAAAATGTGCCATTTTGGGAAATTATTGCAGACTGTTGTGGGTGAAGAGTGAGAACCCCTCTCCCATCAGGGAGAATATAAGTGGCAGTTTTATCATGGAATTATATGTGTATGATCCAGGAGTTTTGTATTGGAGATTCTACCGCAGGTTTGGACTCGGTATCAGTTAGTTGTGGTTGTCTCTGTATGGGTGAGGGTGAGGCTTTGATCTGCTCAATGAGGACGTCCTATTCTTGGTCATGAAAAGGGAAACAAATTTTGGGCAATGGGTCTATCCACAGTCTTTGAATATTATTATACCAACTCTACTGTGCCTCCCTCTATTGGGCCAGAAGTATTATTGTTCAATTATGTAAAAAGGGTGACTGTAATTTGCCGTTTGACTACCGACAAATTGCATTGATAAATGCTGTGGGCACGATTTATATTTGGTGCTTACTGGAGCAACTCAGCACCTGGGTTGAGAATAACTCGGATGTTCTGTTAGAACATTCAGGATTTAGAAAAAAGCACTGCACCTTGGATAATATTGCAGCTCTGAAACTTATTAATGAAAAAATATGTGTTTTTCAGGGGCGTCCCAGTATATTCCTTCTTTATTGACTTTTATACAACTTTTGATAAAGTACATTGCCCACCTTTGGGAAAAACTAAACTTGTAAGGCCTGGAGTTCTATTACATTAAATTATTGCACTTCACTCGTCTGCTTGGTGCCAGATACTGTTAGATGGGGATCAGGGACTGCAGTTATTCCTACAAAAAATGGTTTGAAGCAGGGGTGTCTACTTGCCCCATAGCTATTTTCTTTTTATATATCAGACCTATCGAGCTTCTTTCGTAAAGGGCTGGGTTACCATCCAAGTATTGGGGGCCTCCTGGTAACCTGCCTGCTATATGCAGGTGACATGGTAATCCTTGATTCTGCCTCTAAAAGCTTGAATATTCATCTTGCTGTGTTACAGCAGTACGCTGGATCACATTTTTTAAAAATCAACTAGAATTTGGGTTAAAAAAGCTAATTTTCCCACGCTTTGGTGGGAGTGGTGCATTGGCGACATTGCCTCTTGAATAATGACTCTAACTCTGTAAGGCATTTTGAAGGTCATTCTGACCTCGGCGGTAAAAGGCGCTTACCGCCGGTCAGAAGACCGCCATAACACCGCCGCTGCCGCGGGAAACCGCCACGGTCATTCTGACCCGCAACAGGCAAACCGCCAAAAACCCGACATCCACAAAAGTCCGCCACACCAACGGGCAGCGAAAAACTGGCGATGACCAAACCTCCACCGTCACGCCAAACAGAAATACGCCCATTCCATTCCGACCCACGAATCCACGCGGCGGTCTTTCAACCACGGTATTCCATTGGCGGTACACACCGCTGCGGTCAAAATACACACACAGCTCCAAAACACTGCCACATTGGTCATTTTGAAACACACACACCTGATACACATACTAACACCACTCCCACACACCCAACACAATATAAAACACACACCCACATCACCCACAAACCCCTACGACCACCATTTATTGACTAAGGCCAGAGAGAGGCACCACCAGCTAGTACAGAGCATTCACAGGCACATTACACCATCACTCACACAACATCCATGCACAAAACACCACACACCACCACACGCACCACACTGATCACCACAAACGCCACCCCACACCTCATCCACACCACCCCATGGCACCCCAAAGACACCTCAGGTTTTCAGATGCTGAACTCAGGGTCATGGTGGAGGAAATAGTTCCGGTAGAGCCCCAGCTCTTCGGGGCACAGGTGCAGCACACCACCATTGCCAGGAATATGGAGCTATGGCAAAGAATAGTGGACAGGGTCAACGCTGTGGGACGGCATCCACGAAATCGGGACGACATCAGGAAGCGGTGGAACGACCTACGGGGGAAGGTGCGTTCCATGGTATCCAGACACAACATCGCGGTGCAGAAGACTGGCGGCGGACCCCCACCTCAACCCCCAGAATTTACAACATGGGAGGAACAGGTCTTGGCGATCCTGCATCCTGAGGGCCTCGCAGGAGTAGGCGGAGGAATGGACTCTGGTAAGTCGAATCTCAACTACTTCACCCCCCCCCACCCACCGGCATGCCAAATCATACCCCCGCCCTCCTTCCCCACCCCAATCACACATCCTCCTTGCTAATGTCCCACCATCACAACCCACCCATCCCAACACCAAGCCCTGCATGCGACCACAAACCATGGACACACATCACCTAAGCATGCCCACTGCACATACCTATCCCCCCCAAACCACCGTCACAACAGCCCCCACAAGGGAATGCCAGCACTGGGGTACACGGGCACCCACCCATTGCACGCTATGGCACACACAGAAGCAATAACCATACTCTTATACCCCTGCAGGACACGAACGCCATGACACCGCCCAGGAGGGTCCAGAAATGTCCAATCCACCCCCAGAAGAGGCCCACAGTGATGACAGCAGCTCTGTCTCCCTGGACCCAGATGACCAGCCCGGCCCATCGGGGACCTCGGGACAGTCGGTTCCCCTCAGACAGCCACAGGCCACAGCAGACCTACCCCCCTCTGGGAACACCAGCACAGCACCCACCCAGCGGGCCCATGCCTCTGTCTCCAGGACACGTCAATCAGCGGTATGTCCACCACTACAGGGAACCCAGGTTAACCCACCACCCCAACAACAACAGGGACCTGGGGGCAGTGGTAGTGGGCACACGGTCCAGGGGACAGAGGCCCAGGGAAACAGGGGAACTGGCAGGGCTGCTGTGCGACAGGGGGGGGACAGGCCCAGGGAACCCACTCTCCACGAGGCCCTCTCCTCCATCATGGGAGCATACCACCGCTCCCAGGAGACGATGGCGACGGTCCTGGCCAGGTTCCAGGAGATCCAGGTACTGCAGGAGGAACAGTTTATGGGGTTCAGGGAAGAACTCAGAACCATCAGTTCCACAATGGCACCATCGTTGTGGCACTCAATCAGATTGTCAGCACATTGCGGGACCATGTGGCACCACAAAGGGCCCCTGTCACTACATGGACCAAGAACAGGCTACCACCTCCACCGGCGCTAGTGGACAGGAGGCCCCGACACAAGAACAACAGGCCACCAGAACCCCACCCCCTGCAGAAGGAGAACGACCCCGCAAGCGGTGCCTGAGATCTAGGAAGAAGACAGAGTAGGATGCCAAGACCCCCGCCAGGAAAGGATACCCCCTGATTGTCATCCCACTGTCCCACATTGTCACCCTGTCCAACCTTAAACTGCCCCTGCTCCACCTTCCACAGGCATATGGAGAATGCACCTGTAAGACTGAAAATCTGGACTCTGCCATGGACCTTCCTCCACCATCACCCATCACCGAATTGCAACCATTTCCCAAAATTTTACACTTTAATAAACACACTTATTGCACAAAAATAATCTGGAGTCTGTCTGTATTTTTGAACAAATGTATTACACAGAACCGTGCCAAAATGTCCAGTTACATTGTGATGACAACATACCACTGTCACACAGCTGTAGTCCATGGGGAAACAAAGCAGAGGTCACGGAGTGGGGCCCACATCTCTGAAATTGGAAGGGAAAGACACAACTCAGTGAACATTCACTGGGTGGAAACTCAGACAGTAGAGAGGCAGGAGACTTTAAGTAAATGTAAATTCCGGTGTTGATTCTTACCTGTATGTTATTGAAAATACTGCTGTATTACTCTGTCCCTGTTGTCTGTGTCGTCCTCTTCGTCTTCCTCCTCTTCACTCTCCGCAGGCTCCACAGCTGCCACAACACCACCATCTGGACCATCCTCCTGCAGGAAAGGCACCTGGCGGCGCAAAGCCAGGTTGTGAAGCATACAGCAGGCCACGATGATATGGCACACCTTCTTTGGTGAGAATTTTAGGGATCCACCTGTCATATGGAGGCACCTAAACCTGGCCTTCAGGAGGCCGAAGGTCCGCTCGTTCACCCTCCTAATACGCCCATGGGCCATATTGTACCGTTCCTCTGCCCTTGTCCTGGGATTCCTCACTGGGGTCAGTAGCCATGACAGGTTAGGGTAACCAGAGTCACCAATTAGCCACACACGGTGTCTCTGAAGTAGTTCCATCAGGTAAGGGATGCTGCTATTTCGCATGATGTACGCGTCATGCACTGACCCAGGGAACTTGGCATTTACATGGGAGATGTACTGGTCAGCCAAACAGACCACCTGGACATTCATGGAATGATAACTTTTTCTGTTCCTGTACACCCGTTCACTCGTGCTGGGGGGGACCAAAGCAACATGTGTCCCATCAATTGCACCAATGATGTTGGGAATATGTCCAAGCGCATAGAAATCACCCTTCACCGTAGCCAAATTGCCCACCTCATGGAAAACAATGTAGCTCTGCATGTATTTCAACAGGGCAGACAACACTCTGGACAACACCTTGGAAAACATAGGCTGTGACATCCCTGATGAAATGGCCACTGTAGTTTGGAATGACCCACTTGCCAAGAATTGGAGTACTGACAGAACCTGCACTAGAGGGGGAATCCCTGTGGGTTGGCGGATGGGTGACATCAGGTCTGGCTCCAGTTGGGCACACAGTTCCTGTATAGTGGCTCTGTCAAGCCTGTATGTCAGTATGACATGTCTTTCTTCCATTGTCGACAGGTCCACCAGCGGTCTGTACACGGGAAGATTCCTCCATCTCCTCGCAAGTCCCAGCGGACGGTGCCTAGGAAGGACAACATGGAGCACAGAGTCAATCAACCCACAGGTACGTTCCCACAGCTTGCACAGTACACGATTCTCAATGCATTGAATGGCTTGTATGAGTGTTGATGCAAGGCCTAGGTATGTGTGGCGCAGTAGATTTTAAGCCATGCGGGCCCTTGAAATGGCGGCTGCCTGACCTGTGAAGTGCGACAGTGGGATGTGAGGTCAATGCGCTGTCGTGGCACACCGTGGCGGGAGGCGGTCGAAGACCGCGGCGCAAAGCCGCATTGGTTAACATTGAACCCTATGGGTCTCAGGAGCCAATGACGATGTGCGCCGGCGGTCGCGGTACGCACCGCCGCGGTACGCACATCCGCGGGCGTGACCGCCATTTTCTATCTGCTTAGTCACTCGATACCTGATCATCCACAGGAGAGGACCTATACTGCAAGTGCTGCTGTGACCTCGGTCTGGAAGAGACAATGGCTGCTGCGACTGGGGAAAGGGCCCCTGCCTTCACTTCTGAAGAATTGGAGAAACTCGTGGATGGGGTCCTCCCCCAGTATACGCTACTCTACGGTCCTCCAGACAAACAGGTAAGTACACTGGGACCATGCTTTGTGGCCAATGCCTGGGTTGAGTGGGGTGAATGAACGATGGTGGGTAGGGGAGCGAATGAGGCATGCATCAAACGACAGATGAGAGCATGTGCCACATGGCAAGGGTGGAGATGGGGGGCCACTCACATTGAGCATGCAGAAAATGATTGTTTATTTTTCTCCCCCTGTACATGTCACATAGGTCAGCGCCCATCAGAAAATCAACATTTGGCGTGCCATCGCCAAGGACGTCCGGACCCTGGGGGTCCACAACAGACGGGGCACCCACTGCCGCAAGAGGTGGGAGGACATCCTCCGCGGGAGCAGGAAGACCGCGGAGGCTCTGCTGGGGATGGCCTCCCAACGTAGGAGGGGTGGCACTCGTCAATTGACCCCCCTGATGTCCCGGATCCTGGCGGTGGCCTACCCCGATTTGGATGGGCACGTGAGGACATCACAGCAGACACAAGGGGGTGAGTACAAATACATTCTGCTGACTTTGCGCGCAGTGGAGGTGTCTGGGTGGGGGAGGAGGGCTGTGGCTAACCCTAGGCCAGGGCGATTTCCGTAGGCTAGGCCCCTCCATTAGGCATGGCCCTGTGCCCCTGCCCCCCACCTCTGTAGGTTGCCTAGTACAGCTACACCGCAACACCAGGTACAGCCGCCACCCAGCGCACCAGCTCTGCCCTACCAGCAGCCCCTCAGCCTTCGCCCCGTGCCCGCTCACCCAGGAAGGTGGGCATCTCCTTCACCCCAGGCACCTCAGTCCCTGCCCCAGTTACCCCTGCTGCCCTCAGTGAGGAGGTCATTGACCTCCTGAGGTCGCTCATTGTTGGGCAGTCTACCCTTTTGAATGCCATCCAGGGTGTAGAAAGGGAGGTGCACCGGAGTAATGTATACCTGGAGGGCATTCATTCGGGTCAGGCTGCCCATCAGCGATCGTTCAACGCTCTGGCCTCAGCACTGACGGCAGCCATTGTCCCTGTCTCCTGCCTCCCTCCTCCAACTTCCTCAACCCAGTCCCACTCCCCTGTACCTCTGCCTATCCCAGACACACCTACAGACCAGCCTGCACACACCTCAACACCCAAGGGAAGCTCATCCAGACATAAGCACCACACATCACACAAGCATTCACCCAAGCAACAGCCACATGCAGACATGCCAACAGCCACTGCCTCCTCTGTGTCCCCCTCCTCCTCGTCTCCCTCCTCCCTCCTTGTGACGTCTCCACTCACACTTGCATGCACAACATCATCAGCCACTACGTCCATCACCAGCACACCCACCAGAACACTCCGCACACGTGCAGTCACCACCCCACTACCATTTACACGTCCCCTGTGTCCTCTCCCAGTGTGTCTGTCACCCCCTCTTCCAAACCACACAAACGCAGGCAGCCACCCACCCAACAGCCATCCACCTCACGACAGCCTCCAGCACAAGCACCTGCACCCAAAGACACCAGACTTGACTCACCTACAACCACATCCTCTTCCTCCACTCCCATACCCACTACACCTACCCTTCCCACTGCTCCAAAAAAGTTTTTCCTGTCCAAAATTAACCTCTTTCCATCACCTGACCCACCCCCTCCATCTCATAAGACTCCAACCAGCACTTCAGCCACCACAAAACCTGGACCTACAAGGACAATAGTCCAAGGATTTTGGAGTCCAACACCTTCAAGGCCAGCTACTTCGGCTAGCAGTAAAGATACAGCCAGCCCACCCCCTGGAAAGAAAGCCAAAAAAGCCAGTGCCCGGCGCGAGAGGCCAGAGACAGCAGGCTCCAAGGGCACTACCCTGGCACCGTCAGGAAGTGGGGTGCCACCTGGCACACCGACAAAGGGAGGAAAGGGCCACAGAGGAGCAGGGAAGGGTGGCAAGGGCAGCACGCCCGACAAGTCCGGCACCAGGCGAGCTGCCCAGGAGGGTCCCACCAGCCCCATTCCAGGGGTGAAGGAGGACACCCACGGGCCAGGGACGGCAGCACAGGAGGGCCCCGCAAGCGAGAAGACAGATGTGCACGAAGGGCATGGCAGCCACATGTCGGGTGGCGAGTGAGATCCATGTCATGGCCGGATCTGGTGCCCTGGAGACACATGTCAAGCACCGCTGAACAGGGCCCTTCAAGTCAAGCACCGCTGAACAGGGCACCGCCGTCTCAAGAACCGCTCAACAGGGCCCTTCAAGACAAGCACCGCTGAACAGGGCACCGCCGTCTCAAGAACCGCTGAACAGGGCCCTTCAAGACAAGCACCGCTGAACAGGGCACCGCCGTCTCAAGAACCGCTGAACAGGGCCCTTCAAGACAAGCACCGCTGAACAGGGCACCGCCGTCTCAAGAACCGCTGAACAGGGCCCTTCAAGACAAGCACCGCTGAACAGGGCACTGGCGTCTCAAAAACCGCTGAACAGGGCCCTTCAAGACAAGCACCGCTGAACAGGGCACTGCCGTCTCAAGAACCGCTGAACAGGGCCCTTCAAGTCAAGCACCGCTCCGCTGGGCCCTTCAAGTCAAGCACCGCTCCGCTGGGCCCTTCAAGTCAAGCACCGCTCCGCTGAGCACCGCCATCTTTGCACCGCTACGCTGGGCCCTTCAAGTCAAGCACTGCTCCGCTGGGCCCTTCAAGTCAAGCACCGCTCCGCTGGGCACCGCCGTCTCTGCACCTCTCCGCTGGGCCCTTCAAGTCAAGCACCGCTCCGCTGGGCACCGCCGTCTCTGCACCGCTCCGCTGGGCCCTTCAAGTCAAGCACCGCTGGACAGGGCACCGCAGTCTCATGCACCGCTGGCCCATTGGCAGAAGGGGCAGGGCCGGATCTGTGTCGGGCAGGGCTGCACGAAGCACTATGGTCACCATGCCTCCTCCAGAACCAGTGGAGTCTGTAATCCACTTGATTGACTGTGGCTTTGCACTCCCCAGGATGGCACAGTGGGCAATCCACCCACTGTAGAGACTTGTGAGACTGTGGCTTTGCACTCCCCATGATGGCACAGTGGGCAATCCACCCACTGTAGAGACTTGTGAGGCTGTGGCTTTGCACTCCCCAGGATGGCACAGTGGGCAATCCACCCACTGCATGGAGGCCCCTCGTGGATCTGGCGTCGTGGACTCATCTGGCTGAGGTGCCCCCCTTCCCTTCCCCCTGAGGTGCCTGTAGTTTTGCTATCTGATGCCCCTGCAGTGTTCTCTCCAATGGATTCGGGTATCGTGTGTGGGCTTTGCCCATGTGTTTAGGCCCATTGTGCACGAACAATGGCTGATACCCAATTTGCACAGGACAATTTACATTTGTATATATAGTTATAGATGTTGGATATATTTTTTAACTTAGCCGTTCAATATACTTCAAAATTCATGAACATTTTATTTTGTCTTTGCATTCTTCCGGGGGGTTTGGGGGGTGTCACTCTGAGTTGTTGCTCTGCATTGATGTGTATGTAGTTGTGGGTGAGGGTGAGGGTGGGTGTGTCGCGTATGTGTGTGCCCGTAATTTTTTGCCTTCCCCCTCCCCTGTGTCGTAGGTGCAGTACTCACCGGTGTCTCCTGCGCCGGGGTTCGTGCTCCTGGTAGAGGAGCAGGAAGACAATAGCTGGTAGGATGTGTAGTTCGGGTTCCATGCTGTCCAGATTCCTCGTGGAGTGTGTAGAGGTGAGCATTTTCCGTTCGTAATGTCTGTTTCCGCTGTGTTTTTATCGGCGGGGCTACCGCCCCGGAAAAGGTGGCAGATTGGTGGGTTGTGATAGGGTGGGCGGTACATCTGCTCCCGCCTGTCTGTTGGCGGTGACCGCTGCGCTGTTTGTTTGTCCCGCCGTGGCGGTCGGAGTGTTAAAGTGGCGGTCTCTGTTGGCGGTTCCCGCCAGGGTCAGAATTCCATTTTTTTTACCGCCTGCCTGTTGGCGGTCTTACCGCCGCTTTAACACCGACCGCCAGAGTTGGAATGACCACCTTTATGTACAAGGATATCTTAGCAATTAAAAAAATGAAAAAGCTCTGGGGCATGTTTACAAGCCCCTAGTTCCACCGAGCATCACTTTTTGTGATGCTCCGGTGGCACTGTGCACTCCACCGTATTTACAAGGCGGTGTTAAGCCACTTTTTGTTGCTTAACGTCACCTTGTAAATATGCCCCTTTCACATGCACGACTTTGTGTGGAAGAGGCGTGCAATGGGTGTTGAAGTGGGCATCCCACTGCAACACCCATTGTCTTTTGTCGCTGCCCCACATTTCTGAGATTTCATAAATCTGAGGCAGAGGAAAAACTACTGCCACCCCAGGGGTGGTGTTAGCATGGCGCATTGCTCTATGTGTGTTGCATGTTGCAGTTGTCCCTTCTGCACAAAAACAATCTCCACCGCAACTCAGCCATCCTTACACCATGGCGGAAGGGTGTCTGCGTTGGTGATCTGCAGCAAATTTGGTGCAGGTGCAGGGGTAAACACAGGGGTGCACCGTATTCTTGCTAATTTGCAACATCCCAATGTTTTTAAAGTAGCGCAGCATGCTGCTGCCAATTTTGGCACAGTGCTGCACTGCGCCACTTTATTTTAAATCTGACCCTTTGTTCTTTAGGAATCACAAATATACACTAGGGCAACCTGATCTGGATCAAAGATTGGCATCATCTAAGTTGCCAGAACAGCTAAGAGCCTTTCACAAGCAGGTCTTTCTAAACTAAGGCCCTCATTACAACCCTGGTGGTCAGTGATAAAGTGGCAGTAATACCGCCAACAGGTTGGCAGTAAATACTGCCAAAGTATGACCATGGCGGTAAGAGCTCAGACAGACAGCCACTTTACCACACCGGCCGCCAGGGCGGAAACAACAGGCACCACGGTGGTAGCCGACTACAGCCAGATGGAAGCCAATGTTCCGCCCACCATATTATGACACATCAATCCGCCATCTTTTCCCAGATGCTACCAATGACATCAAAAGCCTGGCGGAAACACTGCACAGAAAGGAAACTACTCAACTGTGGATACTCTGGGAAGAACCATGCCGCCATGGAGCCTGAACTGCAGATATTCCCAATGCTGTTCTACGTCCTGCTCCACCACGAACACCAACCACGGCGAAGGCGACCACGGTGAGTACCCCAGCCCAGGACACAAGGGAGGGGGGGAGAGAGTTACACGCACACGCACAACACCCCCCCCCCACACACACACCATACACACAAGCAGATGCAGTAATAAAACATATACTTCCCGTACCTCTCTGGAAAAATGCAAGGACAACACGAATAGATAAAAGTGAGTGTAATAAGATAAATAATGTAGCAATACATGCATCCAATCTAAAGGTATATACATATTCACAAATCAAGGGACACTGCCCAGTCCTCAATGTACGTGGGCCACCGGGCCTCATCACAAAGTCCAAGGCCCCACTGGACTCCTGCAGCAATGCGGAAGGAACACTGCAGGGGCATCAGTTGGAAAATAGGCAGGCACCTCAGGGGGACGGGGGGCACCTCAGCCGGCAGATGGAACAACACCACTGGTCTTGGAGGGGGCAACATGCCCTGTGCTTGGTCCTGGGGAGTGCAAGGCCACAGTCTCTCAAGTGAGTGACTTGCCTACTGGATCTGGAGGGGGCAACATGCCCTGTGCTTGGCCCTGGGGAGTGCAAGGCCACAGTCTCTCGAGTGGGTGACTTGCCCACATGCTCTGGAGGGGGCAACATGCCCTGTGCTTGGTCTTGGGGAGTGCAAGGCCACAGTCTCTCGAGTGGATGACTTGACCACTGGCTCTAGAGGGGGCAATATCCCCTGTGTGCTATCCTGGGGAGTGCAAGGCCACAGTCTCTCCGGTGGATGGCTTCTCCACTGGTTCTGGAGGGGGCATCGTGCCCTGTGATCTAAATCCTTGGGAGGATGGGCTGAGTGGATGGCATCTTCACTGGTTCTCGAGGGGGCATTGTGCCCTGTGATCTACATCCTGGGAAGGATGGGGTGAGTGGATGGATTCTCCACTGGTTCTGGAGGGGTCATCGTGCCCTGTGATCTTCATCCTGGGGAGTATAGGGTGAGTAGATGGCTTCTCCACTGGTTCTGGAGGCATCATAGTGCCCTGTGATCTTCATCCTGGGGAGGATAAGGTGAGTGGATGGCTTCTCCTCTGGTTCTGGAGGGGGCTTCATGCCCTGTGAAGCAGGTCTTGGCGAGTGCAAGGTCACAGTCTCTCAGCTGGATGTCAATCCCACAAGAGTTGCAAGGGCAGCCTGCACAACATCCCATGGACGCAGGACTACACACTGTCCGCCGGTGGTGATGGCTGCTCAGTGGTGGTGATGTTGATGTTGCCACTGGTGGTGGGGGGAAGCTCCTGCCCATCCCCTGCGGGCTCATACAGCTGCCCACTGCTGTTGGTGGTGATGGGGGTGAAGCTCCTGCTCATCCCCTGCAGCCTCAGACGGCTGCCCACTGCTGGGGGTGGTGGTGCTGCTGCTGCCGCTGGTGGTGTTTGTGGGGGGAAGCTCCTCCCCATCCCTTTCAGCCTGGGACGACTGCAAACTGGTGCTCCTGCTGGTGGTGGTGGTTGTGAGGGAAAGCTCCTGCCCATCCCCTGCAGTCTCGGATGGCTGCTGACTGGTGCTGCTGCTGGTGGTTGTGGGGGAAGCTCCCCCATCCCCTGCAACCTTGAACCGCTGCCCACTGGTGCTGCTGCTGGTGGTTGTAGGGGAAGCTCCTGGCCATCCCCTGCAACCTCGGATGGCTGCCCACTTCGGGTGAAGGTGGTGCTGATGCTGGTTGTGGAGGGAAGCTCCTGCCCATCCCCTGCAGCCTCGGACGGCTGTACCACCATAGTTGGCGGTGGGTACTCCGACTGAGTCCCAGCACCAGGCCCTTTGTCCTTTCTGCCAGCTGGTGCAGGCCCCTTGCCCTTCCTGGCAACAGCTGGGCACGGCTCCTTGCTCCTCTTGGCAGCAACTGGGGGTGGCACCTTTACCTTCACAGAAGAAGCTGGGGGTGGCACCTTTACCTT
Source organism: Pleurodeles waltl (assembly GCF_031143425.1). Classification (NCBI taxonomy): domain Eukaryota; kingdom Metazoa; phylum Chordata; class Amphibia; order Caudata; family Salamandridae; genus Pleurodeles; species Pleurodeles waltl. Next base: position 498,890,940 of record NC_090436.1, on the reverse strand, counting down.
CAAAGAAGCAGCTGGGGGTGGCACCTTGACCTTCCTGACAGCCTTCCGTGAGGCTGCCTGGTGCCCGGGACCCCTTCCCACCATGAGCTGCTGGGGACACTACTGGGCCCGGGGACTGGGCGGCTGAGGTGCTTGCCTGTGTTTTACGCACCCTGGCCAGATGTGAAGGACGGGGGGTTGGAGGGGTAGGGAAGAGGTCAATGGTGTATAGGAACAGTTTTTTAGGGCCATTGGGGCGGGAAGAGGGAGAAGGGCTGGGAGTGGAGGAGGAGGGAGTGGTTGTAGGAGGTGTCTGTCTGCTGTGTTTGGGGGCAGTTGCATGGGCTGGATGCTGGTGTGAGGTGGATGGCCATTGGTTGTCTGAGTGCTTGCGTTTGTGTATTTGGGAGGAGGGGTACAGACACAGTGGGAGAGGACACAGGGGACGTGTGAATGTGTAGGAGGCTGGCCTGGCTTGTAGTGGGTACCAGAGGTACTTACTCCTTGTGTCAGGTCCAGTTATCCCTTGTTAGTGTAGAAGAGGTGTTTCCAGCAGCTTAGGCTGATAGAAGGTAGCTATGGCAAAGCAGCTTAGGCTGAACTAGGAGACATGTAAAGCTCCTACTATACCACTGGTGTCAAATGCACAATATCATAAGAAAACACAATACACAGAAGTACTAAAAATAAAGGTACTTTATTTTTATGACAATATGCCAAAAGTATCTCAGTGAGTACCCTCAGTATGAGGATATGTTATATACACAAGATGTATGTACACAAACCAAAATTAGGTAAGTAATAGCAAGAAAAGTAATGCAAGCATTGTAAAATTACAGTAGATTGCAATAGGAGCACATAGGTATAGGGGCAACACAAACCATAAACTCCAAAAGTGGAATGCGAACCACGAATGGACCCCAAACCTATGTGAGCTTGTAGACGGTTGCTGGGACTGTAAGAAAACAGTGAGGGTTAGAAAAATAGCCCACCCCAAGACCCTGAAAGGTAGGTGTAAAGTTCACCTACTACCCCCAGAGAGCACAGAAGTCGTGATAGGGGGATTCTGCAGGAAGAACAAACACCAGCAATGCAACAACAGTGGATTTCCGGACCTGAGTACCTGTAAGACAAGGGGACCAAGTGCAATAGTCGCGACAGTGTCGAGAGTGAGCAGGAGCCCAGGAAATGCCAGCTGAGGGTGCAAGGAAGCTGCCACCTGTTGGAAGAAGCTTGGAGTTCTGCAAGAAAGAAGAGAGCTAGGAACTTCTCCTTTGGAGGATGGATGTCCCACGTCGCGGTGAAGCTTGCAGAGGTGTTCTCACGCAGAAAGACCACAAACAAGCCTTGCTAGCTGCAAGGGTCGCAGTTAGGGTTTTTGGGTGCTGCTGTGGCCCAGGAGGGACCAGGATGTCGCCACTTGGTGGAGGAGACAGAGGAGGCGCCCAGCAACTCAGGGAGCCCTCACAGAAGCAGGCAGGACCCGCAGAAGTACCTGAACAGTCTCTTCAAATCTTATGTGATGAAAAATGTGGTTTCAAAACCTCCTCCACCTGTTCAACCGCTAAAGAAAAAGGTAATGACAAAACCAATCTAAAGCAGAAAGGCTAGGACAGTCAAACAAAGCCATACATAGTTCCATGGAAAAATTAAATATGTTTCTTTAAGCCAATGTAACAGCTTACGTGCACCTGACAGGTCAGCTGTCGAAGAGGCAAACGAGTCCAATAGACCATTGTTGTAGTCGGCGAAGTAACCAGAGGCTGTTCGTGCAAATGGCATAACCGTGGCCAATGGTGGAGTCGGTGTTTCCTGTGGTGGTACACTATAGACAGCACCATCTGTCTGGCTAGTAGTCGTAGTGACTTGATCAAATGTTTCTAAATTGCTTGTTAGTGGAACTAATGCAAGATCATCACCCCCCCTCCCCAAGCTCGAAGAGGTATCAGTGTTGGTATAAACAACTTGAAGTGGAACTTCTTCTCCAGTAGTGAGAGGGATTCGGGAACTACTGGATGTTCCTCTTGGTCGGCTGTGCGGAATCTGCCACATGTTGTAGTTTGACATTGTCAATGGAAACAAAATGATTTTCTTTGGCACCTGGCAACGGTGATAGAATAACAGGTCTGATACTGTGTATCCCCAAGACAGGGACTGGTGCTCGATAAGGGCCAAATTATTTTTTCACTGTGACCTTTTCACGTACAAGATCCCCAACCCTGGGAATCCAGCCGGTAGATGTTACTGGCACATTGTTAATTCCTGTGGAGGCAGCACTTTTAGAAGAGTTATCTTCACGGAACTGCTGTAATTCCTGTAAAACAGTGACATGATCATTTATGTCAAAAGGTGTTTCTGCTGCCTCCACGCCAGGACCATCAAGATCCAGGAACAAACATTTGTATTCCGAACAGGCACTCATATGAAGTATGACCCCCCAGGGACCTTCTAGGCAGGTTTTTTAGTGCTCTCTGAACTCCAAATAGGTGGGTTAGCCAACTACGACCCGTACCTAAGACTCTGGCCGTTAAGGATTGCTTTATTGCTTTAAATTGTGGTTCAATCGCTCCACAACACTATTTCCCTTGGGATGGAGATGAGTACTGGATTTGGACCCCCAACAAAGCCATGGTGTCCCTGAATGCCCTTGAGGAGGCAAAAGCAGGGCCCTGGTTCGAATGGAATGCCGCAACTGCATATGTACCGACAAAGACTCACAACTCTTTAATAACAGTCCGAGCGTCAGCCGAGCGTTGTGGCCACACCGCCACAAATCTGGAGCCGGCATCAACAGCGACTAATATGTATTTGTATGCACTATCAGGTGTAAATGGACCACAATGGTCCAAGTACACACATTGTAATGGTCTATTGGAAATTAAGAGGGGTGTCTGCGGCTGGCGCTTGGCCGTGGAAACTTTAATTTGTTGACAGATGTCACAACAAAGCACATACTGCTTAGTCTCTTTATAGAGACCAGGCAACCATTAACAGGCCTGTAAGAGTGAAATTGTAGCCGCCACACCAGCAAGGTGGAGATGCCACCCCCTCATGCCCTGCTTTAATCAATTGTGGTCTTACAACTTTATTGGGGATGTCGCGTACGCCTACGCCTGGAATTTTAACTTCAGCGTTCAGCATACCTCCCATCAAGTATTGATATTTATTAGGAAATCCTTTAGGATAAGGCGTGCCATCAACCGTAGCTTTTATGGCAGCCATTATGTCTGTGTCTGGTTTGTAACTCGAACGAGTCACTGCAGCTACAGTGGCAACTGCCACTGTTGACTTTGCGGCTTCATCAGCCAAAGTATTTCCAGCAACGTGTATTCCAATGCGCTGGTGTACAAGTGTATGCACAACATGGACTTTGGGTAGCATCTCTTTCAGGTCAGCTACCATTCCCCCACAGTAGTCTGTGTTTTATGGTGTTGCCTTTTGAATCTCTGAACCCATTCAAGCGCCAGTAATGCAGATATTCATTAAAGGACTGGACGCAATAATATGAATCACAAACAATCAGTGTGAACTGTGTTGGATCGTATGTTTTAGTGCCCTCAGCAGAGCTTTCAGCTCAGCCAATTGTGCCGTACAATCCCCCAAGGTCTGTGTATGGGTATGTTGGGGACAGAATTTCTCCCCCTCCATATAGCCGCTTACAACTGCGCATGCAGCAGAATATTGATGTTTAGTTCCAATCGCCGGTTGCGCAGAGCCATCGGTGTACATGACTGTATGATATTGATCAATAGGCAAAGTGTCTGCTGGAACTGGATATTCTACTTCATATTGTAGAAATTCTTGAGTTTGTAATTTTGGGTCATAAATGTAGTCTACATCAGTGGCTGCTAGAGACATAGCCCATTGTATCCATTGTGGATGAAGTGCTTCCGCGTTCGGAACGCTAGCTTTTGCAACAGCCTCTAGGTCTGGAATAGGAGAAATTATAATAATGCGCTTTCCTTGGGCAAGAGGTCTTTCTTTAATAACAGCCATCTGCACAGCAGTGAGCAATTTCTCCGTGGGTGCAAAGCGTTGTTCAGCAGCTGAATACAAATGTGATTTGTATGCAATCGGGACTGTCTCACTTTCATTAAATGTAACATAAGTGAAACCGATGACCCCAGCTATTACACTGATGACCAAATGTGTTTTATTGTCCCTTGTGTGTAAATGCTTTGCTGCTAGCATATCTGTCTGTAAATCTCGAAGAGTGCGTGTATGTTCAACGGTCCAGAATTTACTTGAGAAATCGGGACGTATTAAGTCATATAATGGTTTTATGCGTGTTGCATAATCAGGAATGTATGTTCTGCCAAAATTTAGGAAGCCTAACAACGATTGAAGTTTTTTAATCGTATTTGGTGGTTGCAATTGTGCACATTTTTTTAAACATTGTGTCGCTAGGCTCTTCCCTTCACTCGACAGCTCATATCCCAAAAACAGGACGCTGAGGAAGGCAATTTTTGACTTTTTAAAGTTAAATTTGTAGCCGAGTTCGGCAAACCCTACAACAATGTGGTCTACCCGTCTTAAATGTTGTAGTAACTCGGCATCTGTGAGATATATATTGTCCACATATGACAATGCTTCAGGATCTATCTCATGTTAAATAGTAGTCACACAAGCCACAAACAGTCCTGGGCTGTTCTTGTACCCCTGGGGTAAACAACATAATTTTTTCTAGGAGCCAAAGCGCTAAAGGTTGTTAAGTCTCTGCTTTCAGGCGCTATATTCTGGCAGAAGAACCCATTCGAGATATCTAAAGTTGTTTTGTATTTTTTCCGCACTATGTTGCTCATTAGTGCATTGCTATGTGAGTTTTGTATAGCATATGTACGTGTATGTCCAATTAAATGTCTGTAGTCTAAGACTTTTCTGTATGAATGGTCCGGCTTAGCTACAGGGAATAAAGGGTTATTCATCTGTGAGACACAGGGTTTAATCACACCCTGGTATTCTAATCGCGTGAGTATCTCTCTCACCGGTGCCCTTGCTTCATGTTTTATGGGATACTGCAGTTGTGGCTGAGTTTCACTTTTAATGGCAATGACATGGTATGGAGAGTCCCTATCCCAACCTACGTGATTTCCATATAACGCAGGTGCTTGTGCTAGAGCCCATTCTATAGAATAAGACTCTGCGAGTTGCTCTGGAACAAGGGGTGAGAAGGAAGGTTTAATAACCTTTTCTCCATACAGGCAGGTGCGGACAAAATCAGGCGTCCAATCTTGTTCGGCCAACAAGATGTCCTATATTTTAACTACACGGTACCAAAAGATTGCGTGTATAATGCGTTCAATGTCTCCTTCCAGTTGTAGTGTTATTTATACACCCTGTCGGGTTCAGAGACACGCATGTCCACTGTTTCTACTTGTATAAAGTCATCAGTTGCTTTCACCTCTAGATGCTCTAGAAGATTCCGGCGAACTATTGTGACCTCTGCCGCGCTGTCTAGCAGTGCTAGAGCCCAGTTCTTGTTCTTCAAGAGAACCCTCTTCCTGAGTGGCATGTCGAACTGAGACAGCTGCCACTTTTTTCTTTTTAAATTGTTGTTTTTGTTGTACAGGTTTCTTTTCCTTTTTAACAGAAACCTCCGAAGAGCGTTGTGATTCGCCCACCCCTCTCATTTCTGTTTTCCGATTAGTCCTGAAAGAAACAAGATTGGCGTGTATCAGTATATTGATGTCTATCAGACGTTTTTAAATTCTCTCTATTCCTGAGATTATATATATTCTGTGGGGTCTCCACTTGTGGAGATTCTCCCCTTTCTTTTTTAGGTGTTTTTTTTTTTTCTCCCTGCGCTTAGTCCCCTCAGGTTGCTGTTTAGTATTATCTTTATAAATTTTACCCTGAATTTGAGGTTTTTGTGATCTAGCCCCTAGGCTATCTCGACCGATACTTGAATAAGTTTCCGCTATTATTTTAGGCAGCTCTCATTCCTGATCTTGTTGCGGAATGTCACGGAGCCGCATTTGCACTGCGAGTGCAACTGCTTCCCCTTTAAGGTTACTTAGGATGATTGAAGAAACTGTGGCAAAATTACCCATCAGTTGCATTCCCAAATCTAGGGCCGGAGCAGCCCCATATTCATCTTGAATTTGTTTAAGCACTTCCGGTAGGTTGGCAAGTGTTGGTGTACTGTGTACCATCGTATAGAGCACAGCAAATACCGTGCCCCATGTGTTACAGTGTTCAACTGTAGGGACCATCCAAAAGGGCAAGCACATAGTTAATATTCTATGTTTATCCTGAGGTCCCGTATGGGGAAATACTGCCTCCAGCATATTCATTTTTTATGCTAGCCAAAACGGAGTCTCCTCTCGTTTGGCCGGGACCTTACCCATAATTGAATGTACAGTCACCGGATTTATACCTGGTGTTACTGCATGTGGTTGTGCTGGTGCAGCAGGAGCTGGGTTTGTATTTAAAGTTTGCATCACAAATTGTACTAATCTTCTATATATTGATGTTAACTCAATGTATAAGCGTCGAACTTCAGCTACTGCCAAATTCGCAACCGCAGGATGTGGTGTATATGTGGTCAATAAAGGCCAGGTAGGACCGTCATTACTTAGTGAACCTAACCTTACTGGTAATATTGTATGGGGTAGGGCACTATCAAGCCAATTATTATGTTCTTGATAAGATAGAGGTATCTCTAAGTATGCGTATGCCCTGTATTGTCCAGGCGCGTTCGCAACTGTATATGTATGAAATGTATTTGTGCTCCCATCAACTGCTGGGAATGTGACCCATGAGTAAAAAAGCTCTGTTCTATAGGCTGCATGGGCGTCCACCACAAACGTGACAGGACCTCCCTGGGCCGTAAGGCCATGTGCTAGTATGTGCGTCCTGAGAGGTTGTCTCCTGTTAAGAGCTATTTGTACAACCTGGGGATTCGCCATCATAGAAACACTAAGAGTTCAGAGAAGGCACACCAAGATGAACAACCACAGGCTAAAATAGGATTACTCATGTGGCTGTGGTGGAAATCCTCAGCACCACAGACGTCTCCGTATACGGAACTGATGTGTCATTATATATAATGAGACTGAGATATTCCGGTGGACCTGAAAATTAGAGTCGGACCAAACGTTGGTGGTGCCATGTCACGTAGGCTCTCATTATCTTAATGAGACTACTGGATTTTGAGCAACAAGATCGTCCACGATGTGGGGGACTGAGTCTAGCCCACAGTAGATGACGCTTGTCACTCCAAATCCGGGTTTTGCTCCGGCTAACTAACAGTGCCTCATCTCTCCCAAATGGTAGAGACAATTGGGCAGCAGAGCGCATGACATCTCAGTACTTCTCAGGGAAGTCGTGGTCACTCAGGTCACAACTGGTTCTCTCATACAGAGTGCGGTCTCATATATAAATGACAATAGAGGCAGTATAAGTTTTAAGCATTGGTTTAAGAAAACGACTGCATTGTGGATAACAAAGCGTGAGCCGCAATAACCAGAACTACACAACACAATAATATTAAAGTAGTATCATAGTGCTGCTAGATTATTCTCTCTCTAAGTTATATTTTGAGCACAGCATGTTAAGCTCAAAGCCTGCCTTTCAGGTTCCCCCGGGAGGACATCGACCCTCATACCTGAGCAAAGGCCTGTAATTTGCATCAGCATCTGCAATGGGGCATTCAGCATACAGTTGTGGTTCCCTGGCTGGAATCTACTTCTTGACGTGTACTAGGACTAGAAAGTGTTTTTATAACTAACACGCAGATATTCTAATAAAATGTTCGTACGTAAGGATGTGTATTTTCTACGAATGCTGGAGACTAAACTTCTACCGCATTTACCGGCAATGTACCAGACTGTAGTCTTGACTGAAGCACAGGGCGATCAAGAATGCATTATTTGAGAACACAGTGCTGAACTAAGCTAAACAGTGTGATAGAAGAAATTAAAACCAGACCGTAAAAACTGATTATTGTAAAATAACAGTGCAAAGCTGAATAAAATATATCTAGGGCAAAGTGCACAGCGGCTTAGTATGTTAAACTAACGTGCATGGAACTATACTTAAAATGGCTACACTGCAGCGTACCTGGGACCCACGCACCCCAGGCACATAAGTGGATGCCTACTAGCTAGGTTGGAGAAATATCACATCAGAACCCTGTTGAACATGGGACCTACACTGCAATGTCAGACCTGGGGCACCCACAGGCATACTTCCCCCACCCGGATACCACCCCACCAGGCGTAAGTAGTAATGCTGGGCACTGTACTCACCCCCTTGTTGCTGCTATGATGCCCCCGAATGCCCATCCAGCTCCAGATAGGCCAACGCCAGTACGCAGGCCATCAGGGGGGTCAGGGTTCAATGGGCACCCCTTTCTCGTTGGGAGGCCATCCCCAGCTGGGTCTCTGTGGTCTTCCATGCCCAGCATCTCAGGGCCTCTCACCGTTTCCGCCAGTGGGTGCTCCGCCTGCCGTAGACCCCCAGGGTCCGCACGTCCTTGGTGATGGCACTCCATTATCCTTTCCTTTGATGGGTGCTGACCTGCAGAGGAAATATACACAGGGAAAGGTATTATTTAGACCGTCCTGCTGGTTTCACTCACGGCCCACCATCCCCTTACGCACAGACATGGCCCAGCATACATGCTGCATGTTGCCCAGGGCCCATTCACCAACCCCCTACATGAGGCCTTCACACACACCACTCAATGCATTCATGTCCAATGCATCGTGCTCACATTGTTCTCACCTGTTGGTTTGGAGGCCCATACAGCAGTCCGTACTGGGGTAGGACCACATCCACTAGTCACTCCAACTCCGCCAAAGTGAAGGCAGGGGCCCTTTCCCCAGTCACATGGGCCATGGTAGGTTCCAGATACAGGTCACAGCAGCACTTGCAGTGTAGGCCCTCTCTTGTTGAAGGTCAGGCAGCAAGTGAGGGATCAGATAGAAAATGGCAGTAACGTCCGCAGCAGTGCATACCGTCACTGCTGGCGTACATCACCATTGGCCACTGTAACCCATAGGGCCCAGTAATAACCAATGAGAAGTTGCACAGCGGCTCCCGACCGCCATCGCAACGGTGCACAGCATCAGCAGAATTACCTCACTTCCACCTGTCCATCCGCACAGTACAGGCAGATGAAATTTCATGGGGGGATAGACCATGGATCATTACTGCATCAAAGACAACAAGACACATGCCACTAATACAATAAAAAATCACATCATGCATTGAACTGTAGTGGCTACAATGTACAGATCATGACCGGCTCATCACTCTTTTGCCCCATAGATTGCAAACGCTGCGGATGAATAGGAGACGGAGACATCCACCCGTGTACAGACCCCTGGTGGACTTGGCAACAATAGAGGACAGGCACATTATCCTCACCTACATACTTGACAGGGCCACAATCACGAAGCTGTGTGCCCAATTGGAGCCTGACCTGATATCTGCTATTCGTCACCCTGCTGGGATCCCCCCTCTTGTGCAAGTGCTATCAGTGCTCCATTTCTTGGCAACTGGTTCTTTCCAAGTGACAGTGAGCTTGGCAGCAAGGAATGCTGACCAGAGTGTTGTCTGCCCTGATTAGACACATGTGCAGCTTCATTGTTTTCCCCCATGTGGAGGATTTGGCCACAGTGAAGGCTGACTTCTATGCAGTGGGACATATCCCCAACATAAAGGGTGCAATTGATGGAACACATATCACATTTGTCCCCCCACCGGCAAAATGAACAGGTCTTCAGAAATCGAAAAGGTTTTCACTCGATGAATGTGCAGATGGTGTGCTTGGCGGACCAGTTCATCTCCCATGTCAATGCTAAGCCAGACTCGGTGCATGAAGCTTTTATCCTGAGGAATAGCAGCATCCCAAATGTGATGGTCCAACTACAGAGGCACAGGGCGTGGCTAATAGGTGAGCCCTGGTTCCCACCCAGTGTATGTTGGTGTATGGGTATGGTGTGGGCCATATGGCATAGTGTGTGGCTAACAGTTGTCCCTCGATATTTACAGGTGACTGTGGTTACCCCAACGTCTCAAGGCTACTGACCCCTGTGAGGAATGCCAGGACAAGGGCAGAGGAGTGATAGAATGAGGCACATGGGCGAACAAGAAGGATAATAGAATGGACCTTCGCCCTCCTGAAGGCCAGATTTCGGTACCTCCATCTAACAGAAGGATCCCTGTGCTACTCACCCAAGAAGGTCTGACAGATAATCGTGGCATGCTGCATGTTGCACAACCTTGCCTTGAGAAGTAATTTGCCTTTTCTTCAGGAGGAGGAGGCTGGAGATGGCCATGTGGCAGCTGTGGACCCTGTGGACAGTGAAGATGAGGAGGCAGAGGATGAGGATGAGGACAACAGAACTGCAGTGATTAGACAATACTTCCAATGACACACAGGTAAGACAGTGTAACTTCACATTTCACTGACAGTTTTGTGTTTGACATTGTCACTGGCTGGCTGTGAATTCCCATTTCTATGCCCACTCACTGTACCCTTTGGCAACTCTTTTTGCAGATATTGGTGCCTCACCATTGCTCCTGGTGTGTTCACTGCAGCCAACTACAGGTCTTCCTGTGTATACATTACTGAGCAGTTGAATTGCAATGTTTAAGCCTTGTTAAACGAATACATACTTAAATCATTTGACATACTCCATACTTGTATTTTTTCAAAGTGTGTTTATTGCAGTGCTCTGAAGAAAAGTGGTAAGTGCAATGAGCTGGGTTGATGATGGAAGAAAGTCCAGGGTAGAGTCGAGTCTATTGGTAGCACAGGTGCATTGTCCAAGGGAGCATAGGAAGGGGAGCAATGGCAGTTTAAGGTGGACAGGGTGACAGAGTGGGACACAAGGGTGACAATCAGGAGAGTATTATTTCCTGCCGGGTGTCTTGGCAATAGTCTCTGGCCTCTTCCTGGATCGCAGGGAACATTTGCGGGGTGGTTCTGCTTCTGCAGGGGGAGGGGTGCTGGTGGTCTGTTGGTCCTGTGGTGGGCCTCCTGTTCACTAGCGGCAGCGGAGTTGGAGGGCTGTTCAGTAATCTGGCTAGTGGCAGGGGCCAGCTGGTGTGACACTGCCTCCCTCATAATATTGGCCATGTCTGCCAGCACCCCTGCAGGGTGGTGTTAATGGCCTACAAGTCCTCTCTGATCCACAGGTACTGCCCCTCTTGAAGCCGCCTGTTCTCCTGCACGTTGTGCAGGATCTGGCCCAGGGTATCCTGGGAATGTTGGTATGCTCCCAGGATCTCGGTGAGTGCCTCTTGGAGAGTCGGTTCCTGGGCCTGTCCTCCCCCTGGTGCACAGCAGTCCTCCCAGCTTCTCTGTTGTCCTGGGCCCCTGTCCCCTGAACCGTGTGCCCACTGCCACTGACCACAGATCCCTGATTGTCTTGGGTTTGTGGTGTGCCCCGGGGTCCCTGTAGAGGTGGACACACTGCTGATTGACGTGTCCTGTGGACAGAGGTATGAGCATGCTGGGTGGGTGCTGTGGTGGTGTTTCCTGAGGGGGGAGGCTCTGTAGTGGTGTTGGACTGTGCCTGGGTAACCAACTGTCCAGAGGTCCCTGATGGGCCAGGTTGGTCATCCAGATCCAGGCGAGCCGGGTCACTGTCATCACTGTGGGCCTCTTCTGTGGGGGGACTAGATGTTGCTGGCACCTCTTCTCCTGTGACATTAGCTGGGATACCTGTGGTGATGTATATGCAGTGTTATTCTTTATGTGTGTGACATATTGTGCATGTGTGGGTTGCCCTCTATGGTTATTTTTGTCCTGGCAGCTTTTCCTTGTGTGAGTTGTTATGTGGTGGGCTAGGTGATTCTCTAGTGTGCATGCTTTAGTGATAGGTGTCCATGCAGGTCTGAGAGTGGTATCCATGCATTGGTGGTGCATGCTGGGCTTGGCATTGGGATGAGTGGGTTTTGATGGTGAGGTGTGTGGGAGTTGGTGGAGTGATGGGAGTGATGGTGGGGTTGGGGTATGTGATGGCATGCAGGTAGGGGGGTTATAGTAATAGAGAGCTGACTTACCAGAGTCCAGTCCTTCACCTACTCCGGCCAGGCCCTCATGATTGCCAAGACTTGCTCCTCCCATGTTGTTAGTTGTGGGGAGGAGGTAGGGGTCCACCACCAGTCCTCTGTACTGCGAGCTGGTGTCTTGCTGCAATGGAACGCACCTTCCCCCGTAGGTCATTCCACCTCTTCCTGATATCATCCCTTGTTCTGGGGTGCTGTCCCACGGCGGTGACCCTGTCCACGATGCTTTGCCATAGCTCCATCTTCCTAGCAATGGATATCTGCTGCACCTGTAATCCAAATAGCTGTGGCTCTACCCGGATGATTTCCTCCACCATGAACCTTAGCTCCACCTCAGGGAATCTGGGGTGTTGTTGTGGTGCCATGGGTGTTGTGTGAGTGTTGTGGGTGAGGGTGTGTAGGGTGATGTGTTGAGGTGTGTAATGTAAGGTGCGTGGGTGGTGTATAGGTGATGGTGGTATGTGGCTCTGGTTGTGTCAGCGCTCTTGCTGTCTCTCTCTGTTGGCAATGGTTTGTAGTCATAAAGGGTTGTGGGTAATGTGGGTCTGTGTTTTATAGTTGTGTGGGTGTGTGGGTGTGGTGTGTGTATGGATGTCAGGTGTGTGTAGTTTAAATTGTCCAATGTGGTATTGTTTTGAATGTGTGTGTGTATTTTGAGCATGGCGGTATGTACCGCCAACGGTTTACCGCAGTTGAATGTCTGCTGTGTTGATTTGTGGGTCATAATGTTGTTGGCGTAGTTTTGTTGACGGAACGGAGTGGGTTTGGATGCCGCCAGTTTATCACTGACCTTTGGTGTGACGGACTTGTGTCTGTGGTTGAATAGTGACGGATTGGTGTATGTGTGCCATAATATGGTGAACGGATATCCATCGCTGCAGCTGTATGTTGACGGCAGTCAGCATGGCGGTAAGTGTGATTTACTGCCAATGTCATAATGAGGGCCTAAGTCTTTTTTTGAACATGGGCCTTTGCTGTATAAAAGGAATCTGTGAAGTACTAATGTTCTTGAATACACCACCACATTACTTGCATGGAATATGGTCCATGGGGAGCAGGCATTTCTGGACATCATTATGTTTAAATACTTTTCTGTTTAAAGTTTTAACGTATAAATGATACGGTTTGTCAAGCACATATCACTTCTGTAATAATGGAACCCATGATCTGAATCATGTTCTATTCATATTCCCAGCCTTATTGTTATATGGCTGTAAGCAGTTGAGACCATTCTTTTTAACCTTTTCTGCCCATACAACTACTGAAGCAATGCATTCACTGTTCATTACACCAAATAAAACGTTTTGGATTAAAGTTTTTAACTTTTTTAAGGTTTTTAAAACTTGTATTGTATTACTCAGCACAATTTTGTTTTCCAACTACGTAACTGATGGTAGGTTGTAACTGGTTTTAGGATATTATTTTATACTGCTTATTCTCTATCTTTTGTATCTTCCTGTTTTATGTTGACCTCCACGGAGTTCCAAGTAATGAAATAAAACATGACTTGAAAATTTGACTCATGGCTCCTTTACTGGTAGAGGAGCAGAACATTCATTCCATGAAGATTCATCTCTCACATTTGTGATCTACAGCCTATAAAGAATTGGCTTTACCAGGCTAACCATTGATTTCTTTAGCACTAGATGTGTCCCTCTTGCAAAGCTGTTGTCTTCACTGCTCCTGTGGAGTTGACCCTACATTTTACTCCAGAGTGAGCTGAAAAGCAGCCTTTCACCTCAGAAGGCTGTATAGGCCACATGAAGCACTAGCCTGACCCAGAAAAAGGCTAAGAAAAAAGAATGTCCCTTTCCTACATATTTTGATCTTAGTAGTCCAGAGTGGAGGTATCCATCAAACAACTACTATTTTTCAGTAGGCCACAGTCTAAAAAGAAGGATATGGTTATTTTTAAACAAGATGTGCAATAGGATCTGATAGGAAAGCTGTATCTAGACATTTAGGTATTGCTTGGAAACATTGATTGAGTACTAATTAATATCTTGAAACTATGATTGCTTCATTAAATTCAGGTACTTGTGGTTTCTCCAAATGGCACATGCTATATCAGCAATGAGTCCAGATTGGGGCATATAAACTACTAACAAATTATGTTGCTGCAAACAGCTTCAAATATTTGCATAAGATGAACTTAGTGTACGTTTTGCACTTCCCTAAAAGTATGTTACCCCAGGATTAACAATTGGCAAAGAGGTCTGTCTGCCGCACTTGGATGTATCTGCTTCTGAAAGAAGAGCAGTTGCAATTGAAAAACAATGTATCTAGATTGCTACAACTTTTGCATTTCAATTTTATCTTGATGTGAGGACTTCAGGGGGCACATTTACTGATTTAAATTTGAAACCAATATGGCAATCGAAGATGTGTTCTGAAATGTAGAGAGCAAATTAAAAGTTTGAAATGGAGGAGAAATTAAAACATTTCTCTAACTTAACATTTGCTTTGAGGAGGTGTTTTTCTTTGGTCCACGCCCTACCTACCATTGTTGGCAGGTAAGGCATCAAAAACTTGGCAATTCCAATGTACCACGTATAGATGTCTCTTCGACATAAAGTTAGGCAAAGCACTATTTACATTACTTCTCAGGCTACTTTCCAACACCTTCTGTCAATTTTGTAACTTTGCACAAGTGAAAGTGTTGATGCATCTGCTCACAAATGTAGCAAGTAATCTGTTTCTTCAATATAGGTTGTCTGTACTTGCACTCACAGTGCTTCATCCTAGCTTTGATGTGGATTTTCTGTAGGTGTTATATCAAAATATCTGTGTGAAATTGAGTTGTTAGTTGACTGGGGTGTGAGAAACAGCTACAATCAGTTGCAGTGTGAACCACAAAAAGTCTATTTTTACCCCCAAATTTCCTGGTAATATTTAATAACATCCTTGCAAGTGGACCCATTCCTCCTTCCTGGGCAGGAGCTGAAATGATTCCCTTCTATAAGAACGGTCACTGGAATGACCCTCTAAGTTATAGGCCTGTCAGTCTAATTGATTGCTTACAAAAGGTAATTAGCTCAATTTTACTTGATTGCTTGCAAGCATGGATGGAACGTAATGGTATTTTGACTGATCTTCAAGAGGGGTTCCGAGAGGGAGTTAGCACGGTGGACCAGGTCTTTAGAATCCTGTTGATTTATTGGAAAAAATGGTCTTGGGGGTGGTCGACTCTATAATGCCTTTGTTGATTTATGTCCCACATTCTACTGGGTTCCCCACCCCAAGTTACGGCAGACATTAGGGAAAATGGGGATCCCTTTCGACTTGCTGGCTATCATTATCATGGTGCATAGTAAAAATGATGCTCAAGTGTGGTAGGCTCGTCAGCTGACTGACCCTTTTTTGGTGGACCATGGAGTTAGGCACGGTTGTGTTCTAGCCCCTACACTTTTTTCCCTGTCTGGTAATGGGTTTGTTAATCATTTGAATCTTTACAATGGGGATGCTCCCGGGTTGGCCAATGTAAAAATTCCTCCGTTGTTTTTCGCAGATGATATCCTTTTAATATCTATATCGCCTATGGGATTGCAAAACATTTTAGTTTATTTTGAGAGTTGTTGTGCACAGAGGGGCTTAGAAATTAATGTTGAGAAGACCAAATACATGACAATAAACTCTGATTGGGTAGTTAGACCAAGCCCTCAACTTTGCAGGGGTCCCCTTAAAATGGTTTTGTGTGTCTGACTACCTGGGCTTGACTTTGACAGAGAACCTAGAATGGAAAACCTGTATTGAAAAGAGAAGGTTGAGAATGGTGCAGTGTATGGGGGCAATTTTGGGAGCTCATTGAGCCACTTCTTTATGCCCCTTAGATCCTCCTATAAAAAGTTATAGATCACAGGCTTAGGGGACTACCCTCTATGGGGCTGAATAATGGGGGCATCAGACGGTAAGTAACCTCATTGTTGCTGAGAATTGCTTTTTGCACCAGTTAGTTGGTCTTCCTGTTGGTACCCCTCTATTACCACTTAGGCTTGATCTGGGCATTAAGCTTATTAAAGAGGGAGTGGGGATTAGGCTGTTACTATTTTGGCTAAGACTCTGGGCAACTCCTTAGTTACTTCCTTATTGGGAAGCTGTTAGAAATGTATTAATTCTTCCTGGATCTAAACCTCTCCCATGGTTTAATTATGTTAGAGATACTCTTTTCAATGTAGGTTGTAGTGACCTATGGTCAACCTCTGAGTCTCCAACACATATTGGAAAGGAATTATTAAAGAAAAAAAGGTATTGGGAATTTTTAATGGGTCAACATTTTGCACACTCTTCAAATGTTGTGCTGTCATACTCCTTTCTCCAGATCAAGGATGTATTTGCAAGGAATTTATTTTGGATGAAATGGAACCTACCTTGGTAAGGAAATCGTACATGCAGTTTCAGGTACAGCATGCTATCAATTGTAATTTTTTACTTGCAATTGGGAAAGAAGGAACCCATTATTTTCTCTTGTGTTTTATGTGGAACAGCTAATGAGACAGAAGAACATATCTTTTTCACCCGACCTACGCTATGTGTAGGAAACTTTCGATTCTCCCTTTGTGTCAGTCATTGGGTGTAAGAGAATGTAAAACGTCTGAAAACTTATGTTAATCTCTATCTAACCTTTGCCATTTCTCGGATTCTCCTAACAATGTGAAGAATAAGGCAACATGCATATGCACAGTAATTGATATAGGTGGTCATTACAACCCTGGCAGACGGTGTAAAAGGTGCGGTAATACCGCAAACAGGCTGACAAAAAAAGGGAATTATGACCCTGGCGGAAACCGCCAACAAAGACAGCCACTTTAACACACCGCCCGCCATGGCGGTACAGACAAGCAGCGCAGCGGTTACCGCCAACAGACAGGCGGAAGACAATGTACCGCCCACACCATTACAACCTGCCAATCCGCCACCTTTTCCGGGGCGGATTCACCATGGATAAAAACACGGTGGAAACAGCTTTAGCTATGGGAAAACGCTCACCTTCTACACATCCCACGAGGAACGACGACTCCATGGACCCGAAACTCCAAATACTACCTGCCCTTGTCTTTCTGCTCCTTCACGACCAACAGCGATGTAGGCGCAGAAGATACCGGTGAGTACTGCATCTACGACACGGGGGAGGGGGAGGCAAAAGTTAGGGGGACACCCACCAAACACCCCCACCCTCGCATAGTACAACATACACACCAATGCTGTCAAAAATATCACATTAACAACCCACAATCCCCCCGGAAGAATGCAAAGACAATGCGAATTTCGGTCAAACATTGTAATGTGCCAATATACATGTCATACAAAAATATACAGATATATATCTCAAAATCACTCATAATTATATATACAATACAAGAAGTAGTGCAGATATGTACACAACAATGTCCGTGCACAAACAGTCCAAAAATGCGTGGGCAAGGCCCACAAAAGATACCTGACCAAAATCGGAGAGAACACTGCCGGGGCATCAGATAGAAACACTACAGGCACCTCAGGGGGAAGGGAAGGGGGGGCACCTCAGCCACATGAATGCGAAGCCAGATCCACGACGTGGCTCCATGCCCATTGATGTATCCTGGGGAGTGCAAAGCCACAGTCTCTCAAGTCTCTACAGTGGGTGGGTTGCCCACTGTGCCATCCTGGGGAGTGCAAAGCCACAGTCTCTCAAGTAGATGCAGGTCTACACTGGTTCTGGAGGGGGACTGGTGCCCAGACTGGATGACTCTCCCCGTGAAAGTTCCTGTCCTGTCACTGTTCCAGCTGCACATGGGATAAGGATGCCTGATGTGGCGGTACATTCATTCCTACACGGTGCATGCCCTGTTCAGCTGTGCTTTGCCATGGTGGTTCAGGACTGTTCAGCGGTGCTTTGCCATGGCGGTCTTTGCCCTGTTCAGCGGTGCTTTGCCATGGTGGTTCAGGACTGTTCAGCGGTGCTTTGCCATGGCGGTCTTTGCCCTGTTCAGCGGTGCTTTGACATGGCGGTCTTTGCCCTGTTCAGCGGTGCTTTGACATGGCGATTCTGATACTGACATTGGTGTGTGGCATGACGATTTCCACACTGGACATTGGTGTGTGGCATGACGATCTCCACACTGTACATTGGTGTGTGGCATGACGATCTCCACACTGGACATTGGTGTGTGGCATGACGATCTCCACACTGGACATTGGTGTGTGGCATGACGATCTCCATACTGGACATTGGTGTGTGGCACGACGATTTCCACACTGGACATTGGTGTGTGGCATGACGATTTCCACACTGGACATTGGTGTGTGGCATGACGTTCCATCATTGGCCAGCGGGGCTGTGGCATCCTGGCCCCTCCTGGGCTGTGACTCCGGCGGTGGTCTCTGGACCAGTGACGATACTTGGGCCCTCCTGGGCTGTGACTCTGGCGGTGGTCTCTGGACCAGTGACGATACTTGGGCCCTCCTGGGCTGTGACTCTGGCGGTGGTCTTTGGACCAGTGACGACGGTGCTGGCGGTTGTGTCTGGACCGCCGGAAATGATGGCGCACTTCTCCGCCGTGACACTCACAACAGGCTGGGCAGACTTCCTCTGGACCTTCCCCACCTTTTTTGGAGTTACAGCTGACTCACCAATCGCCTTCGATCCCATTTCACTTGTTGACCCACCAGGTGTCTTGACATGGTCCCGTTGTCCACTCTCCAATTTCGGAGCCTTTACAGGGGGTGGGCTGCCAGTGCCTTGGCTCCGGGTCCTACTGCCTGCCCTGGTGGACGGTGCACTCCAAAAACCTGGAATACGCACCACTGGTACTGGAGGCTTTTTGGCTGAGGCGCTATGACGGGACTGATGAATTGGAGGGGGGGGGTGGTGGCAAAAAGGTCAATTTGACATAGGGACAGTTTCTGACGGACACTGGGATGGGCAGCTGGAGGGGGTCTGGGAGTGGAGGAAGAGGAGGTGGTTGTAGGAGGTGTCACTTTAGCTGTTTTGGGTGCAGGTGCAGGTACTGGAGGCTGTCGTGAGGTGGATGGATGTTGGGTGAGTGATTGCCGGCGTTTGGGTACTTTGGGAGGGGGCGTCACTGACACACTGGGAGAGGACACAGGGGACGTGTAAATGGCAGTGGAGGTGGTGAGTGCAGGTGAGCGGCGTGTGGTGCTGGGTGTCCTGGTGCGAGTCCTAGTGCCTGTAGATGTGGTGCATGCAGGTGTGTGTGTAGACGAGACTGGGTGGGAGAAGGGAGAAGAGGAGGAGGGGGACACAGTGGAGACAATGGATGTTGCTTTATCTGTATGGGTGTGATGCTTGTGTGAGTGCCTGTGGTGTGTGTGGTGCCTATGTTTGCTTGAGCTACTTGGGTGTGTTGACTTGTGTGCATGCTGGTCTGTAGGTGTGCTTGGGATGAGCTGGGGTACAGGGGATTGGGTCTGGGTGGAGGAAGTTGGAGGGGGAGGCTGGACACAGGGACTATGGCTGCCATCAGTGCTGAGGCCAGAGATTGCAGGGTTCGCTGAAGGGCAGCCTGACCAGAATGAATGCCCTCCAGCAATGCATTACCATGTTGCAACTCTCGTTCTACACCCTGGATGGCATTCACAATGGTAGACTGCCCAACAGTGAGTGACCTGAGGAGGTCAATGGCCTCCTCACTGAGGGCAGCAGGGGTGACTGGGGCAGGGCCTGAGGTGCCTGGGGCGAAGGTGATGCCCACCCTCCTGGGTGAGCAGGCACGGGGCGAACGCTGAGGGGCTGCTGGGAGGGCGGTGCTGGTAGGTGGGGTGGCGGCTGTACCTGTAGAAGTGGGGCGCACAGATGGTGCCGCCACCACAGGGGAGCTCCCATCGGCGGACGAGTCCGTGTCGCTGGTTGTTGATCCGGTGGCCGACGTGAAGCTCCCCTCGCCCTCCGTCCCACTGGTGCATTCAGAGTCTGTGGTGTGGCCCTCCATGGCCATGTGGGATGCAGCTTCCTCGTGCTCCGGTGCCACTGTACCTCCGCCTGATGATGCTGATGTACAAAAGGACAGGGAGAGCAGGAAAAGGGGGGGGAGACAGAAGAAAGAGAGTTTTAGTGCATGGCATACCGCTACCGTTGGCGGACAAGACAGACGCAGCAGCCCCATGCATAACGCCGTGCTCCTGCCCTCTGCACATGCAAATTCTGGGATATGGCAATGGTGGAAATCTGCGCACATGGATGCCACAGGGGCAACTACACCTCAACTTGCCACTCTTCTGAGGTGGGGTAGAGTGCCACATGGCCTACATTACGGAGGGGCCTTGCCTACCTAACTCGCCCTGGCCTAGGGACACCCAAAGCCCACCTCCCCCACCCAGACCCCTCCACTGCACGCAAAGTCAGCAGAATGAGGTTGTACTCACCCCTTGTGTCTGCTGTGATGTCCTTAAGCGCCCATCCAACTCCGGGCAGGCAACCGCCTGTATCCGGAACATCAGGGGGGTCATGGTGCGACGGGCACCCCTCCCACGTTGGGAGGTCATCCCCAGCTGACCCTCCCTCCGCCGTCTTCTTGCTGCAGCGGCAAATGTCCTCCCATCTCTTCCAGCAGTGGGTGCCCCGTCTCTGGTGGGCCCCCAGGGTCCGGACCTCCTTGCCGATGGCACGCCAAATGTCCCTCTTCTGGTGGGCGCTGACCTACATGACATGCACAAGGGAAGAGGAACAGTCATTACCAACTGCACCATCAATGTGTGTGGCCCCCTCCATACTCGGACCATGTGGCCCATTTATTCCCATGCTTTACTGTAGTATGACTTCTGCCCCCTTCCCTCTTCCACCCAGCCCTGTCCACCCAGGTCTAGCCCCTACAACGTGCTCTCTGTGTACTAACCTGTCGGTCTGGAGGACCGTAGAGTAGCATGTACTGAGGGAGGACCCCATCCACAAGTTTCTCCAACTCCTGTGCAGTGAAGGTAGGGGCCCTTTCCCCAGACGCAGCAGCCATTGTCGCTTCCAGACCGAGGTCACAGCAGCACTAGCAGTGTAGGTCCTCTCCTGTCGAAGGTCAGGTATCTAGTGAGTGAACAGATAGAAAATGGCGGTGACGTCCGCAGCGGTGATGTGCGCGGCGGGGTGCATCATCACCGCCGGCGCACCTGTTCATTGGCTCCTGGGACCCATAGGGTCCAATGTTAACCAATGCAGCATTGCGGCGCGCTCTACGACTGCCTACCGCAACGCTGCGCAACGCCAGCGCTGTTACCCCACAATCACATTGTCCCAGTTTAGAGGTCAGGCAGCCGCCATTTCAGGGGCCCACATGGATTAATTTTCAACTACGTTACACATACTGAGGCCTACACTCAACACACATACAGGAAGGGTTTATTGTCTGGTGTAGTCTTGTGTGTGACTGTGGGTACATACCTAGAGGAATAGTGACTGTTTCTTCGCTGTTGTCCTTCTTAGGCACCGTCAGCTGGGACATATGAGAAGATGGCGGAATCCTCTGGTGTACCGACCGCTGGTGGACCTGTTGACAATGGAAGAGAGACATTTAATCGTCACCTACCGGTTTGACCGTGCCACAATCCAGGAACTATGTACCCAGTTGGAGCCAGACCTGATGTCACCAATCCGCCATCCGACTGGAATCCCCCCTGACGTGCAGGTGCTGTCAGTGCTCCATTTCCTTGCAATTGGGTCTTTTCAGACAACAGTGGCCATGGCATCAGGGATGTCACAGCCTATGTTTTCCAACGTTTTGTCCAGAGTGTTGGCTGCCCTGCTGAAACACGTAAGGAGATACATCATTTTCCCTGAGGTGGAGGATTTGCCTACAGTGAAAGGTGACTTCTATGCCCTTGGACATATCCCCAATGTCATAGGTCCCATGTAGCTCTGGTCCCCCCGCAGGAGTGAACAGGTGTACAGGAACAGGAAGAGTTATCATTCCATGAATGTACAGATGGTATGTTTGGCAGACCAGTACATCTCGCAGGTAAATGCTATGTTCCCTGGCTCTGTGCATGACGCCTACATCCTGCGGAATTGCAGCATCCCTGATATGATGGGTCAACTCCAGAGGCACTGTGTATGGCTATTGGGGGACTCTGGTTACCCCAACCTTTCCTGGCTATTGACCCCAGTGAGGAATCCCAGGACCAGGGAAGAGGAACGGTACAATGATGCCCATGGGCGGACTAGGAGGGTTATCGAGCGCACCTTCGGCCTCCTTAAGGCCAGGTTCAGGTGCCTCCATATGACAGGTGGGTCCCTATTCTACTCACCGAAGAAGGTGTGCGACATCATCATCGCCTGCTCCATGCTCCATAATTTGGCATTGTGACGCCAGGTGCCTTTTCTGCAGGAGGATGATCCAGATGACGGTGTTGTGGCAGCTGTGGAGCCTGTGGAGCCTGTGGACAGTGATGAGGAGGAAGCTGAGGAAGAAGAAAACGACAACAGGGAGTCAGTCATACAGCAATATTTCCAGTGACACACAGGTGAGAACATTTTCATTTTTACCATTACATTAACTTTCACACATCTACCTCTATCCTGTACCGACATTTCACTCACTATTTGTTAACTGAGTTGTCCCCTTTCATTTCAGTTTCACAAATGTGGTAACCTACGTGTCAACTGTTTGCATCCTTGAAGGGCTTGTGATGTGTGACATAGGTATGTTAGCCTTCCAATGGGTAACCCATTATGAAACTGTAATTGATAATACAGAATTACAATCATAGACTGACTCCAGTTTTTTTTTAGTGTTTCAAGGGTGTTTATTTAAGTGCTAAAAAATGAAGGGGGGTTGTAAAATGGTGATGGTGGAGGAATGTCCAGTCTATTAGTCTCACAGGTACATTGCACATCTGCCCATTGGAAGTGGAGCTGGGGCAGTTCCGATTTGGACAGGGTAACAAAGTGGCACAGTGTGGGGACAATCAGGGTGGTCTTATTTCCTGGCGGGGTCTTGCCATCTTGCTCTGTCCTGTTCCTGGATCCCAGGGCCCGCTTGCGTGGTGGTTGTCCGTCTGCAGGGGATGGGGTGCTGGTGTGTTGGTCCTGTGGCGGGCGTCCTGTCCACTAGCGCCGGCGGAGGTGGTGGGCAGTTCATCGTCGTGGCTAGTGTCAGGGGCCCGTTGGAGTGCCACGGTGTCCCTCAAGGTCTTTTGAATGTCCGTCAGCACCCCTACGATGGTGCCCAGTGCGGAGCCGATGGTCCTGAGCTCCTCCCTGAACCCCAAATATTGTTCCTCCTGCAGACGCAGGGTCTCCTGCAACTTGTCCAGGACCGTCACCATCGTCTCCTGGGAGTGGTGGTATGCTCCCATGATGGAGGAGAGGGCCTCGTGGAGAGTTGGTTCCCTTGGCCTGTCCTTCCTCTGTTGCACAGCAGCCCTCCCAGTTCCCCTGTGTTCCTGTGCCTCCGTCCCCTGGACCGTGTGCCCACTGCCACTGCCCCCAGGTCCATGTTGTTGTTGGGGTGGTGGGTTACCCTGGGTGCCCTGTAGTGGTGGACACACTGCTGATTGACCTGTCCTGGGTAGGGAGGTTTGGGCCCGCTGGGTGGGTGCTGTGCTGGTGTTACCAGAGGGTGGCAGCTCGGTGTTGGGCTGTGGCTGGGCAAGGGGAACCGACTGTCCTGAGGCCCACGATGGTCCGGGCTGGTCATCAAGATCCAGTAGGGCAGAGCTGCTCTCGTCACTGTGGGCCTCTTATGGGGGTGGAGTGGTGTTGTCTGGACCCTCTGGTGTGGTGACGTTCCTTCGGGTTCCTGCGGGGGTATTAGTACATGATTATTGCATGTGTGTGTTTCATGGTGTGCAATGAGTGGGTGTGCGTGAACCCCAGTGCAGGCATTCCTGTGTGGGGGCTTGTGTGCTGATGGTTGGGGGGTGTTCTGGGTCTGTGCAGTGGGCATGCTTTAGTGATGGGTGTCTATGTTTAGTTGTGTCATGCAGGTCTTGGGGTTGGGATGGGTGGTTGGTGTCATGGGTAGATTGGTGAGGATTTGGGGTGATAGGGGAGGATGTGAGGGTGGGGGTGTGTGATTGCATGCAGGTAGGGTGGGGATGTGATAGTTAAGATTTGACTTACCAGTGTCCGTTCCTCCAACGACTCCTCCGAGGCCCTCAGGTTGCAAGATGGTCAAGACTTGCTCCTCCCATGTTGTTAGTTGAGGGGGAGGAGGTGGGGGTCCGCCGCCAGTCCGCTGTACCGCGATGTGGTGCCTGGATACCGTTGAACGCACCTTCCCCCGTAGGTCGTTCCACCTCTTCCTGATGTCCTCCCTATTTCTTGGGTGCTGTCCCACTGCGTTCACCCTGTCCACTATTCTTTGCCATAGCTCCATCTTCCTGGCTATGGATGTGTGCTGTACCTGTGAGCCAAATAGCTGTGGCTCTACCCGGATGATTTCCTCCACCATGACCCTGAGCTCCTCCTCGGTGAAGTGGGGGTGTCTTTGACGTGCCATGGGGTGGTGTAGGTGATGTGTGGGGTGGTGTATGTGTTGATGAGTGTGGTGAGTGTAGTGGTATGTGGTGTTTTGTGCTTGGATGTTGTGTGGGTGAGGGTGTTGTGTGCCTCTGTGTAATGGGGTTGTCTATTCTGTGCTCTCTTTCTGGCCTTCTCTCAGAATTCTTGGTCGTAGGGGTTTGTGGGTGATGTGGGTGTGTGTTTTATATTGTGTTGGGTATGTGGGAGTGGTGTGTGTATGTGTATCAGGTGTGTGTATTTGTAAATGTCCAATGTGGCTGTGTTTTGTAGATGTGTGTGTATTTTGAGCGCGGCAGTGTGTACCGCCAATGGAATACCGCGGTTGAAAGACCGCCGCGTGGATTCGTGGGTCGTAATAGCATGGGCGTGTTTCTGTTGGCGTGGAGGTGGAGGATTTGTTTCCGCATGTTTATCGCGGACCTTTGGTGTGGCGGTATTGTGTGGGTGTCTGAATTTCGGCGGATTCCGTGATGTGTGTCATAATAGCTGTGGCGGTCTACCGCGGCCGCGGTGGTGTATTGGGGGTCTTCTGCACGGCGGTAAGCGCCTTATACCGCCAATGTTGTAATGACCCCCATAGTGTCATAGATCTTTTAATTATGAAAATCCCTCAGGTATTAGATTATCATTCAAACAACACACTTTATTGTGATCTGTCTAGGATAGTGATGAATGATTGTGTTATATACTGGAATTTGTTTACATTTTCGAGGATTAATGTTTTTTTTTAAAACTGTATTTTAATCAATATGTGTTTATATGGGTTTGCATTGCCCTTTTGGGATGTATTTATGTTTGAGTTTTGCTCTTTTTAGTTGTATATATCTATTTATTATGTTTTTTAAAATGTGCTTTTATGGTTGGAATGACTGAAATAAAGTATAACTTTGAAGTAAAATAATTTAACCTATGCTTAACCCTGGGTAACTTGGCACAAAAAGCAGTCAGGTTAATCCTAGAGGCTATGTTTTGAGTGTTTATAGCACACAAACAGCAATATAGAGTAAATACAACACAATAAAAATCCCAAACCAATTTAGAAGAATATACTACATTTTAATAAATTATTTGACAACAAAACCATTAAAATCCAGGTAGCAGAACTGGAGTTATGATTTTTAAAAGGTTAAGGTTCAAATAGGAGGTCCTCAGTTTTGGAAAATGCCCAACTAGGCACAATGTGTGCGGGTGACCCTGTGGAGAGGGCCATTTCTAACAATATTAATACAGAAGTATCATCTGACATATAGTTACTGCGCTCTAAATATCATTCACAAGAATATCGCTCCTTTGCTGTAATTTTTTTATAATTAATTTCAATAGATAGATATATTTGTAAGCAGTATTTAGGACAAAATATTTTTGTCAGAGGATATTTAATCCATAATATTCTAGAGCAATACCTTTATTTATGGAAATATCCATGTATTTATGCTGTAAACAAACAGGTTTTAACTCTTAGCCCCTAGGAAGTAATTTGCCGCATTGTTTAAGTTAGCAGAGGAGTAGCCCAATAAGTTGAAAGTTTGTTTCTGTGCTAGAGTGGTCCACTACAGGTTACAAGCTGGAATTACAGCATGACTTACTCAGCCTTCCATCCTCCTGGAGATTGGTAAATTGAGTACCGTGAATGGATAATATTAACACTTAGCAACTGCAGCAGTACATAAAAAATAAGGTATTGATGTTATATAGCCCCACATTCCTCTTGATGACAATCTTTAACATCAGAATTTGCCAAAAAACTTGACAGAGTCATTTCCATCTACCTGTGAGATACTCTTTGTCAGAACCCCATTCAGAGGGCTGTGGGGCAAGCAGGAACGACTATGCCCAACTGTGGGGGTTGAGGCCTTTTGCTCCTGATGTCCTGCAGCTTGATTTATTATGGCTCCTAAGCAATTGGGTCAAGTAGCTCTTCAGTACTTGGCTGTCAGGAATATCATCGTCCAAACACATCAAGGCTCCTTCGTGGGGAGGTGGATACAGGGGAGTGATTACAGGTTCACAACTCAAAATACTTGCAGTAGCACCAATACACTACAATACAATACACTACACTACTTGCTGGTCCCGTTCAGCTCTTTGTCATACAGGGCTACCGTCACTCTACTGCATGGGGCCTTAACCTGATTTGCCCAGAAGATTCTTTCATGGTGGCCCTTCCTGGAATATAGAATTGTCTGCTGTCAACCATGGAAGGACTACAGCCCGCTGTGCACAGCAGTCTGTTTATGCCGGTCCTTCTTGTCATAAGGGGTTGCAGAGCTCTCCTAGCACACAGGCTCTGGCTTGCTCGTCAAGGGACAGTCACAGTTCACTTCACTTTGGCCCCTCCTGGCATATGGGACCACTGAGGCTTCACTGCACAGAGAGGTTCAAAGCTCACTACACAGTGGGTCTCCTCTTCCATTTGAGGGCCACCAACTATTCTCTGCACATTGACAACAACCTGATTTGTGTAGCTGCCATATCCTTGCACCTCACAAAGGGAGTCAACTCAGTAGGATTCCCTACTGGACTCTGCTCCCTCCACACTCTCCTCTTCATCACAGGGCGCAACAGTCTTGGTAAACAGGTAGGTGCTGGTGCTCCAGGCTCTAGGGCAGGTGGTCTGAAATTCCCAGGGTGATCTTCCCTCATCCAGCTGGAGGCTAGCATGCTTTTGTCCCCAGTTCTGGTCAGAGGCAGATATCTTGCAGAACTCCTCCTCTCACTGACCAACTGGCTGCTTGACAGTCGAAAGCTGACAATTCTTAGGGTCTCAAGGTCCCCTTCTTATATCCCATTTCCAGACAATCAATTTGATTTAGATTCTGAGGGCCTCATTGAGAGTTTGGTGTTCAGACTTCCAGACCGCCATGTTGATGGTCCTAAAATGACCGCCATGTTGGCAGTCTTTCTGTCCTCCCTATTATGAGTTATAAAGGTAGGACCCCTGACCAACATGCAAAACTAGCAGACCACCAGCAGCCCATAGGCCTGGAAATAGGCAGTCTGACCTCCAGCGCCCTCACCACAACAACCAACTACTGACCGTATTACAAGCACACAGTTGCCATGTTAGACCCCCATGGCGGACAGCCAATGGACGTCCAAACCACGGCTGTCCGCAGTTACTAAAGTAATATATAACTGCACATTGGATAAATTTAATAAAAAAACAGCTGACACACATTGCCACACTGGACAC
This sequence comes from Pleurodeles waltl, assembly GCF_031143425.1. Classification (NCBI taxonomy): domain Eukaryota; kingdom Metazoa; phylum Chordata; class Amphibia; order Caudata; family Salamandridae; genus Pleurodeles; species Pleurodeles waltl. Next base: position 498,863,296 of record NC_090436.1, on the reverse strand, counting down.
ACATGTAAAGGACACTATAAAACACACCCCATTCACACATCACACTCCTTAGCATTTACACTGTAACACACAGCGGCAAGAGTGACTTTCTCCACACAGTACAGATACTAGGCACTACTGTTTTTCACCATCCCATACAACACCCTGCACACACTTTAGTCCATTCACACCCTTTTGCCCTTTTCCTGTTTAGTAAGTCACTGTCACCTGTTTTTGTTTTGTTCCACAAATGTCAAGTTCCAAAAATCCCTGTTTTTCTGAGGATGTGTTAAGAGTCATGGTGGATGAAATCATAAGAGTAAAGCCTGAGTTGTTTGTAGCTGAAGTCCAGCATACTTTTCTCAGTAGGAAAATGGAAATGTGGGACAGGATAGTCCAAAAAAGTCAATGTTGTAGACACCATCCTGTGCACAAGGGAGGACATTAGGAAGAAGTAGAACAACCTGAGGGTCAAGGTCCGTTCCTGGTCTCCAGGCACCAGCTGCAGGCCAAGAAGACTGGTGGTGGCTCTCTCGATGCCCCATTACATCTTTTTCCATGGGAGGAGAAGGTCTTGGCCATCTTGCATCCTGAGGCCTTGACAAGAATACCTGTGGGAGTGGAGTCTGGTAAGTCACAAAACTAAACATGTCACCAAAATGCAATGTCTTGCATGTTCAGAGCTCACTGCTTGCCACTTTTACTGTCACTCCACTCACCAGTCCAAAGAGCTCTATTTGGCAGCTCACATTTGAAGTGTACTCACTTGGGGTGGTGACATTTGTATTGTGTGTAGTACAGGGACTGACATGACTCCATCACCCAGCAGGCTCTGTTTCTATAACTCCAAACACCAGACCAGTGGTCACTTCTTCAAATACCCCTGCTTGGTACCTATCCATTTAAGGGTACACACCAGGGTAGATAGCATTTGTCAAGTGTGTGTGGTACAGGCACTGACCTGAATGCAACTCCAAGGAGGCACAATTCCTGTCACTACAAACATTAGCACAGTGGTCACATGCTACAATACATCTGTCAGTAAACTCTCAATTGAAGTTTACTCACCTGGGAGGATACCATTTGTCAAGAGTGTGGTATATAGAGTGACCTGACTGCCAGTCCTAGGAAGCACTGTTTCACTAACTCCAAACTTGAGACCATTACTCACTTGTCCAAATACCCTTGCCTGGTAACTTTCAATTGAAGTTCACCAACCTGGGAGTGACCAAGATACAGATTATGCTCACCTCTGATATGTGTCTGGCCACTTAGCTCCATCTTGACCAGCTAACCCAAGATGAAACTGTTGAGTACAGGAAGGACAGCTTTCCCATACGAACCAATTATCCCAAAGGCCTCAAGATGCATCACCAGAATTGTATTGGCAGCAGACACACTCACACTGCACTGCCCACATGATGACTCCAGTCACATATACAACGTTTGGGTCAGCCTGCGTAACAATCAACTGGGCCTTAAAATGGCCAAAGACATATCTTGCTTAGCCACTGTTTTGCCTGCACCGGTGACAAGAAGGCATTCTCAGACCATCCTCTCAAGTGCCAATGATCTGACCATTTTAAGCGCTGCTTGACTTAGATGGAATTGGCATGCTTCACAAATGGCAGGTCAATACAACCAACATCATGGCTACTTGCCACAATAGGGTTAACTACAAAATAACTTTGTGCAAGGTCTATGCTTAATGTAACACTAAATTGCTGGAGGAAGATGTCACAATACAACCAGTAGAATTGTATCTTTCACATCAAATGGTCAAGCTGCCACTGGGCACACAGAGGCCACAGAAGAGACTGCCACCACCACCCTAGATGAAGCCCTCAGTGAAGAAGAGACTCCTGGGCATCTGGATGTGGAGGACGGTTCTGGCCCATCTGGGCAATCTGATCAGACACCAACAGTGATTCTCACTGTGGCCACATCAACACCTCCCAGCCCGGTTGCCTCAACATCAAACACAACCAATCGCCTCCCAACCTCTGCTCCGCGCACAGTGTCTACCATCTCGTGCCTCCCAGTCCTGGATCATGAGTTGCAGCTCAATACTTTGGACAATGAGGGTCCAGAAACCAGTGGAAGAGGGTGCTATGTTGCAAGGGCATAGGAACAGTGGGGGTAGGGTGTAAGGGAGGGATGCTGTGGGCTAGTGAGGTGAGGCCACTGGGGCTGCTCCTGGCCACGTCACCATCAACCATGTCTCAGGAGTCTCAAGGAGTGATGGGTCAGGTCATGGCTGAACTCTGGGAAATCAAGCAGATACAGAGAGATATCTGTAGGGATATGCATAGACAGTGGTAGGCCTACAATATCAACATGGTCTCCCTATTAAGGGTGTTAAGGGACATTGACACCACTCTGAGCAGGGCTTTACAACACCACTCCACCCCTTCCTGTGGCACATCAATACCAGACCTTTCTTCATTGGTGCCAGTCACTGGAAGGGAGGCCCTGCCAGTGGAACAAGCCCTGGACACCCCTGCTTCTATAACAGCAGACCCCCCCCACTATGCAAGCGGGACATCTGGCAAATACTCCAGGGGGTGCAGATGGCAAGACACCCACCCCTGCAAGCAAGAGACCTCTTCCTAAAGGAACTCCTTATTGTGCCACACATTCACTCTGTTGACTGATCCTGAACAACCTACAAGTTCTAAAGTGAAAAGTACTATGGACTTTGCTGTGGAATCTACTCCAATGATTTCATTCACCATGATTGACACTTTCACTTTATAATTGTTCTTCTTTTCTTTCAAAATTGTATTTACTACATCATCAGCACTGTAATAAATTCACCAATCACAAACTCATTGCCTGCTTCAACATTTGCCATGTAGAGATGTGAGACCATGTGAACCATATGATGAAGACGTAACTCACTTCTGCAAGGAGGGATATGTTACAGGTACACAGTGTCATGCTCAGGATTACAACCATCACACACAAACACATATTTACAAGTGTCTGATCACACCAAACATTTTATTCCAGTGTACAAATGTCTGGACCCTTTTGACACAAAAATGTGTGGCTTATACTGAATCAAAGTGTATATTCCAGGGTATTGCCCCTAGGACCACGAAAGGGAGGGATTTGTCAGACATTGTACTGTAGAATAGGCAAACATTAAAGTGGATGAGCCTTATTGCAAACCACAACAAAGTAATCCAACTTCACATAATCCAAGATGCAGATAGATAACAGTACCACAGTTGCTGATCACAGGGCCATCATAATCCAAAGACAATGCATCTGGTGGCATGACACATACATGGGTCAGTGTTGTGGCACGGGCACTGTGGCCTGCATTGATAAAACACATCTATAGCTACATGTAGATTATAAAAGAATAGTGTTTAGACAATGTGAAGGGAGAATGACTTGCTCGCAATCTATGATTACATATTTCATCGCCACATGATGAGGCACATGATGCATTTGTCCCACCACAGCACACATACAAGTCAAACGTGCACTTCTGACCTTCCACCCAAACACTATGTAAGCTACCTTGGCATAGCTCTCATACACCCCAAATGTGTGTCTTACATTACCTGGAACAATCCATGTCCATGTTGAATGTCAGAACTGCATCAGATACCTTCCAATGTCACAACTCTGAAATGCCCACATGAGGATTTCATGGTGACGGTACCTGTACAAAGACAAAACAAGGAGTATAGGTTTGAAAACATACTTATTACACAAGCAACTGGAAATGTAATTACATTGTAAGTCAACTGACACAAACAAAGCCATACCATCAAGCTGGGTATATGTCAAAGGGTAACGCTTCAAGCAGCCTTTGGCTGAATATTAAGCGTATCAGCTCCTTATTTGTTGAAAAAACACTCAACTCAACTCATTCTCACAACTACAGTTCATTATAGAGTCGCAGTCATTACATCACATGATATACTTACCCTCATTAAAAGCAGCTGTTGATGAAATCTTACCGCAAGTCAGCTCCTTACTCTTCACCACTGTCATCCTCACTTGGCATTTCAGGAGTCTCACCTAGTGGCACTGTAGGCTCTTTCTCCTCTAGGATGTATGGGATATTCCTCTGCAGGGCGATGGTGTGAAGCATACAGCATGTCACAGTGATCCGACACACTGTTACTGATGCGTGGAGGAGGGCTCCACCAGTCCTGATCAGACACCTAAATCTGGCCTTCAGGAGCCCAAAAGCCCACTCCACTACGCGTGTGTTCTTACATGGGCCTCATTGAAGTGGACTTCCCCTGGCGTAGTTGAATATCTTAGTGGAGTCAACAAAATGGAGTCAACAATCAAAGACGGTTTGGATATGCAGAGTCTCCTGTTAAGGAATGGGACATAAGTGCAACAATAAGGGTTAGATGAATCAAAGTCCTGGTTTGCTTTTCCTAATTAGCGAATTTTAAGAAATTGCTATTTGAGGAATGCAAAATGGGATGTAAGAAAATAGCGAGTCCCTAATTGTGATTTCTTAAAATTCACAATCGCTATTAGAGAATCGCTATTAGGGAATGGGACTCCATTCATTCCAATGGGGGGTGTGAATGGTTTTGCATTTCCAAATTTGCGGATACCTGTTAGGAATTCACAATTTAGGTAATTCAAATCCATGGGTGGTGAGGGCCTAAGACCACTTTGATGAACCCCCCCCCAAAGAAAGTGTGCACATGTAAAGCGCACAGATGCCCTAGGGCTACGTGCATGCTACATGGCACTTTTAAAAATGCATTCTAAATGCATTTTTTAAATTGCACATGGTTACCACCAAATTGGATTTGGTGGTAATTGCATTTCCTAAATACCCAGTACGCATTTAGGAAATGCATGATACATGTGCTTTGGAAATCGCAAATAGGAATTCCCTATTTGTGATTTCCTATTTCGGGAATCGCAATTTGCAACACAGACATGACTTGTACAATGGGTGGTATGCTGGTGGGATAACTAAAGCTGCCATCAGATCTGTCCCCAACTGATGACATAAGTCCACTATTGTTTGCCTATCCAGGTAGTAATATGTTTTTATGTACTTTTGCTCCATGGTTTGAAGGTCTGGCAGTGGACAGTAGACAGGAGGTTGTCACATCCTTCCTCTCGCTGGGTACCTATGTATGACAAGACATGATTTGAAACTTTAGTCAGTGTGTCATAATGCATGTCAATAATATCATATGACAAGGCATTTCTGACAGGATAGACATGGCAACCAGTACATATTACAGTTGCAAATAACACAAGGGTCACATGTGCCTCCATGGTTTTCCACACATGTGTCCATAACATGTATATGGACCAAACTCAAAAGATGTGCAACACAATTGTTCCTCAAACTGTGACTGTGTATCCTGACTACCAAAATTACCTTCAGCAGTGGTGGACTGTGCCCCACTGTTAAATGTCATCTGTGCCCTGCAAAATAGTTGAGTAGCAGCACCTACATGACAAGACAGGATAAGAATGTTTGTTAGGTAAAAAAAAAATTTTGCAGGTGTGACACAGTTTCTAAATCCCAAAACAGCATTTCAGGCTGCCAAAATGACGGCTGCCTGACCTCCTCTACTGGACATTAGGAACCGCTTGTGACCACTGGTGGAAATTGTCATGGTGGTAGGGGGTTGCAACTGCGACATACACAGCCATAGACTAACGTTGTTGCAAGTGGCGGTCTCGGGCCAATGGCGGTGTTCATCAGCATTAATGACTGTGTATGTGACGGACGTGACCGCCATGTTCTGCAGATTCACTCACTTAACTTCTGACACTGCTGCCAGCAACATCTCCATGACCTGGGTGCTGTGTGGCTCCTCTGGGAGCAATCATGCCACATCAAGCAGGTGATGGGGCCCCTGCCTTCTCCAGAGAAGCTGGGGAGGCTGGTAACTGGGGTCCTACTCCTGTATCTAAAGCTCTATGGCTCACCAGAGGAGCAGGTAAGTACCTCATGCACACAATCTTCTCTATACTTCACCATCCATTCCCTCCTCCCAGGCTAGGATGTGCCTATGTGTGCCAGTTAGACTTCTTGTCTATCCATTAGAAAAAGGAGCTATGTAGAGCCATCGGCAAAAAGGTGCGGACCCTGGAGGTCCACAGCTGGCAGCATACCCAGCATACCCACTGTCGGAAATAGTGGGCCCCGAAGATCACAGAGGTCTACAGAGGTCCAGCTGGGGACTGTCTTCCAACGTTGGGTTGGGCTAGGTGCCATTCAGACCATAACCCTCTAATGGTCCGCATTCTGGAAGTGCCTTACCCAGACCATAATGGATGTTTGAGGACAGCGCAGCAGCCACAAGGTGGTGAGTACAGGGCATAGTCTTGCCTTTCAAATTGCCAAGTAAATGTGTTCTGACAGCACCCCCTGACAATTAGAGATGAGCAATGTGTAACATAGTAGATGAATGATTATTTGTGTAGACGTGTGCTGTATATTGATGTGCTCTAGGTGTACAATCCACAAACAACTTGCTCTCCAAGGACGACATATAGCTGTGTACAGTGATCAATCAAGTACTGTTTGTTGTTACGGTGGGTGTAAATTATATGCAACAGACCACTATTCCTCAATGTTACGAGCCAAAGGTCAGTACGCGATGGATCACTGTCCTCAGCCTGTTTAGGTAAATTAGGGGGTCATTCCGACCCCGGCGGTCAAGGACCGCCGGGGCCGGGGTCGGCGGGAGCACCGCCAACAGGCTGGCGGTGCCCCGCAGGGCATTCTGACCGCGGCGGTTTGGCCGCGGTCAGAACAGGAAAATCGGCGGTCTCCCGCCGGTTTTCCGCTGCCCTCAGGAATCCTCCATGGCGGCGCAGCTTGCTGCGCCGCCATGGGGATTCCAACACCCCATACCGCCATCCTGTTCCTGGCGGTTCGCCCGCCAGGAACAGGATGGCGTGTCATGGGGCCCCTGGGGGCCCCTTCAGTGCCCATGCCAATGGCATGGGCACTGCAGGGGCCCCCGTAAGAGGGCCCCACAAAGAATTTCAGTGTCTGCTTAGCAGACACTGAAATTCGCGACGGGTGCAACTGCACCCGCCGCACCTTCCCACTCCGCTGGCTCCATTCGGAGCCGGCTTCCTCGTGGGAAGGGGGTTTCCCGCTGGGCTGGCGGGCGGCCTTCTGGCGGTCGCCCGCCAGCCCAGCGGGAAAGCCAGAATGGCCCCCGCGGTCTTTCGACCGCGGAGCGGCCATATGGCGGTTCCCGCCAGGCGGGCGGCTACCGCCGCCCGCCAGCCTCAGAATGAGGCCCTTAGTATTTTGTAAATGAGTATTTTGGCATCTGCCATCTAGAGGCTAGTTGTCTTCAGCGTATGACGGGTGCTGGTGCCTCACTACAGTCTGTAATGTGAAGATGGCGATCATACATGTGAAAGAGCATACATTGTACTTTGGGTGCAGCTACTGATCAATAGCTTAACTGGGTAAGTGGAGGATACCCATTGACATGATTTATGTGACATCATTGTTGCAAATATTCCTTGTGCCTGCATGTTAGTATGTGTCCCTTTCTCACTAGCAAAACATGTGTAATCTGCTGTTACATGCGTGGTCTACCTGTGTTGATGGGATGATGTCTGTATTCCCTCACATGTATGTGCATGGCAACCTTTGTGTGGAATAAGGCATTGAAAATAGGGCTACATTTTATATTGGGCCACATACAGGAGTATGTCACCATTGTTTATTGGCTAACACAAACCCTCATGTGTCATAGCATGTCATTAGTATTAACAACTGCAGTAGCTATGAGGGACATGACAGGTAGGCCTAGATTGTTTAGCCACAATGTGCATTTCTAAGCCATTGATGTAGAATCATGTAGCAAAGTGATTTGCACATGTGAAATGGCTGACTGTTAGCATGAATCATGGAGTGACTTGTGACTATGTTGGAAACATATGTTTTTGGGTACAAGCATTCATCTACAGGCATCTGGGTTTGCAAGACCAAAATGGAGACAATTATGTAGCTTCCAAGTGGGCAACATGTTGAGGGCCTTCTACATGTGCTTGCAAATCTCTGGGCCTCTCCAGCATCCAAAGGACTAATGGCCTGTACTGATGCACTCAGAGTATATCATTGTGTGGTGATTTCTCTGGGACTTGCTGATTCATTGTGTTGTTGAGTTATGAGTCATACCTCCCTGACATTTTGCACACGTTTTGCACATTGTGTATGTGACAAATAGATCTGTGCATGACTTTGTGGTATCTGTGGGAATGGATTTGGCATTCGCCTACTATTCTTTGACAACAGATAAGTGATCTATGTTTCATGAGGCAAAGCATTCAAGGTGATGAGATCTCCTACTTGTTGAATAGTTACTGTGATTGCACAAATTCAGCCACGCAATTATAGTTGTGTAAGATCCTGATTTTCCTGTAGGCAACTGTTGACAGTTCAGATGGCATGCATGCATATGGTATGACCAAGGTGGAGTTTTTTGATTGGGCCTACATGACATCATGGTAATGTTTGCTAATCCCAGTTGTTGTTTAAATGTGATCATGGACATGTGATGACCCTATTTCTCTTTGTATTTGCAGCATCAGCCCTGGGAAGCAAAAGAGACAGGGCACAACTGAGTGGGGAAGCATCTGGCTATGGGACTATGGGTCAAGGCGCCACTGACACAGAGGGACCCAGTGGCCAAGAGAGTGAGGGGAGTGCCATGGGGGAGACCGGATCACATCGTCATCATCATTGAATTCTTTCTCTAGTGGACACTCCATAATGGTGGCGGACCCATCAGAAATCTACCCCTGTACCATCTTTGTCTACCCCTCCAGTTCTATTGCCCCTCTCTTTTGCCACCAAGTTGGTAGTGCCATCTCAACCAAGACGGTGGGCATCTCCTTTGCCACAGGCACCTCCGCCCCAGCCCCTGTTACCCTTGCTGCCCTCAGTGAGGATGCTATTGACCTCCTGAGGAATATCTCTGTGGCTCAGATAGCCATCATGAGTGCCAACCAGGGATTGGCAACCTAACTGCAGCAAACAAATGCATTCTTGGAAGACATTCATTGTGCAATGTCTGACCTACAGAGATCTTCTCAGGCTCTGGCCTCCACACTGAAGGCAGCCAATCACCCACCACCTTTCGTCCCCCCTCCACCTCCCTCTTCCCACCCCAAAACCCTCATTTCCCTCCCTACCCAAAGCACACAGATCAATCCACCAAGCACTCACCTCAACACACAAAAGTAGCACACATAGACACAAGCACCACAAAACACAGCAGCACACAAGCAAACAACAGACACCCACACACACATCAGTCACCACTTCCCTAGACACCCCGCAACCCCCACTGGCTCACACATGATATCAAGCACACCCACAAGCACCACCACAACAGTCAGTGACACACCCACCATACTCACAGATACCACCCCAACAGACACACAGACATCCACAACAACCATCATGCCCATAGACACCACCCCACCCGACACACACGTCCACCACTCCATCACCCAGCACCTCCATCTCCCAGCCCCCAAGACACACAAACGCCCACACTTTCCCACATAACAGACACCACCCAAACACAAGCATACCTCCCACAAAGCACAAACCTACAATATCCACACCGACATAGTAGAGATCCACTCCCTTGACCTCCAAATCCCTACCTCCTTCTGTTGACTGTCCCTATGTTCCTAAGAAAGTTTTTCTGTTTGACCTTGGCCTTTCCCCTCTTCCCTCCACCCCCATTCCCAAACCCAAGAGGCCCGACCCACATCCCAACCCATCCCTTCCACCTCCATGTCCTCCCCTGTGACACCTGCCCCCCTGCAAGCACTTATACCTCTCCCCCCCAAGAAGAAGCCTATCCATCCTAAAAAGCAATCCACCACTCCCAAACCCGAACCCACCCATCCCAAATCCAACCCTCCCCCCAAGATTGTCCCTGAGGTACCTGCCTGCCCATTTGATGCCCCGTCCTGTGGCGGTCACCTGGCAGTTAGGCGTCTGGTGACAGCACAGTGATGTGTCTGAACATTTAGAGATGGAACAGACAATGGTCTTTGACTTTTCAAGTTACAATTTAACAAACCCAAATTGTCATTTTGTTGGGTACACATTTGTCAAGCAAATTCATTTTCTACCTTTATGTTGTTCTTGAGTGACTTGTATTGTATGCCTACAGTTGTGTGTGTTTCATCCAGCGAACTGATCCATTTGCTGTTGTTTGCAGTATCTGACTTTGTGGGCAGTGCTGATGTTCTCAAAGACAAGGGTATTTGGTGACTGAATGGATATGTGGGTGTAAATGCAATGGTGGTGTCATGGCATTGTATACTGTTTGTTATGGTAAGTATTTCACCTTGAGTTGTGCAATGTGAGCATGTATGGTGTTAGACTTGTCCCCCTGATATGGATTACGAATTCATCTAATGTGTAGGAGCTTGAGTCTTTCTCGTGTAGACATGGAGTGTGTTCACTTGTACTAGCTTCCTTTGCATTTGACTGTGCATGTGTCCATTCTGCTATGTGTACCTTGCATCTACTTCATGTTGAGGTATGCCCCATGCAGTTGGAATTGTATGTGTTTTCTTGGCTTGCATGTCCACATTTTGCAGATGGGCATGTCATTTGTCCCTAGTATTGTTTGTCCCTGAGATAGATGTAGGGCCAGTTCCAGTGCAAATGTTGTTTAAGGGGCATGTGCAAAGTGATATGTGTCCCAGTGCAGCCTCCTTCCCTGAGTGATCTCCATGCCCCCACTCCTATTGTGCAGGCATTGTTTGCATAGTACGCTTTGTATATTTGTTTCTCTGTCTATTATGCATCCTATTGACTTTCCATTGCATTGCAATGTGAGGGATGTGTGTGTCCATTGCATGGCTGTTTAATGGGAATGGTGTTTGTGTTCCATGCCACATCCATACATATGTGTGTTGAATGTGACAACAGTCCATGGAATGTGAGGAGTGTGAGTGTATTTGTAGAAGTCATGTTGCTGTATTGTTGGTGTTGTGTGGCACAATATTGTGTACACTTCACTGTCCATGTGCATGGGATGAGCAAATGTGTTTGTGTAGTGTTGCAGTGGAGTCTGAGTGATTTGTCCAAAGGGGGTATTTGTGGCGGTGAATGAGTCCTTCTTTGTGTCTGATTCTGATGTGGGACACAATGACAGGTGTACTTGGTACCCGTAGCATGATCCCATATAATGTGGACAATAGCGCAATGATCTATTGCTGAGCAAAATGACACAGGTAGGTGTGTGTACTTTTTTTCAGTTTCTTCCATGGCTGCGTGGATTTTTGGCTCCATAGAGGATCATTAGCAGTGGCAGAACTTGTGTGATGGGCTCCATGGTGGCACCGGGTGTAATGCTGCCTGCAGGTGAGTGTCTCCCTTTACACTCCCCATTTTCTCCTGCTGAGACATGTAGTTTGTGTCATAGTTTGACTCTTGCTTTAGGCAAGACTGCTGGTTTAGACATGACAGCACTTTTGTTTGTAGGTGTTGGAAATGGCCCTTCTGCAGGGTTATCCCCAGACTTTTTGCCTACCTCCTTCTGTTTTTCTGACCTCATTTTTGCTGGTTTGTAGACTCTGCACACTTTACCACTGCTAACCATTGCTAAAGTGCATATGCTCTCTCCCTTTAAACATGGTAACATTGGATCATACCCAATTGGACTGTGTAATTTACCTATAAGTCCCTAGTAATGTGCACTGTATGTGCCTAGGGCCTGCAGATTAAAAGCTACTAGTGGGCCTGCAGCACTGGTTGTACCACCCACCACTTAAGTAGCCCCTTAACCTTGTCTCAGGCCTGCCATTGCAAGGCCTGTGTGTGCAGTTTCACTGCCACTTCAACTTGGCATTTAAAAGTACTTGCCAAGCCTAAAACTCCCCTTTTTCTACATATAAGTCACCCCTAATGTGTGCCCTAGGTAACCCCTAGAGCAGGGTGCTGTGTGGGTAAAAGGCAGGACATGTAACTGTGTAGTTTGTATGTCCTGGTAGTGTAAAAACTCCTAAATTTGTTTCTACACTACTGTGAGGCCTGCTCCCTTCATAGGCTAACATTGGGGCTGCCCTCATACATTGTTGAAGTGTCAGCTGCTGATCTGAAAGGAGCAGGAAGGTCATATTTAGTATGTCCAGAATGGTAATACAAAATCCTGCTGACTGGTGAAGTCGGATTTAATATTACTATTCGAGAATTGACACTTTTAAAAAGTGAGCATTTCTTTGCACTTAAATCTTTCTGTGCCTTACAATCCACGTCTGGCTAGGTTTAGTTGACAGCTCCTTGTGCATTCAATCCGACACACCCCAAACACAGGGTACTCAGCCTCACTTGCATACATCTGCATTTTGAATGGGTCTTCCTGGGCTGGGAGGGTGGAGGGCCTGCTCTCACACAAAGGACTGCCACACCCCCTACTGGGACCCTGGCAGACAGGATTGAACTGAAAGGGGACCTGGTGCACTTCTAGGCAACTCTTTGAAGTCTCTCCCACTTTAAAGGCACATTTGGGTATAAAACAGGGCCTCTGCCCTACCACCTCAGACACTTGCTGGAGAAGAAACTTGAACCAGACCCTACATCCTGCCAAGAAGAACTGAAGGAAATCGACGCGACACCTTCCATGAGAAAGAAAATTCCACGCACAGCCCCCTGGAACGACGCGCAGCCGGATAACAAGCCAAGGAATCCACGCACAGACCCTGGGACATCTGGTAATCCCGCGATCCATAGAAGGAGACGGTGTGCCAGAAAATGACGCACATCTTCCCAGAGTGAAAAATAACGACGCAAGTCCGTATGTGAAGGGGCGAAACCGACGCACACACCATTTTTCCTCCCGTAGAACGACGCACATCTCCCCGCGTGAAAAATAACAACGCAAGTCCGTGTGTGAAGGGGCGTAACCGATGCACACACCATTTTTCCACGCATCTCCTCTTCTGCAGCTGTCTGTGGAGATTTTCCACTCCAAACCAGGTACTTTGTGCTTGAAAGAGACTTTGTTTACTTTTTAAAGACTTAAGACACTTTATATCACTTCTCAGTGATATCTTTACAAATTCATATTGCATCTTTGATCGTTTTGACCTGCAAATACCCAGATAAATATTCTATATTTTTCTAAACACTGTGTGGTGTATTTTTGTGGTGCTATATTGTGTTATTGTATAATTTATTGCACAAATGCTTTACACATTGCCTTTTAAGTTAAGCCTGACTGCTCGTGCCAAGCTACCAGTGGGTGGGCAGAGGATAATTTGGATTGTGTGTGACTTACCCTGACTAGAGTGAGGGTTCTTGCTTGGACAGAGGGTATCCTGACTGCCAACCGAAAACCCCATTTCTAACAGTAGGTAACTAGGCCAACCCTACAACAAGTCACAACTGTTGGCACAACCCTCCCTGCTCACAAGAAGTACCTCACCAAAAACCCAAACAGTAAAAGGTGATTTGTGGCAACCTTTACGCATGGACTCAAGAGTTCGACATCTCAGGGAGGTTGTGGTTAAATGGAGATTACAGTTTTCTCAAATGAACAACATGTCTCAGTCAAACACAGGCAATGAAAGAGATGCAAGAGAGTTTTCAATAGGTTTTAATAACAAAACTGCAAACTACAATGCATGGGCTGCAATGATTAGGATAATGAACAATGCAAGAAACTGAATGGTAAAAACAAGAGTCATAAATACAAAGACACCCACCATCTTGCAATAACATCAGATGTAAAGTAGGTGTGAAATTAACTCTAGCATGATGAACCTAATCTCTAACCTAAAGAGAGCTAGGTGTATTAAACCTACTCTGCAGTACCATGTCCATGCAGCGCCGCCATGGAGGTTCAGTCCAGACAGGGGAAATCCGGCGGGAAACCGCCGGATCCCCTTTTCTGACCGCGGCTTTACCGCCTGTTGGCGGTGCTTCCGTTGCCCTCGGCCCTGGCGGTCTTAGACCGCTAGGGTCGGAATGAGGGCCAAAGTGTAAATCATTCAAATATCACAAAACAGTAATTAAATAAATCACAGGAAACAGTTTAATAATCCAAAATCAATTTATAAAAACAGACTATTTTTTTTATCTTTAAAATTACACCAAAACAAATAAAATCGGATAAGGGGAACCGGAGATATGAATTTTTAAAGAATGAATGCCTTCTAGCGCATAGAAGCAACTAGCTCTCAAAGGGTTGAAAAAAGGTCACAGTGGAAAGGAACAAAGTCCAGAGTTCAGGCCACCCACGAGGTAACACTGTCACACTTACTTTCAGAAGTGTTTGATTCACGAAAGTGGTCGACAGCACCAGCCAAGGGTTCAGAGGCTATGGGGTGCCTCTTGGGGTCTGGGACTTCAACTCCTACAATGCACCTCTTCAGCTTATGGAGTTGCTCCAAACGTCTCCAAGCTTCTGGATCTTCTTCCAAATCTTCTTTTTGAGTCCTTGAAGTGTCCACAACTTGATCCAAGGTTCCAGAAGCTATGAGTTGCTCCTTGGGAGTTGGGACTACTATTTCCAGAATGCACCTGGCCAGAATCCTCAAATGGCCACTGGACGCTGGTCAGCTGGGCTCTGCTTGTAGGACTTGATGCAGGGGACTCTGGGCAGCTCCTTTGTACCTGTAGCAAACAGGGAGTCCCTTCTTGAAGCAGTAGAAGACAGGTAAAGTTATTTTAGTGGTGAAGCCCAAGTGTGCAGCTGGTGCAGTCCTCCAGAGTGCAGTGTCCATGTGCAGGTCAGGGGTCCAGCAGGGCAGTCCTTCTTCTGCTGTAGTTCTTCCTTGTTGGAATCTGATAGGGATCTGAGGTGTGGGTGCAGGTCTGCCAGTTTTATCCTTGCTCCTGGGTGAAAAATAGGGGGGTCCTGGTTCTCCAATCAGGGGCAGGGTCCTTCCCCCTGTGATGACCACTTCCTGGGAAGTGTGGCAAAAACCAATCCCAGGGAGCAACATTCCTCAAAAATCCATCATGGCTGAAAGTGATTTTTGGAGGTTATATCTGACTGAGCCCACCCACTGGTGTGGCTAAAAATCCCAAACACACCCCTCTCCTGCCCTCTCCTAATCTAATCAAGGGGGCATCTAATTGTCGGGGGTTGCAGGATGTGAGGGTGTTGCTGGGTTGCTCCAAATTCCCTTCTCTGCCTTTGAAAAACAGTTTGGTAGCCGTCCCCCTTCCTGCTTGACCAACTGCTGAGGGGAGATCTCCTCCCTCAGGCACATCTCTTTGTGTGGAGCCAGGCCACTTCACACCTCATCAATGCAGCCTGGCCAGGCTGCCAGAGGCTGGCCAATCAAAGCACAGCAGCAAAAACACTGCAGAGCTGAAAAACTCTTTACCTGAACAAGTTATATTAAATCTAACAACTGGAAGTTGTGGGATTCATTTTAACAATTAATTTGATACCAAACTTCTTGTATCTGTTACTTAAGGGGACTTTTAAAATTAAAATAAAGTCTCCCCATTCTAGCCTATGGAGGCCATTCACCACAATGAGTGAAAAACGAATTTGGCTGTTTTACCTCACCAGGACTTATAAAACTATTTTTATAAGGTCCCTGCTTACAGTTACATGGCACCCAGCCCTAGGGGCACATAGGGCACACCTTAGGGGTGACATATGTACAAATAAGGTAGTTTAAGACTTTTGAACTACTTTTAACTCCAAAGTCGAATTTGCATGTTACTTTAATTTAAAAGCAGCCAGCAAGGCAGGCCTGCCTTTAAAATGACACTGACCACCTCAGCAGTGCACCTATGGGGGCACTACCTATGCTGGGGTCCCTAAACCTCCATGCCCTTATATATACTAGGGACTTGTAGGTAGGTTGACTTAGCCAATTATAATTAGCCTAATCTGCATACTGATTTTACACAGAGCACAGGTCCTGGGACTGGTTAGCAGTACCCAGGGCACCATCAGAGTCAGGAAAACACCAGCAAAAAGTGGAAAATGGGGGCAAAAAGTTAGGGGGCCTCTGCAATCAGCCCTGTTCTCCCATACCTCTGATGAACGTGTCTGTGTGAGATGTATTTATTCAGATCTTGTAGACCCCTGATGCAGGTATGGTCCCAAACAAAGATAAGAAGGCATGCTTGGGGCGGCAATTATATAAACAATTCCCTGAAAAGGTACATTATGTCACTGTCACACAAAAGTGGGAAAGTACATGATGTAAATACCTATGTATCTCATTTATCTTTGATGCTGAAAGTGACACCTTTACAGAGTGGCACTGATAATGTAAAACCAAAACATCTTCCTAACTATAAATATGGCAGCCATCTTAGAAGAAATTATTAAATAAATATGCTAAATCTGAGCAAGCTAAGTAGGTTAAAAGTCAATAGGTGACGGGACCACAGGCCTGCAAGCCAAAGGCTAAGCTAAACTCCTGATCCTCATTAAAGCTAAATGGAATCCACCACAGTTGGACCATCACATTGGTGGTGTGCAGTCTCATAATGTATCCGGTTGTAACACGGGCTGCACTGGCCTGTTTTTGCTAAATCGTGACTGCAGTGGTCTGTGCTGCCTGGCGGTGCCAGCAGGACCCCAGTGGTATTTGCTGCATGGGCTCACATGACTCGTAATACAGCGACACGTCTGCGGACCGCCAATGTTGCTATGGCAGTCCACAGACCGCCAACTTTATCATGAGGCCCTTAGTCTTATTGAGAGTCTTCTTCTTTTGAAGTGCCCTCTTTTCTGCCCTTTCTTCCTCCAGAATGCAGTCTATTACATCAGGAGGGACTCCAAAGGTGATAGACCTGCAACACTGGTGGCAGGAGTCACCAGAGTTTGCACCTGGAAGTCAGCCACAGTGATATGAGTTAAAAGGTTGACCCAGTGCCACACTTTTTATGATTCTCTTATTAATCCCCTCAGGGCCAGCTTTAGGGCAGTGCATCCAGTACAGCCACACCATCTGTTGATTGGTAGGTAGTGCTGTTTAAAAATAACTTTTGGTTTAAAAGCACAAGAACTTTCTTGTGCTTCCAGCAGTTTTAGGCAACAAGAAAAACATAATTTTGGTTATTAATGTTCCAACTAATGAGAGATATGAATTTTGTCTATTGGCAGTTTTGGCTCATCATAAAGAAGCACAGCGGGTAATGTGCCTGCTACAAAGAACGTGTACCACGCAGATCACAGAACTCAGTGTGAGGGAACAATGAGTTACACTTTAAAAAATGAAATGTATGTCACAAAGAGGATAGGAGGATGTTAGTGCACTGTTGGAAAGCGGTAGTGAGGGAATTAGTCGAGAAGGAAGTCATGGGCAGCCAAAACAGACTGTTGCACCGTGAGCCACCAGTGCTTAAGCCGGTGTTGAGTCCCCTATCCTTCCTGAGATGTGCCCAGGCTCTTTATTTGCAACCTCTCTCTGAATCAAAGACAAGCCTTTGAAGTGTTATGGGAAGATTAGCCCCCCCCCTCTCTATTGTGTCCCAGCTTACAGAAATGCAGCAATATAGAAATCTGCCTGGAGGATTCCCCTTCTTCCTGTACTCTTTTTTCACCATGCAGCCCTGTAATTCTGAAAATGGAACCCAGAGACTTCCATGTATTGTACCCTTTAGAGGCACACATACACCCAGCAAATGTACTCAACCTACACACACTGCCCAGTATTGTATCCTTCTTTCATGTACCAATCACACTCAAATACACCCAGCTCATGGATGTAATAGGGACATACTGCTCAGCACTACACCTCTCATATATTGTAGCCCCCACAGTGACACACAGACTTAGCACATGCATGTAGCATGCACACACTGCTCAGTACAGCATTATCCTTGTATTGTACTCTTCCAAGGCACACATAACACTCAGTATAGGTACACCACTCTTGCACTGCCCAACACTCCACACCAAACCGATGTAGTCAAAAAGTGAGTTAAGCCCAGAGAAGGAGAACTTCAAATGAATGAGCCTGTAGGCCTTGCTCCAGTGAAACAGGTAAAAAGAGCCCTGTGTACTCCTACAGATCACTACACGGTGTGCTGCCACCGTTACACTTGTGCTGCTTAACTCCTGGTAAAGGGTGCAACCTTTCATTACTATGAGGGTGATGCTTTAGGGATTCCTCCCAGTCCAATAAGACCACAATCTGTGAGACAGGCTTTTGTCATGTTGCACATCCATGATCCAAGTTTACCTATACCAACATAATTTAGCATTAGGGATCCAGGCATCAGTACAGTTGGGCAGGTGGGGCAGTGTAGTATGTCAGTTACCTTCCCAATGCTTCTTGTACTCAAATATATCAATTCTGGCCACCACAATATTTCATTTTATTATATAATAAAGTGTTTCTTTCTAAATATTAAACCAGTTTGATTAGCAAACTAACTGATGATCCTTCCTTCTTAGAAAGTGGGAGCAAACTTACAATAACTTTAATCCTCTTTAAAGATATTGTTCCATGCTTCTTTTATCTTACTCTATAATAGTGCTTGCAGATTTTCAACGTACACCAATGGCTTCCGTATGTCCTACTCAACAGAAGTGATTTAACACGCATGCCAAACTGTATATATTAGTGTCATTGAATCTGAACAGATAGCACAATGGTCTTATTAAAATATTAATGTTGACCATATTCAGGCTTACCTGTTGCCTTGGCGATTATGGCTGTTTTCCCTGTCCCATTTGTGCATATAGCAAACAGAATTATTGGATGAATTATAGTTATTACAAGAGTGTAGGTCCAGCTTTAGATGTGATGCAGGAGGTTTGCATGATTAAAGGTCAAGATAAGGACTCAGGGCAAGGAAAATGAGCACTCACTGGGAATTTTGTCAAGACCTAGGAGAAGAGTTTCCCTGAAGTATAAGTTCGCAGCCCATGTGTCATGCAACGGCAATTAATTGACTGTCTGAAATTGAAATGATTGTTATAGGCTTTCAGGTACATCAGAAAGTCAAGTGTGGGGATGTGTTTCAGGCCTTTGCAAGTAAGGTGAAGTTGCAGTTCCAGAAGAGTTAGGCCCATATTTATACTTTTGTGTGCCGCATTTGCGCTGCTTTTTGACGCAAAAGTGACGCAAACTTACAAAATACAATTGTATTTTGTAAGTTTGTGCCGCTTTTGCGTCAAAAAATGATGCAAATACGGGGCTAAAAAAGTATAAATATGGGCCATAGTTAACGTCAAATCTGACCACGTTACAGTCTTTCTAGGTGGGGGAGACTGTTTTGAAGATTAGACACTTACTTTTGGGGACTGGTGCTTACTTTTCTGCATCAAACATTGTCAAGTGTAAAAGAGGGGGAAAACACCCAAATAAGGAGGACCGAGGAAGAAGAAGATGAGAAACAAAGTCACAGAAGGAGAAAACAGAAACCTGCAAGTGCGAGCGGATTGGTCAAGGAAGTTTCTGTTAGTGGATCAAAGAAGCTGGAGGTGAAATTAGGACTACTTAGCACACATGTAATTGCAATGGGCATGTATTTCATTACAGAGTTTTGGTGGTACTCTTTCATTTAAAATTAATCCTCAAGGTGTTGATGATCAGGGCCGGACTGCGACAGAAAAACAGCCCTGGCACCAAGATAAAAGTAGCCCTTCATTAGGAATCAGATAGCTAAAAAAGCGCCCCACATTTAAAAATCGAGGCAGTTTTGAACTTGTAAAGACATGGCGTAAAGCCAATTTTTGTGGCTTATGGCCACCTTGTAAATACGACCCCTTCACACACAGCCCTTTCCTGTGGAAGGGGCATTCAATAGGTGTTGCTGTGAAGAATGCTGTGCATTTTGAAGCTGCCTTAGATTTACGAGTTTTCGTAAACCTGCTGCAGTGACAAAATCTAACGCCAACAGCAAGGCGCAACGAGGAGGAATACTTTTAGTCCACCTTATTTTTTGCTTTTTCTATGTGTGTTGCATTCTGCAGCACACATAGAAAGAGCAAAATGACAGACATGATTGTTTATATGTGGGAAGGTGTCCCTTCCTGCACATGAACAATCATTTCAAAATGCAGCACACACAGAAGTGCCAAATCGCCATTAGTGATTGACAACTTCCCACACATAAACAAACCCCTCAATGCAGACATCCTTGCACACTGATGCAAGGATGCCTGCGTTGGCGGTAGGCACCTCAATTTAGCACCAGCACAGGGCACAACACAGGGGTGCACCATATTCAATAAAATACGGTGCATTCCTGAGTTGTAAAAATGACGGAGTGTGCTGCTGCCAAATTTGGCGCAGCATCACGTCTGTGATTTTCCTTTAAAAATGGGCCATGTTATCTAGGTGTTTTGCAAGGATGGGTGGCTTCACCCATTTGTTATTGCTGTAGGCAATGTTTGTAGTAACATCAGAGATGTCAACGGTAAAATATGTCCCACCGGATTATAAAACAGGCGCACACTGACCTGTCAGACCAGCCCTTCTAGCTCAGTCCAACCTTATTTATGATAGTTACTAGGTCTCGGTCGAGCCGGTCAACCTAAAGAGCCAGGAAAAGCTAAGTCCCTGGCCCTGCTAGCTGTTAGATTTATTGCTCACATTTTCACATTCACGTTTTTTTATAAAGCCTCACTACAACTATGCATCTATCAATTAATATGTTCAATTATTCATTGGTTTATTCACACAACTCAAAGCCAGTGGAAACAGGCACCTACAAGAGAAATGTGGAAACATATTGTGCTAATTACACAAGAACTTTTTATTTAAATAGACCCACTCAGTCAGACATCCCAAACACTCAGATTCAGCAGAGTGGAAATGGTATAATTACTTTTAAAATGCTATCTGTGACACTAATTCTCACTTGGGAATTGCAAACCAGAAGTAATAGAGTATCATTCTAAAGATGCTGACACAACCCATAAGGGAAGGTACTTAACAGCTTTGCATATTTAGCACAGCAATCCTGCTAGCTAATTATTTTTGCAATGCATTTATTTATTTAGGAAAAGTCAAGCCAATACTTTGGTTTCAGAAAAGACTAAAATACATAATGCTATAGTAATACTTAGCGCCACGTTTGAAAACCTTTTATCAGCTTGTTTATGTATTCTTTTCATTCCGGAGAAAGAAAATAACTATTTTTGACAAGACACTATTCAGGAAAGCACATTTACACTTGGGGAACATATGTTACTGTTATGCACCTAAAGCTATGCAGACATTTGCGCACAAAATCTTGCACATTCCGGATTTACAAAATGATGCACAAACTGTTTGGGTCCACATTTTTCCCAACTCAAACGTGAACTTAGGCCTCAATAATTAAAATTAAAGCAGGACTTAGTGGAAGTTGAGTCTTTTCTTCAGGGCCGCCCAAAACAGAACTTCGAACCCTTTCACCTAACGAATCCAATCTTTCTGAAATCAGTACATTGTAGTTAAAGGGGTTTTAATGTTTGGCCAGGATAGCCAGGGTTAGTCCGGTGTTCAAAATATGCACATTGGTAAAATGTACAAACATTTAATGAAAATGTAATCCTTTACATAGTTAGTGATAACAGTGAAAAATCTAACATGGATCTGATCATCCTGGACACACAATCGAAAATCTTGCCTTATTGTTTTGTAATTTTGAATTCAGCTCTTAAGCCATTGTGACACGCATTTAGATTTAGGTGATAACTCTGTTGTAATACCTTTAAAGCTAGGTTTATGTTTCCACTGTCAGGATGTGCAACGTTACTGCATATTTATCACAGTTATCAGGCACTTTATGCAGGGCCTCATAGACTTGTTCAACTCTGGAGTATTTTACTTACTGGTGGTATTAGGAATATGTGTATATGACTCTGCTATTCGATGCCACAGTCCATGTGCTCTGGCCCTAAAATGGTATTTGTAAAATTGGTTTTACCATGTTGGCCTATTTGATTTTCCTGTAAGGGAATGGCAGATGTCAGAGAATTAGTGGTATGGAAGTTAAATGTCATAGGTGAACTTTAGTTTTTATTTACATCACCCATGTATATAACAAACAGATATGACTCCCAGGAGCAACACTCTGGCCAGGTTGGACTGCAGATTAAAAGTACGACAGTGGCACATGCAAAGGAAGAGTGCCTTTGCAATGTTTCTATCTTAATGAGCCACCCTTGTAATGTGCCTTGTGGACATAGAGGGCAAAAGCATACTACACATTTGAACTAATATGCCCTTACTGTGACTGAAGACCCAAAACACTGTTTGCACTGAGTAGGTTTAGGATACATTCTCGAGGAATAGACTTAGATAAAATTAAAACCCTTCAATGGTATTGCCACCTGGGAAATTGCTAGCAAAATGAATCGAAACTATTTTCTACTCAGATTTCCAGATCTATTTTAATAGTGAAATTAGATTTAAAGTAACTTTGGTGTAACAGAAACTCCATAAAAATGCACTTTATGCTGCCTGACTCAAAGTGGTTTACAATCAGTAATACCACGCATTTCTCCTTCAGAGACCAATACACCTCCTGGTGTGAGTTTGCAACCCTGCTCTTCAGAGGACAAAATCCTAGTGCCTTAACCCAGGAAGTCCACTTAGCAGGCATTACCCATATGGTGGGGAAGCAAGACCAGTTAGCAGAGCAAAAGGCAACCTTAGCACTACTGCTTTCGAGTTTTAGATGTCAAATGGGACTCTCAGAATCAGTTGTATGACAGAACCACACATGCAGGAACAACGCATGCCTTGACAATGCAGTCAGAACCACAACCGCATCCTTTCCATGCATGTCTTTACCACTCATGCCTTTCCAACAAATGTTGTTGTAAAAGCATGATTAGTAAAGGCATATGTGGAAACGGCATGCATGGTTCTCTCATTCAACCCCCACGCCCTGAGCCCAAAAACAACCCCCACCCCTAATAAATACATTACCCCGACACCCCCACCTGCCCTGAGCCCTAAAACCTTTCCCCACACCTAATAACTAAAGTACCTCAACCCCCCACCCAACCTAAGCCATAAAAACTAAACCACCCCAAAACCCCACTAGCCCTGCACCATAAAAAAACTATCCCAATCCCCCCACCCCACCCCTAAAACCTAAACTACCCCAACACCCCCACCTGCCCTGAGTCCTAAAACCTTCCCCCACACCTAATAACTAAACTACCCTGACTCCCCCCATCCTAAGCCCTAAAAACAAACTATCCTGACCCCCTACACCACACCTAAAAACTAAACTACCCTGCCTCCCCCACCCACCCTGAGCTCTACAAAAAGCTACCCCGACCTCTCCCACCCATACCCCTAAAAATGACCCAACACCCACACCCACCCTGAGCCCTAAAACCTCCCCCAATAGGTAAACTACCCTGATCCCTCACCCACCCTAAGCCCTAACAAAACTATCCCAACCTCCCCAGCCTTAAAAACTAAACTACCCCGACCCCCCACCTGCTGTGAGCCCTAAAAAAACTACCCTGGCCCTCCCCCCACCCCTCAAAATTAAACTACTCTGACCCCTCCACCCACCCTGATCCCTAAAACCTCATCCAATAAGCAAACTATCCCAACTCCCCACCCACCCTAAGCTCTAAATCAACCCCACCGCTAAAAATTACCCCCATACCCTGCCCAATCCCACTTACCTGACTGCATCCTCCCCCGATCCTTCCTCCTCTTCTCTCCACCCTCCCTTCCTTAAACATCCCTCACCACTAAAAACAAACTATCCACCCTGCACCCTAACTCCTAAAAAAAAGAATCCCTCAGCCTGTCCCTAAAAAAAAAAGCCCCCCACCGTAAGCCCTTGATCTACCTCACACCCCTAAAAACTACCCCCAACTCTGCTCTAGCCCCACTTACCTCACTGCATTCTCTACCGCTCCACTCTGCCTTTCTCTGTGCCTTAACCATGCACTTGCGCAGTTTGGCTCATGTGTGGTGAAGGCACAGAAAAAGGCAGCCGTTGTTCCAGCAAGCGTAGTTATGCTTATGTGGTAAATATTCGCATTGTTCACAACTCGTAGTTTAGGATGCTTCCCTTCAGAATCTGCTCCCATTCATTCCAAACCCACACAGACCTCCAGACACCAACCCTACCAAGATAAACATATAGTTTGGTCACTAAAAGACAGAAGGTTACCTCATCTAAGCAGGGGAGTGGTTTCGAGAAAGCCAGATATCCTCCTGGTGGAAAGTTAGTCATTTTGGATTTAGGGTTTCTCTTGTAAAGTAAAATGAAGAGGAAATGCTGTTAAAGGAGGTGGACAGAGAACAAGAAAGTAGAAAGTACTGGGTCGGAAAACTGATCCAGACTTGTGTCCATGGCCACAAACTAAAGTGCATAGAATGCCTTTAAGATTAAATACTCAGAAAAGCATGAAAAATAAAGTACACCGTAGAGTGTATGGCTCCTGCATAATTGGAAAATAGTGATTAAAATGTGCAACACACAACACAGGCAGACCGGGGTATGACATTTGTCACAGTTGTAATGGAGAACCCATCAACAACCTCTAAATTAGGTCCTTAGTCCTTAGGGCAGGCGGAAAGCAATAGAAAGGCAGGATCCACAATGACAGAGATATTTAATGCAAGGTACCACTGAATCCTATTTCATTGCAGCAAAAATCCCCAAATGGGAGGAACACGGGTATCTTGTCCAAGTTAGTCCCATCCATGTAGGGGCACTTCATCCCTGGAGTACCCTCAGCCCTTCCTCCAGGTACTCTGCATTAAGAAAAATAACTAAGTTCCAAATTTCCAACTGCTTAAAAAGGTCCTCTCCTGCAGCCCTTATGTCCTCAGAGCAAGCCACTTGGCACCAGGTGTCTCTCCAATAAGTGCTTCTGAAAGGTTGAGTTTGTAGTAGTCAGGTGGACCTTTTTAGAGTCAATAGTATTTCTGCATTTTCAGTTCCTGTAGCAGATCAAAGGTTTCCATCCTTATATATATATATATATATATATATATATATATATATATATTGGCGTGGGCTCCCTTAACTTTTTCCCTCTGTTTCCCAAGGTTGTTGATGTGTGCTGGACTCTTATTCTGCTGTTTGTGTTACTCTGGGCACTTTACCACTGGTAACCATTGCTAAAGTGCAAGTACTCCTTTACAAAATGTGTATGTAATTGGTTTATCCATGATTGGCATATTTGATTTATTAGTAAGTCCCTAGTACAGTGCACTAGAGGTGCCCAGGACCTGTAAATCAACTGCTACTAGTGGGCCTGCATCACTGGTTGTGCCACCCAAATAAGTAGCTCTGTAATCATGTCTCAGACCTGCCACTGCAGTGTCCGTATGTGCAGTTTTTAACTGTAAATTCGACTTGGCAAGTGTACTCACTTGCCAGGCCTAAACTTTCCCTTTTCTTACATGTAAGGCACTCCTAAGGTAGGCACTAGGTAGCCCCAGGGAAAGGGTGCAGTGTATGGTTAAGGTAGGGCATATAGTAATGTGTTTTATATGTCCTGACAGTGAAATATTGCTAATTTGTTTTTCACTGTTGCAAGGCCTGTCTCTCTCATAGGTTAACATGGGGCTTCCTTTAAATCTGATTAAAGTGTAGATTCCCTTTGGGAGTGGATGGACATGTGGAGTTTTGGGGTCTA
The DNA here is from genome assembly GCF_031143425.1 of Pleurodeles waltl. Classification (NCBI taxonomy): domain Eukaryota; kingdom Metazoa; phylum Chordata; class Amphibia; order Caudata; family Salamandridae; genus Pleurodeles; species Pleurodeles waltl. The sequence goes on along the minus strand of NC_090436.1, from coordinate 498,837,764 downwards.
TGAGCTCACAATTTAAAAATACATCTTTTAGTAAAGTTGATTTTAAGATTGTGTGTTTGAAAATACCACTTTGGGAAAGTGAGCATTTTCTTGCTATTACCATTTCTGTGACTCTGTCTGGTTGTGGATTCCCTGTCTGGGTCATTTTGACAGTTGGCCTGGTTGCACCTCACACTAGACAGTGACACAAAGGGAGCTGGGGTGTAGTCTGCATTTCCTGATGAGCCATCTGTGGTCACTCAAACCCGAAAGGGCTGTGCCTACCCTTACATAATGCAGTCTCCAACCCCCTGGTGAGTGTCTATGGCCAGGCCTGGGCAAGGCAGGATTTCACATTCAAAAGAGACTTTACTTTGAAGTAGGCCTACTTTCAGGAGAAATTGGGCATAAGAAGGGCACCCAAAACCAAAGACTTTAGAACACTTCTGGAAACCAAGAGGAACCTCTGCCTGGAGAAGATCAGAAAAGCTGAGGAAGAAAAGCTGCCCTGTCTGTGACTGTGCTTTGTGGAGCTATCCTGCAGTTGCTGCTTCTGCCAAAGTAAGAGGGCAAAGACTGGACTTTGTGTGCCTTCCATCTTGTGAAGATCTCTAAGGGCTTGATTTAGAGCTTGCCTCCTGTTGTTTGAAGTCTCAGGGATAGCAAAGACTTCTCTCTGTCAGCACCTGGAGTCTCTGGGGAGACTCCTACTCTGCCCTGTGGTGCATATCCACTCCTAGGACCTTGAAAGGAGAAGCAGGTAGCCTAAGAGGAAGAAATCCACGCACAGAACGCTGTGCGGGAAAAAGATTGACACAACTTTGATCTGCGGCTGAAAAATCAACGTGCCGCCGACTAACGACTGAAAATCTACGCTCGCCTGAAATGTGACCAAAGAATCAACGCACGGCACTGGAGAAATGACGTGCAGTATCGCTGACGGAGGCTGGGAGATCGCAACCCACGCTGCATGTTTTTCGAATCATCATTCGGCTGGATTTCTGACTCAAGTACCACTGGGCTTGTAAAAACAACGCATGGCCTGCCCGGACCCGAGAGTGCTGACTGGATCAACACATCACTCTCCTGCGGAGAGAAGAAACGATGCGCCCTGACCCGACGAAAGCAGAAACATCGCAAGGTCTCGCTTGCGAGTGAAATCAACGCGTCGCAAGCCCTTTTTGACGCACACTTGCACGTGCGGGGTTAATTTTGACACAACCAAGGTACATTTTCATGCTAACAGTGTTAGTGTGTGTTTAAAACTACATGAAGACTCTTTTTGCCTTTTAATTGATAACTTGACTTGTGGATTGTGGATTTTTATTGTTTTGGTCTTGTTTTGTTTAGATAAATATTCTAAACATGTGTTGTGTCATTTGATTGTGTTTTAATTAAGTTACTATGTGTGTTGGTACAAATACCTTACACCTAGCAATCTGAAGTTAAGTCTACTGCTCGTGCCAAGCTGCCAAGTGGGTAAGCAGGGGTTAGCTGAGGGTGATTCTCTTTTACCTTGACTAGAGTGAGAGTCCTTGCTTGAACAGGGGGGTAACCTGACTGTTTCAACCAAAGTCACCAATAGGTAGTTATAGTTAAGACCATGTTTCCATTAAAAATGTGTTTTTTGGCATGCCTATACCTTTGGCACTGTTTGATGAATCTTCCCATAATTTTCAAAAACAAAGTGCAATGTTGATTCTAGTTGTGCATAGAAAGTTTGGGGATGATCTGTCAAGCAGGGACTGAGAAAAAGAGGGGGGTTAAAAAAGTTGTGTTTCCCATGTTAATTCCCATACAACCTTCAAACAACACTACAGCCCGAACCACTGTACAGAATTACACTAAATTTGGCAGAAAGCTAGCTTTCGGTACACAGATTACACTTTTGGTTATTTGGTGTAAATCTATTCAGCAGTTTTTCAGATATTAAAGTGAAAATCCATTTCTATATTTAGGGCTGTGGTTCCTTCATGATGAATTCGTGAATAAAGCTCGTGCAGGCACCATGCATGAATGGTTGGCGGCCATCTTGAGGCTTGGCTAAGCCGAGTTCCTCACAAAAGAGTAAAACAAAAGGAGAAGGGCCCAGGGTAAGAATACCCTGACCACCCCAGCAAGGCAAAACAGCATTTCTTTAAAAAAATGTTGCAGCCAATTCACAAAATTTGCAAATTTACAGCAATAGATGTATATATATATATATATATATATATATATATATATATATATATATATATATATATATATATATACATACACACAAATCTCTCAAGTTACTCATTGGAGAAGTCTGCTGTGAGCTACATGAGGTTCACTGAAATTTTGTATGTGTGAGAAGCTTCCACTATTGTTGCTTATGGTGAACCTGCTTTATTTCTGAGAGAAGTGCGGCCTGGTGCTGTGCTGTATTTTGTGAAGATTCCACTTCTGCTTTTCTGAAGTTTGTGTTAGAGCTGTAAATTAAAAACTGGGGGAGAGTTCAATAAAGCACCAAAAGCAGCTCTTCCTCCAATTCCCACTGAGACACAAATCCCCACTTCTTTCGGCAAAGCAAATTGCACTAAAAGAATAGATATTACCACCCCCCTCGTTCACCAGTTCTGAAACCATAAGTCAGGTCTAAATACAAAGTGAGCTTCTGGGCACCCATGCTGATTGCAAACCCTCTTATGCTAAACTCCCTTAAGAAGGGAGATGTAAAATTGTGTAGCAGTCAGTATTCTGTGCATATCTGTCCCACGTTCATCCTTCACACCCAAATTCCAAGTGCAATAACACCTAATTTGCATAAAATATATGAGGGTCACTTTTCCTCAAATATTTTGTAACAAGAGAGGAGATAAAGCTGTCTTCCGACGAGGGTTAAACCTATCTCTGCCCCAGTCCCAAAATATACCATTTCAAAAATATTTTTTGCAACCCAGTAGAGGAAAGGGATGCTCTAAATGGCATACTTATAGGCCCCTAGTGCCACTGTGCACCACATTAATGTCATTTATTTTGACATAAATGTGGCCCAAAGAGGCCAAAATCCCAGCGCTGTATTTACAGAGTGTCGCAATGCATGCATTGCACCACTCTGTAAATCTTTGCCCCACGTTATGCCTGTGCCAGGCATAATGTATGCAGAGGGGGCATTCCCCTGTTAGGGGAGCTGGTAAAAAGGAGTAAGGAAATCTATGAGATTTCCTTACGGCACTTTTAACGCCTGTTCAAGAGCAGGCGTTAAAAGGGGCCTTCTATTCTTTATAATGGGGCCCTATGTACAGTACATGAAGGATGACGCTACTACCCCCTACCCTGCGCCATGGTGTGCCATTTTTTAAATACGGCGCACACATGGTGGTAGTAGGGGGTGCTAAGGGGCGCAGGGAAAGTGGCGCTGCACTCAGTGCAGCGCCACTTTCCATGAATATGCCCTTCAGTATGCTTATTATTTGTATAACCCTCTTTTTATCTTGTCAGGAAAGGTAGTTCCACTGCGAAGTACTGGTGTTAGGAGGAAAAAAAATCTTCTCACCATTAAATCTGGTGACTGGAAGATGGACGATGAAAAAGGTCTCAGTCAGTCTCGAGTTCTGTAATGGATCGGACAGGCAGCACTTTGGGTTGTATTTGTGGGTGTTCCAGCCACCTTCAGGGTTAAGTGGTTAGGGGTGAAATCTGCAGCAGTTCCTTCAAAGCCATAGTGACCACGCACAGCTTTCCTTGGAATACAACGTCTGACTACTGACTACTCTTCCTAGGAGACAGATGTCCTCCATCCTTGAGGATCTTGAACATTTTCCATGGTGAAATTATGCCACACTGGCTTTGTTGGAAAGGTCAAAGGGTGAAGAATCCTATCATCGTTTTGCCTTCAGAACATCTCAGCTTAGCAATTCTCTATCAGGGGCCTTTCACATAAATTAAACGTGTTAAGAAGAGACAGCACGAACAAAAACATATTGAAAGCAAATTCTCCTTTTCAAAGATGTTCATGAGAATTAGACATGAGCGATTTAGATGTTTATGGTACAATACTAGCAGTCAGAGATGTTTCCCATAATGGCCTTCACATAATACTGCTAGGCGAAAACACCAATAACAGTAACAAAACATATATAAAACAGTCCAAGCACATACATGTTATTAAATTGCTAATTTTCACAAAGTAAGAAAACAATAATAAACATTCCTATCGTGTGACCCTACCAAGGGGCAGACGCCAAAGTTCATACGTCATATGTACTGGATTAAAGTTTTACAATTATGGACTGTAAATGGGAGCTCTAAATTCACGAAATATTCTCCCATTGAAGATTCTTAAATTGACGTGTGTATTTCAACAGAAATATTTTTTTAAAAAATTATTAAACATACCAAGAACCGACTACACATAGACTTTTACATTCTCGAAATGAACCACGAAGATTGGGTATTTACATGCAATCTTTTTGAAATACAGTAAAGCTCCTGATTTCGTCTGCCTGTCATCTAAGATTCGAACCACTTTTTTCCAATACTGGAGCACAACTTTTCAGGCCAAATAAAAGTTTGTCTTTAGACATTTTTATACTTTTTTTAGCGCCGCATTTGCGCCGCTTTTTGGCGCAAAACGGCGCAAACCTACAAAATACAATGGCATTTTGCAAGTTTGCGCCGTTTTTGCGTCAAAAAAAGACGCAAATGCGGCGCAAAAAAAGTATAAATACGGGCCTTTGAGCCTTCACTTTTCCGTAGCAACTTGGCCAGTTCTCATTAGAATGGGATCTCTATGTCCCATCCAGGAGTGTGATCCCAGACGTTGATTTCACCCCCCTGCTGTTTTGCTGCTGTTCAGAATGTCCCAAGAGCTAATAGTAATGTCGATAAGAACGCACGTTTCGATCACTTGCCTTGCAGCAACAGCTGGCGATCAGTCACATTTCCAAAATTACTCCCGGGGCTGAGCGACTGGCAACCCCTGCAGGAGTTAAACACTACATTTACCAAATTGCTATGGACATTACAATATGATCCACAACAGATTACTATGGCACTCATTCTGGGTTTGGAGAAAACTCAGAAAAAAAGGGTGCCATTTCTCTGTCGGAAATAGATCTGGTTTCAATTTACCTGAGGAAAATGGGGATTTGCATGCTTAAAGAGTTGCTTACTGTACATTTTACAACATGTATCGGGGATATTTTTCTTAACATTTTTCTTCAATAAATGCAGACAAGTCTGAGCTTCCAAAATGTAAGAATTCCGATCTATCTCAGTTTAAAGTCAAGGATCAGAATTCAGTAGTAGTTAAAATTCCTCTCCAAGAGTGAATTTAACTATTTCATATGTTCACACTGTAACACACATTTCCAGCTAGAAATAAATTCCACTTTATTTTGTCAATTGTTGACCCGATTGACATAATGCAATGGATTTGAAAGAAGGGCGCTGCCATGAAATTCTAAAATGTGGATTTTGAGTCAAGCAAAATGAGTTCGTGTGATCAAATTACAGGCTTCAGTATAAATGGTTCTTCTAATCTTAGTTTACTAAAATGTGCTCCCTGTTCCTTTGAAGCTAGGTGAGAGACGGCCGGTCTCTCCTTCCTCTAGGATTCCAACAAGTACACTGTTATTGTGCTTTACAGGTGGACATGTGGGGAAATGAATACAGACATACTATATCTTCAAATTGTATATGTTGATAACAAGAATATTTTGGTTACATTGCAAATATTCCCCTGTACGTGTTACATTTGTCAGAATAAATTGTCATGTTCAAATTGTACTAGTCCGGCAAAACACTACATTAACTATGTAATTTCTGAAGGAAAGGATTTCATAAACCACTCACGGCCTCACTTCATATGTGAACAATGACCTTCTTCCCCGATAACAATAGCAAGCACTTGTCAAAGGCAGAAGGCTTGACGTCCGCGTGGAATGTCTTTATTCTTTTCAACTGTACATTGATAAAGATGCGCCTTTTGAAGGAGTGAATACTCCAAGACAGGGTGATCCAAAAGTCTTGTAAGTGGCCAGGCTACAGGGAGCACGTTTTGAAGTGTTGCACAAGAGACCCTATGCAAGAAAGAAACTCACTGGTGCCCGCTTCTTGACCACGCGCGCTGCAGATTAAGCAGTGTGGGTGTAGCAAAGCTGTGCAGGATGTTGCAACTGGTGGTGAAGGAGTCTGTGTTCACTAACTGAATCCAGGTTCTGAAAAGAAGCCACACATGTTGGGAGGTGGCTTGCTTCACACGGTGCAAATCAATCTCTCCTCTTTGTTACTTCATTTGGTTGTGCCCTCCTTATCTCTGGCATAAGTATGATGTTTCAACCTGCCAAGCAGCCAAAGGCCTAATGGCCAATCATCATAGGTTATTTCACACATATGTGGAAAAAAGATTTATAGCAAACATCGACTATAAAATAAGAGTCAGCACACTATTTGTGTTGGAATAAAATGCATGTCCCAGGCTTATTAAACCAGGTTATGGGCTAATTTACAAACGGTCCAAAGGCAGCCATTGAAGCAAATATGGCAATCTGGTTAACCAACAGCCATCAGAGCTACATTTCATCATTTTAACTGATGCAATACTACGACTGGCTTACAAGGGGTTAAACCACATGTGGAGACCAAAGATGTTGGGTAAACGGGACCCGGACAGAGGCACTGTTTATTTTGTAAAATAAAACTAACACATAATCAAAGGCTGCAGGGACATTATAGTTAGGTATTAGAATTGTAAAAAAACATAGAGATTTACTGAAGAAAATAAAGGTTACAGAGATGTTATAGTTAGGAAACAGAATTTTAAAAATATCGAAATTTCTTTAAAAAACTAACATTACAGGGACTTTATAGTTAGGTTCTGAATTTACTCATACAAAACCATAGAAATCCAGCAGTTCTAAGCAGTTATAGTTACCTGAGCTAACTATAACTTACGCCCCATAATGCACTGCTTATGAGCTCACATATTACATCACTCATGACATGGTCAGTGACATCACTGATAACACCACTGATGACATCACTGATAATATCATTGGGTAAATGTTAGTGGTTGTGCAGATGGAGAGTGGGTATCTTTGCGACTGTATGGGTGAGGGAGTGGTTGAATCAGGTCCTCTACGGGAGAGTAAGTGGATGTGTAAGTAGGTTTATCAGTGAATGAGTTGTTTTTGAGTCACTGCATTGATTGTGTGAGTGGGTATCTGAGTAGCTGTACAGGTGAGTGAGTGGGTGTGTGCATGCTTGTATGAGTGAGTGAATGGATGTGTAAGTGACTGTATCAGTGAGTGACTTGATGATTCAGTGAGTGCATGAATGAGTGAGTGGATGTAGGCATAAGTGAGTGGCAGTGCATTACGGGGGGCGTAAGTCATAGTTAACTCAGGTAACTATAACTGCCAAATTTCTATGGTTTTGTATGAGCAAATAATATGAGTAAATTCAGAACCTAACTATAATGTCCCCCGGTAATGTTTGCTTTTTTGAAGTATTTATATATATATTTGCCTCTAACCATCGGTGGTGTTGTCAAGAAACGGTGTGTAGCCGGGAGTTGGCCTCCCCGACTACATCGAATATAAAACCGGGAGCGGAACGCCGCTCTACTGACCGCTGCAGACACGAAAATAATGATATCGGGAATCCGGATGGCCGGATTCCCGAACACATACCTGCGAGATGCAGAGACGGGGAAACGATCACCGAAGCTAGGAACCCGGATATCCGTGTTCCTGACAGTGTAAAAAGAGACAACGGACTACGCGCGCAGCGTGCGGTGAAAACAAGGGACGCCGAAGAAGGAGACACAGGAGGAGGCGAAAGAAAGGAGACGGTCCACGAACAAACGCCGACGGAGGAGCAGACGAACACAGGTCAAGAAGATACTGCTACGGGACAGGACGGTCCCAAGGGGCTTGAACGCCGCCACGGGGCTAAGTCAGGTACGGTCCTGCTTAAAGGACAGCCTTTGCTATATTGTGGGGAGAGAGGGGTTTGGTGGAGACGAGAGGAGAGGAGGAGAAGGGCAAATGAACACCATTAATGGGCACAGAGACAAAGAGAAGTTATTAAACAAATTACAACCCACAGAGATGACTTCACTGGACGCCTGAACCTTCTATCACCACTATATTCTGTCCGTGGGGAGAGGACCCTTATATACCACACACTCTCTCTCTCTCTCTCTCTCTCTCTCTGTCTCTGTCTCTCTGTCTCTCCCTCTCTATTCACGAAAGCACACCTCAAACCCATAAACCCTAGACTTACCGGTCTTTCCGTTCCTCTTGTTTTTCCGGTCTCCCTTAAAACACCGTTGGGGAAAACCACCTCCAGTCATCAGGAACTCTGAGGGAGAAGAAGACAGCGGAGATTACTAACCAACAGACGGTAAAACATTGGACATTGCAAAATGTAATACTTTATACAATAAAACCACGTTTATTCACCCTTCCGACTGAGTACCTTCGTCCTTCTTATCGCTACACCCACTGCCACACGGTGAACCAGTGGTTTATTAGATTTCCACTTTCTCCATACAAAATAACAAGAAGGACAGCACTCGGACGCTTGTGGTGATTTTTAATTGAGAAGCACTAGGTGCCTTTCTCAAGGTGTAGAAAATTGATTTCTTAACTTGGCGTGAGGGCTCCATTTTATCTAACTTTTCAGTTCCATTTGTTCTGTGGTACGAGCAAAATTGTAAGCCTTTATCAGCTCTGTTTAATTTCATTTCTTGCAAATGTGCTGGTTTCTTAGAGTTGCTTTCAAATCTTTGCAGATGGGCTAAACTGCCTCATGTTCTTAGAAATGTTATCTCTGTGTTTGAACATCATGTTCTTGTGGTTCAAATGGGTTACAGGAAATATTTGCTTGAACGCGTTTGGAAATTGTGACGCATGTATAGTGTGGTAAAGTGTTTTCTTTTTTTTGCAATAAAAGACATCAAAGGCTGAGGGAAAGGTCAGTTGCCTTGGCCAGAGCGAGTCAGTCATTGACACTCTTTGGAGGTGACCCACTACAGTGAATAAAATGCTATCTTGAAGCATAATCTGAATCCTTATATTCTATCTTGTTGAAAATCAGCCTCTTACAAGAAGAGACTTGTAAATTTATTTCACGGAGGTGCCATCTTGCCTCCCTTTTTAAACCAAACATATGACCACACCACCACCAATAGCGTGTGTATAACAAAAATAGTAAAACCATATACTAAACAATTAATTCAGAACTGTGCTGAACAAATCATTCGAAATAACAGTTTAGAAATTAGCTAAATATGCCACAAAATACCGGTTCTTTCCTAAGTAACAGCAGGACCAGTTTCTTCAGCCTTCCTCCAGGGAAAAATAACATAAAGACTCCAGTGAGTTACACAATCTGTTCCAATACAATTTCTACATATATACTTTACATTTATTTTTGAAGAAACGTATTGTGCATTTTGCACTGCGGATACAAATATGTGCTTCAAGTAAAACAACAAACTCCAAATTATTGAGCCCAAGTGATTTGTGAAATGATTTAGGGCAATAGATACTATAGCTCCTTCACGTCTTCTCACTGAGTGGTATCATCTCCAGTTCTGAAAACAACAACAGTTAAAAACAGAATTAAAAACCTGCAAGACAACATTCCACTTCAAAATTTAAAAAGCACAGAGTTGAACATGGCTGGTTCGTATTGCTCTGCTCGTCCCACATAACCATCCATCAACTCTTATCTATCAATTAGTTTCAATCAATACCACTTTCACACCTAACACTACTACAAATGTCCCTACATTTTCTCCCAAAATTCACCCCCTGGTTTGCTTGCTGTCAAATGCTAATATATATTTAGATTCCAGGATTCATAGTTGTTTTTTCTCTGTTTCCTCTTCTTACATTTTTCCGGACTCCATCAATTACTGAGTGCTTCAGGTCTTCTAGTCTACCTTTGTGCACCTCATTCATATGTCTAGCTACCGGGTCATCCCTGTTATTTCTTGCTCTCATGTGTTGCAAAATTCTCTTGTGACTGAAGGGTAGTGCTCCTCACATAAACTTTGGGGCAATTACATTTCAAGATGTAGACTAAATGATTCGTTTTGCAAAGGTCAGAGGAACCACAAATCATGTGAAATATTTTACCATTCAACATTGCATTCCTAATGCTCTCATCATGTTTATAGGCTTTACATCTAGTGCATCTCATGAAATCATTTTCTTTGGCAAGCCTTGTCTCTTCCCTCATGTACCGGACATCACTTTTAACACTTCTAACTGGAATATATCTTGTAGATTTTCCTCCATGGAAATTCATCATAGGTCTATGTGGCAAATCCTCTCCCAGAACATGATCGTTCCTTAGGAGCTGCCAGTGCCTATGCAATATTGCTCTCATTCTCAAGTGTGAGTAGGTGGTGATCAACCTATGTTTTGTCATTAACTTTACTTTTTTTTTTTTAAGAATAAGTTCTCTCTCTTCACAACCTCAACTTTATTGCACGCATTCACAAGTGTTTTCTCCGTATAACCTCTTCTTTTCAATCTCTGTAACACTATTTGCTTCTCACTCTCATTGCTTTTCTGCATAGTACAAATTATTTTGCAAAAGTGTAAATTTGGCCAGTCTCTCAGTCTATTCTGTCCCTTTTACACGCTTTTTTTGGATAGTCTCTTCTTCCAATATCTGCAATCTCTCCTGCATTGATGTAAAGCCACTTTGCATGGCTTTTAATGGCCTTGTAGATACAGAGTAAGACAATGCAGCGCAAGTTGCTGCGTTGTCTTACTTTGTGGAAAAGAGGCATTCCATTGGTGTTGCTGATGGTGTTCTTGAGCAACACCCATGAATTTTAACGCATTCCATGATTTATAAGGTTTTCTAAACCTGGGAAAGTGTCAAAAGCCTGTGCCATCTCGGGATGGCGTAAAGGTAGCGCAACGGGGAGAAATATCTAGATTTCTCATGATTGCTTTTGTTCCATCCGACACAAAAACAATCATCCTTGGAACGCAGACATCCTTGCACCATGGTGCAAGGGTGCCTAGCTTTGAGCATGGCAGCAATTTGTGCACCAGTGTAGGGGGAAAAGGAAAGGAATGCGCTGTATCTTGCCCTTTTGTTTTCATGCAGTGCAGCACAGTAAGAAGGCTTGCAGTGCTGCCCTGTGCCAAAACATTGTAACTGAACCCCTATATTTCTAGTTTCAATATGTATGGAGTATGTCTTTTATGCCCATTGCCATTGGGAGCACTAGTGCTCTTTATGAAGTTACACCTCAGTTGGTGCCTCCTATTTTAGCAAGGCCCCGGGGATGGCCAAAATGTGTCATGGTAACATAACTTGCAATAAAACTTTCAAATTTTTAAAGTACGAGCTTCAGTGTGTCGTCAGCCCTCTCTTGAAGACTAAAAGAGGTAAGTGGGGAACATGTATATATATATTAACTGGTGCCGGTCATCACAAGGTAGTTATAATTAGGACCTAGTTTCTATAGAAAAAAACTGTTTTTTACTTGCCTATATCTTTGGTGCCGTTTGATGAATCTTCACAAAAAGTTCCCCAAAAATGTGACAGTCACATGAGCTGCTTCACAGTTATCCGTGAAGCGGGGATCGAGACGAAGGGGGTGACATTTTACAGCATTTCCATGTTAATTCCTTTTGAAAAAATGAACAGCGATAGTGCAAAGACCACTGGATGGAATTACACCAAATTTGGCAGGGTAGAGACACCCTGACCCTTTGCTCTGATGATGGGGTCCTAAAGGGAACTCTACCAGGGCTAAAAAGCAGTTATAGTTAGTTATAGCTGTTATAGCTGCCAAGCATTTATAACCACCCATCCCCGCTCCACACACAGACTTTAGCTGTGCGCAGCACAGGTTAACCACAGGGCCTGTCTCTGTCAGTGGATCTGTGAGTGGGTGCTTGAGTCTCTGAGTGGGTCTGAAAGTAGGTGTGTGAGTCTATGAGTGGGTCTGAGTGGGTGCATGAGTGAGTGGGTGTGTGAGTGTGCGCATGAGTCTCTGAATGCGTGTTATAGTTACTTTACGGCACGAGTTATAGTTACTTGTGACAACTCTTATGACTGTTGAATTTCTATGGTTTGGTTTGTTTAAAATATGAGCCTAACTATAATGTTCCTGTAACATTTTTTCTTTCTTTCACAAGTTCTGATGCATTTCAGACAGGGTGGAGCAATCACCCACAATAAGTTTCACAATAACATAGACAGTTAAAATGGACATAATAACATGAATGCTTACATAGTCTCTCACATAGCAACCACCATTTTAGAATATCCAAAAGTCACTTACAACATATCTCATTGTATTTCATTGCGCATTAAAAAATGCATAAACCTATCTTATTTTATTTCACTAGGCAGTTAAAGCAAATGACAAGAAACATACTGCATGTAATATCAAGGTGTACTTCTTTAAACCACAAATGCCATTATTGTAAAGACACCAATTAGTAAGAAAAGCATATATTTCACTGTTTCTAACTGATATGGTTGCTTTAACACCTTTCAAACCAACACCAAACATGAAAATGCAATGGCCAGTGACAGTGATCATTATACTAATCTTGAAACTAATAGCTTGGATTATTTTAATGATTCATTCCATGTATAAGTGAATAAAATGATATTCATATTCATACGTATCAACCAATCAAGGATAATGCCAACAATGAATGAATCTTGACCCCCTCTGATATCCACCTCAAAAGAATCTATTACTCCAAACTTGAGTATGTGACAATTCTGAAAATGTAGATCCGCAAAATTCTGTGCTACTGCGTATTGCTAATTCTTGCAACATATAGCCCTTAAATGTTCCAGAACTCGTATTTTTGCTTTATGGATAGTACTACCTAAGTACAATTTGCAACAGGGACAGATCAGGCAATAAATGCAATAATCTGAATTACAAGTTAAAAACTTTCTGATCACAAATTTCTTCTAAGAATTATAAATTATAAATCTCGAAATATCAGAACTATGGTTGCATGCCTTGCGGTTTCTATAGCAGAAAAAACACCTTTTGCCTCTAAGCTCTTATTCATATTAAGTTCAGTGATCATATTGTGACTTAAACTATCTCTGAAAGTGTTATTGGGATCTGATCCCACAAAATTGATTTAAATCTCATCAGTATTGAGGACATGACAGTACTTTTTAAAGATCTTCCTAATTATGTGACTGATTAGAAAATGTAGTGATAAATGTTATATTATCTCCTTTGTCATCCACAGGTTTCTCACCTGGATGCAGAAAATTCTGTCTAGAATTCGACAAACATGTTTGTTGGCCCACTCAATCACTTTCTGACCATACCCCATTTCCTTAATTCTAAGTTCCATTACTTTCTTTTCAATTTGAAAAGCTTCAGATATACTAGAGTTCCTTTTTTCTTGTCAGTTACTTGTTCATCTAAAAACTAAATAGTGACCTGCTTGCCTGACCAGTAAAGTGTAAATTGCAATTGTTAACATTCAAGTCCATGATGACTTTCTTAGTATAGATTTAATTGCACTTCCAAATTACAAAAATGTTGTTGATGAATCTAATCTAGAGCACTTGTTCCTTAAAACCACACAGATTATTGGCCACCTGCTCCTCCCACAAATCCATGAACACCTCTCCATAACTGGGAGGGAAAGCAGATGTCCATCCCATTGCCCTTGGGAAACCCAGTGCGCTGCATGATAGCACATGAAACACAAAAGCAACGAAAGGCGGTGGGTAAGACACAAAATGAAAAAGCAGAGATTGAAAAGTAAAAAACAGTACTAATACAACCAATAGACTGTGACCAATGAAGAACAATGAAGAACAAGGAATAAAGACCATTATCAAAGAACAAAGAGCAAAGAGTGCTCTTTCTAACCCTCCGTCTCCAGTCCAGCACATCTATTCAGATATGAAGACATATTGAAATGATTGTACTGAGTAAGTACACAACCATCTTCTATCACCAAGGGACATAGAATAAAGTTAAGTTAATCTCATGAATGGATTCCATACATCCTCAAAACTGGGTAGATGTATTCTGAATTATATCTCATAGGGGGGTTGGCGCAATAATTCAGTCAACCATTCCTGGTGTGTTAGGAGTGTCATCAAATGGCATTGCCTAAGGACACAGACTCTTGCAACAATTAAGGCCATTGACATTAAGTGGTAAAAGCACCAAGAACACGTTAAGCACCAGTGTAAGTCAATGGTTACAGTGGACCAGACCCAATGTCTGGTTTCCAACCACCTGAAATGGATCCCAGGTCAGATATTCCAAACAAATTCATCCCAGAGAAGGTCTGGAAATCAAAAAGTTTAAAAATGTTTCTAAGTGTCACTTCAGAATGGGACTTTTAGAAAAATAAAAATTACATTTCTTTTAAGTCCCAAAGCAGAATGGAACCTTGTCCCTTGTTCAGAGGAAAAATCATCACTGTGCAGCTTGCCACTGAAACTGCAGCCACCTACGTACAACCAAATACTGGATACCTGAAGCAGGCTGGTCTTGCTGGTGTTCTAGAGCATTGGAGTTTTCTCAGTGAAAAATGTTGAAATGTCTATTAAGTCCCAGAGCAGAATGGAATTAGTTATTTTTAAGAGGTGCAAGGATTTTTGAGTGGGCACTGATGTAAAAGGCCTCTTGGAGCTTGTTGTGTCCCTGTAGCCACAGTGGAGATCCATCAAAGGACCCTTGGAATCCACTTCTTTGTCCTGGGTACAAGTAGGAGCAGGTCCAGCCCTTCAGGCCCCCTCACAGGTCTCATATGGCAGGTACAGAACCTCTTATTTTCTTATAAGGCCCCAAGAGTGTTCTGAGGGCAATGCCTTGAGGTGCCATGCTTATGTCGTTCCCCAGCTGATAGGCCTGGGTGACTCTTTGCTCTTTTCTAATCAATGCTATATAAGTCCCAGGGGCAAGCTTATCCACTTTTGCAGTAGTCCCTATTTGCCCTCTGGCAAACAATCCCCCAATGAAGTTTTGTTCCTAAAATTTTACTTAGAGAAACCCTTCTCCACTTATGAAAGGCCTGTGTGCCCACTCAGAGGTATGGCCAGGGCAATAGGCAGTCCTCTTCTTTGTGGCCACTCAAACAATTAGTTCTGGGGTAGGTTTCCTCCTACTAGGTGTTGTGCCAGCCTGACTTTGCGACAAAGTGGGTGTCATCTAACATTTACTTGTGACAGGACAGGCCGCTTTAAAGTTAATTATGTTCCTGGGCCAACATCAAATGGTCTTCCCACCAGGGGATGAAAAACACCTACCTACTCCCAGCACATTCTCTTTTCTGTGGGAGCAGTTTTCACATCTCATTAAGGTCAAGCACTTGATTGATAGCTGCTGGAGAACTAATGTAAACTAGCCTACAACAGTCTGGGGCAGAGAAAAGGAAGCTACTTGGCTTTCTATTTATTAAAAATCCAACTTCACAATAAAAATGGACTATTAATTAATGTCAAAGAGTCGTTTTTCTTTCTAACTGGTACCAAAACTGAGATACAGAATTCATATTTTCGTTTTTCATGGGACAGCCAGGGCCCTCAAAACTGAAGATTGGTTTTGAAGGCTTGTAACTACAGGGACATGATGAAATTATGTATCTAATTATACCATGTTTCGAATGCTTTGTACCCTACCTTGTGGGATACAACATCTACATTGGTTTGACATTAATATTTAGATGGAAGTGTTTTCCCTGGTCAAAAGGGTTATTTTGAGAGATGGGCTGTAGGTTCAAGCTGCAGGAGTCAGGCTACACTATTAGGCCCAAAGGCATGTTTTCCTTGTCATACTAGTGGATGACACAACAAATGCTGAAGTCCTAAGGTGACATTTACCTTCCTATGCCCTAGGTGTATTTTCTGCTTTATGTTCTGTGGCATTATAAGAAAGATAAGCAGCCAATCAGGTGTTACCAGTTTAACAACATTTTAGAGACAAAAGCACCTGAACTGGGGCCTGTACAGAGTGAAAGAAAAGCAGAATCAGTCCAAACAAATGTGAGTGTCCATGCAATTCTTTCAAGATAATAGATACGTTGGGGGACAACGTTATTTATTTAGCTCTCCAATTGTTACTAACATCATTCCAGCTAAATGCACCAGGATTTGTGGGTGCCATCCAGAGGAAAGAAAGTTGTCATGACCTTTGGGATAAACAATTACAGAGTGCCCAGGCTTGGGTTTGGTGAACAATAATCATTCACTATATGTTGGTCAATTTTAAAATCATGAAACAATCCAAATTGCTCCATGAATACAAATGAAATTTTCAAGACCTCAAGTCCAGATTTTTAGATGTGAATGTCCATTATTGAGTTGACACCACAGATACTGCTATTTAGTGCGTGTAACTCTATTTGCCATCAGGCTGCTAAAAGAATCTCAACTTCTTTACCTTTTCATTGATTAGTTGTTACAGGTTATAGGATTTTCCAAAGGTAATTTTCATTCATGGTTCAAAAGCTAAATCTCCTGTTAAGGCAGTGGTCTCCAAACTTTTTTAATGCCGAGCCCCCCCACTTGAAAAATTAAATTCATTGGGCACCCACTCTGAATTTTTCAGAATTATTTTTATAAAGGTGCCAATGTTTACATATGTCTAGACCTATTTAAACATCACAGTTCAGTACTGCTACGTTTGTAAAAATGCAATAACATGTTTCTGCTTAAAACAAAGCCCTCTTATCTGTATAATGGTTCTTGCGCCCCTCTTGGGATTACTTGAGGGGGGCCCACCCCCTAGTTTGAAGACCCCTCTGCTAAGGTGAGGTCTGAGTTTTTGTGACTTTATTTGCATGCATTTCAGATAATACACACATTGCTTGACTCTGTTACACCTAGACTTTAAGCATGGGTTCAAGTAAATATTTATTATTATTATTCCTCTAAAATGAAGCACCTTTCTTTCTAACAACTTTATTTACCAAATTTCTGTAAAGGAAAAGAAAAAGAAACACAATACAGAAATATAAACAATACGTGCTCTCAACAAGAGCAGGCAGTACAGGCTTTAAAAGATAGGACCATAAAAACTGTTGCACAACAATGGGTATGTGATGTGATCCCTGTGCAAGATGCTTCCCGGAAGAGAGGGGATAGGGAACCCCAACAAATACTTTCTTCACAACTGGCCATGCACACCGCAAACATCTACATCTCCCTCATCTCCCTCCAAGTTCAATCCAATTCCACCCCATCTTGGCCTACCAGAACTGCAATAGTTACCAAGTCTTGGGGTGTGTGCATGCACCTGATCTGCAGAACTATCCTTCACAAAAGTCAGAAAGGGGATCCATAGTTTTTTAGAGCACAATCTAGTATCCCTCACAGTTGCCAACTGGCTCTGCATAGAGTAGATATCCCACATCTTTGACCACTACAGTTGCATAACAGGGATTTCTGGGCCCTTCCAATGAAAGGCTATCACCAGACATAACAACACCAGACCATGAGTACTTAATTTACTGGAAGAAAGGTTGAGTGGGTAAAGACTTGGTCTGGGGCTCCTAAAAGTGCCTTAAGAGGATGAGGGGTGAGCATGATCTACATGATGTCAGAAATTTGCTGTAACACATGCATCCAAAAGTCAGCAACAAATGGATACTCCCACCACGTGTGAAAATGTGTGCCTTCGAGCCTTGCACCCCCGCCAACAGCTATCGCTTGTTCCCATCATGTGGCATAAGGAGGCTGAGGTAAGATACCAGTGCAGGGGCGATTTCTCTGTATTGAATAGACATGAAGGTCTTAGCTGCCCCCTGTCAAATTGTGCTCCCATCCCACTCATCAATCTCAATTTTCAGATCTGTCACCCATTGCACAAAATATACTTGGTCACTTCTAAGATGTGTTCTAGTGCTCTGTAAATGCACAAAATCAATTTCCTTATGTTCCCACAACTTAGAATATCTTCCAACAAGTGTGTCTCCAAGTGTACCTCCCTGGAGGACGACAGTCTGGTGAGCCCAATGAAGTAACTGTGTAACTCTATATAAATCGGGATTGTGGAAAGAAAAGTCGGTCATGCACTTGTTTCTAGTCTTAGGTATTCCATCAATATATAAATCCTGAAGAGTAGGGTTGATCCCTCTATCCCACTTACAAAACTTCCCATTCCACATGCTGGAGGAAAGTCTGGGTTGCCAAGAGCCAGGGTATGATGAGACGGGTACAGCTTAAACTGATGAGTAAGAGTCGCTTATCTCCACTGGTGGAAGATGGACAAAGTGGAGGACAATAGAGTGCCAACAGAGGAAATGTTATGGAACCGCAACCACAGCAGATGTTTTAATGAGTAGACAGCACACTAACTGCTCCAGTCAGCCCAGGCTTTAGCAGAAGCAGAGATCAAGCCCAATTCTGGGACAAGTTGGGCAGCCATAATATAACAGGCAATGTGTGGAGCCTTGAAACCTCCCTCCCACGAAGGACGGTATAAAAATTCCTCAACCACCCGGGGAGGACCATAGCTTCCATTGGATCAGGGCAACAACCGCCTTTGGTATCTGAAGTAGGAGAACCCTAACCATAAAAAGAAGGCGCGGGAGGAAATTCATTTTAATGCAGTTGATTCTAACCATCCAAGAGATCATAAGCCAGTCCCATTGAAAAAGGTCGTCGAAGAGAACATCCAAAGTGGTGGAATATTAAAAAGAAAAACATCTGAAAAAGCCCTCAGGATTGACACCTCCAAGTAATGAAAGTTAGTGGAAGTCCAAGTAAAACATGTTGCAAAGAGTTAATCTGGAATCCAGAAAACAATCTAAACTCACTCAGAGTTGTCTTGAGTGCATCCGGAGAAGCAGTCGGATTGGTAAAAAGCAAAGCATATCATCTGCAAACATCATAATCTTCAATTGCATGTCACCCACAGGGATTCTCCGTATGTTAGGATTCACCTGAATCCTGTGAATAAGAGGTTCAACACTGAGGGCAAATAATGCCTGAAATGGAGGACATCTCTGACGGGTGTCCCTGGACAGTGTAATCAGGTTGGACTAAATGTCCCATATCCTAATCTTCATAAAAGGTGATGTCGTTCTCATATGAAACCGCTCTGAATTGGGGATATGAGAACAGACCAGATCATGCCCAATCAATTCACCAAAATCTTCGTAAATATCGAAACGTCCCCATTTAGTAGCACAATATGTCAATGTGATCCACATTGATAAGGTGGTTTGGATGGTTTCAGATATGGTAGATTCCATCATGGTCAGATTAACTGATCCAGTATTTAAGAAAAGATTAAAGACCTTAGTCTTTAATCTTCTCAGATGAGGAACCAGCAATTACTGTATAAAAAGATTTGGAGAATCTGTCAGGTCAAGAGACCTTGTTAGTCAGCAAGGATTGGACAGTAGACCTCATTTTCCCCTCTGTATAGAGGGAATCCAGCTCTTCTCTAACCTTGTTGGGAACATCTGGAAATTGGAGAGATGCCAAATAATCATCTTGTTGAACTGGATCTAAAGCTTCCCCCCTGGAATAGTTATTTGTACAAAGAAACAAAGGAATCACAAACATCTGCATCGGAGGACAAATAGGAGCCATCCTCAGTTGTGGTACCTTTAAAACTGTTATTTCCCTGGGCCTGCCTACTCCTGTCTGCCAACAATTTATCAGCCTTGTTCCCTTTCTCATAGTACAACTATTTGGTCTCCAGTAGCTTATAGGCCACATCTTTGTTCAGCAGGGGTTCCAGGTCCTCCCTCACCTTTCATAGTTTCCTATAGACAAGGGGGGAGGTCGTTAATTTATGTTCCATCTCCAACTTGAGAATAGCATTCTCTAGTTCTGTTAGACTGAGTTTTAGAAAACAGAAAAAAGTAGTGGTATGTGCTATAAACTCATCCCATATCACTGCCTTAGTAGCATCCCAAATCGTGGCCCTTAGTCAGCTTCTCAGCAAAGAGGCATTCAAGCACTTCTTTGGGATTAGAGCGGCGAACCAGATTGCGGAATGAGATCTCATTCATTTTCCAGGGTTGATATGGAAATACGGGCAAAAGTAATAGTGTGACTGGAGTGTGATCAGATCAAACTTGAGACCCAATAGTTGCACTATCCACTCTAGGCAGGAGGGTGGTCGAAACCAGAAAGAAACCAAAACAGGAATAAGATTTGTGTACATTCAAGATGTAAGAATAATCCCACTAATGAGGATGACGATGACACCAAACATCCACTAAATTCAAGTTTGTAACACTCTGGGTCAAAGATTGTGGAGGGTGCCCTCCCCATGAGGAAGTTGAGCAATCAATCGTCAGGTCTAAGGTTGCGTTGTAGTCCCTCGTCCAAAATCAATTGGCAGCTGCCACAGCCAGTAACAGGGCATAAAAGAAGGGAGCCTTGCAATCACTGGGTCTCTAAATGGAAGCTAAGGAATAAGAGGTGACATCATCCAAGACACAGATAATCACCCATCTTCCCCCCATTTATTCTTATAAGTGGAGGTCACCTTCAGTTGCACACATGCCCAAATAAGAATTGCGACCCCTTTAGTATTAGTATAAGCAAGAGAAGGGAATTGAAGGGGGAAAACATGTGATTTGAGCCTAGAGACTTCTCTTGTCAACAGGTGGGTCTCTTGAAGCAAGACAAAGGGCCTGATAACAACTTTGGAGGAGGTGTTAATCCGTCCCAAATGTGATGGATATACCACCAGCCGTATTACGAGTTCCATAGGATATAATGGACTCGTAATACGGCTGGTGGTATATCCGTCACTTTACCGTCACTTTTGGGACGGATTAACACCTCCTCCAAAGTTGTAATCAGGCCCAAAATCTACATCTCTGGAGGAAAACCAGCTGAGTAGTGTTTTATGCTGACAGGGGGAGTTAAGGCCCTGGGCATTGAGATACCAAACATTTAACAGCAGGTCTACTGCCATGAGATCAATAAGGTCAAAGGAAAGGCTGAAAGCAACACCCTTCCAGGACAATCCTGCACAGCCTAAACCTTGAATCCCCCACTCCAATGAGATCAGCACAGTAAACAATTTAACAATATACATCGAAAACAATAACAAAAACAAACAGAAATGCCAAGAAACCATAAACAACCGCTGGCATAACCAATTTATGTTCAGCCTTGCCCTTCTTCATCATCCATAACAAACCCTTCAAACCAGCAAAACCAAGCATGAAAGAGGAAGAAAAACAAAACAAACTGCTAGGGAACATATACAAAAACCACCATCAACCTTCCCCAGAGTGCTTTGAATAGGTATCACATCTCAGGGAAGAAAATAAAAGAGAAGAGGGCTAGCTCCTGTTCGTATCCGGTCCTCTCTCCCACCCAACCTGAAGAGAAAAACATAAAAACCTGCATTAATGGGGAAGCAGATTAATACACCCATATGCATAAGTAAGAAGGAAGGGGAATGTGGGGGGGAGGGAAGAAAGGGAGGAGGGATGGGTAAGGAAAGGGGAAGGCAAGGGGGAGGAGAAGGTAAAAGAAGAAGACAAAATTAAAAAGTCACAGCCTAGTGTACCAGAGCGAGGAGCCAACAAAGGGGGTCATTCTGACCCCGGCGGGCGGCGGGAGCCGCCCGCCTGGAGGGAACCGCCAGAATGCCGCTGCGCGGTCAAAAGACCGCCGCGGGTATTCTGGGTTTCCCACTGGGCTGGCGGGCGACCGCCAAAAGGCCGCCCGCCAGCCCAGTGGGAAACACCCCTCCATGAGGATGCCGGCTCCGAATGGAGCCGGCGGAGTGGAGGATGTGCGACGGGTGCAGTGGCACCCGTCGCGTATTTCAGTGTCTGCAAAGCAGACACTGAAATACAAAGTGGGGCCCTCTTACGGGGGCCCCTGCAGTGCCCCCACGACACCCCTCACCGCCATCCTGTTCCTGGCGGGCGGAACTGCCAGGAACAGGATGGCGGTGAGGGGGTCGGAATCCCCCATGGGGGATTCCCAGGGCAGCGGAAAACCGGCGGGAGACCTGTTCTGACCGCGGCCAAACCGCTGCGGTCAGAATGACCTGCGGGGCACCGCCAGCCTGTTGGCGGTGCTCCCGCCAACCCCGGCCCCGGCGGTCCTTGACCGCTGGGGTCGGAATGACCCCCAAAGTCTGTTCATGGACGTTTAAAGTACATTGTTCATAGTTTGGCGACTTGTTCTTCTTGCTGTCTCTGTGATCTCTGGCTGTGCTGTGTCTGCTACCCAGGGCGGGTCAATTCTGTAGAGCCTGTGGGTTCCCCCACTGCAGACGATAGTCCCATCAGCTGCAGGGCATGTTTCACAGAAGAGAGTGCTACAGATTTATCCTTGTAGCGAAAAATCATCTTAAAGGGGAACCTCCAATAGTACGAAATTAAAGGCTGTGAAGAT
Organism: Pleurodeles waltl; assembly: GCF_031143425.1. Taxonomy (NCBI): domain Eukaryota; kingdom Metazoa; phylum Chordata; class Amphibia; order Caudata; family Salamandridae; genus Pleurodeles; species Pleurodeles waltl. The sequence continues at coordinate 498,815,450 of NC_090436.1, read as the reverse complement.
AGTCTGTAATTGGCTTAAAGCACCTATGATTCATCACAGTATGTAGTGATAAATCCTGGTAGTGATAAATCTTTGGACACCAGTGAATCTTAATCTCGAGCAGCTCTCAAGATGTCATCTTTGATATGAAAAAAGGACACTCAGGCAAAACCATCAGAGATGAGATTGATGCTAACCTGATAAGAGTTGAGGAATTTATGAAACCAGTGTAGCTCGATCAATCAGTCATCAGGTACTGCTAACAGAGTGAGGAACAACCCCACAGTCCGCAGCTCAGAAAGTCTCACAGATTCTGGAATACCACAAATCCAAACATTGTTTCTGCTGGATCTATTTTCATTATCTTCAACTCTGTCTTGTAAAAGTCCATGCCACTGTCCAACTTTGTAGACCCTAGTACTGCAAACATCTGTTTCATTCTTTTCATATGCCATTGCAGTCTTGAAGTCCTCCACCCTCTGAGCCATATTTTGCAGATTTTGGTCAAGTTTGGTAACTGCTGTGTGAAACCCTTTTAATGTCACCCACGTCTTTGCAAAATTCTTCCACCATTTAATGTATATCAGCCTTGACTGCCAAGGGTGTCCCATTGTGCACAATCGTTTGGGAAGGAGTCAGTGCCACCATTGCCATAGAGCCTGAAGCACTGGGCTTGGAAGAGTGGTGGAAAAAAGCTCAGCAATGCAGGCCTCATAGCTTCATTTTCTTGACAGGCATCCTGATGCATGCCCAGCAGCGGTGGTGAAACATGGAAGGGGAGGAGAGAGAGTCTTTGAGGGGTCAGGCACAGGGTGTTATGATGCAGTCAAAATAAACAGAGCAGCAGGTAGTCACCTCCACAAGGTGCTAATACCGGCATGGCAACACCACAGTGACAGAGGGGTCACTCCCACATTACCCCAGTCATGGAAAATAACATCCAACCAAATGCATACCAGTCCATCTCAACACATGTGAAATGACACCGCCAATCAAGTTACAAAATTGTTGTTGGCCGTAAAGAAATGCCATGGGACTGTGGCAATAACTCATCCTCCAGTGTAATTGCTTAGAGATCCATCTGCAACCCCAGGGCTGGCTCACATCACCTTCTGGAAAAATCAAATATTCTCTCAGGGGGCTCCGCCTCAGAAAAGCACCAGAACGTTTGCAGAATTTGAGCCCCCCCACTGCATCTGGGGGTTTGTGGCACAAAACAGATAGGGCTCCAGGGCAGACAGTCAAATAAAAGAAAAAATCTAAGTGTATACAACTAAGGGGAGCCAATAGAAATGGGTCTGGTTGTGAAGGCAAAAGGAGCTGTAAGAAGTCCTCCAAATGTGTGTAGTGGTGAATCGTGCTCCCCAAGTAACAAAGGTGTCATAGTTTGGACTCTTGATCTAGGCAAGACTGCTGGTTTAAGGATTACAGTATTTTTGTTTGTAGGCGACTATGTCTATCCTACAACAAGTTGCAACTGTCGTCCCAACCTTACCGGCTCACTAGCAGCACCTCACCAAAAACACAATGGCAAAAGGTGGTTTGTGGCAGCCTTTACGCATGGACTCGAGAGTAAGACATCTCAGGGAGTGTCGTGGTTAAACAGAGATTACCCCTTTCTATAGATACACTATGTCTCATTCAAACACAGGCAATAACAAAGATGCAGTAACGTTTCAATAGTTTTTATTTAACATATCTGCAATTTGCGATATGTTGCATGGGCTGCAATGATTAGGATAATGAACAGTGCAAGAAACAGAATTGTGAAGACGAGAGTCATTATTACAAAGACCCCCCCCATCTTGCAATAGCATGTAAAGACATAAGAGGTGTAATATGCCCAAATACCCTAATATGATAGGCCTAACCTCCTACCTAAAGGAGAGCTGGGTTTGTTAAACCTAATCTGCCAATTCCATGTACATGAGAGGAGCCCCCAACCCTCGTTATCTTGGAATGAGTTCTCTATCTCAGACTCTGCAGGGACACAAAGACTGGGTCTGCATCAAGAAGACGTGCAGCATCAATATCAGCAATGGTGGCAATGCCCTCTGGTCGGAATCCCTCTGATTAATTGTCTAAAGTGCGATGTATTTTTACAGATCTACCAGGACCCCTGACGTAGGTGTGTTCCCAAACAATAGATAACAGACATGCTTGGGATGGCAATTATTATAAACAATTCCCTCGAAAGTATAGTGAGGGAAAATCCCTAAGTGTGAACACTTACTGTTTGTTTGTCTTTGTCGCTTGATCTTGACGCCTTAGAAAGGTGGCACTGATAATGCAAAGCATAACAAGTGGCCTAACTATAAACAAGGCAGCCACCTTAGATGAATTAAATAATTAAATGGGCTAAGACAGAGCAAACTAAGTAGGTTAAAAGTCACTTGGTGACGGGGACAGGAGTCTGCAAGCCAAAGGCTAAGCTAACTCCTGTTATCCCATTAAAACAAACTAGGATTCACTACAAAGGAAGGTGAGGGAGCTGTATACCCAGTATGCTCAGGCGTTAGCCTGCCAAGCACGATCAAAGCATTTGGCTTTCGGGTGTCCCTGCACTTACGGGTAGCTTATCGCATCTGAAGAAGGGGAAGGTAAGTCCATCATGGTTGTCCACCCTCACTAGGCCAAAGGAGAGTGCCACAGTCACCACGGTTCTAACCAGACTCCACTCCTTGGCCGAGTAAGCCGGCAGGTGTCATTTTGGTGGGGAGAGAACAGGATCAACAGGGCTCAGGGAAAGCCCAGCTCTCTGAATTTCTGCAATGTAGGCATACCTCCTTCATCACAGCTGACTGGTAATAGGTTCTCCCCTCACAGTCCGGCTTTCAAGATCTACTTCATCCTGCCATGACAGGCCCTATGGGCCTTTTTAACTTAATTGTGAACCCTACTACCAATTAGAATCAAGAATCTTCTTCTCTTACTACAAGATCAATTTTAGTTTGGATGAATATGGGTAGTCCTCCTTCTTCTCTACCTTCGGATGAGGTCTTGATTCCCAGGTGGCTGAAGCACTCGAAAGAAGAGAGGACAATAGAGTCTGACCGCCACAAATCCTGAATAAAAAGATGTCAACTCAGATAAGTAATTAAAGAGTCCCATTGCATTTGAGTTTTCCCAGCCAGCTATGTTCCATGACCAAAATCTGACTGTGGCAACTGGAACTAGACTGGTCCCTGCTTGTGGCCTCTGTTCAGATGAGCCCTGGTCTTAAGTGCAATCCCTATGGTCCTGGGAGCCTTAAAAGAGACCAAGATGAACTGCTTCAGAAAGTCTGAAAGCCTGGACTTGAAAACTTTTTAGACTTCCAAAACCTGAGGATCATCAAGAGGACTTCGTTTGATATGGCTTCCGGTTTGTCTTGCTGAAGGATTTTGAGTTCCAAAAAAGAGAGTAAGTCCCAAAGCAGAAATCTTGACTAGACAATGGTGAAAAAGTATTCAGCTGACACAAGGACGTCTGTGGCTGCAACATTTGAATGTTACCACTCACAGCTTTTTCCACCATTTTTTGGGACCTTGACCAATGGCTTACTAGACTTTGAGAGTACTTCTCCATTATCCTTGCCCCGCTGGAGGATTTCAACATTCATTTCATACTCTAAGGCAGTTGGTAAAATCGGTGACCAGAATGATAATCTTATTGTATCTGACCTCAATTATATTGAGGCCAGACTAAAATTGTGCCTATGCCCTGCTCAACTGCATACAGTGACTTCTGACTGGCGCTACTTTTTCTTAGCACTTTTTGCCTGAAAAGTTAAAAATGTCATTTACCCTGCTCCTTCTATTGGATTTGGTGCCATTGTTCTTTTTATTTGATTGGGGCATTTGTATTGTGTTCTGTTTTGGGTTTTCATTTGTTTTCATCTGCTAAAAACTTTACAAACATTCTTTCTGTTAAGCCTGCCTGCCCAGTGCTGTAGCTACCAGAGAATGAAACTTTTTTTTAATTTGTGTGTTGGGCCTGATATGATATTGCACTTATTACTTGGGAAGGACATGCATCCTCCCTAACTAGTCACCAATTTTCTTACAAGTAAAAAGAAAAAAGAAACCAAAGAAGCCCTGATTACATTTGTCATAACAAAAACATTGCACATGAAATACACAAGCAGGCAGGTGTTAATTTTTTCAATATTACTTTGAGTTCTATGCCGAGGGCGTCACTGTAGGCACACAAATCATAATGAAATACCTTGATGAGACCAAGACAACTCTCTTCCCCACAACACAGGAGAAAGAATGGGAGACCCTACTGTTGGCTCAAGAAAGCAAGACTTTAGCCAACAGAAAGACACCAGGGGCTGACAGCCTTCCCAAAGAATTTAATTTAAAGTATATTGATGCCCTAGTACCTAACTTCCAAACTTTATAGGAGATTGCATGCTTGAAAAGCATGCTGCCTCCCACAGCAAAGTATTTTTTCTAGTTTCCATTTTGAAACTGGGTGGCTACCCATTCGATAAACTGGCATTAAAGCAATTCTCATTGCTAAACACAGACTGTAAAAGTATCACTAAATGCATAGCAAGCTCAAAACGTTACTCTTTGTGGACAGCTCTGACCAAAGCCGTTTAATGACAGGATGCAGCACCTCTGAAAATATTAGACTCTTCTTTCATGTTTTTGAGCAGATGCCCTCTTTGTGGCCTGCTCCATCACTGCTAGCCATCAACTTGAGAAACTAGTTTGACAACATTAATGGGCAATATATTTTTGAAGCATTGTGGAATTTAGGATTCAGAGTTATTATTTTGGAATTGGTTTCACTGCTGTCCCAGCACTCATGACACTGACTGGATCATCTCAGACTACGCTTTTTCTCTGGCGGTATTTGCTAGAGGTGGGTGAACCACTAAAAGCTTGTGCCTGGCTCTAGCCAGATGCCTGGTTCTGGCTCAGCTTGAAGTGCTCTTGGACCCTCAATCCCAAAATGAGCCTAGCTTTCTGCTTCCTACCACACTTCAAAATCACCTAGGCTTACCACCCTAGTACTGCAGAGAAGAGGCTGCATTTGACTACTCCCTATGGGAAGAGGGGGGGATTTTTCTACTCTTCTTCTGCGCAATCATCTTTTCCAGAGGGAGAGGCATATGTTGTAATCTCTCATTGTGCTTCTTTTGTGGTTCACAGGAGTCCACACATTTAATGAGCAGCTAAAAATTACCAAGGATTGACAAAGTCAATAGGTCTCGTCTTAAGGCCCTGTTGGTTTTGCCAATGGTTTCAGCTATGCTGTACAGTATCCCCAATGCTGTAAGGCATTCCTAAAGTAAATTAACTTTTGATAAGGTGCTATGATGTAACATTTGTGTAATAATGTAGGACAAGCACCCCTCATACCTACAAAATGACAAGAGTTTTTTTTTAATTTAAGTGGCTGTGGAAGCGAGCAAAACAGAGGGCCTAGTTGGTGGAGGAAGCAACAGCTGAGAGAAGAGGGCACAGGTGGGTGAAAGCAACACAGAGGGCAGTGGTGAGGAGGAAAAGCCACAGGTTATAGAGGAACGTGGAGCGGGCTGTAACAAAACACACATGTGAAAAAGCAAATGGGAAATATGGGGATCAAGAGGAGAGGCAACGGGCGAGAGAGGAGGGTGCAGGACAAAGAAGCAACACAAGGGTTGGGTGAGAAGGAGAAGCAACGTACGATAAACCAACATGTAGTGAGCAAGCAAGAAGTGTGCTGGTGGGATGATGGGCAAACCGAAGAGCTGAGAGGGGAAGAGAAGCACAATAGGAAGCCAGCTGGAAAATACATCCACTCTTGTAGAGTTCTTAAGACAAAAGAAACATGTAAATCCCTAAAAGTGAGCATTGGAACAACACAATCAAAGTGACAATATTCCAGGGGTGGGACAGATACAAGGTGGAGTAAGCAAGCCATCAAATAACTTGAAAAATTTAAAAAGCATGATAGGAAAATCTACCACTGGTAAGTAATGAGGGGTCTCCAAGCCAGCGCATGCTCTTGGTAAGTCCACAATTTGTCTTTCAAAAGACAGGGCAGGTGCTGTTTAGTAGGCTCGATCTAAAAAGTATTCCTCAGTAGATGGAAAGCAGTTGTAGTCTAAAATGCACATCCTCATTTTCTTCAGTTAAGAAGCACACTCAATATATGCCACTGATTTGTCGGGCAAAACTATTTGACATATTTTAGTCCATTCTGTTGTTCTTTGAATGTATGCAGGACACAAACATCCATGGTGAGCAATAACCACTACACCTACTTGCAACTTCTTCAACCTCTTAATACCATCTCCTGATTTTTTATTATATCTGAGGATAGTATAGAGACATAAAGCATCAGAAACGTATTGAGGCAGATATACATATTTTCTGTAATCCCTCTTTCCACTAAGGATGGGTCTGCCTCCTAGTTTCATCTTTGTCTTATGTATGTTAGCTGACAAATATATGGATGAAGTCCTAGTTCTTCTGAAGTTAGCTCCTCAGATGATGAGGAACCTTACTGTTAGACCTGACAGCCTTTGGATAGTCATCCCCCAACTTTGTGCCTGCCTCTCTCCACTTTTCTGACCCTGTTTTTGCTGGTTTTAGGACTCTGTACACTTTACCACTGCTAACCAGTGCTAAAGTGCATATGCCCTCTCCCTTAAACATGGTAACATTGGTTCATTCTCAATTAGCATATTTGATTTACTTGTAAGTCCCTGGTAAATTGCACTACATGTGCCCAGGGCCTGTAAAATGAATGTTACTAGTGGGCCTGCAGCACTGGTTGTGTCACCCACATAAGTAGCCCATTAACCATATCTCAGGCCTGCCATTGCAAGGGCTGTGTGTGCAGTTTCACTGCCACTTTGACTTGGCATTTAAAAGTACTTGCCAAACCTTAAACTCCCCTTTTTCTACATATACGTCACCCCTAAGGAAGGCTCTCGGTAACCCATAGGGAAGGCTGCTAAGTAGGTAACAGGCAGGACATGTACATGTGTGTTTTATCTGTCCTGGTAGTGGAAAACTCCTAAATTCAATTTCAACTGCTGTGAGGCCTGCTCCTTTCATTGGCATTAAGGCTAAACTCAAATCCTGTTTGAGTGGTATATTCTGATCAGAAAGGGGTAACAAGGCCATATTTAGTATGGCCAGAATGGTAGTAGAAAATCCTGCTTATTGGTGAGGTTGGATTTTATATTACTATTTTAGAAATGCCACTTTTAGAAAGTGAAGATTTCTTCGAACTTAAAATCCATCTGTGCCTTGCAGTCAGTCTCCAATCCACGTCTGGGCTGGGCTGGGCTGGTCGAGAGCTCCCGTGTGCTTTTCACCCAGACATCCACAAACACAGGATAATCAGTCACATCTGCCCTCATCTGCAGGCTGAATGGGTCTTACTGAGGTGGGAGGGTTGAGGGCCTGACACTTACATTTTAAAGGCTAGTGCCTATCCTCACACAATGGACTGCCAAACCCCCGACTGGGACCCTGGCAGACAGATCTGTACTGAAAGGGGACCTTGTGCACTTCCAAACCACTCTTTGAAATCTCCCCTACTTCAAAGGCATTTTTGGGTATGTAAACTGGGTCTCTGACCCCACCAAGTCAGACACTTCTGGACTTGAACCTGCAACCTGTCAAGAGGAACTGCCTGGCTGCCTAAACGACTCATCTGGACTGCTTTGCTGAGAAGGACTGCTGCCCTGCTGTTGCCCTGCTGCCCTCTGGCTTTGCTGAGAAGTGCTCTCCAAGGGCTTGGATTGAGCTTGCCTCCTGTTTTTTGAAGTCTTATGGCCAAAAAGACTTCGGGGGTTATTCTAACTTTGGAGGAGGTGTTAATCCGTCCCAAAAGTGACGGAAAAGTGACGGATTTACCACCAGCCGTATTACGAGTCCATTATATCCTATGGAACTCGTAATACGGCTTGTGGTATATCCGTCACTTTACCGTCACTTTTGGGACGGATTAACACTCCTCCAAAGTTAGAATAACCCCCTTCATCTCTTCAAGGAAATCCTTGTGCGCCGAAGATCGAGGAACAGTGTGCCGGAAATGACGCACAGCCTGCCTTGCAATCAGAAAATTAACACACAGCCAAACCGGTATGACGCAGCCCGACTTCCTGAGTAAAGATTCAATGCAGCAAGTGCCTTGTGACCAGAAATTCGATGCACAGCCCTACCGGATCGACTCACAGCCGAACTGGATTGACACAGCCTGACCTCCCGAGTGAAGAATCGATGAAGTGCCTGCCATGCGACAGAAAATTTGATGCATCACCACACTGGATCGTTGCAACACCTGTGACTTCATTCCGCACACCCATGATTTCCACGCATCGTCCCTGGGCATCAGAAAGAACCCCGCATCACAGTGAGGAACCAAGACTGCGCGCTGGAAATCGACGCAAAGCCCCTTGCAGCATTGAAAGAAACAACGCAACGTCTGTGTCTGCAGGAAATTCTGATGCACACCCTATGTTTCCATGCATCTCCTCCTCTGCGGTCTCCGTGCATGTTATTTTTGACACAAACCAGGTACTTTGTGGAACCAAGAGACAACTGGTGATTTCAAAGACTTAAGACTCTTTTTAATCTTGCAAAAGTGATATCTCAACTTGTGCTTATTGAATCTTTATTGTTTTGATCTTAATTTAAACAGATAAATATCATATTTTTCTAAACCTCTGTGGTGTATTTTTCTGGTGTTTCCACTGTGTTACTGTATGACTTATTGCACAAATTCTTTGCAAATTTGCCTTCTAAGTTAAGCCTGACTGCTCAGTGCCAAGCTACCAGAGGGTGGGCACAGGATAATTTGGATTGTGTGTGACGTGCCCTGACTAGGATTGTGGTCCCTATTTGGATAAGGGTGTATACCTCAGCCAACTAGAGATGCCATTTCTAACACTTATGTCTCAAACAGGAAACCTCCTGGATCTAAAAGTCGTTTTTTGCCAGACCACAGTGTGAATTAGCATAATCATAACTTTTACCTTTTCTCTACACCTTCTTTCTGTGGTGAAATCTTTCTGTACCAGGCTGCAAGTGGCTGTTTTGTTTGGAGGTTTCCATAGGGAGTGAATTTTCACTACTGCACAAATGCACCAACAATGCAAGCTTTCCCATTAGAGAACATGTAGGCTACGCTGCTTAATTATTAGATCTGCTGATTATATTTTTAACCCAAAAAATCCAAATGCTGAAAAACACACTCTACAAGTCATACATCAAATCAAATTAGTTTAGTCAGAAAATATTCCAATGCAAATATCATGCTCAGAACAGATACTGCCCTGCTGTGCAATGTTGGAGCATAATTTGTTCATGTCCAAAAGTAGTACACCGCAGCAGCCGTGCAACACTGATCTCATGCAGAAACATCAAAGCACTCACAGTGCAAGGTTCAGGTACACACCCAGTACAACACTGATATTAGGAGTGCCACTTCCCTGCCACATAAAAGAGAAACAGCCATGCACTGTCAGTGCAGGTTCCTGTTACACAAGCTGGTAACTTTTGCCTGCAGGCATATAATAAGGAACTGCTGTACCTGGCCCAAGCAAATTTCAATTATTTGATACCATCTGCAGCCTTGAAAAACAAAACTTTCTAAAGGGGAACACAAAAACAAAGCTATTGACTTTCTGAAGGTTAGTATTTATTTACATACACAATGCAATAAATCTTAGATGTGGTTGAGGCAGTCATGGAGATGGATGGATGGATCTGGATGATGAGATGGATGAATGATTAAGTGAGCCTGGATGGATGCATGCATGGATGAATGGATTGAAGGTTGGATGCATAAGTCGGTTGGTGGTGGGAGAATTTAACAAACGGTTCAATGGATGGGCTGATGAATAGGCTGACTGGATGGAAAGGCAGACAGAGACAAATGAAGAGATAGCTATCCATGTGGCAGCAGACAGGAAGATGGGTAGACACACTAACAGGGATCAAGGTGAACAGGCAAGTCGAAAAGCAACCAAGCAGACACAGAGACAGACAGCCAGGCACATATTGTTTGGTATTGAAATAAAGTATGAAACTCTTATTCTCCACACCTTTCAAACACTACAGGCATGCGATAATCAGGCAAACTTGCTCTAGAAACCATTGGTATTCTGAGAGCGGGGAGTGGGGTGTTGGGGATGAGGGGATGTCAGTAGGTGTAAGGAGGGTGTGAGATGAAAGGAGGGGGTCCTTGTCCTGGCTCACAACTAGCATGTGCTGAAATAAAAATAGTAAACATTCTGCTTTAAAGCAGGCATGGCACTGTGTCTGTGTGTGTGTGTGTGTGTGTGTGTGTGCGTGTGTGTGTGTGTCTGTGTATGATGCACAGCACTTTCGTTCTGCCTCCTCACCAAGAGGAGTCATACAGCATGCACAACTCCACCCACAGCACCGCATATGCTATGCCTCCTGCACAGTACACTCTGAACGCAACAAAGTGCGCACAGAGGCATAATTAGGTGTGCTGCATGGCCACCAATGCTGTGGTCCCTGTGCACATCGCTCTATATCAAGGTGAGCTATGCAGCACAGTCTGATCCTGAAAAGTACATTGCTGTTGTAGATACCTGCTTGGTTCCCCATTTACTGTAGGCACATGAGGGGAAAGAGCACTCCTAATTAGATTGTTGCAGGCACAATAGGGATATGGGCATGACAGATCAGAGGTCATCTACCCAGCAGGGGCAACCACAGAGGCAGGAGAAGTACACAGGTTTTTGTTGTATTGTGAGTGGATCAGGCACCATGGACAATAGAGACAGCGGATGGGCAGCATGAACAATGGAATGTGGAGGAGGGAGGTAGATGGCTGAAAAACATGCACTCTGATAGAGTGCTTGAAGACAAAGTAACTCCTAATAAAACAAGGTGGCCACTCCACACTGCAGTCCCTGATTGGGTCTGATTAGGCATAAGTGATAGGCTGAACGCCATAGTTTAATTTACATATTGGGAGTCCCGCCTATTACTGGTTTTGATGGTGAAACCTAGACATTTTCTAATTGATAGGGTGCATTTTAAACATTGTTTGTCACAATCTCATCATTAGTACATTGCTGCAGAGTTCCCAAAAGATAAAATACATATACAATTCACCCTCAGTTACTAAGTGCATGATAATAGAGCTAAATATATAAAGAAGCAGGGGGGCGATGATTTGTAGGGGGGAGAAAGATCATCACTGAAGTCATTGAGATCTTGTGCAGAGTCTGTCTGTCACTGGGGGAGGTGAGGGTGGGAGACAGAGTTGGTAAAAGCAAAAAGCACTCTGGAGAGAGCTGAAAACCAAAGAAAAAAGTAATTCCTAAACCAGGTCCTAAAATGAGACCAGTGGATGGATACTAGTGCTTGGTCCGTGCTCTGTGGGAGGGCACAACAAGAAGAGGCATGACACACGCATGCCATGGACAAATGTGAAGAAATTATATGACACTGAGGATGGAGCCAGCAAATGGGAAGCCAATGGGAGAGCTAAAGCCCACAGATTGAATAAATGTCTCTTAGAGACAGGGCTGAGACATAAAGATGACCCAAGGGACACCAGTGTGAAAACTAGTGCAGAAATGCAGTAACCATATCTAAACCTGTTCTCTCCTTTACTCTACTTATTACAGGTATTGGCATTTTGTCGTCAGTGACATGCAACCCACCTCCTCTATTACTTGCCATTAGAGCAATATTTTCTGCCTGATGAGAACTGAAAGCCGAGAGATTGCTCGTCTTGTTTGCGCTGTTATTTCAAACACGTATTTAAATAGGTGAAAGACGTGCTCTGTTTGAGGTGTACTATAAATGCTGCTGCATGACAGGAGCTCAGGTAGCAAGCAATGTTTTTTGTATGGCAGACCATTCGCATGTTTTATTTAGTTGAAAAAACATCTTGCACCCATACTGTGACCGCTTATCTTCTACTGTACCCCTTATCACAATCTAAGACATAGTGAAAGACAAGAAATTAAAACGCCCAATTCTTCTATCAGATCACAGTGAAAACTTAGAGATCTGTTAGGGTGTCTACAAAAAATTGCATATTTACTTTCCATTGGACCTTAAAGTTTAACCCCCCATGCCACTTTAAAAAATAAAAAAATTATACTTAACTCTACTTACCTGGGATGGGTCCCCCATCCATGGGTGTCCTCCAGGGGTGGGAGAGGGCGGCAGGGGTGTCCCTGGGGGGCAGGGAAGGGCACCTCTGGACTGCTTTCATGGTCAGAGACCATGGAAGTGAGCTCACAGGCCCCTTAACGCCTGCCCTCACCCAGGCGTTAAAAAACTGTGCAAATCAGGCTGTGCACCGTATTTTAAGGACCACCCCAACCTGTGTGTCAAAATGACGCTGGAATATAAATAAGGCGCACAGGCCTTAAAGTCATTTTTTGGGCGGGAACGCCTACCTTGCATGTCATTAATGCAAGGCGGTTTCCCGCATCCAGAAAATGACGCACACGGAGGTACTTTGACATTCGCGGGGTTGGGCGTCATAGTATAAATATGGTGCATGGTTTGCGCCGAATGTGCGTAAAATTTTTTGATGCACATTCGGCGCAAACATAGTATAAATATGCCCCTAAATGTCTCATCAGGAACCTTTAAGGGGGTTTCATCAATTAAAGCCAATACAGCTTCCAGGACCCACTTTCATTTATTCCAAGCAAGCAGACATCCTGGCAAGAAGGTTTGTTTAGCTGTCTGCCCCTCCCTAGATTTCACAGTACAGGAGGCTTCTGCCTTACACTTCAGCTGAAGCATTTCAACTGTCGGAAAGAACCGTCCCAAGATGATTATCTTTTCACAAAAAATTAATTGAAGGGCTTTTCCTAAATTAAAAATGTATGGGCACGTTGTGCCCCTTAGATCCCCCCCATTTTGACCAAGGAATACAAAACAGATCATGCAATGGCTGAGAGCACACAGCAGCTCTGTAGCCCTAGGTGTACTCACACCAGCCTTGAAGAGCTGAGAACAGTCAGCCGAGCAAAGAAAGTGCCTTACTCCGTGAACATAGCAGATTCACATCATGCCAATATACTATGCAGTCAGTGCCTGGGCAGCAAAACACTTAAATACAACCCACAGTACACATGATGGTTAACTACTCACACCCCTCTAAATGTAGACCTTCCTACTGTGCTCATGCTCATTTGTTTTACAAGTGTGCCTCCACAGTGTTGTGATTTTTTAAGTTATACATCGCAAAACCAGCATTCAAATTATGGCCCACTGCAGATCTCTACAGTGTGTAGCGTGCTTAACAGAGCTGAGCTGTCCCGACATCGAGGGAAACAACAATTTTAAATATACCAATCAGCTCTGCTTTAGATAAACACAATGAGGCATATTTACAAGCCACTTGCACCACCTTAGCACTGCCATAGCATCAATACTTTTTTACACTAAGGCAGCAATAAAGTGGCTTTTCTGCTGTGCCATATTTGCAAAGAGGTGCAATGCTTGCATTGCACCACTTTGCGACCTCTTGCACCATATTATGGCTACATCATGGAATAATGTATGCAAGGGGGGGCGTTCCGGCATAGGGAGGCCTGAAACAATGCTGCAGCGAAATTTACAAGATTACACTGCAACATTTTTTCTATCATTTTTAATGCGTGCTCAGAGCAGCCGTTAAAATGACGCACCTATTATATTCAATGGGCCTCTCTGTGCTTTGCTACACTAGCATCAAAACTGTTGATGCTAGTGTAGCAAAGTGCCACAATAGCGTCAAAAATGGTGACTCTATTGTGCTAACGGCCGCCATGGTGCGCCATATTATAAATATGGTGCAACCATGGTTTCGTTAAGTGCCGGCGGGGGGGTGCCAGAAAAAAAGTGGCACATCATTTATGATGTGCTGTTTTCTTGTAAATATGCCCCAATGTACTCCTCAGAATCTTACACACAACTTGCCTCATGGACAGTAAAAAAAAGCAGTGGTTTGCCGTCTGCCTAACTAAGTGGGGCTCCTGGAACACTCTTTCCAAAGGCAGAAGTCTAGCCAGACATGGACACTTTGGGGCTGATGTCACTCCTTCTGACACAGCTGAATTTGTCCTCCCACATCAACGTAGCTGATGCCTAATAAAGGGGTGGGACATTTGGAGCCGAACAATGACCTTTTCTTCCCAGGAGCAAGACCTGATAAAAAAGAGAATAAAAATTGTTCTAGCTATCGCGTCAAGAATTTTCAATTCTATTAAGGACACGGAGGCGAGGATTATGCTTTCTCTTTCTTTACTGACAAAAACAGCAGCCAATGAAATACAAGTAACAGAAAAAACTACAATACCCAGGACACCAAATATCCTGTCACATGGTCCAATCACCATCCATGTCCATGCTATAAGTCCTTTGACCTATGAAGTCACTTCCTCTTTCTTTGTTTAAACAGATAATGTCAATGAAAACGCAAACTTCTTACGCCATCCCGAATCCGGAGTCATAAACTTCTTCTCCATACTGAAGAACCGCAACTTGGAGGAAATGCCGGAAAACAACCGGTAGAACATATAACTCGAACTTTCCTTGAAGTTACGACTTTCAGGCGTTCTTCTGATCAGAAGCTGCAACAATAAACATGTAGGTAATATCTCATAAAATATACGTTAACTCAAACTTTAATTGCAAATAATGGGAGGGTTAAATGACAATATCACATCAGATATAGATATTATATAACAATAAATATTGTATAAATATAATAAGGGAGGGATAATCCTCGCCTCCGTGTTCTTAATAGAATTGAAAATTCTTGACGCAATAGCTAGAATTTTTTTTATTCTATGTCAGGACCGGAGGCTCCGATTATGCTAGTTTAAAGCTGTTCCATCACCACACTGGCTACATCCAAAACATGTTTATGATAAAACTTATGAAAAGTATTTTCTGAAGACCAATCTGCAGCTTTCATTATGTCCTCTAACCGAGAACCTAAGGCAAATGATTTTGAAGCCATAGCCCCTCTAGCAGAATGGGCCCCAAAAATAGAGGTATCAATACCTGCTTCACTCATCAACCATCTCATCCATCTAGCTAAAGTAGCTGAGGAAACTGGTTTAAAAGGTTTTTGCAAAGCAATTAATAATTGTCCTCTAGAATCCTGTCGAAATTCTTCTGTGACAATTTCATAATCCTTCAAACATTGAACCACACATAATTTTGAATTTTCCGTATAAACCGGATATGATACTGACCTGCAATTCGTCTTAGTTCTTCTTGTCACCGAAAAGGAGACTCCTTCTGGTGAAAAAGTTCTACCTGCTAAATCCAAAGCTCTGACGTCCGATACTCTTTTACAAGAGACAAGGCACAAAAGCATGGTTAACTTAGCTGAAAGCTGTTTGCGAAATAAATATCTGTGGGCAGGCCAAGAATCAAGGAATTTTAATATAATATTAACATCCCATAAAACAGTATATTTTGCCTGAGGTGGTTTAGAAAGGCGTATACCCCTCAAAAGCTTGCAAATTAATGGATGTTCACCAATGGGCTTGCATTCAAACTGTGAATGACCTGCAGAAATGGCAGATCTAAAGTTATTGACCGTCCGATAGGCCAAACCCGAGCTGGCTAACTCTGCTAGAAAATTAACAATCAAACCAATATGTGCTTCCACTGGATTGACACCCCTTCCATCACACCAACTAGACCATCTGCGCCAGGCTGAATCATATCTCTTATGTGTACTACTGGCCCAGGCTTGTTTAATGAAGTCCGCAGCTTGTTGCGAAACATCTGGGGTATGCCATCTCGACCTGAAATTAACCAGGCTAGAAGTGTTAGCTTCCCTGACAACATCAGAGGATGTTGAAGGCCCTCTGGACTCAAAAGAAGATTCAGACAAGAAGAATCAGAAGAAGAGAGGCACAGGCTAAATGAAGAGCACTGGGGAACCAAGGTTGGGCTCTCCAAAACGGAGTCACCAGAACAATCTCTGTTTTCTGTCTCCGCACTTGAGCCAGAACTCTGGCAATCATAAGAAAAGGAGGAAACGCATAACCTCGAAACTGGGACCAGTCCTGAAGAAATGCATCTGTCTTTAATGCGTAAGGGTCAGGACGCCAACTGTAAAATCTTTGAATTTGACAATTGAGACGTAATGCAAACAGGTCCACTTCGCAATTGCCCCATTCCCTGATTATCTGAGCAAAAATTCGAGGATCTAACTTCCAATCGCTGGAGTCTGAAAGGTACCTGGAGTTCCAGTCTGCTAAAATATTCTGGTCCCCAGGTAGGTATTCCGCTATGACTACTAGGCGCTGAGACAGGCAATAATGCCAAAAGTCCTTGGCAATCTCCGCCAGGATTCTGGACTTCGTGCCTCCCAGTTTGTTGACATACCTCACAGCTGATATGTTGTCCATCCGTAATAGTATGCAACAATCTGTTTTTTGCGGGGAGAGACTCTTTATGGCAAATGAACCCGCTAGAAGTTCCAGACAATTGATGTGAAGGGATTGTTCCCAATCTGACCATCTGCCCCCCGTCACTAGGGAGTTGCAACGAGCTCCCCATCCCCATCTGCTGGCATCTGATTCTATCACTACTTCCGGTCGAGAACCGAAAATCGCTCTGCCATTCCAAGCTTCCATATGATGAAGCCACCATTGAATCTCCGATCTTACTTCGGTCATCAATGGGATTTGTTCTGAATAGCTCAGACCCTGTTGTAAGTGTCTGATCTTGAGCCTTTGAAGTGCCCGGTAATGCAGGGGAGCAGGGAATATCGCCTGAATAGAAGAGGCTAGCAAGCCCACTATTCTGGCTATATTCCTCAAGGATACTGTCTGACAGGTTAAAACCGATCTCAGGTCTCTCTTGATGTTGCGTATCTTCTGGGATGGAAGGAGAAGTTGACATAACGTGGAATTTATCTGGAAGCCCAGAAACTCTATTATCTGTGAGGGTTTCAACAATGATTTCTGTACATTGATCAGGAAACCTAAGTCTTGTAGGAGACTGATGGTCCAATCCAAGTGTGATACTAGGACTTGAGGGGACTGAGCCATCAGCAGAATATCGTCCAGATATATAATCAATCTGACACCCTTGGTTCTGAGACATTCCATCAATGGTCTTAATAGCTTCGTGAAGCACCAAGGGGCTGACGATAGACCGAATGGGAGTGCCAGGAACTCCAGGCATTGACCCTTCCACTGAAATTGAAGAAATCTTCTGTGGGGATGGAAAATTGGAATCGACAGATAGGCATCTTTTAGATCCAGACGTACCATCCAATCTCCTTCTAGCAGAATGTCTCTTAACATGTGGATACCTTCCATCTTGAAATGCCTGTACATAATCCACTGGTTGAAATCTTTTAGATTTAAGACTAATTGGTGACCTCCTCTCTTCTTGTCTACTACAAAAATAGGACTGAGGAAACCGAGAGGGTGCGGGGAAGCAAAGTGCACGGCTCCTTTGTCTAAGAGAGCTTGCTCTTCTTTGTCTATGAAATCTTGATTTGCTTGGGAAAAACACATTAGTACAGGGGGGTAGAGTTGTTTGGGGGTACTGACAAACTCCAGACGAAATCCTTCTACTGTTTGTATAACCCATCGATGCCCTGAGATTCGTTTCCAATTTGCTAAGCAAGATGCCCCCAAGTCTGACCTGAGAGAAGTGAATGATGCTCACCTGTGAAACTAGAGTCTTGAATGGCTCCTTGTTGTCCTCTGCGATAGCCCCTACGGAAACGGGGCCGACCCCCTCTGGGTCACGTGGGATAGAAGGTGGGGTCTTGATCTCCGTACCAACCACGTCTGCCTCTTGGATAGTAGTTTTGGGGACTGGATAAGGAGCTTTGGCCGGACATACGTCCCCCGTAACGACCGGCCCTGCCAAAAAGGCCTTGTTTGAACACCTTTTTAAGTGACATCTGTGCTTTGTCCAGAGAGGAAAAGGTGGAGCAAAACTTAGCTAGATCTTTAATGAATGAAGATCCAAAGAGCAGTCCTCCGGCCAAAGGTCCCGCTTCTGAAGATGCAAGATCTGCTAATTTAGGGTCGACTCTCATAAGCACTGATTTCCTTCGCTCAGCAGAAATGGCACAGTTAGAGTTACCCAGAAGGCATACAGCTCTTTGTGCCCACCCAATAAGAACATCGGTGTCTACCGGAGAACCCGATTCTTTGGCTACGTATGCCAGCTCTAGGATCTTAGTCAAGGGTCCTGAAAGGTCCAATAGTTTGTCTTGCCAGCTGCGCCATGAGCGGTCTAGGCCTTTTTTGGGGTCTTTAGCTAACTTTTTCATAAAAGTGACCATGGTGGGGTCTATCTCCGGAGTTTCAGATACCTTGCCTTCCAGATCAGGTCTGGGGCATTCTGCCTTCAAGCGTGATCTAACTTCCTTATCAAAGCTTTTTCGTAAATTGGCTTGCACATATTGTGCTACTTCGGTAGGTGGAACCCAATTGGAGAATCTGGGATGAATAATTTCAGTAGGATCAAAGTCTATGACCTGAAGGGGGAGGGGTGTTTTCTTACTTTTCTTGCTTGGTACCGGATCGTCAGACTCATCTGAGTCATCCGAGGAAGAAGACTTATCAGAGGAAGAGGAAGAAAGGGGAGTTCCTTTTTTCGCACTGTAACTGTGTTCACCACTGTGTTTTTTCCGCAGTTTCTCGAAAGCGTCAGCATGAATATCACTGACCTCTGCTCCTGGCTCCAGATTCCTAGTTTTATCTTTAACCTTCTTGGGTTCTTGTTGCCCTTGCGACCAGCCCTGGGCTCGGCGAGATCAAATATTTGCCCAGAAAAATTGCCCAGAGCTTTCAGGAGAGCATCATTAACAGATTGTTGGACCCTGGTATCAAGGGCTTCCACCAGATCAACCTCAAGTTGATTACTCAACTCCTCAGTATAGTACTCGGTTTCTTGCTCATCCCATTGAGCCATGGTTCAAGGATAGTCAGACAATGAGGAGGAAAAAACTATTAAAACTCAAGAGTTTAATTGGGGGAGCGCAAAAACCCCAAGTTCAGGTCAGAAAAAGGAGCCCTTAATTAAAGTGTGAAGGGAGCGACCTGAAGAGCACTCTAGGCAGAAGCCTATTCTTTATTTTACAACCCAGATAGTTTTTAACCAACTACTGGGCGTCAGGGAGCTATATTTAGCAAAAGGGGTCACTGACACACACGCAGCATACACGAGCCGATCGATCTCCAAATTGGAAAGAGATCGGCTTGATAATGCGTGCGCGCGCGTAAGTGCGTTAAAAATAGAAAAAACGACTGCCCGAGGGCAGTCGAGCTCCCGCTCCCACTCCACCAAAAAACGGGCTGAAAATCGGCAAAATGCCAAAATTATTAAGCGCGAGGGTGCTTACACTAAATAAATAAAGCGCGCTGAATCGCGACGCTATTTAACACATATAAACATTTATAAATCAATCATAAATACAATTAAATACAATTCAATACGGGAGAGAAAAGAATCATGTACTTATCTGCTGCGAAGCAGCAAAGAAAGAGGAAGTGACTTCATAGGTCAAAGGACTTATAGCATGGACATGGATGGTGATTGGACCATGTTCAGGATATTTGGTGTCCTGGGTATTGTAGTTTTTTCTGTTACTTGTATTTCATTGGCTGCTGTTTTTGTCAGTAAAGAAAGAGAAAGCATAATCGGAGCCTCCGGTCCTGACATAGAATTGGCAATGAGCAACAGCATACAAATGAACACGCCATGAGCAATGCTTTCAAATAGTCCTCACTTTGGACTAACTGGCCTTTGTATTCTTGGGATTGCAGTTTGGCTATGTCATGATGAGGGGGGTTCAAATTTACAGCATGCATTTTTTGTTGCAATATTTTATTGAATTATCAGTAGAACACTCAATTTTAGAATGCATTTTCAGCACTTTGAATTAGTTTGTATTTTGTGTATGAGGCTAAACCTGACTCCCTAGTCACCTTCAGCGTTTCCGCCTATTACAGTCTGAGTGAAGAGGTAACATGCAGTTAAATGTATGATGTACGTTAAACTAAGTTGATATGACCACGTTACTTCAGACCTATGGAGGGCCATTGACATATTGGTCCAGTTCGGGTGGATGTGGGGTCTAAAACTAAACTTGAATATCCTTTCTATTCCTGATCAAATCTCCGCAGGCTGGAGAACGCAATATAATGCATTTTGACAAACATTTTGATATCTGTTTACTCAAATATATTGCCACTCAGCTGATAGTATAGAAGGCAATATATGTAGGGCTACGGCATCCATGAAGGGATGTATAGCCTTTGGGAAACCCCTGCCCATCACAATTATGGGCAGAATATCCCTCGTGAAAATAGTGATCCTAGCAAGACTGACATTTAATTTTAGCATTATACCATTGATATTATCAATCAGGGTAGATAAAAAAAACTGGACCCTGACCTGTTATTGCTAGTTTAGCAGGACAAAAGGTATAGGGTGCCACTGAACAAGCTCAGAGTCCTCTATTCTGATCACATATTATGAATTTTTGACACAAACTAAAACGGGACGAAATTTTTGTAATTTCCTTAGTGGAATGATAAAAAAATACCCAAACAATTACACAACATTACATGAAATGTCAGTCCATCTCTCTCTTCTATTCTGTTTACAGCATGAATTGTGTATTTCCATCATTTTGCACATAAGGATGCTTTTTTTCTACTAAAAATGCACAAAATTGTGAATCATGCAAACAAGAGCACTTGAGTTCCGTTTGTTCTCTTTGTTCCTGTGCTCACACAATAGTATTTTTCCTCGCACAACATATCAATTACTCTCTGTGATATAGGGCTGTGATCTCTGGCATTTTCAAAAACAAGTGTCTTTGGGGACCTATTCAAAACAAATCAATATGCAATATGCATCGTTTGGATCCAGTGGGATAACCTGAATAATTTGCACTAATCGTATGCACATTACTATTGTTAATCTGTTTACGAGCTGTTTTATATTTAACTGTATGCTATTTTATTGCATATAGTGCATTTGTCTTGCTCTTTCGCGATTTTATTATTTATGCTCGAATAAAGGAATATGTGATTTGATTTAAATAAGTCTGCATAACAACTGTCACTTCAAATGTCATAAATGACATGGGGTTAACAACATCTTGCCGCGGTCTATGATGAACTATATTTCGTGGTGGCTCAGTTGCGCCGAGAGGCTAGATGGCTGACCAATAACGTCCCGTGGAAAAAATTACATAATAGTGCAGGTCTTGTCTGACTCTGTAATAAAAATGTTACATAAATTCAATTGCCCCAAGAAAGCGTCTTGTCATTTCTTAAAAATAGTCAAGCACTGCTGGATATGGTACAAGAAAAACATCTGCAGAAACAGTGATTCAGAATGATGCCCTGTTCATAGCAAGAAGGAATGGACATAAAAACTGGGAAACTTATGGTATCTCGATGGTAGAAAAGCTCTGGGTACTCTCAATACATTGTATTTATACTTTTTTTAGCGCCGCATTTGCGCCGCTTTTTGACGCAAAACGGCGCAAACCTACAAAATACAATGGTATTTTGCAAGTTTGCGACGTTTTTGCGTCAAACAACGACGCAAATGCGGCGCAAAAAAAGTATAAATACGGGCCTTAGGATTTTATGCACGATAACGGACTGCCTAGAAAGCAGTGCTGGGCATGCAAAAGATTAGTCAAGACTGCTCATTTAACCCGGGTAAAATATTTTTTTTCGAAACCATCTATGCAATTTGCTGCACTAACTTCTTTCCCTGGAAAACAGGAGACCGTATATGCCATAGCCGTAGTAACCCCTCATTGAAATAACAAAACTGACCTGTCTTACCTTTACGAGAAATGGTCGCCTGCAAGGGGGGTCGTGTTGACAGCGGAAGACTGAAAACAAAATGACCAGAAAACTCCTCAGAACTTCCCAAAATTCATGGTTTAAGCTCTTTCAGTTAGCCCCAAACAGCTGCCCAGAATATACCGAACCTGGGGCCAGATGTACCAAAGGATTTTACCCATTCTGTGTCTATGGGAAAATGCTTTAGTACATATGGCCCCTGGCCTTTACCACATGGAATGCACAACCATAACCACGTACTAGGAGAAGGTTGTGTCCATTTAAAGGAGGCACTGAGCAGGTAGGACTGGGCTTAGATCTGAGAGATAGATCTCATGACCAGGACTGTGGAAAAAAAACAGGAAACACATTTCCGGACCCTGTGCTGGTCTCAACTAATTATTGTACCATAGAAATTGAGGCGGTCTCCTTCCCTTGCCTGGCGGGTTTACACGACTGTGATCAAAGAAACAGCACTCCGAGCAGAAGAACAGAAAGGGAGAAGTACAAGCGAGTCTTCTTTGGCG
Source organism: Pleurodeles waltl (assembly GCF_031143425.1). Taxonomy (NCBI): domain Eukaryota; kingdom Metazoa; phylum Chordata; class Amphibia; order Caudata; family Salamandridae; genus Pleurodeles; species Pleurodeles waltl. The sequence goes on along the minus strand of NC_090436.1, from coordinate 498,793,160 downwards.
TTGGAAGAAATTACACAATGTTTTAGGAACATAACGAACAATAATAGACTGCCAAAAACCCATACTTCTTGGAATGCACACAGACAAAACACTGACTCCAATGTTACAATCATGACTTGGACTTAAACCTAAACATTCTTCATATCCAAACAAACAATGGCTCCTCACATCAGAAAAAAGAAGGACAACCGACACCCACCTGGAGATAACCTCATAATTCCTCTATACTAAGCAATTGTTTCTAGACCCGTAACCAGACTTGGGTATTCATGAAAAAAATCGTTGAAGTTGTATTAGATTTAACTACATTACTGAATATGACAGAGAAACGGATGTGCAGCCTTCTGTTTTGTTTTTGTTTGTGTATCCATTAAAATCGGCTGAGAACAAGAATCGGCAAATCCAATAGGTCTGGCATTAGCTTCTAGCCTTTTGGCTTTGTGATTGTTTTGTTTTGTAATGGATTTGTAAAACTTTTACTGTTGTGAATTGGGCATTATCAAATAACAAAAAAGCAGTGGCTAAAAACGTAAATATTTTTTCGTCTCAACAAGTATCCATTGTCATAGTAATCTCTGGCACTGACAGCAATTACTTTGTGTGTGGATCTCCTCTTATTGGTAAAGGGCAGAATGCCATCAGTCACAGTGAAGTTAGCCAATGGCTGAAGTGTTGTGACCCACCGGCACATGCTGTGGGCTGTCGTTGGCGTAATTAATAAAAAAATGACAAAATAATAGACAATGAAGAGGGCCAGCTCTTCTGTAAGTAAGTACATTATTATAGATATCATTTAATTAAAATAATAAGGTCTTGGCTAAGGCTAGACTACAAAATGCATATGAATTATAATTACCACAACACCTGTTAGATAGTGCAACAGCCGGCACAAATCCCTGTGTTTTTATTTGTGTTAACATAATGGAACGTGCTATGGATGAATATGCTTTGTAGAGTTGCAGCAATCCAATGCAACATATGAACATGCATGTCCATGTTGATCCTGTCACAAACGGAATATGATTAGAGACGTCTGCCCCGTCTGGTGTCATTTCACGCAGTCACAATACGTACTCTACCGCCCATGAAATAGACCTGAATATCTAATGTCTGTGGCCTACAGCAAAGGGGTCAGCTCGTCAATGTGATCGTGAAGCCTGATTAGTGCCATGCATTTCAAGAGCTTGCCTTTCTGTTCTCCCTTCACCTGCAGGTTCTTGACTAGAGCCTCCTCGCTTCACACAGGATTTTGATGAGGTAGGAGAGCCCCTCCAAGCCTCACCTTTGGGAAGAACTAAGGCACGTCTAATAATGAGACGGTTCTTTTCGGCTGGCGTCTTTTAATTGGTGACAGGTTATGGCAGATTCACATCGATAATAATGTACAGCGAGGACGGTATTAATGAGGACAGAAGGAGCAGACAAGACTTCTTGACAGTGACTTTTAAATTGCAGAAAATAACCTGGATTTTGTAGATATTATTTTTCACATGACGGGTAATTCTCAGGTCTGTTATGAAACCTGCTCACATTATGTACATGGATTCATGATAATGTAGAAGAGGTCAGATGCTCCCTTTGAGTGACTGGCACCAGCCGGGACTCCCGGCAATCCATCATGTGAGATTCCAGCCCTCACAGGTACCTCCAATAAGCATCACACAAGCAGGTGTACTGCACAAATCCAGTTACAAAGAAACTTCGTTGTATTGAGTCAACACTTTGGGGGTGTAATATTTCCACCTTTATAAAAGAACATCGGCTGCTGAGGGTAAGATTAGATTATGCATCCAGCCACATGCTAGTCTTTGCAATAACAAACCATTGTGGTGGTAAACATGAAGTACAGGCACAAATCCTAATATGGGCTCCAGGAAGGACTGATAGAACGCAGCGAAACCCATTGAGGAGTTGATCGAGTTTGTGATGAACACCTTGATGGAATTTTGTTTATCTCTTGAGGAACGAATGCAACTATGAAGAGAAAATCTAACACATTGAAATGACTAGAAATAGTGCTCTAGACCACTGAATGTATGACCAGTCATGGTATAGTTTTCTTAATTGACAAGAGATCGACAAGAAGAGTGTGAAAGATAGAGAGAGAAGGAGATGACAGAAGGAGAGGGGGAAACAGAAAATGAAGAGCAAGCAAGAGGGACAATGAGAGACAAATTCTGACCAATTACGGCATATGCGAATAACATGGAGAAAAAGAAAGAGAAACAGAGACAAAAAGAGAGAGGGTGAGGCAGCGCAGGTGAGAGAGAGTGAGAGGAAGAGGTAGAGAGTGACAGAGACAGACCGGTAAAAATCAAGGAAGAGCATGGCAAAGAGAGGGAGACAGAGAGGGAAAAGCAAAAGCAGAGAGAGCAAGAAAAAAGGTATCTATCTATCTATCTATCTATCTATCTATCTATCTATCTATCTATCTATCTATCTATCTATCTATCTATCTATCTATCCATCCATCTATCTATCTATCTATCTATCTATCTATCTATCTATCTATCTATCTATCTATCTATCTATCTATCTATCCACTGAAAGAAAACAAGGTTACAGGTTACAAAACCACAGAAATTCAGCAGTTTTGATATATATATACTTATGTTAAAAAAACGATTACTTGCGGCCTAAAGTTACTTTCCGGCATGAGTTATACTTTCTTCAGAGAAGTACAACTATAAGTATAACTATAACTGCTGAATTTCTATTGTTTTGTATGAGTAAAATGTCAGCCAAACTGTAACATCCCTGTAACCTTTGTTATTTTCAGTGAATTTTTATGGTTTATTTAACCCCTTCGCTGCCAGGCCTTTTCCCCCTCCTGTGCCAGGCCTTTTTTTGCCTATTTGGGGCAGTTCGCGCTTAGGCCCTCATAACTTTTTGTCCACATAAGCTAACCAAGCCAAATTTGCGTCCTTTTTTTCCAACATCCTAGGGATTCTAAAGGTACCCAGACTTTGTGGGTTCCCCTGAAGGAGGCCAAGAAATTGGCCAAAATACAGTGAAAATTTCGTTTTTTTTAAAAAAATTGGAAAAAGGGGCTGCAGAAGAAGGCTTGTGGTTTTTCCCCTGAAAATGGCATCAACAAAGGGTTTGCGGTGCTAAACTCAGCAGCTTCCCAGCTTTCAGGAACAGGCAGACTTGAATCCGAAAACCCAATTTTTCAACACAATTTTGGCATTTTACTGGGGCATACCCCATTTGTGCAATTTTTTGTGCTTTCAGCCTCCTTCCAGTCAGTGACAGGAATGGTCATGAAACCAATGCTGGATCCCAGAAACCTAAACATTTCTGAAAAGTAGACAAAATTCTGAATTCAGCAAGGGGTCATTTGTGTAGATCCTACAAGGGTTTCCTACAGAAAATAACAGCTGAAAAAGAAAAATATTGAAATTGAGGTGAAAAAAACATCAATTTTTCTCTACTTTTTACTCTGTAACTTTTCCCTGCAATGTCAGATTATCGAAAGCAATATACCGTTACGTCTGATGGACTCCTCTGGTTGCGGGGATATATAGGGTTTGTAGGTTCATTAAGAACCCGAGGAACCCAGACCCAATAAATGAGCTGCACCCTGCAGTGCGTTTTCATTCTATACCGGGTATACAGCAATTCATTTGCTGAAATATAAGGAGTAAAAAATTGCTATCAAGAAAACCTTTGCATTTCCAAAAAGGGCACAAGATAAGGTGTTGAGGAGCAGTGGTTATTTGCACATCTCTGAATTCCGGGGTGACCATAGTAGTACGTGAATTACATGGAATTTCTCAAATAGATGTCTTTTTTACACACACTCCTATATTTGGAAGGAAAAAATGTAGAGAAAGACAAGGGGCAATAGTACTTGTTTTGCTAATCTATGTTCCCCCAATTCTCCCGATAAAAATGGTACCTCACTTGTGTGGGTAGGCCTAGCGCCCGCGACAGGATATGCCCCAAAACACAACGTGGACACATCACAAAAAACAGAGCTGTTTTTAGCAAAGTGACTACCTGTAGATTTTGGCCTCTAGCTCAGCCGCCACCTAGGGAAATCTACCAAACCTGTGCATTTCTGTAAACTAGAGACCTAGGGGAATCCAAGGAGGGGTGACTTGTGTGGCTCAGACCAGGTTCTGTTACCCAGAATCCTTTGCAAACCTCAAAATTTGGCTAAAAAAACACATGTTCCTCACATTTCTGTGGCAGAAAGTTCTGGAATCTGAGAGGAGCCACAAATTTCCTTCCACCCAGCGTTCCCCCACGTCTCCCGATAAAAATGATACCTCACTTGTGTGGGTAGGCCTAGCACCCGCGACAGGATATGCCCCAAAACACAACGTGGACACATCACAGAAAACAGAACTGTTTTTAGCAAAGTGACTACCTGTAGATTTTGGCCTCTAGCTCAGCCGCCACCTAGGGAAACCTACCAAACCTGTGCATTTCTGAAAACTAGAGTCCTAGGGGAATCTAAGGAGGGGTGACTTGTTTGGCTCGGACCAGGTTCTGTTACCCAGAATCCTTTGCAAACCTCAAAATTTGGCTAAAAAAACACATGTTCCTCACATTTCTGTGGCAGAAAGTTCTGGAATCTGAGAGGAGCCACAAATTTCCTTCCACCCAGCGTTCCCCCACGTCTCCCGATAAAAATGATACCTCACTTGTGTGGGTAGGCCTAGCGCCCGCGACAGGATATGCCCCAAAACACAACGTGGACATATCACAGAAAACAGAGCTGTTTTTAGCAAAGTGACTACCTGTAGATTTTGGCCTCTAGCTCAGCCGCCACCTAGGGAAACCTACCAAACCTGTGCATTTGTGAAAACTAGAGACCTAGGGGAATCCAAGGAGGGGTGACTTGCGGGGCTCGGACTAGGTTCTGTTACCCAGAATCCTTTGCAAACCTCAAAATTTGGCTAAAAAAACACATGTTCCTCTCATTTCTGTGGCAGAAAGTTCTGGAATCTGAGAGGAGCCACAAATTTCCTTTCACCCAGCGTTCCCCCACGTCTCCCGATAAAAATGATACCTCACTTGTGTGGGTAGGCCTAGCGCCCGCGACAGGATATGCCCCAAAACACAACGTGGACATATCACAGAAAACAGAGCTGTTTTTAGCAAAGTGACTACCTGTAGATTTTGGCCTCTAGCTCAGCCGCCACCTAGGGAAACCTACCAAACCTGTGCATTTCTGAAAACTAGAGACCTAGGGGAATCCAAGGAGGGGAGACTTGTGTGGCTCGGACCAGGTTCTGTTACCCAGAATCCTTTGCAAACCTCAAAATTTGGCTAAAAAAACACATGTTCCTCACATTTCCGTGGCAGAAAGTTCTGGAATCTGAGAGGAGCCACAAATTTCCATCCACCCAGCGTTCCCCCACGTCTCCCGATAAAAATGATACCTCACTTGTGTGGGTAGGCCTAGCGCCCGCGACAGGATATGCCCCAAAACACAACGTGGACATATCACAGAAAACAGAGCTGTTTTTAGCAAAGTGACTACCTGTAGATTTTGGCCTCTAGCTCAGCCGCCACCTAGAGAAACCTACCAAACCTGTGCATTTCTGAAAACTAGAGACCTAGGGGAATCCAAGGAGGGGTGACTTGCGGGGCTCGGACCAGGTTCTGTTACCCAGAATCCTTTGCAAACCTAAAAATTTGGCTAAAAAAACACATGTTCCTCACATTTCTGTGGCAGAAAGTTCTGGAATCTGAGAGGAGCCACAAATTTCCTTCCACCCAGCGTTCCCCCACGTCTCCCGATAAAAATGATACCTCACTTGTGTGGGTAGGCCTAGCGCCCGCGACACGATATGCCCCAAAACACAACGTGGACATATCACAGAAAACAGAGCTGTTTTTAGCAAAGTGACTACCTGTAGATTTTGGCCTCTAGCTCAGCCGCCACCTAGGGAAACCTACCAAACCTGTGCATTTCTGAAAACTAGAGACCTAGGGGAATCCAAGGAGGGGTGAATTGTGTGGCTCGGACCAGGTTCTGTTACCCAGAATCCTTTGCAAACCTCAAAATTTGGCTAAAAAAACACATTTTCCTCACATTTCTGTGGCAGAAAGTTCTGGAATCTGAGAGGAGCCACAAATTTCCTTCCACCCAGCGTTCCCACACGTCTCCCGATAAAAATGATACCTCACTTGCGTGGGTAGGACTAGCGCCCACGAAAGGAAAGGGCCCAAAACACAACGTGGACACATCACATTTTTTTATAAAAAGCAGTGCCTACCTGTGGATTTTGGCCTGTAGCTCAGCCGGCACCTGGGGAAACCTAGCAAACCAGCGCATTTTTGAAAACTAGAAACCCAGGGGAATCCAAGATGGGGTGACTTGCGGGGCTCTGACCAGGTTATGTTACCCAGAATCCTTTGCAAACATCAAAATGTGGCCCAAAAAACACTTTTTCCTCTCATTTCGGTGACAGAAAGTTCTGGAATCTGAGAGGAGCCACAAATTTCCTTCCACCCAGCGTTCCCCTAAGTCTCTCGATAAAAATGGTGCCTCACTTCTGTGGGTAGGCCTAGCGCCCACGAAAGGAAATGGCCCAAAACACAACATGGACACAACATATTTTTTCACAGAAAACAGAGGTGTTTTTTGCAAGGTGCCTACCTGTGGAGTTTGGCCTGTAGCTCAGCCAGCCCCAGGGGGGGGGGCAGAAATGGCCTAAAATAAATTTCTTCCCCCCAACCCCCACCCCCCCCGGGAGCGACCCTTGCCTACGGGGTCGCTCCCCCTGCGTGACATTGGCGCCAAAAAACAAATCCCAGGTGCCTAGTGGTTTCTGCCCCCTTGGGGGCAGATTGACCTCAAATCGGCCAATCTGCCCCCAAGGGGGGCAGAAATGGCCTAAATACAATTTGCCCCCCAGGGGAGCGACCCTTGCCTGATGGGTCACTCCCCATCTCGAAAAAAACAAAAAAAAAAACACAACAAAAAAATGTGCCCTGGTGCCCTGAGGGTTCTGCCCCCCCCCCCCCTGGGGGCAGTTCAGCCTAATAATAGGCCGATCTGCCCCCAGGGGGGGCAGAAATGGCCTAAAATAAATTTGCCCCCCTCAGCCCCCACCCCTTCCCTGGAGTGACCCTTGCCTACGGGGTCGCTCCCCCTGCGTGACATTGGCGGCAAAAAATAAATCCCAGGTGCCTAGTGGTTTCTGCCCCCTTGGGGGCAGATTGACCTAAAATTGGCCAATCTGCCCCCAAGGGGGGCAGAAATGGCCTAAAATAAATTTCCCCCCCCAGCCCCCACCCCTTCCCTGGAGCGACCCTTGCCTACGGGGTCGCTCCCCCTGTGTGACATTGCCGACAAAAAACAAATCCCAGGTGCCTAGTGGTTTCTGCCCCCTTGGGGGCAGATTGACCTAAAATCGGCCAATCTGCCCCCAAGGGGGGCAGAAATGGCCTAAATACAAGTTTCCCCCCAGGGGAGCGACCCTTGCCTGATGGGTCGCTCCCCATCTCGAAAAAAACAAACAAACAAAAAAAAAACACAAAAAAAAAAATTGCCCTGGTTCCCTGAGGGTTCTGCCCCCCTCTGGGGGCAGTTCGGCCTGATAATAGGCCGATCTGCCCCTAGGGAGGGCAGAAATGGCCTAAAATAAATTTGACCCCCCAACCCCCATCCCCCCCCCCGGGAGCGACCCTTGCCTACGGGGTCGCTCCCCCTGCGTGACATTGGCGCCAAAAAACAAATTCCAGGTGCCTAGTGGTTTCTACCCCCTTGGGGGCAGATTGACCTAAAATCGGCCAATCTGCCCCCAAGGGGGGCAGAAATGGCCTAAATACAATTTGCCCCCCAGGGGAGCGACCCTTTCCTGATGGGTCGCTCCCCATCTCGAAAAAAAAAAAACAAACAAAAAAAAACCACACAAAAAAAATGTGCCCTGGTGCCTAGAGGGTTCTGCCCCCCCCCTGGGCGCAGTTTGGCCTAATAATAGGGTCGCTCCCCCTGCGTGACATTGGCGCCAAAAAACAAATCCCCGGTGCCTAGTGGTTTCTGCCCCCTTGGGGGCAGATTGACCTAAAATCGGCCAATCTGCCCCCAGGGGGGCAGAAATGGTGTAAATACAATTTGCCCCCCCCCAGGGGAGCGACCCTTGCCTGATGGGTCGCTCCCCATCTCTAAAAAAACAAACAAACAAAAAAAAAAACACAAAAAAAAAACTTGCCCTGGCGCCTATAGGTTTCTGCCCCCCCAGGGGGGGCAGAAATGGCCTAAAATAAATTGCCCTCCCCCCCAGGGAGCGACCCTTGCCTAAGGGGTCGCTCCCTTTGCGTGAAATTCACGCAAAGAAAAAACTCCCTAGTGTCTAGTGGTTTCTACCCCCCTTGGGGGCAGATTGGCCTCATTAAAATAGGCCAATCTGCCCCCAAGGGGGGCAGAAATGGCCAAAATATAATTTTACCCCAAGGGGAGCGACCCTTGCCTAAGGGGTCGCTCCCCACCCAAAAAAAAAAAATAACACATAAAAAAAAAAAAAAAAAAAAAATGGTCCCTGGTGCCCTAGAGGTTTCTGCCCCCCCTGGGGGCTGATCAGCCTAATAGTAGGCCGATCTGCCCCCAGGGGGGGCAGAAAAGGCCTTCCAGAAAAAATGCCCCCCTGGGAGCGACCCTTGCCCAAGGGGTCGCTCCCTTTTGTCAATATCATAAAAAAAAAAAAATCCCTGGTGTCTAGTGGGGTTTCAAAAGCCGGATTGCAAGCAATCCGGCTTTTGAAACCCTCGGAGGGACTTCAAAGGGAAGGAAATACTTTTCCTTCCCTTTGAAGCCCCTCCGGGCCTCCCAAGTGATTGAAAAAGAAATGCTTTTGCATTTCTTTTTCAATCGCGCTGGAAGCAGAGCTTCCAGCGCGACGAGGGAGGCCCCTGTGACACATCAGCGCGCGCCCGCGCGCTGACGTCACAGGGGGGGCGGGGGGGGGCGGGGGTGGAAGGGGAAGGTCTTCCCCTTCCATCCACGCCTTGGGGGGGGAGGGGGGGTGCACGGGGGGCGCACTAGAGCGCCCCCAAGTTCCCCTGTGCCATGGACGAGATGATCTCGTCCAAGGCACAGGGGAACTGCAGCCTTGGACGAGATCATCTCGTCCAAGGCACCCAAGAGGTTAATGCACATAATAATATTTCCATCAGGTTGTGGCAAGCCAATCAGGGCCTTGCTTTTCCCCAGGTCCGAGGAGGATCCAAGGAAGATCCTCGAATTTGCAGATCAGCCAAAAAAGGGGCAATTTTTTACCCATGACCCCTCCATGTGTCTAATGGGGTCAGGATATCTGTAACCTGACCCCTTATATGTTTTTACACAGTTTTTGTTCTCACCACCCCCCCAGGTAATGCAAGAAACAAAATGGCAGCCGCAACTTTTCAGTCAGGTAGCAGCCAGCCAATCAGGACCTTGCTTTTCCTCCGAATCCACGGAGGATCTGAGAAGCATCCGAGGTGAATCCAAGGAGGATCTACGACCCTATACATACAAGTTTGGTTTTCATTAACTAGAAAACTACTGAACAGATTTACACTAAATAACAAAAAGGCTCTTTTTGGTCCAAGAGCTACCTTTTTGCAAAATTTGGTATAATTACGTCCAGTGGTTTTCAGCACTATTGCTATATAAAATGCCTATGGAAAAATGAACCAGTAAAACATGTTTTGGGACCACCCCTTTTTCTCAGCCACCGCTTGACGGACCACCCCAAAACTTTCCAGACAGCAACTGTATTGACGCCCATTGTTTTTTGAAAATTTGTGGTGAAGATTCCTCAAAGGGCACCACAGTTATTAGCAAAAACATGCTTTTTTTTTAGAAACTAGGGGCCAGATGTATCAAACTTTTTTGCGTTTGCAAATGGTGCGAATCGCAAAATTCGGCTGTTTGCGAATGCAAAAATGTCTTTCATGATGTATCAAAGGCATTTTCAGTGCAAATATAAGGAATCGCTAAAATAGCGATTCCTTGCAACTGCGACATTAATTTGTGGGTCGCATTCTGCGTATCGCAAATAGCGACATGAATTTGCAAATCGCATTCTGCGTATAGCAAATTGCAACGTGGATTTGAGAATCGCAGAATGCGACCTGCAAAATCATGTTGCTATTTACGATACGCAGAATGTGATTTACAAATTCCATCTTGCAATGCAATGCATCAACAATTCGCAAATAGTGCTTATTCGCAGAATGGCCTTTTGCACGTGCAATTTACCATGAAGTGAAATCATGTGGTAACCACCTGCAACCTATATAAAGAGGCCCAGAATGACTCAGTCTCTTTTCCACAATGGCTGCACTCTATGTCATGGTGAGGAGGATGAGGATCCTGGCAGGCTTGAGGAGAGGGAGGAGGAGACAGGAACACATTTTTAGAGTGTGCATTACCCTTTTTGACCAGACAGAGGAGGCGATATGTGAGAAGTACAGGTTAAGCTTAGCCATGATACTTGACCTGATAGTTGATCTACAGCTCACCACACGCAGGACCAACAGTATACCCACCCATGTGCAAGTATTATGCTCCTAGCACCTATTAGCCTCAGGGAGCAGGAGAGATTTCACAGAGTGCTCTCTCACAAATTTTCAATGCATTTCTCAATGCATGCTGAGCAAAATTCAACAGCACATAAAAATCCCCAACACCCCAGAGGAATTACTACAGACAAAATTCAATTTCTACCAGATTGCCCGATTCCCACATGTAATAGGAGTCATCGATGGGACACATGTAGCTATCTGTCCACCATCGGCCACAGAGTATGTTTATCAGAACCGTAAAAATTCACATTCCATGAACATACAAGTAATTAGCAATGCCTCCAACATTATTACCGATCTCGTGGCCAGATATCCAGATATCACACATGACTCCTACATCTTTTGGCACTGTGGAATTTACACTGTGGAATTTACACAAGACTACTAGCTGGGGAGTTTGTAGAAGGATATCTACTGAGTAATGTAATAGTTGACAATGTCGCATTGATGTAAATGTGATGTCACATATAACAAGTACTAATTTTACTCTCCTGTCATTCCAGGAGACAGTGCCTACGACATGCGGTCATTCATACTGACGCCCTATCTGAATCCTGCATCACCAGATGAAAAGAGGTATAATGCTGCTCACAGGACAACCTGCAGCAATGTAGAGAGGATCTTCGGCCTGCTGAAGAGCCGTTTCAGATGCATACACAAGAGTGGTGGTGCACTACAATACAGCCCTGAAACAACATGCAAAATCGTGGCTATATGTGCTATGTTGCACAACATTGCTACAACGGGGGGCATACCTGTGGAACCCACCGAGCCGAACTCAGATGAGGATGGTGATCCCTTGCCACCCCTTCACCCAGTAGACAGAAGCAGTGCAGCAGAGGGCAGACAAAGATGTGCTGACATCACATGCAGTCATTTCTCATGTATGTAATGACAATACCACATATATTATATGTATTGCTGTAGGCAGCTGTCAGGAATCGCCAAGGTGCCTCCTGCGTTATCTGTCAGCATCCCCAGTGATTAGGGTTAAATCATATCTCTGTTCTTTGTTAAACCTTCATATTTCTAAGTAAACATAATGTGCTGTGTTACACAACTGGTTTTATCAATGCTTGTTTTACCAATGCTTGTTTGCTAATGTGAAAAGATGCAGACATGTGCTTCTAATTGGGTGGGGTGTAGACATGTGCTTCCAATTGGGTGTGGTGACTCATCCACAAGTGGAAACTCAACTGCTTTCCTGATTGGCTCTGAATAGAAGAGTGAAGCATGCCTCTCTTCTTGGCCTTGTTTTACTTCCTGATCTCTGCATCTGATTTGGCAATCCAGCCCCTGCTGTCATCCTCATATTCAGGACTTTTGAGGCAATTCTTTTCTTTGTTCCTGTACCAGCTGACACCAGGCATTCCTCCAGCACTCCGGAAAAAAACTGAAGCTAAGTGATTAGTATTCTCCAGGGAGTTTGTTCTTTGAGCGCCGCGTTTTCCTAGAACAGCTGGTGTATTTCAGACATCGTATTTTGGCAGAGTGCTTATCTTGAAGAGACAAATGTATTTCTGAACATTCTATATTATTGCTGGAGTTACTTGCCTAAATGTGCTTCAGGAAATCTGCTTGAGCTCAAGTACTACAAAAAGTGATAGTGCAATTTTAAAAGAGCATTTATGTGACTTTTCTTTCTCTAACAGCATAACTCTTGGATTTAAATTGTGTCATTCATACCTGTGTTTCAGGTTTGAGGAATTTGCTTTTGAAGGGTTTTTCACACACACAGTGAAACCAAATTAAACTGTGCCACCCTAACTGTTTAAACCCTGAGTGGACATTTGCATCTCTTGGATTGTTTTTGTTCCTTTTAGTTTAAACCTATGCATGCAGGAAAGTTATATGTGACATAATTAATGGCCTTGTTTATCTTTCTTGTGCATGATAAGTGCAACCACAGTTCTAATTGTAGTGTGCAACAGTGAATCTCTGTGAAGCCAGCACTAGTGTCGCAGTACTTATTGTTATGGTACTAAGTTTGGGATTTTGGTAGTGCAGTGTTAGTAATTGTGCCAACTGTTATTATTATCCAAGAAAAGTGCTCGAGCATCCTAGTGTTCTTCTACTGCTCCCGTGCCCATATCAGAAAGAGAGAATCAGTTTCAAGGAAGTTGAGTGCACTAACTCTACTATCACTCTGTCAACATCGACCTGCCCCTGAAGATACAGGGTGCCTGGCTGGACCGGCAAGATGTGGCAGTGTTTTGTCTCTTTCTCTTTCACGCCCCCTTTCCTTTTGGGACACCTGCTGGGGTTTCTGTGTCCACCAGGAAGTGCCAAGAGGTGTTCCAGGAGGTTAGGGGGGTGTACCATCGGCCCTGCAGACATCCTGCTTTTCAGGTGAGTGGCCCCGTCTCAGCATACAACCAAGCCACAACATACAGCGCTGCCTGGGTGATGGATTCCTCAATGGGTACTTTCAAAGGTTTAGCACAGGCTTTACCAGCTGATCAGGATGCTTCATCTTTATTAGATTTAACTAGGGCCCTAGCAGGATTACAGAAGGAAATTATTTCCTTAAAGCAAGAGGACCTGGAGTTGCACACTGAACTACAGCGGAATAAACCACAAGACACCCCCTGGGGAGGAGTGAAACTAAAACAAAGATCTCCAGTACTACAATCCCCTTGGTTTGACCCATCTAATCATGTTCCTAGACCCGATTCAGGCCCAACGACTTCCACCACACAACCCATGCAGGTAATGATCCAACACCAACCCCTGTGCCCTTAACTCCTCCAGAAAGGTTTTTTGGAGATAGTGCCAAGTTCAACATCTTAACCAGTGCCAGCTACAGTTTTTGTGTCGGGCAGCTGCATTCCTCAACGATGCTGCAAAGGTAACTTTTATTATCTCTTATTTGGGAGGCAATGCAGTTAATTGGTCTATTCTGCTGGTGGAACGCAATGACCCTATACTGCATGATTTCAACTGGTTCAAGGAAGCCTTGCGGAAACTGTTCGCCAAACACCTCTTCGTGCAAGCCAGTGAGAATGAGTTGCTGAATTTGCACCAGGGAAACAAGGATCTACTGTCCTCTAGCACCTCTTTCAATCGGTTGGTGGCAGAGACTGAGTGGCCCGAGGAGAGAGGATCTCCTTCTTCTATCGTGGCCTTCAGGACGCTCTCAAGGATGCTCTAGCTCAAATTGTGGAACCTCCTACGGAGTGTTCCGAGTTCATTGACCTGGTGGTTTGATTGGATCACCGCTTGAGTGAGCGTAAGGGAGAAAATTGCTGGGGTGACACACGCTTAGTGGTGATCAAAACTGAGAAAAAGGAGTCCACCATTCCCACTCATGATACACCTGAGCCCATGCAAGTTGGCAGTGTGCGGGCCCACTATCTAAGGAAGTGAAAGAACATAGGAAAAAATTGAAACTGTGTTTAAACTGCAGTAAGGCAGGGCATTTTGCTCAGGAATGTCCTAACAGGCCTACTGCTCCAAAGAAAGCCATCAGAGCGGTAACAGGGCCTGAACTCTCTCTTCCTGACCAGGCGGAAAACTAACTGGCTCAATAACTTCTGAGGCCATTTTATCCAGCGCTTCTTTCAATTTGGTCTCACATCTTCTGGCTAATACCACCAGTCCAGTACCTCAACATCTAACTCTTATTGTGACGTTAGTATTGTCCCCTCAGGTTCGTAAGGTCATTCCCATATTGCTTGACTCTGGGGCTACCAGAAATGTTTTAGACTTGGGTTTGGTTAAAACCCTAAATATTACGACTGTCACAAAAGCCATCCCTGAACCACTCAGACCTGTGGATGGCTCAGAATTGTCCTCCGGGCTTATCATTTATCAAACAACACCCTTGTCCATGCTTTGTGCAAACAACCATACAGAACAAATTCAGTTTGACCTCATGATTACCCCAGTATTTGGAGCCATTTTGGGGATACCCTGGCTTCAGTTACACAATCCCAAAATTGACTGGGCAGCAAGGACAGTGACATTAGACTCTAAACATTGCTGGCACTCCTGTTACCAAGATAAACCATTACTAGTGACACCCTTGTATTGTGGGATCACACACAGTACGGCTATCAAGCCGGAGAACACACTGGTCATTCCTGCATTGTATAAAGACTTCCATGATGTCTTCAGTGAACAGGTGGCCACCCAGCTGCCAGCACATAGGTCATATGATTGTCGTTTAGAGTTGTTTCCAGGGGCAACGTTACCATGTAATAGGGTGTATGCTCTTTCTGAGCCTGAGAATCGATACCTGCGAGACTACCTGGATGATCTATTGGCAAAGGGTTTCATTCGTCATTCAACATTACCAGTATCGGCGTCTTTGTTCTTCATGCCCAAGAAGAATCGCGAGCTGTGCGCCTGTATAGATGTTCGCGCAGTGAACAAAGTGATCATAAATAATCGGTATCCATTTCCGTTGATCCTGGTACTTTGAGATCAGGTACACCAGTCGACCATTTATACTAAACTCGACCTCCGGGGCGCCTACCACTTGATCCGAGTGATGAAGGGGGATGAGTAGAAGACGGCGTTGTGAACTAAATTCGGACTCTTCGAGTACACAGTGATGCCCTTCGGGTTGTGTAATGCTCCTGTAGCGTTTCAATTTTTCATCAATGAAGTGCTGCAGGAGGTTCTGGATATCTGTGTAGTGGTGTACATAGATGACATTTTGATCTATTCGTCTTCCACTGAGGAATATATAGGGAATGTAAGAGCGGTTTAACAATGGCTTTGTGAGCATCATCTCTTCGCCAAGCTGGAAAAATGTGTTTTTCACGCTACAACTTTAGAATTACTGGGATATGTGATCACTCCCGATGGAATTTCCATGGATAGATCCAAGGTACAGGCCATCCTGAATTGGATAGCCCCAAGATCCATCAAGGAAGTGCACAGTTTTTGGGCTTCACAAATTTTTATCAGAGATCTTTACCCCATTTTTGTACCGTGGTATCTCCCATAACTCATCTCCACCGAAAGGGGTTAAGTTCTCTGGGATGCAGAAGCTGAGAAAGCCTTCCAACATCTTAAAATCACATTCACTTAAGTACCCATTCTCCATCATCCTGACCCAGCTCAGCCATTTTTAGTGGAAGCAGACGCTTCCCAAATGGCAGTGGGTGGTGTCTTGTCCCAACGAGATCCTGAGTCTGGGCATTTCCATCCAGTAGCTTACTTCTCAGAGAAATTAATACCCAGAGAGCAAAATTACACGGTGGTGGAGTGGGAACTTCTGGCCATCAAGCTTGCCTTCCAGGAATGGCGTCACCACCTACTAGGAGCTAGACACACAGTAACGATTTACACAGATCACCGTAATTTACAGTTTTTTCATGCGACCAAGGCTCTGACACCTCGTCAATTATTCTTTAATGAGTTTCACTTTGTAATCACCTATAGGACCTGTACTTCACAGCAAAAGGCAGACACATTGTCTAGGATGAGTTTCTCTTCTGATGTTGCTCTAGAACAGGTCCGAAGCATTATACCCGCAGAAAAAATCATGGATGTGTGCACTTCCCAAGAGTTCCTTGAGAAAATACAGGTAGCCCAACACAAGGTTCCCTGTTCAACTGATGTGTATGAAAAAGAGGGTTTACTATGCCAAGCTGATACGTTGTACGTCCCTAACAAAGAATTACGTGATACAGTGTTACATTGGGGTCATGATTCTGTCCTCGCAGGTCACCCGGGTGAGAAAAAGATGTTAGATCTCTGTCAAAGATGGTTTTGGTGGCCCACACTTGTGCAGGATGTCAGAAGCTACGTCCAGACTTGTTCCACCTGTGTTCGGGCTAAAACCCCTCATATTCCAGCCACAGGATTGTTACTTCCCATGCCAATTCCGGTGGCCCCATGGCATACCATAAGTATGGATTTTATTTCTGATCTCCCAGCTTCCAATGGACACTCTGTCATATCGGTGGTTGCAGATTACCTAACTAAAATGGCTCATTTTGTTCCATTAAAATGCCTCCCTATGGCTTCCAAGCTCTCTGATTTGTTTGTCCAACACATTGTACGGCTTCATGGGTTGCCCACCACAATTGTTTCCGATCGTGACCCCCAATTTATATTACAGGTTTGGCGTAGCTTCTGTTCCTCTGTCGGTATGGACGTCCTCTGCATATCATCCACAAACTGATTGGCAGATGGAACGTACCAACCAATCGCTGGAGAAAATCCTGAGATGTTACATTGACACATGGTTTACTGAGTGGGATAAGGCTTTACCTCTTGTGGAATTTGTATATAACAACTGTGTAACATGGCTACAGCAGTAGCCCCATTTTACTGTTTGTTTGGTATGCACCCCAGAATGCTACCTATAACTGGGTCCCAAACATCCACAAGAGTCCCATCAGTACAGAAACACCATAAAGAGTTACAGGAGATAAAAAAAAATAAGTACAACACCATTTAAAACTTTATCAAGCTCAAGTAAAAAAACAAGCACACAAAAGAAAGAGACCTGCTCCCTCTTATCAGATAGGAGATCAGGTGTGGCTCTCATCAAAAAATCTCCATCCTGCAGGATCCAGAAAATTAAACCCACGATTTCTAGGCCCCTTTCCTATTGCCAGAATCATCAATCCTGTGGTAGTAGAACTGACATTGCCAAATGATTTCAAGGTACACCCCGTGTTTCATTTGTCATTACTCCGTTCCCATTCCCCTGATACCCGCGATGCCCCACCACCTCCCCCTGTAAAAGTACACGGGCAATGGGAATTTGAAGTGGCCAAGATTCTTGACTCCAGGTGCATCCCTGGTGTTCTACACTATTTATTGGCTTGGAAAGGCTATGGGCCTGAGGACAATTCCTGTGAACCCGCGTCCACAGTTCATATTCCATGTCTTACTAAACAATTCCATCTCCTGCACCCGTCCAAGCCCCGCCCTTTGAGAGGGTCCTTGGTGGGGAGGACTGTCAGGAATCCCCAAGGTGCATCCTGCGTTATCTGTCAGCATCCCCAGGGATTAGAGTTAAATCATATGTCTGTTCTTGGTTAAACCTTCATGTTTCTAAGTAAACATAGGGGGTCATTCTGACCCTGGCGGTCTTGGACCGCCAGGGCCACGAATGACGGCAGCACCGCCAACAGGCTGGCGGTGCTTCAATCCCCATTCCGACCGCAGCGGTAAAGCCGCGGTCGGATTGCCGGGGCCGGCGGTCATCCGCCGTTTTTGCCCCGGCTGGGAGAATCCGCCAGGGCAGCGCTGCCCTGGGGATTCTGACCCCCGTACCGCCAGCCTGTTTCTGGCGGTTTTCACCGCCAGGAAGAGGCTGGCGGTAACTGGTGTCCTGGGGCCCCTGGGGGCCTCTGCACTGCCCATGCCACTGGCATGGGCAGTGCAGGGGCCCCCTAACAGGGCCCCGGCCTGCTTTTCACTGTCTGCATGGCAGACAGTGAAAAGCGCGACGGGTGCAACTGCACACGTCGCACCGCCGCAACACCGCCGGCTCCATTCGGAGCCGGCTCCTGTGTTGCGGCCTCATTCCCGCTGGGCCGGCGGGCGCTAACTTGGTAGCCAACCGCCAGAGTTGGAATCACCCCCATAATGTCCTGTGTTACACAATTGGTTTTATCAATGCTTGTTTTACCAATCGCTTGTTTGCTAATGTGAGCAGGTGTAGACATGTGCTTCTAATTGGGTGGGGTGTAGACATGTGCTTCTAATTGGGTGTGGTGACTCATCCACATGTGGAAACTCAACTGCTTTCCTGATTGGCTATAAAAAAACAGAGTGAAGCATGCCTCCCTGCTTGGCTTTGTTTTGGTTCCTGATCCCAGCGTCTAATTTATAATTCCAGCCCCTGCTGTCATCCTCATATTCAGGACTTTTGAGGCAATTATTTTCTTCATTCCTATAGCAGCTGACACCAGGCATTCCTCCAGCACTCCGGAAAAGACTGCAGCTAAGTGACTAGTATTCTCCAGGGAGATTGTTCTTTGAGCGCTGCGCTTTCCTAGAACAGCTGGTATATGTCAGACCTCATATTTTGGAGAGTGCTCATCTTGAAGAGACAAATGCATTTCTGACCATTCTACATTATTATTGTAGTTACTTTGCTAAATGTGCTTCAGGAAATCTGCTTGAGCTCAAGTACTACAAAAAGTGACAGTGCAAGTTTAGAAGAGCATTTACATGACTTTTATTTCTCTAACAGCATAACTCTTGGATTTAAATTGTGTCATTCATGGCTGTGTTTCATGTTTGAGGAATTTGCTTTTGAAGGGTTTTTCACACACAGAGTCCACCAGGATGTGCCTAGAGGTATTCCAGGAGGTCGGAAGTCATACCATAACCCCTGCAGACATCCTGCTTTTCAGATGAGTGGCCCGTCTCAACAGTAGCATCTTTATTGCCTTGACTTCAGGTAATATATGTGTGATTAGGACATAGCGATGCACTATACACAAACAGGTGCGAGTAACAGTGTCACACTATTAGCATCATAGTATAACTGTTTTGCTACCTGTTAAGCTAGTCCCCTGTCCCCTTCAACATTACTTCCTATGTCCACGCACTCCACTTGAGTGCTCAGTGGCCTTGGGGACACCTCTTGTAGCGGTATCAAAGACAGTACTGTGTCTGGTACTGCAACGCCTAGGATCCATCACAGAGGCTGTGAGACTGCTAAGGCTGGAGAGCTCCTCACTATCCACACCACCCAGTTCGCTGTTTGTGGCACTCCGTGCTATCTGCATTGTCTCCAAAACATTGGTTATTTGCACCTATCCTTGTGCAACGTCCCGATTGCAATGTGCCATCTCCACTTGTATGCCCACAGCATGTTGTGATATCAAGCCAGTTGAGGTAGAGAGCCAATTGACAGATCTTCAGAACCCATCCAACCTGCCCATCAATTGGTGATGGCACCTACGGTGGCTGGCATGCTCCTGGTGAATCACAATGCAGAGTTCCCTAATGACATTTGTCACCTCCTTTGCGTTTTCTTCTGCTGTTTGCTGTCCCTCATGCAGCTTGCACATGTTTTCATTATGAGAGTCTAACTGCTTGTGCATTTCTCCCATGCTGTCATTGTGAGACTCAAACTGCCTGTGCATTGTGCCCATGTTATGATCGATTGACACCAACTGTCTGTCTTATGTGTTTACATTCTAGGTGCCGCACTTTCAGCATGGAAGCTTCAAGGCCGGCAAAGAGTGATGGGCTCTCACCTTCCTCAGTGCACTGTCTGCCTGCTTCGTGACATCTCCTGAGGGGAGTGGACTGACACTGGGGTAGGGACTACCGTCTTACTGTGATTGTAGCCTCTGGGTGTGGTTTGGATTCTCCATCCAGCATTTCATCAGCATCCAGGTTATACTCTGGCAGAGGTAGCACTCTTGCCCTGCATCTAGTTGGTGCATTAATGAAGGATTCACTGATATTTGAGTCCGACTGTGGATGTGTCTGCTATCCCCCACATTTCCACCTTCTGCTGCATCAGGGCCTGGGACATCTACCACAACAATGTGCAGCATGTCATTTTTGATTATTACACAAATAGTTGCATAATACTATTAAATGTACACTCGCATAGTATCACTAAGAGTCTTTTATGTTGTTTCTCTATTTGCCTTAACACTATCTTGCTATTTATGTGGCATTTGCACTTTAGAGGTGTGGCCTACCACTCCCATAAGGCATTGTTGTGTTGTATGTAAGATGTGGCATGGACTACTTATCACACTGCATGGTGCCAGAAGCTATTTTCTAAGGGGCATTTGAACATTCACATATGGGGAACCACATCATTACTGCCCTTACCTTTGCTGGTGCTTGGTGTTCCTGAGGTGTCAATGTCAGTGACACCACTGACAGCTTCAGGAAGCAGTGTGGACTCCACCATGTCTTCAATTGGTGTGGACGGTGTCTGGGTGGGTGGTCCTCCTCTGGTGCTCCTTGCCTCCTTTAGCCTGCTGGCTACCCTCTCTGGCACAGGAACGCAAGTTGTACCATTGCTTGAGTATCTCCTCAACGGAGCGCTGCGCAACACCCACTGCGCATATTTTGGTCTGGATGTCTGACCACAGTTTCCTCTGCTCACTTTAAATTGCCTGGAGTAAATTTTTCCCCAAAAGTTTGTTGTGGTTCCTGACCACCTCCTCAGTGAGCACCTCCAATTCCTGCTCACTGAATTGGAGCTTGCGCTTCCTGTCACCTTTCTCCTTCACATTCCTACCAGCGGCCATGTTCCTATTTGGTCCTGGCTGGCTCACAAGGCTGCCTCCCTGGTGCTGGTCTGTGTCTCTCTGCCTGATCCTGTGGGTGTGGCTTCTGGAAACAGCATGTGCTGACTCACTTTCTGGTTGTGATGTCATCAGGCTGTTCCGGTTTGCCGTTTTCGCAATTTGCGATTTGCGAATACCGTTTCACTATTTTTTGCAATTCGGTATTTGCAACTTGCCAATTGTGTTTGTGAATTTTAAGAAATCGCTATTACCGACTTTCAGTTTTCATACATCCTATTTTGCATTTCTAAAGTAGCAATTTCTTAAAATTAGCTATTTAAGAAATGCAAACCGGGAGCTTGATACATCTGGCCCTATGTCCCAACTATAACTACCTAGTGGCAACCAATAGATTTTATAGATATATATATAAATATATATATATATATTTATATATATTACTGTTACTGGCAGTCACCAGTAAGTAGTTATAGTTAGAGCCTAGTTTCAGTGGAAAAGCGTTTTTTGACTTGTCCATAACTTTGGTGCCATTTGACAAAGCTTCACAAAAGTTTCCAAAAGAAGTGCCCTACTATGTCTTATTGTATTTTCTTAAGTTGAGGTGTGATTCATCAAGCAGGGGTTGAGAAAAAGGTGGTTAAAAAGTGTGTTTCCCATGTTAATTCCCATAGGGATTTTGAACAAGACTGCAGCCCAAACCGCTGGACGGAATTACACCAATTTGAAAGAAAGCTCTGGTTCAGAAAGTGTGCTTTTTGTGATTTGGTGTAAATCTGTTCAATAGTTTTATAGATATAAAGAATAAACAAATATAGATATGTAGGAATGCAGAGTCTCCATGGATCCCAGAGATTTCATGCTGAGGTCTGATTATTTTAGGTCATGAGTTATAGTTACTTGAGCTAAAGTGAGTGTATATATATATATATATACACACATATATATATATATATATATATATATATATATATATATATATATATATATACACACATATATATATATATATATATTATATATATATACACACATATATATATATATATATATATATATATATATATATATATATATATATATATAAAATAGAGAAGGATGAGAGAGGAACAGAAAAAGACAGAGAGATAAATATTTAAAGACATAGAGAGACTGAAAGACAGGACTTGCTGTGAGACCCAGGACACTGCAATTAAGAGCAGGCCCATCACAAGGAGGGGGCAGCTGAGGCATTGTGCCCCAGTCCTAACACCATAAAGAAGCCTTCACTTCTTCTGTGACTAATAGTAGTGCTCTAACATTTATTCCAAAAATACATGCTAGTGGCAATAACAACACAATTGTAAACACAGACAATAAGGAAGAAGTCACTAAGAAGCTAAAATTGTATCTTATCACGTATCTGCACAAGAAGTGGCATCACTGCATCAAGCACTGTCTTGTTTGGCACTTGTGTGTGATGTTTTCCCCTGCATTTGTTGTACTATAACTTACTAGTTTGACCTTTCATTCCTTTTGGCTCCCATATTGTTTGTCCTGAGTCAACATACAGTAATATTGATTTGCCTCTTGGGTCAACTTTCAGTGTATCAGGACATTCAGCTCGGAAAATGATCTCATGAAGTTGTAGATTTTGACGCCTAAACAATGATGATTATCCCACATAATTCTGTCAATCAAAATATACATTTTATTCTCCCCCAAACTTAAAATTTTTGGAGGTCACCCCCATTTTCTGCACACTGGGGCACTGCTGCCCAGTGCCCAGGGTGTGTGTTCTACCTCCTAAAACATGTAAAAATTAGACACATTTCTAATTGGCTATTTAACTTCCTTATAAGTCCATAGTATACGGTGTGGAAATACATTCATAAGTTAAATGTCACCTATGGACTGCAGCACATATCGTGCATCCACTAGTTAGACAAAGGAAAACATGGCGTCAGCACAACCATTGAAGACTGACTTTAAAAGTGTAAAACCTCCAGTGTGACTTTTTGAAAAACCTTTATTTGACAGGTAAATAACATGCTTTTAATTATTGGTATGGAATACCTATGTAGGCTTTGTAGCCCACATGGTAGGGTGCATGGTATTTAAAAGTGAGAGGTTTAGATTTCCTATCTAGAAAATCAATTAACGGATTAAAATACTAATACTTAGCACCAGGAATGGGACCAGCTTGAAAACAAATGAAACCACTATTTTTTATAGTTTTTGTAAATCCACTCGAATGGTGGAGCCAGATCTTTAATGTATAATAATGGAAATCAGCTTTAAGAAAATTACCTTTTTCCTTCCTGAAGTTCCTGGAGGACAATTTGCATGAACTCTAAAGCTTCTTTGCCTGTGCTCAGGCCAGTAAATGGTGTGAAGGAAGTTGGAATGGCTCCCAAGAGCAAACAATAGGATGGCCTAAATGGGCAGAGATGATTTGCCAGAACTCCACAAAATATTCAAAGTGGGTCCTGTGGGCATCCTCCGACAACACAGTGTCAAATCCTGAGTGACAGGTCTGTTGAGCCACATGTAATACTTTGGTGCACTTGAAAGGGAGAGAAGAGGATGCCAAATTAATGCATGTATATCCTGTGTCTGAGTGTTGAAAGACCGTGCACTTACCCTACCAAACTTCAGGGTTTTTGTGGGTACAGTACCTGATTCTGACTAACTTTCAGTTTTAGATGTGAGAGGACGCTGGAAATTTCCCTGTGACCCTCCTACACGCAACCCTAACCAGCCCTCAGATCCCACATTTAGTGTGACCGAAGACTTTCTTCATCTTGAAAATGCATGCCTTTTTTGCAATAGAGCAAATAAGAACTATTGAATAAGTGGGTAGGGTTGCCACAGGAAACTTTAATTCTCAGTGGTATTTTCCTAAATTATTTTCACACACAGGAAGTCCGTTCTTTACTATTATAGCCCACTAAATATGTGTATGACAGGGTGACAGATCTATTTTCATACTTGGCCCTACTCTTTGGAACTCTCTCCTGTTAAAAATCTGAACATGTTCCTCTTTTCCGGTTTTCTATAAGTTGTTGAAAACGTGGCTTTCTCTGGCACCTTTTAGCTACTTTTGTCTCTTCCTTCTCATTAGCACTGGGAAACTCCTTTTGAGTAGCAATGCACTTTAGAAATGTTGTCATTGATTGATTGATTGATTGATTGGTTGGTTAAGGAGGGCTCCAGATCATCCTCTCCCACTAGCCGGTGCTCAGTATAAATGTGACACCCCAAGGCACCTTTATGAGAACACTGCTGAACTAGTGAAAGAATACCAGGCAGACTGAACCTGCTGCATTTGACATGTGTCGAGAGGAGGTTGGACCCATTTCACTTGAAATCAAAAGAGAGAAGGATCTCCACGGATCACAAGACTGATCCCCTGGGCTGCTCCAGGAATGTAAAAAAGCTGAAGAGAACATTTAAGTGATGAATCCCAGCTGACCAGTGACAGCTGGACCTGGACTGGACTTGACTTTGCTGTGCCCTCTGCCTTACACAATGAGAGTCTCTAAGTATTCAACCTAAGGTCCTAAAGGTCTTAGAAGTGTACTCCTGGGGCTTCACATTGTTTACTTCAAGACTTCAAGGGGACCAAGTGTGAGAAGTATCCAACCAGCAGTTCCATGATGTCAGTCTGAATTTGAGGTTTGTCGTGCACGGAGAAGAATTTTTCTTTAGAAAAACAGAGTCACTTTTCAGATTGGGATTCTGAAACTCTTTAAAATGTCCCTTCTTCCAGGCCCTAGTGAGATCCATCTATTGGCATATCAGACCCATGTTCAATCATGGTTAGCCTCAAATCGTCCCTAGATCCTTGACCTCAGTTGTCACGTTGCACTTGCTGGTGCTATATTCTCTCAAATGTTTAAAATAATCATACCTCTGGTTTCCCTTATTAGACTTTTGTTATTTTGGTTGCATTTTATTCAATACATGTTCTCTATGTTTTATAAATTGGAAATAGATTTTTACTGTATTGTGGTTTTGACTTTTTAACTGCTTTGGTACTGCCAAATGCTTTAATCATTTTCTAAAAGTTAGGGGGCCTGATTTAGATATCAGGGATGGGTTACTCCATCACAACAGTGACAGATATCCAGTCCGCCCAAATATAAATCCCATTATTTCCTATCAGATTTATATTTTGGCGAACAGGATATCCTTCACTGTTGTGAAGGAGTAAGACGTCCTCCGATAACAAAATCTGGCTCTAAGCTTCTAAACTAAGCCTGTTTGCTTTGTGCCATAGCTACCACAGTGAGCTCAAGCACTAATTACTGAAACCTTTGAGTGAACCTAACAAGTTAGTGATTACTAATAAATTAGTTTCACACATTGTTCATATGGCTTCCATTGCTCCAGTTGTTCTGTTTTCTTATGCTGACCCTCTATTCTATGTGTTCTTTTGCTATTTAAAAATGTGGTTAGAAAAAACAGTTTTTACAAATTAAATGCCATTGATTTATATGTACCTGATACAGAGTATGCCTTTATTCATAAATTATCAATAATCCATGTTGTTATACTGTATATGCAAATGTTCTAAAATAGAATTTATTCAAACCAACCTTCAGTTACCATAAATATTAATGTAAATTACTCCTTCAGGAACTCTGTCATACATTCTACATATTCATATTCAACTACCTAAGGGATTAACTTATTATTCTTTTGTGTACTATTAACAACTGCCTTCCACATCATCCATTTGCACAGTACGTTACACTACTGCTTTCACAACAAAATGATCTTTAAAAGGAAAAGGCCGGCAAGAGCACTTCATTTCCCATCATCCATCTGCATAGAAAGTGAAATCTCTGGTTTTCTTGTAAAGCCATCATTAAAATAAGAATCAAGATAAGGGGAATAGTTTTCCATTATTCATCTACAGAAGAAGTGACAGCACCACATTTGCCATCATCCATCTGCTTAAGAAGTAACATCATCATGGGGACTTAATTTCTCATCACCTATCTGCACTGGATTTCTCATCAGTGATTTCCCACTAAACACATATGGAAAGGAAGACACCAGGAAAAAGGAGTTGATTCCTCATCACCCATCTGCTTAGGAAGCAACATCACATCCTGTCTTCTTCTGTCAACTCCTCAGGACATCCCACCACTTGGGCATCACAATCAAAGGGCAGATATAGACAAAAGCAATGTCTGTTTGGGCTGGTTAAGGCCAGGAAGGAACTTGGGAGGAAACCACTCCACCACTGAAATCTAGAAGGTAAGAAATAATCATGTGCTTCACCCATCCTGCCACTATTAAACCAAGATAAAAATGACACAAGCACTCACACACATGCTCACAACACATCCAATCAATTTTATTCATCTCTTAATAACTATTTATTTCCACACTCCCTCAAACTACAGAACACAAATTTCAATTCATGCCTGTTAACACTCGCATGACAATACTCTGAGCAAAAACGTCTTCATTGACAACCTAATGCGTTAACTAATTTTTAGTCCTGCCACCTCTAAGTCCAATGCGAGCACCCTTCTAAATGATTTAAATGCTTGCTTGAAAAACTATGTGAACATCCAGGCCAATCAGCAATGAAACCACAGAAGTGCAAGTCACAACCTGGAGCACCCTGATACCCTGAGGTCCTCTTTCACAATAAATGCTCCATCAACCAATCAATCAATCAATCAGTCAATCAGGTATTATTTGTATAGCACGGCTTGTCACCCAAGTGGGTATCCAGGTGCTTGCTGCTGGTGTTTATTCGAAAAGCCAGGTTTTCAGTCTCTTTTTGAAGTGGGCCAGCTTGGGTCTGGTGCTGAGGGGGAGGGTGACCCAGTCTTTAGGGGTGAGGTGGGCGAAGGCGCGTCCTCTGGCACGTCAGTGGTGTATGCGTGGTATCTTTGCGAGGGCGATATGTGCCAATCGGAGGTTCCTGGTTGGTTGTTGGAGGTGTAGCCGGTGGTTCAGATAGGTCGGTCGTTGATATGGAGGGCTTTGTAGGCATGGGTCAGGAGCTTTAAGTGGCATCTTTTCTGGATTGGGAGCCAATGGAGGTCCTTCAGCTGCTGGGTGATGTGGATTCTCTTTATTGGGTTGATGATCAGTCTGGGAGCTGCTTTCTGAATTGTCTGGAGTCTTTGCATGACTTCAGTGGTGGTGCCTGCATAAAGTGCATTGCCATAGTCCATTCAGGTGGTGATGAGGGTGCCACTGTCTTCCTTGTGCCAATAGGGAGCCACTTAAAGATCATTTAGGGCATGCACAGCATGTGGAAGCAGGCTGAGGAAATGCTGTTGACCTATTGTTTCATGGAGAGTTCGCTGTTGAAAATGATTGCTAGGTTGTGGTTGTAATCTTTCAGTGTGTGAGTGGGTCAGAGCTCTGCTGACCACCAGGAGTCATTCCTGAAGGTTGAGTGTCTGCCCAAGATCAGCACCCCAGTTTTGTCCGTGTTGATCTTAAGGCAGTTGTCCTTCATCCAGGGAGATACTTTCTACAGACAGCTGTGGAACTTGGTCATCATCCTTTGGGATCTGTTGAGAGCGAGAGGATGAGCGGTGTGTCGTCAGTGTTAGAGATGAAGGTGATATTGTGTGATCTCACAATGTCTGAGACTGACGTAATGTAGATGTTGAAGGGTGTTAGGCTTACGAAGGATCTCTGAGGGGTGCCCCAGATGGTGTGCTTGACCTGTGAGGTGAAATGGGAAGGTGGACTCTCTGGGTGCATCCCGTGAGCAAGGATGCTATCCATCTGAGCGTATCACCTGTTATCCCGAGCTGGTGTACTCAGTTGATCAGTGTGTGGTAGGACTCGGTATTGAAGGCAGCACAGTTTGTGCAGTATCAAGGTGGCTGCTTCTCCTCTGTCGAGCAAGGTGTGGATGCCATCTTCTGCGGCGATCCAAGCTGTCTCAGTGCTGTGGTTGGCTCTGAAGCCTGATTGGGAGTGGTTTAGATGTTCAGTGAGTTGGAGGTTGATGGCCTTCTCCAGGACTTTGGTGAGGAACGGGAGCAGAGAGATTGGGCAGTAATTCCTGAACTCACTGGAGTCTGCAGAAAAGTGGATCTGATCTCTGTGTGTTTCCAGTCTTTTGGAATTGTGACCATGGTTAACAAAGCATTGAGGATGGTGATGAGATGGTGGCTGATCTAATTTCTTCCACAGTTGAGGGTCGTGGGGGACAGGGGTCGGTGGGTGCTCCCAAGTTGATGGAGCTCATAAGTGTGATCATGTTCCTTGTGCCGAGTTGTTCCATTGTGGTGAGCGGGTGGTCGGCAGTGGAGATTGAAGGGGATGCTGAGGAGTTTGGAGGTCTGGGGATCAAAGTTACTGTAGATGGTTACGATCTTGTTGTGGAAGTGGCCGGCGAGGGCATTGCAGAGTTCTTGTGAGGGGGGATTAATTTTTCGATAGGTGATGGGCAGGCAAACTCTCTGACAATGGTGAAGAGTTCCTTTATTTGGTTGGCGCTGTCCTCAATCTGGCAGGTCATGGCCTTTTTTTCTGGCTTAGATGTGGCAGTGGTAGTCGTTGAGGGCATGGTCTTGCTGTTGTGCCATCTTCTCTCCAGTTGTTTGCACCTGTGTTTTGATTTGCTGAGTTACAGAGTGTTCCAGCTGGCCTTTTGGGTGGTTCTGTGGGTCTTGGCTGGTTTGAAGAGCAAGACCAGGTCAGCGACACTGATGATCCTGTTCTGTAATGCCTGATCCAAGACCTGAGAGAAAAGGTAACAAAACCGAACTTCTGAGGACCTCATGATACTGACAAAACGTCACAAAACACACAGGCAGGTAATCTTATAATCCAAAGCAAAATAATATACTACACTATCAATGAAGCCACTAACAGAAGCAAATATTTTTTAGATAAACAGGCACTGCATAAACCTCCTGCCTTGCCTGCCTATCCCTTGCTCCATAAACAATTGCAATGCTATCAACCTCTCCTTCAGAAAAAAATAAAAGTTCTGACAGCGCCTCAACAGCACCAAGCTTACTTCTTCTCTTATGCCCGAAGTCCACAATGTCCATCATTTAAAGCCATGTCTTTCACAGATCTCACCAACATGGTCAGCTCCCTCAATGCCACTTTCTCTGAAGATGATATCTTATCCTTTGCCTTCATCAAGGCCCTCTTTAGGGAAAGCTCTATGTTCTCTATACACACCATTGTCAATGCCTCCCTCAATAAAGACATATTTCGAAAAGCTCAGCTTCTCCCACCCATAAGGAACCCTACATAAAACCTAGATGACCTCACCAGATAACGACCCATTAATCACCTAACCTACCATTCATTTGCAAAGATCATTGAAAAAGCAGACTATACTCATCTCCAAGTTCACTGCTAACCATCTTCTGCATGACTATCTATTCAGCTGAAGATCACTACTACAATACATATCAATGATGATGCCATCCTGATCACAGAGGAAGATGACCCCTGCCTCCTTATATTGCTGGACCTCCCAGCTGCCGTTAACATAGTCAACTATTCAATCCTGATCTATTCCATGGAGTCAGATTCACTGGCAGTGTCCTTTACTAGTTTGCATCCTACCTTTCCAACCAACACTAGTTTGACCTCTATGACTACCAGGTCCCAAAAGATGACTATCACCTGTGGAGTCTCCCATGGATCCTTAAGGTCTCCTATAGCCTTCAACTTCTACATGAAACCCCATGGGGTTCTACTCACAGGCAATAGCATCACCAAAATACTTACAAAATACAAATCGTCTTGGAAGTCTCTTCCACTCTAGACATCCTATTCATCAAATACTAATTGCACTTCATTTAGACCTCAATGTCCTGTGCCAACCTGATACTCAACCTAATCAAGGCAGAATTCCTGTTAATTGACAAGAACAACAAGCAATAAATAGAGCAATCATGGCTCAATAATAAGAACCTTGATGGCTTTAAACCCCAACTTACACCAATTGCCTTCTGAACGGATCCCATGGGGAAATATTATTAGCCAGACGCTTTTACAAAGAATCCATCACCCGAGCAAAAAAAACCTGGGAAGACACAACTTGGCAGAGTTTAGTGGATGCTACTCAAACTAACAATAATAAATTGTTTTGGGAATTGTTAGGCAAACGAGAGAAAGAGGGTAGGATTGGTGTGAGAAGCCACATACAGCCTGAAAAATGGGTTGACCATTTCTCTGGCTTATATAGGGAAATCGAAACTCCCACAATCTTAATTACAGGGGAAGCAGGCCAAGATTTTCCACCTACCCCCGATGAGTATTGTGGCCCAGCTCCTCTTGTAGGGGGAACACAGGGTCTCAAGAGCCACATCTGCTTTACCATTAAAGAAACAGCCAATGCTATTGGTTCTTTAAAACTTGGGAAAGCCCCAGGCCCAGACAAAATTCCGGGGGATCTCTACTCATCAGAACCAATAGTCTGGACTTGGTATATCAATACACTCTCTAATAAAATTGCCGAAGGGGGGCAGATCCCCATGACATGGAAGGGAGCAGAAATTATCCCCATCCATAAAAAGGGTGACGCAAACCTTCCGACAAATTATAGACCAATCAGTTTAATTGACAACATCCAAAAAATATTTGCCAAACAACTCCTAGGTAGATTAACCAATTGGGCCAAAGACCAGAATATTCTTTCCCCTCTCCAAGCTGGATTTCGTCCAAAGACCAGTACAGTGGACCAGGTTTTTAGACTGGCCATTCTGTACTGGAAGTACACAGCCCTTGCCACACAACCATTATACATTGCCTTTGTCGACCTGAGATCAGCATTTGACCTGGTCCCGAGGGAAAAATTGTGGGAAGTGTTACAAAAAATAGGGACTCCGGCCAATCTAATCCAACTTTTAAAACGGTTGCACGAGGATACATATGCGCAGGTGAGATGGGGGAACCTAGGCGAATTAACGGATAAAATCCCCATAAATAGGGGTGTTCGCCAGGGTTGCGTATTGGCACCATTTTTATTCTCTATTTTTATCAATGAGGTTGTACAGATTTTAATGACGTGCTAGAATGATGCCCCCACCCTATGCGCCCAAAAAATTCCAATCCTTCTCTTTGCCGATGACTCTCTCCTTAATTCCAAATCTCCCATGGGCCTTCAAACTCTTATCAATAGATTTAACTCCTTCTGTTGCGACTACGGCCTAGAGCTAAACCATAAAAAGACTAAGCTAATGGCGTTCCGCTCAGGAGTGCGGAAGAAATGCACTATCCATCTAGAAGGGAACCTCCTGGACAAAGTATCCTCCATTGATTACCTGGGTGTAAGGATTGCTGATAATTTAAATTGGGGAGAACAGATCAATAAAAGTGTGGGTCGTTAGCAGCATGGCGCGGCTTCAATCCTGCGCTTTTACAGGGGCACGACAGCTAAAACTGTCTCCCCGGCAATTAAGATCTACATCGCCAGAGCACAGGGCGCTGCCGCATACGGAGCAGAGGTCTGGGGTTTTTCTGACTGTAACAGGCTCACTATTAGTGAGAATAGTTTTGCAAGGTCTCTGTGTGCTTGTCCTTCTAGTACTCCACTGTTACCTCTGTTCTTAGACTTAGGCCTGAGACGCATAGCCGATCTAATCATCTTAAGACCATTATTATATTGGATACGACTATGGACCAACCCCCAATTAGATGTTTATAAGACCTCACTCCACGACCTGCTAATGTGCCCCAATTCAACTTCTATTCCCTGGGTCAAACATGTATCCAGTTGGTTTAACAAACTCGGCCTCAGCCACTTTTGGGAGGAACCCCATAAACTAGAAAAGGCTCATTCTATTGCGCTAAAACGCATATATTGGTCCTATGTATACAATGACCATATTACTCATAGAACTCATGGCACTTTAACAAATCACTTAACAGATTTTATATGGTATCCACAATTTGAACCCTACCTAGACAATATTCCTGACATCCTTGGCAAAAGCTTATATGCCAGATTCCGTTTCGGGTCGCTGCCATTGAAGACATTGATGTGCAGATGGGGTACAAAAACAGATACAAGTACATGCCCAGCCTGTGACGCAAAATCAGAAACGGTTGAGCACTTTATGTTTTTTTGCCCTGCTTACTCTCTTCCCAGGTCTAAGTGGATCTGTCATATCTGCCGCGATATGGGGATAAGAGATTGTGCCTCTGCTTTGAGGATTTTAAAAAGTCACCATTCCACGGTCTTAATACTTGCTGTCAGTAAATATTTATTAGTAGCATGGCGAATACGAAATTCCATTGTAAAGACTGTGTCTTAAATTAGAGCCTTACTTTTATTTTTTATTCTCTTACTTTTACAAGGATTACAGGAAAGGGGCTGAAATCGCATTATGTGTATTATGTGTACTGAGAATCTTTTAATTATAGTATGCTTAGTAACCTATGTTCCACAAAATTCTATTCTTGTTTTTATAACATTTTTACTATTATTGGTTTTATCCTTATTTATTATTATTGTATTTTTGCTTTGATGATTGACTGATCGAATAAAGCATATGTCAAACACACCAATTGCCAAGTCACATCTTGGATAACCCAAAAGGAGCATACTGCCAGAAAATAAAAGCAGCCTGGTATGAGCTCTCTCTTCTAAAGAAAGTTACACTTTTTTTTCAAGGAGGCAACTTTGGAACTGCTGTTTAAGTCCTTGTACTTTCACAGTTTGATGGTAGTAGTATCCTCCCCATTGTCTCCCTGACTCCACAATGGTACCCCTTAAGGCAAACTAAATGCCTCAGCATGTCTCATTCAGGACCAGCAGAAGTATTATTCTATCATCTACCTCCTGATGTAATTCCATAAGCTGCCCCTGCCAACCCACATCATCCTCAAAACCAGCATATCATTTACAAGCCATCATGACTAGCACACTGCTTATCTTGTGGACAAGCTCACCATCTTTGAAGATTGTTGGCACACCAGCAGCCTGACCACCATCAGCTAAAAAATAAGAAATGTAAAAAAGAAAAAAAAAAAAAGGTAGCAGGCCTTTTCCACCTATGCACCCAGGATCTGGGGCAACATCCCTCTATTATAATGTCAGTTTAGGAAACAATTGAGTACACACCTCTTTGAAAAACAAAACAGCAAGGGGCGCTAACAATCCAATAACCAGCTACCTCTCACATTGCTTCTTGACTGCATGCTTGTCTCTGACGCTGAACAGCACTCAGATAACTTTCCAGCTAGGTTCGCACAACATAGATGTCACATATATAGACCTACATAAATGCACATAAAAGAGAGAAAGCTTACTGGTGCTTGTGTTCTTGATTAATCCCAAAATGTTAATTAATTCATCTTGAAGTTTATTTATTAACTTCAGTGAATGCAAATTATTCTTTCCTGGATGGTGGTAATAAACATTCACAATAGACTTACTGAGAAGAATAATCCAAAAAAGTTTAAAATTACAACTTCACCTTAATGTAATGTTACCCCTTTTTGCTGGCCACATGCTGGTACAAATTGTAATGCTGGAAAGTAACACCAGAGACAGGTTTTCAGGCATCAAATAATGTAAAAAAAATTGACTGGGGCAAGACAGCAACAAACCACACCTACCACTATCACCTAAAGTCTATTCTAACCCGCAAATTGCAACCAAGGCAAAAAAAAGAAAAGGGGAAACAGATGCACGAGTAAGAGGGAACAGCCACTGCAAATCTGCAAATCCTACATATATATATATATATATATATATATATATATATATATATATATATATACATACATATATATCTATATATAACTTAGTGGTCCCACTAGGTAGTTGTAGTTAGGACCATGTTTCCATAAAAAAGCATTTTTTGACTTACCTATTTGACGAATCTTCAAAAAATTTCCCAAATACAGTGTCCAGGTGATTCTTGTTGTGCACAGAAAGTTTCGAGGTGATCTGTCAAGCGGGGCCAAGAAAAAAGGGGTGTCAAAAAAGTTTTGTTTCCCAAGGTAATTCCCATAGGACCTTTAGACGTGGCTACAGCCCAAACCACTGGACGGAATTGCACCAAATTTGACAGAAAGATAACTTTCAGCATGCAGATTGTGCTTTCACTTATATGGTGTAAATCCATTTAGTATTTTTGGAAAGATTTATGGAAATCCAAAATTGGTATCTCTGGCTGTGGCGACTTTGCAATTATTTAGCAAATATTTAGTGAAAACTCACAAATGTTTGTGAATGTGCATGCAAAAAGAAGCACTGTAATGAACTGACTGCAACCTCACTAGAAAGTTGCAGTCACCATTTTATTTCACAGGACACTGTCCCCGAGGGTGGAAATCCTAATAAAAAGTGGCTTAAGGGGTCAGAGTGAAGGTACCCTGAACCTAGGGATGTGATATAGATGTATTTTATGGGCAAATTGTGGGTTTAAAATAATTTTGCATCGCCACGCGATGTATTCACGAATACAAAAACATTTGAAAGAAAAAACAGACTAATTCTTACACTAATTCATTCACCCATGCATGAACACATACATGCACTTAGAGTTTTATGCGCCCACTCACACACCCACTCAGACACTCATGCACCCACTCAGACCCACTCATAGACTCACACACACACTTTCATACCCACTCAGACACTCACACACCCATTCACACATCCACTGATAGAGTCAGGCCCTGTGGCCAACCGGTGCTACGCACGACCAAAGGCCATGTGTGGCATGGGATTGGGTGCTTATAAGGGCTTGGATGCAAGGCCTGGCTGCAGGCCAGGCCTTACGACCAACCCCCACCACACATGGCCAAAGGCCTTGCGCAGCGGGGGTTGGAATAACATATAGTAATTAAAATTAGCTTACATTTTAAAACCATAGTAATTCACTGAAAAAAACAAAGGTTACAGGGACTTTATAGTTAGGTTCTGAATTCACTCGTACAAAACCATAGAAATTCAGCAGTTATAGTATGAGTTCTTTCAAGTAGCCATAACTCGTACCCTAAGTTAACTATAACTCGCGTCTTCACCACGCACAGCTAATTACTCCAAGTATTATATCATTGATGAGAGCTTGCACGGTATCTTTGATATTATCACTGCAACATCTGTAATACAATTATTGATAAGAAAACTATGCATGCCAAGGCCGCGAGTTATAGTTACCTTATGGCACAAATTATAGTTACTCTAACTATAACTGGTGAATTTCCATGGTTTTGTACATTTGAAATGTGAGCATAACTATGAAGTCCCTGTAACCCTTGGTTTATAAGTGAATTTCTATGTTTTATTTAGCTCTATTTCCTAACTATAATGTCTACATCTGAGTGAGTGTCTGAATGGCTGTCACAGAGTGTGCAACAATGAATTTGTGCATATATATTTTCCTTTTATCGTCAGGGTTCACAACTTCATTGCAATGTTGCACCGCGGCTCCCCGGAGCACTGCAATGGAGTCACGACTCTACTATCATAAAAGAAGGCCTTTTTGCCTTTTTAAACTTATAAATAATTTGTCAGCAACATATTCATCCCACCTTTGGGGTCAGGGAACCTCTATTCTGACCCCTTGTATTGTTTTTGCCAATAAATCCATCCTCCAGGACCGTTGCCAGTGGATAAAATGCAAAATTCTGAAAAGCTTGCAGCCAGCCAATCACACTGCTCCGTGTGGCTCACAGCTCTCTGCTTTGGAGTTGCAACAGATCTGTGTCTCTATATATACAAAGTTATTTTCCTAATAATTCCTCAAAAACTACTAAACGAATTTACACCAAAACAAAAATAAAATCGCTTTCTGGATCAGGACCTACCTTTTTTCCGAATTTGGTGTATCCGTCCAGTAGTTTCGGTGCCATTGCTTTTTAAAATCCCTGTGGAAAATGAATGGGGAAAACGTGTTTTGGGACTCCCTTTTTCTGGGCCCCAACGGATGGATCACCCTAAATCTTCCCAGACAGCAGTTCAAGTGAGCACCTTATTTTCTTGGAAAGTTTTGTTAAGATTCGTCAATTGGCGCCAAAGTTACTGGCAAAACAAAAAATCCTATTTCTATTGAAACCTGGTCATAACTATAACTACCTAATCTAATGGAACTCACCACTAGGTAATATATATATATGTCCTACTGGCAGTCACCACTAGGTAGTTATAGCTAGGACCTAGATTCTATAGGAAAATAGTTTTTTTTAGTTGCCTATATCTTTGGCGCTGGTTGATGAATCTTCATGAAATTTTCCCAAAAAAACTAGACGTTCCTAACAGCTGATGGCTAGAAAGTTTTGGGGTGATCCATCAAGCAGGGACCAAGAAAAAAGGGGGGGCCCAAAACATATTTCCCCCATGTTAATTCCCATGAGGTTTTGGAACAGGCCCACAGCCCGAACTGCTGGACGGAATTCCAGCAAATTTGTCAGAAAGCACCCTTTTTGTTATTTGGTTGAAATCCTTTGAGTAGTTTTTGAGATACTAAAGAAAATTCAAGTCCTTGTACATAGGGACAAGAAGGTTCCGCAAACTCTCCCTATCTCGTGCTGAGATCTGATTTTCTGCCAATACTTCAACTAAGTAGTGTTGGCAGCCATTGTGGGACTCGGCTTCAGATGAGTCCCTGAAAAAAGATAAAAAATGAGAAAAGAGGCCAAGGTAGGGACACCCTGACCCCTTAGCTCTGGTTCTGGGGTCCCAGAATGACCCCCCCCAGGGCATTGAATTGTAGTGGACCTCAGGGAACGGGGTCCTCTGGGCCAAAATTGGCCTGGGGAGAGGGACTGTGTGGCCCTCTCCCCAACACTGGCTACTCACCCAACGAGGTAGCACTTACTAACTAACCAGTAGAAAGTGCTCTAGTTGGATAGACATTTTGTGCAAAACTGTGGGCTCTGGATGGATAAACAAGCATGTGAGCTTCCGCTCTGGCCATGTTGCTCATTTCACAGAAATTAAACCTCAACAGGAAGCACTTACAAAAATAAACATAGCAGATACCACAGTTGAAACTTCACTTCTGGAAAGGACAAATGATCATAACTCCTGGGCATGGTGAAGACAAAGCAAGTGTGTTTACTCTGCAATTTCATATTGAAAAATGATCTGAAACCCTTTGTGGAGTTAAATGCATCTTTCATCTATTGGAATGCACTGTCCCACTGACTCTCGCATCCACATGGACCCTCTCACACACACCCAGACATACCTTCTCACAGCCACTGTCACACCCAGAAACACACTCTCACATCTA
Organism: Pleurodeles waltl; assembly: GCF_031143425.1. Taxonomy (NCBI): domain Eukaryota; kingdom Metazoa; phylum Chordata; class Amphibia; order Caudata; family Salamandridae; genus Pleurodeles; species Pleurodeles waltl. The sequence continues at coordinate 498,756,250 of NC_090436.1, read as the reverse complement.
TACCAACACCCAGACTGACAGGCCCTGCGGCCAACTCCTTATGCGCATGGTCAAAGGCCGTGCACAGCGTGGGATTGAGTAGTTGGCTGCAGGGACTTCAGCCGTGCCCTGCATGGTGGTGGTTGGATTAACATATAGTTATGAAAGTTACTTTACGTTAAAAAACATAGAAATTCACTGAAAAAAATAAAGGTCACAGGGACGTTATAGTTAGGAAATAGAATTTTAAAAACCTTAGAAATTCACTTAAAAAGACAAAAGTTACAGGTATTTTAGTTCTGAAATCACTTGCACAAAACCAGAAATATTCAGCAATTATAGTTAGAGTTATTTCAATTAACTATAAATTGTGGCCTAAGGTAACAATAGCTTGTGCCCTCTCCATGCACTGCTACTTACCCCAGATATTGCAGCGCTCACGACAACTTTTATAACATCAATAAAAATATCAATGAAACATCAGAAGTCAAATTATTGAAGAAACAACTTTGCATGGCAGGGGCGCAAGGTTATTGTTACCTCAGGCTGCGAGTTATAGTTACTTGAAATAACTGTAACTATAACTGCTGAAATGCTCTGGCTCTGTGCACGTAAATTCAGAACTTAACTCCAATGTTCTAGTAACCTTTGTTTTTTTAAGTGAATTTTTAACTTGTATTTCCTAACTATACTGTCCCTGTAACCTTTGATTTTTTCAGTGAAAAGATATAGGCCCTCATTACAACATTGGCGGTAAAAGCCGCTTACCGCCGTGCAGAAGACCGCCAACACACCGCCGCGGAATTCCGCCACAGCTATTATGACCCACATCTCTGAATCCGCCAAAATTCAGACACCCACAAAAGTCTGCCACACCAAAGGTCAGTGATAAACTGGCGATAACAAAACCTCCACCATCACGTCAACAGAAATACGCCCACACTATCACAACACACGAATCCACGCAGCGGTCTTTCAACCGCAGTATTCCATTGGCGGTACACACCGCCGCGCTCAAAATACACACACATTTACAAAACACAGCCACATTGGACGATTCAAAATACACACACCTGAGACACAAACACACACCACTCCCACACACCCATTACAATATAAAACACACACCCACATCATCCACAAACCCCACAACAAAAAATACAGAAAGAAGGCCAGAGAGAGACACCACCAGCAAGTACAACAGCATCCACAGGCACATAACACCATCACCCACACAACTTCCACGCACCTCACACAACACACCACTACATATCACCACACTTATCACCACACACTCCACCCCACACATCACCTACACCACCCTATGGCACGGCAAAGACACCCCAGGTTCTCGGAGTAGGAGCTCAGGGTCATGGTGGAGGAAATCGTCCAGGTAGAGCCACAGCTATTCGGATCACAGGTGCAGCACACCTCAATTGCAAGGAAGATGGAGCTATGGCGAAGAATAGTAGACAGGGTCAACGCAGTGGGACAACACCCAAGAAATCGGGAGGACATCAGGAAAAGGTGGAACGACCTACGGGGGAAGGTGCATTCCGTGGTCTCAGGACACCACCTGGCGGTTCAGCGGACTGGCGGCGGACCCCCACCTCCTCTCCCACAACTAACAACATGGGAGGAGCAGGTCTTGGCGATTCTGCATCCTGAGGGCCTCGCAGGAGTAGCTGGAGGAATGAACTCTGGTAAGTCAAAGCTTTACTATTACATCCCCTACCCTACCTGCATGCTATCACATACCCCCACCCTCGCCCTCACCCTCATCACACCAACTCATCACAAATGCACCAATATCACAAACCACCCATCCCAACACCAAGCCCTGCATGCAACAACAAAGCATGGACACCCATCACTAAAGCATGCACACTGCACATAGCCATACAACCCCCTAAACCATCATCACACAAGCTCCCACAGAGGAATGCCAGCACTGGGGTACACGGTCATCCACCCATTGCACACCATGGCACAGACAGATGCAATAATCATGCCTTTCCACCCCTGCAGGACCCCTACCCAAAGGCCCACAGTGATGACAGCAGCTCTGTCCAACTGGATCTAGATGACCAGCCCAGACCATCGGGGACCTCTGGACAGTTGGTTCCCCTCACACAGGCACAGGCCACCACAGACCTTCCCCCCTCTGGAAACACCAGCACAGCACCCACCCCTCGGGCCCATACCTCCGTCCCCAGGACACGTCAATCAGCTGTGTGTCCACCACTACAGGGAACCCAGGCTAACCCACCATCCCAACAACAACAGGGACCTGGGGGCAGTGGCAGTGGGCACACGGTCCAGGGGACGGAGGCCCAAGAACACAGGGGAACTGGGAGGGCTGCTGTGCGACAGGGGGAGGACAGGCCAAGGGAACCCACTCTCCACGAGGTCCTCTCCTCCATCATGGGAGCATACCACCACCCCCAGGAGACGATGGCAACAGTACATGGCCAAGTTTCAGGAGACCCAGCGCATGCAGGAGGAACAGTATTTGGGCTTCAGGGAGGAACTCAGAACCATCAGCTCCATCCTGGGCACCATCGTAGGGGTGCTGAAGGAAGTACTCAACACCAGGAGGGACACTGTGGCAAAACAAGGGGCCCCTGACACTAGCATGGACGATGAACTGCCCACCACTTCCGCCGGCGCTAGTGGACAGGACGCCCCACCACAGGACCACCACACTAGCACCCCACCCCCTGCAGAAGGAGAACCACCCCGCAAACGGTCACTGAGATCCAGGAACAAGACAGCGAATGATGCCAAGACCCCCGCCAAGAAATGAGACTTCCCTGATTGTCATCCTACTGTCCCACTTTGTCACCCTGTCCATAATTAAACTGCCCCAGCTCCACTTCCTATGCCCATATGGGCAATGCACCTGTGAGACTAATAGACTGGACTCTGCCATGGACACTCCTCCTCCATCACCCCTCACCATTTAACTTCCCCCTCCAATATTTTGCATTTAAATAAACACACCTAAAGCACAAAATGATGTGGAGTCTGTCTGTGATTTCAAAATAGTGTATTTGCAATTACAGTGACAAAATGTTTTTGAAATAGTAATGTCAACATACCTATGTCACACAGCTCTAGTCCATGAGGAATTTAAGCAGATGACACACAGTGGGACCCACATCTGTGAAACCGTAAGGGAAAGTGACAACTCAGTGACCATACACTGGGTGAAAATGACAGACAGGATAGAGGTAGTAGTGTAAAAGTACATGTAGTAGGCATGATTGTATTCTCACCTGTGTTTCACTGGAAATATTGCTGGATCACTGAGTCCCTGTTCTTCATGTCTTCTTCCTCTGCTTCATCCTCATCACTGTCCACAGGCTCCACAGCTGCCACAACACCGCCATCTGGACCATCCTCCTGCAGAAAAGGCACCTGTCGTCGCAAAGCCACGTTGTGAAGCATACAGCAGGCCACGATGATCTGGCGCACCTTCTTTGGTGAGTAGAATAGGGATCCACCTGTCATGTGGAGGCACCTGAACCTGGCCTTCAGGAGGCCTAAGGTCCGCTCGATGACCCTCCTAGTTCGCCCATGGGCCTCATTGTAGCATTCCTCTGCCCTGGTCCTGGGATTCCTCACTGGGGTCAGTAGCCATGACAGGTTGTGGTACCCAGAGTCACCTGCAAATGGCGAGGGACAACTGTTAGACACACACTAACCTGTAGGGATAACCCCAGACAACCATTCCCACTGTCTTGCTTCCAGGGGCTCACCTAATAGCCACACATGGTGCCTCTGGAGTTGACCCATCACATAAGGGATGCTGCTATTCCGCAGGATGTAGGCGTCATGCACTGAGCCAGGGAACATGGCATTCACATGGGAGATGTACTGGTCTGCCAAACATACCATCTGTACATTCATAGAATGATAACTCTTCCGGTTTCTGTACACCTGTTCACTCCTGTGGGGGGTGGGGGGGTGGCAAAGCCACATGGGTCCCATCAATGGCACCTATGATGTTGGGGATATGTCCCAGGGCATAGAAATCACCTTTCACTGTAGGCAAATCCTCCACCTGAGGAAAAACGATGTGGCTCCGCATTTGTTTCAGAAGGGCAGACAACACTCTGGACAATACGTTGGAAAACATAGGCTGGGACATCCCTGATGCCATGGCCACAGTTGTTTGAAATGACCCACTTGCAAGGAAATGGAGCACTGACATCATCTGCACTGGAGGGGGGATTCCTGTGGGATGCCGGATTGCTGACATCAGGTCTGGCTCCAACTGGGTACACAGTTCCTGTATTGTGGCACGGTCAAACCTGTAGGTGAATATCAAATGTCGCTCCTCCATTATCGACAGGTCCACCAACGGTCGGTACACCGGAGGATGCTGCCATCTCCTACCATGTCCCAGCGGACGGTGCCTATGAAGGACAAAAGCGAGCACAGAGTCAAACAACTCAGAGGTACATACCCACAGTTTACACAGAACACCAATCATACACAAAAGGTGGCCTGTATGTGTTTTGAGACTAGACCTAGGTATGTGTGACGCAGTTGAAAATGAGTCCATGTGGGCCCCTGAAATGGCGGAGGCCTGACCTCTAAAGCGGGACAATGGGATGTGAGCTAACTGCGCTGGCGTTGTACACCGTTGCGGTAGGCGGTCGGAGACCGTGTCGCAATGCTGCATTGGTTAACAATGGACCCTATGGGTCCCAGGAGCCAATGACGATGTACGCCGGTGGTGATGGTACGCACCGCCGCGGACGTAACCGTCGCGGACGTCACCGCCATTTTCTATCACTTCAATCACTCAAAACCTGATCTTCGACAGGAGAGGACCTACACTGCAAGTGCTGCTGTGACCTCAGTCTGGAAGAGACAATGGCTCATGCGTATGGGGAAAGGGCCTCTGCCTTCACATCGGAGGAGTTGGAGAAGCTCGTTGATTGGGTCCTCCCCCAGTACACGCTACTCTACGGTCCTCCAGACAAACAGGTAAGTACACAGGGAGCATGTTGTATGGGCTATGCCTGTGTGGAGAGGGCTGGATGTAAGAAGGAAGGGGGCAGAGTGCTGCGTGCATGTAAGACGGTGATTGCATGTGCCACATGGCAAGGGTAGGGATGGGGGCCACTCACTTTGACGGTGCAGTTGGTAATGACTTCTCTTCTTCCCCTGTACATTTCATGTAGGTCAGCGCCCACCAGAATAAGAATATTTGGTGTGCCATCGCCAAGGACGTTCGGACCCTGGGGGTCTACCACAGACGGAGCACCCACTGTCGGAAAAGATGGGAGGACATTAGCCGCTGGAGCAAGAAGACGGCGGAGGCTCAGCTGGGGATGGCCTCCCAACGTGGGAGGGGTGCCCGTCGAACCATGACCCCCCTGATGTTCAGGATCCTGGCAGTGGCCTACCCAGAGTTGGATGGGCGCTTGAGGGCATCACAGCAGACACAAAGGGGTTAGTACACTCTCATTCAGCTGACTTTGCGTGCAGTGGAGTCGTCTGGGTTGGGGAGGAGGGCTGTGGGTTGCCCTAGGCCAGGGCGAGTTCCATAGGCTAGGCCCCTCCGTAATGCATGGCTCTGTGGCCCCCCACCCCACGTCTGTAAAGTGCCAAGTACAGCTATTCATGCCCCTGTGTCATCTATGTGTGCAGAGGTAGTCCATAGCCTTGTAGGCCATTTCCCAGGAATTGAACAGTGGAGCCCAAGAGTGCGGCATAGTGCAGGGGGCCTCTGTGTCTGTCTTGTCCGCCAACGGTAGCGGTAATCCATGCACTCAACATGTTTTTCTTCTGTCTCCCCCCCCCCTTTTTTTGGTCTTCCCGTTCTTGTGTGCATTAGCATCATCAGGCAGAGGAGCAGTGACACCGGAGCACGAGGGAGCTGCATCCCACATGGCCCTGGAGGGCGAAACTACGGAGTCGGAATTCACCAGTGGGACGGAGGGCGAGGGGAGCTCCACGGCGTGGACAGGAGCTGAGGCCAGCGGCACGGACTCGTCCTCTGATGGGAGCTCTCTTGTGGGTGCTTGTACCAGCACCGCCCTCCCAGCAGCCCCTCAGCCTTTGCCCCGTGCCCGCTCACCCAGGAGGGTGGGCATCACCTTCGCCCCAGTCACCTCAGGCCCCGCCGCAGTCACCCCTGCTGCCCTTACACCCACTGCTGCCCTTAGTGAAGAGGCCATTGACCTCCTCAGGTCCCTCACTGTTGGTCAGTCTACCATTTTGAATGCCATCCAGGATGTAGAAAGGCAGTTGCAACAAACTAATACATTCCTGGAGGGCATTCATTCTGGTCAGGCGGCCCTTCACCAAGCTTTTCAAACTCTAGCCTCCCCCCTCCAACTTCCTCCACCCAGACCCAATCCCTTGTACCTCTGCCTATCCCAAGCACACCATCAGACCAGCCTGCACACACCTCAACACACAAGGGAAGCTCTGGCAAACATAAGCACCACACATCCCACAGGCACTCACGCAAGCAACACACACATGCAGACACACCAACATCCACTGCCTCCACTGTGTCCCCCTCCTCGTCGTCTCTCTCCTCCTCCGAGTCTCGTCTACACTCACACCTGCATGCACTACCTCTACAGCCACTACGTCCCTCACCAGCACACCCACCAGCACACCCCGCTCACGTGCAGTCACCACTCCCACTACCATTCACACGTCTCCTGTGTCCTCTCCCAGTGTGTCTGTGACGCCCCCTCCCAAGATACACAAGTGCAGGCACACACCCACCCAACAGCCATCCACCTCACGACAGCCTCCAGCGCATGCACCTGCACCCAAATTCACCAAAGTACACCTCCTACTACCAACACCTCTTCCTCCACTCCCACACCCCCTCCAGCTATCCGTCCCAGTGTGTCCAAAAGAATTTTCCTGTCCAGCCTTGACCTTTTTCCCACACCTCCCCCACCCCGTCCATCTCATAGGTCCCGAAGTAGCACCTCAGCCACAACATCTACGGGACCAATGGTGCCTGTTGTCACAGGTATGTGGAGTGCACCGGCCACCAGGACAGCCAGTGTGGCACGGAGCCAAAGCACAGCCAGTCCCACCCCTGTGAAGCATTAGAAGTTGGCCAGTGCCCGGCGGGAGAGGGGGAAGACTCCAGCCACCAAAGCCGCTCCCAGGGGTCCCGGTGAGAGTGTGGAGTCAGCTGTTACACCTCCCAAGGTGGGGAAGGGCCACAAGAAACCCGGCAAGTCTGGGAAGAGCTGCACGGCGGAGAAGACCACCATCATCCCCGCTGCCCAGGAGGCCACCGCCATCCCCATCCCAGCAGCACAGGAGGGCCCTGCCAGCCCCAGCCCAGCCACCCAGGAGGGCCCCACCAGCCCCATCCCAGCTGCCCAGGAGGGCCCCGCCAGCCCCAGCCCAGCTGCACAGGAGGCCACCACCAGCCCCAGCCCAGCTGGCCAGGAGGCCACCGCCAGCACAAGCCCCACTGGGCCATGAAGGACTGCAAGCACAAGCCCAGCTGGGCAATGAAGGACCGCCAGCACAAGCCCCACTGGGCCATGAAGGACCGCTAGCACAAGCCCCGCTGGGCCATGAAGGACCGCCAGCACAAGTCCCGCTGGGCCATGAAGGACTGCCAACTCAAGCACCGCTGGGCCGGCACCGCCAACTCAAGCACTGCTGAACAGGGCACCGCCAAATCAAGCACCGCTGAACAGGGCACCACCAAATCGAGCACCGCTGGGCCGGGCACCGCCAACTCAAGCACCGCTGAACAGGGCACCACCAAATCAAGCACCGCTGAACAGGGCACCGCCAAATCAAGCACCACTGAACAGGGCACCGCCAAATCAAGCACCGCCAAATCAAGCACCTCTGAACAGGGCACCGCTGAGCAGGGCACCGCCAAATCGAGCACCGCTGGGCCGGGCACCGCCAACTCAAGCACCGCTGAACAGGGCACCGCCAAATCAAGCACCGCTGAACAGGGCACCGCCAAATCAAGCACCACTGAACAGGGCACCGCCAAATCAAGCACCGCTGGGCTGGGCACCGCCAAATCAAGCACCGCTGAACAGGGCACCGCTGAGCAGGGCACCGCCAAATCAAGCACCGCTGAACAGGGCACCGCCAAATCAAGCACCGCTGAACAAGGCACCGCCAAATCAAGCACCGCTAGCCCATGAGCGGCAGGTGCACTGACGCAACTGGGTCCGTCACGGGGTGAGTGATGCACTGTGGGCACCAGTTCCCCTCCAGAACCAGTGGAGAGATCCATCCACTACCTCTGTCCTTCACAGGATGAAGCACTCTGGGCACCAGTCCCCCTCCAGAACCAGTGGAGACATGCATCCACTACCTCTGTCCTTCACAGGATGAAGCACTCTGGGCACCAGTCCCCCTCCAGAACCAGTGGAGACTGTTATCCACTTGAAAGACTGTGGCTTCCCCAGGATATGGCAGTGGGCAAACCACCCACTGGAGAGACTTGAGAGACTGTGGCTTTGCACTCCCCAGGATAATGCAGAGGGCAAACCACCCACTGGAGAGACTTGAGAGACTGTGGCTTTGCACTCCCCAGGATAATGCAGTGGGCAAACCACCCACTGGAGAGACATGAGAGACTGTGGCTTTGCACTCCCCAGGAATGAACAGTGGGCATTGAGCCCCCTCGTGGATCTGGCGTAGTGCACTCATCCGGCTGAGGTGCCCCCCTTCCCTTCCCCGTGAGGTGCCTGTTGTATTTCTATCTGATGCCCCTGCAGTGTTCTCTCTGTTTTGATCGGGTATCGCGTGTGGGCCTCGCCCATGCATTTTGGGCCCAGTGGTCCACAGACTATAAATGGTGCAATACCTGGATTTGTATTATTGGTGTATATATTTGTTTATAGTGTATATATATTTTTGCGTACTGGATTTTAATATATTACAATGGTTACACTCATTTCCTTTTGTCTTTGCATTCTTCCAGGGGGTTTGGGGGGTGTAACTGTAATGTATCAACATGTATTAGTGTGTGTGTTGTAGTGGGTGAGGGTGGGGGGTTTGCGTGTGTGTGTCCCTGTTTTTTGCCTTCCCCCTCACTTGTGTCGTAGGTGCAGTACTCACTGTGGTCTTCGCTGCCGGTGTTCGTGCTCCTGGTACAGAAGCAGAAAGACTATCGCAGGTAGAATTTGGAGTTCCGGTTCCATGGTGTCCTCGTTCCTCGTGGGGTGTGTAGAGGTGAGCGTTTTCCCTTCGGAATTCCTGTTTCCGCCGCGTTTTTATCCGCAGTGAATCCCCTGTCATAATAGTGTGGGAGGTACATTGTCTCCCGCCTGTCTGTTGGCGGTGACCGCCAAGCTGTTTGTTTGTACCGCTGTGGCGGTCGGAGTGTTAAAGTGGCTGTCTTTGTTGGCGGTTTCCGCCACGGTTGTAATTGCAATTTTGTTACCGCCGGCCTGTTGGCGGTCTTACCACCGCTTTAACACTGTCCGCCGGGGTTGTAATGACCACCATAGACCCACATACACACATATATTTTTTCCTGGCAGTCACCATTATGACCTAATTCCCATGGATGAAGCATTTTTTGTTTTGCCAATAACTTTAGCACTGTTTGACGAATCTTCACGAAATGTTAAAACAGATATGCATGTTAATTCAGCTGCTGTCTTTAAATTTTCCGGGTAAATCATTAGGTGAGGCAAAAAAAGGGGGCCCCTAAAATGCCTTTTGCCCATGCAGTTTCCCATAGGGATTTTGAACACGATTATAACCTGAACCACTGAACGGTATTACACCAAATTTGGCAGAGGGCTAGCTCTTGGTCCAGAAAGTTCTCTTTTTGTGATTTGGTGTAAATCTGTTCAGTAGTTTTCAAGTTATTGAAGAAAAAGACATGTAAATATCTAGGGACACAGATTCTTCAGGGATCCAAAAGATGTCATGCTGAGATCTGATGGGCTGCCAACACTTCAACCAGGAAGTGTTGGCAGCCATTTTGGGACTCAGATTTGGATCAATCTGAAACTAGTTTCACAAAACTCCTGAAGAGGCATCATGGGTTATTACTTTTAGGTACATCTAGTAACCTAGCTGGAGTATTACCCATTTGGGCAGCTATGCACTATATAAAAACACCTGAACAGAATCGAATAGAATTACTGCAGTTATGCCCACCCCTACCAATTACCTTCTTCATGCTGTCTGACATTCATCTACCATTTGTATCCTTTAATTTTTGCAAATTCTGGCATAATGGCCCTTTTCTTTTTTACATATTTCAAGTATCATTTTTAATAAAACATCCAGGATGATAGGAAAGATGATTATTGCTGCCATGTCCGTAACATCATTTATTGACCGTCGCCATGCATTTGTGAAATCTAAGTGTTATTTTTCACTTTTTTAACCACTAGGGCATTTCTATTCTTGCCTGCTCTCCATAATTTCTACAGAATTTACAGTGTCATTGTTTTAACCATCGCCAAAGTCTCAAACCCAGGTCAAGGTATTTTCCATAGTTTTCACTATTGCAATTGCTTCTATAATATCAGGGTTTTTTGGCTAGTAGTTTATCTTGAAATCTGGGACCACTGGGGTATCTCAGAAGTTGATCTCCAATTAAGGAGTCAGTGAGTGCACTAAAACCACACATATATATTAATGTCCTTCAGGAAGCTACGTTACTACATACTTTCTCATGTTCTCCTTCAGAACTGGATAAAAACATATAGCTTTTCAGAACAATGTTTATCTTAGTGCCAAAATGCCTCTCAAGTATTAATTAAGACATTTCAAATAATTCTCTTTGGTCATCATCAGCCGAACCTACAGTGAACTCATCCAGACTCTCATATATATTCCTGCCTTCCAACCCCAAATTATGCAAACATACTGCTTGCTTCCTAGATGCTGAGAATTTCTCTCCCCCAAGAGCCACTAGATAAGAGTCAGATATTTGTTTCCATGGGGTGACAGGGATAGTAGGTTTCATGGGGCAGGATCCCACAATGTTAATTTGCCCCAGACCCCACAAAATTGTCGCGTAGGCTCTCATTATCCTAATGAGACTACTGGATTTTTGGGTGGCAGGATCGTTCACAGTGTGGGGAACTAAGTCTAACCCACGGCGAAGGACCCTTGTCACCCCAAATCCGGGTTGAGCTCCGGCTAACTAGCAGTGCCTCATCTCTCCCAAAAGGAAGAGACAATTGGGCAGCCGAGCGCATGACATCTTAGTGCTTCCCAGGGAAGTCGTGGTCACTCAGATCCCAACCAGTTCTCTCATACACAGTGTGGTCTCATATATAAATGACAAAGGCAGTTTGAGATTTAAAGATTGGTTTAATAAAACAACTGCATTTTAGATAACAAGGCGTTAGCCGCAATAACCAGAACCATACAACACAGTAGGATTGAAATAGTAACGAGGAGAGTGAAACATAAGAATAACGCTATCATACTGCTACTAGATTACGTTCTCTCTTCTAAGTTCTATTTTGAGCACAGCATGTTAAGCTCTAAGCCTGCCTTTCAGGTTCCCCCGGGAGGACATCAACCGTCATACCTGAGCAAAGGCCTGTGATCGGGATCAGCATCTGCAACAGGGCAGTCAGCGTCTAGTTGTGGTTCCCTGGTCGGAATTTCCCTCTCACGTGTACCAGGACTAGGAAGTGTTTTTATAACTAACAGAACCGGTGTTCTAAGAAACGTCCCTACGTAAGAATGTGTACTTTCTTCGAACCCTAAAGACTAAACTTCTACCACGTCTATCAGCAATGTACCAGACTGTATCCTTGAATGAAGCACAGAGCGAGCAAGAATGTATTGTTTGAGAACTCCGGTGCTGAAGTAAGCTAAACAGTGTGATAGAAGAAAATAAAACAAGACCGTGAAACTGGTTATTGAAAAATAACAGTGCGAGGCTAAATAAAATGCATCTAGAGCAAAGTGCACAGAGGCCTAATGCTTTAAGCAAACGCGCAAAAGCTACATTAAAAACGGCTTCCCTACAAAATGTTCTGGCTAGCCTGAAAGAGAGTCACAGTCAGTGTGAGAAAGAGAGACAGACATTCCACTGCAGAGCAGAAGCAGTGCCGCACATTTTGTTCAATAGTGCTAAAGTGCTTTGAACCGGCATTAAAGTGTACTGAATGTTTGTAGTTGTTCCATGATATCTACAGTAGAACACAAATACTACCATCTCGATTCACAAAGCCCCGTGCATATGTAAGTTCACTTTAAGCAAGCAAATGACCTTTCTGTCAATGAATAAACCATGTTGACGATTCACAATGTGCGGGGTACTGCACAGTTTTCCCAATGCTCCTCACCTTTAGGCGGGCCAGAAGCAGGACAGTAAAGGTGGCAATAGGTGTACAGGTGAAGGATAGTTTCCACAATGGGATACCATGGAATTACGAGATACAAGACAAGAGGGATACACCCTTGGAGAACTCTTCTAGAGTGAATGTTTGAAATAGGAGTCAGTTGAAAACAATATGGATGAAATTAGACTTAGGGGCTCATTATGACATGGGCGGTCCCACCGCGGGACTGCCATTGCCACGGGGAAGACACTGCCGCCATGCCAGCTGCGCCCCTCTCCCATTGTATTATAATGTTCCTGCCAGACTGACCAGTGGGAACATTGTATTACAACATTCCTGCCGGGCTGACCAGCGGGACCAGTGCTATGGTATTATTCATGGCTACCTTAAGGGAGCCGAGGCCAATACTGTAGCACACCAGCACCCTCCTAATGCGCACGTCTGAAAAACATTCCAACGGTGCTGGGCAGGGAGGTCACCGCACTGCCCATTCCATAGGCATGGGCAGTGCAGTGGCCCCCCGTTGCCCCCATCACTCGTTTTCTGCCAGGCTTTCCATGGTGGGGTGAACACCATGGAAAGGCTGGCAGAAAGATGAGTTGTAATCAGCATAGTGATGCTAAGTTCAGCGCGGCCATAGCTGACGACAACTCAGACCGTCGTCTGACCGTTAGGAACCACCTTCCTTACAGAGACAGCAGTCTTGAGGAGATCTAACCGCCAGGGTCATAATTTGGTGGTCAGACTGCCTGGTGTGCGGCGTCTGACTGCCACCATGAGACTGGCGGCCTGAAGACCACCAGCCTCATAATGAGGTCCTTAGTGGTCACTAGAGATGAGTACTCTTGAGTGTGTTCCTGTCTTTGTTGACTAGATGATTGTTTGAGTTACAGAACCTTCTATAAAGTACTCATATTTGTACAAATTGGCCAACATTGCTAGTGTTTTGTTTAATCATGTTGACTAATATAAAATTTAAGATACAGGGGGTCATTACGACTTTAGTGGATGAAAAAGCCCGCCTGCCAAAGTCGAGACTGGTAGGTTGCCACCAGTGCAGCCGCCTCCCCACCGGAAACATTATGAGTTTCCTGCTGGGTCAGCCAGTGGAAACAGAGTTTCTGCCAGCTGGCCCGTGGGAAACAGCCTACAGCATTGTCTCTGGTTCGTAAAAGAGCTAGCTGTAACGGTGTAGTGCATAGGGTGCACCAGTACTGTCTGGAAAGAACAGATAGTAAACATTGAGACAGAGCTGACCGGGGGGCCCACTCACTGCTCATGCCAAGTGCATGGGCAGTGTAGGGGCCCCCCTGGGGACCCATGCAACCCATCTCTGCCAGCCGTTTCATGGCAGTGGTACCGCCATGAAACCACTGGCGGAGAAGGCAGTCGTAATCCCCAGTGCAGCGCTTCCCTGGTGGATTAGTACCGCTGTTACCCTTTTTGCAGGATCATCCCCAGTCTTTTTGCCTCCTGCCTCCTAATTTTTCTGACCTGTTGCTGTTGGCTTTTGAACTCTGAGCACTTTAGCACTGCTAACCAGTGCTAAAGTGCATATGCTCTCTGTGTACAATTGTATGTGATTGGTTTATCCATGATTAGCATATTTGATTTACTAGTAAGTCCCTAGTAAAGTGCACTAGAGGTGCCAGGGCCTGCAAATCAAATGCTACTAGTGGGCCTGAGGCACTGGTTGTGCCACCCACATAAGTAGCTCTGTAATCATGTCTCAGACCTGCCACTGCAGTGTCTGTGTGTGCAGTTTTAACTGTAAATTCGACTTGGCAAGTGTACCCACTTGCCAGGCCTAAACCTTCCCTTTTCTTACATGTAAGGCACCCCTAAGGTAGGCCCTAGGTACCCCCAAGGGCAGGGTGCAGTGTATGGTTACGGTAGGACATATAGGGGGTCATTCCAACCTCGGCGGTAAAAGGCGCTTACCGCCGTGCAGAAGACCGGCATAACACCGCCGCGGCTGCGGTAACCGCCACGGTCATTCTGACCCACAACAGGCAACCCGCCAAAATACAGACATCCACAAAAGTCCGCCACACCAAAGGCCAGAGAGAAACTGGCGATGACCAGACCTCCACCGTCACGCCAGCAGAAATACGCCCACACTATCACGACACACGAATCCACGCGGCGGTCTTTCAAACGCGGTATTCCATTGGCGGTACACACCGCCGGGCTCAAAATACACACACATATACAAAACACAGCCACATTGGACAAATCGAAATATACACACCTGATACACATACAAACAACACTCCCACACACCCAATACATTATAAAAAACACACCCACATCACCCACAAACCCCCACTCCTAGAGATTCGTGAACACGCACAGAGATAAGAGACCCGAGCACCCTGACGCGCAATTCACTGTCACCCAGCATTATTACCACGCACTTCAAATTACACACCAATACACATCACCACACTTAGCACCACACAATCCACCCCACACATCACCCAAACCACCCCATGGCACCGCAAAGACACCCCAGGTTTTCTGAGGCTGAACTCAGGGTCATGGTGGAGGAAATTGTACGGGTAGAGCCACAGCTCTTCGGGACACAGGTGCAGCACACCACCATTGCCAGGAAGATGGAGCTATGGAGCAGAATAGTGGACAGGGTCAACGCTGTGGGACAGCACCCAAGAAATAGGGACGACATCAGGAAGCGGTGGAACGACCTACGGGGAAGGTGCGTTCCATGGTATCCAGGCACAACATCGCGGTGCAGCGGACTGGCGGCGGACCCCCACCTCTTCCCCCAGAATTTACAACATGGGAGGAGCAGGTCTTGGCGATCCTGCATCCTGACGGCCTCGCAGGAGTAGGCGGAGGAATGGACTCTGGTAAGTCTAATCTTAACTACTTCATCCCCCCCACCCCACCAGCATGCCAACTCATACCACCACCCTCACCCCCACCCCCATCACACCTACTCCTTGCAAATGTCTCACCCTCACAACCCACCCATCCCAACACCAAGCCCTGCATGCAACCACAAAGCATGGACACCCATCACCTAAGCATGCCCACTGCACATACCCCCCCCCCCGGCCAAACCACCGTCACAAAAGCCCCCACACAGGAATGCAAGCACAGGGGTACACGGGCACCCACCCATTGCACGCTATGGCACAAACAGAAGCAATAACCATACGTTTATACCCCTGCAGGACCCGAACGCCACGTCACCGCGCAGGATGGTCCACAAATGTCCACTCCACCCCCAGAAGAGGCCCACAGTGATGACAGCAGCTCTGTCTCCCTGGATTTAGATGACCAGCCCGGCCCATCGGGGACCTCTGGACAGTCGGTTCCCCTCAGACAGCCACAGGCCACAGCAGACCTTCCCCCCTCTGGGAACACCAGCATAGCACCAACACAGCGGGCCCATATCTCCGTCCCCAGGACACGTCAATCAGCGGTGTGTCCACCACTACAGGGCACCCAGGTTAACCCACCACCCCAACAACAACAGGGCCCTGGGGGCAGTGGTAGTGGGCACACGGTCCAGGTGACAGAGGCCCAGGGAAACAGGGCAACTGGGAGGGCTGCTGTGCGACAGGGGGGGGACAGGCCCAGGGAACCCACTCTCCACGAGGCCCTCTCCAACATCATGGGAGCATACCACCACTCCCAGGAGACGATGGCCACGGTCCTGGCCAGGTTTCAGGAGATCCAGCTTCTGCAGGAGCAACAGTATATGGGGTTCAGGGAAGAACTAAGAAACATCAGTTCCGCCATGGGCACCATCGTAGTGGCTCTGAATCAGGTAGTCACCACATTGCAGGACACTGTTGCACCACAAAGAGCCCCTGACACTAGCATGGACCAAAAACTGCCTACCACCTCCGCCGGCGCTAGTGGACAGGAGGCGCCGACACAAGACCAGCAGGCCACCAGAACCCCACCCCCTGCAGAAGGAGAACCACCCCGCAAGCGGGCCCTGAGATCCAGGAAGAAGACAGAGTAAGATGCCAAGACCCCAACAAGGAAAGGATACCTCCCTGATTGTCATCCCACTGTCCAACATTGACACCCTGTCCAACCTTACACTGCCCCTGCTCCACTTTCCACTGGCATCTGGACAATGCACCTGTGATACTGATAGTCTGGACTCTGCCATGGACAATCCTCCACCATCACACCTCAACGATTTGCAACCACCCACCAATTTGGAGCACTGTAATAAACACACTTATTGCATAAAACAATCTGGAGTCTGGCTGTGATTTTGTACAAATGTATTAGACATTACCGTGCCAAATGGCATATTCACATTGTGATGCCAACATACCAATGTCACACAGCTGTAGTCCATGGGTAAACAAAGCAGATGTCACACACTGGGGGCCACATTTCTGAAATCGGAAGGGAAAAAACAAATCAGTTACCATACACTGGGGGAAAAGGTCAGACAGTAGAGAGGTAGTAGGGGTTAAGTATAAGTAAAATGCCGTTGTGGATTCTTACCTGTGTGTCATTGAAAATACTGCTGTATTACTGTGTTCCTGTTCTCTATGTCGTCCTCTTCGCCTTCCTCCTCTTCACTCTCCACAGGCTCCACAGCTGCTACAACACCACCATCTTGACCATCCTCCTGCAGAAAAGGCACCTGTCGTCGCAAAGCCAGGTTGTGAAGCATACAGCAGGCCACGATGATCTGGCACACCTTCTTTGGTGAGTACATTAGGGATCCACCAGTCATATGGAGGCACCTAAACCTGGCCTTCAGGAGGCCGAAGGTCCGCTCGATCACCCTCCTAGTTCGCCCATGAGCCTCATTGTACCGTTCCTCTGCCCTTGTCCTGGGATTCCTCACTGGGGTCAGTAGCCATGACAGGTTGGGGTAACCAGAGTCTCCTAATAGCCACACACGGTGCCTCTGGAGTTGACCCATCACGAAAGGGATGCTGCTATTCCGCATGATGTAGGCGTCATGCACTGACCCAGGGAACTTGGCATTAACATGGGAGATGTACTGGTCAGCCAAACACACCATCTGGACATTCATGGAATGATAACTCTTCCTGTCCCTGTACACCTGTTCACTCCTGCTGGGGGCGACCAAAGCAACATGTGTCCCATCAATGGCACCAATGATGTTGGGTATATGTCCAAGTGCATAGAAATCAGCCTTCACTGTAGCCAAATCCCCCACCTCAGGGTAGACGATGTAGCTCCGCATGTGTTTGAGCAGGGCAGACAACACTCTGGACAACACCTTAGAAAACATGGGCTGGGACATCCCTGATGATATGGCCACTGTTGTTTGAAATGACCCACTTGCTAGGAAATGGAGAACTGACAGCACCTGCACTAGAGGGGGGATCCCTGTGGGTTGGCGGATTGGTGACATCAGGTTTCGCTCCAGCTGGGCACACAGTTCCTGTATAGTGTCTCGGTCAAGCCTGTATGTCAGTATGACATGTCTTTCTTCCATTGTCGACAGGTCCACCAGCGGTCTGTACACGGGAAGATTTCTCCATCTCCTTGCATGTCCCAGCGGACGGTGCCTATGAAGGACAACAGCGAGCACAGAGTCAATCTACCCACAGGTATGTAACCACAGCTTGCACATAACACGATTCCCAATGCATTGAATGGCTTGTATGAGTGTCGATGCAAGGCCTAGGTATGTGTGACGCAGTAGAAAATAAGGCATGTGGGCCCTTGAAATGGCAGCTGCCTGACCTGTGAAGTGGGACAATGGGATGTGAGGTCAATGCGCTGTCGTGGCACACCGTGACGGTAGGTGGTCGAAGACCGCGGCGCAAAGCAGCATTGGTTAACATTGAACCCTATGGGTCTCAGGAGCCAATGACGATGTGCGCCGGCGGCCGCGGTACGCACCGCCGCAGGCGTGACCGCCATTTTCTATCTGCTTAATCACTCGATACCTGATCTTCGACAGGAGAGGACCTACACTGCAAGTGCTGCTCTGACCACGGTCTGGAAGAGACAATGGCTCATGCGACTGGGGAAAGGGACCCTGCCTTCACTGCTCAGGAGTTGGAGAAACTCGTGGATGGGGTCCTCCCCCAAGTATGCGCTACTCTACGGTCCTCCAGACCAACAGGTAAATACACTGGGACCATGCTTTGTGGCCAATGCCTGTGTTGAGTGGGGTGGATGAAAGATGGTGGGGAGGGGAGCGATTGAGGCATGCATCAAACGACAGATGAGAGCATGTGCCACATGGCAAGGGTGGGGATGGGGGGGCCACTCACATCGAGCATGCAGAAGGTGATGATTATTCTTCTCTCCCTGTACATGTCACATAGGTCAGCGCCCACCAGAAAATCGATATTTGGCATGCCATCGCCAAGGACGTCCAGACCCTGGGGGTCCACAAGAGACGGGGCACCCACTGCCGGAAGAGATGGGAGGACATCCGACGCTGGAGCAGGAAGACGGCGGAGGCTCAGCTGGGGATGGCCTCCCAACGTGGCAGGGGTGCCCGTCGTACTTTGACCCCCCTGATGTCCCGGATCCTGGCGGTGGCCTACCCCGATTTGGATGGGCGCGTGAGGACATCACAGCAGACACAAGGGGGTGAGTACACTCAAATCCTGGTGACTTTGCGCGCAGTGGAGGGGTCTGGGTGGGGGAGGAGGGCTGTGGGTATCCCTAGGCCAGGGCGATATATGTAGGCTAGGCCCCTCCGTAAGGCATGGCCCTGTGCCCCCGCCCCCCACCTCTGTAGGGTGCCAAGTACAGCTATTCATTGCCCTGTGTCATGTATGTGAGCAGAGGTCGCCCATAGGCTTGTAGGCCATGTCCCACGGATTGCGTAGTCGACCCCAAGTGCGTGGCGTAGTGCAGGGGGCTTCTGCGTCTGTCCTGTCCGCCAACGGTGTCGCCAATGCATGCACTCAACATTTCTTTATTTTTCCCCACCCCCCTTTTTTGTTGTCTTCCTGTTCATTTGTGCATTAGCACCATCAGGCGGAGGAGAAGAGGCATCGGAGCACGAGGGAGCTGCATCTCACATGGCCATGGCGGGCCAGGCAACAGAATCGGAATTCACCAGTGAGATGGAGGGCGAGGGGAGCTCCAGAGCGGGGACTCGTGCGGATGTCAGTGACAGCGACTCGTCCTCTGAAGGGAGCTCCCTTGTGGTGGTGGCAACATCCGTGCCCCCTGCACCAACAGGTACAGCCGCCACCCAGCGCACCAGCACCGCCCTCCCAGCAGCCCCTCAACGTTTGCCCCGTGCCCGCTCACCCAGGAAGGTGGGCATCTCCTTCGCCCCAGGCACCTCAGGCCCTGCCCCAGTCACCCCTGCTGCCCTCAGTGAGGAGATCATTGACCTCCTGAGGACGCTCATTGTTGGGCAGTCTACCCTTTTGAATGCCATCCAGGGTTTAGAAAGGGAGGTGCACCAGAGTAATGCATACCTGGAGGGCATTCATTCTGGTCAGGCTGCCCATCAGCGATCGTTCAACACTCTGGCCTCAGCACTGATGGCAGCAATTGTCCCTGTCTCTAGCCTCCCCCCTCCAACTTCCTCCACCCATACCCAATCCCCTGTACCTCTGCCTATCCCAGACACACCATCAGACCCGCCTGCACACACCTCAACACCCAAGGGAAGCTCAGACAGACATAAGCACCACACATCACACAAGCATTCACACAAGCAACATCCACATGCAGACATACCAACATCCACTG
Source organism: Pleurodeles waltl (assembly GCF_031143425.1). Classification (NCBI taxonomy): domain Eukaryota; kingdom Metazoa; phylum Chordata; class Amphibia; order Caudata; family Salamandridae; genus Pleurodeles; species Pleurodeles waltl. The sequence goes on along the minus strand of NC_090436.1, from coordinate 498,736,274 downwards.
CCTCTACTGTGTCCCCCTCCTCCTCGTCTCCCTCCTCCCTCCCTGTCACGTCTCCACTTACACCTGCATGCACAACATCTTCAGCCACTACGTCCATCACCAGCACACACACCAGAACCCCCCGCACACGTGCAGTCACCACCCCCACTACCATTCACACGTCCCCTGTGTCCTCTCCCAGTGTGTCTGTCACCCCCTCTTCCAAGCTACACAAATGCAGGCAGCCACCCACCAAACAGCCATCCAGCTCACGACAGCCTCCAGCCCAAGCACCTGCACCCAAAGACAGCAGACTTCAAACTCCTACAACCACAACCTCTTCCTCCACTCCCATACCTACTACACCTACCCGTCCCTATCTTTCTAAACTTATTTTCCTATCAAAACTTGACCTCTTTCCAACAACTCCCCCACCCCGTCCATCTAATAGGACTCCAGTCAGCACCTCAGCCACCACAAAAGCGGGCCCTGTGAAGACAGTCTTCCATGGACTGTGGAGTCCCCCACCCTCCCCACCCTCAAGGCCAGCCAGTTCAGTTGGGAGCCAAGGCACGGCCAGCCCACCCCCGCAAAAACATGCGAAGATTGTGAGTGGCCGGCGTGAGAGGCCTGCAACACCTGGAACAAAAATCCCTACCATGGCTCCGGCAGGGAGTGTGGTGCCAACTGGCACACCGCCAAAGGTGGGGAAGGGCCACAGGTGAACAGGGAAGGCAGGGAAGGGCAGCACGCCCGACAAGACCGCCAGCAGCCCAGCTGTGCAGGAGGGCCCCTCATGCCCCATCCCAGGTGGGCAGGAGGACACCAACAGGCCCGGTACTGCAGCCCAGGAGGGCCTCACCAGCCCCATCCCAGGTGGGCAGGAAGGCGCAGCCAGCCACAGGTCAGGTGGCGAATGACCTCCACGCCATGGGCGGATCAGCTGAACTGGGCAGTCATCCGAAGCACCACTGAACTGGGCACCGCCGTCTCAAGCACCGCTGAACTGGGCACCGCCGTCTCAAGCACCGCTGAACTGGGCCCTTCATCTCAAGCACCGCTGAACTGGGCACCGCCGTCTCAAGCACCGCTGAACTGGGCACCGCCGTCTCAAGCACCGCTGAACTGGGCCCTTCATCTCAAGCACCACTGAACTGGGCCCTTCATCTCAAGCACCGCTGAACTGGGCCCTTCATCTCAAGCACTGCTGAACTGGGCACCGCCGTCTCAAGCACCGCTGAACTGGGCACCCTTCATCTCAAGCACCGCTGAACTGGGCACCGCTGTCTCAAGCACCGCTGAACTGGGCCCTTCATCTCAAGCACCGCTGAACTGGGCCCTTCATCTCAAGCACCGCTGAACTGGGCACCGCCGTCTCAAGCACCGCTGCGCTGGGCACCGCCGCGCTGGGCACCGCCGTCTCAAGCACCGCTGAACTGGGCACCGCCGTCTCAAGCACCGCTGAACTGGGCACCGCCGTCTCAAGCACCGCTGAACTGGGCACCGCCGTCTCAAGCACTGCTGAACTGGGCACCCTTCATCTCAAGCACTGCTCCCCTGGGCCCTTCATCTCAAGCACCGCTGAACTGGGCACCACCGTCTCAAGCACCGCTGAACTGGGCACCCTTCATCTCAAGCACCGCTGCGCTGGGCCCTTCCTCTCAAGCACTGCTCCGCTGGGCCCTTCATCTCAAGCACTGCTCCGCTGGGCCCTTCATCTCAAGCACCGCTGCACTGGGCCCTTCATCTCAAGCACTGCTCCACTGGGCCCTTCATCTCAAGCACCGCTGCACTGGGCCCTTCATCTCAAGCACTGCTCCGCTGGGCCCTTCATCTCAAGCACCGCCCTGCTGGGCCCTTCATCTCAAGCACTGCTCCGCTGGGCCCTTCCTCTCAAGCACTGCTCCGCTGGGCCCTTCATCTCAAGCACCTCTGCACTGGGCCCTTCATCTCAAGCACTGCTCCACTGGGCCCTTCATCTCAAACACTGCTCCGCTGGGCCCTTCCTCTCAAGCACTGCTCCGCTGGGCCCTTCATCTCAAGCACCGCTGCACTGGGCCCTTCATCCGAAGCACTGCTCCGCTGGGCCCTTCATCTCAAAAACTGCTCCGCTGGGCCCTTCATCTCAAGCACCGCTGAACTGGGCACCCTTCATCTCAAGCACCGCTGCGCTGGGCCCTTCCTCTCAAGCACTGCTCCGCTGGGCCCTTCATCTCAAGCACTGCTCCGCTGGGCCCTTCATCTCAAGCACCGCTGCACTGGGCCCTTCATCTCAAGCACTGCTCCACTGGGCCCTTCATCTCAAGCACCGCTGCACTGGGCCCTTCATCTCAAGCACTGCTCCGCTGGGCCCTTCATCTCAAGCACCGCCCTGCTGGGCCCTTCATCTCAAGCACTGCTCCGCTGGGCCCTTCCTCTCAAGCACTGCTCCGCTGGGCCCTTCATCTCAAGCACCTCTGCACTGGGCCCTTCATCTCAAGCACTGCTCCACTGGGCCCTTCATCTCAAAACCCTGCTCCGCTGGGCACCTCCTCTCAAGCACTGCTCCGCTGGGCCCTTCATCTCAAGCACCACTGCACTGGGCCCTTCATCCGAAGCACTGCTCCGCTGGGCCCTTCATCTCAAAAACTGCTCCGCTGGGCCCTTCATCTCAAGCACCGCTGCGCTGGGCCCTTCATCTCAAGCACCGCTGAACTGGGCACCGCCGTCTCAAGCACCGCTGAACTGGGCCCTTCATCTCAAGCACTGCTCCGCTGGGCCCTTCATCTCAAGCACTGCTCCGCTGGGCACCGCCATCTCAAGCACCGCTCCGCTGGGCACCGCCGTCTCAAGCACCGCTGGCCCATTGGTGGAAGGGGCAGGCCCGCATCTGTGTCGGGCAGGGCTTCACGAAGCACTCTGGGCACTAGTCCCCCTCCAGTACCAGTGGAGACTGATATTGACTTGAGAGACTGTGGCTTTGCACTCCCCAGGATGGCACAGTGGGCAAGCCACCCACTGATTTTGACTTGAGAGACTGTGGCTTTGCACTCCCCAGGATGGCACAGTGGGCAAGCCACCCACTGTAGAGACTTGAGAGACTGTGGCTTTGCACTCCCCAGGATGGCACAGTGGGCAAGCCACTCACTGATATTGACTTGAGAGACTATGGCTTTGCACTCCTCAGGATGGCACAGTGGCCATGGAGGCCCCTCGTGGATCTGGCGTCGTGGAATCATCTGGCTGAGGTGCCCCCCCTTCCTTTCCCCCTGAGGTGCCTGTAGTTTTTCTATCTGATGCCCCTGCAGTGTTCTCTCCGTTGGAGTCAGGTATCCTGTGTGGGCTTTGCCCATGTGATTTGGGCCCAGTGGCCCGTGAACAATGCCTGATACACATATCGGACTGGACAATTTATGTATATAAAGATTTAGATGTGTGATATATTTTATACTCAGTCATACAATATATTCCATAGTTTATAATCATTTCCTTTTGTCTCTACATTCTTCCGGAGGGTTTGGGGGGGTAACTGTGATGTGTTGCTATGCATTGATGTGTGTGTTGTAGTGGGTGAGGGTGAGGGAGGGTGTGTCGCATATTTGTGTCCACGTAATTTTTTGCCTCCCCCCTCCCCTGTGTCGTAGGTGCAGTACTCACCGTTGTCTTCTGCGCCGGCGTTCGTGCTCCTGGTAGAGGAGCAGGAAGACAATCGCTGGGAGGATGTGGAGTTCGGGTTCCAAGCTGTCCAGATTCCTCGTGGGGTGTATGGAGGTGAGCGTTTTCCATTTGAAATGGCTGTTTCCGCCGTGTTTTTATCGGCGGGGCTACCGCCCCGGAAAAGGTGGCGGATTGGTGGGTTGTGATAGGGTGGGCGGTACATTGTCTCCCGCCTGTCTGTTGGCCGTGACCGCCGCACTGTTTGTTTGTCCCGCCGTGGCGGGCGGTGTGTTGAAGTGGCGGTCTCTGTTGGCGGTTTCCGCCAGGGTCGGGATTGCATTTTTTTTAACGCCAGCCTGTTGGCGGTTTTGCCGCCGCTTTAACACCGACTGCCAGGGTTGGAATGACCCCCATAGTAATGTGTTTTATATGTCCTGATGGTGAAATATTGCTAAATTCACTTTTCACTGTTGCAAGGCCTGTCCATGTCATAGGTTAACATTAGGGACTACCTTATAATCTGATTAAAGTGTAGATTCCCTTTGGGAGCGGATGGACATGTGGAGTTTGGGGTCTCTGAGCTCACAATTTAAAAATACATATTTTAGTAAAGTTGATTTTAAGATTGTGTGTTTGAAAATGACACTTTTAGAAAGTGAGCATTTGCTTGCTTATACCATTTCTGTGACTCTGCCTTTTTGTGGATTCCGTGTCTGGGTCAGTTTGACAGTTGGGCTGGTTGCACCTCACACTATACAGTGATACAAAGGTAGCTGGGGTGTAGTCTGCATTTCCTGATGAGCCATCTGTGCTAGGAGGGAGGGGAGGAGTGGTCACTTACACCTGAAAGGGCTGTGCCTGTCGTCACACAATGCCGTCTTTGACCCCCAGATGAGTGTCTGGGGCCTGGCCTGGGCAAGGCAGGATTTCACATTCAAAAAAGACTTACTTCAAAGGAGAAATTGGGTATAAGAAGGGCACCCAAAACCACAGACTTTAGATCACTTCTGGACATCAAGAGGAACCTCTGCCTGGAGAAGAGCTGAACAGCTGAGGAAGAAGTGCTGCCCTGCCTGTGACTGTGCTTTGTGGAGTTATCCTGCAGTTGCTGCTTCTGCCAGAGTAAGAGGGCAAAGACTGGACTTTGTGTGCCTCCCATCTTGTGAAGAAATCTCCAAGGGCTTGATTTAGAGCTTGCCTCCTGTTGTTTGAAGTCTCAGGGACAGCAAAGACTTCTCGCTGCCAGCACCTGGAGTCTCTGGAGAGACTCCTGCTCTGACAAGTGGTGCCCTATCCAATCCCTGGGCCTTTGAAAGGAAAGCTGGTGGAAATCCAAGGAAATCGACCTCGGACGACTTCGGACCGACGCCGCTGCTGAATCCGGTGACGCCGCCTGCAACGGACTGCGTGATCTTCGCTGGAACACGAAGACCTTTGCAGGCCCGACACCACTGCAGCCCCGCTGAAGTCCGCGACTCCGTGGAAGTCGCCACACCACGCCGCGACTGACGACACTCGAGGGGCGCGGATTCAACGCCTCGCACAGACGCCGCGATCCACAACTTCGCGCATCCACTTGCTTTCACTCTTCACCAAAGTTACTGTACTTGGGGGTCTACGCGACTCCGTGTCCGGTGCCGCTGGTGTCAGCTTTTTGGGAACGACTCCGTCACGTTACCGAGTCAACACCTCATCGAAGCATTTTGTGTTTCTAAGCGCTATTTTTGAGTTTCATCTTTAAAAATTCATAACTTGACTTGTGTATGTCGGATTTTTTCATTTTGGTCTTGTTCTGTTTAGATAAATATTTCCTATTTCTCTAAACCTGTGGTGTGCCATTTTGTAGTGTTTTTATTAAGTTACTGTGTGTGTTGGTACAAATACTTTACACCTAGCACTCTGAAGTTAAGCCTAATGCTCTGGCAAGCTACCAAGGGGGTAAGCAGAGGTTACCTGAGGGTGATTCTCTTTTACCCTGACTAGAGTGAGGGTCCTTGCTTGAACAGGGGGTAACCTGACTGTCAACCAAAGACCCCATTTCTAACAACCGCCAGCACCACCACACCATCGTTTCGATGAAAAGTGGCGCCGTTAGCGGTCTGACTGTGGCGCTACCACTGAAGTCGTAATGTAGCAGTCGGACCACCACCGTGACCCTGGTGTTCATTGCACCGCCTGGGTCATAATAAGGTCCATAATGTTTTTAAAACTTGAAATGTAATCAGGTCTGGAAAATGTAGATATGTGGCATTTTTGTCATGCTAGTGGAAGTCAATAACAATGTTAGGTTATGAATGTGATGTGCCCAGCGCAGCAAATGAAACAGTAATGAGGATGGGGACCCTGGTACAAATTGTTAAAATTAAATCAGAAACCTTGTGAGGAGTCATAATCTTCAAGAGGCAAACAACTCCCACTCCCCTTGTGTGACCATTATATTTAGTTTTAGAAAATGCATTTAAACTTCATTTAGAGCTCTGGTATTATCTGAATATTGGAAACCTGCAGTTTATGTTTTGTGAACCACTCAACAAAATCTGCACATCAAAAAGGTATGCGTTTGACAATGAATATGCAAATATGTCAAAACAGACAGAAGCTTAAATCCATCAATTTACTCTTTACAGTTCTACTATGATGCCGTAACTGAAGTGACTCACCCACGCTAGTAAAGTGTTGATAGGTTTATTTTGATTTTTTGCTTAACAAATACTTTTAAATCTTGCCTTAAAGCACTTTTTTCAAGGATGTCACAACATAATTTAATTAAATTGGATCGGATGCTCACATTATTAATATTTGAAGATGAAATGGGGACATAGTTGTCTTCATTATGCTTAAACATAAAACAATGTGTCTTGCAGAAATACATCTACACTTAAAAATCTCCCACCGCCCCCTCCATTGTTTTTCTATAAAAGAGTAACCTGTGCAGATATTTTTCAGATCATGAACTAAAAATATGAAATATAAAATTCAAAATGTGATGAAGGGAATGCTGAAATACAGTTAATTGCTCTTGGCCCATAGGTAAAGTCTAGCATGAACTACAATCAATCAATCAATCAGTATTCGTAAAGCGCGGCTACTCACCAGTGATGGTCTCAAGGCTCTGGGGGGGGGGCCTCATCCGAAAAACCACGTCTTGAGGTTCTTCCTAAAGATGGTGAGTGACGGGCTTTGTCTGAGGTGCAGGGGGAGGTTGTTCCAGCTCTTCGCTGCAGTGTAGGTAAAATATCGTCCTCCGGCGGTGGTTTTGCGGATGCGAGGGGTGGTGGCCAGGGCCATCTGGGTGGAGCGGAGGGATCTGACGAGGGTGTGGAAGGAGATGCGGTGGTTCAGGTAGGCTTGTCCTGTGTTGTGTATGGCCTTGTACGTGTGGGTGAGAAGCTTGAAGGTGATTCGCTTCTTGACCCGTAGCCTGTGGAGTATCCTCAGGTGTTGGGAGATGTGTTCTCAGTGAGGGAGGTCCAGAATGAGTCTGGTGGCAGCGTTCTGGAAGAGTTTAAGTTTTTGGATGTTCCTAATTGAGGTGCCAGCATAGAGGGCGTTGCCTTAGCCGAGCTTGCTCGTGACTAAGGTGTGGGTGACTGTCCTGCGACAGTCTGCTGGAATTTATCTGAAGATCTTCTGGAATTTGCAGAGTGTGTGCCAGCAGAAGGAGGTGACAAAGTTTACGTGGTGGGTCATGGATAGGGAGGAGTTGAGGATGATCCCTAAGTTGCGGGTGTGCTCGGTCGGCACGGTGGGGGGGGCTGAGGGATGTGGGCCATCATGAGTCCTCCCAAGCTGAGGTGGTGTTTCCAAAGATGATGAGCTCCATCTTTTCGGAGTTGAGTTTGAGGCAGCTTTCTCTCATCCAGGGGGTGACGGCTTCCATTCCTGCATGAAAGCTCCTTTTGGTCGTGTCCGGGTCTTCGGTGAGGGAAATGATAAGGTGTGTGTCATTGGCATATGACACAATGTTCATACCGTGGCGTCTGATGATGGCAGCAAGAGGGGCCATGTACACTGAACAATGTGGGACTCAGTGCGGATCCTTGGTGGACTCGTCAGGTGACTCGTGTGGGTCTGGAGGTGTAGGGTGAGAGTCCTCCCAGAGAGGAAGGAGTGTATCCATTCCAGGGCTCTTCCTCGGATTCCTATGTCATGGAGTCTGGTGCGCAGAGTGCTGTGGGAGACCGTGTCGAAAGCTGCTGAGAAGTCAAGGAGTGTGAGTGCTGTGGTGTGGCCACAGTCTAGGAGTAATCAGATGTTGTTGTTGGCTGCCAGGAATGCTGTCTCTGTGCTGTGATTGCTGCGGAAGCCAGACTGAGAACTGTCAAGGAAGTTGTTCACCTTGATGAAATTCCGTAGTTGTGCGTTGATTGCTTTCTCTAGTAATTTGGCAGGGTAGGGTAGCCGCTCATGGGCTCGTGGTGCGGGTAGGGGCCCGATGGAGCTCTAGAGTGGGTGTTGTTCATGATGTTTCCTCTGTGGGGAGTGTGGACCAGTTGTGGATGGTCTGGACGGGTTCTCGGGGGTGGGTGGGTTGCAGGTTCCGGTGTCAGGTGACAGAAAGCTGTCATAAATGTCCTGGATCATGTGGTGGAAAAAGGAGGCAAATTTGTTGGAGAGGTCCTGTGACGGGGGGATGCTGGTGGCTTCGCAGAGGGGGGTCTGTGAACTCATTGATGACTGAGAAAACTTCCTTCAACTTGTGCGGAGGAGTTGGTGGGCTCCCAGATTGTGTCCTTCGTTGCGTTCTTGATTTTTCATCGGTGGGCGGCGGTTGCCGATCTGAATGAGGCGAGGTCTTCGCTGGATTGGCTGTTCCTCAATTTTTTCTCCAAACGTCTGCGGGTACGCTTTGATTCTTGGAGTTCAGTGGTGAACTAGCTTTCTTTCTTAGGTACGCGCTTGGGCGATGTCAGACGGAGAGGGGCTAGAGTGTTGGCACATTCGATGATCCATGCGTTGAAGTTGTGCGCTGCTGTGTTGGCATCATCAGAGAGGGAGGGAGGAATTTGGCGAGCAATGACCTGAGTTTCTCGTTGGTAATTTTGTTCCATTTCTTGTGGGTAGTACTGGAGGTGTGGGTAATTGTGAAGTGTATGCAGGGGTGGTCAGTCCAATCTGGGGTGGAGATGGTCTTGATGGTGATCCGGTCGCTTGAGGTGAAGATGGAGTCCAGTGTGTGTCCTACGATATGTGTTGGTGTGGCAACCAACTCTCTGACGGTGGCAAAGTTGTTGAGTAGAGCGGTGGTGTTTGGGTCAGTGCGGTCCTCAAAGTGGAAGTTCAGGTCACCATGGAGGAGATAGTTGACTGATGCCATGGCCTGGGGGCTAGCAATGTCCATGAAGTCATCTATGAAAGCTGGGCGTGGGCAGGTGGCCGGTATATCAGGGTGCCACGGATGGAGGAGTTGTGGTTGGAGTAGACCAGGAAGTTAAGGTGTCCCATGATGGTGCAGTGATCTTCTTGGACTGCCTTGACAAATAGTGATGACTTGTGTACGATGGCAAGTCCTCCACCTGGGCGGGAGGGCTGGATGCTGTAATCATCAATCATCATGGCAATGGCGATGTCTGGACCTGAGGTGGGGTTGGTCCAGGTCTCAGTGAGGAAGGCTATGTCCAGTCGGGTTGTGTGGAACAGGTCCCAGAGTTCAGTGGCATGTTTGTGGAGGGAGCGGATGTTCAGGAGCAGGCAGTTGATGGAGTTGTGGACGTTGTTGGTATCTTTGTGAGAGGAGAGTACCTTCGGTTTGTTGAAGTTGCCGCTATAGTTGCAGTTCCTGCAGGTGAAAGCTCTGTGGGTGTCTTTGGGGGAGATGGTGCAGCAGTTGTTGAGACGTTCGGTGTTGAGGTGGAGGAGGGTCTCAGAGTCATAATGGAGGCAGTCCAAGGGGTGGTTTAACAGAGATCCAGGGTTCCTGGCACTGGGCACGGTCCAGGCGTGGACAGGCACAGATGGGCTTGCATTTGGCATGCCTTTGGCGCGCCAGTGGTGCTGCTGTGCTGAGGCCGCCATTAAGAAGGGACAGGGGGGAGGGGGAACAATCAGCTGGGAGGGCAGGAAGGGCGCTTCACAGGGGGAGGGGGCAGAGGATGAGGGGAGAAATGAAAAAGCACTAGTAAAAAATGATGGGTGATAGAAGAACAAGGCAGAAAATGCAAGAGTGAAAGAGCGACAGAGAGAAAAAAAGAAAAGCAAAATACTTATTTGTGATGGCCTCTAGACCACCAAGGATGAGGTGCCAGTGGAGGAGGGCCTCGAACTGAGAGTCAGGAGACTATCAGTTCGTCCCAGGCAAGAGGCAGAGGGAGCGACAGCAGCAGCAGCCTGAGGAGCTGGGGAGGGCAGCAGACACTGACCAGGAGGTCAGTGCAGTCTCCCTCTCACAGCGCTGCAGCCGCCATTAAGAAGGGCAGAGGGGAGTAGTCAGCTGGGAGGCGGGAGGGCTGGAGAGGTGCTTCATGGGGGAGGGGAGCAGAGGAAGAGGGGAGAAAGGAAAAAGCACTAGGGAAAAATGAAGGGTGATAGAAGAAAAAGGCAGAAAATGCAAGAGTTAAAGCGACAGAAAAGAAAAGGCAAATGATAGAAAAAAATGCAGAAAATGCAAGAGTGAAAGAGCGACAGAGAGAAGAAAAGGAAAATACTTACTTGTGATGGCCACTAGACACCAGGGATGAGGCACAGGGACAAGTCTGCGGGTGGAGGAGGGCCTCGAACTGAGAGTCAAGAGACTCTCAGTTCATCCCAAGTAAGAGGCAGAGGTAGCAGCAGCAGCCAGAGGAGGTGGGGAAGGCAGCAGATGCTGACCAGGAGGCCAGGTACCCTCAAGCTGACAATGTGGAATACCCTCCCCAATCAGGCATGTTCCATGTTTACCCAACTTAAAGAATTACTAAAATCCTAATCAACAAGAAGTACTTAGACGTGTTAACTTGATCAATCAATCAGCTGACTTGTGGAGCATGACTTGTCACCTGTGAGAGTATCCAGAATTTCCAGGGTCTAGGGTCTCAGTCAAAGAGTCAGGTTTTCCATATCCGATGGAACTCCAGCAGAGTAGGGAAGGCCCTGAGGTACACAGGAGGACGTAACAGGCTTCAGCTTCAAGGTAGGAGAAGGTGCTTTCCCCTGCTCTGCTGCTTTGTGTGTGGGAGTTCTTGGCCAGTACAAGGGAGGCAGAGCGGTTGTGTCTTGAGGGTTTGTGGAAACTCAGGCGGTGGGTGATGTAGGTGAGTCTCAAGTCATGCAGGACCTTGAACGCATGGGTGACGAGCTTGAACTTGTATCTCTTCTTAACAGGGAATCAGTGGAGTTTTTTGAGGTGGGGGTCATGTGGGTGTGACGAAGGAGATCCACAATGAGTCTTGCTGTGGTGTTCTGGATGATCTTTGAACTAGATGGATGTAGTCTTTGAAGTAGATGGGCCTCAATTCCCACATACAGGTTGTTTCTGTAGCCCAATCGACAGGTGCCAAGAGCTTGAGTGATGGTACATCTTGCGTTTTAGGAAAGCCACTTCAAAATCATATGTAACGTGCAGGATGAGAAGGCAGGAGGATGATACTGCGTAGACTTGGGATCTCATGCTGAGTTTGCTGTCCAGGATGGTACAGAGATTCCTGGTGTGCTCAGCTGGAGTTGGAGTGGACCCCAGTTCTGTGGGCCACCAGGAGGCATCCCAGGGTTAGTGGTCACTGCTGAAGACCCAGAGTTCTATCTTGTCTGAGTTGATCTTGAGACAGTTATTCCTCATCTGAATGGTGACCCTGGACATACATTGCTTGAAGTTGGTTCTGGAGCTGGTGGAATCTTTTGAGAGGGGGAAGATGGGTTGTGAGGCATCAGCATAGGATATAATGTTGAGTTTGTAGAATCAAACTATGTTGGCAGGGGGACATGTAGATGTCAGGCGGAGTGATAAGCTTTGAGGGACTCCACAGATGATTTGTTTGAGTTTGGAGGTGTAGGATGGAAGGTGGACTTGTTGTGTTCTGTCAGTGAGGAAGGAGGTGATCCATCTGAGGGCGGCTTCTTGGATGCCTGTGTCATGAAGAGTGGTGATGAGAGTGTGGGGGGAGCTGGTGTCAAAGGCTTAAGAGAAACCGAGGAGGATAAAGGCGGTTGTCTCTCTGTTGTTGAGGAGGTCCCAGATGTCATCTGTGATTAGGGCTGTCTAGGGATGGGGTTGCTGCAGAATCCAGATTGGGAGACATCTTGGTGGTGATTGTGTTAAAGGTACAAGGTGACTTGTTGGTTGATGTCTTTTTCAGTGACTTTGTCCAGGAAAGGGAGCAGGAAGATGAGTCTGAAGTTGCTGAGTTTGTTGGGGTCTGCTGAAGGTTTCTTCAGCAGGGGTGTGCTTCCAAATTCTGGGAAGGTGGTAGAATCCAGTAAGGAGTTGAGTAGGATGGAAAGTTTGAGGTCGATCCTGGATGCTCCTAGGTTGAGGAAGTCATGAGGCATGGGTGGTATGGGGCCCCTGATGGGATGGATTTTATGACAGTCATGATGTCCTGAATGGTGAGGTGGTTCCAGGTAGTTAGTCTTGGAATGGTTGTGTGTGTCTGTCAATCGTGGTGATTCTGCTGTGGAAGATATCTGTGAAGCTGGTACATAGATCCTGAGGGGGAGACACTTTGCTTGTTGCTCTTGCAGGGTTGGTAAATTCCTTGACTGTGCAGAAGCGTGCCTTACTGTCATGGAGGTTAGCATTAATGCATGATGTCAGGGCTTATTTTCATCTAATGTAGTTGGAGGTCATATAAGTTGAGGGCTGATTTGTAGGCAGTTCTGTCAGCTGGGTCTTTGTTGGTGCACCACCTTCTCTCAAGGTGCTTGCAGTGGTGCTTGGCTGTTCTGACATCCTCCATTTACCAGCTAGCTTGCTGGGTGGATCTTCTGTGTTTCTTGTTCTTCATGGGGGAAATGATTTCAGACCAGTCAGTTATCCAGGTGTTGAAACCTTGTTCACGTTGTTGTAGTGGTGTTTGGGCAAGTTTAAGGTAAGAGTCTTGGTCAGTTTGGTCTCTGAGGCCTTGTTTCAGTTGTGACGGTTGGCATTTGGTTGCGTCAGGAGGATGGCATGGAGGTCATGATGATCAGGTGGATGATTGAGTGGTCGGTCCATGTGAGTAAGGTAGTGTGGCTATATTTGATGAGGTCGAGGAGGTGAAACTGTGGTCAAGGTTGTGTCCTGTGATGTGCATGGGGTTTAGTACAAGTTGGGTGCAGCTGGTGTTGTTCAGGCTGTCATAGAGGTTGGATAAGTTAGGATCAGTTTTGTCATCGGGGTGGAAGTCAAGGTCGCCACGGAACATGTAGTCCTTCGAAACAATGGTGAGGGGGGTCACGGAAATATATGATGAGGTTGCAGAAGGTGGTTTGAGGTCCTGGTGGACGGTATGTGAGGGTTCCACTAATGGCAGATTTGTCACCCAATTGGAAAGTGAAGTTGAAGTGCTCCATTGCTGGGAAGGTGTGGCCCATGGAAATGGTGAATTTGTGGAGTCTCCGTGGATGATGGTGATTCCTCCCCCTGGTTTGTTGATGCAGTCACAGTAGGCGATTCTGTATCCTACTGGTATGCTGGTGGTGATGATGGGTGGCTGTCTCAGGGTTGAGCCAGGTCTTGCAAGGAAGAGTGTTGATAAGGTCCCAGACCTCTGTGGCAGGATTGCTGAGTGAGCAAGTGTTGAGGAGGGTGCATGCAAGCTGGTGTTGGGTAGCTGGTGTTGCACGTCGAGTGGACTAGGTGCTGCATAGATTGATTGGTCATGTGTGTTGTGGCAGGTGAAGTGACAGAGAGTGCAGGTGAAAGGTCCTACCGAAAAGTGTGGTGCATGGAGTGGCAGTGCTCGTGGCATGATCCAGGGCCAAGGTAGCAGAGGACAGTAGAAGTGTAGCTGTGGGTGGTGGTTGGATTAGGGTTCCTGCAGTCCAGGCTCAGAGGGGTACGGATGGGCTTGCCTTTGGCATGCCATCAGCTTGCTTGCAGCCAGCACCCTCTGTTAATTAGGTCCTGGAAGGTGGGCTGGACACTAGGATGTTGTGAGTGGTGCTGGCAGAGAGTCAGGAAAGAGTGAGGGGTGGAAGGAGGCACTAGAGGAGTAGGAGGAATTGGCACCGGATGAGGGAGACAGGGCCAGGAAAAGGGCAAAAAGGAGCAGCAGCAAAAGAGGAATAAAAGGGCCCAAAAAAGGCAGAAAAAACAAACAGAGAGCAAAAAAGAATGAAGGAATATGGTGAGAAAGAACGAATAGGGAGAAGACTGAAGTGAAGCGTAAGAAAAACAGGCAGGAAATGGGCTGGAGCAACAGCAAAAAGGGCAAGAAAGAGAGCAGGAGCAGTATAGTATATTGGGCAGGAAAAAGAGCAGGAAAATGCCTGAGAAGAGACTGGTGCAGAAGATGGAAGAGGAAGAAGAATGCAGCGGAGGAGAGAGGCCCTGGAAAGAAATGGGGAAACTCATCCGGAGCAACGCGTAGCGTAGCCATGCAAGCATTACTACTCTAGCCTGAACCACGCAGGTGCCTGAAACACGCAAATGCACGGTTAAGGTATCATGCATATGCGTGGTTCAGGCACACATCAGGAACAGCCGGCAGAGGAACAGGGTGGCCAAATAAGTGGGGCTAGGGTGGGTGGGGGATTTTTAAGAACAAGGCGGGTAGGTTTTAGAGTTCAGGGTGGGGGCAGGGGAGTTGGGTTAGTTTTTAGGACAGGATGTTTAGGTTTTAGGGTTCAGGGCAGGGGTGGGTTGTCGGGGTAGATTTTAGGACGGGGAGGTTTTAGGGTTCAGGGTGAGGGTGGAGGGGTCAGGGTTCTTTTTAGAACAGGGTGGGGTAGTTTTAGGACAGGGTGGGGCAGGCTTTAGGGCAGGGGTGGGGGTCAGGGTAGTTTTTAGAACAGGGCAGAGTAGGTTTTGGGGTTTAGGGTGGGGGTGGGATGTCAGGGTAGTTTTTAGGACAGGGTTGGGTAGTTTTTAGGAAATGGTAGATTTTGCTGGTTTAAGGCGGGGCAGAGTTAGGGGTAGTTTTTAGGATAGGGTAGGTTTTAGGACAGGGCAGGGTAACTATTAGGGTTGGGGGTGTGGGGTAAGGGTAGATTTTAGGACAGGGCAGGGTAGGTTTTAGGGTTTAGAGTGGAGGGTCTGGGTAGTTTTTAGGACTTGGTGAGGTCGTTTTTAGGACAGGGTAGATTTTAGGGTTTAGGGCAGGGGTGGAGGGTTGGGGTAGTTTTTAGGGCAGGGTTAGGACAGGGTAGGTTTTAGGATTTAAAGCAGGAGATCAGGTAGTTTTTAGGACAGGGTGGGGTGGTTTTTAGGACAGGTCAGGGTAGGTTTTAGGACAGGGCAGGGTTTGAGGGTTAAGGGTGGGGTGGGGGGTCAGGGTAATTTTTAAGTCATGGGGGTAGGTTTAAGGACAGAGTAGGGTAACTTTTGGGATTTAGGACGGGGCGGCAGGTCAGGGTAGTTTTTAGGACAGGGCAGAGTAGGGTTTAGGGTTTAGGGTGGGGGCAGGGAGTCGGGTAGTTTTTATGACAGGTGGGGTAGTTTTTAGGACAGGGGAGGTTTTAGGGGTTAGGGAGAGGGGTAGGGTGGAGGGGGTTGTATCACTCAACCACGCATGGCGTTACCACATATACCTTTAGTAGTCATGCTTTTACAACTACATTTGTTGTATAGGCATGCGTGGTAAAGACATGCATGGTAAAGACATGGTCGTGGCTCCGACCACGTTGTCTAACAATGCGTGGTTCTGTCATGCTTGTTTTCCAACCAGGAAACGGATCCTGGAGCTAGCTGGGGTTCACAGAGGTGAGTGGAGAGCAGAGCCTGTATGGACACTCTAGTATAAACCACTTCTATAATTCTGTTTACAACGTTTAAGAAGTCTTCCTGCTCAGTATGAACTGTCCCTCTCTTGTAATGTAGGTTTTCATTACGCTCTTCCATACTTTGCCATTGAGTTTTACATGTTAATGTGTCCATATAATGAATGCCCATTAGCGCATCTTTATGTTTTTACATAATGATAATACTACCTGATCTGCATGGACCACTATTTCCACTTCAGGTCTTCACATGCTGCACAGCGTTATAGCTTCTGCTAGACCTAACTCTGAATCTTGCTTAAGGTTCATGCTTTGGTTGTATTTAAAACTGCCAAAAGCTATGTAACTTTTGTTTATATATATAAATATATATATTAGAAACTCTCTCTCTCTCTCTATATATATATATATATAGGCCCTGATTTATACTATTTGACGCAAACCTACATTAGCGCAGGTTTGCGTCAAAACGTTTACAGACGGCTAGCACCATTCCTGGACAGCAGCCGGGCGTCATATTTGAGGAATGACACTAGCTGGTGATAAGGCCCGATTAGCATCAAAATAAATGATGCTAACCGGGTGGGGGAGGCGTAGGGGAAAGGTTGGCCGTCAAAGAATGGTGCTAGTCAGGTTAGAGTCAGAAAAATTATGCTAACCTGACTAGCGTAATTTTTTGAGGCACAACCCCCATAGACATGACGCCTGTCTTGGTAAAGACAGGAGTCATGCCCCCTTGCCCACTGGCCATGCCCAGAGGACTTATGTCCCATAGGCTTGGCCATTGGGCACAGTGCCATGTAGGGGGCCCCAAGTTAGGCCCCCCTATGGCATTTTTAAAATAAAATTTAAAAAAACTTACTTGTACTTACCTGGGATGGGTCCCCCCATCCTTAGGTGTCCTCCAGGTGTGGGTGGGGGGGTGTCCCGGGGTGCAGGGAAGGGCACCTGTGGGCTGTTTCCATGGCCTCTGACCATGGAAAATAGCCCACAGGTCCTCTAACGCCTGCCCTGACCAAGGCTTTAAATAACGGCTCTAAACAGGCTTAGCGCCATTATTTAAGGCACTCCTCCTCCCATTTGTTATTTTACAATGGGAGGATAAATAAGGCGCAAAGGCCTTAGAGTAATTTTTTGCCCGCAAACACCTACCTTGCATCTCATTGATGCAAGGTAGTTTTCCTCAAGCAAAAAATGACGTTAACTCCAATATTTTGACGCTATAAGGGTCTAGCGTCAAAATACTAATATGGAGTTAAGTTTGCGCCAGATTTGCATGAAAAAATGACGCAAATCCGGAGCAAACAGAGTATAAATATGCCCCCTAGTGTGCCTCTACGTCTCTACTACCAGCAGGACTGTTGCTCGGGCAACAAAAAGGATTCAATTCTGCTTCATTTATTAATGTGAAGTGAACATGGAGTGTGCAACACCTACCGTGTTTTGGACCTTGATTATGGAATAAAGTGCACAGACCTTCATCTCTGTTTATGATATTCTCATACAGTGTTCAAGAGTTCCGCTTTCTTCTCTGTAGCTACTGGGAATTGATGTTCTTACTGCAGCGGTTTAAACTTTTACATTGAGGCCCATATTTATACTTTTTGACGCAAAACTGCGCTAACGCAGTTTTGCGTCAAAAAAATTAGCGCCGGCTAACGCCATTCTGAAGCGCCATGCGGGCGCCGTATTTATTGAATGACGTTAGCCGGCGTTAGCCGCCGGCGCCGTCTGGTGTGCGTTAAAAAAAACGACGTACACCAGGCAGCGCCGGCGTAGGGGGATATGGGGCTTGGGTGTCAAGAAATGGGGCAAGTCAGGTTGAGGCAATTTTTTCGCCTCAACCCGATTTGCGCCATTTTTTTTCACTCCCAACCCCCATAGAAATGACTCCTGTCTTAGCAAAGACAGGAGTCATGCCCCCTTGCCCAATGGCCATGCCCAGGGGACTTCAGTCCCCTGGGCATGGTCATTGGGCATAGTGGCATGTAGGGGGGCACAAATCAGGCCCCCCTATGCCACAAAAAAAACAAAAAAAAAACACTTACCTGAACTTGCCTTAATGTCCCTGGGATGGGTCCCTCCAGCCTTGGGTGTCCTCCTGGGGTGGGCAAGGGTGACAGGGGGTGTCCCTGGGGGCATGGGAGGGCACCTCTGGGCTCCTTCAGAGCCCACAGGTCCCTTACCGCCTGCCTTTTGCAGGCGCTAAAAAACGGCGAAAAAGCGGCCGTACGTCATTTTTTTGGACCTGCCCACTCCCGGGCGTGAATTTTGCCCGGGAGTATAAATCCGATGCACATGCCTCGGAGTCGATTTTTTAGACGGGAACGCCTACCTTGCATATAATTAACGCAAAGTAGGTGTCCACGCAAAAAAATTACGCTAACTCCATGGACTTTGGCGCTAGACGCGTCTAACGCCAAAGTATAAATATGGAGTTAGTTTTGCGTCGGAATTGCGTCAAAAAAAACAACGCAATTCCGGCGCAAACGGAGTATAAATATGCCCCTAAGTGCCCACTGTGCCTTGCACAAAAAACGTTAAAAAAAAAAAATAGGTGCGAGTGCTGGTACAATTGCATTTTTGTTCTTGTATCAGGTTGTTGATAACTTTAGTCCGCAAACATGCAATCATGCTTCTTTACATCAGTTTTTCTGTTCTCGTCAGCCTGTTTGTCACCATGTGGCTTCTCTTTTTATTATTGGCCACATTCTTTTCCTTTTTGTGGGGTGTTCAAGATATCCTAGTTTTCCTTGGCTTCTAGTGCACAGACGTATTTGTAGTGTCCCAAATGTGCACTGTTTTTTATTATCTCTCATTTTATTTCTTGCACTCTTTTAGATTTTGCATATATCAGTTCTCTTGTCCTGCAGTGGGCTTACTCTGGGGCTGTTAACACAATAATTACTCATGTGAGATTTCCCACTGATGGACGTACTCCGTTTAGTTTCCTTTGTGCTCCTACATTGAAATCAACACCAAAGGAACTTGATAATGAATAATTAATAACACCCAGTAGACACAGTTTTCAGAAGCAAAGAAACATAAGGAATAATAGAAACGATGTGTAAAAGTAAAAAAAACAACAAAAGTAAACAATTAACCCCTTCGCTGCCAGGCCTTTTCCCCCTCCTGTGCCAGGCCTTTTTTTGCCTATTTGGGGCAGTTCGCGCTTAGGCCCTCATAACTTTTTGTCCACATAAGCTAACCAAGCCAAATTTGCGTCCTTTTTTTCCAACATCCTAGGGATTCTAGTGGTACCCAGACTTTGTGGGTTCCCCTGAAGGAGGCCAAGAAATTAGCCAAAATACAGTGAAAATTTCGTTTTTTTTTAAAAAATGGGAAAAAGTGGCTACAGAAGAAGGCTTGTGGTTTTTCCCCTGAAAATGGCATCAACAAAAGGTTTGCGGTGCTAAACTCAGCAGCCTCCCAGCTTTCAGGAACAGGCAGACTTGAATCAGAAAACCCAATTTTTCAACACAATTTTGGCATTTTACTGGGACATACCCCATTTTTGCAATTTTTTGTGCTTTCAGCCTCCTTCCAGTCAGTGACAGAAATGGGCATGAAACCAATGCTGGATCCCAGAAACCTAAACATTGCTGAAATGTAGACAAAATTCTTAATTCAGCAAGGGGTCATTTGTGTAGATCCTACAAGGGTTTAATACAGAAAATAACAACTGAAAAAGAAAAATATTGAAATTGAGGTGAAAAAAACATCAATTTTTCTCTATGTTTTACTCTGTAACTTTTTCCTGCAATGTCAGATTATCGAAAGCAATATCTTGTTACGTCTGCTGGACTCCTCTGGTTGCGGGGATATATAGGGCTTGTAGGTTCATCAAGAACCCTAGGTACCCAGAGCAAATAAATGATCTGCACCCTGCAGTGCGTTTTCATTCTATACCGGGTATACAGCAATTCATTTGCTGAAATATAAAGAGTAAAAAATAGCTATCAAGAAAACCTTTGTATTTCCAAAAAGGGCACAAGATAAGGTGTTGAGGAGCAGTGGTTATTTGCACATCTATGAATTCCGGGGTGACCATACTAGCATGTGAATTACAGGGCATTTCTCAAATACATGTCTTTTTTACACACTCTCCTATATTTGGAAGGAAAAATGTAGAGAAAGACAAGGGGCAATAACACTTGTTTTGCTAATCTATGTTCCCCCAAGTCTTCCGATAAAAATGATACCTCACTTGTGTGGGTAGGCCTAGCGCCCACGACAGGAAACGCCCCAAAACGCAACGTGGACACATCCCATTTTTTTTAAAGAAAACAGAGGTGTTTTTTGCAAAGTGCCTACCTGTAGATTTTGGCCTCTAGCTCAGCCGGCACCTAGAGAAACCTACCAAACCTGTGCATTTTTTAATACTAGAGACCTAGGGGAATCCAAGATGGGGTGACTTGTGGGGCTCTGACCAGGTTCTGTTACCCAGAATCCTTTGCAAACCTCAAAATTTGGATAAAAAACCACACGTTCCTCACATTTCTGTGGCAGAAAGTTCTGGAATCTGAGAGGAGGCACTAATTTCCTTCCACCCAGAGTTCCCCCAAGTCTCTCGATAAAAATGATACCTCACTTGTGTGGGTAGGCCTAGCACCCGCGACAGGAAATGCCCCAAAGCACAACGTGGACACATCCCATTTTTTGACAGAAAACAGAGCTGTATTTTGCAAAGTGCCTACCTGTAGATTTTGGCCTCTAACTCACCCGGACCTAGGGAAACCTACCAAATCTGTGCATTTCTGAAAACTAGAGACCTAGGGGAATCCAAGATGGGGTGACTTGTGAGGCTCTGACCAGGTTCTGTTACCCAGAATCCTTTGCAAACCTCAAAATTTGGCTAAAAAAACAAATTTTCCTCACATTTCGGTGACAGAAAGTTCTGGAATCAGAGAGGAGCCACAAATTTCCTTCCACCCAGCGTTCCCCCAACTCTCCCGATAAGAATGATACCTCACTTGTGTGGGTAGGCCTAGCGCCCGCGACAGGAAATGCCCTAAAACGCAACATGGACACATCCCATTTTTTGAAAGAAAACAGAGGTGTTTTTTGCAAAGTGCCTGCCTGTGGATTTTGGCCTCTAGCTCAACCGGCACCTAGGGAAACCTACCAAACCTGTGCATTTTTGAAAACTAGAGACCTAGGGGAATTCAAGATGGGGTGACTTGTTTGGCTCTGACCAGGTTCTGTTACCCAGAATCATTTGCAAACCTCAAAATTTGGCTAAAAAAACACATGCGCCTCACATTTCTGTGGCAGAAAGTTCTGGAATCTGAGAGGAGGCACAAATTTCCTTCCACCCAGCGTTCCCCCAAGTCTCCCGATAAAAATGATACCTCACTTGTGTGGGTAGGCCTAGCGCCTGCGACAGGAAATGCCCCAAAGCACAACGTGGACACATCCCATTTTTTGACAGAAAACAGAGCTGTATTTTGCAAAGTGCCTACCTGTAGATTTTGGCCTCTAGCTCAGCCGGCACCTAGGGAAACCTACCGAACCTGTGCATTTCTGAAAACTAGAGACCTAGGGGAATCCAAGATGGGGTGACTTGTGGGGCTCTGACCAGGTTCTGTTACCCAGAATCATTTGCAAACCTCAAACTTTTGATAAAAAAACACATGTTCCTCACATTTCTGTGGCAGAAAGTTCTGGAATCTGAGAGGAGGCACAAATTTCCTACCACCCAGCGTTCCCCCAAGTCTCCCGATAAAAATGATACTTCACTTGTGTGGGTAGGCCTAGCGCCCGCGAAAGGAAATGCCCCAAAGCACAACGTGAGCACATCCCATTTTTTGACAGAAAACAGAGCTGTTTTTTGCAAAATGCCTACCTGTAGATTTTGGCCTCTAGCTCAGCCGGCACCTAGGGAAACCTACCAAACCTGTGCATTTCTGAAAACTAGGGACCTAGGGGAATCCAAGATGGGGTGACTTGTGGGGCTCTGACCAGGTTCTGTTACCCAGAATCCTTTGCAAACTTCAAAATTTGGCTAAAAAAACACATGTTCCTCACATTTCTGTGGCAGAAAGTTCTTGAATCTGAGAGGAGGCACAAGTTTCCTTCCACCCAGCGTTCCCCCAAGTCTCCTGATAAAAATGATACTTCACTTGTGTGGGTAGGCCTAGCGCCCGCAACAGGAAATGCCCCAAAGCACAACGTGGACACATCCCATTTTTTGACAGAAAACAGAGCTGTTTTTTGCAAAGTGACTACCTGTAGATTTTGGCCTCTAGCTCAGCCGGCACCTAGGGAAACCTACCAAACCTGTGCATTTCTGAAAACTAGAGACCTAGGGGAACCAAGATGGGGTGACTTGTGGGGCTCTGACCAGGTTCTGTTACCCAGAATCCTTTGCAAACCTCAAAATTTGGCTAAAAAAACACATGTTCCTCACATTTCTGTGGCAGAAAGTTCTTGAATCTGAGAGGAGGCACAAGTTTCCTTCCACCCAGCGTTCCCCCAAGTCTCCTGATAAAAATGATACCTCACTTGTGTGGGTAGGCCTAGCGCCTGCGACAGGAAATGCCCCAAAACGCAACGTGCACACATCACATTTTTTTTTTTAAAAACAGAGGTGTTTTTTGCAAAGTGCCTACCTGTGGATTTTGGCCTCTAGCTCAGCCGGCACCTAGGGAAACCAAACCTACCAAACCTGTGCATTTTTGAAAACTAGAGACCTAGGGGAATCCAAGATGGGGTGACTTGTGGGGCTCTGACCAGGTTCTGTTACCCAGAATCCTTTGCAAACCTCAAAATTTGGCTAAAAAAACACATGTTCCTCACATTTTGGTGTCAGAAAGTTCTGGAATCTGAGAGGAGGCACAAATTTCCTTCCACCCATCGTTCCCACAAGTCTCCCGATAAAAATGATACCTCACTTGTGTGGTTAGGCCTAGCGCCCACTAAAGGAAATGGCCCAAAACACAACATGGACACATCACATTTTTTCATAGAAAACAGTGCCTACCTTTGGATTTTGGCCTGTAGCTCAGCCGGCACCTAGGGAAACCTAGCAAACCAGCGCATTTTTGAAAACTACAAACCCAGGGGAATCCAAGATGGGGTGACTTGTGGGGCTCTGACCAGGTTTTGTTACCCAGACTCCTTTGCAAACCTCAAAATTAGGCTAAAAAAACACATTTTCCTCACATTTTGGTGACAGAAAGTTCTGGAATCTGAGAGGAGCCACAAATTTCCTTCCACCCAGCGTTCCCCTAAGTCTCTCGATAACAATGGTACCTCACTTCTGTGGGTAGGCCTAGCGCCCACGAAAGGAAATGGCCCAAAACACAACGTGGACACAACATATTCTTTCACAGAAAACAGAGGTGTTTTTTGCAAAGTGCCTACCTGTGGATTTTGGCCTCTAGCTCAGCCGGCCCCAGGGGGGTGGGGCAGAAATGCCCTAAAATAAATTTGACCCCCCACACCCCCCCAAACCCCCCTGCCCGGGAGCGACCCTTGCCTACGGGGTCGCTCCCCCTGCGTGACATTGGCGCCAAAAAACAAATCCCGGTGCCTAGTGGTTTCTGCCCCCTTGGGGGCAGATTGACCTAAAATCGCCCAATCTGCCCCCAAGGGGGGCAGAAATGGTCTAAATACAATTTGCCCCCCAGGGCAGCGACCATTGCCTGATGGGTCGCTCCCCATCTCTAAAAAACCAAACAAACCCAAAAAAAACACACAAAAAAAAAATTGCCCTGGCGCCTAGAGGTTTCTGCCCCCCCTGGGGGCAGATCGGCCTAATAATAGGCCGATCTGACTCTGGGGTGGGGAGAAATGGCCTAAAATAAATTTGCCCCCTTGCCTACGGGGTTGCTCCCCCTGCGTGACATGGGCGCCAAAAAACAAATCCCCGGTGCCTAGTGGTTTCTGCCCCCTTGGGGGCAGATTGACCTAAAATCGGCCAATCTGCCCCCAAGGGGGGCAGAAATGGTCTAAGTACAATTTGCCCCCCAGGGCAGCGACCCTTGCCTGATGGGTCGCTCCCCATCTCTAAAAAAACAAACAAACAAAAAAAAAACACAAAAAAAATATTTGCCCTGCCGCCTAGAGGTTTCTGCCCCCGGGGGGGCAGAAATGGCCTAAAATAATCCCCCCCCCCCCAGGGAGCGACCCTTGCCTAAGGGGTGGCTCCCCTTGCGTGAAATTCACGCAAAGAAAACACTCCCTGGTGTCTAGTGGTTTCTGCCCTCATCAAAATAGGCCAATCTGCCCCCAAGGGGGGCAGAAATGGCCTAAATATAATTTGCCCCCTAGGGGAGCGACCCTTGCCTAAGGGGTCGCTCCCCACCTAAAAAAAAAAAATTACATAAAAAAAAAAAAATGATCCCTGGTGCCTAGAGGTTTCTGCCCCCCCCCCCCCTGGGGGCAGAAAAGGCCTTCCCAAAAAATGCCCCCTCCTGGGAGCGACCCTTACCCTTATGTCAATTTCTGAAAAAAATAAAAAAATCCCTGGTGTCTAGTGTGGTTTCAAAAGCCGGATTGCAAGCAATCCGGCTTTTGAAACCCTGGGAGAGACTTGAAAGGGAAGGAAATAGGCCCCTGTGACAAATCATCGCGCGCTCGTGCGCTGACGTCACGGGGGGGGGGTCGGGGTGGAAAGGGAAGGTCTTCCCCTTCCTTCCCCGCCTTGGGGGGGAGGGGGTGCACAGGGGGGCGCGCTACCGCTCCCCCAAGTTCCCATGTGCCTTGGACTAGGTGACCTCCTCCAAGGCACACGGCAACTATAGCCTTGGACGAGGTCACCTCGTCCAAGGCACAGAACAGGTTAATTAAAAAATCAACAGCAGAATCTGATCAAATGAAAGAAGAATAACTTCTGTGCAATCACAGCCTATAAGCAGGCACCCAATTAAATAGGCAAACCAGTCCAATGGTGCAGACAAATTGTACATGATGTGGGATAAAAAACAACATACAAATGCAACTTTCAAAATTAAAGTAAAATCAAAGCAGCTAAATGGACTAAGGCCATCACTGAGATTTTTTTTTCTAAACTGCAAAGAATTCCACAATCCAGGTGAACTCCCACAGGATCAAAAAGAAATGGCAGGTGAGTTGCATTTATTATGTATAAAGCCCGGGGAGCTCACCCCTAGGGTTGTATTAATAAAGGGAAGGGAGGCTGTGTGACCCTCCTCCCTGAGCCTCCAGAGGCGAATGGGGGGCCAATCCCTGTGGCTGAAATTTGTTTATATGGGGAGAGGAGCATGCTGCCACCTCCCCAAGCTTCCAGAGGCCTGAGGGAGCCCTCCTAGGGGGGCCAAATAGATTATATGGGAAGGGGGGGGGCAGTGTTCCCCCTTCCAGAGCCTCCAGAGGGCATGGGGATTTCGCCCCAAGGCCAAAATTAATTTGTATGGGGAGGAGGGCACACGGCCTTCCTCCCCAAGCCACAAAAGGTCCAGGGGAGCCCACCCCTAGGGCTGAAATGTAACTAAATGGGGAGTGGGGGCACATGGCCCTCCTCCCTGAGCCCATCACCAGAGCCAATTACTTCAAGAGTAGGGGAACCCACTCTGAGCCATTAATGGCAGAGGGGTTACTCTGTCACAACTGTGAGAGATACCTCATCCACTGAAATCTAAATCCCATTGTTTCCTATTGGATTTAGAGTTTGGCGGATGGGACATCCATCACCAATGTGATGGAGTAACCCCTCTGCCGAGATCTAAATCAGGCCCTTTGTCCCAGAGAGCCCTCCCCTGAACATATTGGTTTCCCTGCCCACAGTGGGGCAGGAAGGGAAACCTGTGTTTGCTCTCGCTTGAAGAGGACCTTTTTTGAATTTCTCTCCAAGTGGGAGGAAACACCCACACCACATATATATGTACATATTTACATACATGCACACAAACACACACACACGACACACACACGTATACAAAACCCATGACATGCTTTTTTGTATTGCTAATACGTTTTGCGCTCTTTGACGAATTTTCATGAAACATTCCAAAAAAGTGCACATTTTTGCCTATTTTTCACATGGAAAGTTTCGGGGTGATCTGTCAAGCGGGGACTGAGAAAAAAAAGGGGGGCCCCACAATGCGTTTTACCCATTACATTTGATATTTTTTTTTTTTCATGTGAGATTATCATGGAGTGGTATTTTGTACAAAAAGGTACACCAATATTCCAAAATATACACAAACCAACATGAAACTCTCTTTTATAAAATATGTCTGTATAATAGTCCTTTGTATATTTTGGAATATTGGTGTTCCTTTTTGTACAAGATAGCTATCCATGTTAATCTCGCGTGAGACAAAATATTAAACATAATGACGAGATTTTAAACTGCTAGTATAGTATATGATGTTTTCTCCTTTTTGCTCTTCATTGGAAAACAATGGTTATATTTTGAGACACACCCCTCATTAGGTTTAAAGACTTTCAGTGGGTTTGAACCAGTGTAGTGCTTTGTACACCCCTAACTCATTCATATTGAAATTGCGTTTTACCAATTCATTTTCTCATCCGTACTTTAGACAGAGATGCAGCCTAAACCGGTGAACGGGTTCACACCAAATTTGGCAGAAAACAAGATCTAAGTTCATATAGACTGTTTTTTGTGTCGTGCTGTAAATTGTTTAAGCAATTATTGATAAAATAACTTTGTATATATAGGAATACAGAAGCTCTGCGGATCCCCGTAGATCTCAAACTGAGATCTGATTGGCTGTCACCACCTCAACCATGACATGGTGGCAGCCATCTTAGGACTCTGTCCCTACCCCCAAAAGTAGTAATAATTAGAGAAATGGGGGTAGATTGACGGTGGGATCCCAGTGTGACCGAATATGGGGCCAAAAACATTTTTTTTAAATGTTGCCACAACTTCAGAGAGGATCTGTGAATCCATGACATTTTAAGTATAATACATGGGATTCTGTGATCCATTTTTATAAACTCTCTTGAGTTCTGACATCACCATTCCTGCTGAGGTGAAAGTCAGGTCAGGTCATGTAGCATAGTTGAAGCACCTGGAACATTGCTTTTCTGTCTTCTGATCTTTTTTTAGCATGCAATGCCAAGCAGAGAGAATATTTTTTATTTTCGCATTTATTAGACAGTAGAAATCTAGAATGTTTCTGGATGTTTCAACAAATTCTGAGCTATTGCAGCTTTTTTTTAAATGACATAATGAACTGTTTATAATATTTGGTAACAACAAATAACAATTTTAGATGTGTTTAATTTAGTATTGGGGTTTTCTTTTTTATTCTTCATGTTTGCAAACATGCTAGCTCTTTCATGCAAAAAAGCTATGTAACAAGGTTGGTGGGAAAGCTGATGGTGTGACCATGGATTTTATGGGATGAAGTAGCCCCGGGCGTACACGATAAAGATATTTCAAGTCGTCTCGGAGTTGCATTACCTTATAAAGGAAATCATTTATATATGGGTATGGAACTCCTTTGTGACTTGCAATGCCCTTACTATGTACAGCAGGGGGTACTTTACCCCTTATATAATATCAGTCAAATGTTCAGACCTTCCTCTAACCATCTAAATTGTATATAGGTATGTCTCCATGCTCCCTTCTAGGTTGCACAGCATTACATGCAACACAAAGGGCATGTTTGTTCCACATAAAACATTGATAAATGAAAATACAATGATTTGGTCCCCTCCTTTCATCTTATGATAAGCTACCTGATTTCACTCTAAAGTGGTAGATGGAATGCTTGAATTAATCTCAGCCACTGTTAATTACTCAGGGCAGCATCCCAAGCCATCATAATTTTGTGTACCACATCACCTCAACTTGGATGTAGTCATGTGCAAATCAGTCTTGATCCTGCTCCAGTCAGAATAGTCCAGCCCAAACTGCCAAGCCAAGTCCTCTCTGAACCGGAACACAAACAATCCAGGGCCAATTTCGCCCTAATTATTGTCTCATCAGCTCGGTACAACTTAGTTCCAGGAACACAGTACACCCGGGACCCACGTCTGGGCATATCCATCCCAGTAAAGGCAACACTCCAAAGTATACAAAAAAGTATACGGAATTCAGTCACTTCAACTCTCTGTTTCTTCACTGTAGCTGTCTCTGCCTGTGAGTATTATATTGTCAGTGATGAGTTAGAGCTTATACTGCACGCCATCAGAGAACTGTAAATGACTCCATTTATGAGGTGTGATTGTCATTAACACTTGAAAGAAAGCTATCTTACAGGCATGAAACAATGCAGCCTAAAGTCAGTCCCGCATTTTAGGAATACGAATTATGGAATCTAATAATTCTGTTCAATTACAAGCCTATGGCCCTCATTACAACCCTGGCAGTTGGTGATAAAGTGGCAGTAATACCGCCAACAAGCTGGCAGTAAATATCGCAAAATTATGACCATGCCAGAAAGAGCTCAGACAGACAGCCACTTTAACACACTGACCGCCAGGGCGGAATCAACAGGCACCACAATGGTACCTGCCTACAGCCAGGCGGAAGACAATGTTCTGCCCACTGTATTATGACAGTACAATCCGCAGCTTTTCCAGGGAAAAACCCCGCCACCATGGAGCTGCACATATTCCCAATGTTAATTTACGTCCTGCTCCACTACGAACACCAACGACGGCGAAGACGACCACGGTGAGTACAACCACCTAGCACACAGGGGAAGGAGGGAGGAAAAAGAGAATGACACACAACTCTAGACACAAAAGCAGATGCAGCAACATAACATGTTTACCCCATACTTCTCAGGAATAATGCAAGAACAATTCCAATAGATAAAAGTGAGTATAATAAGATAAATATAGTAGAAATACGTGCATCCAAATCAAAAGTATATACATATTTACAAATCAAGGGACACTGCCCAGTCCTCAATGTTCATGGGCCACAGGGCCACATTACAAAGTCCAAGGCCCCACCTTACTCCTGCAACAACATGGAGAGAACACTGCAGGAGCATCAGGTCGAAAATAGGCAGGCTCCTCAGGGGGGGCGGAAAACGGGGGGCACCTCAGCCGGCAGATGGTGCAACGCCCTGTGCTTGGTCATGGGGAGTGCAAGGCCACAGTCTCTCAAGTGGGTAGCTTGCCCACATACTCTGGAGGGGGCTACATGCCCATTACTCTGTCCTGGGGAGTGCAAGGCCACAGTCTCTCAAGTGGGTGACTTGCCCACTGGCTCTGGAGGGGGCTACATGCCCTGTGCTTGGTCCTGGGGAGTGCAAGGCCACAGTCTCTCAAGTGGGTGACTTGCCCACTGGGTCTGGAGGGGGCAATATGCCCATTACTCTGTTCTGGGGAGTGCAAGGCCACAGTCTCTCAAGTGGGTGACTTGCCCACTGGTTCTGGAGGGGGCATCGTGCCCAGTGATCTTCATCCTGGGGAGGATGGGGTGAGTGGATGGCTTCCCCACTGGTTCTGGAGGGGGCATCATGCCTAGTGATCTTCATCCTGGGGTGGATGGGGTGAGTGTATGGCGTCTCCACTGATTCTGGAGGGGGCATCGTGCCATGTGATGTAGATCTTGGGGAGTGCAAGGTCACAATCTCTCAGGTGGGTGTCATACCCACAGGATTTGCAGGGGGCAGGCCGAACAACAGCCCATGGAGACAGGTGTACAGAATGTCAGCCAGCAGTGACGGCTATTCAGTGGTGGCAGTTTTGGTGCTGCTGCTGGTAGTGGTGGGGGGAGGCTCCGGCCCATCCTCTGCAGCCTCGGATGGCTGCCCACTGGTGCTGCTGCTGGTAGTTGTGGGGGGTGGCCCCAGCCCATCCCCTGCAGCCTTGGACAGCTGCCCACTGGTGCTGCTGGTGGTAGTGGTGGGGCGAGGCTCCAGCCCATTCCCTGCAGCCGCGGACGGCTGCCCACTGGTGCTGATGCTGCTGGTGGTGGTGCAGGTGGCGGTGCTGCTGGCGGAGCTGCTAGTAGTGGAGGGGGGAGGCTCCGGCCCATCCCCTGCAGCCTCGGACAGCTGCCCACTGGTACTGCTGCTGCTGGTGGTGGTGCAGGTGGCTGTGCTGCTGGCGGAGCTGGTGGTGGTGGTGGGGGGAGGCTCCATTCTATCCCCTGCAGCCTCGAACGGCTGCCCACTGGTGCTGCTACTGCTACTGCTGGTGGTGGAGCTGCTGGCAGAGCTGGTGGTGGGGTGAGGCTCCATCCCATCCCCTGCAGCATCAGACAGCTGCATCACAATGGTTGGTGGTGTGGGCTTGAACAGAGTCCCAGCAACAGGCCCCTTGGCCTTACTGCCTGCTGGTGCAGGCCCCTTGCCCTTCCTGCCAGCAGCTGGGGATAGCTCCTTGCTTTTTGCTCCTTTTGGCAGCAGCTGGGGGTGGATCGATGCCCTTCCTTGCTGCAGCTGGAGGTGGCTCCTTGTCCTTCATTGCTGCAGCTGGGGGTGGCTCCTTGCCCTTCCTTGAAGCACTTGGGGCAGACACCCTTTCCGTCTGGTTGGCTGGTGCGGGAATCTTTCCCACCTGGAGTTGCTGGGGACACTACTGTGCCCGGGGAATGGGTGGCTGAGGTGCTTGCCTGGGTTTTGACCACCCTGGTCAGACGTGTAGGACGGGGGTAGAAGGGATAGGGAAGAGGTCAATGGTGAAGAGGAAAAGCTTCTTAGAGACATTGGGGTGGGAAGAAGGAGAAGGTTTGGGACTGGAGGAAGAGGGAGTAGTTGTAGGAGGTGTCAGTCTGCTGTGTTTGGGTGCAGGTGCATGGGCTGGATTCTGTTGTGAGGTGGATGGGTGTTGGGTGTCTGAGTGCTTGCTATTGTATACTTTGGGAGGAGGTGGCACAGACACAGTGGGAGAGGACACAGTGGACGTGTGCATAGATGAAGGGGTGGTGACTGCCAATGAGGTGTGTGTTCTGATAGGTGTGCTGGTGATGGTGGTGGTGGATGAGGATGTAGTGCATGCAGGTGTGAGTGGAGACGCAACTGGGAGGAGGTGGATGATGAGGAGGGGGGCCACAGTGGAGGTAGTGGATGTTGGTATGTCTGCATCTGGATGGTGTTTGTGTGAGTGCCTGTGGGATGATGTGTGGTGCTTATGTTTGCCATGTCCACTCTTGTGTCCTATGGGCATGCTTGTCTGCCTGTGTGCTTGGGATAGGTTGGGGTTGAGGGGAATGGGACTGGGAAGAGGAAGTTGGAGGGGGAGGGTGGAAACAGGGACAATGGCTGCCATCAGAGAGGAGGCCAGAGCCTGGCTTGATTTCTGTTGGGCCGCCAAGCCAGTGTGAACGCCATGCAGAAATATGTTGAACTGTTGAATTTGGGCTGCCAGCCCCTGAATGGCATTCACAATGGTTGACTCTCCTACAGAGATCAATAGCCTCCTATTGGAGGCAGGGCCTCAGGTACCTGGAATGAAGGAGATGCCCACCCTCCTGGGTGAGTAGGCACGGGAAACTCGCTGAGGAGCTGCTGGGAGGGTGGTGCTGGTAAAGGGGGTGGCGGCTGTACCTGTAGCTGGGGTCAGTACAGAGGTGTCCGCCACCACCAGGGAGCTTGATTTGGGGGAGGTATCTGTGTCCAAACTGTCCCCTCAAATCTCCGCCGCGGTGCTTCCCAGGCCCTCTGTCCCACTGGTGCCCTCACTGTCGGTAGACTCTGCCTCCTGGGTCCTGTGGGATGCAGCTCCCTCCGTCGCCGGTGCCTCTGCTCCTCCACCAGCTGATGCTAATGCTCATAATGACAGGGTGACAATACAAAAAGGGGGGAGAGACAAAGGATACACTTGGTCAATGGCAGCACCAACAACATTGTTGGCGTATATAACACACTCACACACAGGGAACAGCCCTATGCACTAGGCAATGCACTAACAGTTACAATGCTAGTTGCCAGGCCATGGGTAGGGACACATACCGCCAACTGCAGCATGCCTGGGACCCACACACCCCTGCCCAGTACTGGATGCCTAGTGGCTAGGTTGGAGGAATACTACATCAGAACCCTGCCCACCATGGGACCTACTCTGTAATGTCAGGCCTGGCCTAGGGGCACCCACAGGCCCACATCCCTCACCCGGATACCACCCCACCAGGCGTATGTAGGAATGAAGGGCACTGTACTCACCCCCTTGTTGCTGCTGTGATGCCTCCAAGCATCCATCCAGCTCTGGATAGGCCACAGCCAGTATGCAGGCCATCAGGGGGGTCAGGGTTCGACGGGCACCCATTCCTCGTTGGGAGGCCATCCCCAGCTGGGTCTCTGTCGTCTTCTGTGCCCAACGTCTCAGGTCCTCCCACCATTTTTGACAGTGGGTGCTCCGTCTGCCGTAGGCCCCCAGGGTCCGCATGTCCTTGGCGATGGCATGCCATATACCTTTCTTTTGATGGCCACTGACCTGCAGAGAAAATACACATAGGGAAAGGTATTAGTCAGACCGTCCAGCCTGTTACACTCATGGCCCACCATGCCCCTTCCCATCCCCATTTGCACAGACATGGCCCTGCATACATGCTGCACCCTGCCCAGGGCCCATCCACCAATCCCCCCTACACGAGGCCTTCACACACACCACTCTATGCATTCATGCCCCATACATCGTACTCACAGTGTACTCACCTGTTGGTCTGGAGGCCAATACAGCAGTCGGTGCTGGGGTAGGACCCCATCCACCAGTCTCTCCAACTCCATCAAGGTGAAGGCAGGGGCACTTTCCCCAGTAACACGAGCCATGGTAGGTTCCAGACACAGGTCACAGCAGCACATGCTGTGTAGGTCCTCTCCTGTTGAAGGTCAGGTAGCAGGTGAGTGAACAGATAGAAAATGGCGGTCACGTCCATGGTGGTGCATACCGTCACTGCTGGCGTACATCACCATTGGCCATTGTACCCCATAGGGCCCCATGATAATCATTAAGGAGTTGCACGGCAGTTTCCGACCGCCTCCTGCAACGGCACACATCGTCAGCGGAATTACCTCATTTCCACCTGTCCCTCCATAATGGACAGGTGGACAACATTCCAGCGGGGGTAGGCCATGGATCCTAACTGTGTCACAGTTCACAATTTCACTTTCTGGACATATGTCAGCAATAAATTGTAACAATCACAATATGCATTGAACTGTAGTGGTCACATAGAATGTACAGATTATGACCAGCTGCTCACTCTTTTGCCGCAGAGATTGCAACTGCTGCAGATGAATAGGAGATGGAGACATCCCCCGTGTACAGACCCCTTGTAGACTTGGCAAGAATGGAGGACAGGCACATTATCCTCACATACAGACTTGACAGGACCACAATCACAGAGCTGTGTGCCCAATTGGAGCCTGACCTGATATCTACTATTCGTTACCTCACTGGGATCCCCCCTCTTGTGCAAGTGCTATCAGTGCTCCATTTTTTGGCAACAGGTTCTTTCCAAGTGACAGTGGGCTTGGCAGCAGGTATGTCACAGCCAATGTTCTCAATAGTGCTGACCAGAGTGTTGTCTGCCCTTATTAAACACATGTGCAGTTACATCGTTTTCCCCTTGGTGGAGGATTTGTCCACAGTGAAGACTGACTTCTATGCAATAGGACATACCCCTCAACATCATTTGGTGCGAATGATGGGACACATATTGCATTTGTCCCACCCCCCTGGCAAAATAAACAGGTCTTCAGAAATCGAAAAAGTTATCACTCGATGAATGTGCAGATGGTGTGTTTGTCAGACCAGTACATCTGCCATGTCACTGCTAAGTATCCAGGCTCGGGTGCATGATGCTTTTATCCTGAGGAATAGCAGCATCCCAAATGTGATGGTCCAACTCCAGAGGCACAGGGTGTGGCTAATAGATGAGCCCTGGTTCCGACCCAGTGGATGTTGGTGCATTGGTATGGTGTCGGCCATAAGTGCTAGTGTGTGGCTAACAGTTGTCCCTCGATATTTGCAGGTGACTCAGGTTACCCAAACCTATTATGGCTACTGACCCCTGTGAGGAATCCCAGGACAAGGGCTGAAGAACATTACAATGAGGCAAATTGGCAAACAAGAAGTATTATTAAACGTACCTTTGGCCTCCTGAAAGCCGGGTTTTGGTGCCTCCATCTAACAGGTGGATCCCTGTGCTGTTCACTCAAGAAGGTCTGCCAGATCATCATGACATGCTGTATGTTGCACAACCTTGCCTTGAAATGCATGTGCCTTTTCTGCAGGAGGAGAAAGCTGCAGATGGCCGTGTGGCAGCAGTGGACCCTGTGGAGGGTGAAGATGAAGAGGATGAGGATGAGGACAACAGAAGTGCAGTCATTCGTCAATACTTCCAATGACACACAGGTAAGATAGTGTTAATTCACATTTCATTGACAGTTTGATGTTTGACATTGTCACTGGCAGGCTGTGAATTCCTACTTCTATGCCCACTCACTGTACCCATTGGCATCTCTTTTTGCATATGTTGGTGCCCCACTATTGCTCCTGGTGTGTTCACTGCAGCCAAATACAGGTCTTTCCTATGTTAACATTACTGTACAGTTGAATTGCAATGTTTAAACCTTGTTAAACAAATACATACATACATCATTTGACATACTCTATACTTGTATTTTTTCAAAGTGTGCTTATTGCAGTGCTCTGACGAAAAGGGGGAAGTGCAATGGGCTGAGTGATGATGGAGGAAGGTCCAGGTTAGAGTCCAGTCTATTTGCAGCACAGTTGCATTGTCCAAGGGTGCATAGGAAGGGGAGCAATGGCAGTTCAAGGTGGACAGGGTGACAGAGTGGGACACAAGGGTGACAATCAGGAGAGTCTTATTTCCTGGCGGGGGTCTTGGCAATATTCTCTGGCTTCTGCCTATATCACAGGGAACGTTTGTGGGGTGGTTCTCCTTCTGCAGGGGGAGGGGTGCTGGTGGCTTGTTGGTCCTGTGGTGGGTGCCTCCTATCCACTAGTGGCAGCGGAGGTGGAGGGCTGTTCAGTAGTCTGGCTAGTGTCAGGGGCCCTCTGGTGTGGCACTGCCTCCCTCATACTGTTGGCCTTGTCTGCCAGCACACCTGTAATGGAGACCAGGGTGGTGTTAATGGACTTCAATTCCTCCATGAGCCACAGGTACTGTCCTTCCTGCAGCAGCATGTTCTCCTGCATCTTGTCCATGATCTGGCACAGCATATCCTGGGAATGTTGGTATGCTCCCAGGATCACGGTGAGTGCCTCCTGGAGAGTCGGTTCCCTGGGCCTGTCCTCCCCCTGGCGCACAGCAGTCCTCCCAGCTTCCCTGTTGTCCTGTGCCCACTGCCACTGACCCCAGGTCCCTGGTTGTCCTGGGTTTGTGGGGTGGCCTGGGGTCCCTGTAGTGGTGGACACACTGCTGATTGACGTGTCCTGGGAACAGAGGTATGGGCCCACTGGATGGGTGCTGTGGTGGTGTTTCCTGAGGGGGGATGCTCTGTGGTGGTGTGAGACTGTGCCTGGGTAACCGATATTCCGGAGGTCCCTGGTGGGCCAGGTTGGTCATCCAGTTCCAGGTGACCAGAGCTGCTGTCATCAATGTGGGCCTCTTCTGTGGGGCAACTGGCTTTGGCTGACACCTCTTCTCTGGTGACATTGGCTGGCATACATGTGGGGATGTAAATGCAGTGTTATTGTTTCTGTGTGTGACATATTGTGCATGGGTGGGTTGCCCTCTATGGTTGTTATTGCCCGGGCAACATTGCCTTGTGTGAGTTGTTATTTGGTGGGCTAGCTGATTCTCTCTAGTGTGTATGCTGTAGTGATAGGTATCCATGCAGGGCTGTGAGTGGTCTCCATGCACTGGTAGAGCATGCAGTGCTTGGCATTGGGGTGAGTGGGTTGTGATGGTAGGGTGTGTGGGAAGTGGTGGAGTGATGGGAGTGAGGGTAAGGGTGGGGTATGTGAAGGCATGCGGTTGGGGGGTGATAGTAATAGAGAGTTGACTTACCAGAGTCCAGTCCTCCTGCTACTCCTGTCAGGCCCTCAGGATGCATGATTGCCAAGACTTGTCTCTCCCATGTTGTTAGTTGTGGGGGAGGAAGTGGGGGTCCACTGCCAGTCCTCTGTACTGTGGGCTGGTGTCTTGCTGCAATGGAACACACCTTCCCCCGTAGGTCGTTCCACCTCTTCCTGATGTCATCCTTTGTTCTGGGCTACTGTCCCACAGCATTGACCCTGTCCACAATTCTCCTCCATTGCTCCATCTTCTTAGCAAAGGATATCTGCTGCACCTGTGATCCAAATAGCTACCCAGATGATTTCCGTCACCATGACCCTTAGCTCCTCCTCAGAGAATATGGGGTGGTGTTGTGGAGCCATGGGTGTAGTGTGAGTGGTGTTGGTGAGGATATGTAGAGTAATGTGTTGGGGTGTGTGATGTAAGGTGCGTGGGTGGTGTATAGTTGATGGTGAGATGTGGCTCTGGTTGTGTGGGTGCTCTTGCTGTCTCTCTCTGATGGCAATTGTTTGTAGTCGTAAAAGGTTGTGGGTGATAAGGGTGTGTGTTTTATATTGGTGTGGGTGTGGTGTGTGTATGGGTGTCAGGTGTGTGTTATTCAAATTGTCCAATGTGGTGTTGTTTTGTGTGTGTGTGTGTATTTTGAGCACAGCGGTATGTACCGCCAATGGTTTACCACCATTAAATGTCTGACGTGGTGATTTGTGGGTCATAATGTTGTGGGAGTAGTTCTGTTGGCATAACGGTGTGGGTTTGGGTACCACCAATTAATCACTGACCTTTCGGCTGGTGGATTTGTGTGTGTGACTGAATAGTGACGGATTGGTGTGTGTGTGTCATAATATGGTTAGCAGATATCCGCCGCCGCCGTGGTATGTTGGTGGCAGTCAGCATGGCGGTATGTGGGATTTACCGCCAATGTCATAATGAGGGCCTATAACTTTCAATACCTCTCCACGAATTCTTAAGTACATTTATGCATTCCAGACAAGCAATATAGATAAACATCAACTGTATATCCATTTGATTTTATTGATTATTAAAATATGCATAAAATGCAGAGTAGCACCATAAATAAAATATCTTTTTTGGAGGGCATCACAATATTATATGCACCATTCCAGTTTTTACTGAGCACCTTAAAGTATAAATATCCTTATCCATATGATTATGTTGTTCTCTGAGGGCTGTTCATCAATGCTTAAATAATGTGAGTTACCTACCATTACATCCAGAAGGATGGTTTTAAGTTACTAACTGGAACACATTTTATTTCCCCTGGGCGAATCACATTTTCTTTGCTCTGTCCTTGTGGCACATGGGTTGACAGAAATACCACATCAACAAATGCTGAACCCTCTGAGCTACCTTAATAAAATTCATGTGTTAGAAATTGGGCTATAAGTTCAGATGGGTGGAAGCCCCACTGAAATAATAAACACAATCTTTGTCAGGGTGAACCACAAAAGTCACTGAATAAGCCTGTGCTTAACACTCCAGTAAATTTGTCACAAAATCACCAGGCTTAACATGGAGACAATGTGTCAAGTATTTATGCAGCACTCAAACAGTAATAAGTGGAAAACACAGCACATTAAAAAGTCCCAAACCAACTTAGAACAAAAGAGAAAATATTAATAAATCAAGTGACACAAAAGTTACTGAAAATCAAATCACTATAACCAGAGCTGTGATTTTTTAAAGTTTAAAAGTTTTAATGTTCTATGTGAGAACAGAGCCAAAAAGCACAAAGTACCACTCAGGGTAGCTAGTTGCACTGGACGAGATCAAAGCCACAAGTTCAGGCTGACCATGAAAGAGCATGGGCCCGATACAGGGACCAGGTTTGTGCTGGTAAAGAGTTATCATTTTCACAGTCCAAGTCCACATAGGAAGGCTTCAGTTGGGTGTTTGCATTGACAGTGGTGTCAGGAAGTCGGTTGTTGGTGTGAGGCGCACGCTGCCATTGAAGATTTGTGATGGTAGTGACAAAGGCTGCAATTGTTTGACAGGCCAGCCATGACAAATACCAGGTCATGGCTGGGCTGGAGCTTCATGTTGGTGGGAGATGCAGTGAATGTTTCTAATGTGGATAGCCGTAACTGATGTAAAGAGCAGGTTCTCACAGAAGCTTTGTTTTACTGGGCATTGTGGACTTTCATTTCTTGGTATGAACAGCCCACTCACAGTTATTTGAGGCAGGAGGAGTATGCTCTGAGGCAAGCCAAAGGTCCAAGACCTGGTGGGTACCTATAGGAATCCAGGACTCAATCCAAAAGAGACCAGTCACAGAACTCAGGCAGGTCCTGGTCAGCTAGGCAGTTGCAGGGAGGCCTCTAGAATCTTGTTGTAACCCTGTGGCTCATATAAGAGGTCAGCCAACAGACCGTTGGAGTCACGTCTGGGGAACTTGGGTTCAAGACAAGCAGATCCAGTCTTCCTTCTTCGGACAGCATGGCAGTCCTTCTTCTGAAGCTTCCACAGATCCAAGAGGGTTCTTATGAAACATTCTGAAGGTGCTATTGTTATGCTCAGTGCCAGACTGGGTGTGGGGATGATCTCTTTGTCTAATCTTCATCCTTTCCTGGGTTTGGCTCCAATCTGTCTTGCCAGGCTAAGGCAGGCAGACCCAGGTGTGGGCTGCCTTTGCCAGTGACAGGGCAGGTTTAGTAATGTAAAGTAGTGTTACTCTTTCAGAGAAATAGCTTCATAACTGTGAAAAACGACTGTCCTAGTTTTTACTGCCAGGGCATGTAAAAAATGTATGTACATGTCCTGTTTTTTAAGTCAAGCACAGCAGCGTGCAGGCACTGCTTTTCCAACGTGTTGGTATGTATTTGGGCTTTTAACCCTGCCCATCTTATGCCCATTACTATCACTTATTCATGAGCTTGCCTTTAAAAAATCCTTTGTTTTCGTTGGTAACTGCTTTATGTTTGTCCCTCCTTCAGGTGGTTTTGTTACCTCCTTGGCCATCAACCCTGTTACATGGATAACTGCACTTTTGCCAATAACTTTTAATGCTAGCAAACTTCTTTTTTCTTTTGTCTCTCTCTTCACGGTGACGTTTTGATTCGTCTCACTTATGTCAACTGTTTTTCTTTTTTCTTTTCAGTTTGTTTTGCAAGAAAAGTCCAGTGAGGAATTTACAGCGCTGTTAGCTCTTCCTCGAGCAAACACGAGCCCTAGTGCATTGCAAATACTTGTAATTACTATGCACCTGGACCTAGGAGTAGCTAGGTCCTTCTTTAGGAGTGACCTGTAAGTATTAACAAGCATTGGCAATGCCAATAGGTCTAGCTTTAATGTAAGTAAGTACATTTTATTATGATACAGAATGCCTATGGAGGTCCACCTGACATAATACAGTAGTAGACAAAGATACAAAAATACATAATACAATTAAAAAACAAATGAAAAAAGGAGAAATAATAGAAACCTCCAAGGATTTACAAACATCATCTACAAATGACAGTAAGAATCATGTGTAAAAGAAAAACATATACAACATCGCAAGATAATAAAATATATACCTGCAGCTATGTGCATGCAAGCACAAGATTATCTTGTCAAGCAACACAATAGAAATAATATAAATGATAAATTAAACATCACACTACACCAAAAGAGCAATATGCACACAATTATGCGCAACCACACGAAGGAGGCACAACAATAAGAATAATATAAACAATAAATTACAAATCACACAACATTAAAAGCAAAATGCATAACACTTTTCCACAACCACACAAATTAGGGGAAGAACACCAAAAAAGAATTAAAAGAACTATATCCTACTAGACGGCTAAATGATAACTTCTTTTTTAAGTCTCTAAAAAGTGCAACATGCATAGTGGAATACGTAGAGTGCAAATGGTGCTAAATTCACTCTAATTTGAACAACCTCAGTGTGCAATATTGACAAAGCAGCATACTTAAACAAAGTTAGGATACCAGTAATTACATGGTTATTGCACAGATTCATCCCCAGATTGGATTATTCCAAAGAAACATTGCATTAGCTTTATGCACCCACATATGCTACTTGGAGCCCAAAGGGAAATTCCTCAAAAAGTGTGACCTCATAGATATTTTAAAAAGATCGAAAAAATTGATAAAGTTCATTGCATATCATTTCATTCGGAGAAGACAGTACAAAATTGCAAGCTACCGAAGTGGAATGTACATTATATTTAGTAAACATGGGCCTTTAAAATTGACAACGGACATTCAACAACCCAGGACACATGAATAATACGTGGTTGAGATCCTGAATATAACTGACACAACTCACATTTTATATCCTTTTAAGGAATTTTATACCAGATGCAGGTAACAAACTGTAAGGGGATCAGATTCAATCCCAGCAGTAGGATCAACTTCCTGATTCCATATTCCATGTTAAATAAGACTGGGTTTATTTCTTGGGGTACTCTCGGACACCACCTTATTGCGGCGATTTACCTGACTTAAGGCAATATCTCTGGTCAAACTTAGGGCCTAATTGGGAGTTCTGGCGGTCGGACCACCAGAACTCTAATACGATGGTGGGATGGTGGCTTCCAAGCTGGCGGTCTCCCCACCACCGTATTTCGATGTTTCCCCCCAGGCTGACTGGTGGAAACAATGCAACGGCATTGGCCTCAGCTTTCAGAGAGAGCTGAGGCTAATGCGCCTCACACAGCACACAAGAATGCTCACTGTCTGCCGTGGCAGACAGTGCACATTCTGAGTGTGCTGACAGAGGGAGCCGTGCACTGCCCACAACATGGTAGCGGGCAGTGCAGGGGCCCCCCGGTGGCACCAACTCTGCCTTTCTGACAGCCTTTTCATGGCGGGGACCCCACCATGAAAAGGCTGGTGGAATTGAAGGTTGTGTTTAGCAGGATAGTGCCAAAGTCGGCACTGCTTTTGCTGACCACGACTTTCACTGCCGCCAACCCGTTCTGCTCTCTGATCCTGGTGGTGGCAGCGATGTTGTGGCAGTCCAACAACCAGCATCATAATCTGGTGGTTGGACAACCAGGGGTGCTGCAGTTGGACCACAACAGCGAGAATGGCAGTCCTCAGGCCGTTATTTTGAGCAAAGAGCCCTTTATTAAGTTCTTCAAAGCGCCCTTAGGTATATTAGAGTCTATTTTCAAATCATTCCCACAAATTTCACTAGCCCACCCATAAGTTATGAAGAACACGTTATATTCTTCAAACTGAAAAATTTAGACCCCGTGAGCTGTCCGTAGCTTTCCCTTCTCGACAAACAGAAGAGAGTTTACTTACTGCAAGGCAGCAGCCAGGGACAAGGCAAAAGAAGATAATAAGCCAACTTCCAAGTGCATCACTTGGGAGGCTGCAAATGTATTCAAATTGCACAACTGATAAAAAATGTAACACTCAGACCCTCAAAAGAGTGCCAATAACTCATATCGACCACTTCACATGCGTATCACAAGAAGGGAGGGTTTTTGGCCCAATAAAACCATGCCCAAAATGGCTGCTCCCACATGTTTTTTTTAAATCTCATCAAGGCATTAGCCTGCGAGGAGGTCATGGTTATACAAAGTTTCATGTGATTCAAATCCTGCCCGTTCTTGGAACCAGTCATGATTCCTCTTTAATCTAAAACCATTCTTTTTAAAGATCAAAATCTTCTCTTTGGAAATATTGATCTTCAGAAATGGGCATCAGCACACTTTATCAATGCAGCAAGATAACATTGCAAGCCAATGGCTTTAATGCACTGCACCCTGTACTCACCAAAGTATGCCACTTGTGCAGCATTCACATGAGTACACCTCTCACTCTGCACCTGTAGATATTCCATTCATTCTGCAATCACACAGGCACATCACTCACCTCCTACCTGGCACTCTAAACTGTGCATCATGTCCTTATGCCCCTCCTACCACCACTCACCCTAAACATATCCTCTAGGCATTCACCATACCTCTTGCACTCACTGATTGTTCACCTTGAAGTCACCCACCATTCACTCACCTATGCCACTACACACAAACACCATTCACTCTTACCCTAAACACTACCCATACATTTCTCATTATGCACTTGCAAACCACTAAACACTACTCATGCAGACCTATCAATCTTTACTCTCCCACATATCACCGTCAACACCTCCTACCTTTCATCCTGCTACTCACATACCTCTCACTTTGATCGTGGATACTACTCACCCTACACCCATCCAACACTCTCCCAGCACTCACACACCATTTGTATATCGCTAATGAAAAAATAGTTTCAGAATGTACCAATGTGATATCAAGGACCCCTTTGGCACCCTAGAGTCATGTGTGCCAGTCCGTTATGGCTTACGAGAAAAGAGGCGTGGATTCCGTGCTGCGAAATAGGTGGAGGTGAGGCATCGGTTCAGTCCAGATGCAGGGGGAGAGGGTGCGGCATCGTCCATGATTCTTTGATTCCTTGTGACCCAATGGGGTAGCTGGTTCTGGTCCGTCAAGACATGATGTGTTGACTTCTCAATGACCCTGATGACGTTAGCGGAGTCACTGCAATGTTGGACTTGCATTGCAGGCCACAGTTGTTGCGTGCAGCAAGGTCCACAGAGGAGGAGCATGCGGCAGCATCACTGGCATCGCTGAAGTCATTTCCGGAGTAGCTGGAGTCCGGAATTAGCAAAAACCTAATAGTTGAAGACTTTGCTGTCCCGGAGACTTCAGAACAGCAGACATGTGCAATCCAAGCCCTTGGAGAGCACTTTGGGGGAAGGCAGAGTCCTTCCAGCACAGTCAGAGGCCAGCAGGGCAACAGCAGGACAGAGGTCCTTTGCACCAAGCAGTCCAGAGAGTCCTTTGGGCAGGCAGGTCTTCTGGCAGAGTTCAGCTTCAGGTCCAGAAGTGTCTGAGTTGGTGGGGCCAGAGACCCAGTTTATATACCCAAAAATGCCTTTGAAGTGGAGGAGACCTCAAAGAATGTTTTTGAAGTGCACAAGTTCCCCTTTCAGTGCAGTCCTGTCTGCCAGGTTCCAATAGGGGGTTTGGCAGTCCATTGTGTGAGGGCAGGCCACTAGTCTTTGAAATGTAAGTGTCAGGCCCTCCACCCTTCCAGCCCAGGAAGACCCATTCAATATACAGATGATTGTAGGTGTGACTGAGTGTCCTGTGTTTGTGGTTTTCTGGGTGAAATGCACAAGGGAGCTGTCAACCAGCCCAGCCCAGACGTTGATTTGAGACAGGCTGTAAGGCACAGATGGTTTCTAAGTGCAGAGAAATGCTCACTTTCTAAAAGTGGCATTTCTAAAATAGTAATTTTAAATTTGACCTCACCAATAAGCAGGATTTTCTATTACCATTCTGGCCATACTAAATAAGACCTGATTACCCCTTTCAGATCAGAATCTACCACTCAAAACAGTACTGATGCTAGTCTATGAAAGAAGCAGGCCTCACAGTAATGAAAAACCAATGTAGGAGTATTTCACTACCAGGACATATAAAAACCACATGTCCTGCCTTTTACCTACACTACCCCCTGCCCTATGGGTTACTTACAGCCTACCTTAGGGGTTACTTATATGTAGAAAAAGGGAAGTTTAAGTCTTGGCAAGTAGTTTTAAATGCCAAGTCGATGTGACAGTGAAACTGCACACACAGGCCTTGCAATGGGGGCTACTTACGTGGGTGACACAATCAGTACTGCAGGCTCACTAGTTAATTTACAAGCCCTGGGTACATGTAGTGCACTTTACTAGGGACTTATAAGTAAATCAAATATGCCAATTGGGGATGAACCATTGTTACTATGTTTAAAAGAGAATGCATATGCACTTTAGCACTGGTTAGCAGTGGTAAATTCCGCAGAGTCCTAAAACCTGCAAAAAGAGCATCAGAAGAGTGGAGGGAGGAAGGCTAAAAGTTGGGGGATGACCACCCCAAGGCTGTCAGGTCTAAAATAATATATGCATAACTTTATCATTATATCCATATATAGGTACATCAACACATCAATTAAATAATTTATATCAAAAATGGAAATCCCAGTATTTCTCCTGATCATTTTCTATCTGTGTCTCATGTTAAAATATTCATTTATCTATACCTACTTATGTGTAGTTAAATATCTATATATTTAAATATTTTCCTCCCACTGCAGAGAAAGTAAAAGTGAACTAATCTCCACAACACCCCATCAAACCACCACTCTGACTCATCCACACCTCTGTCAAAATATCCTCTACCTCCATTCTCTGACTCATCCCAAACCTCTTTTACTACTATGAA
Source organism: Pleurodeles waltl (assembly GCF_031143425.1). Classification (NCBI taxonomy): domain Eukaryota; kingdom Metazoa; phylum Chordata; class Amphibia; order Caudata; family Salamandridae; genus Pleurodeles; species Pleurodeles waltl. The sequence goes on along the minus strand of NC_090436.1, from coordinate 498,692,681 downwards.
CTTCCAAATAACACTTTCCAAACTCTCCCCTTCCTATGTATTCTTTATCCTGTTAGTCCAACTAACAGGCTTTCTGACTCATCTCAAACCTATTTTTCTACTATGAACTCCCAAATAGTCCTTTCTAAACTCTGCTTTCCTCAATACATCCTTTATCCTATTTATCCAACTAACAGACTCAAATGTCTACCACTCCAACCACTCCTAATAGTAATTAATATTTCACTCCACTAATCCATCACTTATCCACCTTTGAATGATAGAGTAGCTTACTACTCTTTGACAAGTGCTCGTCAGGGTAGTAAGTGCTATGTAGTATACAATTACAATGCGCAGAAACCCCTCTGAGGAGGATGACCAATCAATTGAAATACAGAGATTTAAATTCCTGTGCCATGAGCCCTAGGACAAACCCTTGCACTGTACAATTTTCATTTTATCAAAGAATGCAAGTTATTGATTCAATTGATTAGCAATGCCCGTTCATTGTTGTGTGCCCCCTGAATATTGGCTGGAGGGTGACAGTCAACTGTGTAACCATGGGATTACTGACCCATTCCATTAGTCTACCTGCCAGATAGCCCCAAACCAATTCTGCATGCAATGAAAGTCTTAGTCAAGCAAAATATTTAACAGCCATAGAGAGTGGCTCCTATGTAGGTCTAGTGTGCAGAAGCAAGACAAGTGAGTGTGTTAGTGTGATTTAACAGTGGACTGAGTAAGTACACTAAGGAGAGGGTAATAGAGTTGGAATTGAGTGAGAGGGTGAATGGTTGACAGGACAAGTGAAATAGAAAATGAGCAGGAACTTGCTGAATGTTTTAGTGGATGGGAGATTTAGTGGTTGAGAGTCAGTGGATGAGAATTAGTGAGTAAATAGGAGAGTCAATGAGTGTGTGTGGGTTAGCTGAGCGGGTTGGATAATTATTGTGGGTAAGTGAGTAAATGAGTTAGTGAGCGAGTGTTCTGGTCAGCGGGTCCATATATGACTATTTGCAGGTAAGTGACTAAGTGGGTAAGTGAATGTGTGAGCAATCAGGTGGACAAGTAGGTAGGTGAGAAAGAGTTTGCACACAATACAAGCATGAGATATATTGCCACTGACCAGAACAATTGTGATTTTTCTCCTGGTCTTGGCATCTCATGCACTGACGAAAAAGTCTGGCAATACTTTTTTTGTTAGTGGCCCATACTATCTATCAATTCTTTCAAAGCCAGTGGCAAGTAATAGGCCTTTGCAGAATGACAATTACTTCACCCCTTTTTTAGTATTTGAGGGTGTGGCACTGCACCTGGGACGCAATACTAGTGCCAGGCAGCAGAACTGTTTATATACTCCCCACAATGATGCTAGGAGTCTTGTAACACCTTCATACATATATAACCTTCCCATGGGCGCACCACGATCCCTCTGTGCAGACCAAGCAAGCACCTAGTGTGCGGAGAACAATGGGCAGACAGAAGTATTCAAGTACCACCACCTAAGGTCCCACTTAGCCATACATCTGAACTCATATACCCTTTCCATGAGCACACCACAATCCCTCTGTGCAGATCAAGCCTGCACATAGTGTGAGGAGAACAATGGGTAGAGAGCGAACGAATCAAATACCACCACATAAGGTCCCACTGAGCCCTACATCTGAACCAGCCATCTTCTATAACAGCACAAGCCCAGCCGTTGGTCAGGTGCTCTTAGTAAAATCATAATATGTGAGGATCAGCATGGGTGCAGTGCAACTGTAAAGAAAGAACCATTTTTACCAGGTAAAACAGGGCCTAGATGCCTTTCTGCACAGGATGGACTTGGCAGCTCCCTTCTGACTTCCCCTCTAATCCCATATAAATACCATCCTGAGGGAGATGGGGATTGATCGTAGGGTGCAGTGAGGGTTGGAAAGCCTCAGAGAGGTACGATGACAGCAAAGTGGGGATACTGAAGATGGGAAGGGTCGAAGAGGTGCAATGAGGGTGAGGCAGGGATAGTGAGTATGGGGTGGGATGAAGAATGGGACAGAGAACAAAATTGGCTTAAGAGGAGCGGTTTTACCCCAGCAGGGATGAGGATATTGACAAGTTCAGGGGCCTTCCTCCAATATTTGTAAACCCAGTAATGCCCAATAATGCCACCCCTTGTGGTACATTGATAATTGAGTACTGCAGAGTTAAAACACCAAGGGCCCTATGTACGACTGCCAGAAATAGCGACTCGCAATTTGTGTCAAACTGTGACTCATAATTTGGAAGTTGCTATTTCCAATGTTCATACAATTTCAGGAATCAAATTGCGACTTGTAAATGGGGCACATCACAGTTACCGAAAATGCAAACTGTGAGTCAGTAACCACCTGCAAAAATTGACTGTGGATCACAAATTGCGACCGCTGCTTTAAAAAGGGGAAAAACACTTCCTGGTGCACTGCAAGGACCTCTAGACAGGGAATGGTGTCCCTGGAAATTCCTGCAAAAGAGTAACAGCAAATGGTCCAGGCCAGCATCACAGGCCCACAGCACTGACTTCATTTGCACCACGAAGAACTATTGCCAGCCAACAGGGGAGCATAGCAGCAGTGGAGCACAAATGCAAAATACAATTCTCAGAGAGGGAACTGAACATCCTAACTGAAGAATGTTGTAACCATCATGAGGTGTTGTTTGAGAGGCTGTCACAGAGTATCACAGGGGGGCAGACAAGTGCAAAGTCTGGTGGGAGATTAAGATCCAGAGCAATGCCCTGGGAGTGGCTGACAGGTCAATCGAAGAAATAAAGAAGAGGTGGAATGACCTGTGCTCCAGGGCCAAGGAAAGGGCCAAGGACCAAGGAAAGGGTTGCAGCCTTACTACGTGATGTCCAGGGGACATGAGGAGGACCATCGAATGTGCCACCCCCTACAGCAGCAGGAGAGATGGTGGAAACACATTAGAGCCAGAGACTGCAGATTTAGGTCCCTGGACATATCTGCAACCCGACCAACCACTGGTAAGTGTAAATTTCCTTCTACTTTCACCTAGTACCAACACCATGCGGCCCACAAGCATGCGATACAGCCTCACACACATATGCCTGGATGGTCCTTGTAGATTAGAAAGTCACCACAACTGGTGCATTATGGTACATGTGGCTATGTACAGGTATAGGGCTGTTACTGTCAGGCAGCATTTGTCACTGAATCAAAACAAATGAGCCAGTGTCTCACACATACTTTTTATTCCATGTCCCCTTTCCCAAATAGACACACCTGGTGAAACACAAGAAGGCGAATGAGAAGAGGGAGAGGAGTAGTCCCAGTCTCAGCTGACGGAAGGGAAGGATGATGTGCTCATGAGTCCACCGGAACCTCCCTGGGCCATGATAGTGCAGCTTTAATTCCAACACATGCAGTTCAAATTGGGGGTCCAACAGTTCCACAACAAACACCTCGATGCATCCCTGTTACCAGGGTAAGGTGTCCTTGCCCAATGCAACAGGCTGAAAGGAAACAGCAGGCACTGCAGGCTCCATGCTCCATGCTCCTACACAGGCGCCAGCTAACAGTTTGAGTCTGGAAACATGGAACATGCCATGTTGAGGGTGTCTCAAAACAAACATGTGTGCATCATCAGCAAACAAATCTCTCAGGGGTTCAAAAACATCACCCAGCAGATGTCTGCTAACCAGGCAGACCTTGATACAAAATTGGATGCCATTAGTGGGTCACTTGACCAAATCTGCAGGGAGATGGCAGAGGGCAAACACCTATTAAGGCGCTGTGAGCACAGCCATGCAACAAGATTGGATGCCCTAACCAGGGCAATTAGCAAGATAGCCCAGGCAACAACACAGCACACTAGACACACACTGTCCCTGCAGGTGGAGATGGGCCACTTCAGGCGCAATGTGGCCAGTGGGCCGCATCAGATAACTGCAGCTGTAGGGGCAGTACAAACTGCCAGCATTGCCAGTGGTGCAACAGGTGAGGCATCAGAGAGCAAGGTGTCCAGCTTGAGCAGTGTGTCTGCTGCTGTGCTACGTGTCCTACGACGGAAAAGCAGCCACCAATCAGCACCTACAACATCTAGCACCCCACATGCCAGATGAGGAGAAAAAAAGTGACTTGAGACTGACAGTGTGTCTATGTTGATTTTTAATTTATATTTCCCCCTGCAATGACGTAACTGTACAACATGTGCAGACATGAATTACGTTGCACTCATGGACAGGGTGTCCATCCCTGTTGTTGCCAACACTGACATTAAAGTGTTGCCTTTTGGCATAGAATAGCAAAAGATGTTTTGGTTTTCTTGGAGGGTATTGGGTACATGTGGATTTCAAAATAATGGCTCGCTATGTGTTCCTCGCGCCTTCTCCCCTCTGCTGCTCTGCTTCCCTCGACTGGCTGTTGTATAGGTGGAGCTGGGTGATTGTCCTCATGATTTTGATCTGGATACCTCTACATGTAAAACACCCCTGCAGGCTATGTTATGAGATATTGCACAGCTTGCCACTATCTTGCACACTGTTTCAGGTGTATACTGCAAGGCTCCCACACTCTTGTGTAGACACTAAAAGCATGACTTCAGGAGGCCAAATGTACCTTCAGTCACAGTTCTTGTATGTCTATGTGCCATGTTGAAGCACCTTTCCTGGTGAGTGTTGAGATTCAAGTAGGGTGTCATGATCCCCTATGCAGGTCATATGCACTGTCACTTGAAGAAACACATATGTGGGTCAAACAACATAAAGTCCTAGGTATGTACAACTAAACATTTATGTGCACATCCATTCAAGTAGATATGAGTCCTTTGTCAAATTTGTCTCTTTCTAGTAACTGTGCCTGAATATATATGAGTCAGGCGTGCTCCCTGGGTATTTGGCTACAAGGTCTGTGATGATGTTCTGAGCAATGCACACAACTTGTATGTTCATGGAATGTGTGCTTTTAAGGTTCCTAACTATGTATTATAGATGGGATTGGGGATATAGGGGCACATGGGTTCCCACTATGCAGCTGATGAACTGTTGGAATTCCACTATCTGGTAGAATTGTGTTTTGGTATGCTGCATTTTCAGTTGTCCCTGGGCCAGCAGATGTGCTGATGTAAGTGCTGGAGCATGGCGTCTAGGAAGTTGTTGAAGAAACATTAAGAAACGTGACAGCACACTCTACAATACCCCTCCAGCCAATGCTATGACATGTTGGTAGCTACCACTGTCCAATAGGTGGGGGAGCACAGGACCCAGACATTGTTGGGATAGCATTGCTGCGCTGTGTTGTGCTTGCAAGGTGTGGTTTCAGGATGGCAATTAACTCAAGGATCACAATGCTACTCAGCCTGTACTGCTCAAATATCTCCTACTCTATCTTCTCAAACAGGGTCAGCCAGACACTGAAGTTCCTCTCCTGTCTCCGCCTCCTCTGTTCGTCACCCAGTATTCATCCCCCTCACCATCAGGTACAGTGCATCCATTCTGGGTGGTTCAGCATGCATTATGGGCCCTGTTTTTATAGGTTGGTTCATGCTTACACCTATTTTGGATTGGTGTTTAATTTGCGACTAACTGCAAACTGCGACTCGCATTTAGTTATTCACATTTTCGGACTGCTTTTTTTTCAACTTGCAAACCTCTCGCATCACAATTTTGGTTTTGCAACTGCTTTACGCATATCGTTTACAGACGGTTTTGCATTTGCAAACCAGATTGAGACTGGTTTGTGAGTTGCAAATCGGTCATACATTGGGCCCCAAAACCATTAATAAAGCGGAAGATCTTTAAAGCCCATAAAAGTCAAAGAGGTAATGACACATTAGCACCTCCTGCTGATTAATCATGCTGTAGGATCAGAAAGCCCAGTTCTTTCAATGGTGGAGGATGGTAGATTACTTTCCTGTTAAAACAGAGGAGTCAGAGTCGAAGTGGGGGGGCGGGTCAGGCAATGGTTCAGTCTCTGTAGCCAAGGGCAATGGAAGAGAAGCAAGGAACAGCAACTGGTCACAAACAGAGACCGCACGTGCACCTGGCTGGTGCTGGAAATTCTGGTGCACGTTGTAGTAAACAATTGGCTGGTGTTGCGACCATAAGTTGGTGTGGCAGTCATCGCACCCGACAAACTACATGTGTAGTATGGAAAGCGGTTGGCTTGCCCAACCTCTGCGCTCCGTAATTAAGCTTGAAAGGTATTTACAGTTTTCCAGCGCTGCTGATTGATTGGTGACCACTTCTTGCAGATGCTGCTGACTCCAATACCTTGTGGACTCGAGGCCATACAGTTGCAGCACTCGGCTTAATAAACATGCACCAGACAACACACTTGATTACTATTCAGCAATGGGTGCAAGGAACCATGCACCCCTTTGTTTATCTCCTCCGGCCGTGCCCAGCCTTCAGAATGAGAAATGACAAGATTTTATACTAGAAGCTAGGTAACACTCTACATCCTTCTCAAATTGTATTCAACTGCTATAGTTCTTTCAATGTCTTTCTTGATCAAACGTGGTCTCTCAGACTCTTGGGTGCAGATTGTACTTCTGACTTCCAGTGCCACTTTCACTCCTGCCTTCCATGCTGCTTACCTCTCGAGATCCCTTGCCTGCGGCATACTTGACTTTTCTCTTCTTTGAGTGGCGTCAGGTCACTAGCTACACCTCCAGGGGTGATAGGGCTTCCAGATGGAGCATCTCCTCTTGGTGATGTTGGCATGAGAAGATCATGTGGCCAGTGTCATCTTCTCTACTGATGGTTTCTCCTTGCTCATCAGCAGAATCTTATCTCCTTTTGAATAAAGACATGTTTCGCACCACAGTATGGTGTTATTGCAGTACGGTAACCATGGTGTTGTGGATTTTCAATACTCACCAGACTTCTAGTTCATAAGGGTATCTGTCTCGTATAATGACCTTGTCTCCCACTTGGAGGGATGGGGCCCTCGTCCCACGTCCCAAGCTGGTCTTATTGTTGGTGTTCTTCCTTTTCTCTGGAGTGGCCTGTACATCTAGCACTGCACACAGTCATTCTGGACCTTCTGGGATGCTGTCCCTCGCAGTTCCTTATAACATTAGGTTTGCCAAGGCACAGTTGGTAGTACAATGCAGGGTCTGCTGATAGGCCCTCAGGAATCAATACAGGCAGCTCTCCAGATCGTCGTCTTGATCGACGTCAATTGTAAGGGCTTGGTTTAGAGTTCTCATAAACCTTTCTGCCTCCCTGTTAGATTAATGTCACTGAGGGGTTATTTTCTGATGTTGGATGGCCAGAGGTAGTCTTGGAACTCCTGTACCTGGAACAGCGGAACATTGTCAGACTTATTTCTTCAGGTAGGCCCATCAGCGCAAATGTCTTCTTCAAGATAGTCTTTTCCTTAGAAAAAGCAGTTGACTGCACTATTTCCACAATTTAGAATTTCGGTGTGAAGGTCCATGAGAAACTTTCAAAGTCCATACTTATCTTGTACCTGGGCTTTAGGCTGGGTTCCTCAGTAGGCATAGGAGCAGGAGGTGGGTCCCCCATTGATGGCATATAAATGACAACTGTACACTTTTTCTTCCACTTGGGCATTCATACTTGAGAACCACAGTTTGCTGAGTAGCCTGGCTTTTGTTTTTACCATGCTTTGGTGTCTCTGATGGGCCAGGTCGATCACTCTTGCCAACAGACCCTGGGGCATCAATATTTGCGAGTCTCATAGCAGCAGGCATTCTGAGCTCTAGCTCAGCTCTTTGCACACCCTCCATAATTGTTGCCTTGCAGTTTGCTCGACATATGTTAGTGAAGTGGATCCATGAAAGAACCTCTACAATTGTCTCCAGGTGAGAGCCTCCTTCGCCCTTGTGTTAATTTCATCTTACTCTGTCACCTGTTGGATCTCCTGGAGGGTAAGTGGTTTTGGCAAAATTTGTGCACAATCATTTGTACAAAATTCTCAGCTCCACCATCCTCTTTCGTGCGCTGGTGATCTTCTGGTGAAGGGGGGGTACCTTGATGGGTAATCACCTGGGTTGTTGACCCCTGGTTGATACATTGTAGGAGGCTGGACTGGCTTGTAGTGAGTACCAAGGGGTACTTGCACCTTGCACCAGGCCCAGTTATCCCTTATTAGTGTATAGGGTGTCTAGCAGCTTAGGCTGATAGATAATGGTAGCTTAGCAGAGCAGCTTAGGCTGAACTAGGAGACGTGTGAAGCTACTACAGTACCACTTAGTGTCATATGCACAATATCATAAGAAAACACAATACACAGTTATACTAAAAATAAAGGTACTTTATTTTTATGACAATATGCCAAAGTATCTTAGAGTGTACCCTCAGTGAGAGGATAGGAAATATACACAAGATATATATACACAATAGCAAAAATATGCAGTATAGTCTTAGAAAACAGTGCAAACAATGTATAGTTACAATAGGATGCAATGGGGAAACATAGGGATAGGGGCAACACAAACCATATACTCCAAAAGTGGAATGTGAACCACGAATGGACCCCAAACCTATGTGACCTTGTAGAGGGTCGCTGGGACTATTAGAAAATAGTGAGAGTTAGAAAAATAACCCTCCCCAAGACCCTGAAAAGTGAGTGCAAAGTGCACCAAAGTTCCCCTAAGGACAAAATAGTCGTGTTAGAGGGAAAATGCAAGGAAAACACAAATCAGCAATGCAACAACGATGGATTCCTGACTGAGGGTACCTGTGGAACAAGGGGACCAAGTCCAAAAGTCACAAGCAACTCGGAGATGGGCAGATGCCCAAGAAATGCCAGCGGTTGGTGCAAAGAAGCTCTTACTAGGCTGAAGAACTGTGAATACTGCAGGAACGACAAGGGCTAGAGACTTCCCCTTTGGAGGAGGGATCCACCACGCCTTGGAGAGTCGTGCAGAAGTGTTTTCCCGCCGGATGGACGCCAACAAGCCTTGCTACACGCAAATCGTGCGTTTGGCGTTTTTGGACGCTGCTGGGGCTCAGGAGGGACCAGAAGGTCGCAAATTGGACCTGCAGAGAGAGGGGACGTCGAGCAAGACAAAGAGCCCTCACTGAAGCAGGTAGCACCCGGAGAAGTGCCAGAAACAGGCACTACGAGGATGCGTGAAACGGTGCTCGCCGAAGTTGCACAAAGGAGTCCCACGTCGCCGGAGACCAACTTAGAAAGTCGTGCAATGCAGGTTAGAGTGCCGTGGACCCAGGCTTGGCTGTGCACGAAGGATTTCCGCCGGAAGTGCACAGGGGCCGGAGAAGCTTGCAAAGTCGCGGTTCCCAGCAATGCAGCCCAGCGAGGTGAGGCAAGGACTTACCTCCACCAAACTTGGGCTGAAGAGTCACTGGACTGTGGGGGTCACTTGGACGGTGTCGCTGGATTCGAGGGACCTCGCTCGTCGTGCTGAGAGGAGACCCAAGGGACCGGAGATGCAGCTTTTTGGTGCCTGCGGTTGCAGGGGGAAGATTCCGTCGACCCACGGGAGATTTCTTCGGAGCTTCTGGTGCAGAGAGGAGGCAGACTACCCCCACAGCATGCACAAGCAGGAAAACAGTCGAGAAGGCGGCAGGATCAGCGTTACAGAGTTGCAGTAGTCGTCTTTGCTACTATGTTGCAGGTTTGCAGGCTTCCAGCGCGGTCAGCGGTCGATTCCTTATCAGAAGGTGAAGAGGGAGATGCAGAGGAACTCGGCTGAGCTCATGCATTCGTTATCTACAGTTTCCCCAGAGACAGAGACCCTAAATAGCCAGAAAAGAGGGTTTGGCTACCTAGGAGAGAGGAAAGGCTACTAACACCTGAAGGAGCCTATCACAAGGAGTCTCTGACATCACCTGGTGGCACTGGCCACTCAGAGCAGTCCAGTGTGCCAGCAGCACCTCTGTTTCCAAGATGGCAGAGGTCTGGAGCACACTGTAGGAGCTCTGGACACCTCCCAGGGGAGGTGCAGGTCAGGGGAGTGGTCACTCCCCTTTCCTTTGTCCAGTTTCGCGCCAGAGCAGGGGCTAAGGGGTCCCTGAACCGGTGTAGACTGGCTTATGCAGAATTGGGCACCTCTGTGCCCAACAAAGCATTTCCAGAGGCTGGGGGAGGCTACTCCTCCCCTGCCTTCACACCATTTTCCAAAGGGAGAGGGTGTCACACCCTCTCTCAGAGGAAGTTCTTTGTTCTGCCATCCTGGGCCAGGCCTGGCTGGACCCCAGGAGGGCAGATGCCTGTCTGAGGGGTTGGCAGCAGCAGCAGCTGCAGTGAAACCCCAGGAAGGGCAGTTTGGCAGTACCAGGGTCTGTGCTACAGACCACTGGGATCATGGGATTGTGCCAACTATGCTAGGATGGCATAGAGGGGGCAATTCCATGATCATAGACATGTTACATGGCCATATTCGGAGTTACCATTGTGAAGCTACATATAGGTAGTGACCTATATGTAGTGCACGCGTGTAATGGTGTCCCCGCACTCACAAAGTTCAGGGAATTGGCTCTGAACAATGTGGGGGCACCTTGGCTAGTGCCAGGGTGCCCTCACACTAAGTAACTTTGCACCTAACCTTTACCAGGTAAAGGTTAGACATATAGGTGACTTATAAGTTACTTAAGTGCAGTGTAAAATGGCTGTGAAATAACGTGGACGTTATTTCACTCAGGCTGCAGTGGCAGGCCTGTGTAAGAATTGTCAGAGCTCCCTATGGGTGGCAAAAGAAATGCTGCAGCCCATAGGGATCTCCTGGAACCCCAATACCCTTGGTACCTCAGTACCATATACTATGGAATTATAAGGGTGTTCCAGTAAGCCAATGCAAATTGGTAAAAATGGTCACTAGCCTGTTAGTGACAATTTGAAAGTAATGAGAGAGCATAACCACTGAGGTTCTGGTTAGCAGAGCCTCAGTGAGACAGTTAGGCACCACACAGGGAACATATACATGCACACCTATGAGCACTGGGGCCCTGTGTGACAGGGTCCCAGTGACACATACATATAGGCCACAAACCTATGAGCACTGGGGTCCTGACCAGCAGGATCCCAGTGACACATAACAAACATACTGAAACCATAGTGTTTTCACTATGAGCACTGAGGTCTGGCTATCAGGATCCCAGTGAGACAGTGAAAACAGTGACAAACACCCTGACATACACTCACAAACAGGCCAAAAGTGGGGGTAACAAGGCTAGAAAGAGGCTACCTTCTCACACAACCCCCCCCCCAAACGAAGGACAATAAGGCTAACCTTGGCCAGTTGAGACTTTATTGTCTAAGTGGTGATAAGTAGAGAGTAGCTCTGCAATAGACTGGTTACTCCCTTTATCATCCACTATATGGTTACTTCCCTGTGGGGATGTAAACCACCCTGTTTGAAGTTTTTTAGCTAGCCAACAATGTGAAGATGTATTTTCAGAGTTTCTATCAGTAAGTTTTAGTTTAGAGCAGTGGGAATTATCCACTGAACCTATTTGTAATGATGGAAATGCCAGACAGGGATGCTGTCTCAGTAAAGCCATAGCTGGGCAACAACTTTGTCCATTTGGCTGGAAGAGAGAACAGGGATGCTGTTTCTCTTGAGTTGGAGCAGGGCAGGGATGCTGTCCTATCAGCTCCACACTAGGGCAGGGATGCTGTCCTAAGTGTTGTGAGGCAGTGCAGAGTTTCAACACTAAAGTTTCTCTGGGAGGGTTGGAGGGATGCTCCATGTTAACTAAAATGGTGCTCTTTTTCTCACCAATGTTAGTTATCCCACAGAGAGGTACTTCCACCTCAGGGAGTACAGTTTTGCCAACTGATGATTCCCTTGGAACAGGTGCCACCCCAGGAGAGGTTTCTCCCACCACAGGAATGGTATCCTGAATGGTAGGGTGGTTAGGGGATACTGTGATACCCTTTTTACCTGTTGATGGAGAGGGATCCTGAGTTTTCAGGCCTTCTCTCCTTTGCTTTTTCATTTCACTTGAAATGAGAGGGAACAATTCCTCAGGGATGCCCAGCATGGCTGCATGGGCATAAAACTCTACATCAGCCCAACCTGAGGCCTCTAGGTCATTACCTAAGAGACAGTCTACAGGTAAGCTAGGTGATACCACCACCTGCTTAGGGCCAGTAACTCCACACCAACTAAACTGAATTATAGCTAAGGGAAGAAACTTAGTGGAGTTATGGACATCAATAATCTTATACTGTTGTCCAATGATGTGTTGATCAGGGTGCACTAGGTTGTCAGTCACCAAAGTGAAACTGGCACCTGTGTCCCTGTAGGCCAAGGCCTCAACACCATTTATTGAAACTGTCTGCCTGTACTTATCCATTGTAAGGGGACAAGCAGCCAGTGTGGCAAGGCCAATGCCACTAGGTGTGACAGAAACTGTCTTGGGACTGATGACATCAGTTTCCACTATGGACCCATAAGTGAACCCAACTACACCCTTTGCTTGACTGTTGCCTGCAGTCCCACCACTAGTACCACTACTGCTAGGGGCACTAGAGCTTGATGTATTAGTGGTGGTAGGCTCAGGGGGTTTACCTGGACAGGACTTATCCCCTGGCCTATGGCCTCTATTTTTACACACAAAGCACCAAGGCTTTTTAATGTGTGCAGGTTGGGAAGAAGAGGAAGAATTTGTTTTATCCCCACCCTCTGAAGAGTGTTTAAGATTTGAAGTGGGATCTTTGGTTTTACCCTTATCCCCATGCTTATCTTGAGATTTTTCACCATCTTTCTTCTTATTGCCATCTTTGTCACCCCCTGTATGAACTTTTCTGTTCACCCTTGTTCTGACCCATTTGTCTGCCTTCTTTCCCAATTCTTGGGGAGAGGTCAGATCAGAGTCTACCAGGTACTGGTGCAACAAATCAGACACACAATTATTAAGTATATGCTCTCTCAGGATTGTGTTATACAGGCTTTCATAATCAGTAACTTTACTGCCATGTAACCACCCCTCCAAGGCCTTCACTGCCTGGTCAATGAAATCAACCCAGTCTTGTGAAGACTCCTTTTTGGTATCTCTGAACTTTATCCTGTACTGTTCAGTGGTTAAGCCATAACCATCCAGGAGTGCATTCTTAAGAACTTGGAAATTGTTAGCATCATTTTCTTTTACAGTAAGGAGCCTATCCCTACCTTTTCCAGTAAATGATAGCCATAGGATAGCAGCCCACTGCTTTTGAGGGACATCCTGTACAGCACAGGCCCTCTCAAGTGCAGCAAACCACTTGTTAATGTCATCCCCCTCCTTGTAAGGGGGAACTATCTTATGCAGATTCCTGGAATCATGCTCTTTTGCAGGATGACTATGGGGAATACTGCTGCTGCCACCATGGGTTTCTAAACCCAACTTCTGTCTTTCCCTCTCTACTTCTAAAGACTGTCTATCCAAATCCAGCTGTTGCTTCTTGAGCTTCAGTCTGGTTTGCTCCACTCTCAATCTATTGAGCTCCCTTTCTAACAATCTGTCATCAGGGTGGGTGGGAGGGACATTTCTAGATACAGAGGTATGATGGGAATGAACAGAAGGAGACCTGTCCCTTACCAAGGGCACCCTAACAGCTTGGCTACCAGCATAATGTGAGAGCACATCATCAGTATGATGTGATTCAACCTCTGTACCAACTATGCTAGACTGTCTAGTAATGGGCAGGCTGAGAAGTTTCTTTCCTGAACCTTTTCCTGGGGGAGTCCCTGGATCAGATTGAGAACCATTAGCTACTTTTTCTACAGATTGGGCACTTATGGCCTAATCCTGTACTCTAAGCATATTAATTAACAGTTCTAAGGAAGGATTCTTCCCTACACTCAAACCTCTCTCTATGCAGAGACTCCTTGCTCCTTTCCAGCTAAGGTGATCATATGCAAGTTTGGACAGTTCAACTTTTTGGCCTGTGCCAGACATTTTTAGAGAGAGTTAAAGTGATAGACAAAGAGAAAAAAGTTTTCAGAACTTTTTGGAAAGACAGAAAAAACTTTTTAAACTTTTAAGAACTTTTTGAAAGTTTAGAAGTACTTTTCAGCACTTAGAAAAGAGTGAAAAGAGGAAATGCAAAACTTTTTGGCTATGTGTATATACACTGACCTTGTTTTGTATATTTTTCTCTTATGAAAAGTACAATGACAAGAGTGGTAAGTAGTCTCAAAGCACTTATCCCACCACTGCACAACCAATGTAGGAGGCTGGACTGGCTTGTAGTGAGTACCAAGGGGTACTTGCACCTTGCACCAGGCCCAGTTATCCCTTATTAGTGTATAGGGTGTCTAGCAGCTTAGGCTGATAGATAATGGTAGCTTAGCAGAGCAGCTTAGGCTGAACTAGGAGACGTGTGAAGCTACTACAGTACCACTTAGTGTCATATGCACAATATCATAAGAAAACACAATACACAGTTATACTAAAAATAAAGGTACTTTATTTTTATGACAATATGCCAAAGTATCTTAGAGTGTACCCTCAGTGAGAGGATAGGAAATATACACAAGATATATATACACAATAGCAAAAATATGCAGTATAGTCTTAGAAAACAGTGCAAACAATGTATAGTTACAATAGGATGCAATGGGGAAACATAGGGATAGGGGCAACACAAACCATATACTCCAAAAGTGGAATGTGAACCACGAATGGACCCCAAACCTATGTGACCTTGTAGAGGGTCGCTGGGACTATTAGAAAATAGTGAGAGTTAGAAAAATAACCCTCCCCAAGACCCTGAAAAGTGAGTGCAAAGTGCACCAAAGTTCCCCTAAGGACAAAATAGTCGTGTTAGAGGGAAAATGCAAGGAAAACACAAATCAGCAATGCAACAATGATGGATTCCTGACTGAGGGTACCTGTGGAACAAGGGGACCAAGTCCAAAAGTCACAAGCAACTCGGAGATGGGCAGATGCCCAAGAAATGCCAGCGGTTGGTGCAAAGAAGCTCTTACTAGGCTGAAGAACTGTGAATACTGCAGGAACGACAAGGGCTAGAGACTTCCCCTTTGGAGGATGGATCCCCCACGCCTTGGAGAGTCGTGCAGAAGTGTTTTCCCGCCGGATGGACGCCAACAAGCCTTGCTACACGCAAATCGTGCGTTTGGTGTTTTTGGACGCTGCTGGGGCCCAGGAGGGACCAGAAGGTCGCAAATTGGACCTGCAGAGAGAAGGGACGTCGAGCAAGACAAAGAGCCCTCACTGAAGCAGATAGCTCCCGGAGAAGTGCCAGAAACAGGCACTACGAGCATGCGTGAAACGGTGCTCGCCGAAGTTGCACAAAGGAGTCCCACGTCGCCGGAGACCAACTTAGAAAGTCGTGCAATGCAGGTTAGAGTGCCGTGGACCCAGGCTTGGCTGTGCACGAAGGATTTCCGCCGGAAGTGCACAGGGGCCGGAGAAGCTTGCAAAGTCGCGGTTCCCAGCAATGCAGCCCAGCGAGGTGAGGCAAGGACTTACCTCCACCAAACTTGGGCTGAAGAGTCACTGGACTGTGGGGGTCACTTGGACGGTGTCGCTGGATTCGAGGGACCTCGCTCGTCGTGCTGAGAGGAGACCCAAGGGACCGGAGATGCAGCTTTTTGGTGCCTGCGGTTGCAGGGGGAAGATTCCGTCGACCCACGGGAGATTTCTTCGGAGCTTCTGGTGCAGAGAGGAGGCAGACTACCCCCACAGCATGCACAAGCAGGAAAACAGTCGAGAAGGCGGCAGGATCAGCGTTACAGAGTTGCAGTAGTCGTCTTTGCTACTATGTTGCAGGTTTGCAGGCTTCCAGCGCGGTCAGCGGTCGATTCCTTATCAGAAGGTGAAGAGGGAGATGCAGAGGAACTCGGCTGAGCTCATGCATTCGTTATCTACAGTTTCCCCAGAGACAGAGACCCTAAATAGCCAGAAAAGAGGGTTTGGCTACCTAGGAGAGAGGAAAGGCTACTAACACCTGAAGGAGCCTATCACAAGGAGTCTCTGACGTCACCTGGTGGCACTGGCCACTCAGAGCAGTCCAGTGTGCCAGCAGCACCTCTGTTTCCAAGATGGCAGAGGTCTGGAGCACACTGGAGGAGCTCTGGACACCTCCCAGGGGAGGTGCAGGTCAGGGGAGTGGTCACTCCCCTTTCCTTTGTCCAGTTTCGCGCCAGAGCAGGGGCTAAGGGGTCCCTGAACCGGTGTAGACTGGCTTATGCAGAATTGGGCACCTCTGTGCCCAACAAAGCATTTCCAGAGGCTGGGGGAGGCTACTCCTCCCCTGCCTTCACACCATTTTCCAAAGGGAGAGGGTGTCACACCCTCTCTCAGAGGAAGTTCTTTGTTCTGCCATCCTGGGCCAGGCCTGGCTGGACCCCAGGAGGGCAGATGCCTGTCTGAGGGGTTGGCAGCAGCAGCAGCTGCAGTGAAACCCCAGGAAGGGCAGTTTGGCAGTACCAGGGTCTGTGCTACAGACCACTGGGATCATGGGATTGTGCCAACTATGCTAGGATGGCATAGAGGGGGCAATTCCATGATCATAGACATGTTACATGGCCATATTCGGAGTTACCATTGTGAAGCTACATATAGGTAGTGACCTATATGTAGTGCACGCGTGTAATGGTGTCCCCGCACTCACAAAGTTCAGGGAATTGGCTCTGAACAATGTGGGGGCACCTTGGCTAGTGCCAGGGTGCCCTCACACTAAGTAACTTTGCACCTAACCTTTACCAGGTAAAGGTTAGACATATAGGTGACTTATAAGTTACTTAAGTGCAGTGTAAAATGGCTGTGAAATAACGTGGACGTTATTTCACTCAGGCTGCAGTGGCAGGCCTGTGTAAGAATTGTCAGAGCTCCCTATGGGTGGCAAAAGAAATGCTGCAGCCCATAGGGATCTCCTGGAACCCCAATACCCTTGGTACCTCAGTACCATATACTATGGAATTATAAGGGTGTTCCAGTAAGCCAATGTAAATTGGTAAAAATGGTCACTAGCCTGTTAGTGACAATTTGAAAGTAATGAGAGAGCATAACCACTGAGGTTCTGGTTAGCAGAGCCTCAGTGAGACAGTTAGGCACCACACAGGGAACATATACATGCACACCTATGAGCACTGGGGCCCTGTGTGACAGGGTCCCAGTGACACATACATATAGGCCACAAACCTATGAGCACTGGGGTCCTGACCAGCAGGATCCCAGTGACACATAACAAACATACTGAAACCATAGTGTTTTCACTATGAGCACTGAGGTCTGGCTATCAGGATCCCAGTGAGACAGTGAAAACAGTGACAAACACCCTGACATACACTCACAAACAGGCCAAAAGTGGGGGTAACAAGGCTAGAAAGAGGCTACCTTCTCACATACATGACTTCAAAAGAGAAGGGTTGCAGCTGCACAGCCCACCTCTTGATCCTTGGGCCCCATATGGGCTGACCCAGTGAATCTTGGTATGAATGACTATTATCTGCAACCTTCAAAAAAGAAAGGGGATCGGAGGCTTAATGGTCCAGTGCAAACCCTCCAGTGAATATAGTTATATAATACAGTACACTGTTCCAAGAAAGATAAAGAGAAAAAAGAATACTAGGGAGTCCTAATTAATAGGAGCAAGAGTCCTCACACACCCTACTGGGTGTCATGCTTCATCATCGGACGGCTCCTCGTCAGACCGGCACTGCAATGTCTGACGGGCTCCCCCCAAAGGGGGGCTCTTTGCCGGAGATCTTTTTATCGATGATGCCACAGAACCCAATTGTGGGTCCAAAGGGAGAGAGGAGAGATCAATAGAGAATAAAATTGGCTCAGAACCCTCACTAAATATTCATTTATTCATTGCTATAGGGTAGTGGCCAAGATTTAAAATAACAAGGGAGTGAAATAGAGATAATGCTCAAACACTCACTAAAAAATAGATAAAACGTGGAGGAAGTCAGTAGTTACCTGACATTCCTCAAGATGAGGTCGACATGTTTCGCGTCTCTTTCGGTCCACAGGGATCCGATGACGCTTCTTCAGGACCTAGTATATCATTACACTTCTCCAATAAAAAAACAAAAAATATATAATATATAGACTCCTGCACTCTGTTGCTCACAGTCAAGACGTCAACAGTCACTTACACAAGTTCACTTTAACCCGGACTTGCTGTTCCTATTAGTCACCCTAGAGATATGAAGAGAAGAGGTTAATACTTCATAGCTTCTTCATCAACAGTTCACTGTCATAATGATGGCCCAATCAAATCGATCAAGCAAAAAATAAAAGTGGTAAACTGTGCAACACAAAGTGGTAAAGTGGATGGTAGCAACCCATGCTAAATATGTGCAGGAGAGCTTACCATCCCAAATCAAGAACGGGCTTCATGGGATCACGCAGGCCTGTAGCCAGGTATACAACAACTCTGGTCATGAAATAAACAGAGACACAAACAAAAAGACACACACCTCTGTTATCATATAATTAGGAACTTAATTCACATTAAAGCAGAGAGTGTTCTAAAGCTAAAAAATAGCTCATTAGATCAATCACACTTCAACTGATAGAAAACACACTGATGCAGTCGTTAGTATTGATAATAATCATATAACACATAAGGTCACTCAACAGCCACAACCTGATGTGTATGAAGATAGTTTAAAAAAAAAGTGAGAATCCTCACTCGGACACAGGAAGTGATAAGCAATAACGTTAAGGAAATGCAATGTTCTGGAAAATGCACTAAAGTTCCCAAAGTTGCATATCAAAAATCAGTTCATCTGTAGGTCACGGAAGAGATGTAGTAATATGATAGTTTAGGAGAGTTCGGTTTGTGATCCGAACCCTGGGTATCTCCCAATCACACTCACAAATCATCGGGCATATAGAACACGGATCCCGAGCTTCTGGGATCCGTGCCGTTAATTCCTCTTGCATATAGTGAAAAATAAAGGGAGAATAACATATCATCAGGTAAATAGAACAATGGTCCCGAACTTCAGGATCAGTGTAAACTCGAAGCGAGAGCGGAACACTCGAAAAGGACAAAACGTGGACACCGACAAGCCGATGGCACTTACTTGCAGTAAACCGGTGTGGGATATGTCACCTACCCCTTGCTGCTCTCCCTTCATGGACGTACAAGGGAGCCGCGCATCAGGGGGTATATATACCACGCGTTCAAAGCGCTCGAACAGCATTTGCTGTTCTCGTTGCTTAGCAACTCGAACACACGCGGCAGGCTAAAGCCGTAGCGTGTAATAATAGAAATGTAGAAAGGAACTTCGGATTCCATTGCTACCACGAAAAAATACGGTGGCCATTTTAAGCTGATGTTCAGTCTAATGTAATTCAAAAGTCAACGGTCACCCAATACGTCTATATAAATTACAAGAGTTGAAAAACAAGGTAATTTGTGATTTCGAGTATGTCAGTCATCGAAAATAGTGTAAAAATTAGTAAACCAACAAAATTATGTACTGTCATTCGGCTCCCACGGTAATCCTGATTTGGATGATAAACGCTCAAACATCAGCCCTGGTAAGTCAACAAAAAGGGTTGTCACTGGAGGTGGGTAGCTGTCAGGCCACAAGAGTGCCTAAAGGGAGAGGTTAAACCAAGGTATGTCATCATTTAACCCTTGACGATGAGTGTTAAGTCTATAAACCCAGCGCTGTTCAAGTTCAAAGAGAGGGCGGGTCTCTTTCTGTGCACAGGTCTGTAGTACAACCCACCACATGTCATCTGGAGTATGATTAGCTTCTATAAAATGAATACTAAGTTTGGTTGTGGCTCGTCCACAACAAATGTTGCTGCGGTGTTCATTTATCCTCACTTTGACTGCTCTTGTAGTCATCCCTACATACCGCAAGTTGCAAGGGCAGGTAATCAAATAAATGCAATTGCGAGTATTGCAATTGGTATGTTTCATCAATCGCCATGTCAGTATAGGTTCTAAATCAAGGATATCTGTCCGTTTAGTGAGTGAACACACATTACAGTTTCCACACGGAAAATGGCCCTTAACTAAGGGAAGATCCCACAGGGACCTTTGTCTGGTTGAGGTAATGAGAGATCTCGGTCGAGTGTGTACCAACATTTCTTTAATGTTGGTGGTCCTTTTGAAAGCAAAGAGTGGTTTTGAGATATTCTCACCTCCACTGCAAAGAACAGCCCATCTTTTGTTGATTATCTTCTTGACAGTATTTGATAATGCCGTAAATGTAGATACGCAAGTCAATTTCGTTTCTGAAGATTTAGGGGTCAACTGTAACAATGCATCCCTATCACTATACTTAGCTGGTTTGTAGGCCGTATTTATCACTCTGTTTGGATAGTGGCGGTCATGCAATTTGATCTGAAGGTCAGCAGCTTGAGTATCAAATGAATTCAAATTGCTGCAGTTTCGTCGTAGGCACAAAAACTGCCCATACGGTAAATTGTCTCTGAGTGCTTTGGGGTGATGGCTGTCATACAGCAATAAGCTGTTACGGTCTGTAACTTTATGATAAGTACAAGTCTTTAGTTTACCTTCCTCAATACTAATCACCAAGTCTAAAAATTGAATCTCGGTGGTAGAGACCGTCGATGTGAAATTCGAAAAGGGGTCCAAACCATTAACCCATGTTGTGAAATTGTCTACTTCTGAGATAGGCCCATGCCAGATAACCAAAATGTCGTCTTTGTACCGACGCCATAATTTGATGTTGTCAAAAAAAGGGTTGGAGTCTGGCAAAATAAAACGTTTCTCAAAGTCGCACATATACATACATGCTAGACTTGGGGCAAAGGTACTGCCCATTGAAGTGCCTCGAATCTGGTGGAAGAGCTTGTCTTCAAATTGAAAAAAGTTTCTTGTCATGGCTAAGCTAGCACAATGCATTATGAAATGAACCGGAGTTGCTGAATCCACTCTAGCAGACAGGAGGGATGTCTCAACTACCTTTAGTGTGGCTTCTTGCGGAATGTTAGTATATAATGCCTCAACATCAAGGGTGATGAGGGCATGCACGTTAACTGTAGAGTTAATAGATTCAATGAGATTGAGGACATCTTTTGTGTCCCTCAGGTAAGTCATTGATTGTTATACAAGAGGCCGTAGGAAGTGATCACAAAAGGTAGATAAGGGTTCTAGGACAGATCCAATTCCTGAAACTATGGGGTGACCTGGAGGCGGTGACCTGCCTTTATGAATCTTCGGGAGACAGTAGAAGTACGGAGTGAGAGGATTCACAGTATCCAGAAATTCTGCTTCTTTCTGTGATATCCAGGAGTTCCCACAGGCTTCCTTTATCATCCCTCGGATCTCGGTTTGTAATCTGACTGTGGGATCCTGGTCAATCTAAGAGTAGTAGGTAGAGTCATCCAAGAGACGTAAGCATTCCTGTCTGTAATCTTCTGTATTCATAACAACTATAGCCCCACCCTTATCCGCTGGTTTTATGATAATGCTTGTGTCAGCTGCTAGATCTCTGAGGGCATCACTCTCGACTTTGGGTATATTAACAAACTTGTGTTTGGGTCGTATTTTAGTTATGTCAGTGGTGACTGCTTTCTCAAATGCCAAAAGCTCGCAAGGCATTGAAGATGAGGGTGGCATGAATTTGGAAGGTTTTTTCAGACCGGAGTCTGAAGGTAAATTGTCAATAGGTTTATCTTTAAAGAAGAATTGCAGTCTGATTTATCTGTAAAACTGCGAGAGTTCACATTGTAACTGAAAAAGGTCATCTTTAGGAGTGGGAACAAAGCCCAGAACTCTATTCAGAGCCCTCATTTCATCAAGAGAGAGAGGTCTCGAGGACAAATTGACCACTAAGTCTTTGTTTGTTGGACCTTGCCCTGGCTCCGTGTGACCATCTGTGGTTCTTCCTGGGACCAGTGGACTCTCCTGCCACTTCCTCGCCTTCTGCCTCTTCCTCTGCCCCTGCCGTGGCCTAAAAAAATATGATATATTTTTTGTTTTTTTATTGGAGAAGTGTAATGATATACTAGGTCCTGAAGAAGCGTCATAGGATCCCTGTGGACCGAAAGAGACGCGAAACATGTCGACCTCATCTTGAGGAATGGCAGGTAACTGCTGACTTCCTCCACGCTTTATCTATTTTTTAGTGAGTGTTTGAGCATTATCTCTATTTCACTCCCTTGTTATTTTTAATCTTGGCCACTACCCTACAGCAATGAATAAATGAATATTTAGTGAGGGTCCTGAGCCAATTTTATTCTCTTTCGATCTCTCCTCTCTCCCTTCGGACCCACAATTGGGTTCTGTGGCATCATCGATAAAAAGATATGCGGCAAAGAGACCCCCATTTGGGGGGAGCCCGTCAGACATTGCAGCGCCGGTCTGACGAGGAGCCGCCCGATGATGAAGCATGACACCCAATAGGGTGTGTGAGGACTCTTGCTCCTATTAATTATGACTCCCTAGTATTCTTTTTTCTCTTTATCTTTCTTGGAACAGTGTACTGTATTATATAACTATTATCTGAAACCTCCAAGAATGGCCACCCACACAAATACAAATGAAAAAGGTGGCACAACCATCTGATGCCCAAGGCTTCTTTCTTGATTTGAGCATATCAGGTCTCAGTGTCTGAGAGTGCTTGGCTGGCATAAGCAACTGGGACCACACTCTACTGGGCTGGCGTAGACTACAGTAGAAATATGCAATGGTTGAATCTCAACGAGAGCTTCTTTGATATCCTGGAATGCTGTCTTGGCCTTTGGGCCCCACTCCCACAGAGCGTTTGCCTTGGTCAGTGTCCAGAGCAGCTCTGATAGTGTGGCCAGGTTGGGGAGGAATCTTCCACAATATGTTGCCATCCCCAGAAAACTCATCTGGGGGTATTGATGCATTGCTGATAGCATTTGCTTTCTTGGAGCCCACCTTCAGGCCATCACAAGGGAATAAATCAATGGAGTTCTAATAGAACAAATACTTCCGCTAATGTAATGTCAGGCCACAGTCTAACAGTTGTCGAAAGGTGGCCATTAGGCTCATGGAATACTCCAATCAGTCTTGAGAGGGTCTCTCTGATGGTATTTTGGAACATCTCTGCGGCTGAAGAGATGCCAAAATTTAGCCAGCGGTATCGCCTGTGGTCCACAAGTGTGGAAAACACTGTGATGTATCATCTGGCTGGGTCAAGCTTTAGCTGATGATATCCAGCTTTGATAACCATTTTGTGCCATTCAGGTCTATCACAATGTCAGTCATGGTTGGCATGATGTAGCATACCTTTCTAATGGCCTGATTTGGTGTCTCCAAGCCACACACAGCCAGATTGCTCATGGCTGTTTCGGTTCTGATGTGATGTCCAACAGTGACACCCAGTGTGTGGAGCCCATCACATTCTCAATTACCCCTTTCTATTCTGGGCCCCACAGTTCTTGTTCCACTTGTGGCCACAGGTGGAGGGGAATTCTCTGGTGGCGCAGGGCCATCAGTCTCACTGAGTCATCGATATGAAGTTTGATCTGTTCTCCTTTCAACTTCCAGAGGCAGGTGAATAGTGGGTGAAACAGGGAATCCGCATGTGACCCATGTACATGTTTGTTATAGAACACTAGCTCCAGATCTTCTGCCTTGTGGCATCCTAGCAACATGCGGGTAGTGATTTCTGTGATGTGAAGCTTTGCACGGGTTGTGGAGCCTTCACTTTTAAAGTCGACTTCTATCATTCCCTCAAAAGGCAGGGAGCTCAGTGGCTCTGTTGGAGTAGATTTGCACACACCTGAATCTTAATGCTGGTCGTGATGTGATGCGATTGAATTGTTCTAAAATTATCACGTTGACGAATGCAGTGGTATCAATGAGGGCTGTCATGGCAATGCCTCTGATTTCTACAATGCACATGGGTGACAGACTTTTTCTGTTGCCTTCTCTCCCGGCAAATGACATAATGAACATTTTGGCCCTCATTACAACCCTGGCAGTAGGTGATAAAGTAGCAGTAATACCGCCAACAGGCTGGTGGTAATTACCGCCAAATTATGACCATGGCAGTGAGAACTCAACTAGACAGCCACTTTACCACACCAACCGCCAGGGCGGAAACAACAGCCACCACGGCAGTAGCCACCTACAGCCAGGCGGAAGCCAATGTCCCGCCCACCGTATTGAGACCTGGCAATCTGCCACCTTTTCCGGGGTGGAACCAACAACATAAAAACTGCGGCGCAAACACTGCACAGAAGTGAAAGGATTCACCACTGGAGACACAGGGAACAACCACACCACCATGGAGCCCGAACTGCATGTCTTCCCAATGATTTTCTATGTGCTGCTCCACCATGAACACCAATGACGGCACACAAGGGGGGAGAGTGACACACACATGCAACACACACACACCCACCCCCAACACCATACACACAATCAGCTGCAGTAATAAAACATATATACCCCATACCTCAGATGAATAATGCAAGAGAATTTACTAAAGTGAGTGTAATAAGATCAACACAGTAGAAATAAGAAATATGCAATGTAACTGGTATATACAAATGTACAGTTCAAGGGACACTGCCCATTCCTCAGTGTGCGTGGGCCACAGGGCCAGAAGCCAAAGTCCAAGGCTCCACTTGTCACCTGCACCAACACAGAGAGAACACTGTAGGGGCATCAGTTGAAAAATAGGCTGGCACCTCAGGGGGACTGGGAACGGGGGGCACCTCAGCCGGGGGCAACGTGTCCCGTGCTTGGTACTGGGGAGTGCAAGGCCACAGTCTCTCAAGTGGGTGACTTGTCCACATGATCTGGAGGGGGCAACATGCCCCGTACTCTGTCCTGGGGAGTGCAAGGCCACAGTCTCTCTAGTGGGTGACTTACCCACATGCTCTACAGGGGGCAACATGCCCTGTGCTCTTGATCCTGGGGAGGCTGGTGTTGGTGGGTGTCCAACTGACTGGTTCTGGAGGGGTCATTGTGCCATGTGCTCTTGATCCTGGGGAGTGCAAGGTCACAGTCTCCTCAAGTGGGTGACTTGCCCACATGCTCTGGAGGGGACAAAATGCTCTGTGTTCTGTCCTGGGGGGTGAAAGGCCACAGTCTCTCAACTGGGTGACTTGCCCACATGCTCTGGTGTGGGCAACATGCCCTGTGCTCTTGATCCTGGGAAGGCTGGGGTTGGTGGGTGTCTTACCCACTGGTTCTGGAGGGGTCATCATGCCCTGTGCTCTTGATCCTAGGGAGGCTGGGGTTGGTGGGTGTCTTACCCACTGGTTCTGGAGGGGGCATCATCCCTTGTGCTCTTGATGAGGCTGGGGTTGGTGGGTGTCTTACCCACTGGTTCCGGAGGGGGCATAGTGCTCTGTGCTCTTGATCCTGGGGAGTGCAAGGTCACAGTCTCTCACGTGGGTTACTTGCCCACATGCTCTGGAGGGAGCAACATGCCCTGTGCTCTGTACTGGGGAGTGCAAGGCCACGGTCTCTCAAGTGGGTGACTTGCCCACATGCTCTGGAGGGGGCAACATGCCCTGTGCTCTTGATCCTGGGGAGGCTGGGGTTGGTAGGTGTCTTACCCACTGGGTCTGGAGGGGGCATTATGCCTTGTGCTCTTGATCCTGGTGAGTGCAAGGTCACAGTCTTCTCAAGTGGGTGACTTGCCCACATGCTCTGGATGGGGGAAAATGCCCTGTGCTCTGTATGGGGAGTGCAAGGCCACAGTCTCTCAAGTGGGTGACTTGCCCACATGCTCTGGAGGGGGCATCATGGCCTGTGCTCTTGATCCTGGGGAGGCTGGGGTTGGTGGGTGTCCAACTCACTGGTTCTGGAGGGGGCATTATGCCATGTGCTCTTGATCCTGGTGAGTGCAAGGTCAAAGTCTTCTCAAGTGGGTGACTTGCCCACATGCTCTGGAGGGGGCAACATGCTCTGTCCTGGGGAGTGAAAGGCCACAGTCTCTCAACTGGGTGACTTGCCCGCATGCTCTGGTGTGGGCAACGTGCCCTGTGCTCTTGATCCTGGTGAGGCTGGGGTTGGTAGGTGTCTTACCCACTGGTTCTGGAGGGGGCATAGTGCTCTGTGCTCTTGATCCTGGGGAGTGCAAGGTCACAGTCTCTCACGTGGGTTACTTGCCCACATGCTCTGGAGGGAGCAACATGCCCTGTGCTCTGTACTGGGGAGTGCAAGGCCACGGTCTCTCAAGTGGGTGACTTGCCCACATGCTCTGGAGGGGGCAACATGCCCTGTGCTCTTGATCCTGGGGAGGCTGGGGTTGGTAGGTGTCTTACCCACTGGGTCTGGAGGGGGCATTATGCCTTGTGCTCTTGATCCTGGTGAGTGCAAGGTCACAGTCTTCTCAAGTGGGTGACTTGCCCACATGCTCTGGATGGGGGAAAATGCCCTGTGCTCTGTACTGGGGAGTGCAAGGCCACAGTCTCTCAAGTGGGTGACTTGCCCACATGCTCTGGAGGGGGCATCATGGCCTGTGCTCTTGATCCTGGGGAGGCTGTGGTTGGTGGGTGTCCAACTCACTGGTTCTGGAGGGGGCATTATGCCATGTGCTCTTGATCCTGGTGAGTGCAAGGTCACAGTCTTCTCAAGTGGGTGACTTGCCCACATGCTCTGGAGGGGGCAACATGCTCTGTGCTCTGTCCTGGGGAGTGAAAGGCCACAGTCTCTCAACTGGGTGACTTGCCCACATGCTCTGGTGTGGGCAACGTGCCCTGTGCTCTTGATCCTGGTGAGGCTGGGGTTGGTAAGTGTCTTACCCACTGGTTCTGGAGGGGTCATCGTGCCCTGTGCTCTTGATCCTAGGGAGGCTGGGGTTGGTGGGTGTCTTACCCACTGCTTCTGGAGGGGGCACCGTGCTCTGTGATCTTGATCCTTGGGAGTGCAAGGTCACAGTCTCTCATGTGGGTGACTTGCCCACATGCTCTGGAGGGAGCAACATGCCCTGTGCTCTGTCCTGGGGAGTGCAAGGCCACGGTCTCTCAAGTGGGTGACTTGCCCACATGCTCTGGAGGGGACAACATGCCCTGTGCTCTTGATCCTGGGGAGGCTGGGGTTGGTAGGTGTCTTACCCACTGGCTCTGGAGGGGGCATCATGCCCTGTGCTATTGATCCTGGGGAGGCTGGGTTTGGTGGGTGCATTACCCACTGGTTCTAGAGGGGGGATTGTGCCCTGTGCTCTTGATCTTGGGAGTGCAAGGTCACAGTCTCTCAGGTGGGTGTCATACCCACTGGATTTGCAGGGGGCAGGCCGAACAGCAGCCCATGGATGCAGGATTACATACCATTTGCCAGCGGTGATGGCTGCCCAGTGGTGGTAGTGGTGGTGCTGCTGCTGGTGGGGGGAGCCTCCAGCCATCCCCTGAAGCCTTGGACGGCTGCCCAGTGGTGGTGCTGCTGCTGGTGGGGGGAGGCTCCAGTCCATCCCCTGCAGCCTCGTATGGCTGCCCGCTGGTGGTGGTGCTGCTGCTGCTGGTGGGGGGAGGCTCCGGCCCATTCCCTGCAGCCTCGGATGGCTGGCCACTGGTGGTGGTGGTGCTGTTGCTGCTGGTGGGGGGAGGCTCGAGCCCATCCCCTGCAGCCTCGGATGGCTGCACAACCATGATTGGTGGTGGGGGCTCCGTCTGAGTCCCTGCCCCTGGCCCCTTGTCCTTCCCGCCTGCTGGTGCTGGCTCCTTGCCTTTCCTGGCTGCAGCTGGCTCCTTGCCCTTCCTGGCTGCAGCTGGCTCCTTCCCCTTCCTGACAGCAGCTGGGGCAGGCTCCTTACCCTCCCGGGCAGCAGCTGGGGCAGCTACCCTTTCCTTGTTCCTGCTTCACCCTCTGCACAAGTGCCCCGGATCCTTTCCCACCACAAGTGGGTGTGGAGACTACTGGGCCCATGGACTGATTGGCTAAGGTGCTTGTCTGGGTTGTGACCACCCTGGCCAGATGTGAAGGATGGGGGGAGGGGTAAGGAAGAGATCAATGGCGGAGAGGAAAAGCTTCTTAAGGACATTGGGGTGGGAAGAGGGAGAGGATTTGGGAGTGGAGGAAGACGGAATGGTTGTAGGAGGTGTCTGTCTGCTGAATTTGGGTGCAGGTGCATGGGCTGGATGCTGTTGTGAGGGGGTGGCTGTTGGGAGTGTGAGTGCTTGTGTTTGTGTACTTTAGGAGGGGGCACAGACACAGTGGGAGAGGACACAGGGGACGTGTGCATGGCTGTTGTGGAGGTGTCTGCCAGTGAGGTGTGTGATCTGCTTGGTGTGGTGGTGATGCTGGTAGTGGATGAGGGAGTAGTGCATGCAGGTGTGAGTGTAGATGTGACTGGGAGGGAGGTGGAGGAGGAGAGGGAGACAGTGGAAATCGTGGATGTTGGTATGTCTGCATCTGGATGGTGTTTGTGTGAGTGCCTGTAGGATGAAGTGTGGTGCTTGTGTTTGCGTGTGCCACTCTTGTGTGTTGTCCTGTGTGCATGCTCGTCTGCCTGTGTGCTTGGGATGGATGGAGTTGAGGGGAATGGGATTGGGAAGAGGAAGTTGGAGGGGAGAGGGTGGAAACAGGGACAATGGCTGCCATCAGAGAGGAGGCCAGAGACTGGATCGAAGTCCGTTGGGCCGCCAAGCCAGTGTGAATGCCCTCCAGAAATGCATTTGTTTGTTGCATTTGGGATTCCAGCCCCTGGATGGCATTCACAATGGTTGACTGCCCTACAGAGATGGATCTCACGAGGCCAATAGCCTCCTCACTCAGGGCAGCAGGGCTCACTGGGGCAGGGCCTGAGGTGCCTGGGGTGAAGGAGATGCCCACCCTCCTGGGTGATCGGGCATGGGAAACTCGATGAGGGGCTGCTGGGAGGGCAGTGCTGGTATGGGGGTGGCAGATGTACCTGTAGCTGGGGTGGTCACAGAGGTGTCTGCCTCCACCAGGGAGCTTCCATTGGAGGAGGTATCTGTGTCTGAACTGTCTCCTCCAGTCTCCGCCGTGGTGCTCCCCTTGCCCTACGTCCCACTGGTACCCTCAGCTTCGGTGGACTCTGCCTCCTAGGTCCTGTGAGATGCAGCTCCCTCCGTCACCGATGCCTCTGCTCCTCCACCAGATGATGCTATTGCACATAAGGACAGGGTGACAAAACAAAAAATGGGGGGAGAGACAAAGGACACACCTGGTCAATAGCTGCACCAACACTACCGTTGGCGTATACACCACTCTCACACACAGGGAACAGCCCAACACACTATGCATTGCACTACCAGTTATTTTGCTAGCCACCAAGGCATGGGGAGGGGCACACCCCATCAAATGCAGCACACCTGGGACCCACGTAGCCCTCACCAGTTGTGGATGCCTACGAGCTCAGGTACTCCCAACGTTTCCGACAGTGGGTGCTCCGCCTGCCGTAAAAACCCCAGGGTCCGCACCTCCTTGTCCAGTCCTCCTTCTACTCCGGGCCAGGCTCTCACGATCCATGATTGCCAGGACTAGATCCTCCCATGTTGTTAGTTGTGGGGGAGGAGGTGGGGGTCCACTGTCAGTCCTCTGTACAGAGAGCTGGTGTCTTGCTGCAATGGAACGTACCTTCTTCTGTAGGTCGTTCCACCTCTTCCTGATATCATCCCTAGTTCTTGGGTGGTGTCCCATGGCATTGACCCTGTCCACGATTCTCCACCAAAGCTCCATCTTCCTAGCTATAGATATCTGCTGTACCTGTGCTCCAAATAGCTGAGGCCCTACCCTGATGATTTCCTCCACCATGACCCTTAGATCCTCCTCTGAGAATCGGGGGTGTCTTTGTGGTGCCATGGTTGTTGTGTAAGGTGTGTAGGTGAAGGTGTGTAGGGTAATGTGTTGGGGTGTGTGATGTGGGGTGTGTGAGTGGTGTATAGGTGGGAGTGGTATGTGGCTCTAGTGATGTCAGTTGTCTTGCTGTCTCTCTTTGGTGGTAATTATTTGTAGTCGTAAAGGGTTTTGGGTAATGTGGGTGTGTGTTTTATAGTGGTGTAAGTGGGCGAATGTGGTGTGTGTATGGGTGTCAAGTGTGTTATTTAAATTGACCAATGTAATGTTTAATATTTGTGTGTGTATTTTGAGCACCACAGTATGTACCGCCAATGGTTTACCCCAGTTGAATGTCCGCCGTAGTGATTCCTGGGTCACAATGTGATGGGCGTAGTTCTGTTGACGTAGCGCAGTGGGTTTGGATATCGCCAGTTTATCACTGACTTTTGGTGTGGCGGACTTGTGTCTGCGGCTAAATAGTGATGGATTGGTGTATGTGTGTCATAATATGGTGAACGAATATCCTCTGCGATGGCGGTATGTTGGCGGCAGTCAGCATGGCGGTAAGTTGGATTTACCGCCAATGTCATATGAATGCCTTGTCTTGCTCCTCGTCTCGGGTGGGGCCTGCTTTGCCACTGCTTGACACCTCTTCATCTGTGGGTTCATCAAGCGACTACTGCTTAGGGCTGTGGTCGTTTTATATTGATACCTTGCAAAACACCACGCCCTTGCCTCCAGCTTCAGCATACTTTTGCAAAGTGGTTCACTTTTCAGCACTTTGAACAGGTCTGCCCACTGGCCGGACATGCGTTTTGGGGCTTATACTCCATTCCGCAGTTGCCACATACGCCACTCTGAGGTGTACTTGCTGGGCTAAGTGCTGTGCATGTTTTTATTGAATTGATCTGCTTTTCTTTGACTTTTAACCATTATGAGGCCCAATCACAGTCACACCCTTGCTGAGGGCAGCCTCCTTGTCTTCGGCTCATTTGTTGGTGTGGCTGGGCCTGGACTAGTATGTCATCCAGGGTGATGTCTGGCTGTCGTAGGATTAACCATAGAAGCATTGATGATCTGCACCCTTTTATTATCTATGCCCGTATTTCTTCTTGTTGGTTGATGTTCTTGCACATGCTCACCAGTTTTCTCAAATATGCTTAGAACATGTCGACTGACTCTGTGTTTGTTTGCTTGATCTGGTGCAACATGTAACACTCAAAGTTTTGATTGAGCTGCAGGTCAAAATGCCTGACTATGGTTGCTACAGCAGCATCAAAGTCTGAGTTTACACCAGTGTTTGGTAGTTTTTCAAATATATCATAGAGTTATGTGCTGCCAAGGTGCATCAAAAGTGATCTTTTAACTGCCCTATCTGTCAATCGGGGGGCATGGACATATTGTTGTAGTTGCCCTATCCAGGGACACGATCTCGGCGTAGCCATGGCAAGGTTCGACGGCTCACTGAAAGGTGGTAATGGCGTGACTGAGGCATGCGCATATTGCCTGGGAGAGGAGCAAACCTGCCTCTGCTGCTGCTACCTCATGCTTCATTTGCAGAGTTATTGTTGTGACGTGCGCTTTTGTGCAGGATGACTTCTTTATAATTTAGATTTTTTAGCGTTGTCCTTTTTTCTCCTTTTATCTTTTTTTTTTAGTTCAGGCTGTGGCTGGCAGTTTTCACCCCATGCTGCTCCCTGGAGGAGCACCCTTACATTAGGCAGAGACAAAAAGTATAATGTTTTCAGCCCAGGCTGGCACATAGCAAAGCAGGAGGTGCTGCAAGTCTTTTTTTTTTGCAGGCAGGTTTGGGGGCCTGCAGGTGAGCGCTTGATGGTGAAGCCCATGGTCACCCCTCGATATGTATCCCTTCCAAAAATAGACTCATTTCATTTATGCTCCACTGGGCAGCATAGGTTGGACTGCAGGAAAGCTTCTGAGGGTCCTTGGGTGGGGAAGTGTCTTTGGCAGCCTGCTGAAATCCCAAGCATGTGCAGAGCAGAAGGCTTTGTTGAGGTGTGCTGTGACCTGCTGTGGTGCTGACAGGCCACTAGGTGACACTGTGGGTGCTTGTCTTTGCACATGGAGCCATACACATTCTTCCTGACATTTCTATGGGGCTTGAAGAAGAGGCACACTGTAGGTAGAGAGCTGTGGGTGCGGTGTGACTCACCAACCAGGTAGGGCCTTAAAACAGGAGGAATGCGGGCCTCCACAAGGGCTAGTCATGAGTTTCAGAGGCAGGCTGCTGCAGTCAGACAGACTGCTGTGGTGTGCATCGAGCGGCACATCTGCTAGAGATTTGTGAAGAACATAGTGCAGTCAGCACACAGTGTGCTTCCTCCGACCTCGTCACCAGTGTCAAGTCTAATACCTTATGGACTTGAGGTCTTACAGTTGCAACACTCAGCTTAATAAACACGCACCATACAAGACACTTGGATACTGTTCAGCAATGGCTATGATTGACTACATGCCCCTTTTTTATCTCTTCTGGACGAGCCTACCCCTCGGAGTGTGAAACTTCAATATTTTATAGTAGAGGCCGGGTGGTACTCTAAAGCTGTTATTGTTTGACTTGAGATGGCATTGTGAGTATTGTACAAGGTATACACTTTTATTTGGAGGATACCCACAACTTCAATCCAATCAAATATTGTACTCTTGGCTCTCAACATGTTGACAGAGATAAGATGCTTATTCCTGGTGATTCTCATATAATTGTCTGGTGACAGCTCCACATTCAACCTAGACAATAAAAAGGAAGGCTTAGACCTGGCAAAAGATAAAGGTCAAAATGGAAATTAGAACTGCTCTATAAGCTGCAGTGGCAGGCCTGAGACATTTTTCACAGGGCTCCTTTAGTAGGTGACACAATGAGTGTTGTAGTCCACTTCTACTACTTAATTAGCAGAAATTGGGTACATGTAGTACCATTTACTAGGGACTTATATGTAAAGTAAATGTACCAGTCAGGTGAAGGTAAATTTTACTATTTATAAGGGAGAGAACACATGCACTTTACCGCTGGTTAGCAGTCCTAATGCAAACAGAAACAAACTCAGCAAAAACAGGGAAGTGAAGGCAAAAATACTGAGAGAACACCACATCAAGAATTTTTATTTATTTATTTATTTATTGGTTTATTTATTTACATATGTATTCGGGCATACAAATATAGCACAGACACTACTCAAAGGTGGTAGACTGGAGAAATATTTCTTTATATGGAGGTTCCATGGTTTAAGATAGACAATACAGCTATAAGTAATTACAAAGGTTGAAAGCACAACTATGTAGATCACTACATAAAACAGCCATTAAAAGGTTTCTATAGTATACAGAGCGAACAAAAGAGCTATATGGCCATAACAAGTTTAAGGCTGTACACAGCTGCAAAAAGATTGAGGTGTTACAGAGGTTTGTGCCATGATTACATTGTTTTAGCTAAAATAGTGTTGGAGTAGAAGGACTTTCAGTTTGTTTTGCAAGTCATCAACTAGGTAGTTGTGCACAGATTTTCAGGTACTGAATTCCAGAATCTGGTTGCACTTCCAGAGAAGGATTGTCCCATCACTTGCTCCCTTTTAAAGTATATGGGGTTCAATGAGCATTGCTTTATCATTATGCGATGGTCTGGAGCTGCCTGATAGCTTGAGTTTGTCCACTAGGTAACAGGGAGTGGATAACTGCAGGCTTTGTAGGTGTTTCAGGAAGTCTTGTAGTTAGCCCTTGCTTTGGCAGCCATCAAACAGTGATCAGCTTAGGGGTATTGTGGTAATTTCCTTTTGCCCCATAGCCACACCATGCTGCCAAGTGTAGAAATCATTTTCAGGGAGACAAGATGGGTTATGGGGAGACCAGTCAGTAGACAGTAATAATAGTATATCTGAAGAGCACCACTGTATGAAAAAGAGATTCAAGATCTTGTTCTTGGATGTAATGGGGGATACCCACAGAAGACACAGTTGATAGCAAGCCTTTTTGGCCATTGTGCTGATTTGAGAATGTAGGTTGAGTATTTTGTCTGGAATGACTCCCGGAAACTAGTCATTGTCAACATTGAGAGATGTACTGTTGAGGATGCTGTGTGTATGTCCATTCCAGATTGCAGCAGAATATTTCATTTTGAAGGGGAGATGAGGAGAAGTTCAATTCTAGAAGAATTAAGTGATAGGTTATGAGAGGTCATCTAGTCATGAACAGAGTTTAGGATGATGGAAAGCAGCGCAATATCATTTTGTGAGGAGACCTTTTGATAAAGTTGTGTTTCATCTGCGTATTAGTGGTAGAAGATCTGTGACTTCTTAAGATTGACTCAGAGGTGCTCGATAAATAGGATAAATAGGGTTGGGGCTGGGAAGGACCCCCGGGGGCCTCTTGGCTTGTCCCAGTTGGAGAGGAGAGATGGTCTTCAATTCTTACTCACTGCAACCTGCTAATGAAAAATGAAGCAAACCATTTCAGGTCCATACCATCAATGCACATTCAATTTTTGAGTGTATCTAGCAGCGTGTGGTGATTTACAGTGTCAAAGGCTAATAATATCTTGTAAAGAATCAGGAGGCAAGGGAAGTCTTCATTTAGAACTCACCAGGCACAAACCAACATTCACATTTTTAAGGAATATTCCTTTTTTCCCTGCCGCCCAGCCTGCCATAGGTCTCTTAGGCCATTGACGCAGGCCAGCATTCACCGTTTTGAGGATTACTCAAATTTCATTGACATGCCTCATTGACTCATCCTGCCATGGGACTCGTAGGCCAGAGGCACACACTAGCATTCACCTTTTTCAGAATTATTTCATTTTCCCTGCACCCCCTGCCTTCTGCAGTTCTCCTAGGCTATAGGCACACATCAGCATTCACTCTTTTAAGAATTATTTGAGTCGGAATTGGATTTGTCTCAGCTGCAAAGTACTAAATCATCAGAAGAAACTGAGTAAGTGGGCAACAGGAGCCACAGTCAGCAACATTTCTTCCTAAAGTAGGAGCAAAACAGAAAGTTGATCTTCCTGCTCAGCCAGAGAGGAGTAGATGTATCTGGGCGAAGCATGACCATGGGGATATATCAATGGGACCTAGTCAAATGTCTGAGACAAATGCTACTTCCTTTTGAGGCTTTCACACAGGAAGTCAGCAAGGAGGATAGTACAATAACCCAAGATATCCCATTGTTGCATGTACTACAGGACCAGTTAAAAAAGGTGTAGAAACGTTTTGCAAGTGTGAACGAAGAAGTGTATGAGTTGGTTGAGAGCTTAATCTTTCACTTGGTTGTTAATCTAGGGCTAGAATGAAAGATTGTGTTGCTCAAAGAGTACATATGTGCCATACTACTTGACCCACGGTACAAAAAGTACTTGCCACTTTCATTCCTTCTTCAGAAGAGGATGTTTCACTTTATAAGATGTGGATGTTTGAGCAAGAGAAATGCCTGAAAGAAGGATGGCTGGAAGTTAGAGGCCTAGGCAGAAGTTCTGTTATGCAGCCTTCAATCACCAGAGAGGGTTGTGCTGTTATCTCACATCAGCCAACACCAGCAACACCAGCTATAACAACACTGGCAACAACAACACCAGCAACAGAAAAATCAGACCGAACCTCTGCAATTGTTTGATTTCAAGTGGTAGGGCTTATGTCAAGTGCAGAGATGAATGCAATAAAGGTCGAGCAAGAGACAGCAACACCAATGACTATTTAGAGGATGAACCAAGACTATGTGGATGGCCCAGAGAGGTCTTCATGGATCAACCCATTTGGTCTATTGGTATGGGAAGATGCACCAATGCCCAGAGCCCAGCAGTCTGGCAACAGACTATCTGACTTGTCCAGTAGCCAGTGTGTCTGCTGAGAATGTGTTCAGTGCAACTGCTGCAGTTGATGTAGTTGTCACAGTCCAAAGGAGCAGCCTCACACCCAAAAACATGGGAAATTGACCATGATTAAAATGAACCAACACTTCTCATCACAAGATTACACTGTTCTTGGAGCAGCACAGGAAGAGGATGAGGGCAATTGGTCAGACTCAAGTGTTAGCTGATCATCTTCTGAGTGAAATCCCTGAGTTTGAGGATGAAGTTCACCTCCCTGACTAAGTAGGCCACAATAGAACTTTAACATTATCGTAGGACTGCCTGGCAAAAAATAAATAAACAAATGTCAATATTTAGAGGAACATTTACCTATTTTGTGTCTGACTTATATACCCCACCATTCGCACACATGTATGGCCGGATTGGAGTCGGAAAGGTGTGCACAGAAGAAGCCTCCCCATTTGCTTAAAGGACATGAAGACAATACCTGCCTTTGTCCCATCCTTATCCTTCTTTTTCTCATTCCCTAGCTGGGCTGCCCCAGTAACGATCATTAATTTACAAGACTGCAATTGTGTGGCTTCCATGGGAAAAGAGGACATTTGATAGGCAAATGTGTACCACTATGCTTAGATTGAACTAGGTGACTACTGCACCAATGAGTGATATATTATTGAGTGAGTGTGTGTAGCGATGGCTGATGTGGTGGCAGGCAGTGAGGTTTCTTGTTTAACTAATATTTATTGACTTGATTTTAAGGATTATGCAATGTTTGGGGGTGATGGGTAATTCTGCCTGAAGGTGGTTGGCCTTTTCACACCTAGCTAAATTAATTTGCAAGATGCACTCCTTCATGTACTTTATTTTGGGTTCTTTAGAGACAGGTCAATTTAGTTAACAAATCTACACAAAATGCTCAAATTCTTTTGCTTTTCTTATTTATCTACAGCAGTACACTTCAGGTCTATCTCCTTCAATCTCCTTTGACAGATTCAGGACTCGGAGTCAGACTCAGGGTGGGACTAGCTCAAAAGCCAGAAGATGTATGTTATCTACTTCCAATTCAAAGGGAAACCAACAGGACTCAAAGAGGCCTGTTTGTCCATGCGGACCGGAGAGAGGTCCGTTGATTTAGGAAAATGTTGAGTAGTGTGCTGGCTCAAATGTCAAACTCCTCTATTGAAGTGTTGGGGTGGCTGTAACTGGAGACAGAAATGTCACATAATGTTGCACAGCTAAATGTAATGGAAGTTGTGAGATTGATCAGCCAAGTACATTCAGCTACCTATCTTGGATTGGTTGTAATACTGTTCTCACTTCTCAGTTAATAGTGCGAGTCATCATGTGATTGCTCTGCCACATCCTACAGTCTTTCTCTGCCTCCTGGTCCACTCACCATGAAGCTTACCTTCTCCTTGACTCTATAATACCGACATTTACTATTTTACAATCCACAGGCCTTTTCTTCATCTGCATGAAAGCTCCAACACTCCTGCTTACCATACTGAACCAGTTCCCCCATGAGCCCAAGATGGGCAGTCCAGGAAGAAGGAATGCAGGTGCACTGTCCAATTTGACATTTATACGGAATCATTTTTCTTTAAACAATAATCATTTTTAGAACTGTGTAGGTTCGCTCCTCCCTAATTTGTATTTTTCAAACCTAGGTGACAGAACAATTAAATAGTAACTTGGGTCTCTAGTGGTGAATTACTGTTTACTTTGCAATTAACAGAACTGCAAAGTTGCCTACCACAACAGGTTTGATGATGATGACGTGCTACTCATTGACCTGATTAATATTGTTGTTGTGCAGTGTTTGTTTTTGACACACCTTTCTCCAACACCCCGTTCCCATCTATTCGTCAAACCCTTAACCCTTTTCCCCCATGCTGTGTGATATATTGAGGTGTGACTTACAAATGTAAACCAGAAATGGATTGCATATTTGGTGGGGCAGATGTGGTGTCAGTGACACGAACTCACTGCAGGATCTTCTTAGTACTCACAAAGTTACTACTCATAAAGTTACAGATGGAAACTTACTAGTTGTAATCATATACTGCAAGAATCAAAAAATGAATACCAAATGTGTAACTTTACCTTTGTGAATCCGGCTATGTTAGTTACAAAATATGTGCAACATTAAGCAAACCTTCTCCTCCTGAGTCCTGACTCCTCACTTGAGGATTTTGTAAGTTTAAATTTATTCTTTGCAAGAAAATGCATGTTTTTGCATGTTCTCGCACACTTTTTGGGACTGATGCTGCTGGTTTTTCGACTTTGAGAATGCGCTGATGCCTTCCAACCAGACTTCAGTGGCAATGTTTAACCCAATACAAAAGTATGTTTAATTGGCTACTCCCAATTGGCAAACACTGCCTTACTTATAAGTCCCTTGTATATGGTACCCAGGTACCCAGGGCATGTAATTCAGAGTGTCCACACAGGACTGCAGCACTGTTTGTGTCATCATGCATTTACAAGACATGAAAGGCACCTCAGCCTGCCACTGCAGACTGAAAGGACAATGTCCCACACTGCTAACTGGACTTAGCCATTAACCATAATAATTGCGAAGTGACCACGTCCCTAGCATATATACATCAGACTCCCCTAAAGAAGGCCTCCAAAGTCCTAGGGCAGAAAGCAATATATTCTTAAGTTAGGCATATGTTTTTATATGTCTTTCCACCATCACTTTCAAATTGTCGATTTGCTGGGGGAGGTTAGGAGCCCCATTGACTAACACAGAGTTAAACAGTTTACACTTAAACGTGTCTAACTCCTGAATGGGGCCATCTATCCATGTCAATTAAGGCATCCAATTAATGTTACAATTAAATACAATATGGTGGCCAGATCAGATTTAATGTCACTATTAATTTTCGGCAACTTTTGGAAAGTTGTTTTTCTGCACTCCAGCTAGTACAGTGGCCTTACAAAGGCCATTCACACATGGATGGGTTTCTGAGCACCCTGGAAGATGTGTGAATGACTCCTAGGCCTGGGAACAAAGGCATTGGCCTTGGAGTGAGCTGTGACCTTCTCCCCCAGGATGGCTGCAAAGTGTGTTAGCCCAAAAGGTGAGCTTAAAAGGAGAATCCACCTTTGAAGGGCCACTGGTAACAGCACTCCTGAGCAGGATGCCTTTTGTTCCTGCTGGCATCTAGGAAACAGGGCCCAGAGGGGGAAAAAAGTGTTACAACCTGATTTCCCATGGCCATGTAGTCCACTGCTAGCTTTATGGTGATTTACAAAACACCGGATTTCGGTTCTCTTGTTTATATCTTCTACCTTTAGATTTATTGTGAGTGACTGTACAAATGTAAGTAGTAGTGTTTTTTGGAGGGGGTATCGTCTAGTTGAAGGGTCTCCAGGTTTAAGCTCTTACAAGGTCTTTGTGTTACAGTAGAACCTACACAAAGACAGTATAATTAACTTGAAGTCATATACACATTTTTAGTGAAAATGATAGGGGCTTGCACATGTGGCATTTGGAATTACTTTACTAACTTTCCTCTCAGGTGCGCACTAGGAATTAAAAGCTTTACCTGGATGAGCACAACCCTATGAGGGCTGCATGATTTTAATCAGGTATATTTGTGATTTTAAATATTAGATTACCTTTCCTTATTGTCCTGAAGAGGCCCAAAAGAAGTAGAGGCTGAAACACAGCAACACTTATCTTTGGGAGGAGTCTGTGTATTATTTGTAAAGAATACAGAGATTTGTTAGAAGGTTACCGTTAACAACAACCAAGGGCAAAGTGCTTCATGATACTTTGCCATCTTGCAACTACCTCTCTATAATGGACTGGCTCATAAAATGAAAGCACAGCCATGAATGAATACAAGAATGGAGCTAATGTCATGATTATCTAATGTTTTGCAATATATGTGTACATGTATTAGCTGACTCTATGTTATTTCTATCTTGTAAATATTTTTAATGAATGGGCAAGCCCAGGGGTTGTGAGCAGAATATAAACATCTCCAGTAAGACTGCTAAAAGAATAAAAATTGTTTTGATTGTGCATACTTTTGGCCTTACAGTGATTAGTTGAGGTCTTCACTTTGGACAACTAAGATAGCAGATTTTTTCCTGACTTATCTTGCTACTTATACATTTGATTTACCCATGCCCAGTTGACTTGGGCATTCTCCTAGATGGTTTGTATCCAACGGTGGTGGATACATACCATCTAGGAGCACAGCTGCAGCTGTGCAACTACAGCAACAAATAGGGACGTTGATCTATGTGACCGGGTTCGCTCCACATCACCTGTGGACTGGATAAGCACCCCCGTTGACTGCCTCACTACCAGAACATCCTTGTGATCATTCCTGCCTGTATCCCTCAGCTTCAGGACCAACCTGCAGTTTCCTATGGCGGTCTTGTGCTAAAGTTGGGAACTTGTTTTAAAATCACTCTGGTGGCCAGGTAACTGTGCAAAGTAAATTTTCTGACACCCCACTCACCCAGACTTAGATCCTGTCAGATTTGTTTGACCATGCTGGACAGTAATACTCAAACTAACATTTTCAAACTTTACAAATATTTTCAAACTTTGGCGGTCATTCTGACCCTAGCGGTAGACTACCGCCAGGGCCGGGGACCGCGGATGCACCGCCAACAGGCTGGCGGTGCATCCATGGGCATTCTGACCGGGGCGGTACAGCCGCGGTCAGAAACGGGAAACCGGCGGTGTCCCGCCGGTTTCCCGCTGCCCTTGGGAATCCTCCAAGGCGGCGCTGCAGGCAGCGCCGCCATGGGGGTTCCGACCCCCTTACCGCCAGCCTGGTTCTGGCGGTTTTGACCGCCAGAACCTGGCTGGCGGTAACGGGTGTCGCGGGGCCCCCTAACAGGGCCCTACCAAGATTTTCAGTGTCTGCCAAGCAGACACTGAAAATCGCGACGGGTGCAACTGCACCCGTCGCACCCCTTCCACTCCGCCGGCTCCATTCGGAGCCGGCATCCTCATGGAAGGGGGTTTCCCGCTGGGCTGGCGGGCGGCCTTCTGGTGGTCGCCCGCCAGCCCAGTGGGAAACTCAAAATTACCGCGGCGGTCTTTTGACCGCGCAGCGGTATTCTGACGGCGGGACTTTGGCGGGCGGCCTCCGCCGCCCGCCAAAGTCAGAATGACCGCCTTTATGTTTAATTTTGACGATCATGGACTCTAAACATTAAAAAAAAATGTGCTTTATTTTCATAACTTGTTATTGTATCTTTTTATTAGTGTGTGTCTTTCTTTTTTTCTCTGTATGGTGCTTTTAAATGCTTTACAGTAAGTTTCTTTAGTGAGTCTCATTGCTCGCAGCCACGGCTAATCCAGGGTTGAGCTGGAGGTTAAGTAAACATTACTGTTCTTTCCCCGAAAGGTCTCTGCGATTATCATATAATCACTATATCATCCCTGTAACCTTTGATTTCTTAGTGAATTTCTAAGGTTTTTATATATTTTTTCCTAACTATAATGTCCCTGTAACCTTTGTTTGTTTCAGTGAATTTCTAGGGTTTTTAACATTAAGTAAAATGCCCTACGCAATACACAGTAGGGGGGTGAGGGGGTAGGGCACAGGGCCTGGCTCTCTAACTTTCTTGTTTATTACAGTATCTTCAGTAGAAAATCCTTTCAGTTTTCCACTTCAATTCCATCAAGATGGCCTTCAGGTATGACACACGTTTGGAATAAATTTAGAATGTTAGCACTGTAGTTGCTCATTAGAATAGTGTTTCAGTCCACATGTCAAAATGTTTTAATGAAACAGAAGAGAAGGGTATTTGAGAACTCACTTAAAACATGCTAATTTTTCTTTCTACAGCACAAACCATAATATCTATGACAAAATTAAC
Organism: Pleurodeles waltl; assembly: GCF_031143425.1. Lineage (NCBI taxonomy): Eukaryota > Metazoa > Chordata > Amphibia > Caudata > Salamandridae > Pleurodeles > Pleurodeles waltl. The sequence continues at coordinate 498,651,443 of NC_090436.1, read as the reverse complement.
CCCCACATTTTGTTCCTTTTCAAATTAAATGTTTGCATTTTACCAGCTTGATTCAATCAAAATGACTTCATGTGTGTCACATTTTTGTCATGAAAAGACTGTTAGTGCAGTAGTTGTTCTTTAGAATGCTCTGGGCGGCTGCAGTAGAACACAAGGGAGTCAACTGGCAGGTTATTTCTGTTGGAAGAACAACAGGAAGATGTTTTAGAACTCACCCACAATGTGTCTTAATTTTTCTTTCTACAGCACTAATCATAGTTACTATGACAAAATTAAGCCCCTCATTGTGTTCCTTTCTAAATTAAATGTTTTTAGTTTAATCAGTTTGATTCAATCTAGATGGCTTCAGGTGTGCCACACTTTTGTCATAAGTAAGACTGCTGGGACAGATTTCCTTGCGCCCTTTAACACCCCCCTACCGCCACCATGTGTGCACCGTATTTAAAATATTGCACACCATGACGCAGAGTACGGGGCAATAGCATCATTTTTTTACTCTATTGATGAACTCTGCAGGAGTAGCACCAAAACATTGGTGCTTCTCCTGCAGACTACACAGGGGCCCATTATAAATAATGGAAGCCTCTTTTTAACGCCTGCTCTAAGCAGGCATTAAAAGTGTTGAATCTCTTAAATTTTCTTGCACCATTCTTTTGGCCCCCCTAACAGGGTAATGCCCCCTTGCATACATTATCCTATGGCAGGCATAATGTGGCGCAAGGGTGTACAAAGTGGAGCAATGCATTCATTGCAACACTTTGCAAATATGGTGCAGGGTAAATGCCACTGCAGCGCCACCTAAGCATAAACAAAATGATGCTATGGCAGAACTAAGGTGGGCTAGGGGCTTTTATCTCTGCCTCTTAGTGCTCTAATTGTTCTTTAGAACACTATGGCAGGCTGCAGTAGAACAGAGGGGAATCAATTGACAGGCAGCTCCTGTTGGAAGTACATGTTTTATTGTGAACGTCTGACTTCATTCTCACATGGCTGAGAAAGATAGTGTGAATGTATAGAAATATGCTCTCATTTTAACTTCTGGTGCACCTTCCATAATGTCTATGGGAAAATCATGAGAAAACAGGTTTCTCTCAAACATAATTCATGAAATCCTAGCAGGGTAAAATCACCATAGAACACATAATTTCTAAAATTAGTATGGTAAAATCAACAAATGATCAAATGATTTATATTGCAACTAAAATTTGTTATAACCCTTTATACGTCCTCGTTTTTGTGTCCCTCAAAACCTGCCGTTCACTACAATGCATTTCAAATGGGTGCTATCATGTATATTGGTCCCAAGATGGCTTCCAACACTTCCTAGTAGAAGTGCTGGCAGCCAATCAGATCTCACCATGAGAACTATGCTTAGGCTCAGGCCAGATGTACAAATTTAAATATCTTTAAAACTACTAAACTGATTTACACAAAACAACAAAAAGGGTGCTTTCTGGACCAAGAGCTACCTTTCTGCCAAGTTTGGTGTAATTCCATCCAAAGTTTCTGACTGTAGTTGTGCTCAAAATCCCTGTGGAAATTAACATAGAGAAAATATGTTGATGGATCACCCTGATCGTGTCCATGCAGCAGTTGAACTGTGTCAAATTTTTTGAAGATTCATCAACTGGGGCCAAAGATATAGGCAAGTCAAAAAACGCTTTTTCGATAGAAACTAGGTCCTAACTGTAACTACTTGTTGGTGACTGCCACTTTTACTACTGTTTTATTAATTTTCACAACACTTTCCCAAAAAAGTAGGCCACTGATTCTTGTTGCGCATGGGAAGTTTTGGGGTGATCTGTCAAGCGGGGGACGTGAAAAAGGGGGCTTAAAAATGTTGCAATTCCCATGTTAAATCCCATAGGACCTGTCAATACATCTATAGCCCGTATCACTGGATGGAATTACACCAAATTTAGCAGAAAGCTAGCTGCCACTACGCAGATTGTGCGCAGATTGTGCTTTCTCTTATATGGTGTAATACATATACATTTGTATGTCTCTGGCTGTGAAATAAATACTACTAGTGGGCCTGCAGCACTGGTTGTGCCACCCACATAAGTAGTCTTTAACCATGTCTCTGGCCTGTCACTGCAAGGCTTGCGTGTGCAGTTTCTCTGCCACTTCGACTTGGCATAGGGCCTTAAACACCCCTTTTTCTATATAAAAGCCCTTGGAGAGCACTTCTCAGCAGAACCAGAGAGCAGCAAGGCAGCAGGGCAACAGCAAGGCAGCAGTCATTTACAGCAAAGCAGTCCGGTGAGTCCTTTGGGCAGCTAGGCAGCTTCTCCTAGCAGGTTGCAGGTTCTGGTTCAGAGTTCCTTTCCCAGTAGGTATCTTGTCAAGGAGTGTCTTAGTTGGTTGAGTCAGAGACCCAGTTTATATACTCAAATGTACCTTTGAAGCGGGGGAGACTTCAAAGGGTGGCTTAGAAGTGCACAAGATCCCCTTCCTGGGGTTTGGCAGTCCATTGTGTGAGGACAGGCTACTGTCCTTTCAAATGTGAGTGTAGGCTCGCCACTCTTCCAGCCCAGGAAGACCCATTCAGTATGCAGATGTGTGCAGGTGTGACTGAGCATCCTGTGTTTGTGGTTGTCTGGGTGAAATGCACAAGGGAGCTGTCAACCAATCCAGCCAGACGTGGATTGGAAACAGGTTGTAAGGTACAGAAGGATTTGAGTGTAGAGAAATGCTCACTTTCTAAAAGTGGCATTTCTAGAACAGCAAATTAAATCCAACTTCACCAATAAGCAGGATTTTAAATTATCATTCTAGTTGAACTAAACATGATCTGTTTACCCCTTTTAGATCAGAATCTACCACTTAAAAAGTATATGAGGGTAGCCCTAATGCTATCCTATGAAAGGAGCAGGCCTCACAATTGTGGAAAACTAATTTAGGAGTTTTATACTACCAGGACAGATAAACTGCACAGGTACATGTCCTGCCTTATACATACATAGCACCCTGCCCTATGGGTTACCTAGGGCCTACCTTAGGGGTGCCTTATATGCAGAAAAGGGGGAGTTTAAGGCTTGGCAAGTAGTTTTAAATGCCAAGTCGAAGTGGCAGTGAAAATACACACACCTTGAGGATTCGAGTCCAGCTGGACTTGTTTCATTCTTTTTTTTTTTAACTACAAATGTTTATGGTTCATACTGAAAGGTGATCTTTCTCTTTTTAAATTACAACTAAATTTTTCTTTTCAATTGGTCCAGCAATATCTCATTCTAAGTATAGCATATATCAAAGCCTAAAAAACTCTCTATCTCTCTCCCTCTCTCTGTCTTTCAATCTTTCTCCCACTCACACACCTATTCAGACACTTATGCACACACTCACAGACCTGCTCACAGACCCACTCAGACCTCACAGCCCCAGTCAGCCTCTCGCACTCACTCACAGACCCAATCAGATAGTTACCCAAAGGCCATGCACTCGGTGGTTGGATTTATCAATAGTAATTAAAATTAGCATATGTTAAAAGAACCATAGAAATTCACTGAAGTACCTGAGATAACTATAACTGGTGCTCCCGTCATGCACTGCTTATGACATCACATAATACATCACTCATGACATAGTCAGTGACATCACTGATGACATCTCATATGTTTCTTGAACCATATATATATATATATATATATATATATATATATATATATATATATATATATATATATATATATATATATAAAATCCTCAACAGATGGAACAATATCCACCCGGCGGCTGCACCAATCCCTTAATCAAATCCCAATCGTAGGGACAAAGTGAAGTTCAACAGTTCAGAGTTGATTTGTATTGAATTTAGGTGTAGAGTGTGGTTCTAAAAATTCTGGACCCATGTAATTTACTTTGCCACAGCAGTACGATTTTAGTATCAAAAGACCGATAATGACTAGTACACTAAGCATGAGCATTTTCGCTCAATTCCAGCAGCGTTTTCACCTCGAAATCGCCATTTTTGTCCTGCACTCGTGGCTCCCATTTTATACACTGCAGCCATTTTTAAAAGTTGCCCTCACATAGGCTTATAATACAGTCAGATTTGATTCCAAGGACACGTACACCTTGATTGACTTTTCTCTGACCTGGGCAAGCTGGAACCATTGCCTCAGGCCAAACCTGTTTGGTCAGTCCCTCTCCCAGTGGCCGAATCAGATAGCATCAAGGCACACCATGCCATAAAACCCTTATTATCGCTCACACGCCCTGCCTAATCTTGCTCACACCTGCACCTGCTCTTTTCTTCTTCTTACTTTACGAGGGGGAGGTGCCCGTTTTTATTGGGGGTCCACACTTATCTGATGTAAAATACTAGGCCTTGCCAGGTAATTTATTATGGGTTGGATGACATGAAATATGAGGTTTCATCATGACACTGTTTTTTCCTTTGTAGTGAAAACATGTGAATGACCAACCAAAATGTCAAGAATGTTTGCCTGAAGCTTAAAAAACTGTATATAAGGAAACCTGACTTTGCATTGGAGAACAGTCTCCTGAGAACATACAAACCGTGCTGTTGTACTTCTAGGATGCTTGTTACTTGGCTGCAGCCAATAAATTTGATCTTTGACTTCACCTAGAAGACTCTGAGTTTCTGTGGTCTGAATCAGGAAAGTACCCGAGGTCTTTGGGTGTACCCTGGCACCGCTGGGTTACCGGATCAGTACCGGTTCTGAAAAACCCAGTACCTCAGTTGGCGCCCAACATGGGGCGATATCAGCGGTACCGGTCCAAGCCTGAGGTCCGTGGGGAGCTTCGTGTGAAAATTCTGGAGGAAGGCCGCCACTTCATCGACCCCTGCATGTCGACGTGGTCCGAAAGTCTTTGCTGCGAGGTTCCCTGCTTCCCGACGGCTATGAAGGACTGCTGCCCTGGCTATCGCCCTGATTTGGACCCTTGATGTTTGGTAGAGCGAAACGATAAGACGAGTCTTCTTGTGACGTCATCGATATTTTCAGTTAAGTATAAGTGGAGCGTCTCCCAGTCCTTAGTTGGACACTTGGTTTGGTCCTTAGTTGGACATTTGGTTTGGTATCCCTTTGGGATCACTTTGATTTGGAACTTGCAAGTACCAAAGCCGAAGGACTCGTGTATTCACGAGACTATCGTAAACGATAATCCTTTGAAGTTTGAAGCTAGACTAGTGAGCGAAGATGCCGGGTCTTAGCAGACTTGGAAATTTGTTTTGTCTTGGTTGTAAAAGGGACTACCGGTTGGAGGACTCATGTCCGGTTCCTCCGATTGGAACTCCAACCTATGAACTATATGTGAAGCACGTTTAATAAAGTATGGGTCCGCTATTCTTGGAAATAATTGAGAAAAGTTTTTTTTTCTTGTAAATATGACTTACAACTAGGATCTGCAAACAGTTCTGTAAGTAAATTGCGACGGCACTATTTATGAAAAATGTCTAAAGCGCGCTGTATTGTGTGTACTGAGTGTTTTCTGTTTATATCTGAAATGAGCTCAATGTGTGTTTGTGGGTCTTCTTGATGTTTACAGTTTGTTAAGTAAAATGTTGGTTAATTAATATTAAGTAGAAACTTAGAAAAAATCCAGAAATGAACCATGTGATGTGCTAACATAGCTATATGTTGCTCTTTAATTTATAGAATGAGCAATTGTGCACATATACAAAACTGCCGTTAAATGCTTAATAAATTAGAAAACACATTCAATAGATATAAATAGGGCCCCAAAAAAAAAAAAAAAAAATTATCTATTTTCAATTCAGCCAGCACTTTCCCAGTTAAACATGGGTGGAATTTTGCATAACCTTCCTTTTAAATGAAAGTGGCGCAAAAATGTGACGCATTTCAAGTTAGGCTTATGCGCTTAGGCTTGTGAGTTAATGTATCCCAAATAATAGGCAAGGGATGCAGCTTGCTTTTATATGTGGAATTATCACCAAAAAAAAGAATAATTGGGTTTTTATTTTATTTTTTAAAAAAAAGAAAATTATTAATTATGGAAAAATTATTTAAAAAATAAGTGCCTTTCAAAATCGTTTTTTAATATTTATAAAGCTTAATACCTATACTATGACCTCCTAACATTAAAATTTAATTTAAGTTATGTTGCACCGCTAAAATGACATTTGTATGTGCAATTTTCCCTTGGCGCAGGAGCAAACAAGCAAATTTCTATAAAGTATAAGTTAATATTTTCAATGGCTGACTCATGGATTGTGTAATAGACATTCTGGTAATGCATATTATGCAAGAAAATTGTAGGATATTGGTTTTTAATGCCTAAAATATCAAAGTCGATTTTGGGCAAAAGCACTGTTTAAACTGCATTTTCTTTCATTCAGAGTACTTTTTAAAGTGTCTCAGGCTTCAGTAAATGCATACATTTAGGTTTGATATATATTTGCAGGTTGTGCCTTCTTATGATTCAATGAGTCAATGTGCCAGTACAAAGGCTTGTTTTAATATCAAGGTTGAAGGTTCTAACTTCAGCTGGGCCTACTGAGACGTTCATTCATTCAAGGTTGATGAAATATGTACCATTGCATGGGATTGCAACAAGCATTTATTCTAACAACTGGTATGTGTGTTATTAAGGTTTGTGAATTACTCACAGTAAATGTAGTTTAATAATCTGGAAATAGAGATAATTTTTTTAGCGCCTAAAAAGGAAAAATTTCTTTTTTTTTAAAATAGAGTGAATTATTACAGGTTAGAAGGAAAATAGGAAAGCCTACTGTCTTTGACAGATTCAGAGTGGCAGAAGCTAGGAGAGCCACAGAGGCTGGCTCAAGTCATGCTGCTGAGATGCTATCTTTAGTTTTCCCATAAACAATGGAGGAGGTTGTCGTGTTGACACTTGTGAACTTTTAAATTAGGGCCTTGTCTCTGTAAAATGCAGAATGACCCTACGGGCCTCTAAAAGTGGGATTTCTGGTTTCTCCAGAAGAACATCAATACAATTAAAGAACTTAATTCCAAAGGGAAAATATAAAAAAAAAGGGGTTTCTTCGAAAGTCCCAACATCATGTTAAATGCTCTGCAGAACTGATACATTTGTATCTCCGCTCTAAAAAAATAAAATGATGCCTGCTAGTTGCTTTTATTTGACAGAAAACGAAGTGTTGCATTAAGTCTTAGACAGAAAATAAGATGCAGCCCTTTTCCTCAAATTTTGAAGGCTACATGCCTTAATGAGAACGATTTGCCAATTAAGACTTATTTTTCACAGTGGAAATTGTAGGTGCCAAATTAATATGGAGTGTCAGTGTAACAATTTGTACTTTTAGAAAGGTAAAACTAAGGTGGCTTGATGTTGCGAAGTAACTGACAAGAGGGTAACAGTTAAGTAATGGAAATTTATTTTCATGTATTTGGTCCTATCATGAATTGTTCTTGCTGGTCCTGTATGTTAGAAGAGAAACAGTAAAGTTATATTTGACAGCAGATTTCCATTGCCTGGTGATCTACTGTCAAAAGGAGGGTAAGGATTTTAAACCTGACAAATTAAACATGCCCAAATATTGGGTTTTGGGCTGCAGGTTTACAGTGCATAAAGTACATGACATGGTGTTGTGTGTCACCGCTTATTCACACATGCTATTGTTTTGTCTATGCTTTTTGTGCTTGATACACAGCAAGTATCTCTGATGGCTTGACGTTTTGTGCGTTTTTATTATTTTTTTTATTTGTTTTTTGCATGTTTGTTGCTGCTTTTGATACTATTACAAGCTCCCCTGTGTTGTGAGGGGATGGTCATGACGATGCCCATCGCTACGCAACAGTTGGTTGAACTTGTTCTGGTTACTAAATTCCACAGATAATGATATTTCATGCTGTGAACATAAAAGACAATACTTCACCAGTGCATGTCTATTTGGCTATAATGGTATTGAAGGAAAATAAAAAGAGATATACAGGATCAAAGTGTGTCACCTGCAGTTAGTCACGTTACTGCCCCTTCCCTTAAAGGAACAGGCAGCCCTACATTTATGTATCCTTGATTGGACCTAAGGATGAAATTATAGATCTGTGACTCAAGGTGGCCTAATTTCTATATTACATTAGTTAATGATGGTCTGTTTCCTAAGTAGCATATGGCTTTCGTTCCTTATAAGAGAACCAGGTTTTAATTTTTTCCTGAAGAAGGAACTGAAACATTAGCTAGGAGTACCGTATATGGTGTAGTCGCCAACGGTAGAGTTAAAATTTTTGTAACTTTGGCCTTTGTGTATCACCCGAACTCTCGGTGTTGTGTCACATGCCTGACTATCACCCAAATATTTTTTTTTGTTCTTCCTATAGATTTTTTTCTTTTGTTACTTCCCCTGACCAATGTCGCATCATGCTTAGTTATTGAGATTTTAGCTATGTCCTAGTCCCATTTCTCTTTTTCGAATTCCTTTCACCAGTCAGCCCTTTTATTATTATTGATGTATAGTTCAGGTTCACATTTCCAGACTGCTGTGATGTACCAGGGACCCCCATGTTATGTATAATTCCCTTTGGTATGACCAGACTGGTTTTCAAGAATTTGCCTGCTTCAATGTTTTCCAGCCTGACTGTCAGGGTAGCGATAGACTGGTTAACTGACTCAATATTATAGTAAGACAAGTTTTCCATTTCAATAGGAGATATCTTATGTTTACCTTTTTGAACATGACGAATTTTCAATGTCTATTTTAATTTGGTTTTCGGTTCCCTTCTGTTCCTGCTACTTTAATTTTTGGTGGGATCAGATGTGTCCTAATCATGAAAATATCAGGACCCTCTAGTTCTTGTCTTTTTGTTTGCACATTTGACTATTAGCCTGTGTATTGCATAGTGCACCTGATGCACAGTTTTTAAAGGAAGGTTTCTACATGTCCCTGATAATCGGTATCATGTGATTTCTCTATTGAGATGTTCTAAGGTAAGGAGGAACACCTAGACTTAATCATTGAGGAAAATATGTGTTTACCCCATTAGACAATGCCACTGTGTGAGGAAATCCATTCAGATAGAATTCTCATGTAGCTATAGATGGCAGAGAATAATGGAGAGAACTGAATTAAAGATGCTACAGACCCTGTTTTGCCCTTCTGCCTTTGTCTTTGTATTTTATGCCCATGGTGTATGGCTACTCCTTTGAAGATTGCAGACCACCTGCTTGCAGTCCCCTTGTTAAAAACCATGAACTGTTTTTGTACTAAATTGAAGGAAACTAACAACTGTGGCACACTTCCTACGTCACTAGATTCTGCGGGTATCAAGTCATAATAACCTGCAGGACATTGATTTAAGCCTAATTCCCATCAGTGACAGCTACAGATGAAAGACGGACATCTTGGCCCTACAGTCTCAGCACCCAGAAAGTAGCAAAGCTGGACAGCGATCGCCAGCACATGGTATCGTACTTGCTCCATCAGACGGCGTTGGACATCACAAAACCAAAGTTTCAGTGTAAAAGAGCTAAAGAGAAGGATTCCTGTTGTTGATAGCAGAGCTGTTTTGAGGTTTCATTTCTCTACCTGTCATGTGCTGGTAACCTCTGACAGTGTGCAATCCCTTGAGCCCCTTGGCCTGAGTTTTGGCCACACACCCCCTTTTCTTTGCTCCAACGGAAGAAGGGCAGTGCACCGGAGATTTGAAGTTTGGAAAAAGGCACTATATTGTGGTGCCCATGAAAGAGCAGCTTGAGCGTCCTCTGACACTAAATAATGAGTGTTGGAGTCTGAGAGTGCTGCTGAGCTTGAGCTGTTTCCCAATTAATGGTGCTTGGGTCTGCACGAGATGATTTGTGCCCTTGATCAATGAAGAGCACATTGTTTGTAGTATCTGCCACAGAGGAGAGACACTGGTGCATTGCTTCAAGACATTGAGACTTTCGAGTGAGCTGTGGGTGTTTGCCAGGAGGGCACTCCAACTAAGCAGTATTTTTCTCACGAAGAGGCCTGAATTGAGAGGCCCATGCGAAAGAAAACAACAAAAGAAAATGTGATGGACAATAGAAGCCTGCCAGAGAGGCTTTTTGAACGGACTCTGGGCATAGTTGGTTTCACAAGAGGTTTCCGTGTGATTGTATAGACTAGGTGTTAGGAGACTGATTGTTTTGCTGGCATTGTTTTAAAGTACTATTCTGTTTAGTAAAGGCAGAATAAAGTCCATTTTCTGTGGAAAGAGTACCCCCTTTTCACCTTAGAGCATTGATGAGAGTCACCACTGTTCCACCTGAACATACAAAAATTACTGAAATGCAGAGGAGCCCTAAAAATGTTACTAGATAATTTTAGGATTTGCTTTTTGGCTAGGGTTGTGAAAAATTATTATTTCATTTGTAATAGTGGTCACTACATTCTCCCGTTGTCTATATGTTCTTCATAACGTGTTTTCTAGTGTCTTTTAAACATGACGTTGTCATTTATGGGTGGAATTGTTTTTCTCTACTCAATTGACTTTTGCACCCACTTCCCAACCTATGTCTTTTCCTACTATTGTTTCTTTGCACTCTTTTCACCCTTTTCCTGAACATGAGCAGGTTAGAAGATCAGAATTTGTAAGCAATTCTTTTGTACAGCTTCTGCATCAACACTAGTTAGTAGTGAACATCACTAATTGTTGGGTGTGTGATCTTATGCCACCTACTGCAGATAGAGGTATTCCTTATTTTGTCCTACCATATGTGGCCTTTTTGTGCTACTTCATGTTCGAGGAGACCTGTCCAGAGGGAGTTACCAAGTACTAGAATTTTGCTCCAGCAACATCTCCATGGCCTTATAAACTTAGACCTGGACTCAGATTAGCATGAGAATAGGTTTATTGCCTATGTAAGGGCAAAAGGAGGGTTTGTGGTTCTAAAAATTCTGGACCCATGTAATTTACTTTGCCACAGCAGTACGATTTTAGTATCAAAAGACCGATAATGACTAGTACACTAAGCATGAGCATTTTCGCTCAATTCCAGCAGCGTTTTCACCTCGAAATCGCCATTTTTGTCCTGCTCTCGAAATCAGCCATTTTTAAAAGTTGCCCTCACATAGGCTTATAATACAGTCAGATTTGATTCCAAGGACACGTACACCTTGATTGACTTTTCTCTGACCTGGGCAAGCTGGAACCATTGCCTCAGGCCAAACCTGTTTGGTCAGTCCCTCTCCCAGTGGCCGAATCAGATAGCATCAAGGCACACCATGCCATAAAACCCTTATTATCGCTCACACACCCTGACTAATCTTGCTCACACCTGCACCTGCTCTTTTCTTCTTCTTACTTTACGAGGGGGAGGTGCCCGTTTTTATTGGGGGTCCACACTTATCTGATGTAAAATACTAGGCCTTGCCAGGTAATTTATTATGGGTTGGATGACATGAAATATGAGGTTTCATCATGACACTGTTTTTTCCTTTGTAGTGAAAACATGTGAATGACCAACCAAAATGTCAAGAATGTTTGCCTGAAGCTTAAAAAACTGTATATAAGGAAACCTGACTTTGCATTGGAGAACAGTCTCCTGAGAACATACAAACCGTGCTGTTGTACTTCTAGGACGCTTGTTACTTGGCTGCAGCCAATAAATTTGATCTTTGACTTCACCTAGAAGACTCTGAGTTTCTGTGGTCTGAATCAGGAAAGTACCCGAGGTCTTTGGGTGTACCCTGGCACCGCTGGGTTACCGGATCAGTACCGGTTCTGAAAAACTCAGTACCTCAAGAGCAGCTCCCTTTAACACCAGCGACACTCTAGATTTGCTCACCTCAAATGTCTGTTTATCTAGCAATATATATATATGGACACACTTATATAGGTTCCATATTTTTGTATTTTTAAACATCAATAATAAATATCATAAATATTCTCTCTCTCTCTCTCTCTCTCTATCTATCTATCTATGTATATATATAGCAGACACCCCACTGTCTATCCCAATCACAAACGCTCACATTCACTCACTCTCACACACACGCATATACACTCACAAATTCGAACAAAGAACACTACAAATACCCATAGAAACACGTTCAAGAATGTTTGCAGGGAGCCAAATTCCTCACTCTCCATGTGGTGTGGTCCTTAAATACCTTTGTAAGAATATCCCATGACATAAATATCATGTCCTAAATATATCGACAACATTTTTATCCCGCTGGAGTTCAGAATGGAAAATCTACACCCAAAGGGAAGATGTTTTAAAACAGTATTCTATGAGTTGATATTTATTTCAGTGGATACTTCTGCATGCAATATTTTGAAATACAACAAACAGTTCATGTGCTTTCTCTTCATGTATTGAATGAGTAAAGAGAAATTTAACTTTTAAACATCCACAGTGAATGTAAAACCACTGTTCAGTCGAATTTTAATTGTATTTGATTTGTTTTTACACGGAGAGGCCATACACAAATTGCTTCTATGCATTGCAACAAAAAATATAAAAAATGGTAATACCCATAATTCGTTGCATCATTTGTTCTAACGATAGTTATTTATTCCATGGAATTGTGCATAGACTTTTCCTAAATTCTAATAAATGCTGTGCTGTCTCAGCTGTCTCTTGACCTGTTTCACACCTCCTCTCCACCATCGTGCTCCAGCTCTTTCAATACATCCTCCCCTTCACACTCAACACTCCTTCTCTACAGCCACTCCTCTATTTAAAAAAGATTTTTACCCGAATGACTAAATAAAGAAAATACATAGATACACTCATTATTAATTAAGGAATTAATTAATAATATTCTACTACTTTCTGTATACCATGTTCGACAAAACGACGTAATACTAGCAAGGACCCCTTTTTAACTTCAATAAACGCGGCATGCAGGCATTAAAGCAGCGCAAATGTCCCATCTTTTCACAAGTTAAATAAAGCACCTGACATTTCAGATCACTCTTCGAGCTGAACAGAGCACATAATTGGCCTAAATGAGTTTAGCTGGATGAGGATTTTTCACTTTGGAGACTTTGCCAGAAAGGCGCTGTTTTCTTCTCTCCGAGAACAAAAACAGCTGTCCCAGCAGTACCTGATCATAGTGTTTCCGGTCCTGTTATTATAGATGTTGAAATTGTTTCCTAGACAGATAAGTATCACCCCTCGATGTAACAACACTTCTCTCAACCTGTAAACAGTGATTGCTGTTTGTGTGAAAAAATACAATGCAGAAAACAAGCAAAACGTCTATTGCTTGACTGATTTCAAGTTAGCTGCATGCTATTTTGCATGAAGCTGTAAATGAAGTGTTCAAAAATGTCACTGGCCTACTTTCCGCGATTTTGTTGGTATGGCACACATTTGCTGCAAGCAACCCTGTATCCACATTGTGTAAGAATACCACTGAACTCCTAAAATGTCATTGTATGTGCCAGCTTTTTTTGTTGCAATGCTATTCACAGATATTATTTTGTTGTTACATTGAAGTATAGTGCATGTGGGCATACTGCAAATTATGGAACAGTCAACCTTAATTTAAACTTCTGAAACATTCTTACTTTTTACTGTAAAGCTACAATAAACAATACATGACATTATATATGTATCCACTGGTTGCCTTTCGATGTCAGGGTAGTCTGCACTCATTGATACTATGTCGTATTTTAAAGTGACCAATAATGTGCTATCAAGTATTTAGATTTTTGCAGGTTAAGTGGAAGCCCGTGGACATTGGAGGAGGTGACCTGTTTGTACCCTTTTTATATATCTGTGCGGCTTCTGATCTGGTCCCAAAAGGTAAACTTTGATCCGCCCTCCGGGAGATGGGCTTCCTGTTTGAACTCCTATGTCTATTTGCCCGCTTGCAAGAGGGGAATTTTGCAAGGATTTGGTATGAAAACAAGGGCGAGATATCAGAACCCGTCAATGTCATCCAGGCGGCTCGCCAGGGGTGCGTCCTTGCGTCTACACTTTTCCTTCTGTACATTAATAATTGCATAAGATTTAACTAACTACAATATAATTAGCAGATGCAACACACACAAATATATAAATGCATTCACTCCAGGCAGAGAGACATAGCAAAACATATCTGTAAATAATCAAACACCAAAATAAACTTTCTTTCTCATCATAATATGCTTTTCAAACACACATGCAAATCGTGGGAATTGTTATGCAACCTAGCATGTAGTTACTGTGAAGAACATCTGTTGAAAGGGACACGAAACACGTAGCAGGTTAATATGGAAATGCAATAACTTTTTAAACATTAAACTTCGTAAGAAATGTGAGTCACTGGTTGTTTTAAATAGGCTTCCAACAATGCTCCACTAGATTACCAAAGTACCGGGAAATCCTACTCTAGTCTTAGAGGCTGAAGCAATGTATGCATCTTTACACACGCACAGGAGCTCAGTACTTAATCTTAGGATATGAACGAACATGTATACGCATTTTCCTGCCTCCCCTTACTCACAAATGCTCTTGAACACCATAATGGTGTTTTGCACTTGGAGTCCAGTAAGCGTCATGGTGATTGGCCAATATTTTCCAGGCCCTATGTGGACAATTTGTGTGTGTGTGTTTGTACGCATACACCAGTAGAATAAAAAAGTGGGTATGTTTTGTTACATCATACTTCTCTCAAAACCAAAAAAAAAATCAATCATAATAATCATAGAGAATATACAATTAATAAAACAAGACAATGTAAATCATAATTTCTGCACAATAACACATATTGGAATCTTGTCTCCAAGAGCAATGGCAACCAAATGTCCTCCTCGAAAAGGGGCATATGTTGCTCCATAAACAAAAAGATGGAATCCAGGCACCTCAATTGATCAACCAGGAGGAGGGATGGCCCTTTTCTTCAGGAGTTTGGGAGGAGTAAGGGTGGTTTAGGAGTGAGACAAAAGGGTGGAGGGGGTTGCTGTGAGAGGAATGTGAGGAGTAGAAGGTATAGGAACCATTGCAGGGGTGGTGTGTTTGTGTGTTGTTTTGTGGTTGAGTGTGTTTCTGAAATTTCATGGTGATTGTTACAAATGGAGTCTCTGGTTGGCAGTCAGTTTGCACTCTCTCCAAGCAGGGACCCTCACTCTAGTCAGGGTAAGGGACTTACACTCCTAAGACAACCCATGCTCACCTCCTTGGTAGCTTGGCACAAGCAGTCAGGCTTATTTAAAAGGCAGTGTGTAAAGTATTTCTACCAAAACACACAGTACAAAATGGACACCACAATGGGTTAGAAAAATAGGCAATATTAATCTAAATCAAACAAAACCAAAATGACAAAAAAAACACCATACACACGTAAAGTTATGCATTTTTAAATTAAAAAGAGTCTTACTCCATAGAAAACAATGGATACATTGATGTTACAAAAAGTACCCGGTTTGCTACAAAAATAAAGCCGCATGGGCGAGTGTGCATCGGAAAAGTGAGTGGTGCGTCAATTCGTTACTCGCAAGTGAGCCTGGGCATCATTTTTTTCTCTGGTAGGGTAGGCGATGTGTTGTTCTTCTCTCCCGTAGGAGAGCGATGTATCGATTTCCAGATGGGCACCTCGGGTCGGAGCAGGTTCACATTGATTTTGATGCCCAGCAATGTTGTGTGCGAAATCTGGCTGCGTGAGGATGAGAATCTCCAGCCGCAATGCAGGTGATGCATCGATTTCCCAGCTGCGATGTAGGTGGTGTGTTGATTTCAGCCTCCATGCAGGTGGCGTGTCGTTTTTACAGCCGCGTTGCAGGTGGTGTGTTGTAATTATCCCAGCACATCTCCTGTGCATGGATTTCCGCCTTGGATCCACCAGTTTCACCTTTCAAGGGCCAAGGGACTGGATAGCGCACAACTTGGCAGGGTAGGAGTCTTAGCAGAGAGACCAGGTGCTGGCAGAGGAAGTCTTTGATGGCCCTGAGTCTTCAAAACAGGAGGCAAGCCCTCAGAGACATTTCACAGGAAGGAATATACCACAAAGTCCAGTCTTTGTCCTCTTTCAGGCAAAAGCAGCAACTGCATGCCAACCCAGCAAAGCAGAGGCACAGGCAAAGGGGCAGTACTCCTCCTCCAGCTCTTCTGGTCTTCTCCTTGGCAGAGGTTTGCTTGGTTCCAGAAGTAATCTGAAAATCTGGGGTTTTGGGTCCACTACTTATACCCCTTTCTGCCTTTCAAGTAGGCAAACTTCAAAGGAAAGTTTCTATTGTTCACAATATCCTGCCTGGCCTGGCTCCAGACTCACATCAGGGGGGTTTGAGACTGCATTGCGTGAAGGCAGGCACAGCTCATTCAGATGTAAGTGTCAGCTCCTCCCTCCACTCTAGCTCAGATGACCCATCAGGATATGCAGACTACACCGCAGATCCCTTTGTGTCACTGTTTAGAAGGGATTCACAAACAGCCCAACTATCAGTCTGACCCAGACAAGGAATACACAAGCAGGCAGAGCCACAGAATGATTTAAACAAGAAAATGCCCACTTTCTAAAAGTGGCATTTTCAAACTGAAATCTAAAAACCAACTTTACCAAAAGATGTATTTTTAAATTGTGAGTTGAGAGACTCCACACTCTAAATCTAAATTTGCTCCCAAAAGGAAACCGCACTTTAAAGATTTTTAAAGGCAGTCCCGTGTTAATCTATGAGAGAGATAGGCCTTGTAACAGTGAAAACCAAATTTGGTAGTATTTCACTGTTAGGGCATGTAAAACACATCAGTACATGTCTCACCTTTAACATGCACTGCACCCTGCCCATGGGGCTACCTTCGGCCTACCTTAGGGGTGCCTTACATGTATAAAAAGGGAAGGTTTGGGCCTGGCGAGTGGATACACTTGCCAGGTCAAATTGGTAGGGTCAAACTGCACACACATACACTGCAGTGGCAGGCCTGAGCCATGTTTAGAGGGATACTCATGTGGGTGGCACAATCAGTGCTGCACGGCTACTAGTAGCATTTGATTACAGGCCCTGCGCACCCCTAGTGCACTTTTCTAGGGACCTACTAGTAAATCAAATATGCCAGTCATGGAAAAGCCAATTACACATGCAATTTGCACAGGGAACACTTGTACCTTAGCACTGGACAGCAGTGATGAAGTGTCCAGAGTACCAAAACCAAAAACAGCAATGTCCAGCATACAGTCAAAACACAGGAAGCAGAGGCAAGAAGACAGGGGAGACTGCACCAAGGATGCCAGGTCTGACAGTGATGTGTGATTGTGATTCTGGGTGTGTGTTTCAGTGTGTGCTGTAATGTGGGTAGAACTTTTCCTTTGGATTAATGAATCTGTTTTGTGAATGTAGTGCGTTTGTGTGTGTGTGTCTATGATGTGGTTTGTTTGGTTGATCATGTGTGATTTTCTGAGGGTGTGTGTTTCTGTGGTGTTTGTTTGAGGGATGATGTGTGCTTGTCTGAGGGTTCATGTTTGTGAGGTACTGTTCGGGTAATTGGGGAAGTGCTTGTCAAGGGTTTGAGTTTCTGAGATGTGGATTGTTTTTGTGAGGTTGTGTGTTTGGATATGGTGGTCTGTTTGATGAAGTTGTGTGTTTGGATAAGATTGTAGGGGTGGTAGAGGTTGTGATGGTGGTAGTGGATGTCATGTTGATTGTTGGTGTGGTGGTGGTTGAGGGTGTGGTGATGGTTGAGGGTGCAGTGGTGGTTGAGGATGTGGATGTTGTAGTGGGAGTGATGAAGGTTGTGGGTGTGGGCCTGGTTGTGGTTATGGTTGAGGGTGATGTGGTGATTTGTGGGAGTGAGCTGGATGATTGATCAATGTCTGTATGACATGCCTTTGTGTGCTGTGGATGTATCTGTGGTTTTGGAGGGTGCTAGTTTCTGTGTCTGTTTTGCGTATGTTTCTTCTTTTTACTAGAAATGTCTGAGTGTTTGCCTGTGAATTTGTGTTTGCCCGAGTGAGTGAGTGTACGTGTGGAGTTAGCAGCTGATGCTGGGTCAGAGGTGATTGGTGGGTTTATGGTGGTGGGAGGATGGGTTAGGGAAAGAGGATGGTTTTTGAGAGGAAGGGATAGGGGTTGAATGATGGGAAGCAGGGATGCCTAGGCGGTCTAAGATGTGCTATACCACTTTGTATAGCATACGCTGCAATGTGCATGTCATCGTGGAAGGTTAGTAACTGGGTTAACTGTTGGCTGACCCCCCCTTCCCCCCCCAGACAGCACACAACACTGCAGTTTGGCCAACAGAAATGCTGCACAGAACTCACAGAACCTTCTCAGATATCACTGCTGGATGGACTGAAGCAGAGTTACCTGGGGTGAAGGAGACCCCAGCCCATTTAAGGGCTGGGTGTTGACAAACATTCAGGGACCCGCAGGGAGGTTGCTGATCTTCTTGGTGGTGGTGGTTGATGGTGTTGTAAATCTATGAGATGTTGTTTGGTCCACTACCACTTTGGTCTGGTTTGTGTGGCAGCCTCTGAATCAGATGAGCTTGAATCCTCCTCACCAGCCCCATTACCCTCCCTGCTGCTGGGCCCTTCCATTTCTGTGGTACCACCTTTAGACTTCCAGGAGGCAACTGCCTCCTTATCTTCATGGCCAACGTCTCCCTCACGTGTTCAAGTGGACACTGATACTAGAAAATAAAACTTTTGTTCCTGATGTTCATAACATGAAACCACTGTGTAAACAATTTCCTAAATTGCTATCATTGAGCTGCTGTGCATACCACAAATGTATCAGGACACCACATGGTAGCGATAAAAACACATTAGCTTTACATGTAATCATCATTCACATGCTGGAAGAATGCTTAGATACCATATGTAGTAGAGACAGGGTAAGTGATTCATCACCTTTTGTATAATAGAAAAGGCATGAATTAAGGTAGACACTATGTGAAAGCATGTAAAGAGTATAAATCCATTAAGCATCAACACATACTGTATATTTAAGTATATATTCACAAACATTAAATATATAATGCCTTTGGAGATATTTCCTGGGTACAGCATCACTTTCCTTAAATCAGGCCCTGAATGTCTACATTTTATAGTCTAAATAATTGTCTCGTGGGAAGTTAAAAGCTAGCAAGCCTAAAAAAATAAAAAAATGGAATCCCATTAAAATATATGGGTTATTGCTTGATGGGAATCCAACGTGTTGTCATATTTACCATCATTTCCCTATCAATTTGGTAACTTCATGTGCTACACCTAATACTGCACACCCCTACCATCTATAAATTGGTCTTCTCTTCATGCATAATTGATAATACAGTCCCTCTTTCAATGTCACACTGCTGGATATTGACCAATACACTTGGCATCACACCTTAAATCGTCATATACAATAAATATCATGTGTCATGATTGTATGGACATCATGACCACTGACAAGTGCTACAATGTTAAATGAAGGTCTGTGGCACGTGCAAATGTAGCTAAACATTCTTGTTCACTCCAGAATTAGACATGGAGTACTGTCCATTGGTTTGGATATAAGGATTCGTTAGAATTACTTGAATCTGCGACACAGAAACATTTATAATTGATTCACAATAAGGAGATGATGTTTACACTGAAGAATATTTAACCACTAGGGAAGTCAAAGGCTAATAAGCCATATTGACCAAAAATGTGTTGGCTGTTAATGGAAGAATGCACCTTTTCTGACTTTTGTGTAAAATTCTTTCATTGTGACAGAAAGGATTTAAGAAACACAGAGGAAAGGAAGTACTTTTTGAACAAATAAATGAACATGGAATAAACACGAATAGGATGTGGACTTTTTGAAATATTTAAGTGCTCAATTCACATGTATGTAAACAACATTTGATTGAATTTAGTAATGCTCCTTCACCATATTAAACACACCTCAATATAATCAGCATCAATATTTGAGACCAAAGTGACCCTGGCTTTCCAGGTATTTTCAGTATAAAAACTTACCAGGACGTGTATCCTTTGTCCAATCCTACATTTTATGCAGTAATTACGATTGAGCATTGTTTAAGAAGGTAATATGCAAGCCATACTCCCGGCTGATGCATAACAATATGTATGGACATATAACAAACACTTTAATGTGCAGCTGGATGTCACATGAAATATATTGTCGTAAGTACAACTTCTATACACAGAGCATAGATATAATCATTTGTTACCTTCAGGATGTGTCCTATGTCGCCTGACTCACAACAGTTGAATACCTGAGATTCCTTTATAATTTCCATAGAGGTTGTGATTATAGGTTATGGGTAGGCCAAAAGTGACCCCCCTGGCTATGTGTGTGATAGTTGGTCATGGCAGAATACCTTTTACATTTATTATTATTACGCACTAAAAATGGATGCGTGGATATATTGTGTAGTACCATTATTAATATTAATGTAATAAAGTGCCAGGAAAAATGACTACTTTTACAGCCAAAACAGAGGTTTCTTGTAGACGTTGGACAGTTTTCCGATTCTAAGAACATCCATTTTAGTAAGTGTTAGAAATGGGGTCTTTGGTTGATAGTCAGGTTACCCCCTGTCCAAGCACGAACCCTCACTCTAGTCAGGGTAAAGGAGAATCACCCTGAGCTAACCCCCGCTCACCCCCTTGGTAGCTTGACATGAGCAGACAGGCTTAGCTTCAAGGTTCTAGGTGTAAAGTACTTGTACAAACACACACCTTAACTTAATGATAACACTACAAAGTGACACAACACAGGTTTAGAAAAATAGTAAATATTTATCTAAACAAAACAAGACCAAAATGACACAATTCCAACATACACAAGTCAAGTTATTAATTTTAAAAGCAAAAGAGTCTTAAATCCTTTTGTAAACAGGTAAAATACTGATCACGTTGAAAAGTACCTGGGTAGCATAAAGATAACATGCACGGGCGAGTGTGCATCGAAAAAGGTAAGCAGTGCGTCGATTTCTCACCCGCACGCAAGACCGTGCATCATTTCTCCTTATAGGGTCGGTGTACGTCGTTTTTCCTCCCCGCATGGGAGTGATCCGTCAATATGGGCAGCACTCTTGTCTGGGCAGGTGTTGCATCGTTTTTCCGTGCCCAGCAAGGTTTGCATCAAAAATCCTGCTGCACTACGATAGCAAAACCACGCAATGTGGGTTGCGACATTACCAGCCTCCGTCAGCAATGTGGTGCGTCGTTTCTCCTGCCGCAAGCGTTGATCTTCCAGCTTCCACTATGTTTTCATGTCAGGTAAAAACGTGTGTAACATATACAGGTGAATGACATTCTACATGTTATAACTATGTACATAGTCACGTACATCATGCCTCATCTGCATGAGAAATGATCCACTGAAGTGTCTGAACTTTAGATCTCCAATGCAAAGGGACATTTCCCAGGGCGGCACATGTTAAAATTTGCCCTGGTCGCACACTTCCTCTGGCTGCCCATAGTAACATCAGGTGATGTGCACTCTGGTGCTAACAGGAAATTGTCCAACAGGTATGCTAGGGACACCGCTCAGTGTGTGGACATGACATGCCAGTTTTCAGAAACCTTTGTATAGAGGCTGGCCCTCTATATAATGTGCAAAGCTAGGCACATTGTGCAGGGGATCCAGGCAACCACATGTTGGTTTCGAGAGGTAAAAACTAGATCACCTAGGGCCAGATGTAGCAAGGCTTTTGCGCCTCGCAAACAGCGAAAATCGCTGTTTGCGAGGCGCAAAAGCCACATCGCGATGCCCATTCCCATTCCCATTTTGCGAGTCGGTAACCTGGTTACCGACTTGCAAAATGGGAATGCGACTCGCAAATAGGAAGGGGTGTTCCCCTTCCTATTTGCGAGTCGCATCGTGAGGCAGAATTGCTTTGTGACCCGGTCGCAAAGCAATTCGCAGGTACCACCAGTGTCACACTGGTGGTAACCCATTCTCAAAAGGGAAGGGGTCCCCATGGGACCCCTTCCCCTTTGTGAATGGCCCTGAATTTTTTTTTTCAGAGAAGGCAGTGGTCCTATGGACCACTGCCTGCTCTGAAAAAATGAAACTGACACGTTTCATTTTTTTGTTTGTAATGCATCTCGTTTTCCTTTAAGGAAAATGGGCTGCATTACAAAAAAAAAATGCTTTATTTAAAAGCAGTCACAGACATGGTGGTCTGCTGTCTCCAGCAGGCCACCATCCCTGTGAGTGCTGCGACTCGCAAGGGGGTCGCAAATTGTGACCCACCTCATTATTATTAATGAGTTGGGCCTTTGCGACCCCCTCGCGACTCGCAGATGGTGTCAGGGACACCATCCTGCATCTGGCTTTGCATCTCGCATATTGCGAATCGCAAAGCCCGAATTTCCTACATCTGGCCCCTAATGCTCTAATTTTTACAGGAGCTTGGTCGAGCTGTTAGGCCAATCTTGGAGAAGTGCAAAGCATTTGTTGTACTCATAGTATCAATTATGCAACTCACATATTCGAAGGAATAATTTTAGACCAATTTATAAAAATATTTCAGATTCTTATTTAATTTTTAAGACCAAGATGATCAAAATTGGTTAAGTGCTTTTTGAGATGTGGATTTTTGAAGTTTAATAAAAATAGTATTTTGTGTGTAATTATGCACCGTAGGAATCTATGGAAAGTCACGTTTAAAAAGACATATAAAATTGTACAGTTGAGTATCCAAGATCTTCTCTTGCAAGTTGGTTGAGGTTGTTGGCGGGCACACTGTGACAGCTGGAGCAGTTCAAGCGGCTCCCGGTTCCGACAGGAGCAGCAATGAAATATCTCTGGACCTGGGCCAGGGCCACTTCAAGGTACCCCTTAGAAAAGCAGTCTGTTGAGGTTCCAAGGAGTGGGTGACCATTAGGGCACAGCAGATTCTTTGTTGCAGGGCACAGGGCAGCTGGATGCAGAGTGAATCGATGAGCCAGGAGCTGTGCGCAAGGATGCCCCTTGGAGCTAGAGGTAAGTCAGTTCAAGGGTCATTTGCAGGACAACGGGGGAAACCTGGTGGGAGATCCTGTGTGTTCCTCAAGTGCATTGACTGGGACTTCCTCTTGATCCCTTTTCAGCCCAGACGGGCTGGTTGTCATGGTGTCCCCTGACCAGAACCCAGGGTATTTGTACAATTCGACCACTGGAGGGATCAATGTCACCAAACTTGGCACACTTGCACAGTTTGTTCTGGTGGTCATTAGTGTATTGTTGGGTCTACCTGCAACTTCTGGTTCGGGAGTTATCAGCCAGTCAGTGAAGTGAACCTCACTGGGTTGCTGCTTTTTTCTTTGTTGCAGAGTGATACCTCCATTTGTCCATTAGTCCAGCTACTCTGCAATGGTGATTGTCGGTTCCTGGGTGCAACAGGCTGGGTTTGGTGCCTTTTATTGTGCAGCAGATCCACAGTTCTTGTGCCTTGGATCTTCTTGGTGATGGTCTTCTTCGTGTTCTTCAAATCTGCGTAGATGGTCTAGGGGTGTCCACAAAATACTATATTTAGTGAATAGTTTAGGGGGAACCTGGTAGTGTCCAATGGGACACCTGCTTTTGGGTGGCTACACCCACTACAGTGACAACTTCCTGTGGAAGGGTCACTTCCCTATCTCTCATTGACTATTTTCCTTCCATCTAAGATGGAGGAAAATTAAATGGAGGCTCCACCTTCACTGGGGGTGAGTGTTTACATTGTTCAGCATTCTGTTCGTCATCCTATTGTGTTGCTATAGTTGCCCTAAGTGGGAAGGGAAAGGCCCAGACGTGGGTTCCGTGCTCACAGTGCCACTGGATTCAGCTAGCCTGGCAGACGAAGGGTGATAACCTACATGCTTGTTTCCAGTCCAGGAAAGACCTGGCCTGGAAGTTTGGGCTGGACTGTTCCCATGAGGAACATGGTCGAGACTGAATTGCATATGGCTGGGTCCAAACTGGGGTGGCATGGTGAGCAAAAGAATGATGGATTAAACCCAGATCTGTGACTGGGGGTGAGTGTTTGCATTGTTCAGCACTCCGTCCATCATCCTTTTGTGTTGCTAAAGTTGCCCTAAGTGGGAAGGGTATGCCCAGATGTGGGTCCCGTGCTCACTGTGCCACTGGATTCAAGCTAGTCTGGCTGATGAAGGGTGATACCTGAAACCGGTCCAAGAATGCTTGTTTCCGGTCCAGGGGCGACCTGACCTGGCAGTTCAGGCTGGACTGTTCCCATGAGGAACAGGGTCAAGACTGATTTGTATGTAGCTGGGTCCAAACTGGAGTAGCATAGTGAGCAAAAGAACAATGGATTAAACCCAGATCTGTGAGGGGGAGTGAGTATTTGCATTGTTCAGCACTCCATCCATCGTGCTTTTGTGTTGCTAAAGTTGCCCTATATGGGAAGGGTATGCCCAGACATGGGCCCTGTGCTCACTGTGCCACTGGACTCAAGCTACCCTGGCTGATGAAGGGTGATACCCTGAAACCGGTCCAAGGATGCTTGTTTCCAGTTCAGGGAGGACCTGGCCTGGCAGTTCAGGCTGGACTGTTCCCATGAGGAACAGGGTCAAGACTGTTTTGCACATGGCTGGGTCCAAACTGGGGTGGCATGGTGAGCAAAAGAACAATGGATTAAACACAGATCTGTGACTTGGGGTGAGTGTTTGCCTTGTTTAGCACTCCATCCATCATCCTTTTTTTGTAACAAAAGCATGCCGGGGGCCATTCCCCCTACTCTTTCCTAATTTTGTTTCCACCAAAAGTGTGTGTTTGCAAAGGGGCTAACCATCTGCTGGTAGCAGCAGGTCTGAGGATCGAGTTTCAAGAGCTTCAAGCTCGGTAAGCCCTTTGAAGCCAGCCGCCTGGGCAGTGCACGTTCCTGAGGGAGGCGGTGTTAGCACCTCCACCCAGGAAGGGCATTGTTCTACAAACTAGAGAGACAGGGCTATCCCCCAAGATTTGTAGATTGAGTGAATAGAGGTGGCAAATGGATTGAAACAGTCATCGACCATGCCTAGGTGGTTAGGTTTTGCAGGGAGCACCTCTAAGGTGACCCCCAGGTAAATTTAGGGATAAATCCAATACTGGTACCAGTTGGGATATATTATTCTGAATTGAGATGTTTGATACCAAATAACCCAGGGTTCAGAGTGGCCATCATTTAGCTGGGAAACGCACATTGACCAGCTAAATGATGGCCACTCTGTACATGTACATGTACATGTACCAGCACATGTATTAAAATGGCTGCTCTTTTCACTCACTATGTCCCAGGTTTGGCAAGGACACAGGGGGGCATATTGCTTGTGCAGTTATGCCTTCACATATAATATAGTGTACCCTGCCAGAGGGGTATCTTACTCATAGTAAATGCAGTGTATGGTGGACAGGGCACGCGGACAGTGTGCCATGTGGGGTTTGTGCTTTATGTTTGCACCAGGATACTCAGCCTGCAATGGCTGGTCCTAGATGTGGCACAAACAGTGCTGATCTCCTCAAGGGCCTAACCATAGTACCCCAGGCTCTGGTTAACTAGGTACCCATTTACTAGGGACTCATAGTTGTAGCTAAGGGTGTCTCCAATTGTGCCAACAGAACAGTTTTAGGGAAAGAGCTCTGGCCCAGGGAACCTGGTTAGCCGGGGCCCTGGGCACTGCAATTTCTAGGCTACATCATACATCAGGAAAAAAGTGGGGGCTAACCATGTCAAAAAGAGGCAATTTCTCACACTTTGTCCCATATTTATACTTTTTTAGCGCCGCATTTGCGTCATTTTGTGATGCAAAAGTGTTGAACACGTACAAAATACAATTAGATTTTGTAAGTTTGTGCTGTTTTTACGTCAAAAAAATGACGCAAATGTGGCGCTAAAAAAGTATAAATATGGGCCTTTGTGTCATGCTTTGTCTCTGAAATTACTTTTTTGGGGTGTGATGTCATTTGAGCCTTCACGTTTTTTGAACCACTGACACAATGGGCCACAGTTACCAGCCCAAGTGTCACCCTACACCACTAGAACAACATGTCTGGTGACTGCATGTGGCACAGTGTGTCTGCCCAAGGGCCCAAGGCTGGTAGTGAATCAGAGTAATATGTCGGCTTATTGGGAGCATCACAGTGGCCCAATGGGAATGAAATGTCTTATTTGTCCCTGTTTTTCGGCTTCCTATGTGTGCTGCTATCTACAGCATACATAGAAAAAGGGCAACACCAATGACAATTGTTTATGGACAGGAACGTATCCCTTCCTAGACATGTACTTTCATCCCTGGCAACTATGTACCCTTGCAGCATGATGCCTTTAATGGTGTTCATCAGCAATTTGTGGGTTAGCACAGGGGACAAGTATAGGAATGTGCCATGTATCATATTTACAGCACATTGCTGCACTTGTCAGGGATGGTGGTTGGTGCAGCAACAAAACCTGCAGCCCGGTCCTGTGTCCTAACTTAGTAAAGGAGACCCTATGGCAGCAGACATCTACTTGCAAATGTGATGCAGGAATCACTCACAAAGATTGTGTATTTACCAGCACTTCCACTGACTTCTATCCCGAGATAGGACAGGAGGTCACGTACTCGGAAGATGATGTCTGCCCATTGATGTTTGAGTTGGTGGGTTGTTCTCTCCACCTTGAATATCAGCTGCATATGGTAGTAGATCTTCACCAACCGCAGCTTGCATGCCTCCATCCTGTACTCCAGGATAACTTTCCCGCCGAAGGCCACCATATTTGGCAGGTCGTGGGTGACCAGCCAGATGAAGCTCCCAACTCCTCTGCACTCATGCCATGGATCCTTCCCTTCCCCGACATGTCCCAACCGAAACCCACGATTAAACTAATAAAACAGGAAAACCCCATACTACCCCAAACTAACTCTACAGACTAATCTACCCAAGGACAAACACCAGACAATACTCAGTAAATTACAACACAAAATACAAATATACACAACAAAACAGTTGTCAGGTGTTAGACCTGACAACCTTATGGAGGTCACCCCTAACTTTTCGCCTGCCTCCCTCCACTTTTTAGATACTGTTTTTGCTGGCTTTAAGACTCTGCTAACCAGTGCTAAAGTGAATATGTTCTCTCCCTTCAAACATGGTAACATTGGATCATATCCAATTGGATAATTTAATTTACTTTTGAGTCTCTAGTAAGGCGCACTATATGTACCCGCGGCCTATAGATTAAATGCTACTAGTGGTCCTGCAGCACTGATTGTACCACCCACTTAAGTAGCTCCTTAACCTTGTCTTAGGCCTGCCATTGCAAGGCCTGTGTGTGCAGTTACACTGCCAAATTCGGATTGGCATTTAAAGGTACTTGCCAAGCCTAAAACTCTCCTTTTTCAACATGTAAGTCACCCCTAAGGTGTGCCCTAGGTAACCCATAGGGCAGGGTACTGTGCAGGCAAAAGGCAGGACATGTACCTGTGTAGTTTACATGTCCTGATAGTGTAAAACTCCTAAATTCTTTTTTACACAGCTGTGAGGCCTGCTCCCTTCATAGGCTAACACTGGGGCTACCCTCATATATTGTTTGAGTGGTAGCTGCTGGTCTGAAAGGAGTAGGAACGTCATATTTAGTATGGCCAGAAGGCTGATACAAAATCTTGCTGACTGGTGAAGTTGGATTTAATATTACTATTTTAGAAATGCCACTTTTAGAAAGTGAGCATTTCTTTGCACTTAAATCCTTCTGTGCCTTACAATCCACATCTGGCTGGGTTTAGTTGACAGCTCCCTTGTGCTTTCACTCAGACACACCCCAAACACAAGATACTAAGCCTCACTTGCATACATCTGCATTTTGAATGGGTCTTCCTGGGCTGGGAGGGTGGAGGGCCTGACACTTGCATGTCAAAGGGCAGGAGCCTGCCCTCACACAAAGGACTGCCACACCCCCTACTGGGACGCTGGCAGACAGGATTGAACTGAAAGGGGACCTTGAGCACTTCTAAACCACTCTTTGAAGTCTCCCCCACTTCAAAGGTATATTTGGGTATTTAAACAGGGCCTCTGCCCCTACCAACTCAGACACTTCCTGGAGAATAGAACCTGAACAAGAACTTGCATCCAGCCAAGAAGACCTGCCTGGCTGCCCAAAGGACTCATCTTTTTGCTTTCTTTGAAGGACTGCTGCCTTGCTGTTGTTCTGCTGCCTTGATGCTCTGTGGCTGTGGTGAGAAGTGCTCTCCAAGGGCTTGGATAGAGCTTGCCTCCTGTTCCCTGAAATCTCAGGAACAAAAAGACTCAGGGGCTCATTCCTAGATTGGCGGGCAGGTGGCAGAAGGCCGCCCGCCCAGCGGGAAACCCCCTTCCACGAGGATGCCGGCTCCGAATGGAGCCGGCGGAGTGGAAGGGGTGCGACGGGTGCAGTTGCACCCGTCGCGATTTTCAGTGTCTGCAGACACTGAAAATCTATGTGGGGCCCTGTTAGGGGGCCCCACGACACCCGTTCCCGCCAGCCAGGTTCTGGCGGTGAAAACCGTTAGAACCAGGCTGGCGGGAAGGGGGTCGGAATCCCCATGGCGGCGCTGCTTGCAGCACCGCCGTGGAGGATTCCCTGGGGCAGCGGGAAGCCGGCGGGAAACCGCCGGCTTCCCTTTTCTGACCGCGGCTTTACCGCCGCGGTCAGAATGCCCCCGGAAGCACCTCCAGCCTGTTGGCAGTGCTTCCTCCGTCACCTACCCTGGCGGTCATAGACCGCCAGGGTAGGAATGACCCCCCCAATCTCTACAAGAAGGACGCCTTGTGCAGTGAAAATCAACGCACAGCCTGCCTGAAACGACGCACAGCCTGCACAGCGGTAAAAATGTCACTGTATGTGGAACCAGAATGATGCCCGGCCCCTCTGGATTGATGCACAGCTAAGCCTGAACGATGCAGCCCGACTTCCAGAGAGGAATTGACGCAGAGCCTGCCGTGCGGTTGAAATTTCCACGCAACGCACACCGGATCGACACAGCCCCTGTGACTTAGGAGGTTATTACAACTTTGGAGGATGTGTTAATCCGTCCCAAAAGTGACGGTAAAGTGACGGATATACCACCAGCCGTATTACGAGTCCATTATATCCTATGGAACTCGTAATACGGCTGGTGGTATATCCGTCACATTTGGGACGGATTAACACCTCCTCCAAAGTTGTAATAACCCCCATAGTCCTGTCAGTGCTGGAAATCCACGCATCATTCCCGGGGCGTCCGAAAACCCTGCAACCAGAAGAGGATCCACGACTGAGCGCTGGAATTTGAGACGCAGCCGTCCCTGCGTGGAAACTAAACGACGCATCACTGTGTGCGGCCCGAGAAAGTGACGCACACCCCCTTTTGTTTTCACGCATCTCCTCCTCTTTGGTTCTTTGCGGAGATTTTGCACGCGAACCAGGTACTTTGTGCTTAAAAGAGACATTTATTGCTTTTTAAAGACTAAAAGACACTTTATATCACTTTTACAGTGATAGCTCAACATATACTTATTGCATTTTAATCGTTTTGACCTGCATTTATCCAGATACATATAATATATTTTTCTAAACACTCTGTGGTGTATTTTTGTGGTGCTATTCTGTGTTATTGCATGATTTATTCCACAAATACTTTACACATTGCCTTTTAAGTTAAGCCTGACCGCTTAGTGCCAAGCTACCAGAGGGTGGGCACAGGATAATTTGGATTGTGTGTGACTTACCTTGACTAGAGTGAGGGTCCTTGCATGGACGGGGGTAACCTGACTGCCAACCAAAGACCCCATTTCTAACATCAGGGACACAATACAGACAGCAGACAGCAGACAGCACAAAAGACTCCA
The DNA here is from genome assembly GCF_031143425.1 of Pleurodeles waltl. Taxonomy (NCBI): domain Eukaryota; kingdom Metazoa; phylum Chordata; class Amphibia; order Caudata; family Salamandridae; genus Pleurodeles; species Pleurodeles waltl. The sequence continues at coordinate 498,621,846 of NC_090436.1, read as the reverse complement.
GAACCACACAACCTCTCCCAATCACAGACACAAAAACTGTGAGTGTCAGCGAAAGTGAAAGTATCTTTACAGTTCCTGGTTTGCAACATGGCTGATCCATTGCATCACTTCCTGGACTGAAGTGACACTTTTTGACCCAATGCTTGATTTTTTTTTATGCTTCACACCAATGCATGGATTTTTGAGGATACATGATGAAGCACAGCGAGATATTACCAACACTTCGCATGGGATGCATCAATTTTTGGCATGTGATGACTGAAAAAAACACGTGATGGCTGGAAAAAACACGCTTATTTTTTTGATGCATTGAATTAAATATGTGTTTATGTGTATGGTGTCATGTGGAATTCATTTTTATAGTCATATAGATTGCTGTGTTGCCTGTGAATAGTTGCATTTAACTCTCTCCTCTCTTTCCATGTGCCCAGTGTATGTTTTGTAAGTGTACATGGGTAAAAGTACATGAATTACAAGGATCAGAACACCCATAGGGCACATTTCCTATGTTTTGTTGACACTACACCTTTGAAGGGTTGCTCCATGTGAAAACTATGTGCTGGCACCTGAATCCATTGCTTAGTTACCCCTAGGGATGCAATAGACTTGCCCTGTAATGTGGGCTGCACACTATCTATGACAGTGCAGACGTCTGCCAATATGTGCTGTGTCCCAAAGTGTAGACAGCAAGCTGTCAGGCAATGGGGGGAGGGGGGTTACCGTCTCCATTGCAGGCAAATGTTGTGATAGCTAGTACACACATGTGAAGGGATTTGTGAATGGTGCAGTTTGCTCATGTTCCCCCGATCCAGGGGCCTCCCATTAGGGAAACACTGCCAGTTTGCCTCTGGAGATTGTCTCTGCACTTGGCACCACATTTTACATACCGTGGATAGTCAAAACTTCCCTGCCCTATTTATCTGCACACTTTTTCTTGTTCTCACACTCTTCCGAAATTGTGTGTCATTCATGCATGTACCACCCACATGGCTAGTATATGGTACATCAGCAATGTTGCTGCTATTAATGGTATATCTTGTGCTTGCTCTCAGTCTTCCCCAATAACATTGTCCCGTTCTTCATGCTCCTCATTGTCATTGAGCCATGGGAGATTATGGGCCTGATCACAACTTTGGAGGAGGTGTTAATCCATCCCAAAAATGACGGTAAAGTGACGGATATACCACCAGCCGTATTACGAGTCCATTATATCCTACTGTATGGAACTCGTAATACGGCTGGTGGTATATCCGTCACATTTGGGACGGATTAACACCTCCTCCAAAGTTGTAATCAGGCCCTATGTCCTGCACATGTGTTCTGCAATTTGTAGTATTGGTTTTTGTGCTCTTGTGGAGAGTAGGCTAATTGGCCCCCAAACATATCCTGACTCCTGAAGTAATACTTGTGTACTCTGGAAGTCTCTTTCACAATATAGCAGATCCTGTTTAGGACATGATTATGAATCCGCTAGGCTTACGTATGGGTGTGTTTGAGAGGAGTACACACCCACAGCTGCAGACTACATCCTTTGTCAGCTGTACAGTGAGTAGGGGTGGATTGGGGGAATGGTAACTACAGCTAATGGTCCCACATACATATACAAGTCATTCTGTGTCCTGATGTACTCAGACATATTGGCAAGAGTATTGGCATACATGCAAAATTTTCACAGGTTTGTCGGAACCTACAGGTGCACTGTCCTCTGTGATACACTTACTATTTGTCATACAAGTGAACGCAAAAGATGTGGATGTTGTGAGTTGTCACCAGTGTCATGAATCTTTCACACCTTGAGATGACACATATCTCACACTGATCCACTGCTGTGGTTTATGACTACTATTATATACATTGGCATACAGTTTAGCCCCAATGCATTACATAGTGATTCATATCTAGCAGCTTTCCTTTAACAATTCATTGTGGGATATGAGTGTTCTTAGTTAAACATGTTTGTTCTACAGGCAATAATGGACTATGGCAGATGTAGGCATCACGTATACTGCCTGGGTATTTGTTAAATACATTCAGGATCAACCCATTATAGTCAACAATGGCCTGTACATTCATTGGGTGGGTATGTTTCAGGTTCCTGTATAAGTGTTCATTTGCAGCCAGAGGAATGAGTTGCACATGTGCGCAGTCCATGGCACCCAGCAGATGTGGAAATCCAGCAATGGTGTAGAAGCCTTGTTTTATTTCGTGCTGCAATTGTTGGTGTTAGGGAAGAGGATGTGGCAGGTGGAGAGGCAGATGATGGCATCCAGCACAGAGGGGAGGAATGCTGACAGGGATGGCTGTGCTGGGATACTCCTGCCACTCGTGCTGCACTGGTCTGGAAGGAGCCTGATGCAAGCATATGTAGCACAGCCTGTCAACTGTAGCCTGCAGTTTGAGCGCAATGAGATGGAGCAGTTGGATGATGAACTCCCTGGGCAGCTGATGGAAGGTGATTACCTCATCCTCCCTGTGGACAATCAGGGATGTCTGCTGGTGGTAGATGCACTCCTTTCTTCTACGCTGCCTCTGTGGTGTGGGTGGTGTTGATTGTGATGATGTTTGTGGATGTGGTGGTGAGGGTGGTAGTTGCACTGGTCTTCTTGGTGCCCCAAGCTGTATTATGAGTACATCCATGTTGTTCTCCAGGTTGCCGGAGTGTTTTGGGTATGTTCCTCTTATTTACCTGTGCCAAAGAGTCATTTTCATGCCTGTCTGACCAGGCTTTGCAATTTTGGCACCTAGTCAGACGTACCATGGCTATTTCTAAGCGAGCATAATTTTTGGAAAAGCATATAAATATAGCTGTGTTGAGCCAGAGCCATTTTTTAAGGGGGAGCGCCTACCTTGCATATCATTGTCGGTATCTGATGCAGCCAGATCCAATGCTGTTAAAAAATTATTCTGGTGTGGAGAAAATGACTCTAGAGGCCTCACTTTGTAAATATGGAGTTGTTTTAGCACCACTGCTGCATAAAAAAAACCAATGTACCCCGCTCACATTCATCATCAGGAACCACAGGCTGAACATTGTCTCCTACCCCGATGACACCCAGCTGATCATCTCACTGACCGAAAGCCCCACAACTGCCAAGAAGAATTTCAACAATGGGATGGAAGCCATTGCTGCCTGGATGAAGGACAGCTGCCTTAAGCTCAACTCTGACAAGACCGAGATCCTCATTCTGGGACCCTTCACATCAGCCTAGGACAACTCTTGGTGGTCAGTCACTCTCGGCACCACCCCCACGCCCCAACAAACCATGCTTGCAATCTCGGTTTCATTCTGGATTCATCGATCACCATAACATGCCAAGTCAACTCAGTCACATCCACCTGCTTTTACACACTCCGACTTCTCCAGAAAATCTACAAATGGATCTCAAAGTACTGCTGCACAACCGTAACCAATGCACTGGTTACCAGTAGGCTCAACTATGGCAACGCCCTCCATGCTGACACCATCCAGAAGACCCTGAAGAAACCACAGCACATCCAAAACCCCTCCGCCAAACTCATCCTGGACGTTTCCCACCACAAACATATCACCAACCACCTAAAAGACCTCCAATGGCTTACTATGTAGAAAATATTTAACTTCAAACTCCTCGTCCATGCATACAAGGCCCTCCACAAACTAGGACCCACCTACCTCAACCACTGCATCACCTTCTACTCCCCCACCAGACCTCTCTGCTCCACTCAACAGGCACTTGCCACCGTATCCCACATACAGAAGATCTCAGCTGATGGAAGATCCTTCACCTACCTCGTGGCAAAGAGCGGGAACACCTTGCCCCTGCACCTCAGGCAGTCACCATCATTACCGCAAATCAGTAAGGACCTTAAAACCTGGCTCTTCAACTGAAGCATTGAAGGACAAATCTCCTCAGGGCCTTGAGACCCTTATGGGTGAGTAGTTGTGCTATATAAATCCTGATTTGATTTCATTTGAACTCCTTGTAAATAAGCCCCTAGGTATCCAAATTGTGTATGGTTATATATGAGAGAATTACACACCTTTTGAAAATGTGTTATCAATGTTGTGTTGTTACAGCATATGCTCCCACTCATGTAGTTGGTCTACAAAATACAATTTTAGTTTATCTGAGAGGCCACACAAAGAACATCATATTTACCCCTTGTTGCTGCTATGTGACCTTCAGCTCCCCATCAAGCAAGCAGGCGATAGGCCACCATCAGGTTGCAGACCATTTGGGGGTCAGTGTGTGTCTCTAACCACTTCCACTGCAAGAAGGGCTTCCCCAGCTGGATCTCTGCTGTCATCTTGGTCCAAGTGATACAGGTCCTTCCATCTCTTGTGGCAATGCAGGTGATGTCACCTGTGGCCCCTCATGTAGCACATTTTTTTCATGTGGGCCCTTGCCGGGGGCTGACCTAAGATATGAGAAAACATAAATATGATAGAACAAGTGTTAGAGGTCTCATCAGATTTATATTTATAACTACTAAATAACCAACTTTTTAAGGACAATTTACACAATACCACTTTTAGTTGCTTTGAGAACACATGCATTGGGTATTCTCAACTACTGTAGTAGTTGTAAATTTAGCTCATTAGTTGAGGAAAGCATAAACATAGAAACATACACAATGATAATTTATCAAACAATAAGATACAAATATAAAAAGTCCAATAAGCCGAAAACGCTGAAGTGACTCTTAATAGGGGATCCCCCTAAAGCTTATATTGAATGGGAAGATCTAATATATAAGGCTGATAGGTCACACCTAGTAATACAGCAGCTTTCAGACACTGTACTGCAACACCAATATGGGATTAAACAGTGAAGTGCATTGTGCAGTAAGTTAATTTCGATCTCCGTAATAAGTGCAAAGTGCTACCAAGTCTCCAGCTTGAACAACAAACCCTTGCCCTTTAAAGCTCATAAACAATAGATAACACAGTTAAAACTAGAGTGGTAAAGTGCAGTGATCAGTCCCGAAAATGCATAATGGGCTAAAAACATGAATCCCCTTGCAAAAAAAAAAAAAAAAAAAAAGCTGAAGCCCCATGGAGTGGTGCAGGATGCAGCAGAACAAAAAAGACAGTAACAAAATCGTAGCCAACCAGGATAAGCTGTGCCAGCTTTACCCAATCTCGTATATCGTGTGCCTTCTAGCAGCCCAGCTGGCATACCAACACCACCCTATTTGCACCATTCATAAATTGTGCAGTTCAATGACTCTTTCCTGGAGGTAACTTTGCCTATATCTTGTTCTTAAAAATATCAAAATACTACACTAGACTAATGTTCTACATGAGGTTCCGTTGGTTTAAGGACTCTATAACTGCTGACCTACAATTCATATTACACAGTACATTAATTCATTCCATAACAAGACCTTTCAGTGAGCAAGTAGTTGCGGGCAAAGGCAGATATCATGTTACAATGTTTCTTTTGACCCATGGCACAGTCGATCCCTCTTATAATCCATTGAAACTTGACCTGCCATTTCGGCATATAGGGGGTCATTACAACCCTGGCGGTCGGTGTTAAAGCGGCGGTAATACCGCAAACAGGCCGGCGGAACAAAAAAGGGAATTATGACCGTGGCGGAAACCGCCAACATAGACAGCCACTTTAACACTCCGACCGCCACAGCGGTACAGACAAGCAGCGCGGTGGTCACCACCAACAGACAGGCGGAAGACAAAGTACCACCCACAGTATCATATCCCGCCAATCCGCCACCTTTTCCGGGGCGGATTGGCGGGGATAAAAACACGGCGGAAACAGCTGTTGCAATGCAAAAATGCTCACCTGAACACACTCCACGACGGAAGGAGGCTACCATGGAGCCCGAACTACAAATACTCCCTGCGCTTGTCTTCCTGCTCCTATACGATCACCAGCAACGTAGGCGCCGAAGACAACGGTGAGTACTGCACCAATGACATAGGGGAGGGGGAGGCAAAAGTCAGGGGGACACACACGCAACACCCCCACCCCCAACCCGACCCTCGCACACTACAACACACACACCAATGCAGTTCCAAACAGCACAGTAACAACCCCCAAGAATGCAAAGACAAAACAAAATCAGTTCAAACATTGTAATGTATCAAAATACAGTAACCTACTATATACAGATAGATATACACTTTCCAAATATATACATCACGATTAGTAGTGCAGGTATGCACATTTCAATGTCCGTGGACCACTGGACCCAAAATGCATGGGCGAGGCCCACACTAGATACCTGTCCACAAACGGAGAGAACACTGCAGGGGCATCAGATGGAAATACAACAGGCACCTCAGGGGGAAGGGAAGGGGGGGGGCACCTCAGCCAGATTACAGCACCACGCCAGATCCACGATGTATCCTGGGGAGTGCAAAGCCACAGTCTCTCAAGTCCCTACAGTGGGTGGGTTGCCCACTGTACCATCCTGGGGAGTGCAAAGCCACAGTCTCTCAAGTCCCTACAGTGGGTGGGTTGCACACTGTACCATCCTGGGGAGTGCAAAGCCACAGTCTCTCAAGTGGATAACAGTCTCCACTGGTTCTGGAGGGGGACTGGTGCCCAGAGTGCTTCATCCTGTGAAGGACAGACAGAGTGGATGCAGGTCTCCACTGGTTCTGGAGGGGGACTGGTGCCCGGAGTGCATCACGCTCCCTGTGACGGACCCTGTTCCGTCACTGTCCCAGCTGCACATGGGCTAACGATGCTTGATTTGGCGGTGCCTTGCCCTGTTCAGCGGTCTTCACCATGTCGGTCTTTGGCCTGTTCAGAGGTGCTTTGCCATGGCGGTGCTTTGCCCTGTTCAGCGGTGCTTTGCCATGGCGGTGCTTTGCCCTGTTCAGCGGTCTTCACCATGGCGGTGCTTTGCCCTGTTCAGCGGTGCTTTGCCATGGCGGTGCTTTGGCCTGTTCAGCGGTGCTTTGCCATGTCGGTCTTTGGCCTGTTCAGCGGTGCTTTGCCATGGCGGTGCTTTGCCCTGTTCAGCGGTCTTCACCATGGCGGTGCTTTGCCCTGTTCAGCGGTGCTTTGCCATGTCAGTGCTTTGGCCTGCTCAGCGGTGCTTTGCCATGGCAGTGCTTTGCCCTGTTCAGCGGTCTTCACCATGTCGGTCTTTGGCATGTTCAGCGGTGCTTTGCCATGGCGGTGCTTTGCCCTGTTCAGCGGTCTTCACCATGGTGGTGCTTTGCCCTGTTCAGTGGTGCTTTGCCATGGCGGTGCTTTGGCCTGTTCAGCGGTCTTCACCATGTCGGTCTTTGGCCTGTTCAGCGGTGCTTTGCCATGCCGGTGTTTTGCCCTGTTCAGCGGTCTTCACCATGGCGGTGCTTTGCCCTGTTCAGCGGTGCTTTGCCATGGCAGTGCTTTGGCCTGTTCAGCGGTGCTTGCCTTTGCTGTCTCTGACCTGTGCAGCGGTGTGTGGCATTACGGTCCCTCAGTGCCCAGCGGGGCTGTGGCTGCCAGGGCCCTCCAGGGCACTGACTCCGGCGGTGGTCTCTTGAACTGTGACGATACTGGTGCCCTCCAGGGCACTGACTCCGGCAGTGGTCTCCTGACCTGTGACGATACTGGTGCCCTCCAAGGCACTGACTCCGGTGGTGGTCTCCAGACCTGTGACAATACTGCTGGTGGTGGCGTCCCGGCCGGCGGGGAGGATGGCGGCCTTCTCCGCCGTGCTGCTCTTCCCAGACTTTGGAGACTTCTTCTGCCCCTTCAACACCTTGGGAGGAGTCACAGCAGACTCAGCACTCCCCCCGGGACCCTTGTGAGCTGTTTTTCCGCCAGGAGTCTTCATCCTCTCCCGTCGGCCACTTTCCAACTTAAGGTGCTTTACAGGGGGTGGACTGGCAGTGCTTTGGCTCCGTGTCACACTGGCTGCCCTGGTGGCCGGTGCACTCCACAGACCTTTAACACGCACCACTGGTACCGGACTTTTTTTGGCTTAGGTGCTACTACGGGACCTATGAATTAGAGGGGTGGGGGTGGGGGAAAGTGGTCAACATCGCGGAGGAAGAGTTTCTGACGAACCTTGGGATGGGTAGCTGGAGGGGGTCTGGGAGTGGAGGAAGAGGAGGTGGTTGTAGGAGGTGTCACTTTAGGTGATTTGGGTGCAGGTGCAGGTACTGGAGGCTGTAGTGAGGTGGATGGATGTTGGGTGTGTGGGTGCCCGCGTTTGTGTAATTTGGGAGGGGGCGGCACAGACACACTGGGAGTGGACACAGGGGGCGTGTAAATGGTAGTGGGGTGGTGAGTGCAGGTGAGCGTGGTGTGGTGCTGGGGGTTCTGGTGCGAGTCCTAGTGCCTGTAGATGTAGTGCATGCAGGTGAGAGTGTAGACGACACTGGGAGGGAGGAGAGAGACGACGAGGAGGGGGACACAGTGGAGGCAGTGGATGTTGCTGTGTCTGTATGTGGGTGATGCTTGTGTGAGTGCCTGTGGGATGTGTGGTGCTTATGTTTGCCTGAGCTACTTTTGTGTGTTGGGGTGTGTGCATGCTTGTCTGATGGTGTGCTTGGGAAAGGCTGGGGTACAGGGGATTGGGTCTGGTTGGAGGAAGTTGGAGAGGGGAGGCTAGACACAGGGACAATGGCTGCCATCAGTGCTGAGGCCAGAGATTGCAGGGTTCGATGAAGGGCAGCCTGACCAGAATGAATGCCCTCCAGGAATGCATTACCGTGTTGCAACTCCCTTTCTACACCCTGGATGGCATTCACAATGGTAGACTGCCCAACAGTGAGTGACCTGAGGAGGTCAATGGCCTCCTCACTGAGGGCAGCAGGGGTGACTGGGGCAGGGCCTGAGGTGCCTGGGGCGAAGGTGATGCCCACCCTCCTGGGTGAGCGGGCACGGAGCGAAGGCTGAGGGGCTGCTGGGAGGGCGGTGCTGGTAGGGGCTGTACCTGTAGAAGTGGGGGGCACAGATGGTGCCGCCACCACAAGGGAGCTCCCATCGAGTCCGTGCCGCTGTTTGGTGATCCGGTGACCGACGTGAAGCTCCCCTCGCCCTCCGTCCCACTGGTGTATTCAGAGTCAGTGGTGTGGCCCTCCATGGCCATGTGGGATGCAGCTCCCTCGTGCTCCGGTGCCACTGTACCTCCGCCTGATGATGCTGATGCATAAAAGAACAGGGAGAGCACAAAAAGGGCGGGGGGGCAACAGAAGAAAGACAGGTTGAGTGCATGGCTTACCGTTACCGTTGGCGGACAATACAGACACAGCAGCCCCCTGCACTATGCCGTGCTCTTGGCCTCTACAGATGCAATTCCTGGGATCTGGCCTACATGGCTATAGTGGACTTCTGCACACATAGATGACACAGGGGCATGTATAGCCTACCTAACTCGCCCTGGCCTAGGGGAACCCACAACCCTCCCCCCCACCCAGACCCCTCCACTGTGCGCAAAGTCCGCAGAATGATGTTGTACTCACCCCCTTGTGTCTGCTGTGATGCCCTCAAGCGCCCATCCAACTCAGGGTAGGCCACCGCCAGGATCCGGAACATCAGGGGGGTCATGGTGCGACGGGCACTCCTCCCACGTTGAGAGGCCATCCCCAGCTGAGCCTCCTCCGTCTTCTTGCTCCAGCGGCGAATGTCCTCCCATCTTTTACGGCAGTGGGTGCCCCGTCTTTGGTGGACCCCCAGGGTCCGGCTGTCCTTGGCGATGGCATGCCAAATGTCCTTCTTCTGGTGGGCGCTGACCTACATGACATGTACAGGGGAAGAAGAGAAGTCATTAACATGTGCACCGTCGAAGTGAGTGGCACCCATCCCTACCCTTGCCATGTGGCACATGCATTCACAGTCCTTCATGGTCGCTTAACTCTGCCCCCTTGCTACTGACATCCAGCCCTCCCCACCCAGCATAGCCCACACAACGTACTCCCTGTGTACTTTCCTGTTGGTCTGGAGGACCGTAGAATAGCGTGTACTGGGGGAGGACCCCGTCAACTAGCTTCTCCAACTCCTGAGCAGTGAAGGCGCAGGGGCCCTTTCCCCAGACGCAGCAGCCATTGTCTCTTCCAGACCGAGGTCACAGCAGCACTTGCAGTATAGGTCCTCTCCTGTCGAAGATCAGGTATCGAGTGATTGAACAGATAGTAAATGGCGGTTACATCCGCGGCGGTGACGTCCGCGGCGGTGCATATCATCACCGCCAGCGGAATTCGTCATTGGCTCCTGGGACCCCTAGGGTCCAATGTTAACCAATGCAGCATTGCGTCGCGGTCTACGATCGCCTACCGCGACGGTGTACAACGCCAGTGCAGATACCTCACACCCCATTGTCCCACTTTAGAGGTCAGGCAGCCGCCATTTCAGGGGCCCACATGGCTTCATTTACTACTGCGTCACACATACCTAGGCCTACACTCAACACACATACATGATGAGTTTTGTATTTGGTGTCATGTTCTGTGTAGCTGTGGGGGTACATACCTGGGATTTTGTTGACTCTTTGGTCGCTGTTGTCCCTCTTAGGCACCGTCAGCTGGGACATTTGAGGAGATGGTGGAATCCTCCAGTGTACCGACCGCTGGTGGACCTGTTAACAATGGAGGAGCGACATTTGATCATCACCTACAGGTTTGACCGTGCCACAATCCAGGAACTGTGTACCCAGTTGGAGCCAGACCTGATCTCACCAATCCGCCATCCCACAGGAATACCCTCTGACGTGCAGGTGCTATCAGTGCTCCATTTCCTTGCAAGTGGATCATTTCAAACAACAGTGGCCATGGCATCAGGGATGTCCCAGCCTATGTTTTCCAACGTGCTGTCCAGAGTGTTGTCTGCCCTGCTGAAACACGAAAGGAGCTACATTGTTTTCCCTCAGGTGGAGTATTTGGCTACAGTGAAGGGTGACTTCTATGCTCTGGGTCATATCCCCAACATCATAGGTGCTATTGATGGCACCCATTTAGCTGTGGTCCCCCCACGCAGGAGTGAACAGGTGTACATGAACCGGAAGAGTTATCATTCCATGAATGTACAGATGGTATATTTGGCAGACCAGTACATCTCCCAGGTGAATGCTATGTTCCCTGGCTCAGTGCATGACGCCTACATCCTGCGGAATAGCAGCATCCCGTATGTGATGGGTCAACTCCAGAGGTATCGTGTGTGGCTATTAGGGGATTCTGGTTACCCCAACCTGTCATGGCTACTGACCCCAGTGAGGAATCCCAGGACCTGGGCAGAGGAACGCTACAATGAGGCCCATGGGCGGACTAGGAGGGTGATCGAACGCACCTTCGGGCTCCTGAAGGCCAGGTTCAGGTGCCTCCATATGACAGGTGGTTCCCTATTCTACTCACCAAGGAAGGTGTGCAACATCATCATCGCCTGCTCCATGCTTCACAATCTTGCTTTGCGACACCAGGTGCCTTTTCTGCAGGAGGATGGTCCAGATGACGGTGTTGTGGCAGCTGTGGAGCCTGTGGACAGTGATGAGGATGAAGCTGAGGAAGAAGACATAGACAACAGGGAGTCAGTCATACAGCAATATTTCCAGTGACACACAGGTGAGAACATTTTATTAACTATCACATTCACTTTCACAATTCTACCTCTATCCTGTCTGTCAATTTGTAGCAGTATATGGTAACTGAGTTGTACATTTCCATTACGGTTTCACTGTTGTGGTTACCAACGTTTGTCATCTGCTTGCATCCTTCATGGACTTGTGATGTGTGACATAGGTATTTTGACATTACATTTTCAAACGGATTTTGCCATTGTCATAGTTAATACACATTTTCATAATCACAGACTGACTCCAGATTGTTTTGTGGTTCTAGGGTGTTTATTGAAGTGCTAATTATTGGAGGGGGTGGCAAAATGGTGATGGGTGATGGTGGAGGAATGTCCATGGCAGAGTCCAGTCTATTAGTCACACAGGTGCATTGCCCATATGGGCATAGGAAATGGAGCTGGGGCAGTTCAAATCTGGACAGGGTAACAAAGTGGGACAGTGGGAGGACAGTCAGGGTGGTCTCATTTCCTGGCGGGTGTCTTGCCATCTTGCTCTGTCCTGTTCCTGGATCTCAGGGACCGCTTGCAGGGTGGTTCTCCATCTGCAGGGGGTGGGGTGCTGGTGTGGTGGTCCTGTGGCGGGGAGTCCTGTCCACTAGCGCCGGCGGAGGTGGTGGGCAGTTCATCGTCCTTGATAGTGTCAGGGGCCCCTTGGAGTGCCACGGTGTCCCTCGTGGTCTTTTGTATGTCCTTCAGCACCCCTACGATGGTGCCCAGGCCGGATCTGATGGTTCTAATCTCCTCCCTGACCCCCAAATACTGTTCGTCCTGCAGGCGCTGGCTCCTGAAACTTGGCCAGGACCGTCGCCATCGTCTCCTGGGAGTGGTGGTAGGCTCCCATGATGGAGGAGAGGGCCTCGTGGAGAGTGGGTTCCCTTGGCCTGTCCGCCCCCTGTCGCACAGCAGCCCTCTCAGTTCCCCTGTGTTCCTGTGCCTCCGTCCTCTGGACCGTGTGCCCACTACCACTGCCCCCAGGTCCCTGTTGTTGTTGGGGTGGTTGGTTACCCTGGGTTCCCTGTAGTGGTGGACACACCACTGATTGACGTGTCCTGGGTACGGAGGTATGGGCCCGCTGGGTGGGTGCTGTGCTGGTGTTACCAGAGGGTGGAAGGGCAGTGTTGGGCTGTGCCTGTGCAAGGGGAACCAACTGTCGCGAGGCCCACGATGGTCCGGGCTGGTCATCTGGATCCAGTTGGCCAGAGCTGCTGTCATCACTGTGGGCCTCTTCTGTGGGTGGGGTAGAGATGTCTGGACCCTCCTGTCTGGTGACGTTGGGTAGTGGTCCTGTAGGGATATAAAAGCATGATTATTGCATGTGTGTGTGTCATTGTGTGCAATGGGTGGGTGTGCGTGTACCCCAGTGCTAGCATTCCAGTGTGGGGGCTTGTGTGATGATGGTTGGGGGGTGTTAAGGGTATGTGCTGTGGGTATGCTTTAGTGAGGGGTGACCATGCTTTGGTGTTGCATGCACGGCTTGGTGTTGGAATGTGTGGTTTGTGTTATTAGTACATTAGTGAGGATTTGGCGTGATAGGGGAGGGTGTGAGGGTGGGGGTGTGAGATAGCATGCAGGTAGGGTGGGGGATATGATAGTGAAGATTTGACTTAGCAGTGTTCCCTCCTCCACCGACTCCTCCGAGGCCCTCAGGATGCAAGATGGTCAAGACCTGCTCCTCCCATGTTGTTAGTTGTGGGGGAGGAATTGGGGATCTGCCGCCAGTCCGCTGAATCGCAATGTTGTGCCTGGATATCACGGAACGCGCCTTCCCCCGTAGGTCGTTCCACCTCTTCTTGATGTCCTCCCGATTTCTTGGATGCTGTCCCACAGCGTTGGCCCTGTCGACGATTCTTCGCCATAGCTCCATCTTCCTGGCACTGGATGTGTGCTGCACCTGTGCTCCAAATAGCTGTGGCTCTACCCATAGGATTTCCTCCACCATGACCCTGAGCTCCTCCTCGGAAAACCTGGGGTGTCTTTGGCGTGACATGGGGTGGTGTAGGTGATGTGTGGGGTGGTGTATGTGTTGAAGAGAGTGGTGATGTGTTGTGGTGTGGGGTGTTTTGAGCGTGGATGTTGTATGGGTGATGGTGTTGTGTGCCTCTGTGTGGTGGGGTTGTCTATTGCTGTTGTCTCTCTCTGGCCTTCTTTCAGATATTTTGGTCGTAAGGGTTTGTGGGTGATGTGGGTGTGTGTTTTATATTGTATTGGGTGTGTGGGAGTGGTGTGTGTATGTGTATCAGGTGTGTGTATTTGGAATTGTCCAATGTGGCGGTGTTTTGGAGATGTGTGTGTATTTTGAGCGCGGCGGTGTGTACCGCCAATGGAATACCGCGGTTGTAAGACCGCCGCGTGGATTCGTGGGTCGTAATAGCATGGGCGTATTTCTGTTGGCGTGACGGTGGAGGTATTATTTTCGCCAGTTTATCACTGACCTTTGATGTGGCGGAGTTGTGTGGGTGTCTGAATTTCGGCGGATTACGAACTGTGGGTCATAATAGCCCATATGGGCATAGGAAATGGAGCTGGGGCAGTTCAAATCTGGACAGGGTAACAAAGTGGGACAGTGGGAGGACAGTCAGGGTGGTCTCATTTCCTGGCGGGTGTCTTGCCATCTTGCTCTGTCCTGTTCCTGGATCTCAGGGACCGCTTGCAGGGTGGTTCTCCATCTGCAGGGGGTGGGGTGCTGGTGTGGTGGTCCTGTGGCGGGGAGTCCTGTCCACTAGCGCCGGCGGAGGTGGTGGGCAGTTCATCGTCCATGCTAGTGTCAGGGGCCCCTTGGAGTGCCACGGTGTCCCTCATGGTCTTTTGTATGTCCTTCAGCACCCCTACGATGGTGCCCAGGCCGGATCTGATGGTTCTAAGCTCCTCCCTGACCCCCAAATACTGTTCGTCCTGCAGGCGCTGGCTCCTGAAACTTGGCCAGGACCGTCGCCATCGTCTCCTGGGAGTGGTGGTAGGCTCCCATGATGGAGGAGAGGTCCTCGTGGAGAGTGGGTTCCCTTGGCCTGTCCGCCCCCTGTCGCACAGCAGCCCTCTCAGTTCCCCTGTGTTCCTGTGCCTCCGTCCTCTGGACCGTGTGCCCACTACCACTGCCCCCAGGTCCCTGTTGTTGTTGGGGTGGTTGGTTACCCTGGGTTCCCTGTAGTGGTGGACACACCGCTGATTGACGTGTCCTGGGTACGGAGGTATGGGCCCGCTGGGTGGGTGCTGTGCTGGTGTTACCAGAGGGTGGAAGGGCAGTGTTGGGCTGTGCCTGTGCAAGGGGAACCAACTGTCCCGAGGCCCACGATGGTCCGGGCTGGTCATCTGGATCCAGTTGGCCAGAGCTGCTGTCATCACTGTGGGCCTCTTCTGTGGGTGGGGTAGAGATGTCTGGACCCTCCTGTCTGGTGACGTTGGGTAGTGGTCCTGTAGGGATATAAAAGCATGATTATTGCATGTGTGTGTGTCATTGTGTGCAATGGGTGGGTATGCGTGTACCCCAGTGCTAGCATTCCAGTGTGGGGGCTTGTGTGACGATGGTTGGGGGGGTGTTAAGGGTATGTGCTGTGGGTATGCTTTAGTGAGGGGTGACCATGCTTTGGTGTTGCATGCAGGGCTTGGTGTTGGGATGTGTGGTTTGTGTTATTAGTACATTAGTGAGGATTTGGCGTGATAGGGGAGGGTGTGAGGGTTGGGGTGTGAGATAGCATGCAGGTAGGGTGGGGGATATGATAGTGAAGATTTGACTTAGCAGTGTTCCCTCCTCCACCGACTCCTCCGAGGCCCTCAGGATGCATGATGGTCAAGACCTGCTCCTCCCATGTTGTTAGTTGTGGGGGAGGAGTTGGGGATCTGCCGCCAGTCCGCTGAATGGCGATGTTGTGCCTGGATATCACGGAACGCACCTTCCCCCGTAGGTCGTTCCACCTCTTCTTGATGTCCTCCCGATTTCTTGGATGCTGTCCCACAGCGTTGGCCCTGTCGACGATTCTTCGCCATAGCTCCATCTTCGTGGCACTGGATGTGTGCTGCACCTGTGCTCCAAATAGCTGTGGCTCTACCCATAGGATTTCCTCCACCATGACCCTGAGCTCCTCCTCGGAAAACCTGGGGTGTCTTTGGCGTGACATGGGTGGTGTAGGTGATGTGTGGGGTGGTGTATGTGTTGAAGAGAGTGGTGATGTGTGGTGGTGTGGGGTGTTTTGAGCGTGGATGTTGTATGGGTGATGGTGTTGTGTGCCTCTGTGTGGTGGGGTTGTCTATTGCTGTTGTCTCTCTCTGGCCTTCTTTCAGATATTTTGGTCATAAGGGTTTGTGGGTGATGTGGGTGTGTGTTTTATATTGTATTGGGTGTGTGGGAGTGGTGTGTGTATGTGTATCAGGTGTGTGTATTTGGAATTGTCCAATGTGGCGGTGTTTTGGAGATGTGTGTGTATTTTGAGCGCGGCGGTGTGTACCGCCAATGGAATACCGCGGTTGTAAGACCGCCGCGTGGATTCGTGGGTCGTAATAGCATGGGCGTATTTCTGTTGGCGTGACGGTGGAGGTATTGTTTTCGCCAGTTTATCACTGACCTTTGATGTGGCGGAGTTGTGTGGGTGTCTGAATTTCGGCGGATTACGAACTGTGGGTCATAATAGCCGTGGCGGGATTCCGCGGCCGCGGCGGTGTGTTGGCGGTCTTCTGCACGCCGGTAAGCGGCTTTTACCGCCAATGTTGTAATGACCCCCATAGTCCAAAGTTGGAGGTGGGCCAATCTCTCCACCATATACTTTTTCTTGATATTCACAGAGTATCCTACCTCGAAGTAGGGCTGCTCTTTTTTGGCCTCATTTGAGTATAGCATCAACCACCCATGTGCTGGGTCCAACGAGGTCCTTTTATCCTTCAACTGACTTTTTAGCCGAACACATTTATTTACAGACTTCTTGAAGACTTCTTTGCTTATATCGAGTTGCCATAAGTCACGGAGGCCCAGACTTTTACTACCATTCTGTAGATAGTTTTTATAACATAGCTCCCCCCTTTGCTAAAATATTTAAGACCATACATAGAAAGCCATGGAATCTTTAGGTGGCAATCCTTCCTTTTGGCAACATTTAACAAAGGCCTCTTGTTTGACTATATTCAAGTACTGTAGTTTTGTGAACATGATTTTTGTGTATACACTTATTTTTACATATTTGTGTATACTATAAATACGTGCACATAAATTAGCCTTACCTCTATGTGTCCTAGAACAATTGCTGTATTTTATTAAGTCTGTTATTCTAAAAAAGAATGCTCATTGTAATTACACTTCTACATATGGAATATTAAACTAGAAATCAAATATGATTGTATGTACCGATTTAGTGCTTAGTACATCCTGTAACACCGATTTAGTGCTTAGTACATCCTGTAACATGCCTGATTTCTCATTTATTGCAATATAAATAGGAAAGACAAAAATGTTTAGGAATGTGTACATAGCATATATATATATATATATATATATATATATATGTATATATATATATGTATTTCTAGGCCACATTGCCTGTGTGTCCCTTACTCTCTGCCAATGTGTATATCTTTAAAATATAGGGTTGATAGTATAATAATAAACATATTCCAAATGTAGAAAATCAAGTATAATATCAACAGCATTTTATGATGTATAAGTTTGTCTGTGTTCTAATGTTAACACTTCTAATGTGCATGCAAGGGACAATACATAAGCATGACATACCACACTGTAATCACATTGTAAATGCAACAGTGACAGACACCTTTCTGTATGAAATGGATTTTTTAAATTTCAACAACTACAACCTTATGGAAGTATGGAACATTGTATATGTTAACAAAATGTGATTAGCTATAATTATATTCCTTAAATTAGATACTCTTCCACTGAAGTTAATTTAACAAGTGTCACATATTCAAATGTTTTAATGACGAATTAGAGGGCTATATGTGAAAAACGATTTTTAGCTAGAAACATGAGAAATAATCTGGTTATCTGCTGCTATAACATCCAATACAGTTGGGTACACTGAGACTAGACCACATTGATGAGCATTGCCAGCTCCTGAGCAGTGAAGCTATGGGCCCTGCACCAGTACTTTCTGCCACAGTCGCCAACAGTTCAGGTGGAGCAGCAAACCATGAGAAGGTCTGTTGAAGAGGCAAGTGATAAATTGTTACAGAACTGGAGCGCCACTGCAACCAATATGCTTCAATGGACGTATTCCAAAACCACTGGATATTGCTAAATCCATCAGCCCACATTAACCTGTGGGTGTGTTCTCCATTGGTAGAGGCTGCACGCACTAGACACACTATTTCTGTCTGTCATGACGCAGAGGTCAGGCACTCGTTATTTTCAAAGGGACCTCTTGAAAATAGGACACTCCATAAAAATGGCGCTAAATGTGGGAAAATTGCCATGAAACTTGAAAATGTGTTTCTAATAATGCATACATTTTTCTATATGCAATAGCAGAAGTGAACTCTATACCTATATTGTATGCAGAACAAATTTAACCTCCGTTGATGGATTTCAATTTATAAAATACATAAAAAATCATACGCAGTCCTAAAGATAATTTGATCGATGTCTGATGTCATTTAAGATATTTTGGCCTTCTGGATGTATCACTTTTTAGGCTGAGGACATCACACAAGTAGGTGGAAATAATTAATCATATGTATTAGTTGTAATTTGTAATATGAGTGTAGATTTCAAGACATTCCTAAAGTTTTGGGATTTCATAAATTTCTACTAAAAATAAGCAAATATGTTGGAATATTTATTGTGCATGTATAATTATATTTTTAAATGTTGTCTTTCAGAGTCATCCTCCAACCTCCATAGAACAAACCTGCCAGAGTGAATAGATGGCAACATAAAAGGTTCCATCCTTTTCCTGTACTTGCCATCATGCAAGAATGTGAAAATATCAAAAAATTGCACCTAAACTGGCAAACACTCTTGGATTCATACCATCAGCTTGAGCTACAATTTCTGCTTCTGAACCTAAATCCTTCTGTAATCACACCTGTTGGGAAAACTATGACAGTTCTCCATTTTCCTGCCACTGAATCATTCCAACACACTGTAGGAGACTCTAACAGGAAGTACCAATTAACTTTTAGTGGTGTACTACAGGAATTCATGATGGTGATGCTGACCCACAGGAACAGATTATTCCATTTGCTAAGTAGTGCAGATGAATTGAACAATGTGTAATCTAAATGTTATTCTTTGGGTGGCACTCGAGATGTCACATGCCATAGGTGCCCTTGATGGGACACATATTGCCTTGGTGCCACCACACAAGAGAGTACTGCAACAGGAAAAACTTTCATTTGATGAATGTGCAAGTGGTTCACCTACCTGATCTGTACATCACCTATTCATGCTTCCCTGGATTCATTTATCATTATTTTTGTGCTAAGCAAAAGAAGCATATTACAGCAAACTGCACAACTTGAAAATGTAAGTGCCTGACTTGCTGTTAAGTGTTGTATGACTAGATGTGATAATCCCATACTGTTGTTATGCAGACCTTACAAACATAGGGGGTCATTCTGACCCTGGCGGTCAGTGTTAAAGCGGCGGCCAACCCGCCAACAGGCTGGCGGTCCAAAAAATGGAATTCTGACCCTGGCGGGAACCGCCAACACAGGCCGCCGCTTTAACACTCCGACCGCCATGGCGGCACAAACAAACAGCGCGGCGGTCACCGCCAACAGACAGGCGGCAGACAATGTACCGCCCACCCTATCACGACTCACCAATCCGCCACCTTTTCCGGGGCGGGAGCCCCGCCGATAAAAAGACGGCGGAAACAGACATTTCCAATGGAAAACGCTCACCTCGACACACTCCACGCGGAATCGGAACAGCATGGAACCGGAACTCCACATCCTCCCAGCCATTGCCTTCCTGCTCATCTTCCAGGATCACGAAGGTCGCCGCAGACGACAATGGTGAGTACTGCACCTACGACACAGGGGAGGGGGGAGGAGGAAATGTTACGGGCACACACATACGCCACACACCCACCCCCACCCTCACCCCCACCGAAATACCTACACACCAATGCAGATTAAAAAGTCAGAGTGACACCCCCAAACCCCCAAAACAAAAATGCAAAGACAAAAGGCAATAATTGTAAAAATAGAACTATATTATAGCAATAATGAAGTATAGCGAACTTAGCAATATATACAGAATTATTACACATCTAGAACTATATATATACAAGTAGCAAAAGTCCGGCACAGTTTTGCAAAGTTCAAATGTCCGTGGGCCAATGTGCAGCAACACATGGGCAAAGCCCACACACGAGATCGAGTCCATTGGAGAGAACACTGCTGGGGCATCACAATAATAAAATACTGGCACCTCAGGGGGAAGGGAAGGGGGGACACCTCAGCCACATGAGTCCACGACGCCAGATCCACGAAGGGCCTCCATGCCCACTGTGCCATCCTGGGGAGTGCAAAGCCACAGTCTGTCAAGTCTCTACAGTGGGTGGATTGACCACTGTGCCATCCTGGGGAGTGCAAAGCCACAGTCTCTCAAGTCTCTACAGTGGGTGGATTGCCCACTGTGCCATCCTGGGGAGTGCAAAGCCACAGTCCATCAGGTGGATTACAGAGTCCACTGGTCATGGAGGAGGCATGGTGGGCAGAGTGCCTTGTGAAGCCCTGCCCGACACAGAACCGGGCATGCCAATGGGCCAGCGGTGCTTGAGATGAGGGCCCAGCGGAGCGGTGCTTGACAGGAGGGCCCAGCGGAGCGGTGCTTGACAGGAGGGCCCAGCGGAGCGGTGCTTGACAGGAGGGCCCTGTTCAGCGGTGCCTGTCTTGGCGGGGCCCTGTTCAGCCGTGCTTCTCACGGCGGGCCCTGTTCAGCCGTGCCTTTCTTGGCGGGGCCCTGTTCAGCGGTGCTTCTCATGGCGGGCCCTGTTCAGCAGTGCTTCTCACGGTGGGCCCTGTTCAGCGGTGCTTCTCACGGCGGGGCCTGTTCAGCGGTGCCTGTCTTGTGTTTCGAGTGAACCACACCTGGCCAATACTTCCCGCTCAGTCAGCATCGGACCTTTCCATTGCGGGGCCCTCCTGTGATGGAGTCCTGGGGCCCTGGGTCTCCTCCGATACCCCCGGAATGGGGCTGGTGGGGCCCTCATGGCCAGGTCGGCTGCTCCCTGCCTTCGGCGCTTTGCTGCCCTTGCCCTCCTTGGCAGACTCTCCGTGGCCCTTGGCTCCCTTACCCGATGTGGCAGGTGACGGTGCAAGGCTACCCTCCTTGGGGGCAGGCGTATCAGGCCTCTCGCGCCTGCCCTTCAGTTTTTGGCTCCTCTTCCCAGGGGGGGGGGGCTGGCTGTGCCTTTGCTGCTGGCCGATGTCCCTGCCCAAGGAAAGGGCGGACTCCAAAAACCAGGCACGACGTTCTTGGGAGTTGCTGGGCTGGTGGTGGCTGAGGTGTTTTTGGAACTCTTACGAGATGGAGGGGGTGGGTCAGGTGAGGAAAATATGTTCACTTTAGAGAGGAATAGTTTTTTAGGAGCAATGGGAAGGGTAGCTGGAGTGGGTATGGGAGTGGAGGAAGAGGATGTGGTTGTAGGAGAGTCAAGTCTGGTGTCTTTGGGTGCAGGTGCTTGGGCTGGAGGCTGACGTGAGGTGGATGGCTGTTGGTTGGGTGCCTGCCTGCGTTTGTGTGGGTTGGAAGCGGGGGTGACAGACACACTGGGAGAGGACACAGGGGACGTATACATGGCATTGGGGGTGGTGACTGCACGTGTGCGGACTGGGCTGGAGGGTGTGCTGGTGATGGGTGTACTGGCTGATGGTGGTGTGCATGCAGGTGTGATTGTAGACGTCACAGGGAGGGAGGAGGGAGACGAGGCGGTGGGGGACACAGAGGAGGTAGTGGCTGTTGGCATGTCTGCATCTGTATGTTGCTTGTGTGAATGCTTGTGTTTTCTGTGGTGCTTATGTCTGGATGAGCTTCCCTTGGGTGTTGAGGTGTGTGCAGGCTGGTCTGTAGGTGTGGATGGGATAGGCAGAGGAACAGGGGAGTGGGACTGGGTGGAGGGAGTTAGAAGAGGGAGGCTGGAGACAGGGACAATCGCTGCCGTCAGTGCTGAGGCCAGAGCGTTGAACGATCGCTGCTGGGCAGCCTGACCCGAATGAAGGCCCTCCAGGTATGCATTGCTTTGATGCACCTCCCTCTCCACACCCTGGATGGCATTCAAAAGGGTAGAGTGCCCAACAATGATGGTCCTCAGGAGGTCAATGACCTCCTCACTGAGGGAAGCAGGGGTGACTGGGGCAGGGCCTGAGGTGCCTGGGGCGAAGGAGATGGCCGCCTTCCTGGCCGTGCGGGCACGGGCCGAAGGCCGAGGGGCTGCTGGGAGGGCGGAGCTGGTGCGCTGGGTGGCGGCTGTACCTGTAGTTTCGGTGGGCACGGATGTTGCCGCCACCGCAAGGGAGCTCCCATCCGAGGACGTGTCGGTGTCACTGACGTCTGCACGGGTCCCCGTGGTGGAGCCCCCCTCGCCCTCCGTCTCACTGGTCATGTCGGAGTCATTTGCATGGCCCTCCGGGCCATGTGAGATGAAGCTCCCTCTTGCGCCGATGCCACTTCTCCTCCGCCTGATAATGCTAATGCACACATTCACAGAAAAACAAAGAAAATTGGGGGGGGTGGAGAAATAAAGACAAGTTGAGTGCATGCATTGGGGACACCGTTGGCGGAGAGGACAGACACAGAAGCCCCCTGCACTATGCTGCGCACTTGGGGTACACTACTCATTCACTGGGACATGCCCTACAAGCCTATGGGCGACAACTGCCCACACAGAATACACAGGTCCAATGAATAGCGTTACTAGGCATCCTACAGAGATGGGGGGCGGGGGCACAGGACCATACCTCACGGAGGGGCCTAGCCTACAGAAATCGCCCTGGGCTAGGGATACCCACAGCCCTCCTACACCACCCAGGCACCTCCACTGCGCGCAAATATAGCTGAATGTGCTGGTACTCACCCCCTTGTGTCTGCTGTGATGTTCTCAAGCGCCCATCTAAATCGGGGTAGGCCACCGCCAGGATCCGGGACATCAGGGGGGTCAAGGTACGACTGGCACCCCTCCTAGGTTCGGAGGCCATCCCCAGCAGAGCCTCGGCGGTCTTTCTGCTCCCGCGGCGGATGTCCTCCCACCTCTTGCGGCAGTGGGTGCCCTGTCTGTTGTGGACCCCCAGGGCCCGGACGTGATGGCACGCCAAATATCGATCTTCTGATGGGCGCTGACCTATGTGACATGTACAGGGGGGGAAAAGAAACATCATCACTTTTCTGCATGCTCGATGTGAGTGGCCCCTCCTCCCCAAACTTGTCATGTGGCACATGCTCTCATTTGTCGTGCCATGCATTCGTAATTCGCTCCCCTCCCCTCCATCGTACATCCACCCCACTCATCACAGGCATTGCCCACTATGCATTGGCCCCCGTGTACTCACCTGTTGGTCTGGAGGACCGTAGAGTAGCGCATACTGGGGGAGGACCCCGTCCACGAGCTTCTCCAACTCTTCGGAACTGAAGGCGGGGCCCTTTCCCCAGTCGCAGCAGCCATTGTCACTTCCAGACCGAGGTCACAGCAGCACTTGCAGTATAGGTCCTCTCCTGTGGATGCTCAGGTCTCGTGTGATTAAGCAGAGAGAAAATGTCGGTCACGCCCGCAGCGGTGCGTACCGCGGCGGTGCGTACCGCGACCGCCGGCGCACATCGTCATTGGCTCCTGAAACCCATAGGGTTCAATGTTAACCAATGCTGCTTTGCGCCGCGTTCTCCGACCGCCTACCGCCACGGTGTGCCACGCCAGCACAATGACCTCACTTCACATTGTCACACTTCACAGGTCAGGCAGCTGCCATTTCAAGGGCCCACATGGCTTAATTCCTACTGCGTCACACATGGCTAGGCCTTACATCGACACTCATACAAGCCATTCAATCCAGAGAGATTCGTGTACTGTGCAGGCTGTGGGAACTTACCTGTAGGTTGATTGACTCTGTGCTCCATGTTGTCCTTCCTAGGCACCGTCCGCTGGGACTTGCGAGGAGACGGAGGAATGTTCCCGTGTACAGACCGCTGGTGGACCTGTCGACAATGGAAGAACGACATGTCATACTCACCTACAGACTCAACACTGCCACTATACAGAACTGTGTGCCCAGCTGGAGCCAGGTGCTGTCAGTACTCCATTTTTTGGCTAGTGGATCATTTCAAACTACAGTGGCCATTTCATCTGGGATGTCTCAGCCTATGTTTTCAAAGGTATTGTCCAGAGTGTTGTCTGCCCTGATGAAATACATGCGGAGCTACATCATATTCCCTGAGGTGGGTGACTTGCCTACAGTGAAGGGTGATTTCAATGCCCTTGGACACATTCCCAATGTCATTGGTGCCATTGATTGTACCCATGTGGCTTTGGTCCCCCCAAAAGACAATGAGCAGGTGTACAGGAACCGAAAAAGTTATCATTTCGATGAATGTCCAGGTGGTCTGTTTGGCTGACCAGTACATCTCCCATTTAAATGCCAAGTTCCCAGGGTCACTGCATGATGCGTACGTCATGCGAAATAGCAGCATCCCTTATGTGATGGAACAGCTACAGAGACAGCGTGTGTGGCTAATTGGTGACTCTGGTTACCCCAACCTGCCTTGGCTCTTGACCCCAGTGAGGAATCCCAGGACAAGGGCAGAGGAACGGTACAATGAGGCCCATGGGCGTACTAGGAGGGTGATCGAGCAGACCTTTGGCCTCCTGAAGGCCAGGTTTAGGTGCCTGCATATGACAGGTGGATCCCTAATGTACTCACTAAAGAAGGTGTGTCATATCATTGTGGCCTGCTGCATGCTTCACAACCTGGCTTTGCGACGCCAGGTGCCTTTCCTGCAGGAGGATGGTCCAGATGGTGGTGTTGTGGCCGCTGTGGAGCCTGCGGAGAGTGAAGAGGAGGAAGACGAAGAGGACGACAGAGACAACAGGGACAGAGTGATACTGCAGTATTTCCAGTAACACACGGGTAAGAATCTACTCCTGCATTTTATTATATCTGTAACAGTAGTGGCTCTCTACTGTCTGACCTTTCACCCCAATGTATGGTAACTTAGTTGTGAATTTGCCTTCCTATTTCAGTGATCTGGTCCCCACGGAGTGCCCTCTGGTTTATTTCCGCATGGACTACCGCTGTGTGACACTGGTATGTTGCCATCACAATGTAATTGGACATTTTTGGTTGGTTATATCGAATACATTTGGTTTAAAAAAATAAATAGCAGACTCCAGATGGTTTTTGTGCAATAATTGTGTTTACTGAAGTGCAAAAATTGGTGTATAGTTCAAAAAGGGTGATGGGTGATGGTGGAGGCATGTCCATGGCAGAGTCCAGAGTCTTGTTCGCACAGGTGCATTGTCCATATGCCTGTGGAAGGTGGAGCAGGGGCAGTTCAAGGTTGGACAGGGTGAACAAGTGGGACAGTGGGATGACATCCCGGGGGATCCGTGCATGGCGGGGATCTTGACATCCTACTCTGTCTTCTTCCTAGGTCTCAGGCCCTTTCTTGCGGGGTGGTTCATGTTCTGCAGGGGGTGGGGTCCGGGTGGCCCGTTGCTGTTGTGTCGGGGCCTCCTGACCACTAGCGCCGGCGGAGGTGGTGGGCTGTTCTTCCTCCATGCTAGTGGCAGGGGCCCTTTGGGGGGCCACATGGTCCCGCAATGTGGTGACAATCTGGTTGAGTGCCACCACGATTGTACCGATTGCGGAACTGATGCTGCGCAGTTCTTCCCGGAACCCCATGTACTGGCCCTCCTGCATGGCCTGGATCTCCTGGAACCTGGCCAGGACCGTCGCCATCGTCTCTTGGGAGTGGTGGTACGCTCCCATGATGGTGGTGAGGGCCTCTTGGACAGTGGGTTCCCTAGGCCTGTCCTCCCTCTGTCGCACAGCAGCCCTCCCAGTTCCCCTTTGTTCCTGGGCCTCTGTCCCCTGGCCAGTGTGCCCACTACCACTGCCCCAGGTCCCTGTTGTTGTTGGGGTGGTGGGTTGCCCTGGGTGCCCTGTAGTGGTAGACACACCGCTGCTTGACCTGTCCTGGAGACAGAGGCATGGGCCCGCTGGGTGGGTGCTGTGCTGGGGTTTCCAGGGGGGGTAGGTCTGCTGTGGCCTGTGGCTGCCTGAGGGGAACCGACTGTCTAGAGGTCCCCGATGGTCCGGGCTGGTCATCAGGTTCTAGGTCGACAGAGCTGCTGTAATCACTGGGGGCCTGTTCTGGGGGTGGGATGGACATTTCTGGACCCTCCGGGCTGGTGTGTTGGCGTTCGGGCCCTGCAGGGGTAAAAGAGTATGGTTATTGCTTCTGTGTGTGCCATGGCGTGCGATTTGTGGGTGCCCTTGTCCCCCAGTGCTGGCATTCCCTTGTGGGAGGAGTTGTGAGGGTGGTTTGTATGTGCAGTGGTCATGCTTAGGTGATGGGTGTCCATGGTTTGTGTTGGCATTCAGGGGTTGGTGTTGGTTTGGGTGGGTTGTGCTGGTGAGACATTAGCAGGGAGGATATGTGCTGGGGGGTTGGGGGTGAGGGTGGGGGTGTGGGTTGGCATGCTGGTGGTTGGGGGGGTGAAGTAGTTGAGATTAGACTTACCAGAGTCCATTCCTCCGCCTACTCCAGCGAGGCCCTCAGGATGCAGGATGTTCAAGACCTCTTGCTCCCATGCTGTGAATTCGGGTGGAGTGGGTGGGGGTCCGCCGCCAGTCTTCTGCACAGCGATGTTGTGTCTTGACACCATCGTCCGCACCTTCCCTCGTAGGTCGTTCCAGTGTTTCGGATGTCTTCCCGATTTCTGGGATGCTGTCCCACAGCGTTGACCCTGTCGACGATCCTTTGCCATAGCTCCGCCTTCCTGGCTATTGTGGTGTGCTGCACCTGTGTGCCGAAGAGCTGGGGCTCTACCCTAATTATTTCCTCCACCATGACCCTGAGTTCTTGGTCCGAGAACCTGGGGTGTCTTTGGGGTGCCATGGGGTGGTGTGGATGAGGTGTGGGGTGGTGTTTGTGGTGATGAGTGTAGTGGTGTGTGGTGTTTTGTGCGTAGATGTAGTGTGGGGGATGATGTTGGGTTCCTGTGTGTGTTGTGGTTTGCGTTCCCTGTGCTCTCTCTCTGTGTATTGCGCCTTGTCTCTGAATTTCGATTTGTGGGGGTTTGTGGGTGATGTGGGTGTGTGTTTTTTATCGTATTGATTGTGTGGGAGTGGTGTTTGTATGTGTATCAGGTGTGTGTATTTGTAATTGTCCAATGTGGCAGTGTTTTGTAGATGTGTGTGTATTTTGACCGCGGCAGTGTGTACCGCCAATGGGATACCGCGGTTGAAAGACCGCCGCGTGGATTCGTGGGTCGTAATGGCATGGGCGTATTTCTGTTGGCGTGACGGTGGAGGTTTGGTCATCTCCAGTTTATCGCTGACCGCTGATGTGGCGGCCTTCAGTGGAGGTTGGGTTTTTGGCGGTTTGCCAGTTGTGGGTCAGAATGACCCTGGCGGGTTACCGCGGCCGCGGCGGTGTTATGGCGGTCTTCTGACCAGCGGTAACTGCCTTTTACCGCCAGGGTCAGAATGACCCCCATAGAGTCCTAAATCATACATTATGTTCATATTGGATGTTTTGTAGGAGACACAGCATATCCTAATAGAACGCGCTTGCTACTGCCATGAAAAAATCCAACAACGCCAGGGTAAGTCCACTTCAATGAGACACATGTTAAAACTCGTAGACAATGCTCCAAATGAAAATATATATATATATATATATGTATACTCAAGAAAAATACAATAGCAAAGTATGTTAAATGACACACACACGAAGAAAAAAACATTTGGTACTACTAGTTAAAGATAATAAAATTAACCTTCCACAAAGCTCTGACCAGAACGAATGTTTCACTGTAGATACAAGTGCTTTGATTCCTCCATTAAGGCAAAAGATTTCAAAGTGATAGTCTCTTCATTCATTTCAAACGAAGTTTCCAACAGGAACCGCATTATCAACAGCACATGCATTGAGCAAGTCAAATCCACAAATAATACTCTGTCCAAATTTATAATAATGAAAAGGCAACGCGCAGCAGGAGAGTTGCCAACACAGCATAACAAACGGAGAAGGTAGAGAAACGCAGTGCGCACAGTTCGACGTGCGTATCTACTCAAGTAGTCAATGGCAACAGTTGCCTACGCAGCATAAACAAATGGAGCATGAGATAGAGCAGCGCGAGCGGCAACAAATGAGGCTGTAACTAAAGTACAGGAGGAACAAAAAAACTCAGACGCGAGCTATTGCGTGCGGCATTTAAACTTAACGGGTATACTTAACGAAACAAACATGAAAGTAAATGATAATGGCACAAACCAGCATGTGCTGATCCAGGGAAAAGAAGTAAAAGGGGAAAAAAATACTTGAATACAGTACATATGATAAGACACGTAGGTGTGTTGAAGTTTCCACAGTAATGCAGAAGGGTCCTAGGTCACCTAGTTGTCGCCATAAATGTAGTGGTGGCACTGCTCCAAGAAGAATGCATCTGGTAGAAGGTGGTAGATATATGGTCACTTTTATTAGATGAACAGTACAGCAAGGAAACTTCATCCACACCAGCACCAGGCTCTCTCAGCTCCAACAGTCATCTCAGAACCATGGAGCATTCTAGATCACACCAAGGACAGCAAGTGTAGAAGGGGGGATAGAACATATCATTTACTACACAAGCTATATAACAAAGAGAAAAATAATTAAGAGAAACTATCAGCAGATACTACACCCTCTTAATGTTTGTAAAGACTTAAACAGTGTTGGTTATTTACAAACATAGGGGGTCATTCTGACTCCCGCCGGCTGCGGGAACCGCGGTGCCGGCGGGAGCCGCCAGAATACCGCTGCGCGGTCAGAAGACCGCCGCGGTTATTCTGTGTTTCCCGCTGGGCTGGCGGGCGACCGCCAGAAGACCGCCCGCCAGCCCAGCGGGAAACCCCTTCCCACGAGGAAGCCGGCTCCGAATGGAGCCGGCGGAGTGGGAAGGGTGCGACGGGTGCAGTAGCACCCGTCGCAATTTTCAGTGTCTGCATGGCAGACACTGAAAATCATTTAGGGGCCCTCTTACGGGGGCCCCTGCAGTGCCCATGCCTTTGGCATGGGCACTGCATGGGCCCCCAGGGGCCCCACGACACCCCTCACCGCCATCCTGTTCCTGGCGGTCAGAACCGCCAGGAACGGGATGGCAGTGAGGGGGTCGGAATCCCCATGGCGGCGCAGCAAGCTGCACCGCCATGGAGGATTCCTCAGGGCAGCGGAAAACCGGCGGGAGACCGCCGGTTTTCCGTTTCTGACCGCGGCCATACCGCCGCGGTCAGAATGCCCTTGGGAGCACCGCCAGCCTGTAGGCGGTGCTCCCACGGTCCCCGGCCCTGGCGGCCCATGACCGCCAGGGTCAGAATGACCGCCATAATGTGCTTTCTCTCACTTAGTACCCTTGCCAATTCGCATTACAATCCCCTTCCCCTGCCCATTAACACCCTCTTGTTCGTCCTGATTATCGTATAATGCATTTTAACATTATGTACCAGCCTGAATGTTGGGAAAGCTGAAGCTCACCCCCCTCCAGTTTTACTGACCAAGCTGAGCCCCTGCTTCTGCAGGAGTTTGTACGGTAGTTAGAGTTGGAGGTGTGGTTTCAGAACCTTCTGCTCTTAGACCAGGTCCCACAAAATGATATGACAAGATGATTATTAGTACATCTGGGTGTAATAGTACAAGTATAATGGTAAGTCTCAGACTTTTAATCTCATAATGTATATGTACATTCACATTTCTTGGATGTTAAGGGAGAGAATAGTTACATACACCTTTAGTTACAGCATTAATTTACACTTCTTGTAGGAAGCTGGCTCTTTATATGGTGAACCAAAAAGAGGTACACTGTGCAATTAGTCCCAAAAAAATAAATAAAGGTATCACAGAGGCTGAAATGACATCCCAAATGCTCTCTTTTGTGGTAGTGTGGACGAGCAGTTAGGCATATCTGAGGGTAGTGCTAAGCATGTAAGGAACACACTCATACAGTAAGTGAACCAGGCACTTCATAAAGAAATCCGACATCAATTTATGAAAATAAAACATACTTTTATATAAATTAAGATACCAAGATCACTGGAGTCATGTGAGTACTTTTTGAGTTATGAATTTTTAGAGGTTTTGAAAGTTGACAAGGTGCATTTTTCAGATGCGGTAATGTTATCCTATGAAGGAAGAACACACACGGCATACAGGTAGCGTACAGCAACTTGTGGGACCAATCTCCTGGACTTAGGGTCAATATGGGGCAAGGTCCAAGGCCAAACCAGTAGGTCATCTCGGGAGGCACTGGGTCAGCCAGGTGCAGGGTGCAGTTCAGTGTCGGGTGCCCTGGGTAAGGCTATGGTGATTGGTCAAGTCACAAAGTTGCTGCAGGGATGGACCGGAATCTCAGTCCAGGGAACCCAGGGGTGCTCGGCCCTTGAGGACCATAGGCACGTGGGAACACTGTCAGTCCACCCCTTCTTGGACTGTGGGGCATGGGTGCAGTGGTGCATTCTGTTGTAAGGTCTGGTGCTGGAGTTCCTCGCAGTTGCAGGAGAGCCCGTAAAAACAGTCTGCCAGCAAGGACTGGGGATCCAATCCAACCAAGCAAACAAGTGGGCTCAGGTCTCACAAAACAGGGAGATTGGGGAAGACCCTTGGTCCTCTTCTCCTCGTTGCAAATAATACGTAGGAAGGATTGACAAGTTACAATGGGGTGAACCCTCAGCTACTCAAATTTCAATGAAATATCCACCAAAGGAGGGTAAACCCAACTCTCTTCAGTCTTGTTAAGTGTTTATCAAATGTGTGACCTGTCCAATATCTCAAGTGATAGTGCAAGCTGCACTGAGGTAAATTAGTGCTCTTGACCCTTTCGGGCAGTGATATGGCTGAAACATGTCGACCTCTTGATGTCAAGGACCATTATATCCTTATGACATCTCACTGTTTTTAACCTTACCCAAGACCGCAAGGCAATATAGGAAAGCATGATCTATGAGGCAATTTTAACTCACTTATACAAATTCCCTGCCTTTCATTTCCCACAGTGCTCCACTTACAAATGCGTAGAGCCCACCCACTCACACTATATGCTGTGGGTGTGGGCCCAATGATGAAGCAGGCCACACATAGTTCCTGTAGGTTAGGGCCCAATATCTGTATCCAAGTGATGTGCTAATTTACCTGGGTGTAGCTTGCACAATCTGTTGAGATACTGGGAAGGCCACGCATTGAATAAGCACTTAAGATTTAAGAGTCCCTAGCACCTCCTTGTGCCACATTAGTGTCTTTTTTATCCTAATTTATAAAGTGCCGCTTTGTAAACCTTTGCTCTACATTATGCCTGCACCAGACATAGGCCCTCATTATGACATTTGTGGTAAGTCCCACTTACTGCCATGCTGACTGCTGCCAACATACCGCCGCCACGGTGGATATCCGCTTACCATATTATGACACACCACGCACACACCAATCCGTCACTATTCAGCCACATACACAAATCCGCCAGCCCAAAGGTCAGTGATAAACTGGCGGTATTAAAACCCACACCGTTATGCCAGCAGAACTACGCCCACAACATTATGATCCACGAATTACCACGGCAGACATACAGTGGCGGTAAATCAAATACACACACTCAAACAATTGCGACTAGTGAGAGACAGCAAAACAACAGACAAGACCAGAGACGCGCACAACTATCACCTATACACCACCCACGCACCTTTCATCACACACCCCAACACATTACCCTACACACCCTCACCTACACTGCTCACACTACACCAATGGCACCACAACTACACCCCAGATTCTCTAAGGAGCAGCTAAGGGTCATGGTGGAGGAAATCATCCGGGTAGAGCCACAGCTATTTGGATCACAGGTGCAGAAGATATCCATTGCTAGGAAGATGGAGCTATGGCGGAGAATCGTGGACAGGGTCAACACCGTGGGGCAGCGCCCCAGAACAAGGGATGAAGAGGTAGAACGACCTATGGGGGAAGGTGTGTTCCATTACTGCGAGAAACCAGCTCGCAGTACAGAGGACTGGCTGTGGACCCCCACCACCTCCCCCACAACTAATAACATGGGAGGAGCAAGTCTTGGCAATCATGCATCCTGAGGGCCTGGCAGGAGTTGGAGGATGACTAGACTCTGGTAAGTCAACTCTTCACTACTTTCATCCTCCTGCCTGCATGCCATCACATAACCCCACCCTCAGTCGCATCACTCAACCACTACCCACACACCCCACCATCACAACCCACCCATCCCAATGCCAAGGCCTGCATGCACCAACAATGCATGGACACGACTCACAGACCTGCATAGACACCTATCACCAAAGGATGAACACTAGAGAATCAGCTAGCCCACCAAATAACAACTCACACAAGGCAAAGCTGTCAGGGCAAATACAACCATAGAGAACAATCCACCCATGCACAATATGTCACACACAGAAACAATAACACTGCACTTACATCCCCACAGGCATCCCAGCCAATGTCATTGGAGAAGAGGTGCCAGCAACATCCAGTCCCCCTACACAAAAGGCCCACAGTGATGACAGCAGCTCTGGTCACCTGGATCTGGATGATCAACCTGGCCCATCAGGGACCTCCAGACAGTCGGTTACCCAGGCACCATCTCACACCACCCCAGAGCCTACCCCCTCAGGAAACACCACCACAACACCCACCCAGCGGGCCCATACCTCTGTGCCCATGACACGTCAATCAGCAGTGTGTCCAACACTACAGGGACCCCAGGGCACCCCACAAACCCAGGTCAATCAGGGACCTGGGGTCAGTGGCAGTGGGCACACGGTTCAGGGGACAGAGGCACAGGACAACAGGGAAGCTGGGAGGACTGCTACACACCAGGGGGAGGACAGGCCCAGGGAACTGACTGTCCAGGAGGCACTCACCGCGATCTTGGGAGCATACCAACATTCCCAGGATACGCTGGGCCAGATCATGGACAAGATGTCGGAGAACATGAGGCTGCAGGAGAGACAGTACATGGGGATCAGGGAGGACTTGAAGTCCATTAACACCACCCTGGTCTCCATTGCAGGGGTGCTGGCAGACATGACCAACAGTGTGAGGGAGGCAGTGGCACACTAGTGAGCCCATGCCACTAGCCAGACTACTGAACAGCCCTCCACCACCGTTGCCGCTAGTGGACAGGAGGCACTGTCACAGGGCCAGCAGGTCACCGGCACCCTTCCCCCTGCTGATGGAGAACCACCTTGCAAATGTTCCCTGTGATCCAGGCAGAAGTCAGAGACTATTGCCAAGACCCCCGCCAGGAAATAAGACTCTCCTGATTGTCACCCTTGTGTCCCACTCTGTCACCCTGTCCACCTTGAACTGCCATTGCTCCCCTTCCTATGCCCCCTTGGACAATGCACCTGTGCTACAAATAGACTCGACTCTAACATGGACATTCCTCCATCAACACCCCAGCCCATTGCACTTCCCCCTTTTCGTCAGAGAACTGCAATAAACACACCTTGAAAAAATACAAGTATGGAGTATGTCAAATGATTTAAGTATGTATTTGTTTAACATGGATTAAACATAGAAAATCAACTGTACAGTAATGTTTTCATAGGAAAGACATGTAGTTGGCTGCAGTGAACACACCAGGAGCAATAGTGGGGCACCAACATCTGCAAAAAGAGATGCCAAACCGTACAGTGAGAGGGCGTATAAGTAGGAATTCACAGCCTGCCAGTGACAATGTCAATCATGAAACTGTCAATAAAATGTGAAATAACACTGTCTTACCTGTGTGTCATTGGAAGTATTGATGAATCACTGCCATTCTGTTGTCCTCATCCTCATCCTCTGCCTCCTCATCCTCACTGTCCACATGGTCCACTGCTGCACACGGCCATCTCCAGCCTCCTCCTCCTGCAGAAAAGGCACATGGCGTCTCAAGGCAAGGTTGTGCAACATACAGCATGCCAAGATGATCTGGCAGACATTCTTGGGTGAGTAGCACAGGGATCCACCTGTTAGATAGAGGCAACGAAACCTGGCCTTCAGGAGGCCGAATGTCCTTTCTATTATCCTTCTTGTTCGCCCATGTGCCTCATTGTAACATTCCTCAGCCCTTGTCCTGGGATTCCTCACAGAGGTCAGTAGCCATGACAGGTTTGGGTAACCAGAGTTACCTGCAAGTACTGAGGGACAACTGTTAGCCACACACTAACCCTTAAGGCCCACAACATACCCATACACCAACATCCACTAGGTGGGAACCAGGGCTCACCTATTAGCCACACCCTGTGCCTCTGGAGTTGGGCCATCACATTTGGGATGCTGCTATTCCTCAGGATAAAAGCATCATGCATCGAGCCTGGATACTTAGCATTGACATGGGAGATTTGCTGGTCCACCAAACACACCATCTGCACATTCATTGAGTGAAAACCTTTTTAATTTCTGAAGAACTGTTCATTTTGCCGGGGAGGGGGGACAAATGCAATATGTGTTCCATCAATCGCCCAAATGATGTTGGGGATATGTCCCATTGCATAGAAGTCAGCCTTCACTGTGGCCAAATTCTCCAACTGGGGAAATACAATGTAGCTGCACATGTGTTTAATCAGGGCAGACAACACTCTGGTCAGCACTACTGAGAACATTGCTGTGACATTCCTGCAGCCAAGCCCACTGTCACTTGGAAATAACCTGTTGCCAAGAAATGGAGCACTGATAGCACTTGCACAACAGGGGGGATCCCAGTGTGGTGACGGATAGCAGATATCAGGTCAGACTCCAATTGGGCACACAGTTCTGTGATTGTGGCTCTGTCAGGTCTGTAGGTGAGGATAACGTGCCTGTCCTCCATTGTTGCCAAGTCCACCAGGGGTCTGTACACGGGGGATGTCTCCATCTCCTATTCATCTGCAGTGGTTGCAATCTATGGGGCAAAAGAGTGAGCAGCTGGTCATAATCCGTACATTGTAACCACTAAAGTTCAATGCATATTGTGACTTTTACATTTTATTGGTGGCATATGTTTAGGATGTGAAATTGTGAACTGTGATGCAGTTAGGATCCATGGCCTGTCGCCCCCCTCAAATGGCGTCTGCCTGTCCTGTATGGAGGCACAGGTGGAAGTGAGGTAATTCCGCTGACATTGTGTGCCGTTGCGGAAGGCGGTCGGAAACCACTGTCCCACTCCTCATTGGTTATAATTGGGCCCTATAGGGTACAGTGGGCAATCGTGATGCAGGCCGGCGGTGACAGCATGCACCATCGTGGAAGTCACTGTAATTTTGTATCTGTTCACTCACTTGCTGCCTGACCTTCAACAATAGAGGACCTACACTGCATGTGCTGCTGTGACCTGTGTCTGGAACCTACCATGGCCCGTATGACTGGGGAAAGGGCCCCTGGCGTCACCTCAGCGGAGTTGGAGAGGCTGGTGGATGGGATCCTACCCCAGTGGGGCATGAATGCATGGAGTGGTGTGTGTGAAGGTCTAGAGGCCTAGTGTAGGGGGGGTTGGTGGATGGGCCCTGGGCAGCATGCAGCATCTATGTTGGGCCATGTCTGTGCAAATGTGGATGGGAAGGTGTATGGTGGGCCATGAGTGTAACAGGCAGAATGGTCTGACTAATACCATTCCCTGTGTATATTTCTCTGCAGGTCAGCGCCCGTCAAAAGAAGGGTATATGACGTGCCATCCCCAAGGAGGTGCGGACCCTGGGGGTCTATGGCAGGCGGAGCACCCACTGTCGGAAACTGTGGGAGGACCTGAGACGCTGAGCACAGAAGACAGCGGAGGCCCTGGAGGGGATGGCCTCCCAACGAGGAAGGGGTGTCCGTCTAACCCTGACCCCCCTGATGGCCCAAATACTGGCGATGGCCTATCCTGAGCTGGACGGGCACTTGGGACCATCACAGCAGCAACAGGGGGGTGAGTAAAGTGCCCTTCATCACTACATACGCCTGGTGTCCTGGTATCCAGGTGGGGGATGTTTGCCTGTAGGTGCCCCTAGGCCAGGCCTGACATTGCAGAGTAGGTCCCATGTTGGCCAGGGTTCTGATGTGAAATTCCTCCAACCTAGCTAGTAGGCATCCACTACTGGGCAGGGGTGTGTGGGTCCCAGGTATGCTTCAGTTGGCGGTATGTCTCCCTCCCCATGCCCTGGTGACTAGCATTGTAACTGGTAGTGCATTGCCTAGTGCGTAGGGCTGTTCCCTGTGTGTGAGTGTGTTGTGTACGCCAACGGTGGTGTTGGTACCGCCATTGCCTAAGTGTGTCCTTTGTCTCTCCCCCCTTTCTTGTTTTGTCGTCCTATCCTTATGTGCATTAACATCATCTGGCAGAGGAGCAGAGGCACCGGCGACGGAGCGAGCTGCATCCCACATGACCCAGTAGGCAGAGTCTACCGACGGTGAGGGCACCAGTGGGACGGAGGGCAAGGAGAGCACCATGGCAGAGACTGGAGGGGACAGTTCGGACACGGATACCTCCTCCGATGGAAGCTCCCTACTGCTGGAAGACACCTCTGTGCCCACCCCATCCACAGGTACATCAGCCACTCCATACAAGCACAGCCCTCCCAGCAGCCCCTCAGCGAGTTGCCTGTGCCCACTTTCACAGGAGGGTGGGCATCTCTTTTGCTCCTCAGTCCCTGCCCAGTTGGCCTTGCTGCCCTGACTGAGGAGGCTATTGACCTCCTGCGATCCATCTCTGTTGGGCAGTCAACCATTGTGAATGCCATCCAGGGGCTGGCAGCCCAAATGCAACAGATCAGTGTATTTCTGGAGGGCATTCACACTGGGTTGGTGACCCAATAGAGATCAATCCAGGCTCTGGCCTCCTCTCTGATGGCAGCCATTGTCCCTGTTTCCAGGCTCACCCCTCCAACTTCCTCTACCCAATCCCATTCCCCTCAACCCCAACCTATCCCAAGCACACAGGCAGACAAGCATGCATACAGGACAACACACAAGAGTGGCACACACAAATACAAGCACCACACTTCATCCCACAGGCACTCACACAAACACCATCCAGATGCAGACATACCAACATCCACTGCCTCCACTGTGGCCCCCTCCTCGTCCTCCACCTCCCTCCCAGTTCCGTCTACACTCAGGCCTGCATCCACTACACCCTCATCCAATACCAGCATCACCAGCACACCAAGCAGAACACACCTCACTGGCAGTCACCACCCCAACAGCCATGCACACGTCCCCTGTGTCCTCTCCCACTGTGTCTGTGCCCCCTCCTCCCAAAGTACACAAAAGCAAGCACTCAGACACCCGATAGCCATCCACCTCACAACAGCATCCAGCCCATGCACCTGCACCCAAACACAGCAGACAGATACCTCCTACAACCACTCCCTCTTCCTCCACTCCCAAACCATCTCCCTCTTCCTGCCCCAATGTCCCTAAGAAGCTTCACATCAGGCCAGGGTGGTCAAAACCCAGGCAAGCACCTCAGCCACCCATTCCACAGGCCCAGTAGTGTTCCCAGTAACTCCAGGTTGGAAAGGATCCAGGGCACCAGGTAGCAAGATGAAAAGGGTGCCTGCCCCAAGTGCTGCAAGGAAGGGCAAGGAGCCACCCCCAGCTGCTGCAAGTAAGGGCAAGGAGCCACCCACAGCTGCTGCAAGGAAGGGCAAGGAGCCACCCCAGCTGCTGCCCAAATTAGCAAGGAGCCATCCTCAGCTACTGCCAAAAGGAGCAAGAGGCCATCCCCAGTTGCTAGCAGGAAGGGCAAGGGGCCTGCACCAGAAGGCAGTAAGGACAAGGGGCCTGGTGCTGGGACTCTGTCAGAGCCCACACCACCAACAATGTTGGTGCAGCCGTGCAAGGCTGCAGGGGATGGGCAGGAGCTTACCCTCACCACCACCACCAGCTCCGCCAGCAGCACTGCCACCAGCACCACCGCCAGCAGCAACAGCACCAGTGGGCAGCCGTCCAAGGCTGCAGGGGATGGGCAGGGGATGGGCAGGGGCTCCCTCCCCCACCACCACCAGCTCTGCCGGCAGCACCGCCACCAGCAGCAACACCAGTGGGCAGCCATCCGAGGCCGCAGGGGATGGGCAGGAGTTTCTCCCCACCACCACCACCAGCTCCAGCAGCACCAGTGGGCAGCCATCCGAGGCTGCAGGGGATTGGTTGGAGCCTCCGCCCACAACTACCACCAGCACAGCAGCACCACCACTGCACAGCCGTCACCGCCGGTGGACATTGTGTAGTCCTGCCTCCATTGGCTGTTGTCCGGCCTGCCCCCTGTAAATCTGTGGGATTGACACCCAGCTGGGAGACTGTGACCCTGCACTCCCCATGATCTGCATCACTGGACACAATGCCCCCTCCAGAACCAGTGGAAAAGCCACCCACTCACCCCCATTATCCCCAGGATGAAGCTCATTGGGCACGAGCATGTGCGTAAGTCACCCACTTGAGAGACTGTGGTCTTGCACTCCCCAGGACCAAGCACAGGGCATGTTGCCCCCTCCAGAGCCGGTGGGCAAGTCACCCACTTGAGAAACTGTGGCCTTGCACTCCACAGGACAGAGTAATGGGCATGTTGCCCCCTCCTGGAACAGTGGTGTTGTTCCACCTTCCGGCTGAGGTGCCCCCGTTCCTTGTCCCCCTGAGGTGCCTGTCTGTTTTCGAACTGATGCCCCTGCAGTGTTCTCTCGATGTTGTTGCAGGAGTAAAGTGGGGCCTTGACTTTGTAATGTGGCCCTGTGGCCCATGAATATTGAGGACTGGACAGTGTCCCTTCATTTGTCAATATGTATATACTTTTTCATTTGGATGCACATATTCCTAATATATTTATATTATTACATGCACTTTGATATATTGGAATTGTCCTTGCATTATTCCTGAGGGGTGCAGGGTCAATATGTTATGTTACTGCATCTGCTTGTGTGTATGGTGGTGCGGTTGGGGTGTTGCATGTTTTGTGTGTGTGTGTGTGTGCGTCACTCTTGTTTTCCTCCCTCCCTCCCCTGTGTGCTAGG
This sequence comes from Pleurodeles waltl, assembly GCF_031143425.1. Lineage (NCBI taxonomy): Eukaryota > Metazoa > Chordata > Amphibia > Caudata > Salamandridae > Pleurodeles > Pleurodeles waltl. The sequence goes on along the minus strand of NC_090436.1, from coordinate 498,583,168 downwards.
CGGCTGTACTCACCGTGGTCATCTTCACCGTCGTTGCTGTGCGTGGTGGAGCAGCACATAGAAGAGCTTTGGGGAGACATGCAGCTCGGGCTCCATGGCGGCATGGTTCTTCCCTGTGTCTCCACAGGTGAGTCCTTTGACTTCTGAGATCTGTTTCCATCAGGCTTTTGATGTCATTGGTACCGCCCCGGAAAAGGTGGGGGATTGGACTGTCATGATACAGTGGGCGGAACATTGGCTTCCGCCTGGCTGTAGGCTGTTACCGCTGTGGTCGGTGTGGTAAAGTGGCTGTCTGTCTGAGCCTTTTCCACCATGGTCATAATTTGGCTGTATTACTGCCACTTTATCACCAACCGCCAGGGTTGTAATGAGGGCCATAATGTTTGTAAAGGGAGCATTTCTCCATTAGGGGGGCCTAAAAAAGGGGGCAAAGAAACCCAAGAGATTTCTTTGCAACATTTTTTTTTAGCACTTTCAAAGTCTGCTCAAAGCAGGCATTAAAAGGAGGCACACCATTGTTTACAATGGGCATCAATGGGCTGTGCAGGATTAGCATCAACATTTTGTATGCTAATCCTGCAAAGATCTGAACTAGTGTAAACAAAAATGTATGCTAGTGTCCTAACTACCGCCATGGTCTTAGAAATGGCGCACACATAGTGGTGTTAGGGGTGCGCTAAGGGGCGCAAGAAAAGTGGCACTGCACTGGGAGCAGCACCATTTTCTTAAATCTGACTCTCTTAGCGAGATTGAAGAGAGTTAGGTTTACCCTCCTTTGGTGGATAGCTCTTCTCCTTGGTCTGGGGTGGACTGGTGCAGAGGTGTCCCAAGGGGTCAGATCTTTGTGAGGAAATTCGATTTTTAATACGATCGTATCGACCCGCCATTTTGTGGCCCGCCGCCATTTTATGTTGCCTTCACTCAGGCAGCACAGCGAACGAAGTCCATTCTGCCTTTTCTGCTTATTCTGCAACATGGTGTTCAAAACAGCCTTCTGCCTCTATCTTTACAAGGCTGGTATTAAGGTCTGACCGAGTACACTAATCCCTGTCTGGTTTTCTAATCCTTGTTTCAACTATCTGTAGGCTCACACTATTCTCCGCCGATTTTATCTTATCGTCTGGCCTTCGCTGTCCTTTGCTAGTATTCTCTCATTTCACAACTGTCCTCCAAACGCACACAAACTTATCACACCACATGCAACTTCGTTGTGGATCGGTTAATGAATTAGTTCAAGGGAGGGGTGACAAACACAGCTGGAGGGGAGGCAACCTTAAGTCACTTGATACTTTGTTTTCCAATTCCTTCTATTGGTGCTGTCTTGTTTTCCGACATTTCTATTGGCTCTGTTCTATCTTTACATTATTCTTACTGGCTCCTTTCTATGTGTTCTGGGAGTGTATGTAGTTAATAAATGGTTTTTATACGGTATATAAGATTGTGCGCCACAAAGTAAAGTGGCAGTCTCCTGAGAACATACCTTGTGTACTTCTTGGACAACTGTACTAGCTGCAGCTAATAAAATCTGATCTTTTACGCCTGACAGAGTGTCCCGTGTCTCTGTTAGTTGAGGCAGGTGAATCCAAGGAGATTTCAGGCGTACCCTGCGCCGCCAGGCCCATAAGGTTCTGGTTCTTCAACTGGCGCCCAACGTGGGGCGGCTTCAGCGGTACCGGTTCTGCCTGAAGGTCGTGAGGAACCCCTCAAGAAAATTCTGGAGGAATCGCGAGCCACGTCAAGCGACCCCTGTATGTCGAAGTGGTCCGAAGGTCTTTTTCAGCGCGGTTACTCCTTCCTGACGGCTACTGACGACTGCTGCCCTGACTGCCGCCCTGCCTTGGCCCTTTCTTTGATGATGTATGGTAAAGCGAGACGATAGACGGGCCTCTGTTGGTGTAAGAAGACATCCTTAGTTAAGTATTTGGTGGGTCGCGCCCACAAATTTTGGTCTTTGTTTTGTCCTTAGGTCCTTAGATTTGGCCATTGCAGTGGCCAAAGCCGAGGGGAAGTGCATTTGTGCTGTGTAAACTGAAAGTTTTACCCCCTTGATGTTTGTGAACAGCCAGTAAAAATCGTGAGATGTCTGGTCTGACTAAGTTTGGAAAACTTTGTTGCTTTGGTTGTAATAGGGACTCCCAGCTTGAGGACTCCTGTCCGATTCCTTCGGTTGGAACTCCCACATATGAGCTCTATTCTAAACATGGTGTTGGTCCTATTGCCTTTAATAAGACATGGACCCGATATACAAAGAAAGATGGTGTTTTAAAATGGCCAGAAAATGGTAGTTTCGAAACTGATGTGCTAGATAATTTAGAAGCAACGTTATTTAAAAGAAAAGCCCGGCCGGCAATGTTTGACTCTTTTCGCCTTTGGCGTAAGGAAGCCAAACAGAGAGAAATTAAACAAGCGAAACGAGATAGGAAAACACAGGGAATGACGATTATACAGGCTGCTCAGCAATTCAAAGATGATGAAATAGATAATGCAATGGAAATTTCAGACAGACAGCATCGAATGGCAATAGATAAATGCTATCCGACGTTGCCTATCTCTTCCCTTGATAAGAGAAAAGATTTTGAGGAAGATTCCTTAATGTCCCACTTATTGAAATTGCCTCCACCCTATGTACAAGGTGCTAATGCACCCCCGATGTTACAGCCTGTTCAGCCGCCAGTTGTGCTTCCGCCTGCTCCAGCTTTTCCACATTTGCCTCCTCAAGTATTGCCTATGCCAGCTTTGCCTTTAACTCCTTTGCCTTCTGCTCCTTTGGCAATTCCTAATGCTCCTTTAAGTTAATTCACCTAATACCTTGTCCCCTATCCTTATGTCAAATTCTCCATCTATGCGTAAGCGATTTGCCGATACTGTCTCTGGTCTCTTATCACCTTTCTTTGAAGCTTTAAATGTGTCTCCAGCTTTTTCTCGAAGACAGTCTCGTAGTCAATTCCCAGACTCCGAAGAGCGAGAAAAATTGGACTCACTTGCTTGTAGATGGATCAAGAAGGGTCCCCAATATAGTACATCTGATATTATGTCCACCTTTCTGCAATGGAATGCACCTACGCAGAGATATGTTTTTAAAGTTATGTGCGATACTCTCGCTAAAGAATGGGAGGATATGAATTTGGGTTCGGTCCCACAGGATCTGTTAGATGTTCAGGCTGACTTTGACAAAGGACTTATTGTGGGTCCTAAGGTTGAAAACGCTGTCAGAACACTTATTTCTTTCAGATCCCTATTGTTCTCACAGACTTTTCCTGATTCTGATCCTTCAGTTAGGACAGCACTGAAAAACTATCCCATGAGAGAGGTTTCTCCAATATGGAAGGAAGAAATTGCAGCAGCAGGTGCTAATCCAGCTATTCCTGCGCATTTTCAGCGCATATGGATACATGTCCCCTGGAAAAGGTCTGAAGTTTTAGCACTTAAACAGTCACTACCAGATCCACGCAAAAATCCTGCTGGTTACTATAAAGAGTTGTCGCAAACAGTTGATGCATGTACTATGAATCTAGCAGATATTGACATGTTGATGGGAAATGTAGTTCCACAGACAATATGGGCTAAAATTCGTAGAGAGGATCACGCTCAAGAATTAGGCGGCGATTGGAACGCTATTATTGCCGCAGATAGAGGTCAAGTAGGTGGTGCAAAGCCCGACGCTTTGATCTCAGAACTCCCTGGTAGGATTATTACATTAATGAAAACAATGATGCCTGCTTTGAGAGTTAATTGGGATAAGCTAGCAGCATGTAAACAAAAGAAAGATGAAAGTGTTTCCGATTTCTTTACCCGATTCGAGGAGACATTCATTGATCACAGTGGTCAAGATATGGCTACAGAAGGGGGACAGCGATTATTTGTGGATAAGTTCGTATATAACTTCCTTCCTGAACTATCACACAAGCTAAAAGACTCCGAGAGTTCATGGGCAGTTTCTTCTTCCGCCCAGATATTGGCTACTGCACAATATTATGAAAATAGAGACAAAGAAGAAAGGGAAAAACAAGAGAAAAAGACGAAAGAATTAAAAACTAAAGTTCTCTTGCAACAGGCTTATCCTCCTCGTTATGTTCAGCCTCAGTTTCAACAGCCTCCGCAGTTTCAGAGGTTGTATCAAAAGCCTGAACCATTCATTCCAAGACCTTTGCTAGGTCCCAATCAATGTGCTTATTGTAGGGAGGAAGGTCATTTTAAGAACAATTGTCCGGCATTGTTGCAGCGTAATGGAGCAACATCTGCTTCACGAGGTCGTGGTGGTCTTCAGTCAGCAAATAGAGGTAGAGGTCGAGGTGTGTTAACCCAAGAGCAGCGTTCTTTTGTTCCTCCAAATTCCGGAAATTACTTTGACCAGCAAAATGTTAGGTCTACACAGTATTACAGTGAGGATCAGTATATTGAAGGAGGGAATGAAAGTCTTCATTTTGAATAGGACAGCCATGGACAAAGTAAGGGGGTTACGTCAATTCCAGTGGATCAGAATGGACCTTATGTTAATGTCACTACAATGGGTGTTTCAGAGCCATTTCTTTTAGATACTGGTGCCATGAGAAGCTCTATCATTCATTCTAAACTCCCTGGCGCACCTTTGTCTGGCTTAACGAATGTATCTGTAGGATTTTCTGGCGCCCCTGTTCGCAATCCAGTTTCTTGCCCTTTGCCTGTTTCAATAGGCCCTTATGACTTAGAAGCTCCGCTTCTTCTGACGAATGGTTGTGGTGAAAATCTGTTGGGTTTAGATCTATTAAAAAGAATGCATGCTACGATATATTGTTCACCTTCTGGTGTATACCTCACTCTAGGACAGAAAATGACTAGTCCAATGTACTTATCAAAAGATCAATTCCCACCTGAATTGCTTTCTCTTCCCGAAACGCTTTGGGCTACGGGTCCGAATGACGTTGGTTGTCTTGAGATCCCACCTTATGTTGTTACTCTTAAGCCCAATGCTGAAATGCCACGTATTCCGCAATACAGAATCTCTACTGAAGGTGAGAAAGCACTTCTGGAAATTGTCCATGATTTGATTCAGAAGGGTGTGGTTGAGGAAACGAGAGGAAATACATGTAACAGTCCTGTTCTTCCGGTTCTTAAACGCACTGATCCTTCTCAGCCTCCTGTTTATCGTTTTGTAATTGATCTTCGGGAGGTAAACAAGATTGTCGTACCGCAGTTTCCTGTAGTCCCAGATATCACTGCTCTGTTGACGATGATACCTTCTACAGCGACTTGGTTTTCAGTTGTTGATTTAAAGAATGCTTTCTTTAGTATTCCCATCGCCGAAGAGAGTAGAGATATTTTTGGTTTTTCCCTCGGAGGCCGAAGCTTCCGGTTTAAACACGCACCTCAAGGTTATTGTGAAAGTCCCTCTGTTTACAGTCAAGCTCTAAAATGTCATCTTGATGCCTTTTCCTTACCGTCCGGTGCCGCTCTCATTCAGTACATGGATGACTTATTAGTTGCCGCTGATTCAGAGGAGATTTGCAAAAACGTGACCGTTGCACTGTTGCGTCATTTGTTTGATCTGAATCACAAGGTTTCTCCTTCTAAATTACAATATGTCTGTCGCGAGGTGACTTATTTGGGTCATCTCTTGTCAAAGGAGGGACGACGATTGACCCCCGAACGAATTCAGGCAATTGCACAAATGTCAGTGCCATCCACACAAAGAGAGGTACGTGCCTTTTTGGGCATTACTTCTTATTGTAGACAGTGGATTCCGAGTTTCTCTTTATTGGCTAAACCGCTGTTGGCGCTAACTTTAAAAGATACGCCTCAGCCTCTTCCGTGGACTGACGAATGTCAGAAGAGTTTTACTGATTTGCGTATTGCTTTGTGTTCTGCTCCTGTATTGGGTACTCCTGATTACAGTAAGCCCTTTACGCTCTATGTCCACGAAAGAGAGGGTTGTGCATTGTCAGTCTTAACGCAGCGTTTTGGAGATCAACAGCGACCATGCGCATATTTCTCAGCTACGTTAGATCCAGTAGCTAAAGCATTGCCTAGTTGTCTTAAGGCGACAGCGGCAGCAGCAATTTCTATTCGACAGTCTGCTGGAGTAGTGCTAGATAATACTCTCATTGTTATGGTGCCACATGCAGTGGATACTTTACTAAATAGGACAAAAACGCAGCATCTTACGAGTGCTCGGTTGTCCGGATATGAGCTGACGCTTTTGGCTAGTCACATACACATCAAACGATGTAATACCCTGAATCCAGCTACTTTGTTGCCTCTTCCAGAAGAGAGAGATGTCTCTGAACAGCATGATTGTTTTCTCCGTACTGAAGAAGAGACTAAGGGTAGAATTGACCTAAAAGACACGCCATTAGTGAATCCAGATGGAACACTATGGGTAGATGGTTCTTGTTTCAAGCTCCCGAATGGAGATACAGTTTCAGCCTACGCTATTACTACTTTGCATACGATTGTGGAGACAGCACGCATTAGACATAATTCAGCTCAGGCAGCTGAATTGATAGCCTTAACTAGAGCGTGTGTGTTATCCAAAGGAAAAAGAGTAAACGTGTACACTGATAGCCAATACGCTTTTGGTGTAGCGTTTAACTTTGGGCGTTTATGGAAGGAAAGAGGATTCTTTACTTCCCATGGTACTAAGATACAACATGGTCAATTAGTGACTGAACTTCTTGAGTCACTTACAATGCCTACTCAGATAGCGATCGTGAAGTGTAGTGCACACAAAAAGATTGTGGACGATGTTGGTCGAGGAAATGCATTTGCAGATGAGGTAGCGAAAAAGACAGCCAGAGACAACACAAGTCGAATGTATGTTGCAGGTCCCGCAAACTGCGTAAGAGAAAAGGGAATGTGTGAAGATACAGTAGAGAGTGTGAAATCAATTCAAGGAGAGGCTACGGAGAATGAGTTGAGAAAGTGGAAGGAAAGTACAGGAATGTTAGATGAGATGGGATGTTGGGTTGAATTATCAGAACATCAACGTTGGCTGTTACCAGATGCTTATGTACTACCTGTAGTTACTATGGCACATGGTCCAGCTCACCTAAGTGCAAAAGGAATAGGTAAACTTCTGACTCCAGTGTGGCAAAATGAGGGGATCCCAAAGTGTGCAAATAATGTAGTAAAACATTGTATTGTTTGCTTGATGTACAATCCGGGAAAGGGAACCCCAACTCCAGCAGGTCATTTTGCTCCTCCAACATATCCATTTGAGGTGTTGCAGATCGATTATATTCACATGGAACGATGCAACAACCTCAAATATGTTCTGGTGGTAGTATGTGCTTTTTCTAGATGGGTAGAAGCCTACCCTCTGAAGGACAATACTGCTTTATCAACTGCCAAAATACTTTTGAAAGAATTCTTCCCTAGGTTTGGTTTGCCGCGCATTGTCTGGAGTGACAATGGGAGCGAATTTGTGGGTCAAGTCATGCAAAAAGTTTGTGCAGGTCTTGGCATAAAACAGAAGTTCCACGCGGCGAATCACCCACAGTCGGCTGGTTTAGTAGAATGCTACAATGGAACCTTGAAGCTTAAAATTGCTAAGGTGCAAGCTAGCACAGGACTTAATTGGCCTGATGCTTTACCATTGGCTCTTCTGTCCACCAGAACAGCAGTACACTCTCGTTTGGGGCTCAGCCCTTACGAAGTGATATTTGGTCGCCCAGCTAATGTATGGGGAGTTCCTCGCCCTAAGAAATACTCAGACTTGCCATACCCGATGTTGATTGACTACTTGCATGACCTTACAACTAAATTGCGTGTTCTTCATCAACAGGTTCAGAGTGCTCTACCAGAGGCTTCCACAGACCCAGGTCATTCCATCCGACCAGGTGACTGGGTCTGCACGGAAAATTTCCAACGACAGAGAAATTTGGAGCCCAGATGGAGAGAGCCACGCCTGGTTCTTTTGACCACAAGAACAGCAGTTAAAGTCGAAGGAAAGAAAAACTGGGTGCATGCCGTGCACTGCAAGAAAGTGCCTTTGCCCTTGCCTTTTGATCAGTGGGTCCGTAGAGGCATCAGTGACTCTGAAAGTGAGAAAGTTCCGCAATTTGTACCATTCAGTGATGCGCGTCTAATTGGAACACTTTCTGAGAAAGAGGACGACGACATCCTTCAAGAAGCAATACCATCGCATCGTCGCTTGAACACGACAAATCCAGGAACATTGTTTCAAAACCAGACTGCCTCTGGACAGGAACGCTATAATTTGAGACCAAGACCAAAGAACTTGTAAATTTCTCTCCTATGTAGTACTCTATCCCGGTTGCAGGGTCACGGTAGGAGTCTTAGTTACGACCTGAGTAAGTGGCAATAGGCCTGCAGGACCTCACAGTGTCATAGGACGGTAGATAATCGTGACTACAGTGATTGAGGAAGATTGCCGTGAGCATCCACTTAGAAAGATGGAGGCTACATTAGATAAAAGAGAAAGTAAAAATGTAAAGAATAATTGTAAAGAAATATATAGTCGTTGTAGTATTGCTCTATGCGTCATTATATTGTCGTGTATTCTTTTGGCATCTGTAAACTGGATCATTATTACTCTGCAGCAAAAAGTTGTCTCTTCTCCTACCTCTACATCTTCTTCTACTATCTCTCCGCACCTATTTCACACTCTTCCCCAGCATGAACTCATCAGAAGAACTCAATACTTTAACAATTCCTTCGTCCAGTTGTTACATCAACATCAGTTAGTGATCAATACAACTGACTGTTGGGTGTGTGGACTCATACCACATACGGTAGAAAAAGGAATGCCATATTTAGTTCTTCCATTCTCCTATGAAGGTTCCGCTTGGGCTTATTTTGTCATTTTCAATAATGCATATCAAAGTAAAATTAAACAACCTGTCAGTTCACATAGTGTTGGTTCAGATTTCAGTCATAGTTTATTGATAAAGGGAATGGTAGCTATGGCTAAAATCATGGAAAAAAGTGAAGCTTCCATAGATGAAAGAAAAGCATATACCAATTGGAACATAACTAATTACATTTCCAGCCTCAATGATAAGGTTAAGCAAGGAAAATCTCCTCCGATACGGGTCATACCCCAACAAGGAAATTTCTGTCTGCAAATAAATGGTAGAACTCCAAACACCGGACAAAGAGAAAGTTTATGTTCCCATACATATGTTTATTCAGCCCTGAATTCACCGCCGTTAGTACCATCTCAAGGTACATACTTCGTTTGCCACGATAGGGCTTATACATGGTTGCCAGCTGATTTCTCTGGTACTTGTTATATAGCCTTTCTTCTTCCCCCTACATACACCGCTCCTGCGAACCATCATAAAAATAGATATGGCAGAGGGATTGTGGATTCGAAAGACACAGCAGGACAAGAGGGAGGAGATTTCCTCAAAGGATTTCTTCCCTTCTGGGGTCCAATGGCCAACAGCAGAAATATAAGGCAATTGGTTCGTGTCGTAGAAACCACCATAGACATCACTGTAGGAGCTTTAAGTAACATTACAGCTGAACTACAGGCTGATCGTCTTATGACCTTGCAGAACCGTGTTGCCTTAGACTTTGTTCTTGCGGACCGTGGTGGAGTATGCAAATTGATCGGATCAAGTTGCTGTATTTTCATACCTAATGACGCTCCGACAGTATACCAAGCTATCTCTAAGTTACACATAATCTCCGAGTCGATTCATCAGGACGAAGGAGATTGGTCCTTTTCAGAGTGGTTTTGGGAATTACTGTCCAAATGGGGTTGGAAGGTATTGACATTCTTTGGAGTAATTTTAGCTTTTATATTCTCTTGTTGTCTTTGTATGCACTGCGGTCCTGCCATCTGCAACCTATGTGCTACTGCATGTATTCCCAAACCCAAGTCACAAAGAGCAGAGAATATCAAAATGATGGTACAGCAACAGCTTGATGACCTCATGGCCATAGACATCGACTCAGATTAACATGAGTTTGTGTATCTTGCCTGAGTTCTGGCAAAAGGAGGGTCTGAGGAAATTCGATTTTTAATACGATCGTATCGACCCGCCATTTTGTGGCCCGCCGCCATTTTATGTTGCCTTCACTCAGGCAGCACAGCGAACGAAGTCCATTCTGCCTTTTCTGCTTATTCTGCAACATGGTGTTCAAAACAGCCTTCTGCCTCTATCTTTACAAGGCTGGTATTAAGGTCTGACCGAGTACACTAATCCCTGTCTGGTTTTCTAATCCTTGTTTCAACTATCTGTAGGCTCACACTATTCTCCGCCGATCTTATCTTATCGTCTGGCCTTCGCTGTCCTTTGCTAGTATTCTCTCATTTCACAACTGTCCTCCAAACGCACACAAACTTATCACACCACATGCAACTTCGTTGTGGATCGGTTAATGAATTAGTTCAAGGGAGGGGTGACAAACACAGCTGGAGGGGAGGCAACCTTAAGTCACTTGATACTTTGTTTTCCAATTCCTTCTATTGGTGCTGTCTTGTTTTCCGACATTTCTATTGGCTCTGTTCTATCTTTACATTATTCTTACTGGCTCCTTTCTATGTGTTCTGGGAGTGTATGTAGTTAATAAATGGTTTTTATACGGTATATAAGATTGTGCGCCACAAAGTAAAGTGGCAGTCTCCTGAGAACATACCTTGTGTACTTCTTGGACAACTGTACTAGCTGCAGCTAATAAAATCTGATCTTTTACGCCTGACAGAGTGTCCCGTGTCTCTGTTAGTTGAGGCAGGTGAATCCAAGGAGATTTCAGGTGTACCCTGCGCCGCCAGGCCCATAAGGTTCTGGTTCTTCATTTGTCTCCTGGTTACTTGCAGTTGTAGGGGTTCTGCAGAAACAGGCTGCAAATGCTGTTGGGAAGTCCACAGTGGGCACACTCAAGGTAGGCTTCATCTATGGAGGCCCTGGGGACCAGGCTGACACAATTGACCCACTTCAGCACAGGCTAGGTGGTTTGGGTGCATTGGTGATGTCCGGCATTAGGTTTTAGGTGGTCCCGGATCTCACCGTTTTTTCTTGGCTGCATGAAGGTGCAGGGGAGCAGCTCCTCTACTACAAGCACTGGCAGCTCTCCCAGAGCCTCAATTACAAAAATAAGATGCATCAGCATCAATCTGTCAGATTCCTTGCACTTCCCCAAGATACCCTAACAATGGCAAGGATGCGCTGTGTTTGCAATACAGAGCTCTATGGTGCACGTTTTCACAGATGGATCAGACATTCTGACGCATCTGTTGATGCTTAACTCACTGATTGCTGGAGTAGTATAGTTAAAATGATGCTACTCCAGCAGTGCAAGGAGGCTTCTTTTGGAAAAAGTCCAGCCTTAATTTTGTGCCTGCTCTGAGCAGGTGATAAAATTCCGATGTAGTGAAGTCACAGAATGACGCTGTGAAATGTTGTAAATTTCACTACATCAGTTCTGAATGGCTTTTTGTCTGAGAACGCCTATGCTGCATTCATAATACATGGTGCAGGTACAATCTGACGCAGGGATTTACACACTGATGTGTTGGGCCTAATGCGGCAGTTTATAAGTCTGGAGCAGTGCAGTGCACTGCTTGCGCTACCACTGCATTAAAAAAAAATGATTCAGAGGTGGCACAAAGGGCTTGTAATAGAGGCCCCCCCTTTCTTGAAGGCTGCAGCTGCAGGACAGATCAGTTGTTCCTCTATGGGGTGGGTACAGCAGGCAGGCCAGCAGGGTTGGGCCCATTTCACTTATGCTCCTCGCATTTTGGGATTAAAAGGCTTCTTGTCCACTCCTTCACTATGACTCCTAGATGACCACTTACTGTGGGGAATGAGCACCACTCTGTTCAGGGTGCATAAATTCTACCACACACAAGATGAGAGAATTTCCTAAGTCATGTCCACTTCAGGCTAGACACACTAGTTTAGTTTAGTTTACTGCATTTGAAGAGCGCATGGTTACCCGAAGGCTTCCAAGCGCTAAAATGGAACCACTAAACTAGGAAGTGCCCAGACTGAGAATTAAAACGTCTTCAATGTTCTGTGAAAGGAGGATTCCGAGTGGCCTTGACGAAGTTCCAGAGGGAACGAGTTCCAGAGGTAGGAAGCTTTGAAGGCAAAGGAACTGCCTCCCTATATTGCTTTCTTAACACGAGGAGTGTTAATTAGTGAGGCGGAAGATGATATGAGTGACCTCTGAGGGGTTTAAGATGTTATAATTTGCCTAAGAAATGTTGGGCCCTTATTATGAAGGGCTTTGTGTGTCATTCACATGGCTTTAAAATGAATACTTTGCTCTATAGGAAGCCTGTGGAGTGAGGCCAGTGCTGGTTTAGCAGAAAAATGTCTGGGAATTTTCATCAGCAGATGGGCAGCAGAATTCTGCACAAGCTGCAATCTCTTTTTTATGTAACTGGGAACACCCAGGAAAAGAGAATTTCCATAGTCTAGACATGACAATATAAGGGCCTGAATGATGAGTCTTTTGGCCAAGAATGGAATGACTTTGAAAATGTTCCTGAAAGTTCTTAGCAGGCTAAAACAGGTTGCGGCCAACTTTATGGAGTGGCAATCCAATGTACGATAGGGATGTAACCAGAAATCTAAGCTCTTTATATTCTCTTTGGGCGGAGAGAGATCTTTTAACCCTTCCAAAGCTGGGCCTGGGACTTGAGGAGAGAGAAGTTCCTAGCTAACATTACTTCTGATTTATCATCATTGAGTCTGAGTTTGACTTGAGGCTAGTCACTAGAGGTGTTCCCAATCTTGAAATATAACAGGCCACCTGCATAGCTAATTTTCCTGCCTGTCCAGGTTCCAGATGGGTCCTGGCGCAGCTGGGTTAGCATCTTCCTCTGAGGAAGGCCAGATCTGCATGGTAAAGCCAGTGGGTTTCTTGAAGCTCCCTGCCTGGGAAGTCAGATCACCCTGTGGAAAGGGGTGTTCCTCATCCCAGCCTGGATAGGCTGTGTTTCTGACCTCCATAGAGCAAAAGCTCTCACCCTGGGGGGGGGGGGGGGGGTCAGATTCTCATCTTAAGGTGGCAGACTGGCCAAAACTGGTCAGTGAACTCACCAGCATTTGGTAGGTTTTCAGGGGGCACCTCTAAGGTGCCCTCTAGGTGTGTGTATTAATAAATTCATCACTGGAGTCAGTGAGGGTTTCTTAATATGAGATGCTTTATATCAAACATCCCTATCTTCAGAGAAGCCACCCTGTAGCTGGAGACCTTGTATTGACCATTATCCAGCACATGTATTTAAAATGGCTCCCCTGCACACTTATAAATGTCTAAGAATCATCAAAAACATGGTAGGGGCATATTTGCTAATGCCCATATGTCCTCACTTGTGATATAATGCACCCTGACTTTGGGCTGAAAGGTCTGATGTAGGTGTGACTTACAAATATTACAAGCAGGGTTTAGATGGCATGGCACACAAGTGTGTGCCATGTTGTTGTTTTACTTTTAGGGAGCACCTTGTCACAACAGCCTGCAATGGCAGTCTGCTTGAGGTTGATGCTTGGTCCCTTAGAGAGGCACATGTTGTGATGCAGCTCTTAGGGTACCCTTTCAGTACCCATGCCCCAGGTACCAGGGGTACCAATTACTAGGGAGTTACAGAGGTGCTAAAGAGCCTGGCTAATTGAGAATCAAATGACCAGGTGTCTTGTTTTGGGAAGGGAACACTGGCTAGCAGGAACCCAGGGCACTTCAGTGAAAGCTGCATCAAAAAACAGGCAAAAGTGTGGGGATACTGCAACCAGAACCAAGTGTCTTATACTTCTTCAATCAGACTTAGAATCACAAAAGTTCCCTGAGTATGATGAAGTAATATTGTCAGTACTACTCTCATATCACACTCGTAAGTCATCTGCCTACAGTAATATCAAGTACTTTATCATGTTGGGCTCCCTCACTTAATCAGATATTGTTATTGTTATTTCATATTTGATAATTACCTCATATGCATATGACATTTATATGACATGAGACATAACTTGTAAAGGGAAGGAACCATATGTAAATATTTTAGAATGTTAAATAAACAATGATCCCCAAAGTACACATACAAATGCAAAGGCTACACATTGTGAGTGAGAAACCACAGAATCAAGGAACACTCCTTAAACTATGTATGTTTTGAAGAGTGTGAACATGAATTATTTAGAGGCTATGACACTTGAGTTCAGGTCCCATGAGCACACATTATGGTATGATGACACATCACATAAAGCAATTTGTCCAATTTAAAACATTGCAGCAGCTGTAGTCATTGACCACTAATGGGGTAGCAGCTATTTTGTGCCACACTGAAGAATATCTCCATATAGGTGTAATCACTTGGCCAACCTCTAACACATAAATATTAATTATTACTGTTTTGACTAGTAATGATGTGAGCAAGGGACATACAAAGAAATTAATATGCATTTCTTACTTTATATGTATGTGCTGGAAAAAAACCTTACACACAAAATGGTTGCTTAATAACTCAGTATAACAAATGTATGCATAAAGTACTTATATAGATATGTTGAATATCAACAATGCAGCACTTACCTGGTAGCCTGCAATGCTTAGTTCATAGGGATGATATGAACCTAACTCCAAGCACCCTACATCTCTGCCCGTGTATAGGAATTCCCACAAGGGAGGTCTGTAAGGACCATGGAAGACGGCTGGTTGGACATCGTCATTGATGTCTTTGAGTAGTTGTCGAACTTTAAAATAAGGATTAGATGCATGAATTGTCGGAACCTTTGAGTTCTGCCCCTCCCAGTAGAGTAACCCCTAACACCATAAATCACCCCTTCTACCTGCGATCAACTACAGGAGTTGTCACATCCTTGAAGTACTTGCGTCATGTAGGTTGTTGTTGTTGTATAGGTTGTCTGTGTAACATATTTCCAGATTCATCTCTGGAGGTTGAGTGCAAGGTGCACTCAAATATGGCTCTGGTAACAAAACATAGGTTTTTGGTTATTACCTCAATGAGATTCTTCACTCTAATACATCAATTGATGTTTTTAATATTTCACTCACCCACATGCTACAGTAAGCCTATCACATCTGTAGACTGTACTCTCTTACTTTTCCTGGACGTTCACCAGCCGACTATATCACAAGGCAAACATGTAACAAGTATAATGTTCTATAACACTGTTCTTGACCTTGGCCATGGTCAGAACCCTGTTAGTAGCACAGGTGAGTTGTTAGTATATCAGTTAGTTCATCAGTTCTTAATAGAGACTGTTGGAAGTCTCAAGCCACCAGAAATCGGTTAAAGATAATATGCTTCTTTGCGTTGGATACCTTATATTTTTTTTCTTCCTAATGTGATTCCTTGGCTGTTCTCAGATGTCTGGAGGCCTACTTACAGTTTTCTCTATTATTTTTCAGATTGTGGACCGCTGTTGCAGATTGACAAGTTGCAGGAACGCAGCATCCCAATCTTGCGGTGTTCACAGCAATCTCACTGGAAGGTTTCTGTTAAGGTGAGGACTGCTGAATCTCTGGTTACTGGATGGCCTCCAGCATGAAGTGTTGCCAGATGATTTTCTCAAGGCAAATCCTCATATGGAACTCAGGTGCGGCTTACATAGCTGGGCCACACACAAGATGTCTGCCAGTATTTGCTGTGATCTCTAAAGATCTCAACAAATTCATATGTAAGTCATAGCTGTGGTTCTCAAGCTAAACATGATATTGGGAACAGTGTACTATGCTAGGGAGGCTGAAATCACGGGGCAATGATTAAATACAAAGATGACATAACAGGATTATTAGATAACAGAATGCCAATATTTGTAACATCCATACTGTGGTACAGTTGTTCACATTTACCATATAGATACAGGTGGGTGCACAGGTCTGTATGTGGGGTTTTATGAATGTTTAACCACTGAACTGTGAAAGTACTCGCCTGTAAAATCCCCCCTAAGATTGTGGGAATGGGTCATGGTTTATCTGGATATCGTGAATGAAATGAGTGCAGTATGCATGTGTTATGATTGAAGTGCACTACCAGTTCCCAGGATCGTCCCTCTGGGCTGTAACCCCTTCCAATCCACTAGATAATGGAGTCTACCATGGATTATTTTGGAATCAAATAGGGCACAAACATCGTATTCCAGTTCTCTTTCAATTTCAGTGGGTGGTGCTGGTCTCTTCCTAATCTCAGGATGGTATGGCTTGACTAAAGTCATATGAAACACGGGTGTATTTTAAGTGTGTTTGAGAGTTTAGTTTAACAGGGACAGGATTCAATATTGTGCAGATTGAAAGGGACCTTTAAACCGGGAAAGAAACCTTTTCTTACTCTTTTGTGCTATGTATTTGATTGAAAGCCAGACCTGATCACCCACCATATGATGTGGTACTTCTGTGTGATCGCAATCTGCAAAGAGCTCCTGGGATTCTTTGGCTTTGGGAAAATGACAGCGGACTTGTTGTAGGACTTGTATGTAAGCTGGTGTAAAACTCTTCAGCAGTAGATACCTTGGTTGTGATGGGTTCATCCCACGGAATATCCTTTGTGTGGTATCCCTAAGAGCAATAAAAAAGGGAACATGTCTAATAAAGAATCCTCAACATTGTTGTGTGCAAAGTCTATAGCCCATCAGATGGTGGACCTATCCTCTTTACATTCCAGTACTAAGCAATATAAATATTACCCCATGGATTAGTTTGTCCTTTCAGTTAATTCATCAGTTTGGGAATGGTAACTCGAGGATCTCCATGTTTAACGATTCATACAATGCTCTTCAAACTTGTGAAAGAAACTGGGTTCCACTGTCAGAGATGAGGGCAGATGGTACTCCATGTAGGTGAACCACGTTGGTTATGAAGACAGAAACTAGTTCAGAAGCTGTGAGAAGCCCTTTTAGTGGCACAAAATGAGCCATCCCTGAAAGGTGGCATACAACTGTTAATACTGTGATGCAGCTGGATTTAGTCTGTGGTAACTCTACCACAAAGTCCAAAAAGACTGTGTGCCAGGGTTTGGGTGGGACTGGAATTGGGCACAGTAACCCACTCGGAGAAGTTTGAGAAGTTTTGCTTTGAGCAAATATAGCACAAGTCTCAATGTGCTTATGTATATCATCAAACATGAATGATGAACAAAAGTGTTGTTGTGCTAGCTGGTAGGTCTTTTGAACACCTGGGCTGGATTGTGACTCAGCTTCATAGCAGTAAGTTGTAATTCAGGGCTAGGTGTGAACATTGACTGGCTGAGTGGAAAAGGAGCCCTTCATGGTAAATCAATGTTGGATGCTCTGGTATCCATTGATGTTGGGATTTAGATTGTGTACAAAGTTTTACATTATCAAAAAAGGTGAAGGTACAAATGCTTGCTTGCTGGAAAACATTCAGATGGGCGAATATTTTTTGAGTGTTCTGTTTTGCTACAGGTTTTACATTCTCCAATACAGGACGAGACGTTTGCTTTGAAACTGTCTTTCCCTAGCCCATAGGTTATAACAAAGTTATAATCAATACAAAACATACCCGCCTCATCTGTTGTGTAGACAATGCCCTGACAGAACCTAAGCATTGCAACAGTGATCTGTGTATAATGTGGTAGGGTGTCTGACCCCTAACAAGTAGTGGCACCATTCTTCAAAAATGCATTTTATGACCAGCAAAGTGCAGTTAGCAATGGGGTAAGTTTTCTCTGCTGGTGATATCTTCCACGAGTAGTAGGAAATGTTCTGCATTTGGCCCATCTCTGTGTCTATCTAAGAGAGGATTCCTCTAATGAAGAACTGTGAAGCATCTACTTCTACAATGGACTGGTTAGCTGGGTCTGGGTGTATAAGCATGGGTGCAGTGGTGAATTTGAGTTTTAGTTCCTAAAGAGCTTTTTCTGCTGTGGAATCCCACTTGACTTTCACTCATTTACAGAGTAGTTGTGTAATTGGAGTGATTATGTTAGAGGATTTTTCAATAAATTTCCTATTAAAATATTGAAAGCCAAGGAACTTCTTAATCAGTTTTACTGAAGTGGGGCTAGGCTAATTTACCACTGATTCAACCCTTTTTGGGTCCATGCCCACTCCCTGTGGACTGACGATCTATCCCAGGAATTTAACCTGAATCCTATGGGACATATTCGTTTCCAATTCAACATATAGGGAGTGTTTTCACAATTGTCAAAAAATTGTCCTAACTTGTTTTACATGCTCAGACATGGTTCTCAAATAAATTAAAATATCACAGATTTTAACAATGCAAGAGCGTCTATAAAATCACTTAGTACCTCATTGATGAAGAACAGGAAAAATACTGGGGCATTGCAGAGTCCAAAAGGCATAACTTGGTATTCATTTACCCTTCTGGACTCCAATCAGATGGTATGCCTTACGCAGATTTAACTTAGTGTAGATGGTAGAGTTTTTACCTGATCTAATAAAATTGGGTAAAGGATTTAATTTTGTTATAGTTAAATTGTTTACTGTGCAGTAGTCAATACATGCCAAAGTCTCTCCTCCCCCCTTCTTCAATACAAAAAACAAGGGTGATGATACCAGGGACTTTGAATGTCAGATGAATCCATTAGCTAGGTACTTGTCTAACTAGTTGCAGAGGTCGTTATTCTCTTCCTCTGTCAGTGAATAAATATGACTATACAGATATTTTGCTCCTGGCATTAGGTCTATCGTACAATCGTAGTCTCTATTTGGTGGTAAGGTGTTAGCCTTCTGCTTGTCAAAAACATCAACTAAATCAGAATACACTTCAGGTACTCCTTCAAGAGCTAGCACTCTATTTACACGTTGAGGAAAATCGTGACTTTGGATAATGTATTCTTTGGTAAGTTTCAGGAAACATGAGTCTGTACAGTAAGCAGAATGAAACAACACAGTTCTTTTCTCCCAGTTGATTCTAGGGTTGTGTATAGTTAACCAAGGGATCCCTAAAATCAGTTGGAATTTTGGTGCACCTACGACATCAAAATGCATATGCTCTGTGTGTGAAGTTTCACATGTCATATGCAGACTATCAGTGTGAGACTGAATCAATCTTGAGGTTAACTGCTTTCTGCCCATGGCATTAACCAACTCAGGTTTGTCTTTTGGTACTGTTTGAACACGTAAGGTGTACAGGAAGTGTGTATCAATGAAGTTCCCGGTGGCCCCAGAATTAATAAGAGGCTCTGTCGTCTAGGATTGTTGGAACTCAAAGGATAGCATTACAGATATATTAAGGCAATGATGTGTTTAGCAAGGAGTTATCTTGGAGTTCAAGCTTAATGATAACCTGGTAGCTTGACTGCAATGTCTAGATATTGAAAAAAAAATCCACCTGTTCAGTGACTGCTGCAGACCTTGAGGGAATACCTGTTTTTATTTGTCCTCTGGTTGAGTGGATGTGTAGGGCATTCTTTGACAAAAGGTCCAGTCTTCTGATTTAGTTTACTATGCTTATCTTTCTCTTCTTTGGTGAGGGGGTCTTTCGTTGTCCCTATTTGCATGGGTTCAGGTATGTCAGGTTTGTTGTAGGATTCACTTCTACTACCTCTTTCCCTTACAACAACTCAGTCTGTGGCCTCATGATTTTCCTTTCTCCCCTTTCCTTTCTGAGAGATGATGGTTCCTTTTGGCTATGAAATCTATGAATTTAGCACAATTTTTCCGGTGGGTCCAGGATTCAAGAAAATAGATCCTTTAGCGGATCTTTGAGCCCTCTGTAGATTAGTGAAACTCTTTTATCGTCTGCCCACTCTGCTTCTATAGCTAACCAATTAAAGGTAGAAATATAATGTAACAGACACGAAGATTCTTGTTTCAGATGTAATAGTTTGTTGTCTGCCTCCTAATTGAAGGTGTGTTTTACGAACAATCTTTTCATGACCTCTTTAATTGTTATATAGTAAGGGATCATCAATCTCCACTAAGGGAATTGACGAGAGTGCTGCCTATCTTACAGTGATTGAGGAAAACTGGAAATTTGTTTTATCCCCTTAGAAGTGCTTAGGGGACACTAGGAGAATGAGCATTCCTTTAACAATGTGGATCTGCATCAGAGGGGTACCACTCAAAACAAATGTTAAAGGTCTATTTGGGGCCTGAGAGCTGGGGGTCTTTAACAGAGGTTTTGTCTGATGGTTTGGAGACGGTAATGCCCACAGGTGCTTTAAAGCCTTGAACTGGGACTGAATAGTTGTCATATCTTGTGCAAAGCAGCATTCTCCCATTCTCCACTTGTATGGAAGCAAGCATGGCTGCAATAACTTGTGGAGAAATGTTCTGGGAAATGATCTGTGGCTCCATATAATCCAGTCGAGGCAATCACAGTGGGCTTTGCTTTCTGTCGTATGTAAACAATGCAGCGCTCATCCAGAGGCCTGCACTGCTAAGTTTGCAGGGACAATATGGGCCTAACTCCACATCCCCTACCTTTCCACCTGTGAGCAGGAATTCCCACAAGAGAGGCCAGTAATGGCCACGGAAGAAAGCCTTGTTGAATGTCATTGTTGATGCCCTTGAGTAGTTGTCGACCTTTAAATAAGGATAAGATTTGTGAATTGTCAGAGCCTTTGAGTTCTGCCCCACCCAGTAGAGTACCCCTACCACTATAAATCACCCTTCCTACATGCAATCAACCATAGAAGTTGTGACTTCATTGAAGTAGTCATGTCATGTAGGTTGCTGATATGTGAGTTGTCTGTATAATATACTTCCAGATTTGTCTCTGGAGGTTGAGTGCAAGGTGCTCTCAGATATGGTTCTGATAACAAAACATGATATTCAGTTACTACCTCAATCAAAGTATGTACTCCTATATATCAATTCACGTTTTTAATACTTGGCTCACCCACATCCTTCAGTGAGCCCATCACATCTGTAGGCTGCACTCTTGTACTTTTCACCAGCTGACTATACCACAACGTAAACACTTAGGGGGTGATTCTGACCCCGGCGGTACAAGACCGCCGGGGCCAGGGTCGGCGGGAGCACCGCCGACAGGCCGGCGGTGCCCCGCAGGGCATTCTGACCGCGGCGGTTCGGCCGCGGTCAGAAGAGGCAAACCGGCGGTCTCCCGCCGGTTTACCGCTGCCCTTAGAATCCCCCATGGCGGCGCAGCTTGCTGCGCCGCCATGGGGGATTCTGACACCCCCTACCGCCATCCTGTTCCTGGCGGTTCGCCCGCCAGGAACAGGATGGCGGTAGGGGGTGCCGCGGGGCCCCTGGGGGCCCCTGCCGTGCCCATGCCAATGGCATGGGCACGGCAGGGGCCCCCGTAAGAGGGCCCCGCAAAGTATTTCAGTGTCTGCTAAGCAGACACTGAAATACGCGACGGGTGCAACTGCACCCGTCGCACCCCTGCAACTCCGCCGGCTCAATTCTGAGCCGGCGTCCTCGTTGCAGGGGCAATTCCTCTGGGCCGGCGGGCGCTCTTTTGGAGAGCGCCCGCCGGCCCAGAGGAAATGTCTAAATGGCCGCCGCGGTCTTTTGACCGCAGTGCGGTCATTCAGCGGCGGTACCTTGGCGGACGGCCTCCGCCGTCCGCCAGGGTCATAATCAGGCCCTTAATAATAAATTGAATATAATGATCTATAACACTGTTCTTGACCTGGGCTACGCTCAGAACCATATTAGTAGCACAGGTAAGACATGAGTATATCAGTTAGTACCTTAGTTGGAATTCACAAACTGCCAGAAATCAGTTAAGCATAATGTGTTTGTTTGATTCGAGTACATGATATGTTTTTTCTCCTTAGTGCCATTCCTTGGCTGTTCTCCGATGGCCGGGCAGCTTACTTATAGTTCTCTCTATTTTGTTTCAGATGACTGATGGCTGAATTGCAGAAAGGCAGAGTTCTGATGTCACGGCGTTCACAGGAATCTCACTGGAAGGGTCCTGTTAAGGCAAGGGTTGCTAAATCTCCGGTTGCTAGATGGCATGGGCACGGCAGGGGCCCCCGTAAGAGGGCCCCGCAAAGTATTTCAGTGTCTGCTAAGCAGACACTGAAATACGCGACGGGTGCAACTGCACCCGTCGCACCCCTGCAACTCCGCCGGCTCAATTCTGAGCCGGCGTCCTCGTTGCAGGGGCAATTCCTGGGCCGGCGGGCGCTCTTTTGGAGAGCGCCCGCCGGCCCAGAGGAAATGTCTAAATGGCCGCCGTGGTCTTTTGACTGCAGTGCGGTCATTCAGCGGCGGTACCTTGGCGGACGGCCTCCGCCGTCCGCCAGGGTCATAATCAGGCCCTTAATAATAAATTGAATATAATGATCTATAACACTGTTCTTGACCTGGGCTACGCTCAGAACCATATTAGTAGCACAGGTAAGACATGAGTATATCAGTTAGTACCTTAGTTGGAATTCACAAACTGCCAGAAATCAGTTAAGCATAATGTGTTTGTTTGATTCGAGTACATGATATGTTTTTTCTCCTTAGTGCCATTCCTTGGCTGTTCTCCGATGGCCGGGCAGCTTACTTATAGTTCGCTCTATTTTGTTTCAGATGACTGATGGCTGAATTGCAGAAAGGCAGAGTTCTGATGTCACGGCGTTCACAGGAATCTCACTGGAAGGGTCCTGTTAAGGCAAGGGTTGCTAAATCTCCGGTTGCTAGATGGCCTCAGTGCCAGGCGTTACCCAATGGGTTTCCCGAGGCAAATCCCTTTCTAGAACTCAGGTGTGGTTTAAATAACCAGGTCATGCTCAGGATGGCCACCGGGATGTGCAGCGATCTTACGAGACCTCAGCAAATACTGCGGTAATATATTGCTAAACATGATATTGGGATCAGCGCACAGTGCTGGGGGGTTGTGATCGGGGGGGCCAATGAATAAACACAATGTTGGCATAACAGAATGCCAATAAAAGTAATATACATATTGTGACATAAACTGACATGCAGTGCCAATGAACCTCAGTACGGTTGTGGACATTCAGCATAGATGTAAAGGTGCTTTGCTGCACGGGTTGGTTGGTGAATTTTGATGTACACTTAAGCACTGAAGCATGACAATATGGCTGTTGTGATGAAACTCTGAAAAGAAAATGTGGTTAACAGAGGTTGAGACATTATAGTTTTGTAAGAAAGGTGGCCTCCACAAGCACTTATCAGAACATTTGCAATGCATTTATGGGTAATATATATAGCTTAAAAGATTAAAAACATATGACTAAACACAATTTCATATAGTATACTGCAAACAAAACGTTAGTAGGTGCTGGCTAATATATTCTGCTTGGACTTACTTGTCTCTACGCCATTCCAGGAAAGCCTTCAATGTGTAGGAACCCATACACCTTCTCCTCCAAGGGCAAGAGGTTAATAGGCATAGGAGAACCACCACTAGTGTGCTGGGCCACTATGTGGGCTTTGGAAACCAACGATTTTACTCTCTCCCACAGATCAATTCAGAGATTCTCGATTTCTTTCCGTGATCGTCTGCTGTTAGATACAACATTCATTCTCGAGACAATTCTCTCCCTCATTTGCCTTTTCTGATTGATAGTTGTACTTTGGACAAGAGATCCAAAGAAATGTTGTTCTACCCTAATAATCTCATCCAAAGTGACTATCAATTCTGTGACTGTGAATCTGGGGTTTCCTCTGACATCGATGGTTTAAAGGTCAAAACTAATTGAAGATAGGGAAACAAACTAATGATAAATGGAATAAAACATAGGGAAAACGAATTAGAGAGCCATAAAAAAGGCCTAGCTCCTACAGTTTGCTTCTGTTGCTCCCCCACTCAAGCCCAACCCGATCTCAATGCCTGAGCTCCTGTTGGGCAGGTGGAATGTGCTGATGGATTCCAATGGGGGACACAAGCTGCACAATGGTGAGTCACTGCACTGCATTTCAGCACTTAACGTAAAACAGCTGACCCGTCAGTGTTGTTGTGCCTCTTCCTGTAACTTTGGGGGGGGGGAGTGGGTGCACATTGAGGGTCGTATTGGCTCTTTCCATTCCTCTAGGTCTTCTTTCCCTAGGAAAAATTCTGGGCTTAAAAGACAGGACAGTCCATGATGGCCACCCCTGTCTTGTTATCGTTTGCCTTTTCCCAATCCATGATGGATCCTTAGTAATTTCCTGTTTGGGGCATATATAAAGAAGTCTGTCTAGCCTATTCCTTGCGTTACTACACTTCATTCACATTGTATCGACTGGCTATTCTTCTCCTGCAATTATAGTTATTCTTCCTGAAGTCCTGTGTCTCCTTCAGCATGAATCCCTCTGGTCTTTTGTTCTGTTTTGTTTAACTGGAATTCCACTGCCTTTGTGGAAGTTTTTGCCCATGGGCTTTTTCCTTCATTGGGATTCGTCTGGAGGGCACTTTCCTGATTGGACGGTTCCTGCATTGGCAGTAACATGGCTACTTGAAGGTGTCAATTTTACCTTTAGCAGGCTCTGTGCAGATTCTGACGCTCAAGCATTTTGATGAGCACACATTCTGAAGGGTGGGGCATAGTGAGAGGTGGCAGAGAGAGGAGGCTAAGGAAGATGCTCAGAAAACGCTGAGGAGACACCATTTGCCGCTGCACCTACTGCTGTGGTACCACTGAGCCGCTGGTGTCACTGGCGGCTGGTCGGCATCTTGGCGTCTTGGCATTTTGATGTTCATACTGCACATTCCGCACCTCCCGCATCCCTGCTGCATCTCCACCATATCCCCACTGCACGACCCTAGACCTCCAGGTCTTCTTGTCACTGCCAGGGGTCAAAGGCAGACAAGGGATGCAGGTGCAAGTGCGGCAATGAAACTAGGGGGAGCGGGGCCCCGGACCCAATGGACAGAACAACAGCACTGTGAGACCCAAAGCCCAAGGTGGTGAGTAAGGCCTGAAGCAGGGGGCAGTTGGCTCTGTAGCTGCAGATGCAGGGGCAGAAGAAGTCGACAGTAGGTCAGTGCAGTTGATCCTGTGACTGTTCCACCTCCACCCACCACCCCCTCTCTAAAATTTGCCAGCACCTTGGTTCCGGCATTCTGCAGCCACGCCACCCACCCACGGATGTCGCATCCCCTTATTTGATTACTAGTAGCCTTAGAACCAGCCGCAAACTCCATGACGAAGAGGCACCATCCAAAGATCTACACAAAATTCTCCTTCATGAAGGATGCAGGGGCTGTGCTATTTACAGGTAATGAGGACCTTAATGGTCTTCAGTTCCCTTTGCAACCAGAGGTTATAGATCAGAACAACCCCTTAGGCTGCAACCCAACAATGATGATTAAAGGAAATGTAAGATATGGAAAAAAATCTCCAGGTATTAGAGGCTGCGAAGGAGCAGTGGCGTCTGGAGGACTAAAAATAAACAAGACCGTGGGAGAGATAGGCACAATCCCTCTAGACCAATTCGCATAAGAGATCATTACAGAAACACCAGCTACACAGAGAAATGATTGCAATGATGCTAAACTCTCAAAGATTACAGGGGTTACAAGGGCCTCACTTAAACCATCAATCATCATTTTACCAGACCTAAACACTACTGGGAAAAAACTACAAAATCCCTGAATACATTCAATAAGTCTAGTGGAAACAGAGAGACCTACAGATAGTGCCTTTGACAAAGACTCCCCCTCAAAGAGGCATGAGAGGACTGATGTTGAGACTGCAAATGGTGATGCATCAAACACATCATACTGGACAACGCAAGAGTGGGAAGAACTAGTAGCTTCATATACACCAGAGCTATCTCAGAGAAAGGACAGTAAATCACCGGAAATTATGAATACTAAGGAGAAGTAGGAAGGGACAGGCAATATTTCCTCTTCCTTGTTAAACACTATGCAACTGTCAATCAATGCAAAGCAATATCAGTCTGACTAAATGGACATGCAACTATCCCTTTTTCAC
Source organism: Pleurodeles waltl (assembly GCF_031143425.1). Classification (NCBI taxonomy): domain Eukaryota; kingdom Metazoa; phylum Chordata; class Amphibia; order Caudata; family Salamandridae; genus Pleurodeles; species Pleurodeles waltl. Next base: position 498,557,418 of record NC_090436.1, on the reverse strand, counting down.
TCCATGGCTATACTTGTTTCAAACATCCAAACTAAGTTGTCTGACATGAATAATCTGATCAGAAAGGCCCCGGCTGAAACACAACTAACACAATCATGCTACAACTGTATCACAATAGTTGACAAACTATCAACACTATGAGCTGTAATGGGCAATTTCCTGTCTGACATAAAAAAAAGGTTACCATCATCAAAGTGGTCACATCTCAGGAAACTCCTATGCAAGGTAATGTTGCATCCAACCAAATACCTGAGAAGGTTGAGAAGGAAGGAATTAGTATGGAAAATGTCCAAAAACAAACATTCTTTTACAGAAGCATGTAAATATGAAAGATGAAGAGATTGATGGCCTTCCTTCTAGAGCCCTGGATGAATGAGCAGTCAGCAAGGATCTCCCTCAGCTAGAGCAGTTTTTGAAGGATCGAGCAGGACGAAAAGCAGTAAGCTCCTCAAAGTACTGCCGGAAACAGAAGAGGAAAGGTAGAAAAAGGTGACTGATATTACGGAGTTCTTTCAATCTGGCTGTTTGATACCAGAGTCAAGATGTCAAGTGGAAGGGGGAACCCTCGAAAGAACAGCAGCTGGCATGTAGAACACCCTTAATCAGTCTGGAATGAACTCTGAAGTAACAGAGGAGGCCCAAGGGTGTAGGGGTGGCAACAGCCAGGATGACAGAACATCGAGTACAACAGAGGAGAGAACAGGAGCAGTATAGGTGGAACCCTCAGCGACAATTTCAACCACTGAAGTACCTTGGAGTCCACACAGACAGGGGCACTAAGTCCACTGGAAGCAGAAGTATGGGCTTGTCAAGCTAACTGCTTTAATGACTCAGGGACACAGTCAGAAAATAAAATCACCCTGTTCATTCCGGAGTATAAGTCCAGAGGCCAGGGGGGGACACCCTCAACAGAGGCAATATTGTGTGATTACTAACATCAATTAGCAGATTCTCAGTTTAAAATCCTGGGATTTGGAAAAGATTGAATTTAAAGAGTACAAACACCTCTCAGAGAATGAGGTAACAATGGTAACCTGGGCATCAGCTGGAACAACTAAGAGGACTATGGATGAGCAAGCACAATTAAATGCCCGGGGGATTTAAGTGATGCCCCTCCAAACAACAGGTTACCCAGAACCCCTGCTTCCACAAAGCAAAGAGCAGTTAAGTCCCCACCCCAGGTACACTATGACAAGGACACAATCTGTACTCAGAGGGGCTTGCAGTATATCTCCAGCATTTAAGGAGATAAGTAACATTAGAAGGTCGAGTAAAACCAAGAATGGCACATCAACATCTGAAGATTGGGGTTGGCTAGCCAGAACATTAAATACCTGGAGCAATAATGCTTGACTCAGAAAAAAAAGTCACCAACTAATAACACCTTTTTACGAGTATGCTTCTGTAACATTAACAGCTTTGGAAGCAAAACAAGGGATTCTCAGTTACTCCAATGCTTCCAAAGCTTTGATCTTATATTTCTACAAGAGATCTGGTTATAACAACTGTTTCATCTACAAGGATTCAAAATACACCATCTTTCAGCCACAAAACATGCTGAATTCAGACATCTAGGAGGTGGTCTTCCAATATATACTTCAATAAAGAGTGTTTATGCAGCCAAGGTACTGGATACAAAGACAACCTTAACAAATGTCATACTATCACTCAGAGTGGATATAAGAAGTGCTAAAAATGATTTACAACTTGTGCTCACAGATGTATACCTCCACCCACGTAATAAGATCAATTGTGTTTAACTGCAGGGGGAGGAATTAACAAGGCTACTAATGGAGGGGCGTTCACCAAAATTCATATTAACAGGTGATTTTAACATGCATCGGACAATGACTACTTCTTGGAAGAACAATTTTCCTCATGGAACATCCCATTCAATGAAAGTGGGAAGTGGGGAACGCACACTAAATTAGCCAAAAATCTATGGAGAGACCTGAAACATCTACGTCTTTGTGCTCTAAACAGGCACTTCCCGGGAGATCACCATCCTACAGCTTCCTTATACAACAAGTTGGATAGATTTTCAATTAGGAGCAAAAGATTACAGTGACCATCTTTCAAAGGAAGTCACGAGTGTGCAAGGTGCTGTTTTAAATCGTCCAATGGAGGATCCTAGCTTTATTTATACAATGAACAACAAAAGGATTAAATGTAAAACCCATCATCCAGATCCACTGCTGGCTGCTGCAAAACATCTCTGGGAAGAAAAGCACAGAGCTGGTGAAAAAAGTAACAGCTAGCTGGGAAAACTTCACTAAACCATTGGGAGAAACTAAGGGCCTGATTTATGAAAAGTTACTGCCATCTTTACATAATTTTTTTACGTAAAAGCGGCGCAAACTTACAAAATACAATTATTTTTTGTAAGTTTGCTCCGATTTTACATCAAAAAATTACGTAAGGACGGCGCTAACTTTTCATAAATTAGGCCCTGAGGCCCATATTTAAGAAAACTTACTGCTGACTTTGCGTCATTTTTTCTGATGCAAAAGCGGTGCTAACCTTGCAAAATATTTATATTTTGTCGCTAGACCCATCTAGCAACAAAATATGATGGGTTTTACATTTAATCCTTATGTTATTCGCTGTATAAATGAAGCTAGGATCCTCCATTGGACAATTTAAAACAACACCTTGCACACTAGCACTAACAACAAAATATTAGAGTTAGCGTAATTTTTTGGGAGCCTCACCCCACCTTGTGTCATTTAGCGACAATGATATGCAAGGTAGGTGTTCCCTTCCAAAAAATGCAGCTAACCAAATGATGCACATTAAGGAATTAGTCCCAAAAAATGATGCAAAGTCCGATTAGATTACAATTTTAATGCCTGGTCAGCCCAGGCATTAAAATGAGGTCCACACACTGCTACATTAGGAAAATGCACAGAAGGAGCATTGGCAAACCCCTGGACAACATGGAACTGTTAATGCTCCAGCTTGGCACACGCCGTAGACGACAGCGATGACAACATGTCCTACCAGCACTAGTGCAGCAACCCCAAACACCACCCCAGCAGCCACAATGGCATCGCAGAAGGCTTGAGAGGATATTTCGACAGCGCACAACCATTCTTGCGCTTGTGGAACAAGATGTCATCAGAACCTACCACCTGAACGGTGAGTCCAATGTATGCATGCAGCACCACATTTCACCAGGCATAGGTGCAAGGGTCGGAACTCCAACAACTATTCCACCCATGACCAAACTCCTGGCTGTCCTCCATATGCTAGAGTCAGGATCATTTCAGACAACTGGCACACAAGTGGGTGGTATCTCCCAGCCATCCTTCTTGGCCTTCCTCCCAAGGGTTTTGGACGCAATCATCTGCCTCACACCCCACCACATCCACTTCCCCAACACCCAGCAACTCCATCAGGAGGTCAAGCAAGGTTTATACCAAATTTCTGGATTTCCACATGTGCTGGGTGCAATGGACTGCACCCATGTCCGACTTGTGCCACCTGCTGCAACAGAACACCTCTACAGGAACTGCAAACATATCCATTCTATAAATGTGCAGGCCATTGTGGACCACCCTGGGCTCTTCACAAACATCCTAGCTAAGTATCCTGTCAGCATCCATGATGCTTACATATTCCTGCACTCAATGAGCGCTTCCAGGATGGGCAATATGGCAATGGGCTACTCGTAGGTAAGCCACCATACTAATCACTACACAGACAACACACCAACCTTGTAGTACAAACAATACATACACCACACTAAACACACATGGACAGGGGAAGACCGATGTACAGACAACAACACCTATGCCACATGCCACACTACAACGCAATCATTGCACATCACTCACATATACACACATATGTACATTGTTAGAAATGGGGTTTTTGATTGGCAGTCAGGTTGCCGCCTGTCCAACAAGGACCCTCTCTCTAGTCATGGCAAAGATGAAACACACCCGGTTAATCCCCGGTCCCCCCCCTTGGTAGCTTGGCATGAGCAGGGTTAACCCAGAGACAATGTGTAAAGTATTTGTACTAACACACACAGTAATACAGTGAAACACTACAAAATGGATACCACACAGGTTTAGAAAAATAGTAAATATTTATCTAAATAAACAAGACCAAATATGATAAAAACCCACCATACACAATTAAAAAAATTGACTTTAGCAATTAAAAAACACAAGAGGCACAAATGCTGCAATCTTATTTTAAAGCAGTATTGTGACAGAATCATTTCCCACAATGCAATGCCACTGGTGCCATTTACGGAGTCACATGGACCCCCAGGTACAGTACCTTAGAAAAATGTGGGGAAAACAGGCCGGTGCCCGGAGTCAGGGAGTGAGGTGTTGATGAATCCGATGTGGCGTCAGTTCCAGTGCTGTGGGGCAAAGAGGCGGAGGCATCACACAGGCATCTGGTCCTTGCTGTGGAGTGGTGGAGGTGAGGTGGTGTCGGTTGCGAGGAGTTGGTCCCATGGCACCTCGGGCAAAGTTGAAATCTGATGAAGTCACAATGCTGCGCGGCAACCTCAGGGGGTTGTGATCACGTCACAGGTGCTGCAATGAAGTTGAGTGTCACGAACGTCGGGTGTAAGACACTCCAACTCACAAGTTTGTGCGAACGTCAGCGGCTGCAGCGATGTCAGGCCTACGTTGACGATGGGGTTGTCGCCCCTCAGCGAGGTACATGGATCCAGGTGTAGGAAGCATCGCAAGCTTCGTGCAGCGGAGTCCTTAGCGAAGTCGTACGGAGTCGTCTGGCATCATTTCACATGATTTTCACCAGAAATTCACTTCCAAGGGCCCAGGAACTGGAATGGCACCCTCTGGCAAGCTAGAGTCCACAGCATGAAGACTGATTGATGAAGCCTTTGCTGTCCCTTAGGCTTTAGAAACAGGAGGCAAGCTTAGTACAAGCCCAAGCCCTTGGAGATACCTCTCAAGCAGGAATGCACAGGAAGAATCTGCAACTGCAGGATAGCCCAACAAAGCACAGTCACAGGCAGGGGCGGCACTTCTCCTCAGCTCTTCAGCTTTCCTCCTGGTAGAGGTTCCTCTTGAATCCTTGAAGTAATCTAAAGTCTGGGGTTTTGAGTCCAATACTTATAGCCCTTTCGGCCTTTGAAGTTGCCCAACTCCAAAGAAAAGTCTCTGTTGTTTACAGGATCTTGCCTTGCCTTGCCCAGGCCTGGCTCCAGACACACCAGTGGGTTGGAGACTGCTTTGTGTGAGGGCAGGCATAGCCCTTTCAATTGCAAGTGACCACTCGTCCCTCCAGCTTAGCCCAGAGGATCCATTAGAATATTCAGGTTACACCACAGCACCCTTTGTGTCACTGTCTATTAAAGATGCACAAACAGCCCAACTTTCAGTCTGACCCAGACTAGGAATCCACCAACAGGCAAAGTCACAGAATGGTTTAAGGAAGAAAATGCCTACTTTCTAAATGTGGCATTTTCAAACTAACACTCCAAAAACAAACTTCACTAAAAGATGTATTTTTCAAATTGTGAGTTCAGACACCCCAAACTCCACACTTCAATCTGCTTAAAGGCAGCCCCCATGTTAACCTGTGAGAGAGAAAGGCCTTGCAACAGTGATAACCGAATTTGGCAGTATTTCACTGTTTGGACATGTAAAAACACATCAGCACATGTCCTACCTTTAACATACACTGCACCCTGCCCATGGGGGTATCTAGGGCCTACCTTAGGGGTGCCTAACATATATAAAAAGGGAAGGTTTAGGCTTGGCAAGTGGGTACACTTGCCAAGTCGAATCAGCAGTTTAAAACTGCACACACAGACACTGCAGTGGCAGGTCTAAGCCATGTTTACAGGGCTACTCATGTGGGTGGCACACTCCGTGCTGCAGGCCCACTAGTAGCATTTGATTTACAGGCCATAGGCACCTCTAGTTCAAATTGCTAGGGACTTATTAGTAAATCAAATATGCCAATTATGTAAAAGCCAATTACACATACAATTTCACATAGAGAGTATATGCACTTTAGCACTGGTTAGCAGGGGTAAAGTGCCTGGAGTCCAAGAACCAACAGCAACTGGTCAGAAAAAATAGGAGGAAGGAGGCAAAAAGTTTGGGGATGACCTTGCAAAAAGGACCAGATCCAACATACATAATAGAGGCACAATCTGACTGTCACACCACGGAAAGGACAGGTGGAGCTCTGTCCCCTTTGCATACAGAAGCTGGGCCCAAACCACTGCAAGTGTCCACTGGTTGACAACTAAATACAGATGCCACACACATAACATCTACCAAAAAATATCTCAGCTATGTGAATTGCACTGGCCATGTCAATGTAAAGAAAGTCCCTTATAGGCACAGCCCCAATATCAAATGCCAGGAAAGTGTTGCCATCACCAACTACATATCACCTAAACATACAAGACGTACCCATTGTGTCCAACTTCACCTGTCTGGTACATTGTGCCACACACATAGGAATGCAACATCACCAGCCATGAAATACCATGTGTAGGGATGGACACCTCACAGCACACCCACAATCATACTCGATAATTCCACAACTCCATAACACGATACCAGGGTACCAACATGGCACTGTGGCAGTTGGACTGCTGACAACATACTGAGAGAGGCCAGAGATCCATATGAATGAGGAGATATGGGACTTAGCAGGACTGGTCATGAGCTGCAGGGCACTGCAGAAAAACACATCATTCCCTGTCCTGTCACACAGGTGTCTGAAAATGCATTCACACATCACTAAACATACCATACAACACTGCCACACTGTGCCCATGATCCACATGCATATATGTATGCCAGCCAGCAATTGCCAACAACAAAACTTTGTGCAAGGGAGCTTTTCCAAGGGAAAAGGGGTGGGAATGACATGCTACACAGAGGGCACAACACCTGTATCATGGCACACAACACACAAAATAAGTTCAAAGTCTCAGAGCATCACTTATCTGCAGGTCTAAAGTGAAGGGACTGAGGGCCACATGTCAGGAAAGTGATACAGCATCGACAGCAGCACCACTGTAATTATGCCCCTTTGCCACCCCCTACTGCTACCATGTGGGCCCTGAATAAAATAAACTGCATACCATGGTGCAGAGTAGGTTCAATAGTGTCAAGATAATGGATGCCATAGTTGGACTCTGTAGGAGTACTGAAAACATACCTGACAATTTCATGCACAGTACATAGCGACCCATTCAAAACCATGGTGTGCCCCCTCCTAAAGTCTGCTCTGTGCAGATGTTGAAAGTATGTGTCATTAATCATGTCTAGGAACCTTGGAGAATCCTCTGCAACAGTTTTGCAAATCCTTCTATTGTGTGAATCTCACCCTTGTACACATGATGGCTGGCACAGGCATAATCTGCCACAAAGGGTCACTAAGTGTTGCACTGCAAAAGTAGTGCCACATGATAACATGGTGGCCTGAGTTTTGCCTTGTAGGGCTACCATAGTGTCACTACAAATTACGTTATTGTGGTTCAAGGAGGTGGTAGTTTCCACTAACAGTAGGACACAGCCTCAAATATGGACAATACAACACATAATTACGACGGTCGAACTGTCAGTCCAGATTTAATTTTGACAACCACCAGGTCCCTGAGCCACAAGCGATGATAGTAATGTCCACCACCACACACCAGTGCAACCATTCAACAAAACTGGAGCACACACAATACCAGATGCAAGTCTGAGTCACCACTCCACCTAAAACTGACATCTTCCATGGCACAGACGAAACCACAAATTTGCATGACAGACACATGTTTTCACATTTCTTTGCAGCCGACCAAGGTTACGGCATCCAGCCATGGGTGATGACCCTTTTTGGCAACCCGACAACGGAGAAGAGTGGGCATGCAATGAATGCCACAGAAGGACATAAAATGTGGTGGAGAGGACATGTGGGCTCCTGAAGTCAGGGTTCAGGTGCCTGACCCTGACAGGAGGAAGCCTGTTGTATGCACCATCCCTGGCATGCAAGATGATCCTTGTATGTGCAATCTTGCATAGCATATGTATTCAGACTAATGTCCACTGGATTGAACTGGTAGATGTTCCCAATGAGGAGGAGGATGAAAATGATGCAGCACAGGTGGATGGGGAACAACAAAACACTGTTGCAGGAGTTCGCAGGAGACAACAAATTGTACTAATCTTCTACACCTAGACACTGTACAATAAAAATCATCCTGTAAATATCCCCACTAAATCACTTTGCACCAGATTGTCCATGGTGTACTCATTCTCTGCTACATATACCATTGGAAAGTTGCCCATACCTCAGAGAGCAGGAAAAAAACACAACACTTGTAAAGAATGTTGGAACATTGGTTGTGATATAAGAGAGTCCAACACCTCCATGCCTTACATCAGCGTCACATTACTCACGCTCATGTGGCTCTCCAAGACCTAGATCCATGCACCATCAATACTAAGTGGCATAACATAGACATTGTGCCAATTCTGATCCCTTGCATCACATCATGCCCACACCAGGCAAGATGTATGCAAGGGGGGCGTGCATACGGTAGGGGTTGTTTCAAAATGGTGTGCTTGAAAATAAGGAACTAAACAGTGTCACATCTCAGGTGGTTAGCTGTAACACCATCACTGAGCAGGTGTGACAAGGGGGAACACCATTGATATCAATGGACCATCATGTATTGGTCAGGGTTAGGGCCAAATGTTTGACCCTAACCCTGCACCATATATGAATGGCGTTACGTACTGTGTGGGCTATTGGCCCCAATCCTGCCACATGGCGTACTGTCTCTCAAATATACCACACACATGTTGACTGTGGAGTGCGCTAAGGGTCACAAGACAAGTGGCGCAGCAATTGGTGCTGAACCACTATCCACACATATGCCCCATGACCAGGAATGATCAATAAAATGTGAGAATGCACAACCACATAAATGTGTGGGTGGGATGTAGGCAGAGTCTATAGCACTTCCAATGTACATTCCTAGACACATGTCACACAATTGTATTGTCTTGACATCTGCCAGCAGCTAATCTGGAAATACACGTGAAGACTGCTGTACTGGTGTATGGCCTAGGTAGGAAAGGGTTAGCAATTACCTACAATATTTGGTTTGTGTCTGTCTGTATGATACCATCACACACGCCATATGAAAATACACCTCTCATTGACACTCACATGTCTGACCAAGAGAAAGAGACCTACTGGGACAAAAACCCTAAAATGTCTAGGTCTCCCACATGGCAATCCTTTTTGGAATGTGCATGTAGGTCTAGCAATGTCTAAACATGTCACAGACCGATCCAAAATTGTATGGTTGAAGAAGGAGATAGAAATGTTGCATGTGGCAAATCACATATTCATATCTTAGATGACGTCACACACTAACAAGATGCACTCATGGTGAAAGTAACATAGGTTGAGGAATGTAGATGTGGGTGCATGCCCATGTACACCAAAGGATGTGGAGGAACAGCTATGAGACTCCCTCAGACACTTGGAGATACAACAATGGGAGCTCACTTGGACACTACAAAGGTGCTGTGGCTGGTGTACTGTTGTGTGTGTGTAGAAGTCATGTAATTTTGCAAAGCCTGGGAATGGGAGGGATACTATCACTTAGCCAGTAGAAGAAGGTGTGTAGATATTTAAATTACACAAGTCACACATGACATTCTGTCCATGTATGACTGGACAGTGTTGCAGTAGAAGATTTGTACAAAGGGTGAGCAGCCTAAAGAATGCCAGCAATGTAGGACCAAATCAATTCCAAATAAGATATGCCGGTAATGTTGGAGAAGGTACACACATAGACCAATACTGACTGTGCAACACAACAATGTTACCATGTGATCGACAGACATATAATCACAGAGGATGTCTAGGTCAGTACATAACCCATTCATGTTTGCAACAACAACAATGTAGTTGCCCATCACATACTATATTGGCAGAAGGCAGTGACAGATGACATGGGCCCTCATTACAACCTTGGGGGGTGGCAGAGGCCGCCCGCCAAGGTTGAACCGCCAGGCAGCCGCCAATGCAGCCGCACTCCCGCGGGGTCTATTTTGAGATCCCCGCTGGGCCGGCCAGGTTTCCGCCTGCCGGCCCAGTGGGGATTTTGGCCGCAATACGGGAGCCAGCGGTGTTGCGGCTGTGTGACGGGTGCAGTTGCACTTGTCGCGCTTTTCACTGTCTGCTGTGCAGACAGTGAAAAGCTGCATGGGGCCGTGACATGGGGCCCCGCGACTCCACTTTCTGCCAGCCTTTTCATGGCGGTTCAAACTGCCATGAAAAGGCTGGTGGGAGGGGGACTCGAAATCTCCTGGAAACTGCTGGGACTAAAGTGGCGGGAAACCGCCGGTCCCGGAGGTGCGACTGCGGCGCTTCCGCCGCGTTCGTAATGCCCCAGGAAGCACCGCCAGCCTGTTGGCAGTGCTTCTGTCAAAACAGCCCTGCCAGTCAAAGACCGCCAGGGTTGTAATGACCCCCATAATCTGTCCCTTGAGTCAAGAGAAAGTTACACTAGAGATACATGCCCTAACCAAGCTTCTATGGAAAATACAAACAATGTATAACCATTTGTGTCAAACCATGCAAAATGATGAAACATGTCCTACACAAACAAGTAGCCAGTCCCCTGTACATTGTAAGGCAAGCCTGGCATCAAGTATCTCAAAGGAAACAAAACATGGCAGGCCATTGGTTCACAGTTGTGCAGGCATCTGTCTGCAGGGGACTGCGCAATGCATTGCTAAAGAGCTATCATGATGAAGGTAGATCCTCGCCCTGCACCCCCTAACTCCCCTGCTGAGGCTACATTGACTCTTGACACAGTCAGGGGCCTGATGCTTGTGCACAGTGAACTGAGCTCAGTGGAGCACCATCAACCTGCATCAATACATGCAATCATGGGTCTGTGTGGGCAGACAAAGTGCCACAGGAGCAATGATGACTAGGGTGCCATCATTGCCTGACAGCAACCCTGCTATACAGTTGTATGCCAGTGTATGTAACAGTCAAAACAAACATGTTGTGGTCAATTGTATGTACCAAGTGTGTGCCATGCACACATATGTATGAATTCTCACCAAAATGTACCACTTCAATGGTACAGGCCTGGTATTCTGTATTGGAGTATGCACAAAAGGCAACTTTGCACTAATGAAAATGTATATGTATCACATGACAAACATAGACTTATATGACCTTCAGACATGTTCCCAGATAGGGAAGCACTGGTGGCACTGATATGAACACACAACCATGAAACAATGGCTAACAAATGTCCATGCTGGAAGATAGATTTGGGAGGTTTCATATCACATGAACATACCCCTTTGGCATTCATTACACATATTTTTACACACACACATCACATACCAACCTTCATTGACATATGTCAGTATATCATCTCCAGCATCATATATGCATGGGGAACCATATGTTACAGGTGTAGCATAGCGTCATGAACCCTGAACCATACAACACACCACAGTGTGGACACACATGCACTCACACTGCCATGGGTTGCTGTGTGCCACATGTAGCTTTAAGTTACTAAGCAACAAATGACGTACATGTGTTGCGGTGTCTAGGGGGCTTATGAAGGAGACACTTGCACCACTGGTGCCTCACTACTCTTCCGACATTAAGTGAGGCAGCGGCAGTGCAAGGAGCCTTATTGTGCTGGGCAACAGTCAGCTGAATACACTATGAGATTTCAACTCTGCTCTAGCAAACTAGATGTGTGCAGATTAACCAACATAATCTACCCATCATGATAATTGTGAGTGAGCTTTGTCACATCACATGTGCATAGAATGTGGAGGCTGAGTGCATACCTGGTACTTAGGAGATGTGAAACATACATGTGCACAGGTAGTTTAATAAGAAGGAATACTGTCACTTCACCCAAAGCAGTGCCACTCTTTCTGTGCCCCTTGGGGTACCCATACAGCCACCATGTGTGCGCCGCATAAGACATTTTACACACCATGCAATAGGGTAGGGGGCAATAGGTACAAGATCTGTAGACAATATAGATGTACTGTTCAGGCTTTGGGAAAATGATATGGGCACTAACCCGGAACTGTAGATGGGGGCACATTGTAAGCAATGGTGTGCCCCCTTGTACCCCCTGCTCTGAGTAGGTGTTAACCAAATGAAACATGAATGATGCATTGGTATTCCTTATAATAGCCAGTGCCATGTTTTCTGCCCTCCTACTGGGTGAACCCTACCTTGCATCCATGATGCCTGGCCAAGGCCTAATGTAGCACAAGGAGTGTCAAAGTGGTGGAATGCATGCATTGCACCACTTTGTGGTCATGGCACAGAGATTTTGGACTTGTTCGGCCACTTGATCCTCACAAGTATGATGACACAAATGTGGCTACAGGAGGCACTTACCTCTAGGCCATAATGGTTAACCATGGATAGCCATTAACCCAGTGACATGAACATGATACCATAGATGGTTGTTGGGAAGTTTAGTCTTGAATTGGTAATTGACATTGTTGTGGAATGTCTGGTGGACACCATGTGTCATCTGAGGCTGCTGTGTACATTGCATGTTTGTTTTACCTCTACCCAATGAAGTATTTAATGTCATGCTCTCCTCATGTTTTAGCTGCCACTTTGACCAGAGCACAGAAGTGTGCTTTTGATAAGAGAGCAGAGCGTTTCCATGACATCATACCGGAAGATGGCAAGGAGATACTGGTGGCAGGTAAGAATGGAACATCAACTGTCATCCCTGTCTGTCACAAATGGTCTAGTGCAGTTTAGCACATATTATTTCACTGTATTAGGGGCATGTATTTGGGGACACTGACAGCTGCCCATCACTGATCAATTTTGCCTCTTCTGTTCCACACATTAGTTGCACTGGTGCTCTCATCAGGGAAAAAACTATGCACTTGGTTCTGACCCATGCATACCATATGTCAACTTGCATAGATATCTGTTCACTACATGTTTTTAAGGCTCTGTAAGTTGGTTCTAGCCCACAACCTCGCCAGTCACCTTTTTCATGTTAGAGTCCTAGTTTGTGGCTTTTTGTCTGACAGTAAGCCACACATTGGCCCTCATTCTGACCTTGGCGGGCGGCGGAGGCCGCCCGCCAAAGTCCCGCCGTCAGGTTACCGTTCCGCGGTCGAAAGACCGCGGCGGTAATTCTGACTTTCCCGCTGGGCTGGTGGGCGGTCTCGTTCAGACCGCCAGCCAGCCCAGCGGGAAAGACGCTTCCACGATGAAGCCGGCTCGGAATCGAGCCGGCGGAGTGGAAGCTGTGCGACGGGTGCAGTTGCACCCGTCGCGTATTTCACTGTCTGCGCAGCAGACAGTGAAATACATGTAGGGGCCCTCTTACGGGGGCCCCTGCAATGCCCATGCCAGTGGCATGGGCACTGCAGGGGCCCCCAGGGGCCCCGCGACCCCCCCTACCGCCATCCGGATCTCGGCGGTCCGTCCGCCGGGATCTGGATGGCGGTAGGGGGGGTCAGAATCCCCGCGGCGGTGCAGCAAGCTGCGCCGCCGCGGAGGATTCAATGGGGCCGCGGTACACTGGCGGGACCCCGCCAGTGGTGCCGGTCCGACCGCGGCTTTACCGCCGCGGTCGGAATCCCCATTGAAGCACCGCCGGCTTGTCGGCGGTGCTCCCGCGGTCCTCCGCCCTGGCGGTCAAAGACCGCCAGGGTCAGAATGAGGGCCATTATTAGGTTCTGTTCTCATTGACATAGCTCCACACAATGAATACATTTAGATGATTTGAGGAATCACAGTAAAAAATGACATGATACATGTGACTATGGAGATTTATTAACATGTGCAAGTGTATTTTCCATTGCAATACAATGTCAAGTCCACAGACCCAATGAGAGACCCTGAGCCATTTGTTGTACATTCTGAGTCCAAGAGTGAGGGACATTTCATGAGACATGGGTAGGAGAAGAGTGCATTAGTGAGGAGGTGTTTAATTTGGCAATAGGTAAGAATGGAGATAAAGACAAACTATAGCAGATAAGTCAACAGTGTTTGAGTGAAGAGGGCACAGTGTCAGCTGTCACAAGGCTGGCTTGATCTTAGGCACAGAACTAACTAAGGAGATATTGTCCATGTGGCACAGGCTCGTGCTACCGTGTAGTTTTATGTTTGAATGTTTCTCCTTTTACATCTTCATCCACTGATGTGTGTAGCTCCTCCTGTGCCATGGGTGGTGCTGTTGTTGATGTTGACAGGGCCACACACACATCAGGGAATAGAGATGTGGAATCAAAGGGGCCAGCAGTTGCCATTTGTGGGAACACATAAGGCATCAATGCAGCAAGGAGGAACTGCTGAATTTCTCAATGCCGCAGCTACATCATGGTGATAGGCAGCCACGTTTTCCCGGAGGGAGGCCACTGCCCCCTGTATGGACTCCAGGGCATTTTCTATTGCCCCCAGCCTGTTATCTATCATGCTGCTACCACTTTGGGAGGGCGGTTGTTGAAGCCTCTGCCTCAGAACAGCAGCTATGTCGGCCAGGGACTGCTGGAGGGCACTTAGCAGGGAGTGGGTGCATCTGATGGCAGCTGAGTTGTCCTTATTTGGACTGAGACACCTCTGCACGCCCTCTAAGCTGCCTGCTATGGTCTCCAGCCCCACCTTCACCTGCTTGGCCAGCTTCCACTGGACTCCAACCACTCTCCTCTGAAAGGTGATGTCTGGGTCCTTGTAGTCTAGGACTGTGGCATGACTGGTTGGTGTTGTGTGTTGGTAGTTGGGTGGTTCATGTGGAGACCCCGCAAGGCTGTGTTCTTCCTGTGGTGTCTTAAGGGAACCTAGGATATCCTGCAGAGTCTCTTCATTGATGGCCGGCATCTGGTCATGTATATCATCTGTAAAATCCAGGACAGGCATGTTGGCAGGAGGTAAGGCATCATCCTATTCAATGAGATAGTAAAATGTCAATCTTTCACTGTAGTGGCTGTTGACATGGGCCATCATTTACTTGCTACTAGAGGCTCAGTGACATACTAAGGGCCCCAGGTTTTAATTATGTGTTGCATTGTGCATCACAAATGGGGCAACCTTTCAAGGTATTTTATGCATTGATCCCAATGCCTAGCTGTGGAATTTGGCCTCTAGCTCACCCAGCACCTAGGGAAACCTACCAAACCTGTACATTTTTGAAAACTAGACACCTAGGGGAATCCAGGATGGGGTGGGAAAATGTGATGTATCCACGTTGTGTTTTGGGGCATTTAGTGTTGCGGGCACTAGGTCTACCTACACAAGTGAGGTACCTTTTTTATTGGGAGACTTGGGGGAACGCTAGGTGGAAGGAAATTTGTAGCTCCTCTCAGATTCCAGAACTTTCTGTCACCAAAATGTGAGGGAAAAGTGTTTTTTGGGCTACATTTTGTGGTTTGCAAAGGATTCTGGGTAACAGAACCTGGTGAGAGCCCCACAAGTCACCCCATCCAGAATTCCTCTAGATGTCTAGTTTTAAAAAATGTAGGAAATGCCTTGTAAATCACATGCTATTATGGGGACCCGGAATTCAGAGATGTGCAAATAACCACTGCTTCTCAACACCTTATCTTGTGCCCATTTTGGAAATTCAAAGGTTTCCTTGATACCTATTTTTCAGTCTTTATATTACACCGAATGAATTGCTGTATTCCAGGTATACAAGGAAAATCCATTGCAAGGTGCAGCTCCTTTATTGGCTCTGGAAATGTAGGGTTCTTGATGAACCTACAAGCTCAATATGTCCCTGGAACCAAAGGAGTCCAGCAGACGTAATGGTATATTACTTCTGAAAATCTGACATTGCAGGAAAAAGTTACAGAGTAAAATGTGGAGAGAAATGGCTGATTTTTCATCTCAATTTCAATATTGTTTTATTTTAGCTGTTATTTTCTGTAGGAAAATCTTGTAGGATCTACACAAATGACCCCTTTGTGAATTCAGAATTTTTCCTACTTTTCAGAAATGTTTAGGTTTCTGGGGTGCAGTATTGGTTTCACACTCATTTCTGTCACCAACTGAAAGGCGGCTAAAAGCACAAAAAATAGTACAAATGGGGTATGTCCCAGTAAAATGACAAAATTGTGTTGAAAAATTTGGTTTTCTGATTCAAGTCTACCTGTTTATGATAGTTGGGAAGATGGTGATTTTAGCACCCCAAACCCTTTGATGATGCCATTTTCAGGGGAAAAAACACAAGCCTTCTTCTGCAGAACTTTTTTTCCCATTGTTTTGAAAAAACAATTTTCTTTGCTGTTTTTTTGCTATTTCCTCGGTCTCCTCCAAGGGAACCTACAAACTCTGGGTACCTCTAGAATCCCTAGGATGTTGGGAAAAAAAGGACACACCTATGGCATGGGTAGCTTATGTGGTCAAAAAGGCAGGAGGGCCTAAGCACAAACTGCCGCAAATAGCCAAAACACGGTCTTGCACTTGAGAGGGAAAAGGCCTGGCAGCGAAGGGGTTAAATGCAAATGCAGATTACTGCTGAAGCCCCTCTTTAATGCCAGGGGAATAAGAACATGCAGGCAGGCAGTAAAAGCATGCTTTGCCGGAGAAGATGTTTAGCTGGCCTGTTGACTTCTTAACTATTGCTGAACAGAAATTAAACAATGTACTAATCATTTATTAATTTACACAGTTATCTGGAACTTATAACGTGATTTGTCTTACACAACAGGCCCCTTTTCCTGCAGGAAGAGTTCACAAGCAATGATAACTTTGCAGGTTGGTCCCTACAACCCACACAGCCTTACAAGGTTCATTGGTCATTTAACTCTAACAAACCTTTAGCTGCTAAAACCTGGCTCGGCTTGTGCTAAACCTGTCTAGAATGCCCTCACTTGCTAGCTGTCTTTGCTCATTGGCCTGTGCCCCACAATGAGTTTTACAGTCTTATGGCACTTTCACTTTAGTAACGTTAACTGCAAAAAGTAGAATTTACTCTGATAGCCTATTTTTTTGTTTTATTCATGTGGAATTTATACTGTCATGATTGACTTTTGATATAACATTGACCTGCAAAATGGATTTTAATCATGATCGACTAATTTCAGTAATTGAACTTTCCTTTTTTTTAAATTATTGCAATGGTTTTAATTAATCATGCAAATGAAGATTTCCTTATTTACTTACCTTCGGCAGGCCAGAACAGTCAAGACCTTGATTTCTTCATCAGTCTGTGACCAGAGATCCTTGATTATGTGTTCCATGTCAGCTTTTGACAAATGCAAAGGTTCACAGTATGGGATGGTGTGTGTGAGAAATTGGGACATTGGTTGGGCAGGTTGTGAGCCCTTCTCAAGCAACAGGCACAATTCCAGTCATGGTGAACAACTAAAGTCACTAAATGAACCTGCACTTATCCCTCTAATAGCTTGGCACAAATGCAGTTAGGCTTAAGTAAGAGGCAATTTGTAAAGTAGTTATTCAGGACAGCCATGAAGTGAAAATGTAATACAATTTAGAACAATAGACTAAATTTTAATGAATGATTTAATAACAAAATAACAAAAATCTAAGTAGTAGAACCTGAGATATGCAATTTTAGAGGATAAGGTAAAAAAATAGTGCTTTGAAATACAAAGGGGGTCATTACAACCCTGGCGGTCTTTGACCGACAGGGCTGTTTTGGAGGAAGCACCGCCAACAGGCTGGCGGTGCTTCCAGGGGCATTGCGACCACGGAGGAAGTGCTGCGGTCGCACCGCCGGGACCGGCGATTTCCCACCACATTGGTCCCGGCGGTTTAAATCCCCCAGGGCAGCGCTGCCCAGGGGATTACGAGTCCCCCTCCCGCCAGCCTTTTCATGGCGGTAAGCACCGCCATGAAAAGGCTGGCGGAAAGGGGAGTCGTGGGGCCCCCTGCCATGGCCCCATGGAGCTTTTCACAGTCTGCTATGCAGACAGTGAAAAACGCGACGGGTGCAGCTGCACCCGTAGCACAGCCGGCTCCATTTGGAGCCGGCTCCCGTGTCGCGGCCGAGATCCCTGCTGGGCTGGCGGGCAGAAACCAGGTTTCCACCCGCCGGCCCAGCGGGGATCTCATAACAGACCGCGCGGGAGTGCAGCTGCATTGGCAAGGTTGTAATGAGGGCCTAAGTCTCTACAAAGTCTCAACTGTGGTAATCTGGTCGGGCCAGACCAGAACAACGTCGCAAGTTCAAGCGAACCGCAGAGGAGTGTGGGTGAGATACAGGAATCAAATTAGGCCTGCTGAGAACTGCCCCTCATGTTCTTGATGTGGGGCCTTGTGCACACAGTGTTGGTTTTGATGAGTCATGAGGGGTCAGGGTTGAATTGCATCATGCTGTGTGAGTTCTGAGGAGGAGCTCCGAGGACTGCAAGGTGAGGTCCATGTTGAGTTGTGCCATGCTGCATTGATTTAGATGGGGAGGCGGGATGCCAGGCCTTGTGCCTGGTTGTTACACGCTATGTTGATTCTGAAGTGGATCACAAGTGGGCTGGAACATTTATCCCCACTTACAAGGGTCTAGGACTGGAGGGGTCCTCTTGGGGGGTTAGGACCCACAACAGGCAGAGTTGAGATCCATGGGTCAAGATAGTTGGAGACTTTTTAGTTCCTTAAGCTCTGATTAGAAGGCCAACCAACTACCCCTTGGAGTTAATCTGGTGGTCCTAGGTTCAAGGTACAGGTCTAGTGCTTCCTACTTAAGCTGCAGGGCAGCAAAGCAGCACAGAAGCTGGGCAACAGGGTAAAAGAGGAATTTTTCTTGCAACAGAGCAGTCCTTTTTCTGAGTCTTCCAATGATCCAGAAGAAATTTGAAGAGTGGGTCTGTGGGTTTTATTGCTATAGCTGGTGCCTCCTTTGAAGTAGTGGATGTTTACAGAAGTTCCCCTTTCAAGGTGCTTGGCATTTCCTGCCTTCCTGCCCTTGTTCCAGCCTGTATACAGGCACAATGGGCAAGCATCAAGTTCTTTGTGTGAGTGCAGCACTCAGCCTATTAATGTATAAGCGGGGATGTGCCTAGCTCCCTCCATTCTGCCTCATATGGCTCATCCCGGCACACCTAATCCCTCTATTGTTTGCCTATCTGGGAGGAAATATACACATGCCAACTGCCTCTCACTCCTAGTCATGTGACCCAGGAACAGACTGTAGGCACTGGATAGTTAGGGCAGTAAAGGGAGAACTTTCTAAAAATTGCATTTTCAAAATTATGATTTAAAGTGCAAGTTTAACATTAAAGATGATTTTCATTTTCTCAGATACCAAATATGACTCTATGACCTGCTTCCAATCAAAAGTTAGCACTTAATAAATGTAATAAGGTAACCCAATATTATCATGTGGGAAGGGAAGGCCTCACAGTAGTGAAAAACTAATTTGTGAGCATTTTACTACCAGGCAAAATTTAATAGTACCTATAAAACCTTATATTTACAGTGCACCCTGCCCTATGAGGTGCTTATGGCCAACCTGAGATGTGACTTATGTGTAATAAAATTGGAGTTTAAGGCTTGGCAAAGAGGTTATTTCGACAAACTGAACTGGCAGTCTAAAGCTGCTAACAGACTACAATGGCAGGACTTTGACATGTAGGCCCACTAGTCACATTTAATTTTCTCAGCCCTGGGTATATGTTATTCCACTTTACTAGGGACTTATAAGTAAATTAAATGGCAATCAGGTGTAAGCCAATTTTACCATTGTTATATGTTATTCCACTTTACTAGGAACTTATAAGTAAATTAAATGCCAATAAGGTGTAAGCCAATTTTACCATTGTTAAGGAAGGGAGCCCTTTAGCACTAGTCAGAAGCAATAAAGTCCTAAAGCCTAAAAAACAATTTCATCAAAAACAGGAGGAATGAAGGAAACAAGTTGGGAGAACCCTGCCCTGAGACTTACATGTGACCCCCTCAGCTGAAAGTGTGCAGAATTACCCAACCTCCTGGACAGACCATCAGCATTGGAGTGGTCTGACCCAGAGCAGTGTCCACCGTAAAGGGCATTAGCTTGGAATTCTCTCCACTCATCTACAGGAACCATTTGAAGGGCCTGTGGTCTGTCTGAACCCAGAGGTGAGTGGCAAACAGGGATGGAGTCAATGTCTTCAGTGTCCAGACCACTGTAATAGCTTCTCTCTCAATAGCACTTCACCTCTTTTCCCTAGGAAGTACCCTTTTACTGATGAAGGTTACAGGTTGGTCTAGAACCTTCTCATTTAACTGTGCTAAAATAGTCCCTATGCCATGCTTTGAGGTGTCATTTGAACAATAAACTCCTTAGAGAAGCCAGGAACCTTGAGTACAGGTGCCGTACATATTCTCTATTTAAGGGACTCAAAGGCTCTCAGGCACGCCTCAGGCCAGATGACCTTCTTGGGCTGCTTCTTGGAAGTCAACTCATTTAAGAGAGCTACAATGGTGCCATTACCCTTAACAAACCTCCTGTAGTATCCAGTGAGGCCCTGGAAGGCCCTCACTTCTGTTTTGTTTTTTTAAGGGTTCTCATGCCAGGATACTCTATATTTTGGCCTGTAAGGACTGCACATTGCCCTTACCTATGATGTGTCCCCAGTAAACCACGGAACACTGCTTAGCTGGTACTTACTGGTTGCAAAGCCTGAGGGACTTCCTGGAGATGAAACAAGTGGGCTTCCCAGCTGCTGCTGTAGACAGCTATATCATCACCTTAAGCAGCATGGAAGGTCCCCATTCAAGCTCTGGAAGGTGGCAGTGGAACTGTTCAATACAAAGGGTATCACTCTGAACTCTAAATTGCTGTCTGGGATAGAGAATGCTGAAATCTCTTTTGCCCCCTCAGTTAGGGCTATCTGCCAGTACCCGGGAGGTCAAAATTACTCAGGAACTTGGCACCCCCTAACCTGTCTTTCAGTCCACACAGGAATCTGAGTTCTGGGGTGGCATCATTGGGGTGGCTTGGGTACCAGAACCATTGGGTTAGACTGTGGCCATTGTTGTGTCAAGTGTTTATGTTATGAATCCGTTTTGCAGTTGCAGCTTTGGCAGATCTGTGGAGTTGTGGTTGATAAGCAACTCACTTGGTAATCTTTTCATCTATTGCCTATCCTTGCTCTTTTTGTATATATTTTTTGACTGCTGCACAAATGTTTGAATCTTTAGCTTTTTGTGTGATTGTCTTTCAAAGTAACATATTGATTTGTGCACGTTCTTTTCTGCCTTGTGATATGTTTAATTGCTTTTGTTTTTCCTTTCCAGTGGGACTTTTTTGGTGCTTGCTGTGTCTGTGCAGTGTAGGTGCAGTTGATCCTCAGTCCTGCTATCTCTGACAAGTGAGTGGTACTGTTTTTGAGTATATAGCTCTTTGTGTTCTTTGTACTGATTGAGTTTTCCTTACTATATGCCAGTAGTTTTACTTTCTGTTTGCTAAAACCAAAGTTTATTACTTATTGTACACATTGTTAGTTATTGTTGACCTATTTGTTGTCTTACTTTTATTAGTAAGGATTATGGCTAACTGCAGGATTACAGCTCAGCTGGTTGTTGGTTTGCTTTTCGAACCCTCCCCTGACCATGGTTCTAAGACTAACTCTGCATCTGAGGCAGAGGAGGAAATCCAAGATTCCCACAGTAAATTTTCTGTCTGAGAGTTATCATCTGATGATGAAGCCTTGCTCACTGTGGAAGAAGTGCCTCTTTTAGTGGAGGACACTGATATGCAGCAAGGAACATCTGTATTGCAGCCTGGGGCTGAAAGGCTTCCCATTGGAAGAGCTGAATTCGGGGTTACCCCAAACATGGTGCAGCCTGTTTTGCCTGCCTTTAGTGTTGTTACAGGGTATAGAGCAGGGATCTCCAACCTTTTCTGTAATAAGAGCTACTCCAATTCAGTGAAAATCATTGTAAGCTACTGAAGGCTAAACACCTTGTGCATTGTTGACAGGCACCCCATGCCCAGTTTCATTGACTTTAAGCCTAATGTCCAAAGGGCAGATACTCTGGTTTAAACAAAATATTTTGACTTGGGGCCCTTTGACAGGGCTGCCATGTGTCAGCGAGCGCGTGGTCTTTGGGGAGGTATTAACATGTGTGCTTTTGAACGGAAGATATTTGGATGGGTGACTAAGAGCCTGTATCGTATGCACTTGCAGCACATGACATACCTTTCATTATATGTGGCACTGTTACATGTATAGCACAAACATACAACAAATGTTTTTAAATGGGAGAAAATTAAAATGCAGAAAAAGGGTCTGCAAAAATATTCATATTACGGAAACATTTTCTGCACTTTAAATCTCTTTCATTTAAAAACTGGTTGCATTTTGCAATTATACTTATGGCACAGTGTCTACTAGACACTGGGAGCAAGAGGCCTTTTGTAAAACTTAGAACTGAGAGAAAATTGAAATGAAGAGTTAACATAATCATTAAGGCTACTTTTCATTTGAATTTTCTCCTATTCTTCTATTCAAAATCAATTCAGAAACATGATTTTGTTCACAACTCCCATATTGAGCTGACAAGAGTTAAATACCTCAGTGCTTCAGTTGTTCATCTCTGTGCCCCTTGCTCAAAAATCTGGCAAACCACTGCTCATTATCAGGCCCTGCTATCTGCAGCTTGATAATGATGTAAAATACACACAGCCCTCCCTCAACTTTAAAAGGAATTTATGACCTTGTGCTTATTTAAAAATGAACTTAAGTCTGTCAGCTATGCTGAAGATGTCTGGGAGCTACTGGCAGCTCTTGATCAACTGGTTGTAGACATCTAGGGGCTGATTATGAGTTCAGCGGACAGCTTACACTGTCCGCTGAACTTCCGACGGGGAAGTTGCTGCCATAGTAGCTACCTCCCCGCCAGTCCCATTAAGAGTTTCCCTCTAGGTCAGCAGGCGGAGAGCTGAATTACCACCCACTGGCATAGTGGGAAACAGCCTAGAGATTTGTTTCTGACTCGTAATCGAGCGGGCGGCAATGCTGTAGAGCACAGGGTGCACTAGCACCCTCGCAATGTTCACTGTCTACAGAGCAGACAGTGAACATGGCAACAGTGCTGGCCATGGGGGCCCCTGCACTGCCCATGCCAAGTGTATGGGCATAGCAGGGTTCCCTTTGGAGCCCCCTGGTGGTGGTACCGCCATGAAACCGCTGGTGGAGAAGGGGGGCGTAATCTCCAGGGCACCACTGCTTGCAGTGCTGCCATGGAGGATTAGGACCCCACCGACACTGCCAGACCACCGGGATCTTTGATCCTGACAGAGCTGGGGGTTCCCTGGCAGCCCAACTGCCAGCGTTGTAATGTGGTGGTCGGGCCAACTGCAAGTGACCGCCAGACTCGTAATGAGGCCCCTAGTGTAAAGTCAATACTGAAATCGGTTTGCCTATAAAATTATTTCTGGGTGACCATCAGTCAAAAGAATTAAACCTACTCTAGGTGGACTCACATATATCTGGAAGAGTTGAAGAAGTTCTTGGGTTTGACTGTTTTGATGGGGTTGATAAGGAAACTGTCCCTGTCTTCATATTGGTCTACTAGTCTTTTGATGGGATCTGCTATATTTCCTTCAACCATGAGTCATGATTTACATTTGTTTCTGCTTCGAATACTAAATGTTGTTGATGACGCTTCAACATTGCCAATGGAACGCCCTGATTATGACCGTCTCTTCAAGGTTTGGCCTGTCCTTGATCATTTTGTAGTTTGCTTTTTAGAGATCTATGTTCCGAGGAAAGAAATAGCTGTGGATGAGTCTTTGGTCCTGATCAAGGGCCATTTGGTTTTTAGGCAGTACATTTCTAACAATAGGGCATGTTATGGAATTAAGAAGAATTAGCTGTTTGAGACTAGTATTGAATATGTCGGTAATATCAAGGTGTGCACTGGTAGGGATTATTCTATTGACCTCCCTGGTTGTCCATCCACTTTTGGAGTCAGTGAGAAAATTGTGTGGGAACTGGTAGGGGACTTTTTTAATAAAGGTCACCATTTATATGAAGGTAACCTTTACACTGGTGTGCAATTGTCCAAAGTGGACACTGCTGCTTGTGGCACAACCGTAACGGTTACCCTAAAGAATTTGTGTGTAAGAAAATCAGAGGAGATAGTGCAGTGTCTCTCCGTGATGAACTCACAGCTATGACATTTTCAGACAGGAGAGATGTCCACATGCTGACAACCATTCATGATGAAAGTACTTCACCTGTGACTGTTTGGGAATAGGTTGCTGATGTGCGCAAACCTGTGTACATTTTAGACTACAATAAGCATAGGTGGTGTATGTTAGGTAGATCAGACATTGGACACTTACACTGCTGTTCATAAGTCATACATCTGATCTAAGAAGTTGGCTGTACATTTGCTACAGTTAGCAACTTTCAATGTTTTTGTTGATTTAAGGATTGTTCTCCGGATTCAAATATGACTTTTATTAAGTTTCAGCAGTCTGTGATAGGCAACCTTGACCATTGACCTCCTCAGGTCCCTCACTGTTGGGCAGTCTACCATTTTGAATGCCATCTAGGGTGTAGAGAGACAGTTGCAACAAACCAATGCATTCCTGGAGGGCATTCATTCTGGTCAGGCAACCCTTCAGCGAGCTTTTCAGACTCTGGCCTAAGCACTGATGGCAGCCATTGTCCCAGTCTCTAGCCTCCCCTGTCCAACTTCCTCCACCCAGACCCTGACCCCTGTACCTCAGCCTACACCAAGCACACCATCAGACCAGCATGCACACACTTCAACACACAAAGGAAGCTCAGGCAAACATAAGCACCACACATCCCACAGACACTCACGCAAGCATCAGACACATGCAGACATACCAACATCCACTGCCTCTGTCGCGTGGGCTCTCATTATCCTAAATGAGACTACTGGATTTCTAGGCAGCAGGATCGATAACGGTGTGGGGGACTGAGTCTGACCCACGTGTAAGGAACTCTGTCACCCTAAATCCGGTTGTTGCTCCGGCTAACTAGCAGTGCCTCATTTCTCCCACGGGGAAGAAATGATTGGGCAGCCGAGCGCATGACATCTTAGGAACTTCTCAGGGAAGTCGTGGTCACTCAGATCCAAACCAACTCTCTCATTCACAATATGGTCTCATATACAAATGACAAAGACAGTATAAGTTTTATATAATGTTTTAATAAAACGACTGTATTTTAGATATTAAGGCGTGAGCCGCAATAACCAGAACAATACAACATAGTAGGATTGATATAGTAACCAGGAGAGTAAAACATAGAAATAAAGCTATCATAATTCCTAACCGTTTCTACTCTCCCTCTGCTTGTTCTATTTAGAGCACAGCATGTTAAGCTTTCAGCTTGCCTTTCTGTATCACTAGGGAGACGGACACACTCATACCTGAGCAAAGGCCTGTGATCTGGTTCAGCATCTGCAACAAGGCAGTCAGCGTCTAGTTGTGGTTCCCTGGTCGGAATCTCCCTCTTGATGTATTGGGACAAGGAAGTGATTTTATAACTAACATGTCATCGTGATCACAAAATGTTCCTGCGCAGGAATGGCAAGTCTAGACTCCTACCACGTCTATCGGCAATGTACCAGACTGTATCCTTGACTAAAGCACAGAGTGAATATGTTATGAAGAACTCCAGTGCTGAAGTAGGCAAAACAGTGTGATATGAATAAAAAACAACACCGTAGAACTGGCTATTCTGTAAAATAACAGTACGAAGCCTAATAGAAAGCATTTAGAGTAAAGTGCACAGAGGCTCTAAGCTGTTAGCAAATGAATAAAATATATTTAGGGCAAAGTGCACAGAGGCCTAAGGCCTGAAGCTAATGCGCAAAATATACGTAAAACTGACCACACTACACCCTCCCCTTGTCGGTAGCAAGTGGTTCTAACAACATAAAAAAAAAACATGACCTAAATTTAAACCCAACATTTCGACAAGATGAGAAGACAGCAAAGTCATAAATTTAGGAAACATGTGACGAGAGAGCGAATTGCAATATAGTGTCAATTTAGTCGGGAGAGAGAGAAAAAAAAATCCAATTGTCAGACAGAAGCAATAGAACGTAGAAGCTCCTCCACTTCGAGATATGTCAATATCGGAAGATCCACGCCACAAAGTACCATGGAGCAGGTGTGTTCCAAAGCCCCAAAACCATTCAGGGCGGCACCCCGTGTAGTGCCAAGGAAAGAGACAAAACCATCTTCCTCCAGGAAGGGAATCTCATAATCCGCTTCACGAAGCAAACGCAACCGTAGTGCACAAGTCTGGGAATGAGCCCTAATCGGGAACCTCAACAGATCAAGATCAACCACTGGAGAGCGCTGCAGTGAGAGACAGAAAGCCAGTGCATGTTCAAACGAGCACCAAAGGCATCAAAACACGGGTTGCACACAATCCAAAACCGGTCGGAACGACAAAGACCAGTCACACTCCAAATGAGCCAGGAGTGTTGCTCCAAAACACTGCATCATGCGTTCACGACACAGCTGCGCTGACGGGAGCAGCAATACAGGATCTCGTTGCGGCGGGACAGCCATTGCGAAAAAATAGCAACAATAGCAAAACTCCAGCCAATAAAGCCAAAGTAATTGGGAAACCCCCAAAAATGCTTCCGAAAATAGAGTGTATAGCCGAAGGTATCAAACCGAATATGGAAGAGAAGGTGTGAACGAAACCAACACCAACGACTTTGAAAAAATTAGCAATACCAGCAGTGCTGGATGCATTAAATATACGTCCCACAAGTTCACCGAAGTGACTCGGAAAGTTAGTATTCAAAAGGGACTGTATCTCCGCCGATGACCTTGCCACTTGAAGTGCGTAGGTCTCGCTAGCAGATGTAAGGGCCACATGCTTTTGAAACAATAAAGCTTTCAGCCGACTCAACTTGTCGAAATCAACCTTGGAAGTAGCAATATGAGGCCAGATGTCCGCTACCTCCCTAAATTCAGTAGGGGGAAACAACACATTCCCGCAGCACGTAACGGCCTTGTTGACCACGACAATGTAAACTATTCCGGCACGCATGCCACAGCAGCGTTCGCTGTTAAGAACAATGTAACTGCCAATAGAAAGCACCTGGAAAGTGTTTTTAATTACCGGGACCGGAACTCCCTTCAGATAACAAGCTAAGTTAGCAATCGAAGCATTACACGCTGGGTCCCCCTCCTCCTCATATCCCGCCTCCCTCCGAGTCTCATCTCCACTCACACCTGCAGGCACTACATCTTCAGCCACTACGTCCATCACCAGCACACCCACCACCACACCCCGCTCACGTGCAGTCACCACCTCCACTACCATTCACACATCCCCTGTGTCCTCTCCCAGTGTGTCTGTCAGCCCACCTCCCAAGGCACACAAACGCAGCCACACACCCACCCAACAGCCATCCACCTCATGACAGCCTCCAGCCCATGCGCCTTCACCCAAAGTCACCAAACGTACACCTCCTACGACCACTACCTCTTCCTCCACTCCCAAACCCAATCCATCTACCCGTACCAGTGTTCCTAAGAAACTTTTCATGGCCACCCTTGACCTCTTTCCCTCTCCTCCCCCAACCCGTCAGTCTCCTAGGGCCCGACTCTCCAGGTCCCAACCTAGCACCTCAGCCTCAACATCGGCGGGACCAGTGGTGCCAGTAGTCACCGGATTCTGGAGTGCACCAGGCAGCAGGGCAGCCAGTGTGACAAGGAGCCAGAGAACGGACAGTCCCCCACATATCAAGCATCAAAAGTTGGCCAGTGCCCGGCGGGCGAGGGGGAAGACACCAGCCACCAAAGCCGCTCCCAGGGGTACAGTTCGGATTTTGGAGTCAGCTGCGACACCTTCCAAGGTGGGGAAGGGGCACAAGAAAACCGGCAAGTCTGTGAAGATCGGCATGGTGGAGAAGACCGCCATCAGCCCCGCTGCCCAAGATGCGACCGCCAGCAGCCCCACTGCAGCATACAGGACCGCCAGCAGCAGCCCCGCTGCCCAGGAGGCGACCGCCAGCAGCCCCACTGCCCCAGACAGGACCGCCAGCAGCAGCCCTGCTGCCCAGGAGGCGACCGCCAGCAGCCCCACTGCCACAGACAGGACCGCCAGCAGCAGCCCCGCTGCCCAGGAGGTGACCGCGAGCAGCCCCACTGCCACAGACAGGACTGACAGCAGCTGAAACGCTGCCAAAGACACCGCCGCCACAAGCACCGCTGCCAAGGACACCGCTGCCACAAGCACCGCTGCCAAGGACACCGCCGCCACAAGCACCGCTGCCATTGACTCCGCCGCCACAATCACTGCTTCCAAGGACACCACTGCAGCCAAGGACACCGCCGCCACAAGCACCGCTGCCAAGGACACCGCCGCCACAGGCACCTCAGGCCCATGAGCGCCAAAAGCTCTGACGCTACTGAGGCCGGCACTAGCAGGATGAAGCACTCTGGGCACCAAGCCCCCTCCAGAACCAGTGGAGTATCACATCCACTACCTCAGTCCCTGGCAGGATGAAGCACTCTGGGCACCAAGCCCCCTCCAGAACCAGTGGAGTATCACATCCACTACCTCAGTCCTTGGCAGGATGAAGCACTCTGGGCACAAAGCCCCCTCCAGAACCAGTGGAGACTGTTATCCACTTGAGGGACTGTGGCTTTGCACTCCCCAGGATTGAACAGTGGGCAAACCACCCACTGTAGAGACTTGAGAGACTGTGGCTTTGCACTCCCCAGGATGGAACAGTGGGCAAACCACCCACTGTAGAGACTTGAGAGACTGTGGCTTTGCACTCCCCAGGATTGAACAGTGGGCATGGGGCCCTCTCGTGGATTTGGCATCGTGCACTCAACCAGCTGAGGTGCCCCGCCCTCCCTTCCCCCTGAGGTGCCTGTTTTGTTTCTATCTGATGCCCCTGCAGTGTTCTCTTCGTCTTGTTCGGGTATCTTGTGTGGGCCTCGCCCATGCCTTTTGGGCCCAGTGATCCACGGACCATGATGGTGGAATACCTTGGACTTGTGTTCTTGGTGTATTTAATTGTATATAGTATAAATGTATATATTTGTAAATATTTTTTAATCATGTTTTTGAACATATCACAATAATTTCCTTATGTCCTTGCATTCTTCCAGAGGGGGTTGGGGGGTGTAACCGTAGTGTGTCATGATGTATTAGCGTGTGTGTTGTAGTGGGTGAGGGTGGGGGTGGGGGTGTTGCGTGTGTGTGTCACTGTTTTTTCCCTCCCCCTTCCCCTGTGTTGTAGGTGCAGTACTCACGTGGTCTTCGCCGCCGGCGTTCGTGCTCCTGGTAGAGGAGCAGGAAGACTATCGCAGGGAGGATTTGGAGTTCAGGCTCCATGGCGTCCTGGTTCCTCGTGGGGTGTGTAGAGGTGAGCATTTTCCCTTCGAAGTCCTGTTTCTGCCGTGTTTTTGTTCGTGGTGAATCCACCCCGGAAAAGGTGGCGGATTGGTGGGTTGTAATTCTGTGGACGGTACATTGTCCTCCGCCTGTCTGTTGGCGGTGACCCCCAAGCTGTTTGTTTGTACCGCCGTGGCGGTCGGAGTGTTAAAGTGGCTGTCTATGTTGGCGGTTTCCGCCACGGTCGTAATTCCATTTTTTTTACCCTTGGCCTTTTGGCGGTCTTAGCGCCGCTTTAACACCGACCGCCAGGGTTGTAATGACCCCCAAAGGGCCTAAAAAACCTGTACTGTCACTCCAATCAGCTTGGAGCCAGGACAGGGGAGCGAAGGAATTCCTTTCACTTCAAAGTCACTGTCTAGAAGGTTCTCCCACCCTCAAGAACCAGAGCACCATAGTATAACTGCTAGACCACAGATACTACCACTTCAGTATACTTCTGGACCTGTGGATACTCTGCCCTGAAGAAAGACTGCTGAAGGCATGCCACCTGGCTGTACTGCTGCTTTGTGGGATTCCTGCTTTGCCATGCTGGCCTGTGCCTGCAGCCCTCTTGTCTGGAAATGATAAGGACTGGACCTGCATATCTCCAACCCAGAGTGACTCCAAAGGCTTGGTGGATGGCCTCTTGATCTTAAGTCTCCAGGACACAAAACACTACCAACCACCCAGCTTCTGCACCAGGACTCTGCCATCTATGAGTCTGCCCTGCCAAGTAGTGCCACCCCAGTCCTGTACCCTTGGAATTGGGCCTGAGGTGTTGATCCAGCAGAACGGACACATCCCCTGCTGCAGGAGGAGAACTGAAGCATCGCTGCTGCTGCAAAGAACAGAACTGATGCATTGCCGCTACTGTGTTAGTTGGAACCAATGCATCAGACACACATCGCTGCTGTACCCTGAATTTTGAGACTGACGCATTGCCTTTGGGAACCATCACTGCACAACATTTTCCCCAGCACAAGCTCCTCGCATCTGTCATTGATGGAAGCCTTGATGGTAATACTAAACCTCTGCATCACCACTACTGTGTTAATCAGAAGCAACTCATCATTTCGACTGGGCCACCCATCCTCGAAACCAGTCTTCACATTGCAGGATTCTCGATGTAGACACATCAGGATCTTGCACTGCATCCTTGCCACATCTCAGAACCAACGCATCGCATTGTGCCTATTTTGTACCATGTGCAAGATTCTTTTTTGTCTTGTGTTTCCACTGTTTTACTGTTTGAACTGTCACATACATTCTTTACACATTGCCTTTAAGTTAAGCCTGACTACTCTGTGATAAGCTACAGTGGGTTGAACACAGGGTATTTTAGCGTTTGACTGACACTTACACTGACTAGAGTTATGGTTGATTCTTGACCTTGGCTTATACGCCAGTCAACCAGTCACCCAATTTATACCAAGGTTGATATTAAATAGTTCATATTATGGAAGAACATCTAGATAATTTGATCATGAAGAAAAACATCTTGAGTAACTGTTTTCCAGAGATCCAGAGATAAACCACTATTTAATGGATTTTAGCATCACTAACCTCAGAGATCTTGGGGGGAGGGCCAACGTGTGGGCCAGCATGCTAGAATGCAGAAAGATATAGAAAGTCCTACAATAATTGTGGTTGGCCTCCACAATGATAATCAGGTGGGAGGTGGAGTGGGGAGGCTCAAACCGCATCAGAAAAAGAGAAGGGTCAATGCCATGTTGGAAAAAATCTCTGTTACACCTCCTGAATAAAGGGCCTATCTATTGATGGTTGACAATAAGGACAAATAACATGCTCACATACGCCACTACATACTAAAATGTCCTCTGGCATAGCAATTTTTAAGATGAGATTTTAAAGAGGCAGCGTGGGGGCATAAAGGATAACTTAGGTTTCCCTGGTTTATGAGGTCAAATAAGAGGGTGATTTCAAAATTCTATTGATAAATATGTCCACAAAGGTTTCTTTCTATGGAATCACTGTGACTACGATAAGAGATGCAGATGCCACAATGACAAATGACAGGCTAGTGTCTCAGACCAGTGTGTGCTTAATGAAGAACACTGATTAGTAGATGTGCACATTGAAGTTTAGTACCATTTTATTGAGGTAGATGTACTGGTGTGGAAGGTTTGGTCACTCTCCAAATAATGTAACCTAACATCAGCTGTGAATTGCCTAACTTTCTACCAATTAATATCCAAGTCATGTTATGTTTTGTTTCAGTTCAAATCATGGCCCCTGCAATTCTATAAAGAGACATGCCTAATCCAAATAGATTCATGCTGCACCAACATAAATAATGATATACACCAGATTCTTCTTTCAGAATACTACATTTTTATCTTTAAATAAGTCATACCCAGAAGAAAGTGTCTATTAGTCCCGCCATGTTAATTAACTATTAGGAAATGATCTGCATGTGGTGGGAATGCGTAAGCCAGCTCCTGATGTTAGTAGAGAGGAGACAGCAAGTCCCTGGAGTTTTAAATATGATGGTCTTGAAACAATGGACGAGGAGCCAAAGGCAAAAGAGGAGATAAAAAAGTTAATGAAACATGCCAGAGATGTGTCTGAAGTCCAGATGGAGCCCTCTTATAAGACGGAACCTGTCTGTTGTTGACTCTTCACTTTCAAAGGGATCAACGCAGGAGCATTTTCAATGTTAGGAGAGAGCACCCTTCTCTGGAAGGATTTTGGTGTGAAGCTAAGTAACCCCCTAATGGCGCAAAGAATTGGTTGCTTAAAGTAAAGTGTGAGAATTGAGTTCTG
The DNA here is from genome assembly GCF_031143425.1 of Pleurodeles waltl. NCBI lineage: Eukaryota > Metazoa > Chordata > Amphibia > Caudata > Salamandridae > Pleurodeles > Pleurodeles waltl. The sequence continues at coordinate 498,525,307 of NC_090436.1, read as the reverse complement.
CGGAATGATTCAAAGGAACAGGGGCATGGCGCCTCCTGGAGTGTAATTCTACCTCAGAGTTAGTGGGCTATCCTGAAGAAACTGGCTAACATCATTTGTGTTAGGCACAGTGTTGTAACAAATATGTAAGGCATACTAGGTTGTCATTTTTGCTAGCTCATGGGCATAGCTTTCCCTTCCCAGGCGATGGATTGCTTGCCAAATTTAGACATCTCCACATGCAGATTGGGAGGCAATGGTATGGTATGGTTGGGTGTGTTAATCACTCACAGAGAGTTGAGCAAAAGGCCTGGCCTGGACTGGCCTTGAGGCAAGCACCCACTGCGCATACCTATGAGTATTTGTAACATTGGATGATGTCAACAATTATGTAATCAGTGATGTGATCAGTGTTGCAATTTGCAATTTCAACAGTGATTTCATCATTGATGTCATTTGACATGTCATGAGTGATGGTGTATATGAAGAGTTATTGTTAGAAATGTGGTCTTAGTTGGCAGTGAGGTTACCCCCCTGCCTAAGCAAGGACCCTCACTCCAGTCAGGGAAAAGGAGAAGCACATCCAGTTAACCCCCACTCACCCCCTTGGTAGCTTGGCATGAGCAGCAAGACTTAACCCAGAGACAATGTGTAAAGTACTTGTACCAACACATGCAGCAATACAGTGGAAACACTACAAAATGACTCAACACCAGGTTAGTAAAATAGCCAATATTTATCTGAACAAAACAAGACCAGAATGACAAAAATCCAAACTACACAAGCAAAGTTATGAATTTTAAAAGATTAAACTTCAATATAGCGCTTAGAAATGCAAATGCTTTGAATTGGTGATATCACGGCATCCTGACGGAGTCGTTCCCAACAATCCAACGCTTACAGCGCCGGTCATGAAGTCACAGGGCCCCCAGGTACAGTACCTTGTCAAAATGATGAAAGAAGCCAGTTCACGGAGCTGGGGATCGTGGCGTCCCTGATCAGAGGCGACGTTGCTTCTAGTGCTGCAGAGCAAAGGAGTGGAGGCATCACGAAGAGGCATTGGGTCCTCGCTGCAGAACAGTGGAGGTGCAAAGTGTTGGATCTTCGCACTTCCGGCGGAGTCGGTATCTGACGGTCACAAGGTGGTGCGGCGACTTCCACAGAGTGGGGGACTTCAGTGAGGCTGTAGCGGTGTTCGGTCTGCGGGGTCATTGCCCTCCAGTGAGGACCACAGCATCGGTTGCAAGTGGCGCCACACGATTCGGCAGCGGGATCAGTCCGAAGTCATCAGAAAGTCGTCTGAAGTCAGTTTACTTGTTTTTTCCTGGTTTTTCCACTAGGTTCTCATTACAACGGCCCAGGGACTGGATTATGCACCACTTGGCAGGGCAGGAGTCTTAGAAGAGAGTCAGGGTGCTGACAGAGGAAGTCTTTGCGGGCCATGAGACTTCAGAACACGGGCAAGCTCAGTCCAAGCCCTTGGAGATTCTTCTCAAGCAGGAATATACCACAAAGTCCAGTCTTTGTCCTCTTTCACAGGCAGAAGTAGCAACTGCAGGATAGCTCAACAAAGCACAGTCACAGGCAGGGGCAGCACTTCTCCTCAGCTCTTCGCCTTGGCAGAGGTTCCTCTTGGTTCCTGAAGCAAATCTTGAAGAAATCTAAAGTCTATGGTTTTGGGTCCACTACTTACACCCCTTTCTGCCATTGAAGTTTCCCAACTTCAAAGAAAAGTCTCTGTTGTTTACCGAATCCTGCCTTGCCCAGGCCAGGCCACAGACACACACCAGGGGGTTGGAGGCTGCATTGTCTTAGGGCAGGCACATCCCATTCAGGTGTAAGTGACCACTCCTCCCTCCACTCTAGCCCAGATGGCTGATCAGGATATGCAGGCTCCATCCCAGCTCCCTTTGTGTCACTGTCTAGAGGAGATTCACAAACAGCCCAACTGTCAGTCTGACCCAGACAGGGATTTCACAAACAGGCAGAGTCACAAAATGGTTAAAGCTAGAAAATGCCTACTTTCTAAAAGTTGGATTTTCAAACCAACAATCTAAAAATCATCTTCACTAAAAGATGTATTTTTAAATTGTGAGTTCAGAGACCCCATACTCTAAATTTTGATGTGCTCTCAAAGGGAAGCTGCACTTTAAGGATATTTACAGGCAGCCCCCTTGTTAACCTGTGAGAGAGATAGACCTTGCACCAAACCGAAATTGGCAGCATGTCACTGTTAAGACATGAAAAAACACATCACTAAATGTCCTACCTTTATCATACACAGCACCCTGCCCATTTGGCTACCAAAGGTCTACTCTATGGGTGCCCGACAAGTATAAAAAGGGAAGATTTGGGCCTGGCAAGGGGGTACACTTGCCAGGTCGAATTGGCAGGTTAAAACTGCACACACAGACATTGCAGTGGCAGGTCTTAGCCATGTTTACAGGGCTCCTAGTGTGGTGGCACAGCCAGTGCTGCAGGCCCACTAGTAGCATTTGAGTTACAGGCCCTGGGCACCTATGGTGCACTTTACAAGGGACTCACTAGTAAATCAAATATGCCAATCATGGATAAACCAATCACCAATACAATTTACATAGAGAGCATGTGTACTTTAGCACTAGTTAGCAGTGGTAAAGTGCCCAGAGTCCTAAAGCCAACAAACACTGGTCAGAAAAAATAGGAGGAAGGAGGCAAAATGTTTAAGGATGACCCTGCAAAAAGGGCCAGGTCCAACAGTTATAGTTACTTGAACTAACCATAAATGGATAATGTCAGTGTTTTTTTTAGGTTTTGTATTGTAATCTTAATTACACTTTACCTGTCTTTCTAGTGCATTTCAGAAACATCTGAGTTATATATGTGTTTTATTTTATTCCATGTATTGCACTTCAAACCTTGGTCTACATCCAGGGCCCTGTGCTAAACTCGCTGCAGGGAACTAACACCTGCTGTGCCCAGTCAAACGCTGTGTACAGCAAAGTTAGACAGTGCTGGGCCCATTGCCAATCTCTGTGCCACAATCACTACAGACAGCCATCCCCCACTGTGCATGACCTCCACCTTCCCCACCCCTATGGTTGACTGCAGTGACTTGCATCAATGTGCTCCACACCCTCCATAGCCCAATATTGCCATAGCCAGATTATGCTGACATCATAAACTACAATGCAGAGGACCAAATGATTTGTAACTGTCATCAGAACCATGAGATGGAAATATCATCAGAACCATGAGATGGAAATATGGATATTATCCTCTAATCACTAATTACACTACAAGTAGTTATCTTGGAAATATATTTATGGAAAATAGTAAATGAAATACTGAACTATACTCTTTGGTTGTTTTCAATGCAAAAATAATAATACCTAATTATATAATTAGGAAAACAGAATCTTCTGAAATATCACAATTTGCCCTATTCATAAAAACATTCTATCTGTACTTGGCAGAAATTATTGAAGCTGTTCTCTTCAAATTGCAGGCACAATTGTGCATCTATTGTAAATAGAAAGTTTAGCTTTTGTTCACCTTGCATAACTATATTCTGGGTAAAGAAATGGAAAATGGAAGGTAAAGGGAATTATACTATTCTCTGTTTGCCGCCTTTATTGCATATTTATACATTTAGATTACACGCCACATAATTTTCCACATACTTTGCAGATTTCAATAAAATAAATATTTTTAACTCAAAATAATACTGCCAAGGACTGTGTTGCAAAATGTTGCATTCATTTTGTCAGTAATGAACTTGGCAGTTTCTACATATTTCTAGTGACCTTGGCGAAGGTAAAGCTCTGTATAGTGATTTGGGGATGTCAATTTGATGATGAAACCCACATTTGACCACTACCAACAAATATGTTAAATGTTTATGAGAAAACGATAGAAGAAATACCACGGAAGAAGAAAGGCTAGTGTTACAATTTTACTATTTAAATGCTGCGTAGTTTTAATTTTCTAGGCTTTCTACAGTTTGCTCTATTTGACACGAGCCAATAAGGGGCCTAAAATATTTATCTCTTATAAGAGTGACAACAAATCCTCCAGGCTGGAAACAGCGGAGATGAGAATGGCTGCAGTGCATGGCATTTGAGTTTGAAAAAATTGAGACAATGCTTTTCTGTGGGGGGAATATTAGGCAGCTCGCAACAAAGTAAATTTTGGACAAAATTGTGCAGGGCATGTGAAAGGGACAGTAACTTCGGTAGAGTACTTGCGTGATCCCGTAAGGCATAGGAAATAGTTTACTGCTTCTGTGATAAGCTGCAGAAAATTCTCTTTTTAGAAAAAAATGGAAAGATTTTTAAATTGCTAGCCTTGGAAACTGTGAAAATGAGAGTTTCTCACACTTTCTCAGGAAGCTACTGGACCTATTCAATATGTGCAGTCAGTGATATGAATTTAGAAAACCAGTGTTCATATTCAAGATCCAACTTGTATTCTTTTTATCTAAATTGTTTTTGGAAATATTATCTTGTGTTATTCTAAGATAAAATTCTTCTTTTGTGTAAATGTATCATGTGCAGTTTTTTCTTAGGTAGGCCTTGCTACATGTGCGAAGCTTCCAGGGGTATACTACGCAAACGTATGTCCATTTCAGAACTTAGGTGGTCATTATGATTAAGGCGGTAAACACCGCATGGCCGGCGGTGCCTGTAACTACCATCAACAGGCTGGCGGTCCAGACTGCCAAATAATTAATCATATGAAAAACAAGTAGCGGTCCATCCACACATCTTTGTAGTCCCGACGAGGACAGAGGAGGCCGCCCACAGGCCAGTGGAAAGGCCCTGCCTGCCCACCAAATAAGGAAACACCAAACCGCCAAGAACAATAGAAAAGGAAATAATCACCGGAGTCACACAGAAAACGCAGACATGGAGTGAGAGTCAGAAATAATGCCAATGCTGCTCCTTGTCATATTCCTCCAGGACTGTGACCGATGTCGAAGACGACGACGTAAGTACCGCAGCCTAGTACACATGGGAAGAAAGGGCACAGTTACACACCCACTTCACCCATCCTGCAACACACTCCCAACCCCTCCCACATCCCAAGCCAAACATACCATAACAACATGTACTTACCAGACACAGGCCAACAATGACATTTACCGAAGTACACACATGTGCACAGTACACCCCCACAATGAAACGCTAAACAATGTCACTATATTGTGCCAACAGCACTACTGGGTACTAAAATGTATTTACATGGAATAAACGTAATGTCCAAATAAGGCCATTGGACAGTCCATTCGAAAATCACAGAAGGGCCAATATAGGCCCAACTTGACTCCCACATGTTCAACAGGGCATCAATGGGGCAACCAGGCACCTCAGGGAACAGGGGCAGGGGCTGGCGGCGGTGGGGACTTACGTCTGGGAAGGGGGGGGCTTGGGCTTAGGTTTGGGAGGTGGAGGGGGTTTTGGCTTGCCCTTGGAAGGAGGGGGAGTAGGCTTGGACCGGGGGGTGGAAGAGGGACCTGGGACAACAGGGGCCTCTTCCTCCCTGTGGAAGGGCTCGGGAATGGGAATGGCGGGCAGGGGTGGACTTGGACGAGGATGGAGTGGACTGTGCAAGGAAATGGGCACGTTTAGGGACAAGACGGGGTGGGCGAGTTGATTCAAACAGGTCAACACTGGATAGGAAAACCTTCTTAGGTGCAGTTGGAGTGGATTTGGAGGCAGGTCTGGGAGTGGGGGTTGAGGGAGTGCTTGTATCAGGTGTAGGTGTGCTGGACGTGGATGCAGGTGCCTGTAAAGTATGCTTATGTGTGATGGATGTGTGTGGTGTGGATGTGTGCTAATGTTTGAGTGTTTTGGGAGGGGGTGGACACAGTTCTAGAAGATAGGCTGCAAGTGTACATGGATGTTTTCTGTGTGTCTGCAGGTCTGGTGAGTGTGCTGCAGGTGTCTGTCAATGTAGTCATGGTGAGTGCAGGTGTGGTGCCTGGGGTGCATGTCTGGATGTCAGATGTTGTGGCTACTGCATGAATGGGGGCAGCAAGAGTGACTGAGGGTGTTGTGCATGTGGGTGTGCATGGTGAGGTGACAAACAGGGTGACAGGGAGGTTGACACACTGGGGGAAGTGGATGTTGTTGTGTGTGCTTTTGCATGTTGGGTGTGTGCATTCACGTGGTGGGAAGTGTGGTGCTTGTGTTTTTCAGTGTGCTTCTTGTGTGTTGAAATGTGTGCATGGCTGTCTGTATGTGTGCTCGGGATGGGTGAAGGGAGTAGGGTGCTGGAAGGGGAAGAGGTGGAGGGAGGGGGGATGAAAAGACCAGGGTCACTGGCTGCCGTCAAAGAGGAGGCCAGAGCCTGAAAATATATCTGTAGGCCAGACATGGCACTGTGAATGCCTTCCAGGTATTCCTTGCATTGCTGCATCTGGGATGCCTGCCCTGAATTGCATTTGCAATGGTTGTCTGCCCTACAGAGATGGTTCCCAGGAGGTCAATAGCCTGCTCTGTGAGGTCAACAGGGCTGACTGGGGCAGGGGATGAGGTGCCTGGGGCGAAGCAGACACCCACCCTCCTGGGTGAGCGGGCATGGGCAACTCGGTGGAGAGCAACTGGGATGGCGGTGATAGTATGGGGTGGAGGAAGATGACAAAGAATGGGTGGGCCGAGAAGGGTTCACCACCACCAGGGAGCTGACATTAGAGGAGGTATCAGAGTCACTACCTCCAGGGGTACTCCTCTCGCCCTCCAACCCACTGGTCCCCTTGATGTCGCTCGACTCTGCCTCCTTGGAACCCTGGGTTGCTGCATCCCCACTAGCTTGTGCCTCAGCTCCCTCGCCAGATGAAGCTAATGTACACAAAGGACACAAGAGCACAGGGGTGGGGAAACAAAACAAGGGAGAACTATGTCAAATCCTGAATATATGTACAGTTTTGCTCACACACATTCCCATCCAGGTCACGCACGTACCCTCAGCACAGACAACATACGTAGTGAATGTGCCCCTGACTAGTGGGCATGACCCCATAATACACCACATAACCCTCATGAAACACAAACCTGATACATTGTGTGAAGTACTCCCATGAGAGACCATGCCCAGACAATGCACTTACAAGTCCATAAGGCCACAATGAAAACCAGATGACAGAAAAGGGAACCCTCATAGGCCTATAGAGACTGTCAAAACTAGCCGTTACACCACCCCAAGGACTTGGAGGGGGCAGGACTGCAGGAACACACCTGTCCAAGTGTCTGGCACGACAATGCATCCAAACCACAGCACCCAAATACATCCATCAAAGTGGTATCACAACAGTGTTGCTACTCATCCCCTTGTGGCTGCTGAGCTGCCTTCAAGCGCACATCCAGATCTGGATGGGCCACCGCCAGAATGCGGGCCATTAGGGGGTCAGGGTCCGATGGGCACCCCTTCCTCGTTGGGAGGCCTTCCCCAGCTGGGCCTCTCTGGTCTTCCTGGCACAGTGCCTCAGGTACTCCTACCACTTCCTGCAGTGGGTGCTCTGACGGTTGTAGACCCACAGGGTCCGCACCTCCTTGGCAATAGCTTGCCACAGGCCTTTCTTTTGATGGGCGCTGATCTGCATCGGACACACTGAGCAAATAAACAGATGTCAGTATGTGTGCATCGAATACAAATGCCATGTCGTTCCATGTGGAACGGACATTGTTGACAGGCATGTTTTCAATTCACAGGCAGAGTGTGCCCGACAATCTATGGCAGGGCAGCCACACATCGAACCCACATGCATACAGGCATCTGCCACAATCACACACATCTAAGAATGACAGATGCCAACTCAACCGCTCCTCTGGTCACCCATACAACTTTGCATACAGTGGTAGGACCCCGTCCACTAGCTTATCCAGCTCCCCTGCACTGAAGGCCAGGGCCCGTTTCCCTGTAACACGTGCCATCTCAGGGACCAGAGTCAGGACACAGCAGCACACGCAGTGGAGTACTACCCTTCATGGGAATCAGGAGTCAAGTGTCAAGGTTTGACCAAAATGGCGTAGGTACCGTGGCGGTGTGCTCCGTCAACACCGACAGCGATCATGATTGGCCCAGCTTTCACATTGACAACCATGTAATCCAATGATCAGGTAGACAGAGGTGAATACCGCCTTCCGCCATGACGACTCACACCAGCAGAATGAAGTCACTTCCACTTTCTCATACCTGGATGGCAGGAGGCTGCCGTTTTGCTAACACCATGTCTCCATAGCCTGGCCAGGGGCCTCATCCAGGGCCCCAATGTCTCTCTTCTTTGTTGCTTGCTGACATCATTCTATAATCCTCACATGTACCCATCTTTGGAAGTGTGTCCACACTGTGATGCCATTATGACAGAGTTAACTCAGCACACATTTGCCTGACGGTGTACCTCATACTTTACATTTGTGTGTGTTACCTACGTGTCGCATTTTGAAAAATGCAGTGACATCATGGGATGCAAGTGCAAGCTGACCATCAGAATGTGTTCTTTCCTCCCCCATAGGTACAGACTCATGTGGCGAGGGAGGGCCCCATCTGTATACAGACCACTGGTAGATCTGGAAACTATGGAGGAACGTCACATCATTATCACCTACAGACTCAATAAAGTTACAATCCATGACCTGTGTGCATTAAAGGATCCTGTTCTGAAACCAGCAAATCAAAATCAGCATGCCATCCCTACAACTACAAGTGCTAACTGTGCTCCATTTTTTGGCTACGGGCTCATTTCAGGTGACAGTAGGCATGGGTGCAGGGGTCTCACAGCCAAAGTTCAGCCACACGCTGTCCAAATTCCTGGATGGCTACGTTCAACACTTGCAAACATATGTCCAGTTTCCCCAAAGGGCTGAACTTCCCGCCATCAAATCTGGATTTTATGCCTTCACTAATATCCCCCATGTGATAGGTGACATTGATGGAAGCCACATAGCTCTCATACCCCCAAGAGTGAATGAACAGGTGTATAGGAATTGGAAGAACTATTACTCCATGAATGTACAATTGGTGTGTACTGCTGGTCAGTACATATCACATGTCAATGCCAGGTTCCCAGGATCAGTCCATGATTAATTTGTCCTGACAAAACAGCAGTATGCCACATGTGATGGAACAACTACAAAGGGACAGATGTTGGCTCATAGGTGAGTGTGTATGACACTGGATCAGTACATAGCTGACAGCCAGGCTGTATGCACGTAAAGGCAGTTTATTAAAGTCCTCTTTCGCCCATTTTTGCAGGTGATTCTGGTTACCTCAACTTGAAATGGCTCCTGACACCTGTGAGGAATCCCAGGACAGATGCAGACAGGAATTATAATGAGGCTCATGGACGTACCAGAAGGGTGATTGAGCGCACTATAGGTCTCCTGAAGGTTAGATTTTGTTGCCTCCATCTCTCTGGGGGATCCCTGTCCTATGTCCCTGACAAGGTGTGTAAGACAGTGGTGGCCTACTGCATGCTGCACAACTTGGCTGTGAGGAAAGCTATCCCACTTCTGGAAGAGGAGGGCGCTGTCCAACCAGCCCTGCAACCTCAGAGAGGAATGAGAGTGATGGTGAGAAAGAAGAGGGGGAAGATCTCAACTCCAAGACCGAGCTAATCTGCCTATACTTCCAGTGACTCTAAGGTACTATTTAATGAGGCTGACGTATTCACTGCATAGTTTCAGTCTGACTCATGTAATAAGTACAGTGGTGTCTATTGTCAGTGAAAAGGCTAAATGATGACTGAAGCGGCATGTGCTGGGAAACCCAATATTATGTACAGTGTGACATACTTCAGACACTACAGTCTGTTGGATCCCCTCCTATAACAAAGGTGTGATTATAATATTAACAAGCTAATGCATACACACTCACAATTCATATCTCATATTGACGAGGGACATACGATTTGAGTGCAGATGTATATGTATTGAATGGTAAAATATACATAAGTGTTGCGACAGTGAAAGGGAGTGGGCACATGGTGCAAATACATACTCAGGTACATATGCTCAGCTGTTGGTAGCACTGGGTTTTGGTCCATGTGGCCATTAGAAGTTGGTGTGATAACAGTGACATGTCAATAAGGTAGCTTAGTGACACACAAGGGAGACAGTTCAGGGCAGAGTCACTTCCTGGCACTGGGATTGGTCTTGGCTGGTGTTTCAGTGGCAAATCTGGATCTGAGGGCATGTTTGCGAAGGTGCAGTTGGGCTACAGGGGCAGGAGTGCTGGTTTCCTGTGTGTCCTCTGGCATTACCACCTGTCCAGTAGCTGCTGCAGATGTAGATGGCAGGGCAGTGTCCTGGCTAGTGGTCGGGGCTTGCAGGTGGGTGGAGGTCTCAGACTGGCTGTGGTACTGGTGCTGCAGCGCACCTGCAATGGAGGCCATGGTGACATTGAGCTGTTTCCATTGCTCCTTGCCCTCCAGGTGGTGTGCTATCAATAGCCTTTGATTCTGCTCCAGGGTAGCAAGGATGTGGCCCATCCTGTCCTGGGTATGGCAACTGATGCCCTCCCACTGGCCATAGCCCCCTGTGCCTGTATCATCTGCTCAGGTCTGGCAGTCACACTTGCAGTTGGCCCTTCATCATCCTGCCTGTTGGTGGGTGGGTGGAGACTCTGTCCTCTGTACATGGGGGCTGCCAGTCCATGGCCGGGAGACACTGGTGTGGGGCCACTTGGCCAGAGCTGATGATGGTGGCTGGGTGGTAGGGGTGTCAGTGGTATTCTGGGTGGGGCTGCTGGAGGGTGACAGTCCAAGACTGTGTGATGGGCCAGGGAGTTCCTCTTATTCCAGACATCCCTCTGCGCTCTCCTGAGTGTGGCCTCTGTCTTCAGGTGGAGCGCTGGCACTCCTTGACATCTCTGTCCGTGTGGCATGGGTGGTGGTGCCTGTGTGTGGGGGAATAGACAGATGGGTGTCACATACTTTATCGGTAATTGCTGCACTGCTCTGCACTATTTGATTTTTATATTCCCCTGTTGTGGCATGGAAGATCCTTTTGTGTACATTTAGTTGCATTTTATGTGGGGGTTGAGGTGCATACTGGGTGCTGAAGGGCCACTGGGAATCCACGCAGGGGTAGGGGACTGTGCACAGGGGGATGGGTGGAGGTCGGTTTGTGGGATTGTGGGCATGCAGGGAACTTGGATGTGGGTGTTGTGGACTGGGTAGGGGATGGGGTCCTGGTGGTAGTGAGAGGGGTGGGGTGATACATGCATTATAGGTGTGGTGACTGTTAAGGTATTGTAGTTGACTTACTCGAGTCCAGTCCTCCAATGAGTTCAGTGAGGCTCTCCGGGTGCATGATAGCCAGGACCTTCTCCTCCAGTCGGTGTATTCTGGGGGAGTAGGTGGGGGACCACCACCAGTCTTTTGTGCCTGGATGCCATTAACCGAACCTTCCCACACGGGTCATTCCATCTCTTTCGGATGTCGTCCCTTGTGAATGGATGGTTTCCCACAGTGTTGAACTTGTTGACTATCCGCTGCCATAGCTCCATCTTCCTGGCCACGGGTGTCTGCTGCACCTGTGCCCCGAATAGTTGTGGCTCGACCCTGAGTATTTCATCCACCATGGTCCTTAGCTCCCTGTCTGTGAAGCAGGGGTGCTTAAGTTGTACCATGGTGTGTGTTGTGGGTGGTGTGTTGTGGGTGTATTGGTGAGGGTGCTGGTGTGTGGTTGTGTGTGTGGCTTGTGATGGTGTTTGGGGTATGAATGTGTTTTGGTGGTGTATTTGTGGGTGTGACTTGTGTGATGTTGGGTTCAGTGTATGCATGTTGTGTTGTGAATATCTGCCATGCTATTAGCGATGTAAAGGATTGTGGCATATGTGTGTGAGTGTTTTATAGTGTTGTGGATGTGTGTCTGGTATGTGGGTTTCAAACTTGACAATGTGTGCATTTTTTGTTGGCGGGTCCCATTGCTGGCCGTGGCGGCGGGTACCGCCAATGGTCATTCGGCATTCAGTATCCTCCACGCTGATTTGTGCATCATTATTTGGTGGGCAGAGGATTTGTCTGCATTGGTGTTGGCGGGGTGGGGTGTACTGCCTTTCTGTCGCCGTGGGCCCTGGCGGTGGGTGGAGGTTGCAGGATTTTTGGAGGTTTAACTTTTTGGCATCATTATTCGGCAGTGTGAGGCGGTCTATCTCCACTGGCAGTCTTCTGTTCACCATCGCCACAGCGGTCAGCGGTGATTACCACCAAGTTCATAATGAGGGCCTTAGACTGCTTTGATTCTGTGCAATGCTTCACCTGTAGAAGAAGTCATCTCATTCTTTGCCAGTAAGAATTCATCCCATATTATTTCATGGGATGGGATTTCATGACATGAAGTGAGTGCTGACAGGAGAGCATAACTTCAGAGATAGATGTTTATCATAGTTCTTTGATAAAATTCTTCTGTTGAATGTTGTAAGTTGTCTACTGGCTGCCACTTGAACAATCTATTGGACGGCCAGTGTCTAATCGGCAAATAAAGTAGGTGTTTGGTTTCAGGGCGAGTGTTATCTTTCTTTAGTTGATCAAATGACATTGTAACCTCTAGGTCAAACATATTCTCAATCTGCTTGCAGCTTGCTGCCTACCATAGTTTAAAATGGTTAGCAATGAGGGCTGCAGCAAACTCTGTTTGGAAATTATTGCTGTGAGCAGGAATGGGAACACTGTTACGCCTATTTTCTTAATGGAAGTATCTCACACTGATTAACTGAATACTATAACTGAGGTACAATAAAGGTCCAGGACCTGTGTACACTGTATTGCCAGAGAATCTTCCAGATACAAGGTCTAGTGATTAATGAATTGATCTGTAAAACACCAGTGCTTGTCACACAGATCTCTGCCCTGTTCAATCATATATTCAATTTGGACCACCTGTTAGAATTGCAAAGTTCAAGAGATGCCTACAAAATTGGTGTGTAGGATAGTTTGAGGGAAATGTGAGGTTTGCTTCCCCCTTCCACAGACATATTAGTTTATTTTTGTGTTTTCAGGACAGGATAGTTGCAACAAAAGAGGGTGGAACATAAACAGAATGTTGAGGAGAGTTGTCATCTTCAACGCAACTATTCTGCCCAGCCATAAAAGCTTGCATCTTGACCAAGCATGTAACTTCTCTCTTACCTGACAAAGAAGGCCCCTGAAAATGTAGTAGTGATTTGATGGACAACATGTTGTCTAACTGTGGATCTTAATAGGGAACCTGCTTGGTTGCCAATATGATTGATAAAATCGAGCAGAGAGTGTATTGTTGGTAGGATGTGTTTTAGGGGATGAGCAAGGTTTGGGGGCGTCCACGGCAGATCCCCCCCGGCACCCAGATCTGGCCCCAATGTAGACTATAGGGGTCATTACGAGTTTGGCAGTACCAGGACCGCCATGTCGGCAGTGGCGGTTGTATCGCCAACGGGCTGGTGGAGAAGACTGCCAAATTATGACTATTGCGGTCTTCCTAACAGAAGACAGCCAAACTAATGCAAGTACTGCCAGTGTGGTCAGTCCGCATTGAATGGTGGTTGACAGCTTCTCGCTGGTGGTGACTATGTTCCAGCCGGACTTATTACTAGGCTGCACACCGCCAAGGTTTCCGCTGCTGTCGCATCACCACGAAAAAAACCTGACGGAAACCAACTCAATAAAAGGAGACGCTCACTTTCTGGAACACATACCTGTCCAGAGCCGCCATGGAACCTGAACTGGAAGTCCTCCCACTTCTCCTGCTCGCACAACTACTCCTGAACCATTGTCGGCGACGAAGACAACAACTGTGAGTACACACACAACTACCTGACACTGTAGGGAAAAGCCAAAGTACATACGCACTCACAACATACACATCCGGGATGGCCAGCGACGGCAAAACACACGCTTAACCACACACCCATCTGCACACACACACACACCTACATACACACATGCACCCCCATACTACACACACCATGGCCAACAGACACATGCTGTACATACATCAACCAGGAGAAACACAGCACTGGCACAGTCTAACACAACAATGCACAACAGCACACATTCATAAAAGGACACCACAAATGCAACTGCACAAATGCTTCGGCAAGCAATTTTATTACACACGTCCACATGACACTACATACATGCAGAAACACATAACAACACCAGGCAACCAATGTACAAAGTAACAGAGCCATACGACAAAACTATTATCATACCATGCTAACACAACACACAACGCATCTGACATATCCATCAACACACACATGCACACACAACCACACAAGGGCACACAACACCACCATTACACATGTCAACACAAACAATACACAATTCATCTACATACATGCATGTACCAAACACAAATATATCCTACACACAATAAACAGCCATCACAGTGGGACAAATGGCAGGGCCACACACACATGCAGGCCAGACACAACAGCTACACACGTCACACACACAAACCAAAGCCGCAATTTACACAACAGCCATGTGGAAGGAAAGACAGGACAAGTGTGTTACCATCAAACCAACAACTGGTTGTCCCAGGTATAATAAACAGAAATATAAAAATATGAATACAAATAAATAACTAGGTACACATATAAGGCACTTGGCCAGTCCAAAGTCCAACATGCCAAAGGCACAAATGGCACCTCTGTGTGCCCCTACTTGACTCCTGACTGCTATATGACCTCCACACGGTAGGGGCATCAAGGGGCAGACAGGCACCTCAGGGGTTGTAGGGGGGCGAAGGGGGGCTTGGACTTGGGTTTGGGAAGGTGGATTTTTTGGGTTTGGGCTTGGGAGGGGTGTCCTTTGGCTTGTGCTTGGGAGGGGTATGGGTGCTAGTAGAGGGCAGGGGAGGACTTGGTGGTGGAAGGGCTGGACTTGAGGAGGGACACAGACCGTTTAAGGGTATCACAGGGTGGGAGAGGAGTAGGGAACAGGGAAAACTCAGAGAGGAAATGCTTTTTAGACACACAGGGAAGTCATGGCAAAAAGGTTTGAAAGTGGAGGTAGAGGGAGTGGTTGTAGAAGGTGTTGGTGTAGATGTCTTGGGTGCAACTGCGTGCGAATAGTGCTTGTGGGTGTCTTTTGGGTGGGTGAATGTGGGTGTTTAGGTGTCTTGGGAGGAGGGGGGAGGTGCTGGGAGATGCCATGCTGGGTGGGTCTGTTGGGGTGGTGTCTGCAGGTATGGTAGATGTGCTGCATGTGGGGGTGATGGGCAATCCACCCAGGCAGCAGTCTTTCTTCCATCCAGGGGCGGATTTGGGGGCTTATGCCCTACCTGACCTCACGGGGCAGAAAGTCCACTGGATGTCAGGAGTGCCAGCCAGGCAAGTCACATCACATAGTACCCCCTAGGTATGTAATTACTGAAAGTATTGTGTTTAGTAGTGTTCCTTGGGTGGCAGTCGAGCCCAGGCTCAAAAACTGCTGGTCTGTGTGTGGAATCCTGGGCTTGCGGAGCGGAGTCAGAAGCTCTGCATTGTTCCGGTGAGCGTTGTGTGGAAGTTTCTTCCGGACGGCAGGCACTGCATCGATTTCCCCTCTGGAAGTCGGGCTGTGTCATCCCAGGTCAGCTGTGAGTTGATCTGGTGGGCAGTGCGTCGAAGTTCCAGTCCCAACGCAGGCGCCATGTCAATTTTCTCCTTGCGAAGTCGCGTTGCGTCATTCCGGTTTGGCGTGCAGGGAATTTCTCACCACGGGGCAGGCTGTGCATCGATTTTAGCAAGCTGTGCATAAAATTTTTGCCGCACAAGGAGTCCAATTGCAAGAGAGAAGTCTTTTTGGTCCTGAGACTTCAGGGAACAGGAGGCAAGCTCTGTCCAAGCCATTGGAGAGCACTTCTTCACCACAGCCAGAGAGTAGCAAGGCAGCAGGCCAACAGCAAGGCAGCAGTCCTTCACAGAAAGCAGTCAGGTGAGTCCTTTGGGCAGCCAGGCAGTTCTTCTTGGCAGGATGCAGGTTCTGGTTCCAGTTATCTTCTCCAGGAAGTGTCTGTGAGGTAGAGTGTGTACCCCAAGAAGTGTCTAAAGTCTGTTATTTTGGGTCCTCTTCTTATTCCCATTTTGACCTTTGAAGGAGGTTTACTTCAAAGGAAAAGTCTCACTTGTTTGTGAAATCCTGCCTTGCCCCGGCAAGGCCTCAGACACACACCAGGGGGTCAGAGTCTGCATTGTATGAGGGCAGGCACAGCCCTTTCAGGTGTGAGTGACCACTCCTCCCCTCCCTCCTAGCACAGATGGCTCATCAGAATATGCAGGCTACACCGCAGCCCCCTTAGTGTCACTGTCTGGAGAGAGGTGCAAACAGCCCAACCGTCAAACTAACCCAGACAGGGAATCCACAAACAGGCAGAGTCACAAAAATGGTTCAAGCAAAAAAATGCCCACTTTCTAAAAGTGACATTTTCAAACACACAGTCTTAAAATCAACTTTACTAAAAGATGCATTTTTAAATTGTGAGTTCAGAGGTCCCAAACTCCACATGTCCATCTGCTCCCAAAGGGAAGCTACGCTTTAATCATGTTTAAAGGCAGCCCCCAGGTTAGCCTTTCAACAGTGAAAAACACAGTTGGCAGTATTTCACTGTTAAGGCATATAAAACACATTATTATATGTCCTTCCTTTACCATACACTGCACCCTGGCCATGGGGCTACCTAGGGCCTACCTTAGGGGTGTCTTATATGTAGGAAAAGGGAAGGGTTAGGCCTGGCAAGTGGGTACACTTGCCAAGTCGAATTTACAGTTTAAAAATGCACACACAGCCACTGAAGTGGCAAGTCTGAGACATGATTACAGTGCTACTTATGTGGGTGGCACAATCAGTGCTGCAGGCCCACTAGTAGCATTTGATTTACAGGCCCTGGGCATCCCATAGTGCACTTTACTAAGGTACTTACTAGTAAATCAAATATGCCAATCATGGATAAACCAATCAACAGTACAATTTACACAGAGAGCATATGCACTTTAGCATTGGTTAGCAGTGGTAAAGTGCTCAGAGTTCAAAATCCAACAAAAACAAGTCAGGAAAAATAGGAGGAAGGAGTCAAAAAGTTTGGGGATGACCCTTCAAAAGGGCCCCGGACGAACATGACCCACCACCAGCCTAAAGCCAGGGGACAACAATCACTCCTGATGTACTTCCTGATGTACTTCCTGATTGAGGCAATAGAACAAGGACCCAGGCCCACAACAGCAGGGGCATGTTCCAGTTCTATGCCTTCCTGACTCCAATTGGATCCCTCTGTCTATACCCTCAGGGCCCACTAAGCCAACCCATGGGAAACCTTCCTCCTCACCTGTGGATACCATCTGTGTAGCACCTAACCTTGCTTTGCTCACAGATGTATCCCAGGGGCCGGATAGTACCACCAGGGCGAGCACAGTGGTATTGCCCACTCCACCCCCATGGTGTGACTCTTGTTCCCCCCCAGGGGTAACACTGTCCACCAGGACAGCAACCCACAGTGGCCACTGACAGTTGTCAGGGATGAAAGCCAGGCCCCTGGCCTCTCAAAGCTCTCTAACCACTGTGACTGTGGAGAGTGGGGGGGCGGTAGCCACAGGTGCTGGGCACCCTTTTACCACTCTCCCTTCCACCAGGTCAGGGATGACAGCCTGACCCTGGTCCTCCCCTCTGGGGCCCTGTACCCTCCATCCTGGAGCCGCACCCCCAGAGTCCAAAATTGTCAGGATGCTTATAGAAGCATTCCTACACAATCCTTCCACCAGTGTAGGGGTGTTAACCTGCAACTGGTCTTCCAACCTGGGGTCTGTACCATCAGGTTGGACTAGGGCCAGGGGTGAGGCTTCCCTCCCCCTGCCTTCCCTTCTGGGTTCCATCACCCCCCAACTAGGAGTGGCCCCCCCAGAAGACAACATGGTAGGGGCACTGTTAGCAGTAGCCCCTTCCTGCAGGTCAGGGGGGAAACCCTGAACCTCACCTTCCAGTCCAGGGTCTGTACCCTCAGACTGTACCGCTGCCTGGCAAACCAGGACTTTCTAGGGACCACACGAACCCCCCACCAGGTCAGAGTTTACCCTCTGAACATGGTCCATCAACCCAGAGTCACCACCCTGAGGTTGGACCATTGCCTGGCACACCAGGACTTCTTGGGGGGCACACTGACCCCCCACCAGGCCAGAGTTTAACCCCTGAACCTGGCCATCCAACCCAGTGTCACCACCCTGACCTATTGCCTGACATGCCAGGGCTTCCGGGGGGGCACACTCACCCCCCAAAAGAGACACACCATCCCCAAGGGCCACATACGAATCTGGCTGGTGCAGGTCTCCTGACCCCTGGCCATGTGGCAGAGTCTGGATCCCCACCAAACCAAAAATGGTCTTGCCTAGGTCATTCCTGGGGGGCTCTGCTCTCAGAGTTGACCCCTGATGCTCCAGGTCCTCCACTGGGGTCCACAGCCCACTCTCAACCCTCTGTCTGGACTTCTGCACCCCCTCACTAGGAGTGGTACTGCCAGACACCAGAACTGGTGGGATGCTGGCTACAGCCGCCCCCCAAGTTCTTCTGACACTGCAAGGTCTTCCTCAACAGGTAACCCTACGAGATAGGCTAGGCTCCCCTCCTGGCGTTCCCTCATGGAATCCTCCAGGACCTGGGACCGGATCTCGGGCACCCTGGGCGTCAGCCCATCCCCATTCCCTCTCCTCTGAGACTGGACATGGGGTCCCTCACCCATCCCACTACACTGGGACCTACCTGGGACAATGCAATCCTTTCCCACCTCACCTAGTTGGGAAAACACCTAGACCACTCCCTTCAGGAGCACCCCCAAATGCCTCTCCAGACTCTCTGGTACTCACCCAGAAGTCTGCCTCCATTGTAAGCTCCCTGGGGTCAGAGAACTCACACTCCACCTGGTGTTGGCGTAGCTCTGGAAAATAAGGACTAGAAATATGCTCTCCAGCAATTACATCACTCAGCCCCTCACATGTATTTACCAAAGTACCCTTCACCCAACCATCCAGTGACTCAGCCTTGAAAAAGCACTCCACATCACCCTCCTGAGACTGGTGAGACAGTATCTGACTGTCCCTGACACTCAACCCACACTCTTCTGGGATGTCTCCACACTCCACACCCAGGACGTCCACCAGGGGGAACCCTTCTCCCTGTCACTCTCCTTTAGAGCCAGTAAAGTGTCCGTCCCCCAGTAGGAATATGACTCCCTGTGCCAGTTCCCCAATCCTCCTCAGGGACCCTGTGCATAACGGGAACTACCTCATACTCCTGAACCTCCTGGTCTGTGTCAACTCCCTTCTTCAAGTTGGGGACCACATCTCTGGGCATGTGCACTTCTTCAGCAGTACTGGATACAAGATTTTTGCTGCCACCATCTGAACTGGACTCAGCCCTTATGGCTTCCAGTTTCAGCTCTTCACAGCTCAGCTCCTGAGCTGCAATCCTTTCTTTTTCCCGGGCTAAGGATGTCTCTGCCTCAGCCCTCTCAATCTCATCATCTATCGCTTCCATCCACCGCTCTTGAGCTATGAGCCATTCATCTCTCACTGGTTCTCTTTCCTCATCCGAGTAGTCCTCCTCCTCATAACCCTTCTCAGGGCTATTACTCCTTTGGTTTTTTGCTGCCTGTTCCTCTGCCCATTGTGCTTCTCACCAAGCTACAAAGATATCCAGCAGTTCCATCTGAGTGGATCTCCTTGACATAGCCAGCTCCCTTTCTCTGCAAAGCACCCTCAGCTCAGCCTTGGTGAGGGATTCAACAGGGACAAGGTTTGACTCATCGTAGTCTTCTGTGAAGCTGGGATCCATTCCCAATCTGGTAAGGTATTACCTGCAAAACCCAAAACCAAAGTCAGAAGAATATCAACAGTATATCCAGGAGGACATCATTGAACCAAAAGCAAAAAGATGAAAAATCAAGTTGACCTTCAACTGTGGGTAGGAAGTGAAATTCTTAGCTACTGTATGTCACTGCACAAATACAAGTCCTATCCTCACCGCTGATCACCAATGTTAGAAATTGTATCTTTGGTTGGCAGTCAAGATACCCCCGTCCAAGCAAGGACCCTCACTCTAGTCATACACAATCCAAATTATACTGTGCCCACCCTCTGGAAGCTTGGCACTGAGCACTCAGGCTTAACTTAGAAGGCAATGTGAAAAGTTTTTTGACATAAATCATACAATAATACAATATAGCACAACAAAAATACACCACACAGTGTTTAGAAAAATATATAATATGTATCTGGGTATTTGCAGGTCAAAACGATCAAAGATGCAATAAGTAAATGTAGAGATGTCACTGAAAAGTGATGTAAAGTATCTTACGTCTTTTTAAAGCAAACCAAGCTTTCAAGCACAAAGTACCTGGTTTGCGGGAAAAATTGCTTCAAAGGGCCGCAGAGGAGGAGAAGCGTGGAAACAAGGGGTGTGCGTCGATTTCTCGGACCGCACATGGCTATGCGTCATTTAGTTTCCATGCAGGGACGGCTGTGCTTCAATTTCTGGCACTCGGTCGTGGTTCCTCTTGGTGTTGTGGGGTTTTCAGGTGCCCCGGGTCTGTGCGTGGAATCCTGGGCTTGCGGAGCGAAGTCACAAACGCTGCATCATTCCGGTGAGCTTTGCATGGAAGTTTCTTCTGCGCAGCAGGCGCTGCGTCAATTTTCCCTCTAGAAGTTAGGCTGCGTTGTCCCAGGTCACCTGTGCGTAGATCCGGTGGGCCATGTGTCGAAGTTCCGGTCACAACGCAGTCGCCACGTCGATCTTCTCCTTGCGAAGTCACGCTGCGTTGTTCCTTATACATTTAGATTACGCGCCACATAATTTTTCACATACTTTGCAGATTTAAATAAAATAAATATTTCTAACTCAAAATAACACTGCCAAGGACTGTGTTGCAAAATGTTGCATTCATTTTGTCAGTAATGAACTTGGCAGTTTCTACATATTTCTAGTGACCTTGGCTATGGTAAAGCTCTGTATAGTGGTTTGGGGATGTCAATTTGATGATGAAACCCATATTTGACCACTACCAATAAATATGTTGAATGTTTATGAGAAAACGATAGAAGAAATACCACGGAAGAAGAAAGGCTAGTGTTACAATTTTACTATTTAAATGCTGCGTAGTTTTAGTTTTCTAGGCTTTCTACAGTTTGCTCTCTTTGACACCTACCAATAAGCGGCCTAAAATATTTATCTCTTATAGAGTGACAACAAATCCTCCAGGCTGGAAACAGCAGAGATGAGAGTGGCTGCAGAGCATGGCATTTGAGTTTGAAAAAATTGAGACAATGCTTTTCTAGGGGGGGAATATTAGGGAGCTCACAAGAAAGTTAATTTGGACAAAATTGTGCAGGGCATGTGAAAGGGACAGTAACTTCGGTAGAGTATTTGCGTGATCCCGGAAGGCATAGGAAATAGTTTACTGCTTCTGTGATAAGCTTCTGAAAATTCTCTTTTTAGAAAAAAATGGCAAGATTTTTAAATTGCTAGCCTTTTGAAACTGTGGAAATGAGTTTCTCACACTTTATCAGGAAGCTACTGGACCTATTCAATATGTGCAGTCAGTGATATGGATTTAGGAAACCAGTGTTCATATTCAAGATCCAAATTGTATTATTTTTATCTAACTTGTTTTTGGAAATATTATTTTGCGTTATTCTGAGATAAAATTCTTTATTTGTGTAAATGTATCGTGTAGTTTTCTCATAGGTTGGCCTTGCTACATGTGCCAAGCTACCAGGGGTATACTACGCAAACCTATGTCGATTTCAGAACTTAGATGGTCATTATGATTAAGGCGGTAAACACCGCACCGCCGGCGGTGGCTGTAACTACCGCCAACAGGCTGGCGGTCCGGACTGCTAAATAATGAATCATATGAAAAACAGGTAGCAGTCCATCCACACATCTTTGTAGTCCCGACGAGGACGGAGGAGGCCACCCATAGGCCGGTGGCAAGGGCCTACCTGCCCACCAAATAAGGAAACACCAGACCGCCATCAGTTACGGGGTGGAAACCACTGGCAGGCTAAGTGTGGCGGAAACTAACAATATAAAAGGAAATACTCACCGGAGTCACACATAAAACGCAGACATGGAGTGAGAGTTGGAAATAATGCCAATGCTGCTCCTTGTCATATTCCTCCAGGACTGTGACTGATGTCGAAGACGATGACGGTAAGTACTGCAGCCTAGTACACATGGGAAGAAAGGGCACAGTTACACACCCATTCCACCCACCCTGCAACGCACTCCCAACTCCTCCCACATCCCAAGCCAAACATACCATAACAATATGTACTTACCAGACACAAGCCAACAAAGACATGTACCGAAGTACACACATGTGCACACTACACCCCCACAGTGAAACACTAAACAGTGTCACTATATTGTGCCAACAGCACTACTGGGCACTAAAATGTATTTACATGGAAGAAACGTAATGTCCAAATAAAGCCATTGGCCAGTCCATTTGAAAATCCCAGAATGGCCAATATAGGCCGAACATGACTCCCACATGTTCAACAGGGCATCAATGGGGCAACCAGGCACATCAGGGAACAGGGGCAGGGGCACGGGCTGGCGGCGGTGGGGACTTACGTCTGGAAAGGGGGGGCTTGGGCTTAGGTTTGGGAGGTGGAGGGGGTTTTGGCTTGGCCTTGGAAGGAGGGGGAATGGGCTTGGACCAGGGGGTGGCAGAGGGACCTGGGACAACACAGGCCTCTTCCTCCCTGTGGAAGGGGCTCAGGAATGGGAATGGCAGACAGGGGAGGACTTGGACGAGGATGGAGTGGACTGTGCAAGGACATGGGCACGTTTAGGGACAAGACGGGGTGGGCCAGTGGGTTCAAACAGGTCAACACTGGATTGGAAAAGCTTCTTAGATGCAGTTGGAGTGGATTTGGAGGCAGGTCTGGAAGTGGAGATTGAGGGAGTGCTTCTATCAGGTGTAGGTGTGCTGGACGTGGATGCAGGTGCCTGTAAAGTATGCTTATGTGTGGTGGATGTGTGTGGTGTGTATGTGTGCTAATGTTTGAGTGTTTTGGGAGGGGCATGGACACAGCTATAGAAGATAGGCTGGGGGTGTACATGGCGACTCACACCAGCAGAATAAAGTCACTTCTACTTTCTCATACCTGGATGGCAGGAGGCTGCCATTTTGCTAACACCATGTCTCCATAGCCTGGCCAGGGGCCTTATCCAGGGCCCCAATCTCTCTCCCCTTTGTTGCTTGTTGACATCATTCTATAATCCTCACATGTACCCATCTTTGTAAGTGTGTCCACACTGTGATGCCATTATGACAGAGTTAACTCAGCACACATTTGCCTGACGGTGTACCTCATACTTTACATTTGTGTGTGTTACCTACGTGTCGCATTTTGAAAAATGCAGCGAGATCATGGGATGCAAGTGTAAGCTGACCATCAGAATGTGTTCTCCCCCCCCCCCATAGGTACAGACTCATGTGGCAAGGGAGGGCCCCATCTGTATACAGGCCCCTGGTCGATCTGGAAACTATGGAGGAACTTCACATCATTATCACCTACAGACTCAATAGAGCTACAATCCATGACCTGTGTACATTAAAGGATCCTGTTCTGAAACCGGCAAATCAAAATCAGCATGCCATCCCTACAACTGTGCAAGTGCTCTCTGTGCTCCATTTTTTGGCTACGGACTCATTTCAGGTGATAGTGGGCATGGGTGCATGGGTCTCACAGCCAATGTTCAGCCACACGCTGTCCAAATTCCTGGATGGCTACGTTCAACACTTGCAAACATATGTCCAGTTTCCCCAAAGGGCTGAACTTCCCGCCATCAAATCTGGATTTTATGCCTTCGCTAATATCCCCCATTTGATAGGTGCCATTGATGGAACCCATATAGCTCTCATACCCCCAAGAGTGAATGAACAGGTGTATAGGAATCGGAAGAACTATCACTCCATGAATGTACAAATGGTGTGTACTGCTGATCAGTACATATCACATGTCAATGCCAGGTTCCCAGGATCAGTCCATGATTCATTTGTCCTGAGAAACAGCAGTATGCCACACGTGATAGAACAACTACAAGTGGACAGATGTTGGCTCATAGGTGAGTGTGTATGACACTGGATCAGTACATAGCTAACAGCCAGGCTGTATGCACGTAAAGGCAGTTTGGTAAAGTCCTCTTTTGCCCACTTTTGCATGTGATTCTGGCTGCCCCAACTTGCAATGGCTCCTGACACCTGTGAGGAATCCCAGGACAGATCCAGACAGGAATTATAATGAGGCTCATGGACGTACCAGAAGAGTGATTGAGTGCACCATAGGTCTCCTGAAGGTTTGATTTTGTAGCCTCCATCTCTCTGGGGGATCCCTGTGCTATGTCCCTGACAAGGTGTGTAAGATAGTGGTGGCCTGCTGCATGCTGCACAACCTGGCTGTGAGGAAAGCTATCCCACTTCTGGAAGAGGAGGGTGCTGTCCAACCAGCCCTGCAACCTCAGAGAGGGATGAGAGTATTGGTGAGAAAGAAGAGGGGAAAGATCTCAACTCCAAGACCGAGCTAATCCGTCTATACATCCAGTGACTCTAAGGTACTGTTCAATGATGATGACGTATTCACTGCATAGTTTCAGTCTGACTCATGTAATAAGTACAGTGGTGTCTCTTGTCAGGGACAATGCTAAATGATGACTGAAGTGGCATATGCAGAGAAACCCAATATTACGTACAGTGTGACATACTTCAGACACTACAGTCTGTTGGATCCCCTCCTGCAATAAAGGTGTGATTATGATACTAACAAGCTAATGCATACACACTCACAATTCATATCTCATATTGACGAGGGACATACGATTTGAGTGCAGAGGTGTATTTATTGAATGGCAAAATATACATAAGTGTTGGGAC
Source organism: Pleurodeles waltl (assembly GCF_031143425.1). Classification (NCBI taxonomy): domain Eukaryota; kingdom Metazoa; phylum Chordata; class Amphibia; order Caudata; family Salamandridae; genus Pleurodeles; species Pleurodeles waltl. Next base: position 498,500,456 of record NC_090436.1, on the reverse strand, counting down.
AGTAAAAGGGAGTGGGCACATGGTGCAAATACATACTCAGGTACATAAGCTCAGTTGTTGGTAGCACTGGGTTTTGGTCCATGTGGCCATTGGAAGTTGGTGTGATGACAGTGACATGTCAATAAGGTAGCTCAGTGGCACACAAGGGAGACAGTTCAGGGCAGAATCACTTCCTGGCACTGGGCTTGGTCTTGGCTGGTGTTTCAGTGGCATATCTGGGTCTGAGGGCACGTTTGCAAAGGTGCAGCTAGGCTGCAGGTGTAGGAGTGCTGGTTTCCTGTGTGTCCTCTGGCATTACCACCTGTCCAGTAGCTGCTGCAGATATAGGTGGCAGGGCAGTGTCCTGGCTAGTGGTCGGGGCTTGCAGGTGGGTGGAGGTCTCAGACTGGCTGTGGAACTGGTGCTGTAGCGCACCTGCAATGGAGGACAGGGTGGCATTGAGCTGGTTCCATTGCTCCTTGGCCTCTTGGTGTTGTGCTATCTGCAGCCTTTGATTCTGCTCCAGGGTAGCCAGGATGTGGCCCATCCTGTCCTGGGTATGGTGGAATGCTCCCAGGCCCTCAGAAATCAACTCCTTGGTTGCTGCAGCCATCCTTTGGCCACCCCCCTGGGCAACTGATGCCCTCCCACTGGCCATAGACCCCTGTGTCCCCTGCACAGGTCTGGCAGTCACACTTGCAGTTGGCCCTTCATCATCCTGCCTGTTGGTGGGTGGAGACTCTGGCCTCTGTACATGGGGGCTGCCAGTCCGTGGACGGGAGACACTGGTGTGGGGCCATTTGGCCAGAGCTGATGATGGTGGCTGGGTGGTAGGGGTGTCAGTGGTATCCTGGGTGGGGCTGCTGGAGGGTGACAGTCCACGACTGTGTAATGGGCCAGGGAGGTCCTCTATTTCCAGACATCCCTCTGCACTCTCCTGAGTGGGGCCTCTGTCTTCAGGTGGAGCGATGGCACTCCTTGACATCTCTGTCCGTGTGGCATGGGTGGTGGTGCCTGTGTGTGGGGGAATAGACAGGTGGGTGTCAGGTACTTTATCGGCAATTGCTGCACTGCTCTGCACTATTTGATGGTTATATTCCCCTGTTGTGGCATGCAAGATCCCTTTGTGTACATTTAGTTGCATTTTATGTGGGGGGTCGAGGTGCATTGTGGGTGCTGAACTGCCACTGGGAATCCATGCAGGGGTAGGGGATTGTGCACAGGGTGCTGGATGTGGGTCTGTTTGTGGGATTTTGGGCATGCAGGGAACTTGGATGTGGGTGTTGTGGACTGGGTAGGGGATGGGGTCCTGGTGGTAGTGAGAGGGGTGGGGTGATACATGCATTATAGGTGGGGTGACTGTTAGGGTATTGTAGTTGACTTACCCGAGTCCAGTCCTCCAGTGAGTCCAGTGAGGCTCTCCGGGTGCAGGATAGCCAGGACCTTCTACTCCCAGTCTGTGTATTCAGGGGGAGTAAGTGGGGGACCACCACCAGTCTTCTGTACGGCGATGTTGTGCCTGGATGCCATTAACCAAACCTTCCCACACGGGTCATTCGGATGTCGTCCCTTGTGCATGGATGGTTTCCCACTGTGTTGACCTTGTTGACTATCAGCTGCCATAGCTCCATCTTCCTGGCCACGGGTGTCTGCTGCACCTGTGCCCCGAATAGTTATGGCTCGACCTTGAGTTTTTCGTCCACCATGGTCCTTAGCTCCCTGTCTGTGAAGCAGGGGTGCTTAGGTTGTACCATGGTGTGTGTTGTGGGTGGTGTGTTGTGGGTGTATTGGTAAGGGTGCCGGTGTATGGTTGTGTGTGTGGCTTGTGATGATGTTTGGGGTATGAATGTGTTTTGGTGGTATATTTGTGTGTGTGACGTGTGATGTTGGGTTCAGTGTATGCATGTTGTGTTCTCAATATCTGTCATGCTATTGGCGATGCAAAGGATATTGGGGTCTATATGTGAGTGTTTTATAGTGTTGTGGATGTGTGTCTGGTATGTGGGTTTCAAACTTGCCAATGTATGCATTTGTTGTTGGTGGGTCCCATTGCTGGCCGTGGCGGTCTGTACCGACAATGGTCGTTCGGCATTCAGTATCCTCCACGCTGATTTGTGCATCATTATTTGGTGGGCAGAGGATTTGTCTGCATGGCGGTGGCGGGGTGGGGTGTACTGCCTTTCTGTCGTCGTAGGCCCTGGCGGTGGGTGGAGGTTACAGGATTTTTGGAGGTTTAACTTTTTGGCATCATTACTCGGCGGTGTGCGGTCTACCCCCACATCGGTTGGCGGTAATTACCACCAGGTTCATAATGAGGGCCTTAGACTGCTTTGATTCTGTGCAATGCTTAGCCTGTGGAAGAAGTCATCTCATTCTTTGTCAGTAAGAATTCATCCCATATTATTTCACACCTCTTTTGGCATGGGAATTTATGACATGAAGTGAGTGCTGACAGGAGAGCATAGCTTTCAGAGATAGATGTTTATCATAGTTCTTTGAGAAAATTCTTCTGTTGAATGTTGTAAGTTGTCTACTGACTGCCACTTGTATCAATCTATTGGACGTCCAGTGTCTAATCTGCAAATAAAGTAGGTGTTCGGTTTCAGGGGGAGTGTTATCTTTCTTCGGTTGATCAAATGACATTGTAACCTCTAGGTCAAACATATTCTCTATGTGCTTGCAGCTTGCTGCCTACCATAGTTTAAAATGGTTAGCAATGAGGGCTGCACCAAACTCTGTATTGGAAATTATTGCTGTGAGCAGGAATGGGAACACTACTAAGCCTATTTTCTCAATGGCAGTATCTTAAACTGCTTATGTGAATCCTAAAACTGAGGTACAATAAGGGTCCAGGACCTGTGTACAGTGTGTAGCCAGAGGATCTTCCAGGTACGAGGTCTAGTGATTAATTAATTGATCTGTAAAACACCAGTGCTTGTCACACAGATCTCTGCCCTGTTCAATCATATATTCAATTTGGGCCACCTGTTAGTATTGCAAGGTGCAACAGAGTCCTACAAAATTGGTGTGTAGGATAGTTTGAGGGAAATGTGAGGTTTGCTTCCCCCTTCCACAGACATATTAGTTTATTTTTTGTTTTCAGGACAGGATAGTTGCAACAAAAGAGGGTGGAACATAAACAGAATTTTGAGGAGAGTTATCATCTTCAATGCAACTCTTCTGTCCAGCCATAAAAGCTTGCATCTTGACCAATCATGTAACTTCTCTCTTATCTGACAGAGAAGGCCCCTGAAAATGTAGTAGTGATTTGATGGCCAACATGTTGTCTAACTGTGGGTCTTAATAGGGAACCTGCTTGGTTGCCAATATGATTGATAATATCAAGCAGAGAGTGTATTGTTGGTGGGATGTGTTTTAGGGGATGAGCAAGGTTTGGGGGCATCCATGGCAGACCCCCCCGGCACCTAGATCTGGCCCCAATGTAGACTGTAGAGGTTATTACGAGTTTGGTGGTACCAGCACTGCCATGTCGGCAGCGGCGGTTATATCACCATCGGGCTGGAGGAGAAAACTGCCAAATTATGACTATTGCGGTCTTCCTAACAGAAGACAGCCAAACTACCGCAAGTACTGCCAGTGTGGTCAGGCCGCCATGAATGGTGGTTGACAACTTCATGCTGGTGGTGACTATGTTCCAGCTGGACTTATTACTAGGCTGCACACCGCCAAGGTTTCCGCCGCTGTCGCATCACCACGAAAATCCTGACGGAAACCAACTCTATAAAAGGAGACGCTCACTTTCTGGGACACATACCTGTCCAGAGCCACCATGGAACCCGAACTGGAAGTCTTCCCATTTCTCCTGCTCGCACAACTACTCCTGAACCAGTGTCTGCAATGAAAACAACAACCGCGAGTACACACACACCTACCTGACACTGTAGGGAAAAGCCAAAGTACACACGCACACACAACAGACCCATCAGGGATGGCCATTGACGGCAAAACACAAACGTAACCACACACCCATCTGCACGCACATGCACACATGCACCCCCATACTACACACACCACGGCCAACAGACACATGCTACACATACATCAACCCGCAGAAACACAGCACTGGCACAGTCTAACACAACAATGCACAACAGCACACATTCACACTAGGACACCACAAATGCAACTGCACAAACGCTTTGGCAAGTAATTTTACTACACACGTCCACATGACACTACATGCATGCAGTAAGACATAACAACAGCTGGCAACCAATATACACAGTCACACGGCGATACGACAAAACTATCTTCATACCATGCTAACACAACACACAATGCATCTGACATATCCATCACCACACATGTGCACACACAACCACACAAGGGCACACAACACCACCATTACACATGTCAACACAAACAATACACAATTCATCTACATACATGCATGTACCAAACACAAATATATCCTACACACAATACACAGCCATCACAGTGGGACAAATGGCAGGGCCACACACACATGCAGGCCAGACACAACAGCTACACACGTCACACAAACAAACAAAAGCCGCAATTTACATAACAGCCATGTGGAAAGAAAGGCAGGACAAGTATGTTACCATCAAACCAACAACTGGTTGGCCCAGATATAATAAATAGAAATATAAAAATATGAATACAAATAAATAACTAGGTACAGATATAAGGCACTCGGCCAGTCCAAAGTCCAATATGCCAAAGGCACAAATGGCACCTCTGTGTGCCCCTACTTGACTCCTGACTGCTTTATGACCTCCACACGGTAGGGGCATCAAGGGGGCAGGCAGGCACCTCAGGGGTTGAAGGGGGATGAAAGGGGGTTTGGACTTGGGTTTGGGAAGGTGGTCTTTGGGCTTGGGCTTGGGAGGGGTGTCCTTTGGCTTGTGCTTGGGATGGGTCGACTTCTTTGCAGGGGGAGGGGCATGGGTACTAGCAGGGGGCAGGGGAGGACTTGGTGGTGGAAGGGCTGGACTTGAGGAGGGACAGAGACCATTTAAGGGTATCACAGGGTGGGAGAGGAGTAGGGAACAGGGAAAATTCAGAGAGGAAATGCTTTTTAGACACATGGGGAAGTCATGGCAAAAAGGTTTGAAAGTGGAGGTAGAGGGAGTGGTTGTAGGAGGTGTTGGTATGTCTTGGGTGCAACTGCGTGCAAAGAGTGCTTGTGGGTGCTGGGTGTCTGTTGGGTGGGTGAATGTGGGTGTTTAGGTGTCTTGGGAGGAGGGGGAAGTGCTGGGAGATGCCATGCTGGGTGGGTGACTTTCTGTTGGGGGGTGTCTGCAGGTATGGTAGATGTGCTGCATGTGGGGGTGATGGGCAATCCACCCAGGCAGCAGTCTTTCTTCCTTCCGGGGACAGATTGGGTGGCTTATGCCCTACCTGCCCTCACGGGGCAGAAAGTCCACTGGATGTCAGGAGTGCCAGCCAGGCAAGTCACATCTAATGTATGTATGTAATTACTGAAAGTATTTGGGTTTATTGGGGTTCCTTGGGTGGCAGTCGAGCCTAGGCTCAAAAACTGCTGATACATATGTGTCTAAATGGGTTTGTTTCCAAGGCAAACACTTGAAATTTTCATGTTACGTTTTGGGAACTTTTTTGTCACAGGCACAGTCACATAGGTGGGATACCATTTTTATCAGGAAAAGTATGGAAATACATAATAGTGCAGCATTTGTTATCAAATTGTAATTCTCTACATTTTTGGCTTCCAAATATAGGCCAGTATTTTAAGAATGAACACATTTTACTAAATGTTCTCTGAATCACATAATATTATAGGTATTCCAAAATTCAGATGTTTACAAATAACAAACCTTTCTGTAGTGTCATGAGACTGGGTGCGCTAGGACGCTTGTGGGTCTGGGCGGACTTGGAGAGGAGATTGCACAACTTGCTGGGAGTTGTTCAGGTGTGACAACCAGGTACAGGTTAAAAAAATAAGTACAACAGTGATCAAGTGAGAGAAACAGAGCCATTACTTACCATCAAGAAAGAGGGAGACAATTTATGACCTCTGCTCAGACAAGATGACCCAAGTGCAAGCAAGCGGCATGTACTTGCAGAAGCTGCAGTTGCCAACAGTGAGTAGCAGCCTCTACCCGAACAGCATATATCCTCAGCGACAGTAGAACAGGGTGTGAAGTAAGATGCAGCTATGTTTCTGAATCCACCCCTGAGAACCTTGCCAGCGATGGAGTGAAGGAAGTTTTAGAGAAAATCTCGCAGACTGAGGCTATACTCTACTGTCAGATCAAGGAAGCTTTGAATGCCAAGTAAAATCTAATGCCAAATGTTGACTATGAAAGGTACATTTTTGTTAGAAATTGGGTCTTTGGTTGGCAGTCAGGTTACCCCCGTCCAAGCAAGGACCCTCACTCTATTCAGGGTAAGTCACACACAATCCAAATTATCCTGTGCCCACCCTTTGGTAGCTTGGCACTGAGCAGTCAGGCTTAACTTAGAAGGCAATGTGTAAAGTATTTGTGCAATAAATCATACAATAACACAATATAGCACCACAAAAATACACCACACAGTGTTTAGAAACATATATAATATTTATCTTGATGTTTGCAGGTCGAAACGATCAAAGATGCAATAAGTAAATATAGAGATATCACTGAAAAGTGATATAAAGTGTCTTTAGTCGTTTTAAAGCAAACAAGGTCTCTTTCAAGCACAAAGTACCTGGTTTGAATGAAAAATCTGCGAAAAGGGCCGCAGAGGAGAAGTGTGGAAACAAAGGGGTGTGCGTTGATTTCTCGGGCCGCACATGGCGATGCGTCATTTAGTTTCCATGCAGGGATGACTGTGCATCGATTTCTGGTGCTCGGTCGTGGATCCTCTTCGGGTTGCGGGGTTTTCAGACGCCCCGGGGTCTGTGTGTGGAATCCTGGGCTTGCGGAGCAGAGTCAGCAGCGCTGCATCGTTCCGGTGAGAGATGCGTGGAAGTTTCTTCTGCACGGCATGCGCTACATCAATTTCCCCTCTGGAAGTCGGGCTGTGTCATCCCAGGTCAGCTGTGCGTTGATCTGGTGAGCCGTGCGTCGCAGTTCTGGTCGCAACACAGGCGCCGCGTCGATCTTCTCCTTGCGAAGTCGCGCTGCATCGTTCCAGTTCGCCATGCAGTGAATTTCTCACCACGGGGCAGGCTGTGCGTCGGTTTTAGCAAGCTGTGCATCGAATTTTTGCAGCACAAGGAGTTCAATTGCAAGAGAGAAGTCTTTTTGGCCCTGAGACTTCAGGGAACTGGAGGCAAGCTCTGTCCAAGCCATTGGAGAGCACTTCTTCACCACAGCCAGATAGCAGCAAGACAGCAGGCCAACAGCAAGGCAGCAGTCCTTAACAGAAAGCAGTCAGGTGAGTCCTTTGGGCAGCCAGGCAGTTCTTATTGGCAGGATACAGGTTCTGGTTCAATTTATCTTCTCTAGGAAGTGTCTGTGAGGTAGAGTGTCAACCCCAAGAAGTGCCTAAAGTCTGTGGTTTTGGGTCCTCTTCTGATTCCCATTTTGACCTTTGAAGTAGGCTTACTTCAAAGGAAAAGTATCACTTGTTTGTGAAATCCTGCCTTGCCCAGGCAAGGCCTCAGACACACACCAGGGGGTTAGAGTCTGCATTGTATGAGGGAAGGCACAGCCCTTTCAGGTGTGAGTGACCACTCCTCCCTTCCCTTCTAGCACAGATGGCTCATCAGATAATGCAGGCTACACCGCAGCACCGTTTGTGTCACTGTCTGGAGAGAGGTGCAAACAGCCCAACTGTCAAACTAACCCAGACAGGGAATCCACAAACAGGCAGAGTCACAAAAATAGTTCAAGCAAAAAAATGCCCACTTTCTAAAAGTGACATTTTCAAACACAATCTTAAAATCAATTTTACTTAAAGATATATTTTTAATTTGTGAGTTCAGAGGTCCCAAACTCCGCATGTCCATCTGCTCCCAAAGGGAAGCTACGCTTTAATCATGTTTAAAGGCAGCCCCCAGGTTAACCCATGAGAGAGATAGGCCTTGCCCACTGTCAGGGCATATAAAACACATTAGTACATGACGTTCCTTAACCATACACTGCACCCTGCCCATGGGGCTCCCTAGGGCCTACCTTAGGGGTGTCCTTTATGTAGGAAAAGGGAATGGTTAGGCCTGGCAAGTGGGTACACTTGCCAAGTCGAATTTACAGTTTAAAACTGCACACACAGACACTGCAGAGGCAGGTCTGAGACATGATTACAGTTCTACTTATGTGGGTGGCACAATCAGCGCTGCAGGCCCACTAGTAGCATTTGATTTACAGGCCCTGGGCACCTCTGGTGCACTTTAATAAGGGACCTACTAGTAAATAAAATATGTCAATCATGGATAAACCAATTAACAGTACAATTTACACAGAGAGCATATGCACTTTAGCACTGGTTAGCAGTGGTAAATTGCTCAGAGTTCAAAAGCCAACAAAAACAGGTCAGGAAAAATAGGAGGAAGGAGGCAAAAAGTTTGGGGATGACCCGGCAAAAAGGGCCTGGTCCAACATGACCCCCCACCAGCCGAAATCCAGGGGAGAACAATCACTATCCTGATGTACTTCCCTGATTGAGGCAATAGAACAAGGACCCAGGCCCACAAGAGCAGGGGCATGTTCCAGTTCTATGCATTCCTGACTCCTATTGGATCCCTCTGTCCATACTCTCAGGGCCCACTAAGCCAACCCATGGGAAACCTTTCTCCTCGCCTGTGGATACCATCTGTGCAGCACCTAACCTTTGCTCACAGATGTATCCCAGGGGCCAGATAGTACCACCAGGGCCAACACAGTGGTGTTGCCCACTCCACCCCCATGGTGAGGCTCTTTTTCCCCCCAGGGGTAACTCTGTCCACCAGGACAGCAACCCACAGTGGCCACTGACAGCTGTCAGGGATGAGAGTCAGGCCTCCGGCCTCTCAAAGCTCTCTAACCACTGTGACTGTGGAGAGTGGGGGGGGGGGGGCGGTAGCCCCAGGTGCTGGGCACCCTTATACCACTCTCTCTTCCACCAGGTCAGGGATGACAGCCTGACCCTGCTCCTCCCCTCTGGGGCCCTGTACCCTCCATCCTGGAGCAGCACCCCTGAGTCAAAAATTGTCAGGATGCTTATAGAAGCAGTCCTGCAAAATCCTTCTGCCAATGAAGGGGTGTTAACCTGCAACTGGTCTTCCCCTCTGGGTCTCTGTACCCTCCATCCTGGAGCGGCACCCCAGATTTCAAAATTGTCAGGGTGCTTATAGAAGCAGTCCTGCACAATTCTTCCACCAGTGCAGGGGTGTTAACCTGCAACTGGTCTTCCAACCTATGGTCTGTACATTCAGGTTGGACTAGGGCCAGGAGTGAGGCTTCCCTCCCCCTGCCTTCCCTTACGGGGTCTGGCACCCCCCAACTAGGAGTGCCCCCGCCAGAAGACAATATGGTAGGGGCACTGTTAGCAGTAGCCCCTTCCTCCAGGTCAGGGGGACACTCTGAACATGGCCTTCCAGTCCATGGTCTGTACCCTCAGACTGGACTGCTGCCTGGCAAACCAGGACTTTCTGGGGGGCACACCTACCCCCCACCAGGTCACAGTTTACCCTCTGAACCTGGTCCATCAACCCAGAGTCACCACCCTGAGGTTGAAGCATTGCCTGGCACACCAGGACTTCTTGGGGGGCACACTGACCCCCTCACCAGGCCAGAGTTTAACCCCTAAACCTGGTCATCCAACCCAGAGTCGCCACCCTGAGGTTGTCCTATTGCCTGACATGCCAGGACTTCCTGGGGGACACACTTACCCCCCATAAGGGACAGACCATCCCCAAGGGCCACACAAGAGTCTGTCTGGTGGAGGTCTCCTGACCCTTGCCCATGTTGCAGAGTCCAGATCCCCCCCAAACCAGAAATGGTCTTACCTACGTAATTCCTGGGGGGCTCTGCTCTCAGAGTTGACCCCTGACCCTCCAGGTCCTCCACTGGGGTCTTCAGCCCCCTCTCAACCCTATGTCTGGACTTCTGCACACCCTCACTAGAAGTGGTACTGCCAGACACCAGAACTGGTGGGATGCTGGCTACAGCCACCCCCCCAAGTTCTTTGGACACTGCTAGGTTTTTTCTCAACAGGTGGCCCTACGGTACAGGCTAGGCTCCCCTCCTGGCGTTCCCTCATGGAATCCTCCAGGACCTGGGACCGGATCTCGGGCACCCTGGGCCTCAGACCATCCCCATTCCATCTCCTCTGAGACTGGACATGGGGTCCCTCACCCATCCCACTACACTGGGACCTATCTGGGACACTGCAATCCTTTCCAACTTCACCCGGTTGGGAAACACCTAGACCACTTCCTTCAGGAGCACCCGAAATGCCTCTTCAGACTCTCTGGTACTCACTCAGAAGTCAGCCTCCATTGTAAGCTCCCTGGGGTCAGCGAACTCACACTCCACCTGGTGTTGGCGTAGCTCTGGAAAATAAGGACTAGACATATTCTCTCCAGCAATTACATCACTCAGCCCCTCACATGTATTAACCAAAGTACCCTTCACCCAACCATCCAGTGACTCAGCCTTGAAAAAGCACTCCACATCACCCTCCTGAGACTGGTGAGACAGTATCTGACTGTCCCTGACACTCAACCCACACTCTTCTGGAATGTCTCCCCACTCCACACCCAGGACGTCCACCAGGGGGAACCCTTATCCCTGTCACTCTCCTTTAGAGCCAGTAAAGTGTCCCACCCTTCAGTAGGAATATGACTCCCTGTTCCAGTTCCCCAATCCTCCTTAGGGACTCTGTGCATTACGGGAACTACCTCATACTCCTGAACCTCCTGGTGTGTGTCAACTCCCTTCTTCAAGTAGGGCACCACATCTCTGGGCATGTGCACTTCTTCAGCAGTACTGGATACAAGATTTTTGCTGCCACCATCTGAACTGGACTCATCCCTTATTGGCTTCCAGTTTCAGCTCTTCACAACTCAGCTCCTGAGCTGCAATCCTTTCTTTTTCCTGGGCTAAGGCCCTCTCTGCCTCAGCCCTCTCAATCTCATCATCTAGCTCTTCCATCCACCGCTCTTGAGCTATGAGCCATTCATCTCTCACTGGTTCTCGCTCCTCATCCGAGTAGTCCTCCTCCTCATAACCCTCAGGGCTATTACTCCTTTGGTTCTTTGCTGCCTATTCCTCTGCCCATTGTGCTTCTCCCCAAGCTAGAAAGATATCCATCAGTTCCATCTGAGTGGATCTACTTGACATCGCCAGCCCCCTTTCTCTGCAAAGCACCCTCAGCTCAGCCTTGGTGAGGGATTCAACAGGGACAAGGTTTGACTCATTGTAGTCTTCTGTGAAGCTGGGATCCATTCCCAATCTGGTAAGGTATCACAGGCAAAACCCAAAACCAAAGTCCAAAGAATATCAACAATATATCCAGGAGGACATCATTGAACCAAAAGCAAAAAGATGAAAAATAAAGTTGACCTTTAACTGTGGGTAGGTAGTGAAATACTTAGCTACTGTATGTCACTGCACAAATACAAGTCCTATCCTCACTGCTGATCACCAATGTTAGAAATGGGATCTTTGGTTGGCAGTCAAGTTACCCCCGTCCAAGCAAAGACCCTCTCTCTAGTCAGGGAAAGTCACAAACAATCCAAATTTTCCTGTGCCCACCCTCTGGAAGCTTGGCACTGAGCAGTCAGGCTTAACTTAGATGGCAATGTGTAAAGTGTTTTGCAATAAATCATACAATAATACAATATAGCACAACAAAAATACACCACAGAGTGTTTAGAAAAATATATAATATGTATCTGGATATTTGCAGGTCAAAACGATCAAAGATGCAAAAAGTAAATGTAGAGATGTCACTGAAAAGTGATGTAAAGTGTCTTAAGTCTTTTTAAAGCAAACCAAGCTTCCAAGCACAAAGTACCTGGTTCACGGGAAAAATTGCTGCAAAGGGCCGCAGAGGAGGAGAAGCGTGGAAACAAAGGGATGTGCGTCGATTTCTCAGGCCTCACATGGCGATGCGTCATTTAGTTTCCATGCAGGGATGGCTGTGCGTCAATTTCTAGCGCTCGATCGTGGTTCCTCTTCGTGTTGCGGGGTTTTCAGGTGCCCCGGTGTCTGTGCGTGGAATCCTGGGCTTGCGGAGCGAAGTCACAAACGCTGCGTCGTTCCGGTGGGCGTTGCATGGAAGTTTCTTCCGCACGGCAGGCGCTGCGTCAATTTTCCCTCTAGAAGTCAGGCTGCGTCATCCCAGGTCGGCTGTGCGTAGATCCGGTGGGCCATGTGTCAAAGTTCCGGTCGCAACGCAAGCACCACGTCGATCTTCTCCTTGCGAAGTCACGCTGTGTCGTTCCGCATACATTTAGATTACGTGCCACATAAATTTCCACATACTTTGCAGATTTAAATAAAATAAATATTTCTAACTCAAAATAACACTGCCAAGACTGTGTTGCAAAATGTTGCATTGATTTTGTCAGTAATGAACTTGGCAGTTTCTACATATTTCTAGTAACCTTGGCAAAGGTAAAGCTCTGTATAGTGATTTGGGGATGTCAATTTGATAATGAAACCCATATTTGACCACTACCAATACATATGTTAAATGTTTATGAGAAAACGATAGAAGAAATACCACGGAAGAAGAAAGGCTATTGTTACAATCTCACTATTTAAATGCTGCGTAGTTTTATTTTTCTAGGCTTTCTGCAGTTTGCTCTATTTGACACGAACCAATAGGCGGCCTAAAATATTTATCTCTTATAGAGTGACAACAAATCCTGCAGCCTGGAAACAGCGGAGATGAGAGTGGCTGCAGTGCATGGCATTTGAGTTTGAAAAAATTGAGACAATTCTTTTCTGTGGGGGGAATATTAGGCAGCTCGCAACAAAGTTAATTTTGGACAAAATTGTGCAGGGCATGTGAAAGGGACAGTAACTTCGGTAGAGTACTTGCGTGATCCCGTAAGGCATAGGAAATAGTTTACTGCTTCTGTGATAAGCTTCTGAAAATTCTCTTTTTAGAAAAAAATGGCAAGATTTTTAAATTTCTAGCCTTGGAAACTGAAAATGAGATTTTCTCACACTTTCTCAGGAAGCTACTGGACCTATTCAATATGTGCAGTCAGTGATATGAATTTAGGAAACCAGGGTTCATATTCAAGATCCAAATTGTATACTTTTGATCTAAATTGTTTTTGGAAATATTATCTTGCATTATTCTGAGATAAAATTCTTCTTTTGTGTAAATGTATCATGTGTAGTTGCTACATGTGCCAAGCTTCCAGGGGTATACTACGCAAACCTATGTCGATTTCAGAACTTAGATGGTCATTATGATTATGGCGGTAAACACCGCACTGCCGGCGGTGGGTGTAACTACCGCCAACAGGCTGGCGGTCCGGACTGCCAAATAATGAATCATGTGAAAAACAAGTAGCGGTCCATCCACACATCTTTGTAGTCCTGACGAGGACGGAGGAGGCCGCCCACAGGCCAGTGGAAATGTCCTACCTGCCCACCAAATAAGGAAACACCAGACCGCCATCAGTTCCGGGGCGGAAACCACTGACAGGCAAAGTGTGGCGGAAACTAACAATATAAAAGGAAATACTCACCAGAGTCACACATAAAACGCAGACATGGATTGAGAGTTGGAAATAATGCCAATGCTGCTCCTTGTCATAATCCTCCAGGACTGTGGCCGATGTGGAAGATGACGACAGTAAGTACCGCAGCCTAGGAGACATGGGAAGAAAGGGCACAGTTACACACCCACTCCACCCACCCTGCAACGCACTCCCAACCCCTCCCACATCCCAAGCCAAACATACCATAACAATATGTACTCACCAGACACAAGCAAACAAAGACATGTACCGAAGTACACACATGTGCACACTACACCCCCACAGTGAATGTCACTATATTGTGCCAACAGCACTACTGGGCACTAAAATATATTTACATGGAAGAAACGTAATGTCCAAATAAGGGCATTGGCCAGTCCATTTGAAAATCCCAGAAGGGCAAATATAGGAAGAACTTGACTCCCACATGTCCAACAGGGCATCAATGGGGCAACCAGGCACCTCAGGGAACAGGGGTAGGGGCTGGCGGCGGTGGGGACTTACATCTGTAAAGGGGGGACTTGGGCTTAGGTTTGGGAGGTGGAGGGGGTTTTGGCTTGCCCTTGGAAGGAGTTGGAGTGGGCTTGGACCTGGGGTGGCAGAGGGACCTGGGACAACACAGGCCTCTTCCTCTCTGTGGAAGGAGCTCCGGAATGGGAATGGCGGACAGGGGAGGACTTGGATGAGGATGGAGTGGACTGTGCAAGGACATGGGCACGTTTAGGGACAAGACGGGGTGGGCCAGTGGGTTCAAACAGGTCAACACTGGATAGGAAAAGCTTCTTAGGTGCAGTTGGAGTGGATTTGGAGGCAGGTCTGGGAGTGGAGATTGAGGGAGTGCTTCTATCAGGTGTAAGTGTGCTGGACGTGGATGCAGGTGCCTGTAAAATATGCTTATGTGTGTGGTGTGGATGTGTGCTCATGTTTGAGTGTTTTGGGGGGGCGTGGACACAGTTCTAGAAGATAGGCTGCAAGTGTTCATGGCGACTCACACCAGCAGAATAAAGTCACTTCCACTTTCTCATACCTGGATGGCAGGAGGCTGCCATTTTGCTAACACCATGTCTCCATAGCCTGGCCAGGGGCCTTATCCAGGGCCCCAATCTCTCTCCCCTTTGTCGCTTGCTGACATCATTCTATAATCCTCACATGTACGCATCTTTGTAAGTGTGTCCACACTGTGATGCCATTGTGACAGAGTTAACTCAGCACACATTTGCCTGACGGTGTACCTCATACTTTACATTTGTGTGTGTTACCTACGTGTCACATTTTGAAAAATGCAGTGACATAACGGGATGCAAGTGTAAGCTGACCATCAGAATGTGTCCCCCCCCCATAGGTACAGACTCATGTGGCAAGGGAGGGCCCCATATGTATACAGGCCCCTGGTAGATCAGGAAACTATGGAGGAATGTCACATCATTATCACCTACAGACTCAATAGAGCTACAATCCATGACCTGTGTGCATTGAAGGATCCTGTTCTGAAACCGGCAAATCAAAATCAGCATGCCATCCCTGCAACTGTGCAAGTGCTATCTGTGCTCCACGTTTTGGCTACGGGCTAATTTCAGGTGACAGTGGGCATGGGTGCAGGGGTCTCACAGCCAATGTTCAGCCACACACTGTCCAAATTCCTGGATGGCTACGTTCAACACTTGCAAACATATGTCCAGTTTCCCCAAAGGGCTGAACTTCCCACTATCAAATCTGGATTTTATGCCTTCGCTAATATCCTCCATTTGATAGGTGCCATTGATGAAACCCTCATAGCTCTCATACCCCCAAGAGTGAATGAACAGGTGTATAGGAATATGAAGAACTATCACTCCATGAATGTACAATTGGTGTGTACTGCTGATCAGTACATATCACATGTCAATGCCAGGTTCCCAGGATCAGTCCATGATTCATTTGTCCTGAGAAACAGCACATGCCACATGTGATGGAACAACTACAAGGGGACAGATGTTGGCTCATAGGTGAGTGTGTATGACACTGGATCAGTACATAGCTGACAGCCAGGCTGTATGCAAGTAAAGGCAGTTTGTTAAAGTCCTCTTTCGCCCACTTTTGCAGGTGATTCTGGCTACCCCAACTTGCAATGGCTCCTGACACCTGTGAGGAATTCCAGGAAAGATGCAGACAGGAATTATAATGAGGCTCATGGACGTACCAGAAGGGTGATTGAGCGCACTATAGGTCTCTTGAGGGTTTGATTTTGTAGCCTCCATCTCTCTGGGGGATCACTGTGCTATGTCCCTGACTAGGTGTGTAAGATAGTGGTGGCATGCTGCATGCTGCATGCTGCACAACTTGGCTGTGAGGAAAGCTATCCCACTTGTGGAAGAGGAGGGTGCTGTCCAACCAGCCCTGCAACCTCAGAGAGGGATGAGAGTGATGGTGAGAAAGAAGAGGGGAAAGATCTCAACTTCAAGATCGAGCTAATCCGCCTATACTTCCAGTGACTCTAAGGTACTGTTCAATGATGCTGACGTATTCACTGCATAGTTTCAGTCTGACTCATGTAATAAGTACAGTGGTGTCTATCCCCTTCTGTGCCGCGGACGTAATGGTTACGTCCTGGGGCACAGTGCTCGTGTGCCCAGGACGTAACCATTATGTCCTCGGCACAGAGCCCAGGGGGAGCACTAACGCTCCCTCTTTGGGGTTCCCCCCCAAGGCAGCGATGGAGGGGGAAGACCTTCCCCTTCCACCCCTGACCCCCCCAACCCCCCTGTGACACAAGCGCAAGCACGCGCTGTTTGTCACAAGGCCTCCTCCCATTGCGCTGGAAGCTCAGCTTCTAGCGCGATCGGAAGAGAAATGCAAAAGCATTTCTCTTCCGATCACATGGAGGAGGCCGAGAGACTTCAAAGGGAAGGAAAGTTATTTCCTTCCCTTTGAAGTCTCTCTCAGCGTTTTGGCAGCCGGATTGCAAGCAATCTGGCTGTCAAAACGCCCACTAGACACCAGGGATGTTTTTTTTTAAATGAAACTGGCATAAGGGGAGCGACCCCTTGGGCAAGGGTCGCTCCCAGGGGGGGCATTTTTTTTTAAAGGCCTTTTCTGCCCCCCCTGGGGCAGAAACTTCTAGGCACCAGGGAGTATTTTTTTTTTGTTGTTATGTTTTTCTTTTGTTTTATATTTTTGAGGTGGGGAGCGACCCCTTAGGCAAGGGTTGCTCCCATAGGGGGCAAATTATATTTAAGCCATCTCTGCCCCTCTTGGGGGCAGATTGGCCTATTTTTATGAGGCCAATCTGCCCCCAAGGGGGACAGAAACCACTAGACACCAGGGAGTTTTTAAATTTTATCACGAATTTCACGCAAGGGGAGCGACCCCTTGGGCAAGGGTCGCTCCCAGCGGGGCCATTTTTCTAAAAGGACTTTTCTGCCCCCAGGGGGGGCAAAAACCTCTAGGCACCAGGGATTTTTTTGTTTTTTTTTGTTTTGTATTTTTGAGGTGGGGAGCGACCCCTTAGGCAAGGGTCGCTCCCCTAGGGGGGAAATTATATTTAGGCCATTTCTGCCCCCATTAGGGGCAGATTGGCATATTAGTATGAGGCCAATCTGCCCACAAGGGGGACAGAAACCACTAGACACCAGGGAGTTTTTTTTTTGGGGCGAATTTCACGCAAGGGGAGCGACCCCTTAGGCAAGGGTCGTTCCCCTGGGGGGCAAATTTATTTTAGGCCATTTCTGCCCCCCTGGGGGCAGATCGGGCGATTTTAGGTCAATCTGCCCCCAAAGGGGGCAGAAACAACTAGGCACCGGGGATTTTTTTTATTTTGCGCCAATGTCATGCAAGGGAAGCGACCCCGTAGGCAAGGGTCGCTCCCGGGGGTGGGGGGTTGGAGCGGCAGAGGGGCAAATTTATTTTAGGCCATTTCTGCCCCACCTGGGGGCAGATTGGCCTATTGTTATTCTGCCGGTCTGCCCCCAGGGGGGACAGAAACCTCTAGGCACCAGGGCAAATTCTTTTTTTATGTTTGTTTTTTTAGAGATGGGGAGCGACCCATTAGGCAAGGGTCGCTCCCCTGGGGGGCAAATTATATTTAGACCATTTCTGCCCACCTTGGGGGCAGATCGGCCGATTTTAGGTCAATCTGCCCCAAAGGGGGGCAGAAACAACTAGGCACCGGGGATTTTTTTTTTGGTGCCAAATTCACGCAGGGGGAGCGACCCCGTAGGCAAGGGTCGCTCTTTGGGGGGGTTGGGGGGCAAATTTATTTTAGGCCATTTCTGCCCTCCCCTGGGGGCAGATCGGCCTATTGTTATTAGGCCGATCTGCCCCCAGTGGGGGCAGAAAACTCTCGGCGCCAGGGCTAAAAAAAAATGTGTGTTTTTTTTTTGTTGTTTGTTTTTTTTAGAGATGGGAGCGACCCATTAGGCAAGGGTCGCTCCCCTGGGGGGGGGCAAATTGTATTTAGACCATTTCTGCCCCCCTTGGGGGCAAATCGGCCGATTTTAGGTCAATCTGCCCCCCCAAGGGGGGCAGAAACAACTAGGCACCGGGGATCTTTGTTTTTGTGCCAAATTCATGCAGGGGGAGCGACCCCCTAGGCAAGGGTCGCTCCTTGGCGGGGTTGGGGGGGCAAATTTATTTTAGGGCATTTCTGCCCCCCCGGGCCGGCTGATCTACATGCCAAAATCCACAGGTAGGCACTTTGCAAAAATCACCTCTGTTTTCTGTGAAAAAATGTGATGTGTCCACGTTGTGTTTTGGGCCATTTCCTGTTGTGGGCGCTAGGCCTACCCACACAAGTGAGGTACCATTTTTATTGGGAGACTTGGGGGAACGCTGGGTGGAAGAAAATTTGTGGCTCCTCTCAGATTCCAGAACTTTCTGTCACCGAAATGAGAGGAAAAAGTGTTTTTTGGTCAACCTTTGAGGTTTGCAAAGGATTCTGGGTAACAGAACCTGGTCAGATCCCCACAAGTTACCCCATCTTGGATTCCCCTAGGTGTCTAGTTTTCAAAAATGCGCTGGTTTGCTAGGTTTCACCAGGTGCCGGCTGAGCTAGAGGCCAAAATCCACAGGTAGGCACTTTTTAAAAAACACCTCTGTTTTCTGTGAAAAAATGTGATGTGTCCATGTTGTGTTGTGAGCCATTTCCTTTAGTGGGCACTAGGCCTACCCACACAAGTGAGGTACCATTTTTATCGGGAGACTTGGGGGAACACAGAATAGCAAAACAAGTGTTATTGCCCCTTGTCTTTCTCTACATTTTTTCCTTCCAAATGTAAGGCAGTGTGTAAAAAAGACGTCTATTTGAGAAATGCCCTGTAATTTACATGCTAGTATGGGCACCCCGAAATTCAGAGATGTGCAAATAACCACTGCTTCTCAACACCTTATCTTGTGGCCATTTTGGAAATACAAAGGTTTACTTGATACCTATTTTTCACTTTTCATAGTTCAGCAAATAATTTGCTGTATACCCGGTATAAAATAAAAACCCATTGCAAGGTGCAGCTCATTTATTGGCTCTGGGTACCTAGAGTTCTTGATGAACCTACAAGCTCTATATATCCCCGCAACCAGAAGAGTCCAGCCGACGTAACGGTATATTGCTTTAAAAAATCTGACATCGCAGGAAAAAATTACAGAGTAAAACGTGGAGAAAAATGGCTGTTTTTTTCACACAAAGTCTGGGTACCTCTAGAATCCCTAGGATGTTGGAAAAAAAGGACACAAATTTGGCGTGGGTAGCTTATGTGAACAAAAAGTTATGAGGGCCTAAGCGTGAACTGCCCCATATAGCCAAAAAAGGCTCGGTACAGGAGGGGGAAAAGGCCTGGCAGCGAAGGGGCTATTGTCAGTGACAATGCTAAATGATGACTGAAGTGGCATGTGCCGGGAAACCCAATATTACGTACAGTGTGACATACTTCAGACACTACAGTCTGTTGGAACCCCTCCTGCAATAAAGGTGTGATTATGATATTAACAAGCTAATGCATACACACTCACAATTCACATCTCATATTGACGGGGACATACGATTTGAGTGCAGAGGTGTATTTATTGAATGGCAAAATATACATAAGTGTTGGGACAGTGAAAGGGAGTGGGCCCATGGTGCAAATACATACTGAGGTACATATGCTCAGCTGTTGGTAGCACTGGGTTTTGGTCCATGTGGCCATTGGAAGTTGGCGTGATGACAGTGACATGTCAATAAGGTAGCTCAGTGTAAGAGTTCTGGTTTCCTGTGTGTCCTCTGGCATTACCACCTGTTCAGTAGCTGCTGCAGATGTAGATGGGAGGGCAGTGTCCTGGCTAGTGGTCGGGGCTTGCAGGTGGGTGGAGGTCTCAGACTGGCTGTGGTACTGGTGCTGTAGCGCTCCTGCAATGG
Organism: Pleurodeles waltl; assembly: GCF_031143425.1. Classification (NCBI taxonomy): domain Eukaryota; kingdom Metazoa; phylum Chordata; class Amphibia; order Caudata; family Salamandridae; genus Pleurodeles; species Pleurodeles waltl. Next base: position 498,480,477 of record NC_090436.1, on the reverse strand, counting down.
AGGCCAGGGTGGCATTGAGCTGTTTCCATTGTTCCTTGGCCTCCTGGTAGTGTGCTATCTGCAGCCTTTGATTCTGCTCCAGGGTAGCCAGGATGTGGCCCATCCTGTCCTGGGTATGGTGGAATGCTTCCAGGCCCTCAGAAATCACCTCCTTGGCTGCTGCAGCCATCCTTTGGCCACCCCCCTAGGCAACTGATGCCCTCCCACTGGCCAGAACACCCTGTGCCTGTGTCCCCTGCACAGGTCTGGCAGTCACACTTGCAGTTGGCCCTTCATCATCCTGCCTGTTGGTGGGTGGAGACTCTGGCCTCTGTACATGTGGGCTGCCAGTCCGTGGCCGGGAGACTCTGGTGTGGGGCCATTTGGCCAGAGCTGATGATGGTGGCTGGGTGGTAGGGGTGTCAGTGGTATCCTGGGTGGGGCTGTTGGAGGGTGACAGTCCAAGACTGTGTAATGGGCCAGGGAGGTCCTCTATTGCCAGACATCCCTCTGCACTCTCCTGAGTGGGGCCTCCTTCTTCAGGTGGAGCGCTGGCACTCCTTGACATCTCTGTCCGTGTGGCATGGGTGATGGTGCCTGTGTGCGGGGGAATAGACAAGTGGGTGTCAGGTACTTTATCGGCAATTGCTACACTGCTCTGCACTATTTGATGGTTATATTCCCCTGCTGTGGCATGCAAGATCCCTTTGTGTACATTTAGTTGCATTTTATGTGGGGGGTAGAGGTGCATTGTGGGTGCTGAAGTACCACTGGGAATCAATGCAGGGGTAGGGGACTGTGCACAGGGTGCTGGATGGAGGTCTGTTTGTGGGATTGTGGGCATGTAGGGACCTTGGATGTGGGTGTTGTGGACTGGGTAGGGGATGGGGTCCTGGTGGTAGTGAGAGGGGTGGGGTGATACATGCATTATAGGTGTGGTGACTGTTAAGGCATTGTAGTTGACTTACCTGAGTCCGGTCCTCCAGTGAGTCCAGTGAGGCCCTCCGGGTGCAGGATAGCCAGGACCCTCTCCTCCCAGTCGGTGTATTCGGGGGGAGTAGGTGGGGGACCACCACCAGTCTTCTGTACGGCGATGTTGTGTCTGGATGCCGTAAACCGAATCTTCCCACACGGGTCATTCCATCTCTTTCGGATGTCGTCCCTTGTGCACGGATGGTTTCCCACTGTGTTGACCTTGTTGATTATCCGCTGCCATAGCTCCATCTTCCTGGCCACTGGTGTCTCCTGCACCTGTGCCCCGAATAGGTGTGGCTCGACCCTGAGTAGTTCGTCCACCATGGTCCTTGGCTCCCTGTCTGTGAAGCATGGGTGCTTAGGTTGTTCCATGGTGTGTGTTGTGGGTGTTGTGTTGTGGGTGCATTGGTAAGGGTGCTGGTGTGTGGTTGTGTGTGTGGCTTGTGATGGTGTTTGGGGTATGCATGTGTTTTGGTGGTGTATTTGTGTGTGTGACTTGTGTGATGTTGGGTTCAGTGAATGCATGTTGTGTTGTCAATATCTGTCATGCTATTGGCGATGCAAAGGATTTTGGGGTAAATATGTGAGTGTTTTATAGTGTTGTGGATGTGTGTCTGGTATGTGGGTTTCAAACTTGCCAATGTGTGCATTTGTTGTTGGTGGGTCCCATTGCTGGCCCTGGCGGTCTGTACCGACAATGGTCGTTTGGCATTCAGTATCCTCCACGCTGATTTGTGCATCATTATTTGGTGGGCAGAGGATTTGTCTGCATGGCGGTGGCGGGGTGGGGTGTACTGCCTTTCTGTCGTCGTAGGCCCTGGCGGTGGGTGGAGGTTACAGGATTTTTGGAGGTTTAACTTTTTGGCATCATTATTCGGCGGTGTGAGGTATACCCCCACTGGCAGTCTTCTGTTCACCATCGCCACAGCGGTTGGCAGTGATTACCACCAAGTTCATAATGAGGACCTTATACTGCTTTGAATCTGTGTCATCTCATTCCTTGTCAGTAAGAATTCATCCCATATTATTTCACACCTCTTTTGGCATGGGAATTTATGACATGAAGTGAGTGCTGACAGGAGAGCATAGCTTTCAGAGATAGATGTTTATCATAGTTCTTTGAGAAAATTCTTCTGTTGAATATTGTACGTTGTCTACTGGCTGCCATTTGTATCAATCTATTGGACGTCCAGTGTCTAATCTGCAAATAAAGTAGTTGTTCGCTTTCATGGAGAGTATGATCTTTCTTTGGTTGATCAAATGACATTGTAACCTCTAGGTCAAACATATTCTCTATGTGCTTGCAGCTTGCTGCCTACCATAGTTTAAAATGGTTAGCAATGAGGGCTGCAGCAAACTCTGTATTGGAAATTATTGCTATGAGCAGGAATGGGAACACTATTAAGCCTATTTTCTCAATGGCAGTATCTCACACTGCTTATGTGGATCCTATAACTGAGGTACAATAAGGGTCCAGGACCTGTCAACACTGTGTAGCCAGAGGATCTTCCAGGTACGAGGTCTAGTGATTAATTGATCTGTAAAACACCAGTGCTTGTCACACAGATCTCTGCTCTGTTCAATCATATATTCATTGTGGGCCACCTGTTAGTATTGCAAGGTGCAAAGATCCCTACAAAATTGGTGTGTAGGATAGTTTGAGGGAAATGTGAGGTTTGCTTCCCCCTTCCACAGACATATTAGTTTATTTTTTGTTTTCAGGACAGGATAGTTGCAACAAAAGAGGGTGTAACATAAACAGAATGTTGAGGAGAGTTGTCATCTTCAACGCAACTATTCTGCCCAGGCAATAAAAGCTTGTATTTTGACCAAGCATGTAACTTCTCTCTTATCTGACAGAGAAGGCCCCTGAAAATGTAGTAGTGATTTGATGGCCAAAATGTTGTCTAACTGTGGGTCTTAATAGGAAACCTGCTTGGTTGCCAATATGATTGATAATATCGATCGGAGAGTGTATTGTTGGTGGGATGTGTTTTAGGGGATGAGCAAGGTTTGGGGGCATCCATGGCAGACACCCCTGGCACCCAGATCTGGCCCCAATGTAGACTATAGGGGTCATTACGAGTTTGACGGTACCAGCACCGCCATGTCGGCAGCGGCGGTTGTATCACCAACGGGCTGGTGGAGAAGACTGCCAAATTATGACTATTGCGGTTTTCCTAACAGAAGACAGCCAAACTACCACAAGTACTGCCAGTGTGGTCAGGCCGCCATGAATGGTGGTTGACAGCTTCACGCTGGTGGTGACTATTTTCCAGCCGGACTTATTACTAGGGTGCACACTGCCAAGGTTTCCGCCGCGGTCACATCACCACGAAAACCCTGACGGGAACCAACTCCATAAAAGGAGATGCTCACTTTCTGGAACACATACCTGTCCAGAGCCACCATGGAACCCGAACTGGAAGTCCTCCCACTTCTCCTGCTCGCACAACTACTCCTGAACCAGTGTCGGCGACGAAGACAACAACCGTGAGTACACACACACCTACCTGACACTGTAGGGAAAATCCAAAGTACACACGCACACACAACATATGCATCCGGGATGGCCAGCGACAGTAAAATACACACGTAACCACACACCCATCTGCACGCACATACACACATGCACCACATACTACACACACCACAGCCAACAGACACATGCTATACATACTTCAACCCACAGAAACACAGCACTGGCACAGTCTAACACAACAATGGACAACAGCACACATTCATACAAGGCACCACAAATGCAACTGCACAAACGCTTCGGCAAGCAATTTTATTACACACGTCCACATGACACTACATGCAAGCAGCAACACATACCAACACCTGGCAACCAATATACACAGTCACACAGCCATACGACGAAACTATCGTCATACCATGCTAACACAGCACACAATGCATCTGACAAATCCATCATCACACACATGCACACACAACCACACAATGGCACACAACAAAACCATTACACATGTCAACACAAACAATACACAATTCATCTACATACATGCATGTACCAAACACAAATATATCCTACACCCAATACACCCAACACACAGCCATCACAGTGGGACAAATGGCAGGGCCACACACACATGCAGGCCAGACACAACAGCTACACACGTCACACACTCAAACCAAAGCCGCAATTTACATAACAGCCATGTGCAAAGAAAGGCAGGACAAGTATGTTACCATCAAACCAACAACTGGTTGACCCAGATATAATAAACAGAAATATAAAAATATGAATACAAGTAAATAACTAGGTACACATATAAGGCACACGGCCAGTCCAAAGTCCAATATGCCAAAGGCACAAATGGCACCTCTGTGCTCATGCCCTACCTGCCCTCCCGGGGCAGAAAGTTCACAGAAAGTCCACTGGATGTCAGGAGTGCCAGCCAGACAAGTCGCATCGCCATAGTCCCCCCTAGGTATGTAATTACTGAAAGTATTTGGGTTTAGTAGGGTTCCTTGGGTGGCAGTTGAGCCCAGGCTCAAAAACTGCTGATACATATGTGTCTAACTGGGTTTGTTTCCAAAGCAAACACTTGAAATCTTCATGTTACGTTTTGGGAGCTTTTTTGTCACAGGCACAGTCACATAAGTGGGATACCATTTTTATCAGGGAAAGTATGGAAACACAGAATAGTGCAGCATTTGTTGTCAAACATTGTAATTCTCTACATTTTTGGCTTCCAAATATAGGCCAGTGTTTTAAGAATGAACACATTTTGCAAAATGTTCTCTGGATCACATAATATTATAGGTATCCCAAAATTCAGATTTGTACAAATAACAAACCTTTCTGTAGTGTCATGAGACTGGGTGCGCTAGGACACTTGTGGGTCTGGGCGGACTTGGAGAACAACTTGTTGGGATTTGTTCAGGTGTGGCTAATAACGGCTTTGAGATAATCAGCGCTTTCGTGTGTGATTGTGTATGGATGAATCAAGACATCTTATCAAGAGCTCCAAGTATGGCGTAGCCTTTTCCTGCTTCTGGGCTGAAGAGGGCGCTAAAACTGGTGATGAGTGCAGGGATATGTGCCCCAAGAAAATGAAACTGCTCTCCTTGAGGGCACACAACAACTAAGCAGATTGTTTGTGTGCCACATGCCTTTGACTCAATCAGAAGTTAGTCAAAGTTGGTGCATGTTGAATCGAAGTGCCACTTCAGCCTTCATACTGCCCACAAAGAGTAAAGCGCCTTGCACACGAGAACGCTCAAGAGAATGATCAGATCCTGTAGTACGCCATAACACAAAGTCATTGTCGATGCACACAAAACACTAAAGGCTGTGACAACCAGGCATAGGTTAAAAAAATAAGCACAACAGTGATCAAGTGAGAGAACCAGAGCCATTACTTACCATCAAGTAAGAGGGAGACAATTTATGAACTCTGCTCAGACAAGATGACCCAAGTGCAAGCAAGCGGCCTGTACTTGCAGAAGTTGCAGTTGCCGCCAGTGAGTAGCAGCCTCTACCCGAACAGCATATACACTCAGCGACAGTAGAACAGGGTGGGAAGTAAGATGCAGCTATGTTTCTGAATCCACCCCTGAGAACCTTTCCAGCGATGGAGTAAAGGAAGTTTTGAAGAAAATCTTGCAGACGGAGGCTATATTCTACTGGCAGATCAAGGAAGCTTTGAATGCCAAGTTAAATCTAATGCCAAATGTTGACTATGAAAGGTACATTTTTATTAGAAATGGGGTATTTGGTTGGCAGTCAGGTTACCCCTGTCCAAGCAAGGACCCTCACTCTAGTCAGGGTAAGTCACACACAATCCAAATTATCCTGTGCCCACCCTCTGGTAGCTTGGCACTGAGCAGTCAGGCTTAACTTAGAAGGCAATGTGTAAAGTATTTGTGCAAAAAATCATACAATAACACAATAGAGCACCACAAAAATACACCACACAGTGTTTAGAAAAATAGATAATATTTATCTGAATATTTGCAGGTCAAAACGATCAAAGATGCAATAAGTAAATGTAGAGATATCACTGAAAAGTGATATAAAGGGGGTCATTCCGACCTCGGCGGTCAAGGACCGCCGGGGCCGGGGTCGGCGGGAGCACCGCCAACAGGCTGGCGGTGCCCCGCAGGGCATTCTGACCGCGGCGGTTTGGCCGCGGTCAGAAGAGGAAAACCGGCGGTCTCCCGCCGGTTTTCCGCTGCCCGACGGAATCCTCCATGGCGGCGCAGCTTGCTGCGCCGCCATGGGGATTCCGACACCCCGTACCGCCATCCTGTTCCTGGCGGTTTGCCCGCCAGGAACAGGATGGCGGTATGGGGTGTCGTGGGGCCCCTGGGGGCCCCTGCAGTGCCCATGCCAATGGCATGGGCACTGCAGGGGCCCCCGTAAGAGGGCCCCACAAAGGATTTCAGTGTCTGCTGTGCAGACACTGAAATTCGCGACGGGTGCAACTGCACCCGTCGCACCTTCCCACTCCGCCGGCTCCATTCGGAGCCGGCTTCCTCGTGGGAAGGGGTTTCCCGCTGGGCTGGCGGGCGGCCTTCTGGCGGTCGCCCGCCAGCCCAGCGGGAAAACCAGAATGGCCTCCGCGGTCTTTCGACCGCGGAGCGGCCATTTGGCGGTTCCCGCCAGGCGGGCGGCTACCGCCGCCCGCCAGCCTCAGAATGAGGCCCAAAGTGTCTTTAGTCTTTTTAAAGCAAACAATGTCTCTTTCAAGCACAAAGTACCTGGTTTGCATGAAAAATCTGCGCAAAGGGCCGCAGAGGAGGAGAAGCGTGGAAACAAAGGGGTGTACTTTGATTTCTTGGGCCGCACACGGGGATGCGTTGTTTAGTTTCCATGCATGGATGACTGTGCATCAATTTCTGGTGTTCAGTCGTGGATCCTCTTCAGGTTGCGGGGTTTTCAGAAGCCCCTGGGTCTGTGTGTGGAATCCTGGGCTTGCGGAGCAGAGTCAGAAGCGCTGCATCGTTCCAGTGAGCGTTGCATGGAAGTTTCTTCTGCACGGCAGGCGCTTCGTCAATTTCCCCTCTGGAAGTCAGTCTGTGTCATTCCAGGTCAGTTGTGCGTTGATCTGGTTAGCCGTGCGTCGAAGTTCCGGTCACAACGCAGGTGCCGCGTCGATCTTCTCCTTGCGAAGTTACGCTGCGTTGCTCTGGTTCGGCATACAGTGAATTTCTCACCACCGGGCAGGCTGTGCGTCGGTTTTAGCAATCTGTGCATCAAATTTTTGCCGCACAAGGAGTCCAATTGCAAGAGAGAAGTCTTTTTGATCCTGAGACTTCAGGGAACAGGAGTCAAGCTCTGTCCAAGCCATTGGAGAGCACTTCTTCACTACAGCCAGAGAGCAGCAAGGCAGCAAGCCAACAGCAAGGCAGCAGTCCTTAACAGAAAGCAGTCAGGTGAGTCCTTTGGGCAGCCAGGCAGTTCTTCTTGGCAAGATGCAGGTTCTGGTTCCAGTTATCTTCTCCAGGAAGTGTCTGTGAGGTAGAGTGTCTACCCCAAGAAGTGTCTAAAGTCTGTGGTTTTGGGTCCTCTTCTTATTCTCATTTTGACCTTTGAAGTAGGCTTACTTCAAAGGAAAAGTCTCACTTGTTTGTGAAATCCTGCCTTGCCCAGGCAAGGCCTCAGACACACACCAGGGGGTCAGAGTCTGCATTTTATGAGGGCAGGCACAGCCCTTTCGGGTGTGAGTTACCACTCCTCCCCTCCTTCCTAGCACAGATGGCTCATCAGAAGATGCAGGCTACACCCCAGCCCCCTTTGTGTCACTGTCTGGAGAGAGGTGCAAACAGCCCAACTGTCAAACTAACCCAGATAGGGAATCCACAAACAGGCAGAGTCACAAAAATGGTTCAAGCAAAAAAATGCCCACTTTCTAAAAGTGACGTTTTCAAACACACAATCTTAAAATCAACTTTACTAAAAGATGTATTTTTAAATTGTGATTTCAGAGGTCCCAAACTCCGCATGTCCATCTGCTCCCAAAGGGAAGCTACGCTTTAATCATGTTTAAAGGTAGCCCCCAGGTTAACCCATGAGAGAGATAGGCCTTGCAACAGTGAAAAACACATTTGGCAGTATTTCACAGTCAGGGCATATAAAACACATTAGTATATGTCCTTCCTTAACCATACACTGCACTCTGCCCATGAGACTACCTAGGGCCTACCTTAGGGGTGTCTTATATGTAGGAAAAGGGGAGGGTTAGGCCTGGCAAGCGGGTACCCTTGCCAAGTCGAATTTACAGTTTAAAACTGCACGCACAGACACTGCAGTGGCAGGTCTGAGACATGATTACAGTGCTACTTATGTGGGTGGCACAATCAGTGCTTCAGGCCCACTAGTAGCATTTGATTTACAGGCCCTGGGCACCTCTAGTACACTTTACTAAGGGACTTACTAGTAAATCAAATATTTCAATCATGGATAAACCAATTAACGGTACAATTTACACAGAGAGCATATGCACTTTAGCACTGGTTAGCAGTAGTAAAGTGCTCAGAGTTCAAAAGCCAACAAAAACAGGTCAGGAAAAATAGGAGGAAGGGGGCAAAATGTTTGGGGATGATCCTGCAAAAAGGGCCAGGTCCAACAATTTTCAATCAGGCAAGACAGCAAAATGGTGAAACGATGGAGTCGTTTGTTGAAAGACTTGATGTGCTCATCAGACATTGTACATTCATTGAATTCAGCAATGAATGGCAACATCAGTCATGGAAAGTAGAAACCTGACAAAGTCGATCATTGTTGAGCTCATCCTACAATGACTCATCAACCTCATCATTGAGCACCATCGAAGAGGACGGATGAGTGGTGACAATGTCAACCACAGGACACCAGGCACATGTTGGGTTGGCTGCGCATGAGGCCAAAGAAGTGGCAAAGATAAGTCATCTAGTCGAACAACCCAGTTCATTTGGGCACTGCCCGAAGATCACAATAATGTTTAAAGGTTGCCCCATCTCTTTCATCATAGACAGTGGTGCGTTAGTTAACTTCATGCCAGTTGAGAAGGTTAACAACCTGTCTCCTGTGCCATTATTTAACCCACCAAATACAAAAGTATATATGTGGGCTGCGTCTAAGCTGCTGCAAAGTCAAGGGTTATTCATGGCGACAATGAAATGTAAATCAGTGTTCGTACCTTTTATGTACTTTCAGGAACTTTGACCAGCGCATACCTGCTCAACTTTGCCACTGCTGCTGACACAGGACTGATATCTCTCAATTACAACTTACACACTCAATCTGAAATTGTAAGTCAGTTTCCATTGTTATTCCATGGCCATGACTGACTTAAAACAATGAAAGGAAAACAGCACATTAATGAGGGCATTCGCCCTGTTGCTAAGCGGCACCACAAAAGTGCCTTTCATTTACAGAAAGCTATTGAGAAAGAACTAAAAACATTGCTGAAGCATGACATCATTGAGCGTTCCACTAATCCTACACCGTGGTTTTTGCCCATAGTGGTGGTGCCCTAAAAGGACAGTAGCGGAGCAGTGTGCATCTCTGTTGATATGCACCAGGCCAACAGAACAATCTACAGAGAAAGACATCCTGGTCCACACATCGTGGACATGATCATGCACTTAAATGGTGCCAAAGTATTCTCTCGTCTTGACCTGAACAGAGGATACCACCAACTCAAGCTAAAAGAAAACTGTAGGTATATTACTACTTTTTCAGCTCATATTGGTTTGTTCAAATATAAAAGATTGAGTTTTGGAGTGTCATCAGCTGCAAAAATATTTCAGGATGCGATATGTCACATAATTCAACCAGTTACTCATGCTTTTAACTACAGTGATGACATAATGGCATTTGGAGCAACACAGAAGGAGCATGACAAAGCTCTTACACAGTGTACAAACTACTTGCCAATGCAAGTCTCACTCTGAATATACCCAAGTGTGAGTTTGGTAAAAACAAGCTTAAGTTATTTGGGCACATATTTTCCAATGGTGGAATGACTCCTGACTAAGATAAAGTGCCAGCACTGTCAGCTAAGTGTTTCCCACAGGATGTCACCATGCTGCACTCTTGCTTGGGCATGCCCAATTATTGCTCAAGGTACATTCATGATTTTGCTACAGTGAATGCCCCATTAAGAGAACTGGCAAAACAAGATTTTCCTTTTCAGTGGTCTGTAGAATGTGATCAGAATTTCAAAAAGATAATACATGCGATTGAGAATGCAAGTGAGATGGCTTCTTTTGACCCCAAGTTACAGACTGAACTTATTGTGCACTCTAGACTGGTGGGGCTGGGGATGATCCTTGCCCAACATAATTGTTATCAAAATGCTCAGAGACACATCATGGCCTATGCCAGCTGAAAGTTGTCTGACACAGAAGAAGCCTACTCTCAGGCATAAAAAGAGGGTTTGGCTGTTGCCTTTGCCCATGAGCATTTTCATGTGTTTCTGTATGGGAAGTGCTTCGCCATAGTCAAGACCACCAAACACTACTGATCATTTTTGGAAACCCTAAAGCCAAGATTTCCCATCAAAGTGAGAGGTGGGGATTGCGACTGCATGTTATGACTGTGATTGTGCACAGGCCAGGCAAAGATCACAACCCTGCTGATTACTTTTCATGAGTAACTCTACAAAAACACAGCTCCATGTCTAAAACAACTGAAGAGTATATTAATTTCCTTGTAAGATCCAGTTCGCCGGTTGCCTTTTCCATTTAACAAGTCATTGCTGCTATAAATGCTGACACAAATGCTCATTCTTAAAGATATAATTTTACCTCAGTCGTGAAAAATGTGTTCGACCTCTGGAAAAAGAACTGTCTGTAACCAAGGAAGGTGTTTTACTGAGAGGTTCAAGAATCACGATGAGCCTCCGACAGCAAGTCATTGAGCTGGCTCATGAAGGACTTTGTTGCATTGTAGCCACCAAAAGAGAATTGAGAGACCATGTGAATGAATTGAAAGGGAACTGAGGGAGTGCCATATGTGCAACTGTCTTTCCCCTACAGTGATCCAGTATCCTGTGACTATGTCTGATCTTCCTATTCAGGCTTGGGAAAGAGTTGCTTTTAACTTCTTTTGGGCCTTGGGAAACAGACATCATCTCATAATAGTCATAGATGAGTATTCACACTTTCCACTAGTGGAGAAAATGTTGTCGACCACTCATGACAGTGGCATCAAGAAACTGGATGATGTCTTTATAGCATGGGGTATCCCTGACATTGTTAAATCAGACAATGGCCCAACGTTCAACAGTCGCAAGTTCAATGAATTTCTTGTGAAGCTGATTGTCAAGCATCGGAAGAGCATGCCTATGTGGCCTCAGGCCAATGGTGTTGTTGAACTATACATGGGCACCCTCAAGAAAGTGAGCAACAATGGAGGGCTTTGAACTGAGACATGCCTTGTGCTAAGCTCTCCATGCTTATCTCTCACCTCCTCACTGCACCACTGGTGAAAGTCCTGTCACCCTACTGTTTGGGAGAGCTATTTGAACCAAGTTACCTCAGTGGGCAGTGGATCGAACTTTGGATGCTGATAGGGTGTGACCCCTGGACACCTTTTCACAAATGTAAGGTGAAGACGTACCCTGATCAGTCGAGCCGCACTTAGGAAACAATCTTAGATGATGATGATGGGTCTTAGTTAAACAAAGCAAAAGTAGAAAAAGGGCACTCATTTTGATGTCGATCCTTTGACGGTCATGTCTTCCAAAGTACACATGATGTTGGCCCAGCATCCTAGGAAAAATCATCACAAAGGACTTGTCACATTTCAGGCACCTTCCTAGACGTTTGTCAGCTCCTGCAATCTTCGATGAGGTGACAGTCCAGATCAAGTCACAGACTCTGCGCTGTTTGTGCCAGATTACAGTGCAGTTTCATCTCCTCACACCAAAAGATCTAGTCGACTAGTGCAAGCACCTCAATGACTCATCCAAGAACTCTGATGTAATTTTGGTGTGTGTACTTTTCCTTTAATGAGGGGGAGATGTAGTATCGTGGGTCTATGTGAGCTAGGACCTTTGCGGTTCTGAACGGACAAAGAGAGGAGATTGCCCAACCTGCTATGTGGTGTTAAGGTGTGGTCAATAATGGCTATGATGTAATCAGTGCATTAGTGTGTGATTGTGTGCAGATTAATAAATATGCCTAATCAAGAGCTATGTGTGTGGCATGGTCTTTCAATGCTCCCAGACTGGAGAGGACTCTCACATTTCCTAAATTCAGTGTCATGGGTACATTTAAAAAATAATTAATTGATACACATTTTTCATTTGTTGGATTTTACTATATGAATGGCAGCATAATTGGTATACAGTGAAACATCTTTATAAGTTTCAGCTCAGTTATTCAGACTTTTGTAGTACTTGCTTGTGGACAAACAATAAAACCTATTTATTTCTTGGACCCCAGATGTCTGATAGACATAACAGTCTATTCTGGTACCCAAGAATGTAGCTAATATTATTTGTCATGAGGACTTGGGAATACGGTACATTAAGGATTTGATTGATATTGCCCCACTCCTGTTATGGATAAAAGTATGGTTGAATCCAGCGGCTAGCCTAGTGCAAGACTGTCTAATGGATTGCATTCAACTAGCCAATCATAACAGGATTCCATGGCTTACTTTTGTACATAATTCTTTTCGGAATTTGGACTTGGAGATTATGTATCTCAAACCAGAGCTTATGCCTGCGAATGCTAAGGAAATGGTCAAAACTCGATATATAGAGTGTATTGCGAACTATAGATATCAAGTAGCAGAGAAATTGAAAACATTTGATTTATACATGCAGATTTCAACTTCAATTTTGATAGAACCATACTTTATCTGGTTCCCAATTCCTTCTCTGTACTCTCTACTTGTTCTTTTTAGACTAAATATGATCCATTTTAGAGTGGCTTTTCCAAAGAAATGTACGTGGCAAAAAATGTTACTGCTTTGTCCTTGTGACAATTTTTCTAAATAAAGCACTTGCCACTTTGTTTTATTTTGTTCACTCTATTCAGCTCCTAGGAAAGCTTTTATACTGCCAATCCTGCATAAATTACATACTACCTTCCATAAGGAGGCTTTGATTGGTATCCAAAGACTTTCATCTAAACAAATGTGCAGCTCAGTCTTGAGTTTTATCAAATCAGCCATTGTTATTAGGAATCGATATGAACTGGTCGATGTACCCATTTAATAACATAATTTTGATTATTTATGATTTTACTCTGTCGATTGGGATTTAATGTTTGTAAACTTTTATATTCCCATTTAGAAGGGTTGCCGGATATTCATGATATGTTTTGATAATCAGCCTTGCAATTTTAGTTGGATGAAGATATTTGTATTTTGTTTTAACTTATAAGGATTGTACTTTAATAGTTATTTATACTCTATGTAATGTGTATGTGCTTTTATGGCAAAACGCCGAATAAAGATCTTTTGACTGACTGACTGACTGATTGACATAACAGTATATTAGTTTTGTAGTTCAGCCATTGAGGCAAAGAATTATAAATGAAAACATTGTCAATGACTTCTATTTTATTCCAACTTATTTCCCTTATGTTTTTTCAAATCTACTATTCGTTTGGGAAAACCATGAATAATCTTTACAAATTACCCCAATCGGATTTGGAATGTTTTCTAGTTTTCAGTCTCTTCTCGGTTATACCATGACCAAATTTTGTAATTTAATTCTTACCAAACGTTTATGTCTCTTCCATCAAACACATCTTCTTAGAATACATAGGCCCTCATTACAACCCTGGCGGTCCGAGACCGCCAGGGCTGTTTTGAATAAAGCACCGCCAACAGGCTGGCGGTGCTTCAGAGGGGATTAGGACCAAAGCGGTTTCCCACATTTGCCCCGCCGGTGATAATCCGATTACGAGTCCCCCTACCGCCAGCCTTTTCCTGGCGGTTGTACGGGTAGTCTCGGAGCCCCCTGAGAGGCCCCGTGCAGCTGCAGACAGTGAAAAGTGCGACGGGTGCAACGGCACCCGTTGCACGGCCGCAACACCGCCGGCTCCATATGGAGCCGGCTCTCATGTTGCGGCCCACATCCCCGCTGGCCCGGCGGGCGGAAATTCTGTTTCCGCCCGCCGGACCAGCGGGGATGTCATAATGGGCACCGCGGGAGTGCGGCCGCATTGGCGGCCGCACAGCGGTTACAATGTTGTAATGACCCCAATAGTGCTTTCCTAACTCAGTTAATATGCTCCACTTTGTAACGTCCAAAAACTAAATTGTTATGAAAAAACTGCTTCTTTACATCCCCTCTGAATACATCATACATTTAGATGGTCATTATGAACATGGCGGTTGGCCTGCCATGCCGGCGTTGACGGGTGAAACCACCAGCCGGCATGGCCGGCCAATCCGCCACATAATGAACACGGTGAGGGCCACCATCTGCAGCCCTCACTCACTGCCAGGCTTCCTCCATCAGGCAGTCTGGTGGCGGGTGGAAACATCATCCTACAGGGCAGCCGTGCTACCCCTCGGATAATGTTTCTAAATCCTACAGCCTTTCCCTGGCGGGTTTCCCCAACAGGGAAAGACTGGTAGAGGGGGTGCCTCTGCACTGCCCATGCACTTTGCATGGGCAGTGCAGGGGCCCCGGTGCAGTGCCCCATCGCGCAGGTCACTGCCCGATTTTTGGGCAGGGATCTGCGCGATGGGTGCAGCCGCACCCGCCGCACAGAGGCATTGGCAGCGGCTCCATGTGGAGCCACCGCCAATGTCCCGGCCAGGCCTTCCTGTGGGCCAGTGGGCGGAAACAATGTTTCCACCCGCCGGCCCACAGGAAGGTTCATTATTTTGGCCGGCGGGGATCCGGGGACGCTGGCGGTCAGTGTTTTGACTGCCAGCATGAACACCTTAATGTTTGAGAAACTGAAAACAGCTGAACTTAACTGAAGGTGCAGTCCAACAAACTATTTATTTTGAAAGGTGTGACACATGCCCTCACATCCATGAACATCCCCTATAGACATTCCTGGTAACAGACCAAAACTGATTCTAATATAGAGGAAACGTTTGCATCAGCTAAGGTACTCAAACTTTCAGCAATGTTTTGGCAGTGGAAACTATTTAATACCACACACTTATTAGAACTTCCTTAAATTGATATAGAGTTTAAATCCACTGTTAGGCTCATGTGCAACCACCACAGGAGTAAACCACTGTGTTACTAAGGCAATGTTCACCTCTTCCTTAATACTGAGGTGAACATCCCTAACTTTACTCACTGCAGGGATACACCCTTCCTTCAGTTGTATTCGATGCACTCATCCTTTCGGACTCTTTCCTCTCTTACTAAACATTTCAGGAACTTCTGAACAAAGAGGCTGAAGTCATCCTCCACGCTGGTCATTTGTACTGGAGGACTGGGATGAAATTAAAAACGTTCTTCAAAGGTTTCTAGTGTGGTCAACTCAATACACTATCCCCTTTTACAGGAACACAAACTTTGCCTTTAATGCATCTACCACTTACTTTAATTTTTTTGTCACAAAATCATTGAGCTACATGGGTTTCACACCGTGTTCACATCAAGTTTCTTGAGGGGCATTTCAGGAAAATATTCAACAAAAATCGAAGTCAAACATCAAGAGTTCATCAACATTTTGACATTCACATTATTCACCTTAACAATATGGGTCTGATGGCCAGCAATTGTATCGCCAGAGACTTTTAAAGCTGTTTCATCATATCCCTTCTTCACCTCAAACACTCTTTTGCTGTTCTTCCCACACCAGCTGCTTTTGGTGATTTGTTTTCACTTACAGTTACTCTTGCACAAGACCTCCATAACAGGACAGTCCTGATCATTTCCACATGTCCTATAATTTCACACCTATAACAATGATTTGTAAAACTAAAACACTTCTTCACTTTTTCCACTTATCCAAGTGCTGGACTACCTTTTTCTTTGGAATTGTTCTTCACACGCAATGCTCCATTCCTTTTGCCAGAGCTACTGCCACACTATATGTGGATATATCATTCAGTTACAGCCCCTCACTTTTCTTTGCTGCAGTACAGCATAAACTGGTTCCTGATTTTTTTATACTGGTACTACAAATGCATGTGACTGCTGATTTCTTTAAACATAACACAAGCTTTGCCACACTCTCCCCTCCCTTCTGCCCCCTCACTCAAAACTGATAGCCCTCCATTATTGTGCTAATTCTGAGCAAATAGTTTGTCTAATTTGTCAATGCAGTGTGTTATGTTGTGAGTTCCGCTTATGTCATTACTAAGGAGATTATGTTCTAGAATGGAATCTTATGAAGTAATGCATGTCAGTTGCTTGGCGGAGAATCTCCCGGCAGTAGGAAAGTATGCAGCAAAAAAAGAAAATACACTGGAGAATTAACCTACCCACCTCCAAGACCTCATTATTTCACTGGCGACAAGTGACCTGTTGAACCCTGCCGCCGGGTGAAGGAACCTCTGGGTTAGGTGAGACCTGCTGATTTTATCAAGCTGATATCAGATGCTGGTTTAGCTAACATCTGTGCAAGCTATGTACGCTGTACATGGAAGTCCAAGCTATCTATATCTCACAGCCAGCTTGGTTTGTCCGATAACTGTTTAAGTTAATTTTAAACAATTTATCTGAAATGTGCATACGAGAGCATGACAGAGGGCAAAGAAAAGCCTCTTTGAGAAACGCGCTCATTCTCGTGAGGTCAGCGCGAGGAAGAGTCTTCAAAGAAATGCGTGCAGGATGCTGATGTAACTGTGTGGAAGCGTCGCAGTAGCACAGTGTGCGTCCAAGAGGTTACCTGGCAATGGATCTTCTCCTTGTTTGAGCGTTCAGCTTGTACTATCGGAAAAAGGCAGACAGCAATAGAAAAAGTGAAATATTCCCTTTAGATGTAAACCTTTATAAACTTTTCCATCAATTGACATCTGTAATACCTACAATCGCAGCTGTGCTTGCCCTTCCTCTTTTATAGGCTGCATACAAATTGAATAAAAGTAAATAACAATAAATAAAGGAAATGGAACAAGAATGAAGAAATAATAACAAAAGTGGAGTGAATTACATTAACACATGTATTCACTGCATAGTGAAAATTGTATCTAATAATCCAGCAAAAGTTTATGTTATCTAAAATAGTGAACATAATGGAGGGCTTATCAGCTCCAGTTACGGTTTTGCATAACCCAGGTGAACCAATGGTACCACAGAAATACTGGAAAGAACGGTTTGAAGCTTATATACAAGTAATTGGAGGTGATATTTTTTTCCAACAGTGAGAAAATTAGCACTTCTCAAACACTGTTTGGGAACTGAAGGAAGACAGATTTTGAAGCATCTACCACCTATTCCAGATAAGGAGGAAATGGATGAATAGGTGGATAAATATGAAATTGCCATAAAGCAGTTGACTGAGAACTTTGGCGAAAAGAAAAACATTGAAGTTGAAAGACTCAACTTCTTAAAAATGAGCCAATTGCCTGGAGAATCTCTGGAGAGCTATGTAGCCAGTTTGAGATCTCTTGCAGCAACAAGTGACTACAAAACATTTTGGGTGAGATGTTGAGAGCTCAACCAGTGTAAAGTACAAGAAAAAATACAAAATACTGAAGGACTGGCATTAACAAAAGCAGTAAAGATAGCAAAATGAGTGGAAAATACTGTTGAAGGTCTGAATGAATGGGCTGCAAATAAAACATTGAGTCAGTGCAAAAAGGGTTCAGAAAGCTAAAAGGAAAGATGAGACTAACAAGAATTCCTCTAAAGGAGAAATCAAGAAAACTTGGATTTGCTTCAAGTGTGGGCTAAAAGGGCATGTTTCTAATAGTGAAATGTGTCCTGCGATTAAACAAATTTGTTGCAAGGGTAAAACACAAGGCATTTTGCTCGAAAATGTAAAAGCAAGATGAGAAAAGGAAAACAATATGTTAAAACTCTTGTGAGTACTGTGGAACAGGATACAGATGAAGATGAGTAATCCCAAAAGTAATATAACACGTTGTACAATTGGAAATGTATGTGGTAATAATTCATTTTGTGTGATCAAGCTAGACAGAGAAATTGTGAAAGAAATGATGGATTTAGGGGCAAGATACACACTGATAGGGGAAGAACACTTGTCCAGGTTTCATTACCATGTGGTCAATCAATCTGAAGTCAAATTAGTTGCTTATGGGAACAAAATCGTAGACCTACTAGGTTACATTGATGCACCTTTGGAGTTTCAAGGAGTAGAAGTTCCTGCAAAGGTGTATTTTGCAAAAGATTATGCATGCATGTTGGGGAGGCCTAAGCAGAAAGATTTGGGTATCTAGATCCAAATCATCCTGAGCAAGTCTTAGGAACCCAGTTAGAAATAACTTTGGCAGGAAGGGAATCCCAAGTTTCGTTTTGTAAAGAATTTCCAAGAGTTTTTAGGGATGAATTGGGTTTGTTGAAGAGTTTCATGCAGAAGATTGCTCTCAAGGAAAGTGTAGCACCCACAATTCGCAAGCCCAGGGTAGTTTATTTGGTCATGAGGGATCCATAACGTCGAATAATGGAAGAGTTGTGCAGTAAGGGAATAATTGAAGAAATTGAAGCATTCAAGTGGTTAGCTCCAGTGGTTCTAGCAAAAGAAAAGGAATGGAGATTTGCATTTATGTGTAGACTTGAGAGATCTAAATGCTTCAATTTAGGTTGACATGCATCTCTTGCCTAACATCAATGGAATGTTGTCCACCATTAATGAGTCTATGATATTTACCACGCTAGATTTGTCATCCGCTTGTCATCCGATCGTATTACACACAGTCAGGCCATTTGACTTCTCTTATAACATATGAGTACAGGTATAAGGGGATGCCTTTTGGATTGGTGTCTGCAGCAGTAGTTTTCCAACGTGCCATGCATCATTTGTTAAAGGGGTTGTCTCATGTCACCTATTTTCAAGATGATATTCTAATTTTGGGGAAAGATGTCAGTGAGCTTGATGAAGCATTGAGCGCAGTATTACATGTGTTGCAAAAGAATGGGCTGACCATACAGAAAGAAAAGTGTAAGATCAGAGTGAGTGGAGTGTCTGAGTCATTAGATTCCTAAAAATAGTATTTCTTCAAAAATTAAAATGAGGGGTGTGGTCTGGCCACAGGACAAGATGGCCACTTGAGAACGGAGCTCCACGCACCAGCAGGTCCAACAGTGGAAAGCAGCATTTTGTGTACAACAGGGGTGTGCACTTGAACCCAGAGCCAACCTACACTCCAGGGCCGGGGGACGATGGCCTACGGGGAGCCACGCCACTCCTAAGTAGCCCCCTCTCGATGCTTCCAGAGAGGAGAAGCCTAGGGGATTGGGTACTGCCGTGGCGTCTTCGATGGACCACAGACATCCGTTCCTAACCTGACCAGTGAGCCCAAATGGATTCCGGGCTGACAGACCTGCACCAGGAGGGCTGCCACTGTATTGGTGCCCCCTTTCAAAGGCACCAAAGCTCCTCTCCTGCCTGAACCTCCAGGCGCTCATCAGTGGGATGAGGAGACCAGAAAGGGGACTGGACTAGACCTACTCCTGCAGGTAGAGGGGAGCACTGACAGGCATTGATCACAGCTTCCTGCCTGCTCACTCATCGTCTGTTTCAGCCGAGTAAGGAAACTGCGGCCTGAGAAAAGACCCAGTGGCACTGAGGACAGTCATATCCTCCCCTGCCACCCATGAAGCACACTGGACACCTGCAGTGGCCCTCTTTTCTCTTGCCCTATTCCTGGCTACCTTTCCTTTCAACTGGTTGAGCTGGATCTCCAGACGCAGCGTGGATTTAATGACCCAAACCGGGGGGGCTACTCGGGTACCGTTTTTTATATCTGAGGTCTGTCACCTCTGCCGCAGTATATTGCAGCCACATGTAGCTTTTGGAGTCTAGCAGGACAGTGCAGCCATGGTAGGACTTTGCATGGCCCGGGCCCTCCACCTCATGGGGGATCAGCAACGGAGGTGGCCACCCCGGGGCCTCCCTTTGTTTTCACCTGGGCAGTGCCTCTCCTGAGACTCTGGAGACCACACCTTTGACCTGAAAATCCCTCATGTTCTTCTGAGGCCCCTAGGAGCAGAGCTGGATACCATCTATGGGAATGCAAAGGACATGTACCCACCAGTGGGGAGCACTGGGTCCTGACCTTATCTACTATCCTTGCTATTTGCCTGTTCCTTGCTCCTGACCATACAAGAGATCCCCCTGAACTACCTCTGCCATGGGTGGCTGTGGTGAGCCCTTCCCTGGTTGCAACCCCTGGAGATCAGCTGGGAGATGCCCTCAAGAAAACATCATACAAACTTGCCAGTGAACCTACGTGACAACTCTTCTTGGAAGCAATTCAACGATCCGGCTCCACGGCAGGAGGAACGCCATCAACAGGTCACTCTTCCACCCACTCTGAACCCACACAGGACTCTGCTACAGAGCGTATCCTTCAGAAAATCACCGCTGAGAACCGAAGGATAGAGGGGCTGGACTCCAACATCTCTGCCCTAACAGCTGAGACCAAATCTATCCATTACGACATTGCGGTATTCCAGAACAGAGTCACAGACCTGGAACACCGAGTCGCAACACTGGAGGACCGCCTCACTGTGATGTTGGATGGTGGCCAGGAACTTCTATTCCTGCGCAGCAAAGTAATCAATCTGGAGGACAGGAGTTGCAGGAACAACACCTGTTTTTTCGGATTCCCTGGGAACTTAGAGGAGATGACTGTCGCAGTATTTCTCTGCAATGCCCTTCCCGCAATCACAGGACTCACATTTGACCCCCCCACTGGAGTTCCAGCGAGTGCACTGCATGGGCCCAAATCGCTCCGAGGGGGTGACACAAACTCACCCAATCATTGCCTGCTTCCTACGGCATGAGTAGGTACACCAGCTCCTTGCCGTTGCTCGTTACCATAGCCCCTATCCCTACGCAAGTCAGGAGATATGCATCACAGTGGACTTTTCCATACAGACCAGTGAATGTCACAAAGCGTTCTTGTCCCTACATCCCCAGCTTTGCCAATTGGACATAAAATACGGCCTGTTTGACCCCCCACAGAAGTGGATCTCTAGAAATGGCAAATCAAGAGACTTTTTTGACCTTGGGGAACTGCGTCTATTTTTGGATAGTCTTCTGACTGAGAATATGGAAACGGGAAAACCGGCCGCCCCATCACCCAGTGCTGACACTCCTGCCATCTCAGATCAGTCCTGCTCCCAGGACAGCCACTGGCACAATACAAATGGTCCTCATCATAGAGGCAGAGAACCCGGGAGACCTTCGCGACCTCAGGATGACAGGGATCAGGCTCTGTTGGCAATAGCTTGCCTCACCCAATCCCAGAATCGAGACAAATCCTGCTCACCACTGAAGCCTGCTCCGTCCTCAGTCTGAGATTGAGATCCTTGCAAACCCGGCTTCCCTGGCCTCCTCTTTAACCCAGGGCACCGGCCTGTGCTATGGACCTTAGTCCCAGTGACAGACAAGTACTATGCTACATGTTTCTGCAGGCCATAGGTCTCCTTTCATATGTAATGGCTAGATTGGCAAGCCACTTGACGACTGTAATGCCCTTTCTTGATTACATTATTATTCAGCTAGAACCTTCATTTCTCTTTGCGATTCCCGACAGATAGCTTTCAGTGGGAAATCTAGGAACACAAACTATACCATGGGCTAGCTACACTTGATACAATATTTCTGCACCCTGCAACACATGGGACTAACCGCAGACCACTCTTGTGTTTATTGCATGCTTCTATAATATTTTCTGATGTGATTACTGTTACATTGATTTCAAATGTTCACAGCATTGGGCTGACATCTGGCAATTTGGGTCATCATATTTTGTAGCGGCCATTGTTAATAATATTCTAGCTCAGCTAGTGACTCCATCGACTCCTGCGGCTATCTTCCCCATTGGCTCTAGTTAGCTGCTTGAGGGAAACCTAAGAACACGAGTCACACCAAGGAAAAGCAAAAACTGATGTGATGCACTCTGATGCGATGTTGGTGTACGCTGTTGCGAGCAGGACTGGCCGCTGGCTACCCTTGTGTTTATCGCATGTTTATATGATGTTTTCTGATGTTGTTACTAGTATGTTGCTTTCAAATGTTCACAACACTGGGCTGACACGCTGCTATCCTATGGCCCGTTCCTTCTTCTACTACTGCCAATTCTGCTGCTCCTCCCCACCCATTACAATCGCCTGTCCTCCCCTTCTCTCATGTTCTTTCTTGTCTCTTCATGTTCTATCATGCTTTTTCCTGCTCCTTCATGCCCTTTTGTCACTGCCATGCCCCTCTGCGAGGTAACTTTCCTTTCCCTCCTTCCTTTGTTCCCCAGCCATTTCAACATTTCATCAAGGGTCCCCAGGTCCGATTGCCCAGACCCTACTCTGCCCTCCAACCACCTCACAATCGGCCAGGAGTTTCATACCTGGCCTGCTTAGCCTAATCCCTTCCACATCCCTCTCCCCTTCCACATCTCTCTCCCAGTGAAATTCACAATCTGCAACGAGCTTACCCTGCTCCCTTAGCACCCTCCTCTGTGACACCAATACCACCTTACACATACCCTCTGAGCGCCCTTTCTGCTAAGACAGGCCCGACAGGAGCACTGACTCCCCACGATTGGACCTGCAGTATACAGATCTGAGTCCTGGTGGCTTGATTTTCACTAGTGTCAAATTCTTACCTCTTTTCTTTCCCTCCCACTTGCCCCCATTCCTCTCCCTACTTTCGCCTTGTCTTGCACCAACCCCAACCCTTTTGTCCTCCTTCTTTTACTTGTTATCTACTCTTCATCGCTGTGTCCTTACTGTTGGCGACCATATCACCACCATCCTGGCCAAGGTCTAAAGAAGTCCCCCTCCACCACTCTTCTCTTATCGCACGTGTCTGCTTCCTTCCTCCTCCTTCCTCCATTACTTCTCCTCCTCCCATCTGGCGTCTTCCCCCCTTCGGATCTTATAGCCTCCCATCCTCCTATCCCCTCCTTCCCGTGCCCCAAAGTGACCGCCGCCCCCACCTGTCATGCTCCCCACCTGCTCCAAGTTCTAACATGAAATGTTCATGGCCTAACCCACTATGTGAAACGTAAGAAAGTTCTCTCATACCTCCAGTCCAAACGTGTTGATGTGACTCTTTTGGGGGACACCCACCTAGATAACCTCAAATCCAGTAAGCTGCATCAAGACTGGGTGGGGAAGGCCCTCCACAATAGCAGTCCAAATTCCTTGTCATCAAGGAGCGAGATATCCAAGTGCGGAGTGGTGCTCCTGTTCCGTAAGACTTTGCCTTTTACCATAGTCAGGACATGATCAGATCCTAAGGGTCAGTATGCTTTTGCAAAACTGAAAATAGGTGTCAGTTCTTTATGCCTGGGGTCGGTTTATGCTCCTATGGGCTCTAATCGCTCGTTCTTACTCTGCCTTAGCTGTCTTCTCATAGAGTTTGGTGCTTCCTGCTACATCATAGGATGTGACTGGAATCTTGCCTGGGAAGCTGCACTTGGCAGGACGGGTCCCATCGTTATTTGCAATGATTCAGATAGGGTCTCTTGAGGGACCTTACCTTGGACCAGGTGTGATTGATCATTGGAGGCTTACCCTCCCAGCAGACAGGGAATATATCTTTCTCTCTCCCCTCCATGGTACCCAGTCATGTCTAGACTATTTCCTGGTCTCACAGAATATAGTATCCTCGGCACTGGACTCGAGGATACTGGAAACAGCGCTGTCTGATCACTCCAAAAGTCCTGTTGATATTGAACCTGGGTCCCACCTCTCTGGCCCATAAAACCTGGTGCCCAGTTGTACATCGCTACTGTACTACTTAGGGTAAGTTACAGCTCCGATTGTACATCTCCTGCTTTCATGATAATAGGGGTTTTGTTTCCTCACAGAGAGTATAATGGGCGGCTGCGAAAGCCACAATACAGGGGCGAATGATGCAGGAGGCAACTCTGGCAAATAATCAAACAGTAACCCGTCAAAGTGAACTCAAGGATCAGATCTCATCCCTTACCCGTCTTTACACATCTCGCCCCTCACTGCCTGTGTGCTGGCATCTAAAAGAAGCACAAGTAGTTCTCAATGAGTTCTATACATTTAAGGTGGAACACGCACTCCAATGGCTCAAGACTCGTCACTATGAGCAGGGCAAAAAGGGAAGCAATTCCTGCCATCACCTCTTTATGAGGTGAGATCCTCATGAAAGCGCTGGAAATTGTCAACAAATTTGCTATGTTCTACAGAAACCTATTTACCCCAGAGACGGTGGCAAGTGCCCAACAAATAATGACCTTCCTGGAAGGAGTACAACTACCCTGGCTGTCAGCCGAAGGGCGTGCTCTACTGGAGGGGGATATTAGTAAGGACGAGATAGTGCATGCTATCTCTCATCTGACCTATTGCAAATCCCCCGGGGAGGATGGATTCCTGGCCAAATGTTATAAGTGGGTGGGGAGGAGGCAGTCGACCCCCTTCACAGGGCTTTCCCGGAGGTCTGCCAGGAGGCTCTTTAGGCATTCTCTCAAATAAGGCTGTGATAGAGGTGATTCCTTAGCCTGTGAGCGACCTCCTCCACTGTGGCAATACAGACCTATCTCTCTCCTAAATGGTGATGTAAAAATCCTTGCCAGTGTCTTGGCTACCCATCTCCGTAAAGTCCTACCCTTCCTAATTCACTGTACACAAGTGGGCTTTGTTCCAGGGCACACTTCCAAGAACCATTTTCGCAGCCTGACCCAAGCCATATGTGAAGCCAGGGACCTGCTGGCCAAAGCCCTGTCTCTCGATGCCAAAAAGGCGTTTGATCGCATGAAATGGGACTACTTGTTTGCTACCCTTCAGATATTTGGACTGGGGGAGCAATTTGTCACCAAGGTCCGCCTACTATTTGTAAGGCCAACGGCTCAAGTCAACTGTGGTGGCTATCTATCTGACCCCATCTTGATATGCTGGAGGACAAGACAAGGCTGCTTGCTTTTAACGTTCTATTCCTACTGGCCCTAGAACCTCTCCCAGCTACAATGTGTCACTCACCCCTCCTTTCCAGGATCTCCCTTCCGCGAGGAGAGTCTAGAATCTTACTGTATGCAGATGACATTCTGTTAACAATGACAGACCTGCATAGCTCCCTCCTGGCTCCTCTAGAGATCATAGATGGCTTTGCGCTCCTATCGGGCTACCGGGCGAACTGGGATAAAAGAGAGGCACTGCCCCTTTCCATCTCCACAACAAGCACGGTGGTCCGCGGATATCCTTTTCTGTGGATGCCGTAGCGTCTGAAATATTTAGGGGCCCTCGTTAATAGAGGAATCAACAGAATAATGGTGGATAATTTAGATCTTCTCCTTGTCTGTAGGTGGCTTGCCTTTGCCAAATGGTCACAACTGAATCTTACCCTCTTGGGTAGAGTGCAAGCAGTGAGGATGGTAACACTTACACGCTATACCTATGTGCTAGATATGCTCCCACTGCTAGTGTATTTATCAACTTTTCATCTTATAGATAAGGAGATTCGTACCTTCGCGTGGGGCTCCTCTCGCCCTTGTTTGGCTTCCACTAAGCTCATGGCCCCCCTCACCAATGGTGGTTTAGGGCTCCCATCATTGGAACATTATGCTTTAGCCCTACAGTTATCCCAGTTGATGTTTTTGCTTCCTGGGATGTTAAACCCTCCGCAGTGGGTTACCACTGAATGACATCTAATGTCCAATCAGAATGACCATGATCTCAGCCTACTGTATGAGGACAGTCCACCCTGGCCTCGACATATCAACCCCATGATCCAAGCCATACAAAAAGCCTATGGATCCACTCTTGTCTTTAGAATCGAGCCCCACAGTGGGGTAATGCTAGTCAACGCATTAATGGGATGGTACTCAACTGGCCTTGGTCAACTCCTATCTGAGGACGGGTTTAAGACCTTTGAGTGCTTGCAAGTGGAATATGGTCTCTATCCTCAACAAAAATGGAGATACCTTCAGCTGCTGCATTGCCTGCATCGATGCCTTGGGGCTGAACCCAGGAATCTTGCTTCCTTACCAGTGGTGTCCTATTGTATGACCTGGGGCCGCTCTAAGGGAGTGATATTGGGTCTTTTACTAGACATCTTTTTTCGAAACCCTTCCTTGACAGCCTTCGCACTAAGTGGCTCACCCGACTACAGATAGAAATAGGGGAAGAGGACTGGGCAGACCTCCTAGAGGCACTGGACAGAGGCATCCGGGAAGCGCAGTTGAAATTCTGCCTGTTTAAAACAGTACACGACTGGCACTGTACGCCAGTAAAGCTTCATACGGCAGGACTGTTGCTGCACATGAAATGCTGGCTCCATTTACCTACACAGATGCTCGGCTTTATTCCAAGAATTGCCTTTGAAAGGACCAACCCCTGCCAACCCACAGTCATTCCTCTTTCTGCATCCTGAAGCCTCCCACCTATCGCCCCTGCAGGTCATAATCTTATCCACACCTCTGGTCACTGTCTCTGAACCCAACCTGACATCATTACTACCAAAGAACTTCCAGTATCTATAGTTTTTTATTTATCCCTGGGACTCTGTCTCCAAAAAGAATTACCATTTGAGTTCTCATGTCTCAACTTAAGTTGATATTTTATTATGAGGTGGATTTTGAGTTTTGAAATCTCAGTATTGAGTTCAGTTTTTGTTGTTGTTGTTTTTCGAGTGTTGATTTCTGATTATTGATCACTGTCTCTTCTCCTATATCCCCTATCACCCCTTTCCCAACCCCCTTCCCTCTACTCACGCCTTCCTCTGCACAAACCATGATTGTTCTTGTCATTTTGTCTCACTTGATATGGTCCTGTACTTGCACTTAGATGTACTGTTGACTCAATAAAGAATTGCTAAAAAAAAAATGAAATTGATCCGAGCCATTGAAAAAGTTCCTTGCCACAGGAATAAAGACCAATTGACGTCTTTCCTTGGTTTAGCAGAGTGCTATTCAAAATGTATTCCAAAATTTGCACACAAAACTACATGTATGAGGAATTTTATGTCAAATGGAAGAATCTTTGCAGGGGTGACTCCTCCGCTATGGCGGAGGAGCGTCACCCCCCAGCCAGCATCAGCAGCTGCAAAACTTTATAGTAAAAATATAATAAACTCAAGTGGGTGTGGCCACAAGCGTGACGGGGACAGAGGGAGAGTGCAAAGGACTCACCCTTAGTACGCATGTATGTTTGGCCAGCAGTCTCAGGCGAGTCAAACATACATGCACAGTAGGCTCTGCCCAACCCGGTAATGCAGTGCTGGACTGGAGAGAGCATGCAGAGACTCCCACTCTGCCTCAGAGCACCCTGGCCGGGTGCTCCGTCCAGTCCTACAGTTGCTTACATGCTGCCAGCAGCATAAAAGCAGTGGTATGATTACAGGCAGAGCAGGTTGTGAACCTGTGCCTGCAACAATGGAGCGGAGCAGAGCAGATGGAGCGGCCCAGAAAGAAGTTATGTTTTACTATTTTTTATTTTTTGGGTCTCCCCCTCCCTGCCATGCGCTGCGCCACCCAGCCCTTTTCCCTCCTGTGACCCACGTCTGAGTGTTTGTGTAGGAAAGTGATTCTGAGGAAGAATTCCGTGTGTTAAAATTTTTTATGCTACAGCCCCAGCACTCAAGCCTTTTGACACAAATGATGCTACCGTCATAACCACTGGTGCCAGTAGTGTTGGAATGAGTGCAGTGATGTTGCTGAATCGTGATGGAGTTAAAGTTATTATTGCTTACACTTCCAGACCTTTAAAAGCTGCTAAAATAAATTATTTTACCATACAAAAAGAAGTACTAGCTGGTTGTTGGGGAGTGAACTATTTCAGGAAGTATGTGTGGGGAGCAGAGTTCAAAATCAGAATGGATCATAGACCATCAACCATTGAATGCTTTGGGAAGTCAACCAAAATTTGCTATTGTAGTGGTAAATGACAACACTTGTTGGCCAGAAGTTAAATTCACTGATCACATCACCACAGTCACGCTGGTACAATTTTTGAGTGAGCTATGGGAGAGAGAATGGGTGCCAGAAGTCATAGTCACAGATAATGGTGTGTCACTTGTATCTGTAACAATGAAGCGTTTTTTGGAAAAATATGGTATTGAGCATGTGTGTTCCTTGGTGTGTTACCCACAAAGAAATAGTTTGGTGGAATGGTGGAACAAAACACTCAAGGAAGGCATACAATTGGCTCTTGGTAGTGGAATGGATTGGAGGAAGGCTGTACTCAAGTCATTGTGGTCCTATCGTTCGACCCCACATGGTGTAACTGGTAAATCTCCATTTGAGTTGATGAGGGGGCCGTAGGCCCAGGGCCTTGTTGTCCAAAGGTGTGACGAAAAAGACCAAAACCACAGAAGATTTTGGGATTGGACAGAATTATCAGGAGAGGGATTGGGCGGGGGTTTTGAAAGGAAGGAAAGTGAATAAATGTGAATAAAAATGTTCTGAACCTTTAGTGTCAAAACAAGTAAACAAGTAAACAAGTATACCTTGCTGTTGTGGGATGGGAATGTTTGGAACAAACGAAAAGTTGTGAAAGTTCCTGAGTGTCTGAAAAAGGTAGAAAAAATGGAGAATGGAAGGATGCAAATTGATTCTGTTAGCGTAAAACCAAAGGAAAGGGTGTTGCGTTATCCAAGTGGAATTAGAATGCCTAGAAAATTTGAGGATTATGCAATGTATTGAAAATACATTCTATGTAGGCATAAGAAACTAAGGGCCTGATTTAGATGTTGACGGTACCAATCCTGAAGGTGTCTCTTTCAACAGGAAACCAGTCCGCCATTGCATCGGTCGACACAGCGTATTTAGATGTTGGCGGTCCCATAGATGAAAGACTGCATTCAAATCGTTGCGTCCACCAAGAAATACCACCCACAGTGGGAAAGGCAAAAGGGTATGCCAGCCGGACTGCAGCCAGCCTTCCCATCATGCAGATTTATATGTGCCTGAACGCCAAAGGAAAAGTGGTGTTCCAACCTCCACTTCTTAGTTGACGGATTGGGGGACAAACTGGTGAAAATTCACCTTTTCCCCAATCCCCACCTTCCTTCAACTAGTCACGACTGGACAACACCTGCCATCACTGCTGCCACCAACCCACGGAGAAAACACAAACCCCACCCCCGTCGATGGACTCCAAGGTAGGGATGTCGCCTTGCTAAGGTACATTGGATGGGCACTGCACAGGAGGGTGGAACCACTGGGGACATATACATGTCGCAGTAATTTTTTTAAATCACTGTGAAATGCATACGTCGGGAATACAAGTGGGTCAGACGGTAAACAATACATATCTCACACATATCTAACTGTCAATACTGTCAACAATGGTGTCAATGCTGTCACCACAATGATGCTACATTCACACGTGTCAAATGTGTCAATGTGTGCAAATAGCCAGGGGACCTGTATTTGTTATGTTGTACTGCAAGTTGAGGTGGGGGGGCTGGTGTGGGTGACATGGCTATGTCTATATGTGTCAAAATAAGTGTGACCTGCATGACCATATTACATGTTCAAAATCATTCAATCACACTATGATATGCTTTGGTATGCTACAGAGGAACATGTCCTGCCTAGAACACATTACTGAAACATAAAAAAGCCAACCCACATCCGTGGTAGGGCTCCTCTGTGCAAAGCATTTAACAGTGAGTTCGATGCAAGTTAAACACAATTGAGCAAATGGATGAAGGCATTTTGAACTCTGTACTCTCTAACACATGGAGTGTTGTTTGATTTTCACTTTGTAAATAGGGATATTTGATGCAGTGTGTAAATCTACATTTTCATTAAAGAATTTATGTCATTTTGTTACTTTGCTAAATTGTGTGTAACTTGCATAGAACTCACTGTTAAATGCTGTGCACAGAGGTCCCTTACCTCGAACATGGTTTGGCTGGTTTATGTCTGTATGTGTGTCACTTGCATGTGAGACCAATGTTGTTGTGTATGTTGTATTGCATGTGACACATTCAGGTGAATGTTGTGGTTGTGTTGCAGTCGTTGTGGTGATGTGTGTGGTTGTGCTGTTTGTTGTGGTTGTGTCATGTGTGGGTGCCATGTCAATAGTCTGTGTATGTTGTGTTATGGATGGGTGTCAATTTGTGTTTTTAGCACGTAAGGGTTGTGTTGTGTCGGAATGGCAATGGTTTATTGTGTGAATGTGTTGCATTGTGTAGTGTGTAGTGGGGGGTACACCTATGGCTAAGGGACAGTGTGTGTGTGTCACTTACCTCCCTTCCAAGGCTGTTGCCATTGCACTAAGTCCATTGAGTCTTGCCACATCAGTAAACCGCCCCAGTCAATCAGCTTGCAGAACTGTAACATCTAAATACGGCGGGCGGAAGACCGTCAACGTGACGGTCTTTTAGGGCCCACGTCCAGCATGGCTTGGCAGAGCGGCCGCCAACATTGAAATCAGGCCCTTATTTACATAACGTTCTATATACATATGCAGTTTTCTTTTTCATATATATATATATATATATATATATATATATATATATATATATATATATATATAAATATATATATATATATATATATATATATGAGATTTATTATGTACTGTATTATCTACTAATGCAATTCTTTTTTTCATTTTATGCAGTTCTTTCTTTCATTTTATAAATTGAAACATAGCTTTTTAAAAAAATTCTTTTATGTTTGTTGCCTGGTTATTCATTCTTATATTGTGTGTTTTTAGAGAGGGAGATGTATTATGTTGTGAGCTCCGGTTATGTCATTACTAAGGAAATTCCATTCTAGAATGAAGTCTCACGAAGTAATGCAGGTCAGTTGCTTGGTGAAGTTTCTCCCGGGTGGTTAAAAACGACAGAGCTGAAAGATAAAATAAACTGGAGAATTAACCTACTGTAGGAGATTGGCTCTCTGTATAGTACACAACAATGATGTGCACTGTGCAGGGAGTCCAAGCAAGCCCACTCTGGCTTACCGAGGTAAAAACAAATTCACCTAAAACTCAAATTTTTATGGTAGTTTGGTTGCACAGTTAGGCCAATCTTGGGGAAGTGCTAAGCATTTGATGTGCACACAGTATCAATAAATGTCTGTCTTTTGTGTGTAATTACGCACCATAGGAATCAAGGAGAGTAAACTTAAAAAATGCATATAAAATCAGGCAATGAGTTTACCAGTGTCTCCTTTTGTTTTTAGGTCGAGGTTGTCAAGAGGTCCTGTGGACCAGCCGGAGAAGTTAGGGCAGCTCACAGTTTTGGGGGGCGCAGCTCCCAAAATTCTTTAGAGCTGGTGCAGGACCACTGCGGGGGACCACTTGGAAAAGCAATGCACAGGCAAACTACAAGGTGAGTCCGTTGGGTCCCCTTGGAGTGTAGAGGTCACAAGGGATGGGTGACCCTTGGAGCACAGCTGGTTCTCCGATTTGGTCTGGGTAGTGGAAGTTGGAGGGGGAGGCTGGACACAGGGACAATGGCTGCCATCAGTGCTGAGGCCAGAGCCTAAAATGCTCTCTGTTGGGCCGCCACGCCAGAATGAAATGCCCTCCAGGTATGCATTTGTTTGTTGCAAATGCCTCTCAACACCCTAGATGGCATTCAGAATGGCTGACTGCCCAACAGTGAGGAATCTCAGGAGGTCAATAGCCTCCTCACTGAGGACAGTAGGGCTGACTGGGGCAGGGCCTGAGGTGCCTGGGGCGAAGGAGATGCCCACCCTCCTGGGTCAGCGGGCACAGGAAACACGCTGAGGGGCTGCTGGGAGGGCGGTGCTGTGGGTGGGGTGGCGACTGTACCTTTTGTTGGGGTGGGCACAGAGGTGTCTGCTACCGCCAGGGAGCTTCCATCAGAGGAGGAGTCTCTGTCACTGTCTACCCTCCTGTCCCCGTTGTGGAACTCCCCTCGCCCTCCTTCCCACTGGTGGCTTCACCCTCCGTGGGTTCACCCTCATGGGCCATGTGGGATGCAGCTCTCTCCGTCGCCGGTGCCCTTACTCCTCCGCCAGATGATGCTAATGCACACAAGGACAGGGTGACACAACAAGAAGGGGGGATAGACAGAGGACACACATGGTCAATGCCAGCATCACCACTACCGTTGGTGTACACAACACACACTGAGCTGCCCATGAACTAGGCCATGCCCAACCACTCACTAAGGTAGTCACCAGTCCATGGGGTACAATGCCTAACATCAGCACTTGACACCCACAGGACCATGAACAGTAGTAGTTGGCCACTTGTCTCATTGGGGTAGGGGTGCTACAGAGCCTGCAAACAAGGGACCTAACCGGGCATGATTGTTC
Organism: Pleurodeles waltl; assembly: GCF_031143425.1. NCBI lineage: Eukaryota > Metazoa > Chordata > Amphibia > Caudata > Salamandridae > Pleurodeles > Pleurodeles waltl. The sequence continues at coordinate 498,448,232 of NC_090436.1, read as the reverse complement.
TGGCCTAGGGGCACCCACAGCCCACCTCCCCCAGCCATCTAGTTCCTAAAGCGTGCAAAGTCAGCTTTCTGAAACTGCACTCACCCCCTTGTGGCTGCTGTGATGCCCTCAAGCGCCCATCCAACTCCGGATAGGCCACCGCTAGGATGCAGAACATCAGGGGGGTCATGGTGCAACGGGCACCCCTTCCATGTTGGGAGGCCAGCCCCAGCTGGGCCTCTGCCGTCTTCTTGGTCCAGCAGCGCAGGTCTTCCCATCTCTTGCGGCAGTGGGTGTTCCGCCTGTGATAGATCCCCAGGGTCCGCACCTCCTTGGCGATGGCATGCCAAATACCCTTCTTCTGGTGGGCGCGGACCTAGAGAGTAAAGACAGCAGAAAATGTAATTACTCACCCATCCGGACCGTCATACTCATTGCCCACCAGTTCCCACCCATGCCCTAACGCACATACACCGACCACCTCTCATTCAACAGTCAGCCCAGGATGCCTTAGCACCCCCCAACATGTGGCTTACTTCCACACCACTCCAAACAGGCATTGCCCATGCATCATGCTCACAGTGTACTCACCTGTTTGTCTGGAAGACCGTAAAGTAGCGTGTACTGGGGGAGGACCCCATCCACCAGTTTCTCCAACTCCTCCGCAGTGAAGACAGGGGCCCTTCCCCAGACACATGAGCCATTGTCACTTCCAGACACAGGTCACAGCAGCACTTGCAGTGTAGGCCCTCTCCTGTTGAAGGTCAGGTATCAAGTGAGTGAATGGTTAAAAAATGGTGGCGACGTCTGCGGCGGTGCATACCGTCACCACCGGCGTACATCACCATTTGCTCCTGGAACCCATAGGGCCCAATTATAACCAATGTGGAGTTGCGCGGCAGTCTTCGACCACCTACCGCGACGCTGCACAGTGCCAGCGCAGTTACCTCATTTCCCCTTGTCCCTCCTCACAGGTCAGGCTGCCGCCATTTCAGGGGGGCACATGGCATGGCACCTAACTGCGTCACAGCACATGTTTGCACATATACTGACTCTCGACTTCACACACTGCTTCTGTAACATTAATTCAGACACAGTTGTGCTATCTGTGTGGTAAATGACCTTCTGCTCACCGTTCTCCTCCATAGGCTACAACCCCTGAGGCAGATGATGAGATGGCGGCATCCTTCGGTGTACAGACCCCTGGTGGACCTATCGACAATGGAAGACAGACACATTATAATCACATTCAGACGTGATCGTGCCACAATCCAAGAACTGTGTGCACAATTGGAGCCAGACCTGATGTCAGCTATCCGCCAGCCCACAGGTATCCCGCCTTTAGTGCAGGTTCTGTCAGTGCTCCATTTCCTGGCAAGTGGCTTCTTCCAAACTACAGTGGCCATGGCATCAGGGATGCCTCAGCCAATGTTCTCAAACGTGTTGAGCAGGGTGTTGTCTGCCCTTCTGAAACATATGCGCAGCTACATCGTCTTCCCCCAGGTGGAGGATTTGGCCACAGTGAAAGCTGACTTCTATGCCCTGGGACATATTGTAGGAGGCTGGCCTGGCTTGTATTGGGTACCAAAGGTACTTATACCTTGTGCCAGGTCCAGTTATCCCTTATTAGTAGAATAGAGGTGTTTCTAGCAGCTTAGGCTGATAGAAGGTAGCTATGGCAAAGGAGATTAGGCTGAACTAAGAGACAGGCAAAGTTCCTACTGTACCACTTATATCACATGCACAATATCATAAGAAAACACAATACACAGAGTTACTAAAAATAAAGGTACTTTATTTTTATGACAATATGCCACAAGTATCTCAGTGAGTAACCTCAGTAAGAAGGTAAGTAATATACACAAGTTATATGTACACAAACCACAAATAGGTAAGTAAGAGTCAGAAAAGTAATGCAAACAGTGTAGAATTACAATAGGTTGCAATAGGCAAGCATAGGTCTAGGGGCAACACAAACCATATACTCCAAAAGTGGAATGCGAATCATGAATGGACCCCAGACCTATGGGAGCTTGTAGAGGGTCACAGGGACTGTAAGAAAACAGTCAGGGTGTCCAAGATACCCCACCCCAAGACCCTGAAAAGTAGAAGTAAAGTATACACACTACCCCAAGAGAGCACAATAGCCGTGATAGGGGAATTCTGCAAGAACAACAAACACCAGCAGTGCACTGACAACGGATTTCCTGATCTGAGGACCTGCAAGTCAAGGGGACCAAGTCCAATAGTCGCAACAGTGTCCAGGGGGGGCAGGAGCCCAGGAAACCCCGGATGAAGGTGCAAGGAAGCTGCCTCTGGATGGAAGAAGCTTGGATTTCTGCAAGAACTAAGAGGATTAGGAACTTCTCCTTTGGAAGACAGATGTCCCACGTCGCGATGAAGGTTGCAGAAGTGTTCCCATGCAGGAATACTGCAAACAAGCCTTGCTAGCTGCAAGGGTTGTGCTAGAGGTTTTTGGGTGCTGCTGAGGACCAGGAAGGACCAGGATGTCGCCCCTTGGAGGAGGAGACAGAGGGGGCACTCAGCAACTTAGAGAGCTCTCACAAAAGCAGGCAGCACCCGCAGAAGTACCTGAACAGGCACTTGGAAGATTTGGGAAGCAGAGTCCATGCAGAGTTACAAAAGAGGGTCCCACGACGTCGGAGGCCAACTCAGCGGGTTGAGCACTGCAGAACGGAGTGCTGGGGACCCAGGCTAAGCTGTGCATGAAGGATAATCCTGGAAGAGTGCACAGAAGTTGGAGCAGCTGCAAATCACGCAGTACACAGGTTTGTAGTCTAGCGTGGGTAGGCAAGGACTTACCTCCACCAAACTTGGACTGAAGGGCCACTGGACTGTGGGAGTCACTTGGGTAGAGTTCCTGTGTTCCAGGGACCACACTTGTCAGGATGAGAGGGGACCCAGAGGACCAATGATGAAGTCTTTTAATGCCTGCGTTAGCAGGGGGAAGATTCCGTCGACCCACAGGAGATTTCTTCGGAGCTTCTGGTGCAGGGTGAAGGCAGGCGACCCGAGAGCATGCACCACCAGGAAACAGTCGAGAAAGCCAGCAGGATGAGGTGCTACAATGTTGCTGGCAGTCATCTTGCTACTTTGTTGCGGTTTTGCAGGCGTCCTGGAGCAGTCAGCGGTCGATCCTTGGTAGAAGTCGAAGAGGGAGATGCAGAGGAACTCTGGTGAGCTCTTGCATTCATTATCTGAAGAATTCCCCAAAGCAGAGACCCTGAAAAGCCAGAAAAGGAGGTTTGGCTACCAAGAAAGGAGGATTGGCTACCAAGAAAGGTAAGAGCCTATCAGAAGGAGTCTCTGACATCACCTGCTGGCACTGGCCACTCAGAGCAGTCCAGTGTGCCCCCAACACCTCTGTTTCCAAGATGGCAGAGGTCTGGGACACACTGGAGGAGCTCTGGGCACCTCCCCTGGGAGGTACTGGTCAGGGGAGTGGTCACTCCCCTTTCCTTTGTCCAGTTTCGCACCAGAGCAGGGCTGGGGGATCCCTGAACCGGTGTAGACTGGCATATGCAGAGATGGGCACCATCTGTGCCCATCAAAGAATTTCCAGAGGCTGGGTGAGGCTACTCCTCCCCAGCCCTTCACACCTATTTCCAAAGGGAGAGGGTGTAACACCCTCTCTCAGAGGAAATCCTTTGTTCTGCCTTCCTGGGCCAGGGCTGCCTGGACCCCAGGAGGGCAGAAACCCGTCTGAGGGGTTGGCTGCAGCAGCAGCTGCAGTGGAAACCCCGGAAAGGCAGTTTGGCAGTACCCGGGTTCTGTGCTAGAGACCTGGGGGATCATGGAATTGTCCCCCCAATAACAGAATTGTATTGGGGTGACAATTCCATGATCTTAAACATGTTACATGGCCATGTTCGGAGTTACCATTGTGACGCTCCACATAGGTAGTGACCTATGTATAGTGCACACGTGTAATGGTGTCCCCGCACTCACAAAGTCCGGGGAATTTGCCCTGAACGATGTGGGGGCACCTTGACTAGTGCCAGGGTGCCCACACACTAAGTAACTTTGCAACCAACCTTCACTAAGTGAAGGTTAGACATATCAGTGACTTATAAGTTACTTATGTGCAGTGGTAAATAGCTGTGAAATAACGTGGATGTTATTTCACGTGGGCTGCAGTGGCAGGCCTGTGTAAGAATTGTCTGAGCTCCCTATGGGTGGCAAAAGAAATGCTGCAGCCCATAGGGATCTCCTGGAACCCCAATACCCTGGGTACCTCAGTACCATATACAAGGGAATTATATGGGTGTACCAGTGTGTCAATGAGAATTGGTAAATTTAGTCACTAGCCTGCAGTGACACATTTAGAAAGCAGAGAGAGCATAAACACTGAGGTTGTGGTTAGCAGAGCCTCAGTGATACAGTTAGGCACCACACAGGGAACACATACAGGGCACATACTATGAGCACTGGGGCCCTGCCTGGCAGGGTCTCAGTGACACAAGGACTAAAACAACATACATACAGTGAAATATGGGGGTAACATGCCAGGCAAGATGGTACTTTCCTACACAACCCCCCCCCCAAACGAAGGACAATAAGACTAGCCATGACCTGATGAGTCTTCATTGTCTAAGTGGAAATATCTGGAGAGTCCATCTGCATTGGAGTGGGTACTCCCAGGTCTATGTTTCACTGTATAGTCCATTCCCTGTAGAGATATGGAATACCTCAACAATTTAGGGTTTTCACCTTTCATTTGTTTTAGCCAAAGTAGAGGGTTGTGGTCTGTCTGAACAATAAAGTGAGTGCCAAACAGGTATGGCCTCAACTTTTTCAGTGCCCAGACCACAGCATAGGCCTCCCTCTCTATGGCAGACCAACGCTTTTCTCTAGGGGTCAACCTTCTGCTGATAAAAGCAACTGGTTGATCCTGGCCATCAGAATTCAGTTGTGATGAGACTGCTCCTACCCCTAATTCAGATGCATCAGTTTGAACAATTAATTTCTTGGAGTAACATGGGCTTTTTAGGACAGGTGCAGAGCACATGGCCTGTTTGAGCTCCTCAAAAGCTTTCTGACAGCTAGCTGTCCATAACACCTTCTTAGGCATTTACATACTTGTGAGATCATTAAGAGGGGCTGCTATGGAGCCATAATTTTTAATGAATCTCCTGAAATACCCTGTGAGGCATAAACAGGCTCTCACCTGGATCTGTGTTGTAGGGGGAACCCAATCCATGATTGTCTGGATTTTCCCCTGTAGTGGTGCAATCTGTTCTCCACCTACCACGTGGCCTAGATAAACCACTTTTCCCTGCCCTATCTGGCACTTTGAGGCCTTGATAGTGAGGCCTGCCTTTTGCAGGGCCTCCAAAACTTTCCAAAGGTGGACCAGGTGCTCATCCCAGGTTAAGCTAAAGACATCAATATCATCAAGATATGCTGCACTGAAAGCCTCCAACCCTTGCAGGACTGTGTTCACCAACCTCTGAAAAGTGGCAGGTGCATTTTTCAAACCGAAGGGCATCACTGTGAATTGGTAGTGCCCTCCTATAGTTGAAAATGCAGTCTTTGGTTTAGCATCTTCTGCCAATCTGATCTGCCAGTACCCTGCAGTCAGATCAAAAGTGTTAAGATACTTGGCAGAAGCCAGTGTATCAATGAGCTCATCTGCCTTGGGTATAGGGTGAGCATCAGTTTTTGTTACCTGATTGAGACCTCTGTAGTCTACACAAAACCTCATCTCCCTCTTTCCATCTTTGGTGTGAGGTTTTGGTACAAGCACCACTGGGCTAGCCCATGGGCTTTCAGAAGGTTCAATCACTCCCAGATCCAACATTTTCTGCACCTCTTGTTTAATGCAGTCTCTGACATGGTAAGGCTGCCTATACATTTTACTTTTGACAGGCAGGCTGTCTCCAGTATCAAGTGTTTGGTCACACCAGGATGTTGTACCTGGTACAATTGAAAAGAGGTCTGAAAATTGTCCAAGGAGATTGATGCAGTTGTCTTTCTGTTCTGCAGTCAGACAATCTGCTAAAACTACCCCTTCCACTAAGCCATCTGCTTCAGTGGTGGAAAAGAGATCAGGGAGAGGGTCACTCTCTTCTTCCTGTCCCTCATCTGTTGCCATGAGCAGGGTGAGATCAGCCCTGTCATAGTAGGGTTTTAGGGGGTTGACATGAATCACCCTAAGGGGACTCCTGGCAGTGCCCAGGTCTACCAAATAGGTAACCTCACCCTTTTTCTCAACAATTAGATGGGGTCCACTCCATTTGTCTTGGAGTTCTCTTGGGGGTACAGGCTCCAATACCCACACCTTCTGTCCTGGTTGGTACTGGATCAGAACAGCCTTCTGGTCATGCCATTGCCTTTGCAGCTCCTGGCTGGCCTGAAGGTTTTTACTGGCCTTTTTCATGTACTCAGCCATTCTGGATCTTAGACCAAGTACATAATCCACTATGTCGTGTTTAGGAGCTTTTAAAGGTTGTTCCCAACCCTCCTTCACAAGAGTGAGTGGACCTCCTACAGGGTGCCCAAAGAGGAGTTCAAAGGGGCTGAAGCCCACTCCTTTCTGGGGTACTTCCCTGTAAGCAAAAAGGAGGCAAGGTAACAGGACAACCCATCTCCTCCTGAGTTTTTCAGGGAGTCCCATCATCATACCTTTGAGAGTTTTATTAAACCTCTCTACCAGTCCATTAGTCTGTGGATGGTAAGGAGTGGTGAACTTGTAGGTAACACCACACTCCTTCCACATTGCTTTCAAGTATGCAGACATGAAGTTGCTACCCCTGTCTGATACTACCTCTTTAGGAAAACCCACTCTGGAAAAGATTCCCAGGAGGACCTTTGCCACTGCAGGAGCTGTAGTGGTCCTTAGAGGAATGGATTCAGGATATCTTGTGGCATGGTCCACAACCACCAAGATGAATCTATTGCCTAAAGCAGTAGGAGGGTCAAGTGGGCCAACTATGTCAACCCCTACCCTTTCAAAGGGCACCCCAACCACTGGAAGTGGAACTAGAGGGGCCTTTGGAGTGCCACCAGTCTTGCCACGGGCTTGGCAGGTCACACAAGACTTGCAAAAATCTTTGGTGTCCTCTGACATCCTAGGTCAGTGAAACCAGGGGACAAGTCTTTCCCAAGTTTTTATCTGGCCCAAATGCCCAGCCAAAGGAATGTCATGTGCAAGAGTGAGAAGAAACTCTCTGTATGGCAGGGGAATGACCAATCTCCTGGCTGCTCCAGGTTTTGGGTCCCCTGCCTCTGTGTACAAGAGGTTATCTTCCCAGTATACTCTATGACTGTCACTGACATCCCCATTTTGCTGTTTGACAGCTTGCTGTCTGAGACCCTATAATGTGGGACAGGTTTGCTGTGCCACACTCAGCTCTTCCCTGGCAGGCCCCCCTCCACCCAAAAGCTCAGCAGTGTCTGCTGCCAGCTCATCTGGTGAATGTTCTGCACAGGGAGGAAATTCTTCTTCCTCAGAAGGGGAATCATCTGTAGAGGGAGGGATAGTGGGTAGGGATTTACCCTTGCTACCCCTAGCTTTAGGAAGCACTTGGTCCATTATTCCAGGATCCAAGTTACCCTGTCCTTTTTGCCTTTTGGCCTGAGCCCTGGTTAAAGCAAAAATATGCCCAAGAATGCCCAGAATTGCTGCATGAGCCTCCAACTCCACTTCTGCCCAAGCTGATGGCTCTAAATCATTCACTAGTAGACAGTCTACAGGTAAATCTGAGGCAACCACAACTTTGTTTGGACCAGTAACCCCCCCCGTAGTTGAGATTCACAACAGCCATGGGGTGGCTAAGAGTGTTGTTATGAGCGTCTGTCACTTGGTACTGCTGACCAAGTAGGTGTTGTTCAGGGTGGACCAGTTTTTCTATCACCATAGTTACACTGGCTCCTGTGTCCCTATAGGCCTGAACCTCAACACCATTTATTAGGGGAAGTTGCTTGTACTTATCCATATTAAGGGGACAAGCAACCAAGGTGGCCAAATCAATGGCAACTTCAGAGACTAAAACAGCCCCTGTGGTCTCCCTAACAAGACCAACCCCAACTACATTGCCAATAGTGAGCCCAGCTATACTATTGGATTGGCTATTAGTAGGTTTCCCACCACCACTGCTATTACTAGGCACACTAGAATTTGCAGCAGGGGTTGTGGTGGTGGGAGGTTTGGTGTTTTTCTTTGGACAACTGGAATCAGTTGCCCAATGGCCTTTGACTTTACACAAATAACACCAAGGCTTTTTAGGTTGATTATTGGAAGAGGATTTGGACCCACCAGCCCCAGAGGATTTTTGTGGGCCTGATAAAGACTCAGAATGTTTACTTTTGTCCCCACCCTTGTCAGAAGACTTACCATCCTTCTTCTTGCCATCCTTGTCACCCCCTGTATGAACTTTTCTGTTCACCCTTGTTCTGACCCACTTGTCTGCCTTCTTTCCCAATTCTTGGGGAGAGGCCAGATCCGAGTCTTCTAGGTATTGGTGCAACAAGTCAGACATACAGTTATTCAGAATATGCTCTCTCAGAATAAGATTATACAGGCTTTCATAGTCAGATACCTTACTGCCATGTAACCACCCTTCCAAGGCCTTCACTGAACAGTCCACAAAATCTGTCCAGTCTTGCGAGGACTCTGAACTTAATCCTGTATTGTTCAGTGTTTAAGCCAAATCTATCCAAGAGTGCATCCTTCAATACTGTGTAGTTGTTAGCTTCACTTTCTCTAACAGTAAGGAGCCTATCCCTACCCTTTCCAGTGAAAGATAGCCACAAAATAGCAGCCCACTGCCTTTGAGGGACCAACTGTACCATACAGGCCCTCTCAAGTGCAGCAAACCACTTGTTGATGTCACCCCCCTCCTTGTAAGGGGGGGACTATCTTGTGCAGATTCCTGGAATCTTGTTCTCTAACAAGATTGCTATCAGAAATACTGCTGCTGCCACCATGGGCTCCTAACCCCATCCTCTGTCTTTCCTTCTCAATGTCTTGGGATTCCCTATCTAAAGCCAGCTGTTGCTGTTTAAGCTTCAGGCTGGTCTCTTCAACCCTCAACATTTGGAGTTCCCTTTCTAACAAGTTATCCTCAGGGTGGGTGGGTTGGGAATGCTTTGACACAGATGACAAATTGGAAACTTCAGAGGGGACCTGTCCCTAACTGTCTGGACCCTGGTAACCTGGCCTCTAGGAATAAAGGATGCCCTACTGTGATGGGAATCTCTATCACTACCAGCATTACTAGGTGCCCTGCTAGGGTGCAGACTCCTATCAGAACCCTCCCCAGCTTCCTCAGGGGGATCCTCTCAATCAGACTGCGAAGCTTCTAATAACCTCTCATTTGATGGGCCAGACTGGTTCTGGTCATCCATCATAAGCATATTAAACAGAAACTCTTTTGTAGGGTTCTTTCCTATAACTAAACCTCTATCTAAGCAGAGACTCCTTAAGCTCTTTTAGTTCAAAATGTCATAAGTAGCATTGACAATTTTGAGAGTAGAATCTACCACAGACATGATAATAAAAGGTTTAAAGATAGGGAGAAGAGAGAAAAAGTTTTAGAACTTTTTAAAGCACAGAGAAAAAACTTTTTCTAACTTTTAGAAAACTTTTAGAAGTTTTAAGAAACTTTTCAGAACTTTGAAAAAAGTTTTAGGATAGAAAAGCAAACTTTTTTGGTTAAGTGTACATACACTGAACTGTTTGGTATATGATTCTCTTATGAAAAGTACAAAATGACAAAGTGGTAAAGCAGTTACAAGTACTTATCCCACCGCTGCACCACCAATGTAGGAGGCTGGCCTGGCTTGTAGTGGGTACCAAAGGTACTTACACCTTGTGCCAGGTCCAGTTATCCCTTATTAGTAAAATAGAGGTGTTTCTAGCAGCTTAGGCTGATAGAAGGTAGCTATGGCAAAGGAGATTAGGCTGAACTAGGAGACAGGCAAAGCTCCTACTGTACCACTTATATCATATGCACAATATCATCAGAAAACACAATACACAGAGTTACTAAAAATAAAGGTACTTTATTTTTATGACAATATGCCACAAGTATCTCAGTGAGTACCCTCAGTAAGAAGGTAAGTAATATACACAAGTTATATGTACACAAACCACAAATAGGTAAGTAAGAGTCAGAAAAGTAATGCAAACAGTGTAGAATTACAATGGTTTGCAATAGGCAAGCACAGGTATAGGGGCAACACAAACCATATACTCCAAAAGTGGAATGCAAATCACAAATGGACCCCAGACCTATGGGAGCTTGTAGAGGGTCGCTGGGACTGTACGAAAACAGTCAGGGTGTCCAAGATACCCCACCCCAAGACCCTGAAAAGTAGGAGTAAAGTACGCCTACTACCCCAAGGGAGCACAATAGTCATGATAGGGGGATTCTGCAAGAACAACAAACACCAGCAGTGCACTTTCAATGGATTTCCGGACCTGAGGACCTGCAAGGCAAGGGGACCAAGTCTAATAGTCGCGACAGTGTCCAGGGGCGACAGGAGCCCAGGAAACCCCGGATGAAGGTGCAAGGAAGCTGCCTCCGGATGGAAGAAGCTTGGATTTCTGCAAGAACAAGAGGACTAGGAACTTCTCCTTTGGAAGACAGATGTCCCACGTCACGATGAAGGTTGCATAAGTGTTCCCATGCAGAAATACCGCAAACAAGCCTTGCTAGATGCAAGGGTCGTGGTAGAGGCTTTTGGGTGCTGCTGAGGACCAGGAAGGACCAGGATGTCGCCCTTGGAGGAGGAGACAGAGGGGGCGCTCAGCAACTCAGAGAGCCCTCACAGAAGCAGGCAGCACCCGCAGAAGTACCTGAACAGGCACTTGGAAGATTTGTGAACCGGAGTCCACGCAGAGTTACAGAAGAGGGTCCCACGATGTCGGAGGCCAACTCAGCGGGTTGAGCACTGCAGGACGGAGTGCTGGGGACCCAGGCTAGGCTATGCACCAAGGAAATCCTGGAAGAGTGCACAGAAGTCTAGTGTGGGGAGGCAACGACTTACCTCCACCAAACTTGGACTGAAGGGCCACTGGACTGTGGGAGTCACTTGGGTAGAGTTCCTGTGTTCCAGGGACCACGCTCGTCAGGATGAGAGGGGACCCAGAGGACCAGTGATGCAGTCTTTTGGTGCCTGCGTTAGCAGGGGAAGATTCCATCGACCCACGGGAGATTTCTTCTGAGCTTCTGATGGAGGGTGAAGGCAGACGACCCCCAGAGCATGCACCACCAGGAAACAGTCGAGAAAGCCGGCAAGATGAGGCGCTACAATGTTGCTGGTAGTCGTCTTGCTACTTTGTTGCGGTTTTGCAGGCGTCCTGGAGCAGTCAGCGGTCGATCCTTGGTAGAAGTAGAAGAGGGAGATACAGAGGAACTCTGGTGAGCTCTTGCATTCGTTATCTGAAGAATTCCCCAAAGCAGAGACCCTAAATAGCCAGAAAAGGAGGTTTGGCTACCAAGAAAGGAGGATTGGCTACCAAGAAAGGTAAGAGCCTATCAGAAAGAGTCTCTGACGTCACCTGCTGGTACTGGCCACTCAGAGCAGTCCAGTGTGCCCCCAACACCTCTGTTTCCAAGATGGCAGAGGTCTGGGACACACTGGAGGAGCTCTGGACACCTCCCCTGGGAGGTACTGGTCAGGGGAGTGGTCACTCCCCTTTCCTTTGTCCAGTTTCGCGCCAGAGCAAGGCTGGGGGATCCCTGAACTGGTGTGGACTAGCTTATGCAGAGATGGGCACCATCTGTGCCCATCAAAGCATTTCCAGAGGCTGGGGGAGGCTACTCATCCCCAGCCCTTCACACCTATTTCCAAAGGGAGAGGGTGTAACACCCTCTCTCAGAGGAAATCCTTTGTTCTGCCTTCCTGGGCCAGGGCTGCCTGGACCCCAGGAGGGCAGAAACCTGTCTGAGGGGTTGGCAGCAGCTGCAGTGGAAACCCCAGAAAGGCAGTTTGGCAGTACCCGGGTTCTGTGCTAGAGACCCGGGGGATCATGGAATTTTCTCCCCAATACCAGAATGGTATTGGGGTGACAATTCCATGATCTTAGACATGTTACATGGCCATGTTCGGAGTTACCATTGTGACGCTATACATAGGTAGTGACTTATGTATAGTGCACGCATGTAATGGTGTCCCTGCACTCACAAAGTCCGGGGAATTTGCCCTGGACGATGTGGGGGCACCTTGGCTAGTGCCAGGGTGCCCACACACTAAGTAACTGTGCACCCAACCTTCACTAAGTGAAGGTTAGACATATAGGTGACTTATAAGTTACTTATGTGCAGTGGTAAATGGCTGTGAAATAACGTGGACATTATTTCACGCAGGCTGCAGTGGCAGGCCTGTGTAAGAATTGTCTGAGCTCCCTATGGGTGGCAAAAGAAATGCTGCAGCCCATAGGGATCTCCTGGAACCCCAATACCCTGGGCACCTCAGTACCATATACAAAGGAATTATATGGGTGCACCAGTGTGCCAATGAGAATTGGTAAATTTAGTCACTAGCCTGCAGTGACAAATTTAGAAAGTAGAGAGAGCATAAACACTGAGGTTCTGGTTAGCAGAGCCTCAGTGATACAGTTAGGCACCACACAGGGAACACATACAGGGCACATACTATGAGCAATGGGGCCCTGCCTGGCAGGGTCCCAGTGACACAAGGACTAAAACAACATACATACAGTGAAATATGGGGGTAACATGCCAGACAAGATGGTACTTTCCTACACATATCCCCAACATCATTGGTGCCCTTGATGGTACACATGTGGCATTTGTCCCCCCACAGAAATGAACAGGTTTACAGGAATAGAAAAAGCTATCATTTGATGGATGTGCAAATGGTGTGTTTGGCGGACCAGTACACCTCCCATGTGAATGCCAAATATCCTGGCTCTGTGCATGACACCTATATCTTGAGGTATAGCAGCATCCCTTCTGTGATTGGCCAACTCCAGAGGCACCAGGTGTGGCTTATAAGTGAGGCCAAGGTCCCCAGACAGTATGAGTAGGTGTCTGGTTATGGGGTTGTCCCTAAGGGTTAGTGTGTGTCTCACAATTGTCCCTCAATATTTGCAGGTGACTCTGGTTACCCCAACCTGTCATGGCTACTGACCCCAGTGAGGAATCCCAGAACAAGAGCAGAGGAACGTTACAATGAGGCACATGGGCAAACTAGGAGGATTATTGAGAGGACATTCGGCCTCCTGAAGGCCAGATTCCGGTGCCTCCATCTGACTGGTGGCTCCCTGTACTACTCATCAAAGAAGGTGTGCCAGATCATCGTGGCATGCTGTATGATGCACAACCAGGAATTGAGACGCCAGGTGCCTTTTCTGCTGGAGGATGAGCCTGGTGATGGTCTTGTGGCAGCGGTGGAGCCTGTGGACAGTGACGAAGAGGAGGCAGAGGAAGAAGTTGTTGACAATAGAACAAACATTATTCTGCAGAACTTCCACTGACACACAGGTAAGAGACTGTGGGGGTCATTCCAACCTCGGCGGTAAAAGGCGCTTACCGCCGTTCAGAAGACCGCCATAACACCGCCGCGGCCGCGGTAAACCGCCACGGTCATTCTGACCCACAACAGGCAAACCGCTAAAATACAGACATCCACAAAAGTCCGCCACACCAAAGGGCAGCGGGAAACTGGCGATGACCAAACCTCCACCGTCACGCCAACAGAAATACGCCCACACTATCACGACACACGAATCCACACGGCGGTCTTTCAACCGCGGTATTCCATTGGTGGTACACACCGCCGCGCTCAAAATACACACACACTTACAAAACACAACCACATTGGACAATTCAAAAAAGACACACACCTGAGACACATACACACACCACTCCCACACACCCAATTAAATATAAAACACACACCAACATCACCCACAAACCTCCACTCCTAGAGATTCGTGAACACGCACGAGAAAAGACATCCGAGCACCCAGACGCCCAATTCACTGTCACCCAGCAATATTTGCACGCACTTCACACAACACAACAATACTCATCACCACACTTAGCACCACACAATCCACCCCACACATCACCCACACCACCCCATTGCACCGCAAAGACACCCCAGGTTCTCTGATGATGAACTCAGGGTCATGGTGGAGGAAATTGTACGAATAGAGCCACAGCTGTTCGGGGCACAGGTGCAGCACACCACCATTGCCAGGAAGATGGAGCTATGGAGCAGAATAGTCAACAGGGTCAACGCTGTGGGACAGCACCCAAGAAATCAGGACGACATCAGGAAGAGGTGGAACGACCTACGGGGGAAGGTGCGTTCCATGGTATCCAGGCACAACATCGCGGTGCAGAAGACTGGCGGCGGACCCACACCTCCTCCCCCAGAATTTACAACATGGGAGGAGCAAGTCTTGAACATCCTGCATCCTGAGGGCCTCACAGGAGTAGGCGGAGGAATGGACTCTGGTAAGGCAAATCTTAACTACTTCTCCCCCCCACCCCACCTGCATGCCAACTCATACCCCCACCCTCACCCTCACCGCCATCACATCCTACTCCTTGCAACTGTCTCACCATCACAACCCACCCATCCCAACACCTAGCCCTGCATGCGTCCACAAAGCATGGACACCCATCACCTAAGCATGCCCACTGCACATACACATACAAACCCCCCCCCCAACCACCGTCACAACAGCCCCCACAAAGGAATGCCAGCACTAGGGTACACGGGCACCCACCCATTGCACGCTATGACACACACAGAAGCAATAACCATGCTTTTATACCCCTGCAGGACCCGAACGCCACGTCACAGCGCAGGAGGGTCCACAAATGTCCCCTCCACCTCCAGAAGAGGCCCACAGTGAGGACAGCACCTCTGTCTCCCTGGATCCAGATGACCAGCCGGGTCCATTGGGGACCTCGGGACAGTCAGTTCCCCTCACACAGCCACAGGCCACAGTAGACCTTCCCCCCTCTGGGAACACCAGCACAGCACCCACCCAGCGGGCCCATACCTCTGTCCCCAGGACACGTCAATCAGCGGTGTGTCCACCACTACAGGGAACCCAGGCTAACCCACCACCCCAACAACAACAGGGACCTGGGGGCAGTGGTAGTGGGCACACGGTCCAGGGGACAGAGGCCCAGGGAAACAGGGGAACTGGGAGGGCTGCTGTGCGACAGGGGGGGGACAGGCCCAGGGAACCCACTCTCCACGAGGCCCTCTCCTCCATCATGGGAGCATACCACCGCTCCCAGGAGACGACGGCGACGGTCCTGGCTAGGTTTCAGGAGATCCAGCTTCTGCAGGAGGAACAGTATATGGGGTTCAGGGAGGAACTAAGAAACATCAGTTCCGCCATGGGTACCATCGTAGTGGCCCTGAATGAGGTAGTCACAACATTGCAGAACACTGTGGCACCTCAAAGGGCCCCTGACACTAGCATGCACCAAGAACTGCCTACCACCTCCGCCGGCGCTAGTGGACATTTGGCCCCGACACAAGACCAACAGGCCACCAGAACCCCACCCCCTGCAGAAGGAGAACCACCCCGCAAGCGGGCCCTGAGATCCAGGAAGAAGACAGAGTAAGATGTCAAGACCCCCGCCAGCAAAGGATACCGCCCTGATTGTCAACCCACTGTCCCACATTGTCACCCTGTCCAACCTTAAACTGCCCCTGCTCCACTTCCCACAGGCATTTGGACAATGCACCTGTGAAACTGATAGTCTGGACTCTGCCATGGACAATCCTCCACCATCACCCCTCACCGATTTGCAACCACCCATCCAATTTAGAGCACTTGAATAAAAACACTTATTGCACAAAACAATCTGGAGTCTGGCTGTGATTTAGAACAAATGTATTAGACATGACCGTGCCAAAATGTTCATTCACATTGTGATGGTAACAAACCGCTGTCACACAGCTGTAGTCCATGGGGAAACAAAGCAGATGTCACGCAGTGGGGCCCACAGCTCTGAAAACGGAAGGGAAAGACACAACACAGTTACCATACACTGGGGGAAAAAGTCAGAGAGTAGAGAGGTAGGAGTCATTAAGTAAATGTAATATGCCGGTGTCTACTCTTACCTGTGTGTCACTGAAAATACTGCTGTATTACTGTCTTCCTGTTCTCTATGTCATCCTCTTTGGCTTCCTCCTCTTCTCTCTCCACAGGCTCCACAGCTGCTACAACACCACCATCTGGACCATCCTCCTGCAGAAAAGGCACCTGGCGGCGCAAAGCCAGGTTGTGAAGCATACAGCAGGCCACGATGATCTGGCACACCTTCTTTGGTGAGTACATTAGGGATCCACCTGTCATATGGAGGCACCTGAACCTGGCCTTCAGGAGGCCAAAGGTTCGCTCGATCATCCTCCTAGTCCGCCCATGGGCCTCATTGTACCGTTCCTCTGCCCTTGTCCTGGGATTCCTCACTGGGGTCAGTAGCCAGGACAGGTTGGGGTAACCAGAGTCCCCTAATAGCCACACCCGGTGCCTCTGGAGTTGACCCATCACATACGGCATGCTGCTATTCCGCAGGATGTAGGCGTCATGCACTGACCCAGGGAACTTGGCATTAACATGGGAGATGTACTGGTCAGCCAAACACACCATCTGTACATTCATTGAATGATAACTCTTCCGGTTCCTGTACACCTGTTCACTCCTGCTGGGGGGGACCAAAGCAACATGTGTCCCATCAATGGCACCTATGATGTTGGGGATATGTCCAAGGGCATAGAAATCACCCTTCACTGTAGGCAAATCCCCCACCTCAGGGAAAACGATGTAGCTCAGCATGTGTTTCAGCAGGGCAGACAACACTCTGGACAACACCTTGGAAAACATAGGCTGGGACATCCCTGATGATATGGCCACTGTTGTTTGAAATGACCCACTTGCTAAGAAATGGAGTACTGACAGCACCTGCACTAGAGGGGGGATCCCTGTGGGTTGGCGGATGGGTGACATCAGGTCTGGCTCCAGCTGGGCACACAGTTCCTGTATAGTGGCTCGGTCAAGCCTGTATGTCAGTATGACATGTCTTTCCTCCATTGTCAACAGGTCCACCAGCGGTCTGTACACGGGAAGATTCCTCCATCTCCTCGCATGTCCCAGCGGATGGTGCCTATGAAGGACAACAGCGAGCACAGAGTCAAGCAACCCACAGGTACGTAACCACAGCTTGCACATAGCACGATTCCCAATGCATTGAATGGCTTGTATGAATGTTGGTGCATGGCCTAGGTATGTGTGACGCAGTTGGTAATTAGGCCATGTGGGCCCTTGAAATGGCGGCTGCCTGACCTGTGAAGTGCGACAGTGGGATGTGAAGTCAATGCGCTGGCGTGGCACACCGCGGCGGTAGGCGGTCGAAGACCGCGGCGCTAAGCCGCATTGGTTAACATAGAACCCTATGGGTTACAGGAGCCAATGACGATGTGCGCCGGCGGTCGCGGTACGCACCGCCGCGGTACGCACCGCCGCGGGCGTGACCGCCATTTTCTATCTGCTTAATCACTCGATACCTGATCTTCGACAGGAGAGGACCTACACTGCAAGTGCTGCTGTGACCTCAGTCTGGAAGAGAAAATGGCTCATGCGACTAGGGAAAGGGCCCCTGCCTTCACTGCGGAGGAGTTGGAGAAACTTGTGGATGGGGTCCTCCCCCAGTATGCGCTACTCTATGGTCCTCCAGACCAACAGGTAAGTACACTGGGACCATGCTTAGTGGGCAATGCCTGGGTTGAGTCGGGTGGATGAAAGATGGTGGGGAGGGGAGCGATTGAGGCATGCATCAAACGACAGATGAGAGCATGTGCCACATGGCAAGGGTGGGGATGGGGGGCCACTCACATCGAGCATGCAGAAGGTGATGACAATTTTTCTCTCCCTCTACATGTCACATAGGTCAGCACCCACCAGAAAGTCGCGATTTGGCGTGCCATCGCCAAGGACGTCCGGACCCTGGGGGTCCACAACAGACGGGGCACCCACTGCCGGAAGAGGTGGGTGGACATCCGACGCGGGAGCAGGAAGACGGCAGAGGCTCTGCTGGGGATGGCCTCCCAACGTAGGAGGGGTGCCAGTCGTCAATTGACCCCCCTGATGTCCCGGATCCTGGCGGTGGCCTACTCCGATTTGGATGGGCGCGTGAGGACATCACAGCAGACACAAGGGGGTGGGTACAAATACATTCTGCTGACTTTGCGCGCAGTGGAGGTGTCAGGGTGGTGGAGGAGGGCTGTGGGTATCCCTAGGCCAGGGCGATTTCTGTAGGCTAGGCCCCTCCGTAAGGCATGGCCCAGTGCCCCCGCCCCCTACCTCTGTAGGGTGCCAAGTACAGGTATCCATGGCCCTGTGTCATCTATGTGTGCAGTTGTCGTCCATAGGCTTGTAGGCCATGTCCCACGGATTGCGTAGTGGACCCCAAGTGCGCGTCGTAGTGCAGGGGGCTTCTGTGTCTGTCTTATCCGCCAACGGTAGCGGTAATCCATGCACTCAACATGTCTTTATTTCTCCTCCCCCCCTTTTTTGTGGTCTTCCTGTTCATGTGTGCATTAGCATCATCAGGCGGAGGAGAAGTGGCATCGGAGCACGAGGGAGCTGCATCTCACATGGCCATGGCGGGCCATGCAACTGACTCGGATTTCACCAGTGAGACGGAGGGCGAGGGGAGCTCCACAGCTGGGACTCGTGCTGATGTCAGCGACAGCGACTCGTCCTCTGAAGGGAGCTCCCTTGTGGTGGCGGCAACATCCGTGCCCCCCGCAACAACAGGTACAGCCGCCACCCAGCGCACCAGCACCGCCCTCCCAGCAGCCCCTCAGCGTTTGCCCCGTGCCCGCTCACCCAGGAATGTGGGCATCTCCTTCTCCCCAGGCACCTCAGGCCCTGCCCCTGTCAGGCCTGCTGCCCTCAGTGAGGAGGTCATTGACCTCCTAAGGACCATCATTGTTGGGCAGTCTACCCTTTTGAATCCCATCCAGGGTGTACAAAGAGAGGTGCACCAGAGTAATGCATACCTGGAGGGCATTCATTCAGGTCAGGCTGCCCATCAGCGATCGTTCAACGCTCTGGCCTCAGCACTGACGGCAGCAATTGTCCCTGTCTCTAGCCTCCCCCCTCCAACTTCCTCCACCCAGACCCAATCCCCTGTACCTCTGCCTATCCCAGACACACCTACAGACTAGCCTGCACACACCTCAACACCCAAGGGAAGCTCATCCAGACATAAGCACCACACATCACACAAGCATTCACACAAGCAACATCCACATGCAGACATACCAACAGCCACTGCCTCCACTGTGTCCCCCTCCTCCTCGTCTCCCTCCTCCCTCCCTGTGACATCTCCACTCACACTTGCATGCACAACATCTTCAGCCACTACGTCCATCACCAGCACACCCACCAGAACACTCCGCACACGTGCAGTCACCACCCCCACTACCATTTACACGTCCCCTGTGTCCTCTCCAAGTGTGTCTGTCACCCCCTCCTCCAAACTACAAAAAAACGCAGGCAGCCACCCACCCAACAGCCATCTACCTCACGACAGCCTCCAGCCCAAGCACCTGCACCGAAAGACGCCAGACTTCACACTCCTACAACCACATCCTCCTCCTCCACTCCCATACCCACTACACTTACCCGTCCCTCTCTTTCCAAATTGCTTTTCCTTTCCAAACTTGACCTCTTTCCTACAACTCCCCCACCCCGTCCATCTCATATGACTCCAATCAGCACCTCAGCCACCACAAAACCGGGACCAGTGAAGACTGTTGTCCATGGACTGTGGAGTCCCCCACCCTCAAGGGCATCCAGTTCAGCTAGGAGCCCAGGCACAGCCAGCCCACCACCAAAAAAGCATCCTAAGATTGCCAGTGCCCGGCGTGAGCGACCAAAGACCCCAGGGACCAAAATCCCTACATTGGCTCCGTCAGGAAGTGAGGTGCCACCTGGCACACCGCCAAAGGTGGGAAAGGGCCACAAGCGTGCAGGGAAGGGTGGGAAGAGCAAGTCTGGCAGCACACCAGCTGGCCAGGAGGGCCCCACCAGCCCCATCCCAGGTGTGCAGGAGGACACACACAGGCCCAGTACTGCAGCCCAGGAGGGCCCCGCCAGCCACAGCCCAGCTGCCCAGGAGGGCCCCGCCAGCCACAGCCCAGCTGGGCAATGAAGGACCGCCAGCCACAGCCCAGCTGGGCATTGAAGGACCGCCAACTCAAGCACCGCTGAACATGGCAAGGACTGCCAATGCAAGCACCGCTGAACAGGGCAAAGACCGCCAAGGCAAGCACCGCTGAACAGGGCAAGGACCGCCAAGGCAAGCACCGCTGAACAGGGCAAGCACCGCTGAACAGGGCAAGGAACGCTGAACAGGGCAAGGACCGCCAAGGCAAGCACCGCTGAACAGGGCAAGGACCGCCAAGGCAAGCACCGCTGAACAGGGCAGGGACCGCCAAGTCAAGCACCGCTGAACAGGACAAGCACAGCTGAACTGGGCCCTTCATCTCAAGCACCGCTCCGCTGGGCACCGCCGTCTCAAGAACCGCTGCACTGGGCCCTTCATCTCAAGCAGCGCTCCGCTGGGCACCGCCGTCTCAAGAACCGCTGAACTGGGCCCTTCATCTCAAGCACCGCTGAACTGGGCCCTTCATCTCAGGAACCGCTGAACTGGGCCCTTCATCTCAAGCACCGCTCCGCTGGGCACCGCCGTCTCAAACACCGCTGAACTGGGCCCTTCATCTCAAGCACCGCTGAACTGGGCCCTTTATCTCAGGAACCGCTGAACTGGGCCCTTCATCTCAAGCACCGCTCCACTGGGCACCGCCGTCTCAAGCACCGCTGAACTGGGCACTTCATCTCAGGAACCGCTGAACTGGGCCCTTCATCTCAAGCACCGCTCCGCTGGACACCGCCGTCTCAAGAACCGCTGAACTGGGCCCTTCATCTCAAGCACCGCTCCGCTGGGCACCGCCGTCTCAAGCACCGCTGAACTGGGCCCTTCATCTCAGGAACCGCTGAACTGGGCCCTTCATCTCAAGCACCGCTCCGCTGGGCACCGCCGTCTCAAGCACTGCTGAACTAGGCCCTTCATCTCAAGCACCGCTCCGCTGGGCCCTTCATCTCAAGCACCGCTCCGCTGGGCATCGCCGTCTCAAGAACCGCTGAAATGGGCCCTTCATCTCAAGCACCGCTCGGCTGGGCCTTCATCTCAAGCACCGCTCCGCTGGGCACCGCCGTCTCAAGCACCGCTCCGCTGGGTACCGCCGTCTCAAGAACCGCTGCACTGGGCCCTTCATCTCAAGCACCGCTCCGCTGGGCACCGCCGTCTCAAGAACCGCTGCACTGGGCCCTTCATCTCAAGCACCGCTGAACTGGGCCCTTCATCTCAAGCACCGCTCCGCTGGGCACCGTCGTCTCAAGAACCGCTGAACTGGGCCCTTCATCTCAGGAACCGCTGAACTGGGCCCTTCATCTCAAGCACCGCTCCGCTGGGCACCGCCGTCTCAAGCACCGCTGAACTGGGCCCTTCATCTCAAGCACCGCTCCGCTGGGCCCTTCATCTCAAGCACCGCTCCGCTGGGCACCGCCGTCTCAAGCACCGCTGAACTGGGCCCTTCATCTCAAGCACCGCTGCGCTGGGCCCTTCATCTCAAGCACCGCTCCGCTGGGCACCGCCGTCTCAAGCACCGCTGAACTGGGCCCTTCATCTCAAGCACCGCTCCGCTGGGCCCTTCATCTCAAGCACCGCTCCGCTGGGTCCTTCATCTCAAGCACCGCTCCACTGGGCACCGCCGTCTCAAGCACCGCTCCGCTGGGCACCGCCGTCTCAAGAACCGCTGCACTGGGCCCTTCATCTCAAGCACCGCTCCGCTGGGCACCGCCGTCTCAAGAACCGCTGTACTGGGCCCTTCATCTCAAGCACCGCTCCGCTGGGCACCGCCGTCTCAAGAACCGCTGCACTGGGCCCTTCATCTCAAGCACCGCTGAACTGGGCCCTTCATCTCCAGCACCGCTCCGCTGGGCATCGCCGTCTCAAGCACCGCTGAACTGGGCCCTTCATCTCAAGCACCGCTCCGCGGGGCACCGCCGTCTCAAGAACCGTTGAACTGGGCCCTTCATCTCAAGCACCGCTGGCCCATTGGCGGAAGGGGCAGGCCCGCATCTGTGTCGGGCAGGGCTGCACGAAGCACTCTGGGCACTAGTCCCCCTCCAGTACCAGTGGAGACTGTTATCCACTTGAGAGACTGTGGCTTTGCACTCCCCAGGATTGAACAGTGGGCAAACCACCCTCTGTAGATACTTGAGAGACTGTGGCTTTGCACTCCCCAGGATATGGCAGTGGGCAAGCCACCCACTGTAGAGACTTGAGAGACTGTGGCTTTGCACTCCCCAGGATGGCACAGTGGGCAACCCACCCACTGTAGAGACTTGTGAGACTGTGGCTTTGCACTCCCCAGGATGGCACAGTGGCCATGGAGGCCCCTCGTGGATCTGGCGTCGTGGACTCATCTGGCTGAGGTGCCCCCCCTTCCCTTCCCCCTGAGGTGCCTGTAGTTTTCCTATCTGATGCCCCTGCAGTGTTCTCTCCGTTGGAGGCAGGTATCCTGTGTGGGCTTTGCCCATGTGTTTTGGCCCAGTGGCCCACGAACAATGGCTGATAGACATATCGGACTGGACAATTTATGTATATAAAGTTATAGATGTGTGATATATTTTATACTCAGTCTTACAATATAATTCTATATTTATAATCATTTCCTTTTGCCTTTGCATTCTTCCAGGGGATTTGGGGGTGTAACTGTGATGTGTTGCTATGCATTGATGTGTGTGTTGTAGTGGTTGAGGGTGAGGGTGGGTGTGTCGCATATGTGTGTCCCTGTAATTTTTTGCCTTCCCCTCCCCTGTGTCGTAGGTGCAGTACTCACCGTTGTCTTCTGCGCCGGCGTTCGTGCTCCTGGTAGAGGAGCAGGAAGACAATGGCTGGTAGGATGTGTAGTTCGGGTTCCATGCTGTGCAGATTCCTCGTGGGGTGTATGGAGGTGAGGGTTTCCGTTTGAAATGTCTGTTTCCGCCGTGTTTTTATCGGCGGGGCTACCGCCCCGGAAAAGGTGGCGGATTGGTGGGTTGTGATAGGGTGGGCGGTACATTGTCTCCCGCCTGTCTGTTGGCGGTGACCGCCGCACTGTTTGTTTGTCCCGCCGTGGCGGGCGGTGTGTTAAAGTGGCGGTCTCTGTTGGTGGTTTCCGCCAGGGTCGGAATAGCATTTTTTTTACCGCCGCCGCTTTAACACCGACCACCAGGGTTGGAATGACCCCCTGTAACTCCTCTTCACATTTCAGTATACTTTAGGACATTGTACATGGCAGTCTCTTACCCTCTGTCAATGGACATTGACTGTTCCCTTTGGGTTTCCTTTTTTTCAGAGCTGTCTATCCCATTCAGGCTTCTGCTTTGTGTACTGCTGCCCAACAACTGTCATACATTGGTGTGAGTTAATGAACATATACCTTGAAATGCTTTGCTAATGTTGTACTAATACATTTGTGAATCATCAGACCGACTCCAGATTGGTATTTGTTTCAAGGGTGTTTATTTAGGTGCTAATAAGTATAGAGGTATGTGCAAGGGGCTAGGGTGATGGTGGAGGAAGGTCCATGGTAGAGTCCAGTCTCATGGCATCACATGTGCATTGTCCAAAGGGGCATAGGAAGGGGAGCAATGGCAGTTCAAGGTGGAGAGGGTAACAGAGTGGGACAGCAGGGTGACAATCAGGTGGGTCCTATTTCCTGGTGGGTGTCTTGGCAATGTTCTCCTTCTGCAGGGGGTGGGGTGCTGGTGGCCTCCTGTACACTAGCGCCGGCGGAGGTGGAAGGCTGTTCCTCGGTTTGGCTAGTGTCAGGGGCCCTTTGTTGTGCCATTGCCTCCCTCATGGTCTTGCTCATATCAGCCAGCACCCCTACTATGGTGAGCAGGATGATGTAGATTTTTGTGAGGTCCTCCCTGATCCCCATGTACTGTCCCTCCTGCAGCCTCTGGGTCTCTTGAAACTTGGCCAGTACCGTGCCCATTGTCTCCTGGGAATGGTGGTATGCTCCCATGATGTTGGTGAGTGCCTCATGGAGGGTCGGTTCCCTGGGTCTGTCCTCCCCCGCGACACAGCAGTCCTCCCAGCTTCCCTGTTGTACTGTGCCTCTATCCCCTGAACCGTGTGCCCACTGCCACTGACCCCAGGTCTCTGATCGTCCTGTGTTGTGGGGTTGCCTGGGGTCCCTGTAGTGGTGGACACACTGCTGATAGATGTGTCCTGGGGACAGTGGCATGGGCCCGCTGGGTGGGTGCTGTTGTGGTGTTTCCTGAGGGGGGAGGCTCTGTGGTGGGTTGGGACTGTGGCAGGGTAACCGACTGTCCAGAGGTCCCAGATGGGCCAGGTTGGTCATTGTGACGCAGGCGTGCAGAGCTGCTGTCATCACTGTGGGCCTCTTCTGGGGGGGGGGACTGGATGTAGCTGGCACCTCCTGTCCGGTGACGTTGGGTATGGGTCCTGTTGGGATGCAAATGCATTGTTATTGTATCTGTGTGTGCCATCCTGTGCAATGGGTGTGTTCCCTTATAGAATTGTGCTTTCCCTGTTACCTTGGCCTTGTGTGATTGCTGATTGTGTGGGCTGGGTGAGTCTCTCTACTGGGCATGCTGTGGTGATGAGTGTCCATGCAGGGCTGTGATGGGTGTCCATGCATTGTTGTTGCATGCAGGGCTTGGTATTGGGATGTGTGGGTTGTGATGGAGGGGTGGATGTGAGGTGATGGGGTGATGGGAGTGAGGGTACGGGTGGCGGTATGTGATGGCATGCAGGTAGGGAGGGGGATTTAGTAGTAAAGATTTTACTTACCAGAGTACAGTCCTCCTGCTACTCCTGCGAAGCCCTCAGGATGCATTATCGCCAAGACTTGCTCCTCCCACGTTGTTTGTTGTGGGGGAGGAGGTGGGGGTCCACCGCCAGTCCTCTGTACTGCTATCTGGTGTCTTGCTACCACAGAACGCACCTTCCCCCGTAGGTCGTTCCACCTCTTCCTGATGTCTTCCCTGGTTCTTGGATTCTGTCCAACGGCGTTGACCCTGTCGACAACTCTCCACCATAGCTCCATCTTCCTTGCAATGTACGTCTGCTGCACTTGTGATCCGAATAGCTGTGGCTCTACCCGGATGATTTCCTCCACCATGACCCTTAGCTCCTCCTCAGAAAACCTGGGGTGTCTTTGAGGTGCCATTATGTGGTGTGAGTGATATGTGTGAGGTGATGTGTGGGGTGATGTGTTGGAATGTATGATGTGATGTGCGTGGATGGTGTATGAGTGATTCTGTTCTGTGCCTCTGAGTGAGTATGTGCTCTTTGATTGTCTCTCTGTGATTGGTCTCTTTTTTCATTGTAAGGGTTTGTGGGTAATGTGGGTGTGTGTTTTATAGTGGTATGAGTGTGTGGGTGTGGGGTGTGTATGTGTGTCAGGTGTGTATATTTTGAATTGTCCAATGTCGTGTGGTTTTGCAAGTGTGTGTGTATTTTGAGTGCGGCAGAGTGTACCGCCAATGGTTTACCGTGGTTGAAAGACTGTCGCGTTGATTGGTGGGTCGTGATACTGTGGGCATATTCCTGTTGGCGTGACGGTGTGGGTTTTGCTATTGCCATTTTATCACTGACCTTTCATCTGGCAGACTTGTGTGGGAGTCTGTATTGTGGCGGGATTCTCTGTGTGGGTCATAATACCCGTGGTGGATTACCGCCGCGGTATGTTGGTGGCCGTCAGCATGGCGGTAGGTGCCATTTACCACCAGGGTTGTAATGAGGGCCTCTATGCTTGCCTCGTGGGGGAAAGCGTGTTTCAGTTAAAACATTTAAAAATGAGATCACCATTGTAGGGAGGAAATGGAAGAATGACGTTTTGCATCTTAATTTAAAAAGAAAAGCAAATGAACAACCACTCAAAATAGAATACTAGTATCAGATATTGATGACCCTGTCTGCAATGGTGAAAGTAAATCTAAAACTGCACTGTCCCAAAAGAACAATTCGAAGCAAACTAAACACAGAGGTTAGCGCAAGGGTGAACGTACTTAGAGCTAGACTAAAATGTCAGACAGAAGTGCAGTGAGTCCAATAAATTTGTGAACCAAAGCAGTTCCAGTGTTCAGAATGCTTCTCCACTCAAGCAGAAAACCAACATGCCCCTCTTGCAGCATTTGGCTTTTCTGAACCACGAAAATGTCCTTCATCTTGCCCAGAAGACTACTTTATCCAGTAAAGAAAACGTTTCTCAGGTTATCTGGAAGGAACATACACATTCAGCAAGCATCAAGCTGGTCAAGCAAAACAGTTACTTAGGAGCCAAACACAGTGAAAAAAGAGTTCAAAAGTGTAAGCAGACAGTCCTCTTTCAGTGAGAACTGTTGCCTAGGAAATAAGAGTGATGTTGTTGCTTAGTAGGCCAGAACTTTTCGTAAACGAGATAGCGCATTGATGCAACAACCTCCCCATCACATGATGTAGGTGAGGTGGTGAGGAATGTATGAAGATAAGCCCCCTTGCCCCAAGAGGAGTGACAGACATGTACACAAAACACACGGTTTAGAGGTTTGAATACACAAGAAAGAATGGCCCTGATTTAAGAGGGCCTAGCGCTATATATCGCCACATTGGGATTATTTTTTTGATGCTAATGTGGCGATAATATAGCAAAAATGCCGTGCCTTATTTACAAAGTGGCACAATACATGCATTGCACCACTTTATAATCCCTTGCACCATATTATGCCTGCACTAGGCATAATGTATGCAAGGGGGATGTTCCCCCTTTAGGGGGCCCGCAAAAATGGCACAATGAAATCAAAAAGATTTCTTTGCCTCATTTCAAGCGGCATTTTTAATGCTTGCACAGAGCAGGCATTAAAAGGAATCACACCATTGTTTTCAATGGGCCTCAATGTCCTTCTCCTCAACATTTTTGGTGCTAATCCTGCAAACCGCCAAACTAGCATCAACAATTTTGATGCTAGTTCCCTAACTACCGGCATGGTGCGCTGTATGTTAATTATGGCACACCCTTGGTGGCGTTAGGTGAGCGCTAAGGGGCGCAAGAGAAGTGGCACAGCATTGGATGCAACACCGCTTTTATTAAATCTGCCCCAGCACAGGGTAGGGGGCAAAAGCGTCAAAAAGCTACTGATGTACTGTTCATGGTCAGTGCCAAAATTTGGGCACTAACCCTGAACAGTACATAGGGTCCCATTGAGTAGGTGTTAAATGTAGCCACAAAAAAATGACACAGTGGAATCTCTTAGATTCCACTGCACCATTATTGTGGTCCCCTAACAGGGGAACTCCCCTTTTGCATACATTATGCATGGCACATGCATAATGTGGCGCAAAGGATTACAAAGTGCCTCAATGCATGCATTGTGCCACTTTGTAAATATGGCACAGCAATTCTTTGAAGCCTAACGCCACATTAGTGTCAAAATGTCAAAGCAATCATGCTAATGTGGAGCAAGAGCTTCTTAAATCTGGGCCTTCATCCATTATTGTGACCTCTGGCTAACTGTTTCCCCAGCAATTTTTCCATTAACTGAATCACACACACACATCAGCACTCCACATTCTGCGTTCTCCATTTAACCAGCAGTAAAAATGTTAAAACATTTAAAAAGGGAAATTGCTAGTAACTAAGCGAATTGCAAATCTGGCACTATGCATTATATTTTAGCACAAAATGTTTCAACACATTTACAGCAAAAAAGGACGGAAAACACAAAGTGCCATGAACAACAGCTGCTTAGATTTTCTGCGTTCCTATGAACATGGTGTAATTATGTGAAGTGGCATAATTTCAGGAATTTCATGTAATAAGCATAAATAAAAATTATCACTATTATGCAAATTACACCAGCCTAATTTAAATATCACCCAGGGCTTAATGTAACCTACGGAACACTTTGATTATTTATAAATAGACTTGGGTGGATGACAACCCACACAAACGCATGAAAAGAATGATCCTCCGATCCTACATCTACTCTTTGAGGCCGGCATGACCTCAGTGACCTGTGCCAAAATTGTTGAATTAGCCCTAGGAACTCTAGCGGAATATTCATCTGTAAACTCAGCTTATCTCTTGCCTGTTTGTCTTTACCTGGCATTGTTCTGGAGCCAGTTGCTTGCAATTAAATGTTTATGTACGCATGTTATTAAAAAGTTACTAAAAGTTTGAAAGTGGTCTAAGTTTTAGATGTACCCACCCCTAACACAACATTTAAGCAAAAAACAGAGGGTCATATTTAACACACGGCACTCCATGAAGTAGGGTCCCAGAATGGGTCAGAAATGCTGATGCATCAGAGGGAATGATGCCGCAAGGCATCCAGTCAAAAACCGAAGCATTGCTGAAGTTGGTGTAAAAAATGATGCAACTTCAGCAATGTGTCAGTAATCTAGGTGATGCATCAGTTCAGAATGACACAAGAAGCCTAGTGTATGAAAACTAATGTAAAAGACTGTAAAATGGTAGAAGATTGACATCTACACTTTTACACCGGTCCTGGATGTAAGAGGTAATGTATGAAGTATGGCTATGTGTCACATTACAGTGAGCAACATCTACTTATGTGTATGCAGAGACCTAAGTATGTGTGACTTGGTGAGTGACAGTGTAGTGTAAGTGAATATAAATATATGTTGGAATGTGAAGTGGGAATACATGTGTTACCTACCTTATGTTAGTACTTACCTATTGTCCTTTGGAATACGCAGACCTGGATGGGGACCCATTACTCCTTAGTCTGTCCCTTGCAAAAAGTACATAACGTTACATTGCCTTACTGCAGTGGATGATGGCATCATCATAGGTACATTGGTCCCAGACTGGTCAAGTGATGATACAATATGACTGTCACATGTATATTCCTACTACAAAGAGTGGAGAGGTGCAAAACAGACATCTTCCAGGATGTGAAGTGACTTCAAATAGCCAGATTCCTATTTTTAACGCCTGGGTTTTAGTGGGGTAGGAATTCTGATGCACTGCAGGTTATGCATGATGCATATTGAAGACACTGTGGATTAAAACCAGACTTTTACGGATGGGGGTGAATATTTGCATTGTTCAGCATTCTGTACATCATTTGTTCTTTTTGACTTTGACTTTTTGACTTTGTTGCCCTAAGTGGGAAGGGTATGCCCAGACATGGGTCCTGTGCTCACCGTATCACTGGATTCAAGCTAGCCTGGTTGATGATGGCAATACCCCTAAACCAGTCCCAGGATGCTTGATTCCAGCCCAGGGAGGACCTTGCCTGGCAGTTCGAGCTGAACTGTTCTCATGGGGAGCAGTGTCAAAACTGATTTGCATTTGACTGGGTGCAAAGTGGGGTGGCATGGTGGACAAAAAATCAATGGCATAAACCCAGATCTTTGTGACTGGGGGTGAATGTTTGCATTGTTCAGCATTCCGTCCACCATCTGTTCTTTCTGCCTTTGTTGTCCTAAGTGTGAAGGATATGCCCAGATGTCAGTGCTGTGTCACTACTCCACTGGATTCAAGCTAGCCTGGCTGATGAGCAATAACATTCTGAAATCTGTACTAGGATATTTGTTTCTACTTCAGGGGGTCTCTGGCCTGGCAGTTCAGGCTGGACTATTCCCATGGGGAACAGGTTCAAGACTGATTTGCATATGTCTGGGTCCAAATTAGGGTGGAGTGGTGGGAAAAAAAACAATGGATTAAACCCAGATCTTTCTGACTGGGGTGAATGTTTGCATTGTTCAGCATTGTGTCAATCATCTGTTCTTTTTGCCTTTGATGCCCTAGGTGGGAAGGGGATGCCCAGACGTTGGTCTCGTGCTCCCTGTGCCCCTGGATTCAAGCTAACCTGACAGATAAGGGGTGATACTACAAAAGTGGTCCCAAAATGCTTGTTTCTGGTCTAGGGAGGACCTGGGCTGGAAGTTCAGACTTCACTGTTATCACTGGGGGACAAGGTCAAGACTGATTTGCACATGGTTGGGTTATAACTGGGGTGGCGTGGTGGGCAAAAGAACGATGAGTTAAATCCAGATCTTTGTGACAAGGGGTGAATGTTTTCATTGTTCAGCCTCCCGTCCATAATCCATTCTTTTTGCCTTTGTCTGCCTAAGTGGGAGGGGTATGTCTAGATGTGGGTCCAGTGCTCACTTTGCCACTGGATTAAAGCTAGACAGGCCGATGAGGGGGTGATATCCTAAAACCGGACAAAGGATGCTTGTTTCTGGACCAGGGAGGACCTGGCCCGGTACTTCAGGCTGGACAATCCTATGGGGAACAGGGTCAGAGCTGATTTGCATATGGCTGGGTCTAAACTACGGAGGCATGGTGGGCAAAAGAATATGGATTAAACCCAGATCTTTGTGACTGGCGGTGAAGGTTTGCTTTGTTCATCCTTCCATCCATCATCTGTTCTTTCTGCCTTTGTCAACTTAAGTTGGAAGGATATACCTAAATGTAAATCCCGTGATCACTGCTAAACTAGATTCAAGCTAGCCTCGCTGATGAGGGGTGCTCCCCCGAAACAGGTCCCAGGACACTTGTTTCTGGTTCAGGGAGGACTTGGCCTGGCAGTTCGGGCTGGACTGTTGCTATGGGGAGGAGAGTCAGGAATGATCTGCATATTGCAGGGTCTAAACTGGGGAGATGTGGTGGGCAAAAAAAAAAAATGTCTTCAATGCAGTTCTGTGTGATTGGTGGTGAATGTTTGCATTGTTCAGCCTTCCTTCCATCATCTGTTCTTTTTGCCTTTGCCTCAAGTGGATAGGGTATGCCCAGACATGGCTACCATGCTCCCTGTGCCCCTGGATTCAAGTTAACCTGACAGATGAGGCGTGATACCCCAAAACTGGTCCCAAGATGCTTGTTTCCAGTCTAGGGCGGACCTGAGCTAGAAGTTCGGGCTCAACTGTTATCACTGGGGACAAAGTCAAGACTGATTTGCATAGGGCTGGGTTAAAACTGGGGTGGCGTGGTGGGCAAAAGAACGATGAGTTAAATCCAGATCTTTGCGAGAGGAGGTGAATGTTTGCATTGTTCAGCCTCCCATCCATAATTCGTTCTTTTTGCCTTTGTCGGCCTAAGTGGGAGGAGTATGTCTAGACGTGGGTCCAGTGCTCACTGTGCCACCAAGTTAAATCCAGATCTTTGTGACAGGGGGTGAATGTTTGCATTGTTCAGCCTCCCGTCCATAATCCGTTCTTTTTGCCTTTGTCGGCCTAAGTGGGAGGAGTATGTCTAGACCTGGGTCCAGTGCTCACTGTGCCACCGGATTCAAGCTAGACTGGCTGATGAGGTGTCATAATCTGAAACCAGACCAAGGATGCTTGTTTCAGGCCATGATTGACCTCGCCTGACAGTTCACGCTGGACTGTTCTCATGAGGAGCATGGTCAAGACTGATTTGCATATGGCTGGGTCAAAACTGCGGTGGCATGGTAGATAATTTTTTTTAAAATTAAACATAGATTTTTGTGACTAGGGATGAATGTTTGCATTGGTTAGCATTATGCCTATCATCTGTTCTGTTTGCCTTTGTTGCCCTACGTGGAAAGGGTATGACCAGACGAGGGTTGCGTGCTCACTGCGCCATCTTTGTGACTAGGGGTGAATGTTTGAATTGTTCAGCATTACTTCTATCATCTGTTCTTTTTTTCTTTTGTCACCCTAAGTGGGAAGGACATACCCAGATGAGGGCTCTGTGCTCACTGCACCACTTGATTCAAGCTAGCCTGGCTCATGTTGTGTAAAACCCCAAAAAACAGGTCCCAGGATGTTTGTCTCTGGAACAGGGAGGGCCTCGTCTGGCTGTTCAGGCTGGATGATCCATATGGGGAATAAGGTCAGGGTTGATATGCATATGGCTGGGTCTACACTGGGGAGGCGTGGTGGGAAAAAGAAAATGGATTAAACTCAGGTCTTTGTGACTGGCAGTGAATGTTTGCATTCTTCATCCTTCTGTTCATCATCTGTTCTTTCTGACTTTGTCAACTGAGGTATGCCTAGGAGTAGCTCCCATGATCACAGTACCACTGAATAATTCAAGCTAGCCTGGCAGATGAGTCCCAGGTTTTTTTGGTTCCATTCTAGGGAGGACTTGGGCTGGCAGTTTGGACTGGACTGTTACCATGGGGGGCATGATGAAGACTGATTTTAATATGGCTAAGTCAAAACTGGGGTGCTGTGGTGGGCAACAAATGATGGATTAAACCCAGATCTTTGTGACTATGGGTAGAATGTTTGAACTGTTCAGTATTCCATCCACCATGTGTTCTTTTTGCCTGTGTTGCCTTAAGTGGGAAGGTTATACCCAGGTGAGGGCCCCGTGCTCATTGTGCCACTGGAATCAAACTAGCCTGATGAGGGATGAGACTGAGAAAACGGTTCCAGAATACTTGTTTGTGGTCCAGGGAGGATCTGGCCTGGCAGTTAGGGTTGAACAATTCCAATAAGGAGCAGGGTCAAGACTGACTTGCATATGGCTGTATCCAAACAGAGGTGGTGAAGTGGGAAAAAAACTATGGCTTAAACGCAGATCTTTGTGATTGGGGTTGAATGTTTGCATTGTTCAGCATTCCGTCCATCATCTCTTCTTTTTGCCATTGTTGCCATAAGTGGCAGGGTATACCCACACAAGGCTTCGGTGATCTAAGTACCACTGCCCTTGAGGTAGGTTTGCTAATGAGCGGTGATATCCCAAAACCACTCCCAGGTTGCTTCTTTCTGGTTCAGGGAAGACCTTGACTGGCAGTTTGGGCTGGACTTTTCCAATGGGGAATGGGGTCAAAGCTGATTTGCATTTGGCTTTGTCCAATTTGGGGTGGCACAGTGGCAAACAAATGATGGATAAAACCCAAATCTTTGTGACTGGGGTGAATGTTTGCATTGCTCAACATTCTGTCTATCAACTGTTTGTTTTGCTTTTGTCATCCTAATTGGGAAGGGTATGCCCAGATGTGGATCTCGTGCTCACTGTGCCTTTTTTTTATTTATTTTTTATCGAAGATAGCCTGGCTTGTTAGGGGTGATACCCCGAAACTGGTCCCAGGATGCTTGTTTCCGGTCCTGTAGGGAACTGGCCTGGCTGTTCAGGCTGGACTGTTTTAATGGGAAGCAGGTCATACGTGATTTGCATATGTCTGGATCCAAACTGGGGTGTGTGGTAGGCAACAAAAAAAAAAAAGTAAACCCAGATCTTTGTTAGTGGGGATGAATGTTTGCATTGTTCAGCATTCCATCCATCATGTGTTCTTTTAGCCTTTGTCACCCTGAGTGGGAAGGCTATGGCTAGACGTGGGTCTCTTGCCCTCTGTGTCACTGGATTTAAGTTAGCTTGGTTGATGAGGGGTAATACCCCGAAAGTGGTCCCAGGATACTTGTTTCTGGTCCAGGGAGTACCTGGTCTTTCAGTTCAGGCTATACTATTCCCATGATGGGCATGTCCAAGATTGATTTGTATAGCCGGATCCAAACTAGGGTATCATGGTGGGCAAAAAAATTATGGATTAAACCCGGATCTTTTTGACTGGGGGTGACGGTTTGCATTGTTCAGCATTCCATCCATCATCTGTTCTTTTTGCCTTTGTCACCCTAAGTGGGGAGAGCATACCTAGATGGGGTTCCTGTGCTCACTTTTGTAGCTCTAAGAATGAAGCATATGCCCAGATGTAGGTCCCATGCTCACTGTACCACTGGATTCCACCCAGCCTGGCTAAACAGGGGTAATACCCCGAAAGTGTTCCCAGGATGTTACTTTCCTGTCCAGGGAGGATGTGGCCTGGCAGTTCAGGTGGGATTGTTTCAATAGTGGCAGGGTCAAGACTGATTTACATATGGCTGGGTCCTATTTGCAGCTGCATGGTGTGAAAAAACAATGGATAAAACCCAAGATGTGTGTCCTGTGCTCACTGCTCATTTTGATTCAAGCTAGCCTCTGGAAGTGGTCCCAGAATGCTTGTTTTCTGTCCAGGGAGGACCTGGCTTGGCTTTTCAGGCTGGCCGGCTCCCATGGGAGGCAAACATCAAAACTGATTTGTACATGGATGGGTCCAAACTGGGGTGGTGTGATGGGCAAAAAAATAAAATAAACCCAGGTCTGTGTGACTGGTTGTGAATGTTTGTAGTGTTCTGCATTCCATTCATCATGGGTTCATTTTGCTTTTGTAGCTCTAAGAGTGAAGCGTATGTCCAGATGTGGGTCCCATACTCACTGTGCCACTGGATTCAACCCAGCCTGGCTGATGAGGGGTGATTGTAGGAAAGTACCATCTTCCTTGGCATGTTACCCCCATTTTTACCTGTATGTCATGATGTTTTTGCCTGTCTCACTGGGATGATGCTGGTCAGTACCCCAGTGCTCATAGGTTTTGGCATAATGTGTGTGTCTGTGCAGTGCTTAACTGTGTCACTGAGGTTCTGCTAATCAGAACCTCAGTGCTTATGCTCTCTCATCCTTTAAATTTGTCACTGTAGGCTAGTGACTTATTTTACCAATTGGCACACTGGACCACCCTTATAAGTCCCTAGTATATGGTATCTAGGTACCCAGGGCATTGGGGTTCCAGGAGATCCATATGGGCTGCAGCATTTCTTTGGCCACCCATAAGGAGTTCAGAAAAACCCTGACACAGGACTGCCATTGCAGCCTGCGTGAAATAGTGCACATACTATTTCACAACCATTTTCACTGCACTTAAGTAACTTATAAGTCACCTATATGTCTAACCTTCACTTGCTGAAGGTTTGGTGCAAGGTTACTAAGTGGGAGGGCACCCTCACACTAGCAAAGGTGCCCCCACATAGTTCAGGGCCATTTCCCCGGACTTTGTGAGTGCGGGGACGCCATTACACGTGTGCACTACATATAGGTCAATACCTACATATAGCTTCACAATGGTAACTCTGAATATGGCAATGTAACATGTCTAAGATCATGGAATTGTCCCCCCATTCCAAATCTGGTATTGGGGAGCCAATTCCATGCATCCTGGGGGCTCCACCATGGACCCCCAGTACTGCCAAACCAGCTCTCTGAGGCTTGCACTGCATCTACAGCTGCTGCCACCTCACAGACAGGGTTCTGCCCTCCTGGTATCTGGGCAGCCCAGTCCGAGGAAGGCAGAACAAAGCATTTCCTCTGAGAGCAGGGTGTTACACCCTCTCCCTTTGGACATAGGTGTTACAGGCTGGGGAGAGGTAGCCTCCCCCAGCCTCTGGAAATGCTTTGATGGGCACAGATGGTGCCAGCCTTGCATAAGCCAGTCACACACCAGTTCAGGGACCTCTTCTCCCCTGCTCTGGTGCAAAACTGGACAAAGGAAAGGGGAGTGACCACTCCCCTGTCCATCACCACCCTAGGGGTGGTGCCCAGAGCTCCTCCAGTGTGTCCTAGACTTCAGCCATTTTGCTTTGCAAGGTGTGGAGGCACCCTGGAGGCCTCTGAGTGGCCAGTGCCAACAGTTGACATCAGAGATCCCTCCTGATAGGTCCATACCTGATAAGGGAGCTAATCCCCCTCTCAGGGCTATTTAGGGTCTCTCCTGTGGGTTATCTTGAGGTCTGCTTGCAAGTTTCCTTCATGTATCCTCTGCAACAACTTCAGCATCCTCTGACCTCGGATCAACCGCAGCCTGCTCCAAGAAATGCTGTAACTGCAACAAAGTATCTACAAGAGATACTTTTCTTCAGCAACCTCAGCTCCAAGTCAACAACTGCAACAGTTTCCACAGTGTGCACGCTCTGGGGACTCCCTGTCTTCATCCTGCACCAGAAGGGCTGAAGAAATCTCCCGTGGAGTGACAAAGTCACTCCCCTGCTCCAAGCAGGCACCTTCGAAGATGACGACTGGTACCCTTGGACTCCTCTCACAGCTACGAGCTTTCTCCTAAGGACACAGAGGGTAGACATCATCGACATAGACTGTCCTGAGTTCCGCCTGACGCAATTTGGAGGAGGTAAGACCTTGTCTTCTCCGAGAGCGATGGTACCCCTGTGTACTATGTCTTCTTCACCTCCTGAGGCCTCTGTGCACTATTTGCAAAATTCCTTTATGCACAGCCTGGCCCAGGTCCCAAGCACTTCATCCTGCGATGCTAAACTCGCAGAGTTGTTCTCCAGCGGCGTGGGACCTTCTTTTGTTGTGCTGCGTCAACTGTGTTTTGCACCTCCTTTGTCCCTGGATCCTGCGACTCCCGGGGGTGCTGGCTGGCATCCTGAGGGCTCTCTAAAGTGCTGAGAGCCCCCCCCCTTCTTCCTCACACAGAGTTGAAGCCCCCAGGTGCCTCTTGGGTCCACCCAGTGCCATTTTGATGCAAAATGCACTTTTGCCATAGCCAAGGCTTGTTGGCGACTTCCAACAAGAAATCACATCGGCAACAATCTTCACGTCGTGGGACATCCTTTGCATCATGCAGGAATATGCTGGCATCTTCCTAGGGTGCATTCCTGCAGTCTCTGACTGGTCTAGCTAGGGAGGTTACTGAGGCTGTTTTAGTTTCTGATGGTGGCATTGACCTAGCCACTTTAGTTGCTTGTCCCCTTAATGTGGATAAGTACAAGCAGCTACCCCTGATTAATGGTGTTCCGGTTGAGGCCTACAGGGACACAGGTGCCACTGTCACCATGGTGCTGGACAAACTGGTTGCCCCTGAGCAACACCTACTTGGTCACCAGTACCAAGTGACAGACCCCCATATCAACATTGTAAGCCACCCCATGGCTGTTGTGAATCTTAACTGGGGGGGGAGGTTACTGGTCCAAAGAAAGTTGTGGTAGCCACTGATTTACCTGTAGAATGTCTGCTAGGCAATGATTTGGAGACTTCAGCTTGGGCTGAAGTTGAGTTGGAGGCCCATGCAGCAATGTTGGGCATTCCAAGGCACATCTTTGCTCTTACCAGAACTCAGGCCAGGAAGCAAAGAGGACAAGAAATTTCGATCCTGAAACAATGGACCAAGTGCTCCCAAAGACTGGGGGTAGGGAGGGCAAACCCTTGTCCACTATCCCTCCCTCCATAGATGATTCCTCTTTTGAGGAAGAGGAATTCTCTCCCTGTGCAGAACCTACACCAGAGGAGCTGGAAGCTGATAAAGCTGAGCTTTTGGGTGCAGGGGGGGCTGCCAGAGAAGAGCTGAGTGTGGTACAGCAAACCTGTTCCACATTGGAGGGCCTCAGACAGCAAGCTGTCAAGCAGCAAAATTGTGATGTCACTGACACACACAGAGTTTACTGGGAGAATAATCTCCATTATACTGAAGCAAGGGACCCTAAACCTGGTGCCACCAGAAGACTGGTCATCCCCCTTCAGTACAGGGAATTCCTCCTCAATCTGGCTCATGACATCCCTTTAGCTAGGCATTTAGGCCAGAGTAAAACATGGGACAGACTTGTTCCACATTTTCACTGGCCCTATATGTCAGAAGACACAAAGGAGTTTTGTTGCTCCTGTGTCACCTGCCAAGCCAGTGGCAAGACTGGTGGCACCCCAAAGGCCCCCTTAATGCCACTACCAGTGGTTGGGGTGCCCTTTGAAAGGGTAGGGGTGGATATTGTTGGGCCCCTTGACCCTCCAACAGCTTTTGGCAATAGGTTTATCCTTGTGGTGGTGGACCATGCCACAAGGCACCCAGAAGCTATCCCCTTAAGGACCACTACAGCTCCTGCAGTGGCAAAGGCCCTCCTGGGAATCTTTTCCAGAGTGGACTTCCCCAAGGAAGTGGTGTCAGACAGAGGTAGTAACTTCATGCCTGCACACCTAAAAGCAATGTGGAAGAAGTGTGGTGTTCCATATAAGTTCACCACCTCTCATCATCCACAGACTAATGAACTGGTTGAGAGGTTTAATAAAACTCTCAAAGGTATGATTATGGGACTCTCTGAAAAACTCAGAAGGAGATGGGATGTCCTATTACCATGCTTCCTTTTCGCCTACAAGGATGTACCCTGAAAAGAAGTGGGCTACAGCCCCTTTGAACTCCTATTTGGTCACCCTGTTAGGGGACCCCTTGCTCTTGTTAAGGAGAGTTGGGAACAACCTTTAAAAGCTCCAAAACAGGACATTGTGGATTATGTACTTGGCCTGAGAAGTAGAATGACCGAGTACATGAAAACGGCCAGCAAAACCTTCAGGCCAGCCAAGAGCTCCAAAAGCAATGGTTTGACCACAAGGCTGTCCTGACAGAGTACCACTCAGGACAGAATGTGTGGGTATTGGAGGCTGTGGCCCCAAGAGCACTTCAGGACAAATGGAGTGGACCCCATCTAATTGTAGAGAAAAAAGGTGAGGTCACCTACCTGGTAGACCTGGGCACTGCCAGAAGCCCCCTAGGGTGCTTTATGTCAATCGCCTAAAACCTTACTATGACAGGGCTGACTTAACCCTGATCATGGCTACAGATGAGGGACAGGAAGAAGAGAGAGACCCTCTCCCTGATCTCTTCTCCACCACTGAAACTGATGGTTTAGTGGAGGGAGTGGTTCTGTCAGACTACCTTACTGCTGAGCAGAAGGAAGACTGTAAAAATCTCCTTGATCAGTTTTCTGAACTCTTCTCACTCACACCTGCTACAACTACTTGGTGTGAACATACAATTGGCACTGGAGACAGTTTAGCTGTCAAAAGTAAAATTTACAGACAACTTGACCATGTCAGAGATTGCATAAAAGCTGAAGTCCAGAAAATGTTAGACCTTGGAGTTATTGAGCCTTCTGATAGCCCCTGGGCTAGCCCAGTGATGCTAGTCCCCAAACCTCATAACAAAGAAGGAAAGAGAGAAATGCAGTTTTGTGTGGACTATAGGAGTCTCAATACAGTAACCAAAACAGATTCACACCCTACATCCAGGGCAGATGAGCTAATAGATACACTGGCATCTGCCAAGTATCTAAGCACTTTTGACTTGACTGTAGGGTATTGGCAGATCAAAATGTCAGAAGATGCTAAAGCAAAAACTGCATTTTCTATCACAGTGATGCCCCTTGGTTTGAAAAATGCACCTGCCACTTTTCAGAGGCTGGTGAATACAGACCTCCAAGGTTTGGAAGCTTTTAGTCCAGCATATTTTGACGATATTGCTGTCTTTAGCTCCACCTAGGATGATCACCTGGTCCACCTCTGGAAAGTTTTGGAGGTCTTGCAAAAGGCAGGCCTAACTATCAAGGCTTCAAAGTGCCAGATAGGGCAGGGGAAAGTAGTTTATCTGGGCCACCTGGTAGGTGGGGAACAGATTGCACCACTTCAGGGGAAGATTCAGACCATTATGGACTGTGCTCCCCCTACAACTCAGACCCAAGTCAGAGCCTTCTTAGGTCTCACTGGGTATT
Source organism: Pleurodeles waltl (assembly GCF_031143425.1). NCBI lineage: Eukaryota > Metazoa > Chordata > Amphibia > Caudata > Salamandridae > Pleurodeles > Pleurodeles waltl. The sequence goes on along the minus strand of NC_090436.1, from coordinate 498,408,852 downwards.
ACAGGAGGTTCATTAAGAACTATGGCTCCATTGCAGCAACTCTTAATGACCTTACTAGCAAGAAAATGCCTAAAAGGTATTGTGGCCACCTACCTGTCAGAAAGCGTTTGAGGAGCTTAAGCAGGCAATATGCTCTGCACCTGTCTTAAAGAGCCCAAATTACTCTAAACAATTCATTGTCCAAACAGATGCTTCTGAATTAGGGGTAAAGGCTGTACTATCACAACTTAACTAGGATTAGCCTGTTGCTTTTATTAGCAGGATGATGACCCTTAGAGAAAAGCGTTGGCCTGCCATAGAGAGGGAGGCTTTTGATGTGGTCTGGGCACTGAAGAAGCTGAGACCCTACTTGTTTGGGACTCACTTCATTGTTCAGACAGACCACAAACCTCTATTATGGCTTAAACAAATGAAAGGTGAAAACCCTAAATTGTTGACGTGGTCCATTTCCCTACAGGGGATGGACTATACAGTGGAACATAGACCTGGGAGTACCCAATCCAATGCAGATGGACTCTCCAGATATTTCCACTACGACAATAAAGACTCATCTGGGTAAGGTTAGCTCTACTGTCCCTCATTTGGGGGGGTATTGTGTAGGAAAGTACCATCTTCCTTGGCATGTTACCCCCATTTTTACTTGAATCTCAATATGTTTTTGCCTGTCTCACTGGGATCCTGCTGGTCAGGACAAAAGTGGTCATAGTGTATGGCCTAATGTGTGTGTCTGGGGGTGATTCTGACCCCGGCGGTACAAGACCGTCGGGGCCAGGGTCGGCCGGAGCACCGCCGACAGGCCGGCGGTGCCCCGCAGGGCATTCTGACCGCGGCGGTTCAGCCGCGGCCAGAAAGGGTAAACCGGCGGTCTCCCGCCGGTTTACCGCTGCCCTTAGAATCCCCCATGGCGGCGCAGCTTGCTGCGCCGCCATGGGGGATTCTGACACCCCCTACCGCCATCCTGTTCCTGGCGGTTCGCCCGCCAGGAACAGGATGGCGGTAGGGGGTGCCACGGGGCCCCTGGGGGCTCCTGCCGTGCCCATGCCAATGCCATGGGCACGGCAGGGGCCCCCGTAAGAGGGCCCCACAAAGTATTTCAGTGTCTGCCTAGCAGACACTGAAATACGCGACGGGTGCAACTGCACCCGTCGCACCTTCCCACTCCGCCGGCTCAATTCTGAGCCGGCATCCTAGTGGGAAGGTTGATTTGCCCTGGGCTGGCGGGCGGCCTTTTGGCGGCCGCCCGCCAGCCCAGGGCAAATGTCAGAATCACCGCAGCGGTCTTTCGACCACGGTGCGGTGTTCTGACGGCGGTACCTTGGCGGACGGCCTCCGCCGTCCGCCAAGGTTAGAATTAGGGCCTCTGTGTAGTGCTTAACTGTGTCACTGAGGCTCTGCTAATCAGAATCTCAGTGTTTATGCTCTCTCTGCCTTTAAGTTTGTCACTGTAGGCTAGTAACTTCATTTACCAATTTCAATTGGCACACTGGACCCCCTGATATAAGTCCTTAGTATATGGTACCTAAGCTCCCAGGGCACCGGGGTTCCAGGAGATCCATAGGGCTGCAGCATTTCTTTTGCCACCCATAAGGAGCTCAGACAAACCCTGACACAGGACTGACGTTGCAGCCTGCGTGAAATAGTGCACACACTATTTCACAGCCATTTTCACTGCACTTAAGTAACTTATAAGTCACCTATACGTCTAACCTTCACTTGCTGAAGGTTAGGTGCAAAGTTACTAAGTGTGAGGGCACCCTTGCACTAGCAAAGGTGCCCCCACATAGTTCAGGGCTATTTCCCCATACTTTGTGAGTGCCTGGACACCATTACACACGTGCACTACATATAGGTCAATACCGATATGTAGCTTCACAATGGTAACTCCGAATACGGCTATGTAACATGTCTAAGATCATGGAATTGTACCCCCATTCCAAATCTGGTATTAGGGAGCCAATTCCATACAACCTGGGAACTCCACCATGGACCCCCAGTACTGCCAAACCAACTCTCTGAGGCTTGCACTGCAGCTACCTCACAGACAGGGTTCAGCCCTCCTGGGGTCTGGGCAGCCCAGTCCCAGGAAGGCAAAACAAAGCATTTTCTCTGAGAGCAGGGTGTTACACCCTCTCCCTTTGAAAATAGGTGTTACAGCCTGGGGAGGGATAGCCCCCTAGCCTCTGTAAATACTTTGAAGGGAACAAATGGTGCCCTCCTTGCATAAGCCAGTCTACATCAGTTCAGGGACCCCCCTGCTCTGGGGCAAAACTGGACAAAGGAAAGGGGGGTGACCACTCTCCTGTCCATCACCACCCTAAGGGTGGTGCCCAGAGCTCCTACAGTGTGTCCCAGACTTCAGCCATCTTGCTTTGCAAGGTGTGGGGGCTCTCTGGAGGCCTCTCGGTGGCCAGTGCCAACAGGTGATGTCAGAGACCCCTCCTGATTGGTCCATACCTGATAAGGTAGCCAATCTCCCTCTCAGGGCAATTTGGGGTCTCTCCTGTGGGTTCTCTTGAGATTGTGCTTGCAAGTTTTCTTCAGGAATCCTCTGCAACAGCTTAAGCATCCTCTGACCTCGGATCAACTGCAGCCTGCTCCAAGAAAGGCTGTAACTACAACAAAGTGTAGTGTAGCCATTTTTTAATGTAGCTTCATGCGCGTTAGCTTAACATATTAGGCCTCTGTGCACTTTGCCCTAGATGCATTTTATTCGACCTCGCACTGTTATTTTACAATAACCAGTTTTACGGTCTTGTTTTTATTTCATTCTATCACACTGTTTAGCTTAGTTCAGCACTGTGTTCTCAAACAATGCATTCTTGCTCACTCTGTGCTTCAGTCAAGGCTACAGTCTGGTACATTGCCGATAAACGTGGTAGAAGTTTAGTCTCTAGTGTTCGTAGAAAATACACATTCTTACGTAGGGACATTTTCTTAGAACATTTGCGTGTTAGTTATAAAAACACTTTCTAGTCCTAGTACACGTCAGAGGGAGATTCCGACCAGGAACCTACAACTAGATGCTGACTGCCCGTTGCAGATGCTGATGCAGAATACAGACCTTTGCTCAGGTATGAGGGTTGATGTCCTCCCAGGGAAACCTGAATGGCAGGCTTAGAGCTTTACATGCTGGGCTCAGATTATAACGAAGAGAGAACCCCATCTAGTTGCACTATGATAGTCTTATTCTTGTGCTTCACTCTCATCGTTACTATTTTAATCCTACTGTGTTGTATAGTTCTGGTTATTGCAGCTCACGCTTTGCTATCTAGAATGCAGTTGTTTTATTAAGCCAATCTTTAAAACTTAAACTGCCTTTGTCATTTGTATATGAGACCGCATTGTGTATGAGAGAACCGGTTGGGACCTGAGTGACCACGACTTCCCTGGGAAGTATTGAGATGTCATGCGCTCGGCTGCCCAATTGTCTCTTCCCTTTGGGAGAGATAAGGCACTGCTAGTTAGCCGGAGCAAAACCCGGATTTAGAGTGACAAGGGTCCTTCACTGTGGGTCAGACTTAGTCCCCCACACTGTGAACGATCCTGCCGCTCAAAATCCAATAGTCTCATTAGAATAATGAGAGCCTACGCGACATGGCGCCGCCAACGATTGGTCAGGCTCTAATTTTCGGGTCCACCGGTATATCTTGGTCTCATATAATATAATGACCCCTCAGTTCCGTATACGGAGACGTCCGTGGTACTGAGGATTTCCACCGCCGCTGCATAGGTAGCCCTATTTACAGCGGGTGGTTGTTCAAGCTTGAACCTTGAAAGGATAGACCCTGTCTTGGTGTGCCTTCTCTGAATTCTCACTGTTTTTCTAATGGCGAATCCCCAAGTAGTACAAATAGCTCTTAACATGAGACAACCGCTCACAGCACATTTGCTAGCAAATGGCCTTACGGCCCAGGGTGGTCCAGTCACGTTTGTGGTGGATGCCCACGCAGCCTATTGAACAGAACTTTTTTATTCTTGGGTCACATTTCCTGTAGTTGATGGGAACACAAACACATTTCATACATATACAGTTGCGAACGCGCCTGTACAGGGCGTATGCATACTTAGAGATACCTCTATCTTATCAAGAACATAATAATTGGCTTGATGGCACCCTACCCCATACAATATTACCAGTAAGGTTAGGTCCACTAAGTAATGATGGTCCTACCTGGCCTTTTTTGGCCACATATACAGCACATCCTGCGTTTGCAAATATGGCGGTGGCTGAAGTTCGACGTTTATATACTGACTTAACGGCTACATATAGACGCTTAGTACAATTCGTGATGCAGACACTAAATACAGACCCAGGGCGTGCTGCTCCGGCACAACCACACGCAGTAACTCCAGATATAAATCTGGTGACTGTACACTCGATTATGAGTAAAGTCCCAGCAAAACGAGAGGAGACTCCGTTTTGGCTGGCACAAAAAATTAATACGCTGGAAGCAGTATTTCCCCATACGGGACCTCAGGATAAACATAGGATATTAACTATGTGTTTACCCTTTGGGATGGTTCCCACAGTGGAACATTGTAATACATGGGGCACAGTGTTTGCTGTGCTCTATACGACAGCACACGGTACACCGACATTAGCCAACCTACTGGAAGTGCTTAAACAAATTCAAGATGAATACGGGGTTGCCCTGGCCTTAGATTTAGGAATGCAACTGATGGGCAATTTTGCCACGGTTTCCTCAATAATCCTAAGTAATCTTAAAGGGGAAGCAGTTGCGCTTACAGTGCGCATGCGTCTTTGTGAAGTCCCGCATCAAGATCAGGAGCGGGAACTGCCTAAAATAATAGCGGAAACATATTCCAGTATTGGGAGGGATAGCCTGGGGGCTAAACCGCAAAAACCTCAACTTCAGGGAAAAAGTAATAAGGATAATAGTAAACAACAACCTGAGGGTAATAAGAAGCGCTGGGAGAAAAAACAACAGACACCTAAAAAAGAAAGGGGAGAATCTCTGCGACCGGAGACCCCGCAGACTAGGTATAATCTCAGAAATAGGGATAATATAAAAACGCCTGATAGATATCAATATTCTGATACACGCCAATCTCGTTCCTTTCAGGACTCATCGGAAAAGAGAAATGAGAGAGGTGGGCGGTCAGAGTGGCGAACAGAGTACGTGAAACCGAGACAGGAATCACAACACTCTTCAGAGGTTTCTGTCAAGAAGGAAGAGAAACCAGTGCAACAAAAACAACAGTTTAAAAAGAAAAAAGTGGCTGCCGTAGCAGTTAGGCATGCCACTCGGGAAGAGGGTTCTCTTGAAGAACAAGAAATGGGCTCTAGCACTGCTAGACAGCGCGGCAGAGGTCACAATAATTCGCCGGAATCTTGTAGAGCATTTTTAGGTGAAAGCAACTGATGACTTTATACAACTGGAAACAGCAGATATGCGTGTCTCCGAGCCCGATAGGGTGTATGAAGTAACTCTACAATGGGAAGGTGACATTGAACGCACTATACATGCAATCTTCTGGGATCGTGTAGTTAAGATATATGACATTTTGCTGGCGAACAAGATTGGCCGCCTGATTTTGTCCGTACATGCCCAGCTGGGGAGGAGGTTATTAAACCTTCTTTCTTGCCCCTTGTTCCATAGGAACTCGCAGAGTCCTATGCTATAAAATGGGCTCTTGCACAGGCCCCTGCCTTATATAGAAATCACGTAGGGTGGGACAGGGATTCTCCATATCATGTAATTCCCATTAAAGGTGAACCTCAGCCACAACCACAGTATCCCATAAAACATGAAGCAAGGGCACCGGTGAGAGAAATACTTACACAATTAGAATACCAGGGGATAATTGAACCCTGTGTCTCGCCGATTAATAATCCCTTATTTCCTGTAGCAAAGCCGGACCATTCATACAGAATAGTCTTAGACTACAGACATTTTAACGGACATACACGTACATATGTTATACAAAACTCGCATAGCACCGCATTAATGAGCAACATTGTGCGTAAAAAATATAAGACGACTTTGGATATCTCAAATGGATTCTTGCGGCTCGTGTGACTGCTGTTTTGCACGAGTTAGACCCTGACGCGTTGTCATACGTGGATGATATATATCTCACATATGACGAGTTACTACAACATTTAAGACGAGTGGCCCGCATTGTTGTAGGGTTTGCCGAAATAGGCTACAAATTTAACTTTATCAAATCAAAAATTGCCTTCCTCAGCATCCTTTTCTCGGGATATGAGCTGTCGAAAGAAGGGAAGAGCCTAGCGCCACAATTCTTAGAAAAGTGTGCACAATTGTAACCACTGAATACGATTAAGAAACTCCAATCATTATTGGTCTTTCTGAATTTTGGCAGAACATACATTCTGGATTATGCTACACGCATAAAACCTTTATATGAATTAATAGGTCCTGACTTTTCAAGCAATTTTGGACAATAGAACATACACATACTCTTCGAGAGTTACAAGCAGATATGCTCCCAGCCAAACATCTACACACACGAGACAATAAGACACATTTGGTCATCAGGGTGATAGCTGGGGCCATAGGGTTTACTTATGTAACATTTAATGAAGGTAAGACAGTCCCAATAGCATACAAGTTACACTTGTAGTCCGCTGCAAAGCAATGATTTGCACCCACAGAGAAAATTCTCACTGCTGTACAGATGGCTGTTATTAAAGAGAGACCTCTGGCTCAGGGAAAACGCATTATTGTTGTTTCTCCTATTCCGGCCCTTGAGGCTGTTACACAAGCTAGCATCCCGAACGCAAAAGCACTCCACCCAAGATGGATTCAATGGGTCACGTATGTAGACTACATTTTTTACCCTAAGTTACAAACTCAGGAATTTCTACAATATGAAGTTGAATATCCAGTTCCCGCTAACACGATGCCTATTGATCAATATCAAGTAGTCATTTACACTGATGGCTCTGCGCAGCCAGCGATTGGAACAAAACACCAATATTCTGCTGCATGTGCAGTAGTGAGCTGCTATATGGAGGGGGAGAAATTCTGCCCCCAACATACTTATACACAGACTTTAGGGGATTGTACAGCACAATTGGCTGAGCTCAAAGCTCTACTAATGGCTTTAGAACATACGGATCCGAAACAGTTCACACTGGTTGTTTGTGATTCGTATTATTGCGTACAGTCTTTTAATGAATACCTACATTACTGGCGCTTGAATGGGTTCAGAGATTCAAAAGGCAACACCATCAAACACAGACTACTGTGGGAGAAGGTAGCAGAACTGAAAGAGGCGCTACCCAAAGTCCATGTTGTGCATACACTTGGACACCAGCGCATTGGAAAACACGTTGCTGGAAATACTTTGGCTGATGAAGCCGCAAAGTCGGCAGTGGCGGTTGCCACTGTAGCTGCAGTGACTCGTTTGAGTTCCAAACCAGACACAGATATTATGGCTGCTATTAAAGCTACGGTTGATGACACTCCTTATCCTAAAGGATTTCCTAATAAATACCAATACTTGATGGGAAGTATGCTGAACGCTGAAGTTAAAATCCCGGGCGTAGGCATACGCGACATCCTCAATAAAGATGTAAGACCACAATTGGAGAAGAAAGTAGCGTCGAGCAACATGGCTGCTGTGTGAGTGCGAGGCTTGCTTGCCCCGCCCACCCGGGATCCTGAGGCCGCAGTCGGTTTCGCGTCGCGTCGCACAACATCACGGAGGCTGGGGGAAGAAACCGCTAGCTACCCCCGGCACATCAGCGGTGTTTTGCTCCGAACGGAGGGTGGAATGTCGGCACAGCGGCAGCTCGAGCAGCGCTGCGTATCAAAGAACCTACAGAGCGAGCAGCAGGACGGCTCAAGCCCCGATCGCTGGTCAGATTTTTTACGAGGTCGGGCCGTGATGGCCCATTAAACCTGGAAGCTGGGCCAAAACGAAAAACGCGGCGAGGGGGAGAGGTCCATGGACACTGCTCGATAACACCCAGGCAAGTGAGGGCGTGGGAGACTCATGAGAGATAAGCCTGGCAGCAGTTAGCCATCAGGGCGTTAGCAGAGGCTATCTAATGACAAGTAACTCATTTTTTTAACAGATTATACACGAGGGGACAGAGGGAAGAGAACATTTGAAATATATTTAATGGTGCCATAGACTGAAAATATTATAATTGAAAGTGGAGCAGCTTTTTTCTTCTCTCAAAAAAAAAAAAAAGAAAGGGGGAGAAAAGGACTAAAACACTTGATAGGTAAAATAAGGGAGCTACTATTGTTCAGTTTATCCAGTATATGAAACTGCTATCTGCCGCGATTAGAGGGGCTCTGGTCCTGGTAGAAGTGGAGAAAGAACTATAAGACTGCTAGACGAAACCAGCCAAAAGAAAGATTATAAAAAAAAAAAAAGGGAGAGAAACAAAGGTCTTTGGCCCCCAATGCTGTTCGATGTACAAGTCGGTACATTCAGGTACTCATACACTCCCACTCCCATTCAGCTTGTAAGGAGTGTGATTAAGCAGGCAATATCTGACGTAATAGCGGCAGTAGCTGGAATAGCGGGATTTATGAGAGCGTTGCCCTATGCTCGAAAAATAAGTATGGCACCTAAAATTACCCGGAATTCTGGAGACAAGTTGGATGGATCTAAAACGACACGTGCTGGAAGAGATAAAGGAGATCTAGCTGGAGCGAATAGGCGTCTCATGTCGACAATAGGCAAATCAACTGGGAAAAATATGCCTGGTATGGGGAAAGATGCCAAGACGAGTGATAGCACTACCCCCTTGCTGGAAGTCAGGGGAAAAGATAAAAGTCAATCTACTATTATGACTTTTTTTACAGGAGAGGTACGAGATAGTTCTCTCGAGCATATAACCCTCCCCTCTGAAATTAGTCCATCGGCAACAGGAACTATCCTGTCAGATACTAGCAGCGAGAAGACTCTTATTGAAAACAATGAACCCCTTATCAAAGCTACACAAGGTAGTAAGGATCTATTAGGGGCCAGAGACAGCAATACAGTAATAAGAGAGAAGGTGCTGGCCCCCCTCGCCGGAAAGGACAACAACAACCTCAAGTGCAGCGACCGGAGAATCAAATCAAGGAAGGAGATGCGAATACCCTAGGACCTACGCTGGATATTGAAGAACTGCAGAAGATATCATTAAACTCCAAAGGGTGGAATAAGGTAATCGAGAAAGACCTAAAATCCTCAGCTGGTTTAAGGACAGTAGTGATAAATTCTACTCTCTGACGGAAGAATCTGGGGCCAGATGTAGCAAAATGCAAAATTGCGACTTGCAATTTGCGAGTCCATCCGACTCGCAAATTGCAAGTCGCAATTTGCTATGCAGTACGGTGTCTCAGACACCGACTGCGACTCGCAATGGGGTCGCAATGACCCACCTCATCAATATTCATGAGGTGGGTCGCAAATTGCGGCCCCATTGCGAGTATAGGCACTCGCAAACATGGAGGCCTGCTGTAGTCAGCAGACCTCCGTGTTCGTGACTGCTTTAAATAAAGCAGTTTTTTTTTTGTTTAAGTGTAGCCCGTTTTCCTTAAAGGAAAACGAGCTGCACTTAAAAAAAAAATTAAACCTTTAGTTTCGGTATTTTTTCAGGGCAGGGAGTGGTCCCTTGGACCACTCCCTGCCCTGAAAAAATATTTTTGGGTACATTCACAATTTGCGAGTGGGTTACCATCCACTTGAAGTGGATGGTAACTGCGAGTCCACTGCATCCCACTGCGAGTCGCAAATAGGAAGGGAACACCCCTTCCTATTTGCGAGTCGGAAATGCATTTTGCGAGTCGGAGCCGACTCGCAAAATGCATTTCTGAATAGCAAAGTGGCTTTTGCGCCTCGCAAACGGCGATTTTCACCGTTTGCGAGGCGCAAACACTTTGCTACATCTGGCCCCTGATCTCAGCAGCGGTGAGCATAGCTCTAGTGAATCTGGCAGCAGCGAAACCTCTGAGACTGGAAATAAATCATCAAGCAATGAGCCTTCAGTACGGCAGCTGCGTCGGCAGCGGAAATGCACCAAACCACGGCCCTGTCTTCAAGAGGGTTTGGAAAATCTGGAATCTACGGGTGGTAGGACTTTAAAGAGGAACTACTCTGGTACTAGACTAATAGACACGCCTACCACAAATGAACAGGGGCCGGGCAATAACAATATAGAAGGAGACACAGGAGGTCCTGCAAGCAATGTATGCTTGGTGGGCACCGAGGCAGGGATGCTGCAGTCAATATATAATTCAATTAAAGAATTTCAAACAGAGACCAGGATTGAAAGCCGGCGCGCAAGAGTCGCTACAAAACGACTACAGGGAACGGTTCGCAAGGTTGCAAAGTCGTGCACAGAGATTGAAGCTAAGCTATGCTCGATGGAAGAAAGGATAGGGGCAGGGGAAGAGGAAGTCGATGCCCTTAAACAGCAGAGCGTAGAAAGGGATGATCAATTGATAGATGTAATGTGGAAATTGGAGGACTTTGAAAATCAACAGAGAAGAAACAATCTACAATTCTTGGGCATACCCGAAGGGCTGGAAGGAAGCGATATACGGAACTATATGATTAAGCTCCTACGTGGGGCTTTCCTGGAACTGGGTAGCTGGGACTGGGAGAATGAACTTCAGCGTGTTCATAGGTTTCCGGCAATTCGGCGGGAGGGAGGTCAGCTGCCAGAATCTAAGTATTCTAGAGCTATTTTGGTTTATTTTGGCAACCACCTATTGCGACAAGTGATCTTTGACAAAGCTCGCCCCAATGCTCCACGCAGTGTGGAAGCGGTTACCTTTTTTACCCGGCCAGATTTTTGCCATATAACCGTCGAACGGAGATGGCGGCTCCAACAGCTCATTAAACTTTTTTCATATAAAGGAGGGGAGGCCTATTTGTAGGCCCCTGCTCGACTTAAAACAGTAATGAATGGGAAAGTAAAAATATTCACCACAGAAATCAAAGCGAAAGAATATCTGATGGGGTTTAAGTATTAGAGGGCAAAAAGGGAGATCGGTAGGTGGGTGGATGGGTGGGCGGGTAGGCCCATATCCGCATGACACCAATATTCAGGCCATTAGGGGTCTGATTGCTCATCATGATTGGGGGGGGCTGTACGAGGAAGGGAGTTCTCAACCAGCCCTAGAGGGGTGCGAGGGGCAGAAGGGGGGTGGATGGGGAAGGCGTGGGGTGGGGGGAGAGGATGGGAGAGGGGCTGGGGAAAGGGTCGGGCATGGGGGAGGGGGGAAGTAGGGGGCGGGAAAAAAGAAAACAAAATGGAATGAAAAGGCCAAAAGGAGGTGAGAGAAGCAAAAGGAAGAGAAGCAAAAGGATAGGAATAGGGGAGCAAACTGGGAAGAGAACTCAGGACTCCGTGTGATTAGATAGGAAAGGGGGGGAGGGAAGGAAGGGAAAAGAAAGAAGAAGTATAGAAAATGACTAGACTTCGAGTGCCTCAATTAATATATGTCGCTCTGAAGGGTATGAATATGGAGAAAGATCAGGGCACCTGTTAGCAATAAGGGCAAGCCAGAAAACAGCAGCTGGGGTCATCAGAGAGATTGGCAAGGACAGATAGTCTCAGATGTGGACGGAATTAGGAAGGTGTTTCAGAGATATTATACAGAACTATACAATGACATATCTGTATTCTCAGATACAGAAATGCTAGAATTCCTAAATACTAATAAGATTGTAAGATTAACGGAGGAGGACCACCTAGATATGGAAAATCAAGTATGTACCCCAGAATTAGACAAGGCATTGAGCGAGCTTGCAACTGGGAAAGCCGCAGGTCCGGACGAGATTCCCTTAGAATTCTATAAAACCTTTAAAGCATTATTGTTCCCGATAATGATGGAGTTATTTATTCAGGTACAGAGTGGCGGGAAAACCCCACCATCATGGGATATGGCTAACATAGTGATTTTTTTGAATAAAGGGAAGGTCCCACAAAATCCGGTTTCATATCGGCCGATTACACTAATTAACAGTGATGTTAAAATATACTCAAAAATACTGGCCGCCCGATTATCCTTGGTGATCAAGAAATTGGTAACATCTAGACAACATGGGTTCGTCCCGGGGAGAGATACTACTGATCATATTCAAAGTGTGGTTACGCTCTTCGACACCACAGCAATGGCAGAGGAGCCCATGGCAGTCGCATTATTAGATGCAGAGAAGGCATTCGATCGGGTGAACTGGAGATATCTGTGGCATGTAATGGAGTACTATGGTTTTGGGAAGAAATTAATCTCAGCGGGAAAGGCTATATATAGGTCACCGGGAGTGAGAATACAATTAATGGGGGGGCAATCTGAGTATATTCAGGTGAGGAGGGGCACCAGGCAAGGATGTCCATGCTCTCCGTTGTTGTTTGTTCTATATATAGATCCCCTGCTTAGACAGCTGGAAGAGAGCAGTAGAATTCCACCGGTATGCATGCATGGATGGGATAAAAAAGTCCTAGCATATGCGGACGACATAGCCATTATAACTCCCAATCCAGACCTGGCACTAAAAGAAGTCGAAGAGGTGACAAGGAAATTTGGTAGGTTTTCCAGATATTTGCTAAATAGAACTAAAACGCAATTATTGACAAATCAATATGTGAACACTCAGGATAATCGAAGGGTTGAACACGCAGTGTATCTGGGTATTGATATTACACCAAAAGTAGGAGAGATCATTAATTTGAACTTAGACCCAATACTCATGAAAGCTAAAAAGAATATGTGTAGATGGAATAATCTACATATGACTATAATGGGGAGGTGCAATATGGTTAAAATGATCCTCCTTCCTAAACTTTTGTACATATTTCGCGCTGTACCACTGAGCTTTACAAAATCTAGATTTAAGGAGATAGACTGATTGATTATGAGATTTATTTGGGCATATGGCAAGAGCAGAAGAGAGAGCAAATACATGACTCTTCCGCAGGAAAGAGGGGGATGGTCCTTACCTAACATGAAACTATACCAAATGGCAGCAGCTTTTCAGTAGATGCGCCCATTATGGGGGGCTAAGAAAGAAGAGATTGAGGCAGTGGACTGTCCTAATATCTATGAATTGCAGGTGGGGGTAGCAGCTAATGGTTATTTACTAACATTTCATGAACCTGGATTTTACAAGAAAGTTCGATATAAGGTATTAGAGGCGGCTTATAAAGTCTGGCGATTATGGCAAAAAAAAAATGGACATGGTAGATTCAATCATTATACTATAATAAAGAATAATCCACTGCTTCCTGAAGTGTTTAAGGATAGATATATGGTAAAATGGGCTTCCCTGGGTATAGAACGGTTAGGGGACTTTTTCGACAATACTGGGGTAAAGACGTTTGGGGATCTCCAAGAGCAATATGGTTTACAGCGAAGGGATTTTGTAAAATATCTACAGATATGAGACTACTTGGGGAAGAAAACAGGGGGGGGCGCAGGGATTTGGAAGTAACCAACTGCTCGATGACATTTTGTTGAAATCTGATATATCGATTAGATCAATATATTCACTGTTGATGGCAGAACAACCTGATGACTTGGAGAAGTACAGTGAGAGGTAGAGAGATAAGCTGGCCGATGGGAGCAGCAACTTCATTAAGTCTTTAGAATTGGGACATACCATTCTACTCTCCTCGTCGCTGCAAGCACAGCATTATAAGACCCTGTTCGACCTGTATCATACACCAGCGCATCATGCCAAATGGGGGAGCTCATCAGGAACAAATTGCCCGAGATGCGGGACATTTGGAACAGACATTTCACATATGTTTGCTACTTGTGGGGAACTAACGACTCTGAGAGATGGTATTCAATCTGTTCTGAAAGGGATCCTGGGGCAAGATCTGGACCTTACCCCAGAGACTATGACTCTAGGGGTCGCTGCAGAAACGGGGGGAAGCCATAGAGCGTTTATCTTTTTGGCCATGGCGGTCTATCGAATATGTATATCTTCTGCATGGTTGAGCTCACGCCCACCGTCATGGCAGCAATGGCTGGGTAGATTGTTATCTGTTTTTTACCTGGAAATGGCATTATATGAGTGCAAGGGGAGGCGGGCTAGGAATAAAGGGAAGGCAATATGGGGGCAATTTCAGGATTGGATTCTGGCCCATTAACATTTAAGTTGATCTGGCTTTCCCCTTAATTTACAAGAAGGGAAGCTTCCCTCCTCCAGGCTAACCGGGCTATGCATTCATTTCTTCCTTTTGTGAATTTGTATATCTTCGGCAAAAATGTATGACTGTAACTATTGCTTATTCCTTTCCAAATAAAAAAAAAAAAAGTAAGACCACAATTGATTAAGGCAGCGCATGAGGGAGTTGCATCTGCACATGCTGGCGTGGCAGCTACAATTTCACTATTCCAGGCCCGCTATTGGTGGCCTGGTCTCTATGAAGAGACCAAGCAGTATGTCCTTTGTTGTGACATCTGTCAACAAATTAAAGTTTCAACAGCTAAGCGCCCGCCGCAGACACCCCTCTTAATCTCAAACAAGCCATTACAATGTGTGTACCTGGATCATTGTGGTCCACTAACACCGGATAGTGCATACAAATATATCCTAGTCACTGTTGATTCTTGCTCCAGATTTGTGTGGGTGTGGCCACAACGCTCAGCTGACGATCGGACTGTTATTAAAGATTTGCGAGTCTTTGTCGGTACATATGCAGTTGCGGCATTCCATTCGGACCAGGGCCCTGCCTTTGCCTCAAGGGCATTCAGGGACACCATGGCTTCGTTGGGGGTCCAGCTCCAGTACTCGTCTCCATTTCATCCCGAGGGAACTTCTGTCGTGGAGCGATTAAACTGCGATTTAAAGCAATCCTTAACAGCCAGAGTCTTAGGTACGAGTCGTAGTTGGCTAACTCACATGTATGTAGTTCAGAGAGCACTAAATAACCTGCCTAGAAGGTCCCTGGGGGGTCGTACTTCATATGAGTGCCTGTTTGGAACACAAATGTTTGTTCCGGATCTTGATGGTCCTGGTGTGGAGGCGGCGGAGACACCTTTTGACATAAATGATCGTGTCACTGTTTTACAGGACTTACAGCAGTTCCGTGAAGATAACTCTTCTAAAAGTGCTGCCTCCACAGGAATTAAGGATATGCCAGTAACACCTACCAGCTGGATTCCCAGGGTTGGGGATCTTGTGCGTGAAAAGGTCGGAGTGAAAAAATAATTTGGCCCTTCTTATCGTGCAGCAGTCCCCGTGTTGAGCATACACGGCACCAGAACTGTTATTCTACCCCGTTGCCAGGTGCCAAAGAAAATCGCTTTGTTTCTATTGACAATGTCAAGTTACAACATGTGGCCGATTCTACACAGCCGACCAAGAGGAACGTCCAGTAGTTCCCGAATCCCTCTCGCTACTGGAGAAGAAGTTCCACTTCAAGTTGTCTATACCAACACTGGTACCTCTCCGCGCTTGGGGAGGGTGGATGATGATTTTGCATTAGTTCCACTAACAACAATCAACTTAGAAACATTTGATCAAGTCACCATGACTACAGATGTGATGGATGGTGCTGTCTACAGTGTACCACTGCGAGAAACACCAACTCCTCCATTGACTACGGCGACGCCTTTTGCACTAACTGCCTCTGGTTACTTTGCCGACAACAACGATGGTCTATCGGACTCGTTTGCCTCTTCGACTACTGACCTGTCAGGTCCACATAAGCTGATGCGTTGGCTTAAAGATACATATTTTGTTTCTCCATGGAACTATCTGTGGCTTTTATTGACTATGCTAGCATTTTTTCTTTGGATTGGGTTTGTCATTACCTTTTTTTCTGTTGATACATGGTCATTTTCTTCCTGAAAGATCAGCGGTTGAACAGGTGGAGGTGGTGTTGAAACCACATTTTTCATCACATAAGGTTCGAAGAGACTTGTCCTTTGTGAACATTTCTGCAGTGCCAATTCCAGATGGGATTGTGTGGGATAAAGTAATGTTTGATATATATGGTCCCACTGAAATAATTCAAATACCGTATGTGATAAAGCTATCAATGAATGATGTAGCAATACCAGGCATTGTATCTGATGATTGGGATGTAAAGATAGTTGACTTGATGATGACAGAATTGCAATATTATACTGTCTATGTAAAGTGAAGGTGTTTACCAGTTTAGAGACAATTATGGTGACATGTTTTGCTATAATTATTATGGGCACCACTTCATACATAAAGCAAGTGCTCCCAAAACGATATTTGACTATACGCAATGGGAACATTACCCGACTCCCCCGCAAGAGAGTTCCAAAACATATTTTGATAAATTCACGTATTTTTCTGGGCACCACCAAAGGACTGCAGAGTCATATTATTTAAGATAACTCCAACAAAAGGTAAACAAATGTTGCTGACCAACATGAAATTCATATATTCGGATTCCTTTGTTTCCCGATTGTCAATTGAAGGTTATGAATATTGGTCAAAAAATTTTGATTTGAAAAATGTTTGGGGAACAAAAAATTGGCAAACCAAGGGTAGAGAAACATTGCTTAGAGCATGTCTCATTCCCGTTCAAATGATTTTTTTAAATGAAACAGTACAGCAGACCAGCTGCTTAGGTTTAGCTACAATCAGAGAATTTAACATGCCCAGTATACCTGCCCCTGCAAAAATTAATAATTGGCAGAAATACATAAATGCAACCTTTGGTGAGCTTAATGAATGGGTCCAGAATGGTACATTTAACACTTCATTGACATGTCCAGGCGGGTGGTTATTGTGGCCAGTAGATACGGGTGTCATCAACGTTTTGTCACCTCCTCAGGGGGTTTCCGTACGAGTAGGTCAGACCCTCGATATATATCACCAGAACATGCTGAAATAATTACGACATATAGTGTGGGTAATTGTGCCAGCAATGGCTGAAATCATCCTCGCTAGATGCAGTTAAGACACATCTCACTCTCCTGTCTAATGACACTGACTTACAAGATTTTTTGTCAGGCCCGAAGACGCCACGCAGGAAGCGTTTCTTGTATGAAGTATACAATGAAATATGGAAGCTTTCCCAGCAAGAGGCTGCAGCCCGGTTAAGGCAGATAGATCAGGAAAATCTGAAAAAGGCATTAGCTGTTGTGGATAATGGAATTCACACCTTGTCCGACTGCATTTATACAATTAATAACATTGTTTCTTCTGCTATAGACATTATACGATCTGATATGTCTTCTTTATATCATGGACAGAGTCAGACCAGGTCCATTATGCAGTTAGGTTGGACGCTTCAGACATTGAAGGCGGGTCGCGTTCCGTGGCAGCACATCAGTGCCAGGGAAATATTTTTCTCTTTTAATTTGACGCGACAACAACAACTAATGGCTAAGAAGGAGGCGACTTATGTCATGCTTAACATTGAAAAGTTAGAAAGATTGCCTTTTACCGTGGCTGAGATCCCCTCAGCGGAGTAGTTGATACACAGGGTTAGTAATCTGCCTATTTCTACATTACAATTCACTTCTTGTTTAAAACATGATCCTGTAGGCAGACATGAGAAGCTAGGAGATAGTTACATCCATGAGGTGTAGGAGCTTCCCTTCTTGTACAAATGCCTCAATGGTATGAAAGAGGTCTTTCTTAGCGGCAGTGAATGTGAGACTTCAGTCAGCCATTCGATGATTTGTAAGCAGCTGTCCTTGCATGGGGTGTGTAACGCCTTGTTTGCAAATTTGTCTTGCTATCTGAAGGGAGTTCCAGTCCCCTTGATTAAACGCATGTTCCAGGTGCTTTCAAACGGCAGCTACGTCCTCCTCAATAGTGATGACTGATGTGGTATGCGGGCCGGAATAGTTTACGTTGTTTCGTCACTAAGGTCGTTACTTGCTGCGTGAATGTGTTGTTTCCCCCAACTAAAATTAGGGAGGTAGCAGATATTTGGCCTCACATTGCTATTTCCAATGTGAATTTTGACAAGTTAAGCAGACTAAAGGCTTTGTTGTTTCAGAAGCATGTGGCCCTTACATCTGCACGCAAGACCTACGCACTTCAGGTGGCAAGGTCATCGGCGGAAATACAGTCCCTGTTAAACACAAACTTTCCGAGCCACTTTGGTGAACTCGTGGGACGTATATTTAATGCTTCCAGCATGGCTGGATTAGCACATTTTTTCAAAGCTGTTGGTATTGGTTTCGTTCACACCTTCTCCTCCATATTCGGTTTAATACCTTCGGCTATTCATTCAATTTTCGGAAGCATTTTTGGGGGATTTCCAATAACTTTGGCTTTATTAGTCGGCATTTTGCTGTTGCTGTTGTTTTTCCGCAATGGCTGTCCCGCCGCAACAAGGACGAATGTGGGCGCTCCCATCAGCGCAGCTGTGTCGTGAACGCATGATACAGTACTTTGGAGCAACACTCCTGGAATATTTGGAGTGTAACTGGTCTCTGTCATTCAGACCGGTTTTGGATTGTGTGCAGCCCGTGTTTCGGTGCCGCTGGAGCTCTTTTGAACATGCACTGGACGTTTGTCTCTCACAGCGATGCCCCCCAGTTGTTGATGCTGATCTGTTGATGTTCTCGATGAGGGCTCATTACCAGACATGCGTGCTGCGGCTGCGTTTGCTTCGTGAGGCTGCTTACGAGATACCCTTCCTGGAGGAAGTTGATATTAACTTGTTTATAGGCACTGCACGGGATGCCGCCTTGAGGCTTTGGAACACACCTGCTCCTTGATAGTCTTTGGCGTGGATTTTCCAGTTTTGTCATCTGCCGAAGTGGAGAACTTCCTGCTTTCCATGAGCAATGCTTGATTTGGACTTATTCAAAACTGACATTATCCTTTGAATTTGGCTTTGGCCGCATGCTCATATTTTAAATTACAAATTACTATGCTTGTGTGTCCTCTTAACTTGTTGAAATTGAATAGGGTTTTATTGTTATTTTAGCTTAGGGCATTTTTAGCTTTGGCTTAAACCACTTTCTACCGACAAGGGGAGGGTGTAGTGTAGCCTTTTTTAATGTAGCTTCATGCGCATTAGCTTAACATATTAGGCCTCTGTGCACTTTGCCGTAGATGCATTTTATTCGACCTTGCACTGTTATTTTACAATAACCAGTTTTACGGTCTTGTTTTTATTTCATTCTATCACACTGTTTAGCTTAGTTCAGCACTGTGTTCTCAAACAATGCATTCTTGCTCACTCTGTGCTTCAGTCAAGGCTACAGTCTGGTACATTGCCGGTAAACGTGGTAGAAGTTTAGTCTCTAGTGTTCGTAGAAAATACACATTCTTACGTAGGGACATTTTCTTAGAACATTTGCGTGTTAGTTATAAAAACACTTTCTAGTCCTAGTACACGTCAGAGGGAGATTCCGACCAGGAACCTACAACTAGATGCTGACTGCCCGTTGCAGATGCTGATGCAGAATACAGACCTTTGCTCAGGTATGAGGGTTGATGTCCTCCCAGGGAAACCTGAATGGCAGGCTTAGAGCTTTACATGCTGGGCTCAGATTATAACGAAGAGAGAACCCCATCTAGTTGCACTATGATAGTCTTATTCTTGTGCTTCACTCTCATCGTTACTATTTTAATCCTACTGTGTTGTATAGTTCTGGTTATTGCAGCTCACGCTTTGCTATCTAGAATGCAGTTGTTTTATTAAGCCAATCTTTAAAACTTAAACTGCCTTTGTCATTTGTATATGAGTCCGCATTCTGTATGAGAGAACCGGTTGGGACCTGAGTGACCGCGACTTCCCTGGGGAGTATTGAGATGTCATGTGCTCGGCTGCCCAATTGTCTCTTCCCTTTGGAGAGATAAGGCACTGCTAGTTAGCCGGATTTAGAGTGACAAGGGTCCTTTACTGTGGGTCAGACTTAGTCCCCCACACTGTGAACGATCTTGCCGCTCAAAATCCAGTAGTCTCATTAGGATAATGAGAGCCTGCGCGACAAAAGTATCTACAAAAGCATCTACAAGAGATACTTTTCTTCAGCAACCTCAGCTCCAAGTCAGCAACTGCAACCGTTTCCATGGTGTGCACGCTCTGGGGACTCTCTGTCTTCATCCTGCACCATGAGGGCCAAAGAAATCTCCAGTGGAGTGACGGAGTCACTCCCCTGCTCCAAGCAGGCACCTTCCAAGACGACGATGGGTACCATTAAACTCCTCTCACAGCGATGAGCTTGCTCCTAAGGAAACAGAGGGTGGACATCATCGACATAGACTGTCCTGAGGTTCTGCTGACGCAATTTGGAGGAGGTAAGACATTACCTTCCCCAAGAGCGACGGTACCCCTGTGTACTGTGTCTTCTTCACCTCCTGAGGCCTCTATACATTATTTGCAAAATTCCTTCATGCACAGCCTGGCCCAGGTCCCCAGCACTTCATCCTGTGATGCTCAGCTCGCAGAGTTGTTCTCCGGTGGCATGGGACCTTCTTTTGTTGTGCTGCATCAACTGCATTTTTGCACCTCCTTTGTCCCCAGATCCCGGGGGTGCTGTCTGGCATCCTGAGGGCTCCCTAAAGTGCTGAGAGACCCCTCTTCCTCCTCACATAGATTTGAGGTCCCCAGGTCCCTCTTGGGTCCATCCAGTGCCATTTTGACGCAAAATGCACTTTTGTCGTAGCAAGGCTTGTTGGTGACTTCCAACATGAAATCACATCTGCAACGATCTTCACGTCGTGGGACATCCTTTGTATCATGCAGGAACCTGCTGGCATCTTCCTGGGGTGCATTTCTGCAGTCTTCGACTAACCGGGGACTCTTCTTTTGCACCTTCTTCTGGGTTGGCATGGGCTCCTGTCCTTCCTGGAACTTCTTTCGACTTCTGAACTTGGTTCCCTTCCTTTGCAGGTCTTCAGGTCCAGGAATCCAGCAGTTGTTCTTTGCAGACTTGGTTGGCTGCTGCAAAATCCCAATCACGAGGTGTAGTGTGTCCTAAGGAAACCTGCAGTAATTTACTCCTGCTTTTCTGGGCTATGGGGTAGGGTAATTTACTTACCTTTACTGTATTCTTACTCTCCCAGCGATTCTGCACACACTACTCTTGTCTAGGGGGGAATTAGTGATTCGCATTCCACTTTCTCAGTATATGGTTTGTGTTGCCCCTAGACCCATTTTCTCCTATAGCATTCTATAGCATTTCCTATTGTTTGCATTGTTCTATGACTATTTACTTGTCTAATTTTGGTGTCTGGTGTATATATTGTGTTTAATATTTACCTCCAGAAGGATATTGTCTGTAAGATATTTTTGGTACTGTGCCACCCAAATAAATACCTTTATTTTTGGCAACACTGAGTATTGTCTTTACTTGTGTATAAGTACTGTGTAACTATAAGTGGTATTGCAGGAGCTTCGCATGTCTCCTAGTTCAGCCTGAGCTGCTTTGCTATAGCTACCTCTATCAGCCCAAGCTGCTAGAACACTACTACTTCACTAATAAGGGATAACTGGACCTGGTATAAGGTGTAAGTACCCAAGGTACCCACTACAAACCAGGCCAGCCTCCTACAGTGATATACCAAAATCAGTCCCAGGATGTTACTTTCCTGTCCAGGGAGGATCTGGCCCAGCAGTTCGGGTGGGACTGTTTCCATAGTGTCAGGGTCAAGACTGATTTGCATATGGCTGTGTCCAAGCTGGGGTAGCGTGACAGGCAAAAAATAATGGATTAATCCAGGATCTTTGGGACGCTGGGTGAATGTTTGTATTGTTAAGCATTCCATCCATCATTTTTTTTTGTATTTATTGCCCGGAGTGTGAAGTGTATGCCCAGATGTGGGTCTCAAGCTAACTGCACCACTGGATTAAAGGTTCCGTGGCTGATTAGGGGTGATACCCTGAAACTGGTCCCAGGCCACTTGCTTCTGGTCCAGGTCGGATGTGGCCTGACAGTTCGAGATGGACTTTTCTCACAGGGGACAGGGTCAAAACTGATTTGCAAATGGCTGGGTCCAATTTGGGGCATTGTGGTGGCTAAAAAATAATGGATAAAACCCAGATCTTTGTGACTGGGGGTGTATGTGTGCATTGTTCAACATTCCATCCATCATCTGTTCTTTTTGCTTTTGTTGTCCTAAGTGGGAAGGGTATGCCCAGACATGGGTCTCATGTTCACTGCACCTTGTGAATCAAGATTGCCTGGCTAATGATGGGTGACAACCCGAAACTGGTCCCAGGATGCTTGTTTCTGGTTCTGGGAGGAGCTGACCTGGCTGTTTGGGCTGGACTGTTGCAATGGGGAGGAGCTTCACAACTAATTTGCAAATGACTGAGTTCAAACTGGGGGTCCTTGGTTGGCAAGAAAATGATAGATTAAACCCAGATATTTGTGACTGGGGGTGAATATTTGCATTGTTCAGCATTCCATCCATCATCTGTTCGTTTTACTTTTGTCACAATAAGTGGGAAGGGCATGCCCAGACGGGGTACTGGGCTTACTGCGCCACTGGATTCAACCTAGCCTGGCTAATGAGGGGTGATATCCCTAAACTGGTTCCAGGATGCTTGTTCCTAGTCAAGGGATGGCCTGGCAGGGCAGTTCAGGCTTGACTGTTACTATGGAGAGCAGGATCAAGACTGATTTGCAACTGGCTGCATCCAAACTTTGGTGCTGTGGTGATCAAAAAAAGATGGATTAAACCCAGATCTTTGTGACTGGGGGTGAATGTTTCCATTGCTCAGCCTTCCGTCCTTCATTTGTTCTTTTTGCCTTTGTTGTCTTAAGATGGAAGGGTATGCCTAGACCTGGATCCCATGCTCACTGTGCCACTGGATTCATGCTAGCCTAAAAGTTGAGGGATGATAACCCAAAACTGGTCCAGGATGCTTGTTTCTGGTCGAGGGAGGGCCTGGGCTGCAGTTCAGGCAAGGCAGTTCCTATGTGGAACAGGTTCAAGACTGATTTGCATATGGCTGGGTCCAAACAGGGGTGGTATGGTGGGCAAAAAACTATGGATTAAATCCAGATCTTTGTGACTTCGGGTGAATTTTTGCATTGTTCACCATTCTGTCCATCATCTGTTCTTTTTGCCTATGTCACCATAAGTAGGAAAGGTATGCCCAGACAGGGGTCTTGTGCTTACTGCACCACTAGATTCAATCTAGATTGGCTGAGGAAAGTTGATTCCCTTAAACTTGTTCTCAGAATGCTTGTTTATAGTCCAGGGCTGACCTGGCCTAGCAGTTCAGGCTGGACATGTCCAATGGGGAGCAGGGGTCAAGAGTGATTTGTATATGGCTGAGTCCAAACAAGTGTGGTGGGCAAAAAAACAATGGGTTAAACCCTGGTTTTTGTGACTCGGGGTGAATGTTTGCATTGTTCGGACTTCTGTCCATCATTTATTTTTTTGTGTTTGTCATCCTAAGTGAGAAGAGTATTCCCAGACATGGGTCCTGTGGTCAAAGCACCACTGGATTCAAAGTAGCCTAGTTAATGAGTGATGATACCTTGAAACCGGCCACAGGATGCTTCCTTCCAGTCCAGGTAGGACCTGGCAGTTCAGGCTGGACTGTTACCATGGGGAGCAGGGTCCAGACTGATATGCAAATGGCTGGGTCAAACCTGGGGTGGCGTGGTTAGCAAATACTCTTTGGATCAACCCTAGATTTTTTTGACTGGTGGTGAATGTTTACATTGTATAGCATTCTGTCCATCATCTGTTCTTTTTTGCCTTTGTAATCCTAGGTGGGAATTGTACAGCCATATGTGGGTCCCATTAGCACTGCACCAATGGATTCGAGCTAGCCTGGTTGATAAGGGGTGATACCCTGAAACCGGTCCCAGGATGCTTGTTTACGGTCCAGGGAGGACGTGGCCTGTCAGTTTGGGATGGACTGTTCCTATAGGGGGCTGTGTGAAGACTTATTTGTATGTGGCTGGGACTGATTTAGGGTGGCCGGCTGACAAAAAAACAAAGGATATAACCCAGATCTTTGTGACTGGGTGTGAATGTTTGCAGTGTTCAGCATTCTGTCCAATATATGTTCTATTTGCTTTTGTCACCCTAAGTGGGAAGGATATATCCAGACATGGGATCCATGCTCACTTAGCCTTTTGATTCAAGCTAGCCTGGCTGATGAGGGAGGATAGCCTGAAACTTATTTCATGAAGTTTGTTACCTGTCCCATGAGAAATTGGCCTGGCTATTTGGGCTGGACTGTTCCCATAGGGACCAGGTTCAAAACTGATATGCGTATGGCTGGGTCGAAACTGAGATGGCATTGTTAGGTAAAAAAATAAAAACGTTGACTGAACCCCGATCTTTGTGAATGAGAGTTTGAATTTTTCGGCATTCCATCCATCATGTGTTCTTTTTGCCTTCATCGCCCTAAGTGGGAAAGGTATACCCAGATGTGGATCCCATGCTCACTGTGCCTCTGGATTCAATCTAACCTGGCTGATGAGAGGTGATACCCTGAAACTGACCCAGAATGCTTATTTCTGGTACAGGGTGGACCTGGCCTGGCAGTTCATGCTTCAATGTTCCAATTGGGTGAAGGTTCAATCCTGATTTCCATACAGCTGGGTCTAAACTGAGGTGGCATGGTGGGCAGAAAACAATGGATTAAACACAGATCTTTGTGATTGGGGGTGAATGTTTGCATTGTTTAGACTTCCGTCCATCATCAGTTTTTTTTTGCCTTTGTCACCTTAAGTGGAAAGGGTATGCACACACGTGGGTTCTGTGCTCACTGTGCCACTGGAATCAAGCTAGACTGGCAGATGAGGAGTGATACCCAAAATCGGTCCCAGGATGTGTGTTTCCAGTTCAGGGAGGACTTGTGCTGGCAGTTTTGGGCTGGACTGTAACCATTGGGAGCAAGGTGAAGACTGATTTGCATATGGCTGGGTTCAAACTGGAGTGGCGTGGTGGACAAAAGAACAATGGATTAAACTCAGATCTTTATGACTGGGAATTACTGTTTCATTGTTCAGTATTCTTTCCATCATTTGTTCTTTTTACCTTGTGTAGGAAGGTACCATCTTGCCTGGCATGTTACCCCCATATTTCACTGTATATATGTTGTTTTAGCCTATGTGTCACTGGGACCCTGCCAGTCAGGGCCCCAGTGCTCATAAGTATGTGCCCTGTATGTGTTCCCTGTGTGATGCCTAACTGTCTCACTGAGGCTCTGCTAACCAGAACCTCAGTGGTTATGCTCTCTCTGCTTTCCAAATGTGTCCCTAACAGGCTAGTGAGTAAATTTACCAATTCACATTGACATAGTGGTACACCCATATAATTCCCTAGTATATGGTACTGAGGTACCCAGGGTATTGGGGTTCTAGGAGATCCCTATGGGCTACAGCATTTCTTTTGCCACCCATAGGGGCCACTGCAGTCTGCGTGAAATAACGTCCACGTTATTTCACAGCCATTTACCACTGCACTTAAGTAACTTATAAGTCACCTATATGTCTAACCTTCACCTGGTGAAGGTTGGGTGCAAAGTTACTTAGTGTGTGGGCACCCTGGCACTAGCCAAGGTGCCCCCACATCGTTCAGGGCAAATTCCCCGGACTTTGTGAGTGCGGGGACACCATTACACGCGTGCACTGTACATAGGTCACTACCTATGTACAGCCTCACAATGGTAACTCTGAACATGGCCATGTAACATGTCTAAGATCATGGAATTGCCACCCCAGTGCAATTCTGGCATTGGGGGGACAATTCCATGATCCCCCGGGTGTCTAGCACAGTACCCGGGTACTGCCAAACTGCCTTTCCGGGGGTCTCCACTCCAGCTGCTGCTGCTGCCAACCCCTCAGACAGGTTTCTGCCCTCCTGGGGTCCAGGCAGCCCTGGCCCAGGAAGGCAGAACAAAGGATTTCCTCTGAGAGAGGGTGTCACATCCTCTCCCTTTGGAAATAGGTGTGAAGGCTGGGGAGGAGTCCCCCAGACTCTGGAAATGCTTTGATGGGCACAGATGGTGCCCATCTCTGCATAAGCCAGTCTACACCAGTTCAGGGATCCCACAGCCCTGCTCGACCGCTGACTGCTCAGGACGCCTGCAAAACCGCAAAAAAGTAGCCAGACGACTACTAGCAACCTTGTATCGCTTCATCCTGCCGGCTTTCTCGACTGTTTCCAGGTGGTGCATGCTCTAGGGGTAGCCTGCCTCCTTCCTGCACCAGGAGCACTGAAGAAATCTCCTGTGGGTCGACGGAATCTTCCCCCTGCAACCGCAGGCACCAAAAGACTGCATCACTGGTCCTCTGGGTCCCCTCTCAGCACGACGAGCGTGGTCCCTGGAACTCAGCAACTCTGTCCAAGTGACTCCCACAGTCCAGTGACTCATCAGTCCAAGTTTGGTGGAGGTAAGTCCTTGCCTCCCCACGCTAGACTGCATTGCTGGGTACCGCATGATTTGCAGCTGCTCCAGCTCCTGTGCACTCTTCCAGGATTTCCTTCATGCACAGCCAAGCCCGGGTCACCAACACTCCTTCCTGCAGTGCACAACCTTCTGAGTTGTCCTCCGGCGTCGGGGGACTCCCTTTTGTGACTTCGGGTGAACTCTGGTTCACTTTCCTTCCAAGTGCCTTTTTGGGTACTTCTGCTGGTGCTGCCTGCTTCTGTGAGGGCTCCCTGAGTTGCTGGGCGCCCCCTCTGTCTTCTCCTTCAAGTGGCCACATCCTGGTCCCTCCTGGGCTACAGCAGCACCCAAAAACCTCTACCACGACCCTTGCAGCTAGCAAGGCTTGTTTGCAGTCTTTCTGCATGGGAACACCTCTGCAAGCTTCATCGCGACGTGGGACATCCGGATTTCAAAGGAGAAGTCCGTATCTCTCTTCTTTCTTGCAGAACTCCAAGCTTCTTCCATCCAGTGGCAGTTTCCTTGCACCCTCAGCTGGCATTTCCTGGGCTCCTGCCCACTCTCGACACTGTCGCGACTATTGGACTTGGTCCCCTTGTCTTACAGGTACTCAGGTCCGGAAATCCACTGTTGTTGCATTGCTGGTGTTTGTTCTTCCTGCAGAATCCCCCTATCACGACTTCTGTGCTCTCTGGGGGTAGTAGGTGGACTTTACACCTACCTTTCAGGGTCTTGGGGTGGGCTATTTTTCTAACCCTCACTGTTTTCTTACAGTCCCAGCGACCCTCTACAAGCTCACATAGGTTTGGGGTTCATTCGTGGTTCGCATTCCACTTTTGGAGTATATGGTTTGTGTTGCCCCTATACCTATGTGCTCCTATTGCAATCTACTATAATTTTACAATGCTTGCATTACTTTTCTTGCTATTACTTACCTAATTTTGGTTGTGTACATATATCTTGTGTATATAACTTATCCTCATACTGAGGGTACTCACTGAGATACTTTTGGCATATTGTCATAAAAATAAAGTACCTTTATGTTTAGTACTTCTGTGTATTGTGTTTTCTTATGATATTGTGCATATGACACCAGTGGTATAGTAGGAGCTTTACATGTCTTCTAGTTCAGCCTAAGCTGCTTTGCCATAGCTACCTTCTATCAGTCTAAGCTGCTAGAAACACCTCTTCTACACTAATAAGGGATAACTGGACCTGGCACAAGGTGTAAGTACCTCTGGTACCCGCTACAAGCCAGGCCAGCCTCCTACACCTTTGTTGCCCTAAGTGTGTAAGGTATGCCCAAACGTGCATCCTGTGCTCACTGTGCCAGTGGATTCAAGCTAGCCTGATAAGGGGTGATACCCTGAAACTGGTCCTAGGATGTTTGCTTTTGGCCCAGGGAGGACCTGGCCTGGCAGTTTGAGCTGCACTGTTCCCATGTAGCGCATGGTCAAAACTGACTTGCACATACCTGGGTAAAAAAACAGTGGATTAAACCAAGATCTTTGTGACTGGGTGTGAATGCTTCCATTGTTCAGCATTATGTCCATCGTCTGTTCTTTTTGCCTTTGTGGCCCTGAGTGGGAAAGGCATGTCCTGACAGAGGTCCCGTGCTCACTGTTCCATTGGATTCAAGTAAGGCTGGCTGATGAGGGGTGATATTCTGAAAGCGGTCACAGGATGCTTGTTTCTGGTCCAGGGAGTCGCTGGCCTAGCATTTCGGGATGGACTATTCCCCTGGGAGCAGGATAATGACTGATTTGCATATGGCTGGGTCCAAACTGGGGTGGTGTAGTATGGTTGGGTCCAAACTGGGGTGGCATGGTGGGTAACAAAAGAAGGATTAAACCTAGATCTTTGTGACAGGGTGAATGTTTGCATTGTTCAGAATTCCGTACATTATGTGTTATTTTTGCCTTTGTTACCCTAAGTGGGAAGGAAATTACCATACCAGGGTTGCAAGCTCACTGCACCACTGGATTTATGCTAGACTTGCTGATGAGAGGTAGTACCGTTAGCTTGTCCCAGGATGCTTGTTTTTGGACCAGGAAGGTACCTGCCATGGCAGTTCAGTCTCAACTGTTCTCATTAGGGGCAGGGTCAAGACTGCTTTGCATATGGTTTGGTCCAATTTGGGATAGCGTGGCAGCAAAAAAACAATGGATTAAACTCAGATCTTTGCTTTTATCACTTTAAGTGGGAATGTTGGTCCCGTGCTCACTGCACCTTTTGATTCAAGCTAGACTGGCTGATGAGGAGTGATACCCTGAACCAGTCCCAGGATGCTTGTTTCAGGTCCGAGAGGACCTGGCCTGGTTGTTTGGGTTGGACTGTTCCCACGGGGAACAAGTTTAAAATTGATTTGCATATAGCTTGGTCCAAACTAGGGTGGTGTGATGGGCAAAAAATAACACTATGATTAAATCCAGATCTTTGTGACTGGGTTGAATGTTTGCATTGGTCAGCATTCCATCCATCATGTATTCTTTTTGCATTTGTCACCCTAAGTGGGAAGAGTATGCCCAGAAGTGGGCCCTGTGCTCATTGCACCACTTGATTCAAGCTAGTTTGGTTTATGAGAGGTGATATACTGAATGAGGTTCCAGGATACTTATCTTGTCCAGGGGGGACCTGTCCAGATGTGGGGCCCATGCTCCTTGCACCTTTGATTCAAGTTAGTCTGGCTGACCAGAGGAGATGTCCTGAAACAAGTCTCAGGATGCTTGTTTCTGGTCCTGTGAGCAACTGCCCTGGCTATTCAGGCTGGACTTTTCCCATGGGGAGCCAGGCCTAGACTGATTTGCATATGTCTGTGTCTAAACTGGGGTAGCAATGCAGGTAAATAACGATGGATTAAACCAGGATCTTTGTGACTGGTGGTGAATGTTTGCAGTGTTCAGCATTCTGTCTATCATGTGTTCTTTTAGGCTTTTTCGCCCTATTTATGAAGTGTATGCCCAGACGTGGGTCCCAAGCTCACTGCCCCACTGATTCAAGGTAGCCTGGCTGATGAAGAGTGATACCCTGAAACCACTCCCAGGTTGCTGGTTGCTAGTCCAGAGAGGACCTGGCCTGGCAGTTCTGGCTGGACTGTTCTCATGGGGAGCAGATTAAAGACTGATTTGCATCAGGTTGGGTCCAAACTGGGGTTGCGTGGTGAGAAAAAAAAGTGGATCAAACTGAGATCTTTGTGACGGGGGAAATTTTTTGCAGTATTCAACATTCCATCCTTCAGCTGTTCGTTTTGCCTTTGTTGCTCTGCGTGGGAAGGGTATGCTCAGACGTAGGATCAGTGCTCACTGTGCCACTGGATTTAAGCTAGACTGGCACATGAGGAATCATACCCCAAAAACCGGTCCCAGGATGGTTGTTTCTGGTCTGGGGAGGACCTGACCTGACAGTGTGGGCTGGACTGTTCCCATTTGGAGCATGGTCAAGAACGATTTTCATATGGCTGGGTCCAAACTGATGTGATGAGGTGGGAAAAGAATAACAGATTAAACACAGATCTTTGTGACTGGGGATGCATGTTTGCAACATTCAGCATTCCGTCCATCATCTCTTCTTTTTGCCTTTAGTCATCATAACTGGGAAGGGTATGCCCAGACTTGGGCCCTGTGCTCACTGCGCCACTGGAGTCAAGCTAGCCTGGCTGCTGAATGGTGGTACACCAAAAGCGTTCTCAGGATACTTGTTTTTGTCCAGGGAGGACCTGGCTTGGCAATTTGGGCAGGACTGTTCCCATGGAGAGCACGGTCAAGACTGATTTGCATGTGGATGTGTCTGAACTGGTGTGGCGTGGTGGACAAAAGAATGATGGATAAAACCCAGATCTTTGTGACTGGGGATGAACTTTTGCATTATTCAGCATTCCGTCAATCATCTGCTCTATTTGCTTTTGTTATCCTAAGTGGGAAGGGCATGCCCAGATGTGGGTCCTGTGCTCACTGCGCCTTTTGATTCAAGCTAGCCTGGTTGATGAGGAGTAATACCCAAACCTGGTCCTGGGATGTTTGTTTCTGGTCCAAGGAAGAACTGCCCTTGCTAATCAGGCTGGACTGTTCTCATGGGTAGCAAGCTTTAAACTAATTTGTGTATGGCAGGGTGCAAAGTGAGGTGGGCAAAAATGCACTGACTAAACCCAGATCTTTGTGGCTGGAATGAATGTCTGTATTGCCCAGCATTCCATCCATCATGTGTTCTGTGACTGGTGATGACTGTTTGCATTGTTCAGCATTCTGTCCATCATCTGTTCTTTTTGCCTATGTCACTCTAAGTGGGAAGGGTATGCCCAGATATGGGTCCCATGTTTACTGCATCACACAATTCAAGATAATCTGGCTGATGATTGGTGATACCCCAAAGCTAGTCCCAGGATGCTTTTTTCTGGTCCAGGGAGGTCTTGGCAGTTCAGGCTGGACATTTCCAATGAAGAGCATGGTCAAGACTGATTTGCATATGGCTGGGTCCCAACTGTGGAGGTGTGGTAGGCAAAAAACTATGGATTAAACCCACATCTTTGTGAATGAGGTGAATGTCTGCATTGTTCAGCATTCTCTCCATCATCTGTTCTTTGTGCCTTTGTTGCCCTATCTGGGAAGGATATTCCCAACTTGGGCCCTGTGCTCACTGTGCCACTGGGTTCAAGATAGCCAGGTTGTTAAGGGGTGATACCCTGAAACTGGGCACAGGATGTTTGTTTCCAGTCGAGGGAGTACCTCGCATGGCAGTTTAAAACAGACTGTTACCATGGGGAGCAAGGCCAAGAATAATTTGCAAGTAACTGGGTTCAAATGTGTGGGGTTGTAAGCAACTTTATCATGGATTAACTTCTCTTGCATCAAGAAGGAGTTATTAAACCTTCTTAAATTTATTTTTGATTACTATATTAGAAATTAATGTCATTCTTTTTCTTCTGGCTTACTCTGCATACTAGATTCATTTAACTATACAAAAATAAAACTTTTATTAGACATAGGTGGTCATTACAACATTGGTGGTAAAGGCCGCTTACCGCCGTGCAGAAGACAGCCAACAGACCGCCGCGGGATTCCGCCACGGCCATTATGACCCAAAGGCCGGAATCCGCCAAAATCTAGACACCCACACAAGTCTGCCACACCAAAGGTCAGTGATAAACTGCCGATAAGAAATCCTCTACCGTCACGCCAACAGGAATACGCCCACACTATCACGAACCACGAATCCACGCGGCGGTCTTTCAACCGCGGTATTCCATTGGCGGTACACACCGCTGCGCTCAAAATACACACACATTTACAAAACACATCCACATTGGACAAATCGTAATACACACACCTGATACACATTCACACACCACTCCCACACACCCAATACAATATAAAACACCCACCCACATTACCCACAAACCCCTACGACAACAATTGCGACTGAAGGCCAGAGAGAGACACCACCATCTACAAACGAGCATCCACAGGCACTCAACACCATCACCCACATTACATCCACGCACCTCACACAACACACCACTAAATATCACCCCACACATCACAACACACACCACCTCACACATCACCCACACCACCCCATGGCACCGCAAAGACACCCCAGGTTCTCTGAGGAGGAGCTCAGGCTCATGGTGGAGGAAATCATCCGGGTAGAGCCACAGCTATTCGGATCACAGGTGCAGCACACCTCCATAGCTAGGAAGATGGAGCTATGGCACAGAATCGTGGACAGGGTCAATGCAATGGGACAGCACCCAAGAACACGGGATGACATCAGGAAGAGGTGGAACGACCTACGGGGGAAGGTGCGTTCTGTGGTCTCAAGACACCACATCGCGGTACAGAGGACTGGCGGCGGACCCCCACCTCCTCCCCCCACAAGTAACAACATGGGAGGAGCAGGTCTTGGCTATTCTGCATCCTGAGGGCCTTGCAGCAGTAGCTGGAGGAATGGACTCTGGTAAGTCAAATCTTTACTACTATATTCCCCACTCTACCTGCATGCCATCACATACCCCCACCCTCGCCCTCACCCCCATCACTCCTACTCCTCACACATGTCCCAATATCACAATCCACCCATCCCAAATCGAGGCCCTGCATGCAACACCAAAGCATGGACACCCATCACCAAAGCATGGCCACTGCACATACCCATACACCCCCCTACACCATCATCACACTAGGTCCCACACAAGAATGCAAGCACTGGGGTACATGGTCACCCACCCATTGCACACCATGGCACACACAGATGGAACAATCATGCCTTTAACCCCCTGCAGGACCCCTACCCAACGTCACCGGACAGGAGGGTCCAGACATGTCCATTCCACCCACAGAAGAGGCCCACAGTGATGACAGCAGCTCTGTCCAACTAGATCTAGACGACCAGCCCGGCCCACTTGGGACCTCGGGACAATCGGTTCCCCTCACACTGGCACAAGCCACTACAGGGCTGGAAACACCAGCACAGCACCCACCCAGCGGGCCCATACCTCTGTCCCCAGGACACGTCAATCAGCAGTGTGTCCACCACTACAGGGAACCCAGGCTAACCCACCACCCCAACAACAACAGGGACCTGGGGGCAGTGGTAGTGGGCACACAGTTCAGGAGTCAGAGGCCCAGGAAGACAGGGGAACTGGGAGGGCTGCTGTGCGACAGGGGGAGGACAGGCCCAAGGAACCCACTCTCCACGAGGCCCTATCCAACATCATGGGAGCCTACCACCATTTCCAGGAGACGATGGCAACGGTACTAGCCAAGTTTCAGGAGACCCAGCGGCTGCAGGAGGAACAGTGTTTGGGCTTCAGGGAGGAACTCAAATCCATCAATTCCACCCTGGGCACCATTGTAGGGGTGCTGAAGGAACTCATGAACACCAGGAGGGACACTGTGGCACAACAAGCGGCCCCTGACACTAGCCTGGACGATGAACTGCCCACCACCTCCGCTAGTGGACAGGAGGCGCCACCACAGGACTACCACACCAGCACCCCACCCCCAGCAGAGGGAGAACCACCCCGCAAACGGTCCCTGAGATCCAGGACAAAGACAGAGAACGATGCCAAGACCCCTGCCAAGAAATGAAACCACCCTGATTGTCATCCAGTTGTCCTACCTTGTCACCCTGTCCATACTTAAACTTCCCCAGCTCCACTTCCTATGCCCCTTTGGACAATGCACCTGTGAGACTTAGAGATTGGACTCTGCCATGGACATTCCTCCACCATCACCACTCACCATTTTACAACCCCCTCCAATATTGAGCACTTAAATAAACACCCTTACAGCACAAAACAATCTGGAGTCTGTCTGTGATTACGAAATATTGTATCAGCAATTACAGTGCCAAAATGCTCTTTCAAAAGTAATGTCAACATACCTATGTCACACAGCTCTAGTCCATGAGGAAACAAAGCAGATGTCACATAGTGGGACCCACATCTGTGAAATTGTAAGGGAAAGTGACAACTCAGTGACCATACACTGGGTGAAAATGACAGACAGTAGAGAGGTAGTAGATTTAAATTGGATGTAGCAGGCAGGTTTGTCTTCTTACCTGTGTCTCACTGGAAGTATTGCAGGATCACCGTGTTCCTGTTGTCGATGTCCTCTTCTTCTGCTTCCTCGTCTTCACTGTCCACAGGCTCCACAGCTGCCACAACACCTCCATCTGGACCATCCTCCTGCAGAAAAGGCACCTGTCGTTGCAAAGCCAAGGTGTGAAGCATACAGCAGGCCACGATGATCTGTCATACCTTCTTTGGTGAGTAGAATAGGGAACCACCTGTCATATGGAGGCAACGGAACCTGGCCTTCAGGAGGCCGAAGGTCTGCTCTATAATCCTCCTAGTTCGCCCATGGGCCTCATTGTAGCGTCCCTCTGCCCTTGTCCTGGGATTCCTCACTGGGGTCCGAAGCCATGAAAGGTTGGGGTAACCAAAGCCACCTGCCAATGGCGAGGGACAACTGTTAGACACACACTAACTCATAGGGACATCCACAGACCCAGACAACTATTCCCACTGATTTGGGTCCATGTGCTCACCTAATAGCCACACCCGGTGCCTCTGGGGATGCCCCATCACATAAGGGATGCTGCTATTCCGCAGGATGTAAGCGTCATGCACTGAGCCAGGAAATGTTGCATTAACATGGGAGATGTACTGGTCTGCCAAACACACCATCTGCACATTCATGGAATGGTAACTCTTCCGGTTTCTGTACACCTGTTTACTCCTGCGGGGGGGGAACCAAGGCCACATGTGTCCCATCAATGGCACCTATGATGTTGGGGATATGTCCCAGGGCATAGAAATCACCTTTCACTGTAGGCACATCCTCCACCTGAGGGAAAACGATGTAGCTCCGCATGTGTTTCAGCAGAGCAGACAACACTCTGGACAACACGTTGGAAAACATAGGCTGGGACATCCCTGATGCTATGGCCACTGTAGTTTGAAAAGACCCACTTGCTAGGAAATGGAGTACTGACAGCACCTGCACTTGAGGGGGGATTCCTGTGGGATGGCGGATAGCTGACATCAGGTCTGGCTCCAACTGGGCACACAGTTCCTGGATTGTGGCACGATCAAGCCTGTAGGTGATGATCACATGTCTTTCCTACATTGTCAACAGGTCCACCAGCGGTCTGCACACCGGAGGATGCCTCCATCTCCTCACATGCCCCAGCGGCTGGTGCCTATGGAGGAGAACAGCGACCAACTCTGAGGTACGTAAACACAGCTTACTCTGAAAATATTCAGAAATCGAATTTGGCCTGTAATAGTGTTGTGGCAAGGTCTAGGTATGTGTGACGCAGTCAAAAATAAAGCCATGTGGGCCCCTGAAATGGCGGCTGTCTGACCTGTAAGGTGGGACAAGTGGATATGAGGTAACAGCGCTGGCGTTGTACACCGTTGCGGTAGGCGGTCGAAGACCGCAGCGCAATTCTGCATTGGTTAACATTGGACCCTATGGGTCCCAGGAGCCAATGACGATGTACGCCGGCTGTGACGGTACGCACCGCCGCGGACGTGACCACCATTTTCTCTCTGTTCAATCACTCGATACCTGATCTTCGACAGGAGAGGACCTACACTGCAAGTGCTGCTGTGACCTCAGTCTGGAAGAGACAATGGCTCGTGTGTCTGGGGAAAGGGCCCCTGCCTTCAGCACGGAGGAGTTGGAGAAACTCATGGATGGGGTACTCCCCCAGTACACGCTACTCTACAGTCCTCCAGACAAACAGGTGAGTACACTGTGAGCATGCTGTATGGGCAATGCCTGTGTGGAGAGGGGTGGATGAAAGATAGGGGGGGGTGAGAATGAGGCGTGCATGAAACGTCGGTGAGTGCATGTGCGTCATGGCAAGGGTAGGAATGCGGGCCAATGACTGTGACTGTGCAGTTGGTAATTATTACTTTTCCCCCTGTACAATTCCTGTAGGTCAGCGCCCACCAGAAGAAGGACATCTGGCGTGCCATCGCCAAGGAAGTCCGGACCCTGGGGGTCTACCACAGACGGAGCACCTACTGCCGGAAAAGATGGGAGGACATTCGCCGCTGGAGCAAGAAGATGGTGGAGGCCCAGCAGGGGATGGCCTCCCGACGTGGGAGGGGTGCCCATCGCACCATGACCCCCCTGATGTTCAATATCCTGGCGGTGGCATACCCGGAGTTGGATGGGCGCTTGAGGACATCACAGCAAACACAAGGGGGTGAGTACACTCTCATTCTGCTGAGTTAGCGCGCATTGTAGGTGTCTGGGTGGGAGAGGTGGGATGTGCGTTCCCTTAGGCCAGGGCGAGTTTGGTAGTTAAGTTCCCTTCTTCAGGCAGGCCCTGTGGCACCCCACCCCACCTGTGTACAGTGCCAACTACACCTAGTCAGTCTCCTGTAACATCCATGTGTGCAGAAATCAGCCATAGCCTTGTAAGCCATGTCCCAGGGATTGAATAGTGGACCCCAAGTGTGCGGCGTAGTGCAGGGGGCTTCTGTGTCTGTTGTGTCCGCCAATAGTAGGTGTATTGCATGCACTGAACATGTCTTTCTTCTGTCGTCCCCCCCTTTTTGTGGTTTCCTTGTTCTTGTGTGCATTATCATCATCAGTCGGAGGAGCAGTGGCACCGGAGCAGGAGGGAGCTGCATCCCATATGGCCCTGGAGGGCGAGACTACGGACTCCGAATTCACCAGTGGGACAGAGGGCGAGAGGAGCTCCACTGCGGGGACAGGAGCTGACACCAGCGAGATGGACACCTCCTCTGATGGGAGCTCCCTTGCGGTGGCGGCACCATCTGTGCCCCCCGCATCTACAGGTACAGCTGCCACCCACCCTACCAGCACCGCCCTCCCAGCAGCCCCTCAGCTTTTGCCCTGTGCCCGCTCACCCAGGAGGGTGGGCATCATCTTCGCCCCAGGCACCTCAGGACTTGCCCCAGGCACCCCTGCTGCCCTCAGTGAGGAGGCCATTGACCTCCTCAGGTCCCTCACTGTTGGGCAGTCTACCATTTTGAATGCCATCCAGGGTGTAGAGAGGCAGTTGCAACAAACCAATGCATTCCTGGAGGGCATTCACTCTTGTCAGGCAGCCCTTCAGTGAGCTTTTCAGACTCTGACCTCAGCACTGATGGCAGCCATTGTCCCTGTCTCTAGCCTCCACCCTCCAACTTCCTCCACCCAGACCCAATCCCCTATACCTCAGCCTATTCCAAGCACACCATCAGACCAGCATGCACACACCTCAACACACAAGGGAAGCTCTGCCAAACAAAAGCACCACACATCCCACAGGCACTCACGCAAGCATCACACACAGGCAGACACACCAACATCCACTGCTTCCCCTGTGTCCCCCTCCTCCATGTCTCCCTTCTCCCTCCCTGTCTCGTCTCCACTCACACCTGCATGCACTACATCCTCAGCCACTATGTCCATCACCAGCACACCCACCACCACATCCCGCTCACGTGCAGTCACCACCCCCACTGCCATTCACACATCCCCTGTGTCCTCTCCCAGTGTGTCTGTGAGGCCACCTCCCAAGGTACACAAACGCAGCCACACACCCACCCAACAGCCATCCACCTCACGACAGCCTCCAGCCCATGCACCTTCACCCAAACTCACCAAACGTACTCCTCCTACAACCACTACCTCTTCCTCAACTCCCAAACCCCCTCCATCTACCCGTCCCAGTGTGTCCAAAAAACTTTTCCTGTCCAACCTTGACCTCTTTCCCTCACCTCCCACACCCCTTCAGTCTCCTAGGGCCCGACTCTCCAGGTCCCAAACTAGCACCTCAGCCACAACATTGCGGGACCAGTGGTGCCAGCAGTCACCGGATTATGGAGTGCACCAGGCAGCAGGGCAGCCAGTGTGGCAAGGAGCCACAGCACGGACAGTCCCCCACCTGTCAAGCATCAAAAGTTGGCCTGTTCCGGCAGGAGAGGGGAAGAAATCATCCACCAAAGCCCCTCCCAGTGGTCCAGTTGGGAGTGTGGAGACAGCTGCAACACCATCCAAGGTGGGGAAGGGGCACAGTAAAATCGGCAAGTCTGGGAAGATCAGCACAGCGGATAAGACCGCCAGCAGCCCCGCTGCCACAGACAGGACCACCAGCAGCAGCCACACTGCCCAGGAAAAGACCGCCAGCAGCTCCGCTGCCACAGACAGGACTGCCAGCAGCAGCCCTGCTGCCCCAGACAGGACCGCCAGCAGCAGCCCCACTGCTCAGGAGGCGACCGCCAGCAGCCCCGCTGCCACAGACAGGACCGCCAGCAGCAGCCCCGCTGCCCCAGACAGGACCGCCAGCAGCAGCCCTGCTGCCCAGGAGGTGACCTCCAGCAGCCCCGCTGTCACAGACAGGACCGCCAGCAGCAGCCCCGCTGCCCAGGAGGTGAACGCCAGCAGCCCGCTGCCACAGACAGGACCGCCAGCAGCAGCCCGCTGCCCAGGAGGTGACCGCCAGCAGCCACACAGCCCAGGAGGTGACCGCCAGCAGCCCCGCTGCCCCAGACAGGTCCGCCAGCAGCAGCCCCGCTGCCCAGGAGGCAACCGCCAGCAGCCCCGCTGCCACAGACAGGACCGCCAGCAGCAGCGCCGCTGCCCAGGAGGCGACCGCCAGCAGCCCCGCAGGCCAGGACAAGACCGCCACCAGCTGAACCGCTGCCAAGGACACCGCCGCCACAAGCACCGCTGCCAAGGACACCGCCGTCACCAGCACCTCTGAACAGGACGAGACCGCCACAAGCACTGCTGGCAAGGACACCACCGCCACCAGCACCGCTGAACAGGAAAAGACCGCCACAAGCTGAACCGCTGCCAAGGACACCGCTGCCACAAGCACCACTGAACAGGACAAGACCGCCACAAGCACTGCTGAACAGGACACCGCCGCCACCAGCACCGTAGGCCAATGAGCGCCAAAAGCTCTGACGCTACTGAGACCGCCACGAGCAAGATGAAGCACTCTGGGCACAAAGCCCCCTCCAGAACCAGTGGAGATTTACATCCACAACCTCTGTCCTTGGCAGGATGAAGCACTCTGGGCACAAAGCCCCTCCAGAACCATTGGAGATTTACATCCACTACCTCTGTCCTTGGCAGGATGAAGCACTCTGGGCACAAAGCCCCATCCAGAACCAGTGGAGAATGTTATCCACTTGAGAGACTGTGGCTTTGCACTCCCCAGGATTGAACAGTGGGCAAACCACCCACTGTAGAGACTTGTGAGACTGTGTCTTTGCACTCCCCAGGATTGAACAGTGGGTAAACCACCCACTGTAGAGACTTGTGAGACTGTGGCTTTGCACTCCCCAGGATTGAACATTGGGCAACCCACCCACTGTAGAGACTTGTGAGACTGTGGCTTTGCACTCCCCAGGATTGAACAGTGGGCAAACCACCCACTGTAGAGACGTGTGAAACTGTGGCTTTGCACTCCCCAGGATTGAACTGTGGGCATGGAGCCCCCTCGTGGATCTGCCATTGTGCACTCAACAAGCTTCCCTTCCTCCTGAGATGCCTGTTTTATTTCCAACTAAGGCCCCTGCAGTGTTCTCTCCGTCTTGTTCGGATATCTTGTGTGGGCCTCGCCCATGCCTTTTTGGCCCAGTGATCCACGGACTATGATGTGGAATCCCTTGGACTTGTGTTCTTGGTGTATATAATTGTATATATGATAAATGTATATATTTGTAAATATTTTTGATGTAGGTAATTGAATATATCACAATTATTCGACTCATTTCCTTTTGTCCTTGCATTCTTCCAGGGGGGGTTGAGGGGTGTAACTGTTATGTGTCAATATGTATTAGCGTGTGTGTTGTAGCGGGTGAGGGTGGGGGAGGGGGTGTTGCGTGCTGCATGTGTGTGTCATTGTTTTTTCCCTCCCCCCTCCCCTGTGTCGTAGGTGCAGTACTCACCATTGTCTTCGCCGCCCACGATCGTGCTCCTGGTAGAGGAGCAGGAAGATAAAGGCTGGCAGAATCTGGAGCTCCGGTTCCATGGCGTCCATGGTTCCTCGTGGGGTGTGTACAGGTGAGCGTTTTCCCTTTGAAGTCCTGTTTCCGCCGTGTTTTTGTTCGCGGTGAATCCGCCCCGGAAAAGGTGGCGGATTGGTGGGCTGTAATAGTGTGGGCGGTACATTGTCCTCCGCCTGTCTGTTGGCAGTTACCACCGCGGTGTTTGTTTGTACCGCCGTGGCGGTCGGAGTGTTAAAGTTGCTGTCTATGTTGGCGGTTTCCGACACGGTCGTAATTCCATTTTTTTTACCGCCGGCCTGTTTGTGGTTTTACCGCCGCTTTAACACCTACCGCCAGCGTTGTAATGACCACCATAGTTTTCATATATTTATACCATGAAGAAGTGAGACAAAGGGCCAGATTTAAAAGGCCGTATCGCCACCGGAGCATCACTTTTAGTGATGCTCCAGTGGTGCTGCACACTGAGAGTATTTACAAGAAGGGGTTAAGCCACTTTTTGTGGCTTAACATCACCTTGTAAGTACGGCCCCTTCACACACAGCACTTTGCCTGGAAGGGAGGTGTAATGGGTGTTGCTGTGGTCATGCCACAGCAACACCCATTGCATTTTGAGTTTTTGTAAACCTGAGGCAACCCCAAGATGTAACACCACCCCAAGGGTGGCATTAGCATGGCATAACAAGGAGAAAAGCTTTCATTTCTCCTTGTTTTTTGCTCTTTCTATGTGTACTTCATTTTGCAGCACATATAGAAAAAGCAAATTGCCATTGAAGATTGTTTTTGTGCAGGAAGGTGCCCCTTCCTGCACAAAACAATCTCCCCCACAGCACAGCCATCCTTGCCATGGCACAAGGGTGGCTGCATTGATGCTCAGCAGCAAATTTAGTGTCGGCACAGGGGAAACGCAGGGGTGCGCCATATTCTATGAAGTACAGCACATCCCTGCGTTTTAAAAATGACGGAGCGCGTCACTGCCAGATGTGGCACAGCCAGAATACAATTTGGGGTAAATGGTGAAAATTCCAATGAGATAAACATTTCTCAAGGTCTGAGACAAGGCTGTGATTTGGCACCATTACATTTTACAAATTATTATTATATTAATAAGTACATGCTGAAAACGCTGTACACTGGAGGCACACTGTTGATCTCCCGCATCCATTGTTTTCTGTATCCATCCTTTTCTTGTGTACCATTTCTTTAAGTATGAAACGTTTTACAATCCTATGGATTCCAAAGATATTCCTAGTTGTCTTTAACATTATTCTGTAAAATATGTATCTTCTAGATGTATATATCACATTTTCTGGTTGACAATTTTGGATTGATTATGAAGCAAAATGTTGAACAAACCTATTTTTTAAAAGCATTCTACCACTAGTCATGAGATGGATTATGAATGTCTCTGCTGAGATATAAAAAGAAATATCAACACATCCACCATTTAGGTGATGTGAAACAAACTCCAAAATTAACTATTATTGTTGTGGGATGTACTAAAGTGTAAGTTCAGTTGTTTAAAGCCTCATTGTAGCTTAGCTATCTTCTCGTGTGAAATTATTTGGAAAAGCCCTTACCCATAACTGCTCCACAATGATGGGTTGTGTTTGCGACCAGCCCATTGCTGTACTACTATCAATAAGCCACACAAAACCCAGCAAACTTCTTAGCAAATATTGTTGATTCAGAGACATGATTTTTCTCCATCTAAAGATTTTTCTCCTAACCTATCATTTATATTTTTCAGACTGTGGCCTGAACCCTATGCCCTTAATTATTAACAAACAAGGAAGCCACTTCTTTGTGGTGATGCATCTTTGTCTCACCCAAGCTGCATTAGTCCCACTAGGCATTGGAATGTTTACAGGGCCATGGAAAATACCAGAATGGAAAGTGGTCAAACTAGTCTTTGTAATGAAGGCTGTGTTGATTGAAACTTTTAATGGAAACTTTTGAGCTTGTATCCTCCAGACAAGATATGTTTTCATTATGGTTTGAGGATGGAGTTGCAGAATCTAACTGATTTGGCTGTGTTTTTCTACACCACTTTTTTACTCTCTTTGGGAGTCCCTTTGGCTTAATGACACTTTTTGGGGCGGATTCTCATTACGGGGCATATTTATACTTGTTTTGCGCCACATTTGCGTCATTTTTTTAAATGCAAATTCACTGCAAAACTAACTCCATATTTATACTTCGCCGCTAGACCCATCTAGCGCAAAATTTATTGAGTTAAAGTCAGTTTTTGGACGTGGAGACCTACTTTGCGTCAATGAGATGCAAAGTAGGCCTTCCCGTGCAAGAAATGGCTCTATGGCCTTAGCGCCATATTTATCCCCCCATGCTAAAATCATGCACGGGAGGAAGGAGGGGAGCAACAAATGGTGCAAAGCTTGCTTAGCACCATTTTTTAATGCCTGGTTCAGGGCAGGCGTTAGGTGACCTGTGAGCCTATTTCCATGGTGGAACACCATGGATTAAGCCCACAGGTGCCCTCCCCAGGCACCAGGAACCCCCCCCCACCCACACCAGAGGGACAGCGGAGGATGGGGGACCCCATCCCAGGTAAGTAAAGGTAAGTACTTTTTATTTTTTTTAAATACCATTGGGTCCCCGAAATGGGCCCCCCTACATGGCACTGGGTGTAATGGCCATGCCCAGGGGACCCTGGTCCCCTGTGCTGGCCATTGGGGTGGTGGGCATGATTCCTGTCTTTTCTAAGACAGCAGTCGTAGTATGGATGGTTTGCGTCAGAAAATAACTCTGGGCAGGTTAGAGTCATTTTGTTTGCAAAACCCCCTTATTCCATGCTGCCAGCCCCACCCGACTAACGTAATTTTTTTTTTTTTTTTACCCTAGTCTACCCTTTGCACCAGCTTGCACCATTCCATAAATATGGTGCCTGGCTGGTGCACAGAAATGGTGCAAGCTGGTGCTAAACTTTTTAGTGCAAAACTGTGTTATGCAGTTTTGCACCAAAAAGTATAAATCAGGGTCTAAGTTGCTATAATGAGTGTTAGAAATGGGGTCTCTGGTTGGCAGCCAGTTTGCACTCTGTCCAAGCAGGGACCCTCACTCTAGTCAGGGCAAGGGACATACACACCTAGGATATCCCCTGCTCACCCCCTTGATAGCTTGGCACAAGCTGTCAGGCTTATCTCAGAGGCAATGTGTAAAGTATTTGTACATCATACACACAAACACAGTGAAACCATCACTAAAGGACTCAATCAACACAAGTTTAGCAAAATAGCCAATTTTTATCTAAGTAAAACAATACCAAAATTGTCAAAAATATAACACACACAAGCAAAGTTATGAATTTTTAAAGATTAAACTTCAATTTAGCGAATAGAAACACAAATGCTTAGAACTGGTGATATTGCGTCTTGGTGACGGAGTCACTCCCAATAATCCAGCACTAATGGTGCCGGTCACAGGGTCACATGGACCCCCAGGTACAGTACCTTGTGAAAATGAGGAAACAAGCTGGTGCACGGAGTCGGGGATCGAGGTGTCATTGGATCTGGTGCGGCGTTAGTTCCGGTTCTGTGAAGCGAAGGAGCGGAGGCTTTGGTGCAAAGCATCCGGTCTTTGCTACATAACTGTGGAGGTGAGGCAGCATTGGTGCGAAGCATTGAATCCGTGCACTTCCGGCGGGGTCGATAGCCAGCGGTCACAGCGTGGTGCGGCGATGTCAGGTGTCACAGATGTCGGTGACACAGCAATTCAGAACTCACGGATTCGTGGACTTCAGTGAGGCTGCGTTGGGCCTGGGGGTGTCATTGCACTATAGCAGATACCAAGGCTTCAGTTGCGAGCAGCGTTTCATGTTACGGCAGCGGTGTCAGTGCGGGCATGGTCTAAAGTCGGTGCTCTTGGTTCTTCTTGGTTTTTCACCAGCTTTTCCTTTCAAAGGCCCAGGGACTGGATTAGGCACCACTTGGTAGGGTAGGAGTCTCAGCAGAGAGTCCAGGTGCTGGCAGAGTAAGTCTTTGATGGCCTTGAAAATTTAGAACAGGGGCCAAGCTCAGTCTAAACCCTGGGAGAAACTTCACAAGCATGATACACA
Organism: Pleurodeles waltl; assembly: GCF_031143425.1. Classification (NCBI taxonomy): domain Eukaryota; kingdom Metazoa; phylum Chordata; class Amphibia; order Caudata; family Salamandridae; genus Pleurodeles; species Pleurodeles waltl. Next base: position 498,365,037 of record NC_090436.1, on the reverse strand, counting down.
GCAAAGTCCAGTCTTTGTCCTCTTAAAGGCAGAATAAGCAACTGCAGGCCAACCCAGCAAAGCACACACAGCGAATGAGCAGTAGTCCTCATCCAGCTCTTCTCCTTGGCAGAGGTTCCTCTTGGTTCCAGAAATATTCTAAAAATCTGGGGTTTTAGGTCCAGTACTTATACTCCTTTCTGCTATTGGAAAACTTTAAAGGAAAGTATCTGTTGTTGACCAGATCCTGCCTTGCCCAGGCCTGGCTCCAGACTCACACTAGGGGGTTGGAGAATGCATTGTGTGAGGGTAGGCACAGCTCATTCGGGTGTAAGTGTGAGCTCCTCCCTCCACTATAGCACAGATGACCCATCAGGATATGCAGGCTACACTCAGCTCCCTTTGTGGCACTGTCTAGCGGAGATTCAAAAACAGCCCATCTGTCAGTCTGTCCCAGACATGAAATGCACAAGCAGGCAGAGCCACAGAATGGTTTAAGCAAGAAAAGGCCCACTTTCAAAAAATGGCATTTTCAAACTGACAATCTAAAAAGCAACATTACCAAAAGATGTATTTATAAATTGTAAGGCCAGAGACCTCAAACACCAACATCTATCTTCTCCCAAAGGGAAACTACACTTAAAAGATTTTTAAAGGCAGTCCTCATGTTAATCTATAAGAGAGGTAGGCCTTGTGACAGTGAAAACCGAATTTGTCGGTATTTCACTTTTAGGATATGTAAAACTCATCAGTACATGTCCTTCCTTTAACATACACTGCGTCCTGCCTATGGGGCTGCCAAGGGCTTACCTTTGGGGTGCCTTACATGCAAGGTTTGGACCTGGCAAGTGGTTAAACTTGCCAGGTCAAATTGGCAGGTTAAAACTGCACACGCAGACACTACATTGGCAGGTCTGAGCCATGTTTACAGGACTACTCATGTGGGTGGCACAATCAGTGCTGCAGGCCCACTAGTATCATTTGATTTACAGGCCCTGTGCACCTCTGGTGCACTTTACTAGGGGCTTACCAGTAAATGAAATATGTCAATCAGGGATAAACCAATCACCAATACAATTTACACAGAGACCATATGCACTGTAGCACTGGTTAGCAGAGGTAAAGTGCCCAGAGTCCTAAAGCCAACAAAAGCTGGTCAGAAAAAAATAGGAGGAAAGAGGTAAAAAGTTTGGGGATGACCCTGCAAAGACGGCCAGGTTGAACAGTGAGCACTCAGCTGTGCTGTCTTGATCAGAATAATAAAGACCAATTAATTTACTTGGGTCAAAAAAGGAGGTCTGAAGATGCTGTTGGTGTTTCTTGGTCATCCTCTTGAAGTGTGAAATATGTGGCACTCTAACGGAAAATGTTGTTGTACCACTGAATTAAAAACAATGTTGGTTCACAATAAAGGGTGTGTTGCTGGGCTGGATAGAGCCCTGTGTGCATGTGTGTTTGGCCGACCCGAGATGGCAAGCCAAACACACATGCACTCTGAGGGGAGTGCACAGTCCACTCCCCTCTGCTCATCACCCCCAAAGCCCCGCCCCTTTCACAAGGAAAGAATAATAAACACAGGCCCATATTTATACGTTTGCGCAGTTTTGTATCAAAAAGTATAGCACCGGCTTGCACCATTCCAGGATGCCAGCTGGGCACCACATTAATGGAATGGCGCAATCCAGTGCAAAGGGTGGGCTAGCGTAAAAAAATAAATGACCTTAGCCAGGTGGGGGTGGCGGTATGGGAGAATGGTGTTTTTCACCAAAAAATGATGTTATGCTGGTTAGTTGGCAGATGGAATTTTCTATCCCTTCAAGACAGATACACAATAGAGAGATCGGGTGTGCCTGGATGGGCAATAAATTGTCAGGAGTGGGGGCAGAGAATTTGGCACAGACCCACTTGCAAATGAAAAGGCTATGCCCTACCTTCATTCAAAGGATGTCATCACTGCATTGTTCATACAGCTAGACTGAAGCCAGAAAACTTCAAGGACTTCAAAGGGACTCCTCTGGTAATTTCTCCTACTTTAGAGAAGTTACCAGGACCCTCAGGCTAATGATTCACTACACCTTTGGAACTGTGGAAGACTCAAAAGGACTGATGTGCTCCTCTGCAAGAAGGACTACTACTCTCTTTTCCAGCTTCTCTGCTGTCTGATTAAGATGACTGAGCCTGCATCATAAACCGAGGACCTCCAGCGGGATTCCAAGGGCTGGTTGGCTGGCCTCCTGATCAGAGTCTCAAGGACAGAAAAGACTGAACACCTTGTTCCCAGCACCTGGACTCTGTCCTCTGTGAGTCATACCCCCTAATTGGAGCCACCCAGACACGGTCCTTGGAAAAGGGCCGAAAGGTGCTCTGCCAGCCTAGCTGTGGTACCGTGATTTGAACACAGCACAACACATGGCTACACAGCCCTATTTCAGAACTGCTGCAGCATGACACATCACTGACACCAAATCTCACATTGCGGCTCACAATCTACTCGGGACCACCTTGGCGCAATGCATCCTCTACACAGGCCTTCACCTCACAAGCCCATTGTCGACAACATCCTTGACTATGATACAGAACTCAGCATCATAGCTTGCTGCTTCTTCAGAACAATTGGTGCATGAAGCATCTTTGATGCAGGACTTCTCATTGCAAGCCCATCATCAACTGCATCCTCAACGATGACGGAGGCCCTCCCTTCGCAGCCCCACAGTTCCTCAGAACTTCAACTGAATAATGCATCCTTCATGTTGTATGTTTAATTCACACTTACATCAGGTTGATGTAGAAGTTTGTGCGTGATGAAAACGTATTAGGTTAATGTATGCTCGCAGTGCATGCAGACTGAGTGCATATGCTGGATGTGGAAACGCTGGTGGTAGCATAATACAAGAGGACAACACTACTAGACAGTGGAGTGTGTTGTGGATGTACACTTGAGTTCAAAAGTGCTTGCACTGTTACATAGGATGGAGGACCTATGGTTGCATTTTAGGAAGCCCAGGTCTGCCCGGTGAAAACAAGAGGAATGGAGGAATCCCCTCAGACAAAATTGTATAGTGCTGCATTCCTGTTAGCTCAGTGGGACAAGCACTAGATGAGGGTGAACAAGGCTCTCCCTGTGCATTTCAAAGGTCTTTTTGATTCAGTGATAGATTACAAGGAATGGGCCTGGACACATCTCAAGAAGATGGAAATGGAGATGGTAAGGGAATTATAAAGGGTAGAGCTGAGGGCCTAGGATCAACCTTTGATGCACATATTACTGTGTCTGATATCCAGGTATGAACTCAGGCCAATCACATCAATCTTGCTGAGGATTAATCAGCTTTGGAGCCCTCCCTGCTGAGATGAACATCCTTCAAGAGGAACAAGGTGTAGGGATGTCCATTTCAAAGAAGCAGAACTCCACATTAAAACTTTAAAGGTCTGGACCCTTAATCAGATTTGGTGTCTGAAAAAGAACTATAAGTAGGGAAGTTTGAGACCTCTAACTTTGTCACCTACTAAGCAGCCACCTGGGCTGTGTGTGGAGGGGAGTCTCTGCAAGACTTGCCTGTGACCAGAACAAGAGGCCGAGGCTGCTAGTCTCCCTTCTGGGTGAGGGTGCATCATCCAGGGAAGCCAAGATCACTTGCCTGGAACCTGGAACACCAGCGCCAGCCTGCTCATCAAGACTGTTGTGCCTGTTAGAAAACAGAGAGTGTTGGAGGGTACGATGTCCAGAAGGGAGTCCCAGCATTAGGACTGTCTGTGTGAGGAGTGAGGAATCCAGTCTGCACTGATCTGACCGCAGCCCTTGTGTTTTACTTCAGGAGGGGCCTCTGTAAACTGATTAGGAGGAAAACAAGAGACGCCTGCTCCCCACATTGATTGGGGCATAGCCTGTGTTCCTATTGAAGTGGGTGACCCTGTACTCCAGGAGGGAACACTGCTTAGTACTGTACATTTGTGGTAGGAGAAACCAATCGCCGCACTGATCAGGCCATTGCCATTGGGCCTACTTTGACTTGGTGATCCCGTTTGCCAGGAGGAGCAGCAGGTGCGTACATTCAAACTGAATCCAGTCCTCACATTGATCGGGTCATTGTCCATGTGCTGAAGTGGTTTGGAGACCCTGTATGTCAGGAGGAGCCACCGCAACCATCCACAGAAGACAAGTGTGACTAGAGGGTAAAACTGGAGTGGCGACCCCATATGCCAGGAGGAGCCTTCAGAGATGCTGAAGCCGAGAGGTCCAGGTCATCACCTAGGACCGGGAAACCATTGCATGTCTCATGGTCCCCTGAATGGGGTTCTGACAATTGGTGGCAGCAGTGGGATGCCTAACTTGTAGGAGCTCAAAGATACAGAGGTGGCATTGGCCATTTCCAATTTACATTGGCAATTTTCAATTTGCAGCAGTGTGCAATAAGTCCAGTTTTTTTTGTCCCTCTACGCACAAAGGAAGTGTGCTTAAGCAATGGAGAGCCCAGGTTTGGAGAGTTGACTTCAACACCATGTCCATAGATCAAAAGAAAAGAATGATTTATCTAGGGACAGGAGGTGGAGAATTCCCAGAAGTAGGCAAAGAAAAGTCCTTGCTACTTTTATTATGGACCAGTTTGAGATACTAGGTGAAAGGGAGGAGTCTGCAGCTGATTCTGGGGAGGGAAAAATGTCAGAAACCAAGGAAGGGAGCACTGTGAATTCGGGCTGCAGGACCCTCTTAGCACAGAAATACCCTAGACACATGCCGATTGTGTCCCGTAATGCATTTTTCAGAGTTTCACCTAGACACTCACCTCCTTTAGGCCCTGATTTCTACTTTTTGGTGCAAAACTGCACGCGGTTTTGCACCAAAAAGTTTAGCACCAGCTTGCACCATTTCTGAGCACCAGCCAGGCACCATATTTATGAAATGGTGCAAGCCAGTGCAAAGGGTAGGCTAGCGTAAAAAGAAATGATGTTAGCCGGGTGGGGCTGGCGGTATGGAAGAAGGGGGTTTTCTACCAAAAAATGACTTTAGGCAGGTTAGAGTAAATAAAAATGACTCTAACCTGCCTAGAGTCATTTTCTGACGCAAAACTATCCATTCCACATTCTAGCAGAGACACTGAGCTTGCAGTGGTACTTCAGAAATCTAAGCTGTGGAAGATGGGAAAGCCAGAGAGATTGAGAGGGAGAAGTTAAGACTGGCTCACCGGTAACAAAAGGAGAGCAAGCAGGAGACACAGACAGAATCGGCCACAGAGGAAATATTGCGAGATAGGGATGAGAAGCAGAGAGAAAGGGAGAAGAAACAAAAAGAGTGAGAGGAGAAACAGAAGGAAAATAAAAGACAGCTGGAAAGGGAAAAAATAGCCCTTGAGAGAGAGAAAGTTAGAATGGCAGCAATGACAACGCAATCTGGAATAAGTAACTACACTTCAAGTTCAGGCCAGGTTGTGGCCAAGGCTCCAAAAGATCTCACACCTGTGTTTGTAGATGGTCAGGAAGTTTTGGAATGGCTTGTAAGTTTTGAGGACAGTTGTAAGGCACAGGCCGTAACTGAGGTGTCCAAGGCTTCTGCCTTTATGGCGCACATACCATTGGAAGAACAGCTGTCAATGTGAGGATGTCTGTGCCAGACTAGATGGTCTATAAACAAATGAAGCAAGCTCTAATTAGAAGGTTTGGGCTAAATCCAGCTCAGTACCTGCAAAGATTTTGTTACTGCAAAAGAGCTTATGGTGTTCCATTTAAGAATTGGATTCATGGTGCACTGCTAGCTGGCTAGAAATGGATAAGCCAACAGTTTTCACATGGTGTGGGATTGGACTCAGTTCCCCACAATTCAGGTGATGCTGCCACACAAATCCAGCAGCCTCATTGGTACAATGAGAGCCATTGTGACACACCCCTCACAATCAGGCAACAAGTACATCTTAGTTGTGATGGATCATATCACCAGTTACCCTGAAGCTATACCTCTGATGAGCATGACTTCAAAGGCAGTAGTGAGAACTCTCCTAAGGATTTTTTCAAGGGTTGGATTTCCAAGGATGTTAATTTCTGACTGGGGAATTAACTTTATCTCTTATTATATGAGAGAGAAGTGGGAGCAAGCTTGTGTGGCATACTACTTCTCCATGGCATACCACACACAAACTAATTGATTGTGGAGCAGTTTAACAAAACACTTATGAGCATCATGGGAACTCCACTAGAGAACCTCAGGATGAAGTGGGATCTTCTCCTACATTGCCTCTTATTGCCTACCGAGAGATTCTGCAGAAGAGAGCAGGATTCAGTCCCTTTGAACTTCTGTATGGACACCTGGTGAGGGGTCTACTTGCCTTAGTTTAAAGAAGGATGGGAAGGAACCCTTGGAAACTCCATAGAAGGATGTAGTAGACTATGTGATTGGCCTCAGGAGGCTGATGTTACAATACATTAGTCAGGCAAAGAAAAACCTTCAGGCTAGTCACACGCTGTTAAAACACATGTTGTGGGCCATACAAGGTAGTTTAGAGAGTGCCTGAGGTAAAAAAAACTTGGTGGACACAGGTGTCACCAGGGAACTCAAGCAGGTGTTTCATGTGAACAGGCTGAAGCCTTATTACCACAGAAATCACAAAGTACATGTCATGGCTATGCCAGAGGAAGTAGAAGAAGACAATGAGCCTCTTCCTGACCTGCTGCAAAGTAACATAAAGGATGGTACTCTAGAGTTAGCCGTGAGGTAACGTCTGAGATGACCAGAGAGTATAGAAAGGTGTTAAGAAGGTTTGACAATCTCTTCTAGCTGACACCAGGGTTTACTCCTGTCTGTGTGCATGACATAGACACTGGTAACAGTCTGCTAGTGAAGGCAAGGTTGTACAGAACCTCTCACTGGGTTCAGGGATGCAATAACGTGGAAATTGTCAAAATGTTGGACATGGGGGGCATTGAGAGATCGTGTAGTTCTTGGTCTGGTCCTGTGGTTCTAGTACAAAAGCAATGTTCTACTGACTTGCGGTTCTGTATGGACTACTGAGCCTGCAATGAGGTAATCAAAATGGATGACCATCCAATCCCCAGAATGGATTAGCTTGTGAATCAATTAGGTGCTGCTAAATACTTGAACACGCTTGATCTGAGCAGTGGTTACTGGCAGCTCACATTAGCACCAAGTGCAAAGGAAAAGATTGTATATCAGTTGAAGGTGATACCTTTTGGGTTGAAAAATGTTCCTGCCACTTTTCAGTGCCTAGTGAGCCATATCCTAGCAGTTTTGGAAAAACTCTGTGTGGCCTATTGATAAGACATTGCGGTGCTCAGCAATTCATGGGAAGACCACCTGAAAAGATGTTGGGTTGGATACAGGAGGCAAACCTGACCATCAAGCAACTAAGGGGGTCATTTTGACCCTGGCGGTCCGAGACCGCCAGGGCTAAAATGACGGAAGCACTGCCAACAGGCTGGCGGTGCTTCCTGGCCTATTACGACTACGGCGGAAGCGCTGCGGTCGCACTGCCGGGGCCAGCGGTATTCCGCCACTTTTGCCCCAGCGGTGATAATCTGCCTGGGCAGCGCTGCTTTCAGCGCTGCCTAGGGGATTACGAGTCCCCGACCGCCAGCCTTTTTCTGGCGGTATGAACCGCCAGGAAAAGGCTGGCGGTACAGGGAGTCGTGGGGCCCCTGGGGGCCCCTGCACTGCCCATGCCACTGGCATGGGCAGTGCAGGGGCCCCCTGACAGGGCCCCATGCGGCTTTTCACTGTCTGCTATGCAGACAGTGAAAAGCGCAACGGGTGCAACTGCACCCGTCGCACGTCCGCAACACCGCCGGCTCCATTTGGAGCCGGCTCCCATGTTGCGGCCCACATCCCCGCTGGGCCGGCGGGCGGAAACTTGGTTTCCGCCCGCCGGCCCAGCGGGGATGTCCAAGTGGGCACCGCGGGAGTGCGGCCGCAATGACAGTGACAGATCACAAGAATGGGGCCTGGATACATCTCAGGAAGATGGGATTGGGGCTGATAAAGGAATCATAAAGAGTAGGGCTAAATCATTGTGGCTGACATCCAGGTGTGAACTCTGGTCACCCCCATTCTTCTTCTTGAGGGTTAATCAGCTTCTTAGTCCTGCCTGCTCTCACAGACATCATTCAGGAGGAGAAAGAAAGGGGAGAAATGACAATTTCAAAAAAGCAGAACCCCAAAATAAAACTTCAAAGGTTGAGACCCTAAATCAAATTTGGTGTCTGGAAAAGAACTATAAGTAGGGGAGTTTGAGACCCCCAACTTTGTCATCTGCTGAGCAGCCAGCCAGGCTGTGTGAGGAGGGGAGTCTGCGCAAGACTTCTGCCTGTGAACAGGACAAGAGACTCTGCCTGCTAGTCTCTCTGCCGGGTAAGGGGACAACACCAGGGGAAGGTAAAATCACCTGCCTGGAACCTAGTGCAACAGCCCCTACCTGCACACCAAGACTGGTGTGCACTTCAGGAAGAGGAGAAGGTTGAGGGAGTGAGGGCCAGAAGGGAGTCCTGGAGTGAAGACTCTCTGAGCGAAGTGTGAGACATCCAGCCTGCACCAATTTGGGCGTTGCCCATGTGCTGGACTTCATTGGCGACTCCATATGATAGGAGGGGCTGCCATGAATTTCCACATGAAGCTAGCATGACCGGAGTGTCAAGCTGGAGTGGTGACCCCATATGCCAGAAGGGGCTGCCAAAGGGTTATATGTCGGACCCATGGGTGCCTAAAACACCTGTGGCTCAACAACGAGGTCGGAACAACAACCTCGTTCGAAGCACTAATGACGTTACCACGAATGCATTTACAGCAATTTTACCATTGTAAACGCATTCCTGGTAAAGGCATTACCAATCAGCATGCACCACCCAGCATGCTTCCACTCTAGCCCCCCAGCCCACCCCACCCCTTAAACCTAAACCCTGACCCGCCCTAAACTTTAATCACCCCCAGTCTCCCACCCCACCCCAAATACTAAAAATATCCCAAGTCCCCACCCCGCCCCTAAAACCTAAACCCTGCCCCCAAACCCTAATCACCCCCAGCACAACCAGGTGTAGCCACATGTGACTGCACGTGGCCAACTCAGCTGATCCATAATAGGACCATGGTGCACTGCTGCAAGGTTCTTGGCTGCCGAAGCTGGTAAGCCAAGGCGTGGGCATTTGGGGCATCGGAGGATGTTAGGCCTGACATTCTCGACATGGTTTCCCCAGTCTTCTTCTACCTCCTGTATTTTTGACTATGTGCTGAATTTTCTTTTGCTGGTTTGGGTACTCTGGGCACTTTACCACTGCTGATCAGTGCCAAAGTGCAAGTGTTCCCTGCGTAAATTGTGATTATGATTGGTCATCCATGACTGGCATATTTGATTCAAAAGTAAGTCCCTAATATAGTGCACCATGTGTGCCCAGGACCTGTAAATCAAATGCTACTATTTGGCCTGCAGCTCTGATTGTGTCGCCCATATGAGTAGCCCTCTAAACCTGTCTCAGACCTGACATTGCAGTGTCTATGTGTGCCGTCTTGAACTGCCAATTCAACCTGGCAAGTGTAGTGTACCCACTTGCCAGGCCCAAACCTTCCCTTTTACTACATGTATGCCACCCCGTAGGTAGGCCCAAGGCAGCCCCATGGGCAGGGTGCAGTGTATTTAGAAGGTAGGACATGTAGTGATATGTTTTACATGTCCTAATAGTGAAATACTGCCAAATTTGGTTTTCACTATTGCAAGGTCTATCTCTCCCATAGGATAACATGGGGATTGCCTGGAAATATCTTTTAAGTGGAGTTTCCCATTGGGAGCAGATAGAGATGTGGAGTTTGGAGTCTCTGAACTCATATATTTAAAATACAACTTTTGGTGAAGTTGTTTTTTATATTGTAAGTTTGAAAATGCCACATTTAAAAAGTGGGAATTTTCTTGCTTAATCACTCTGTGCCTCTGCTTGGCTGCTGAATACACGTCTGGGACAGACTAACAGTTGGTCTTTTTGTGAATTCACTCTAGACAGTCATACAAAAGGAGCTGTTGTGTGTCCTGCATATCCCAATAAGTCTTCCTGGGCTGGAGTGGAAGGAGGAGCTGACAGATCCACTTGAATAGGGTTATGCCTGTCCTTACACAAAGCAGTCTCTAACCCTCTAAAGTGTGTCCGGGATCAGAACAGGGAGAAGCAGGGACATTTGTTTGAAGTTGGCCTACTTCAAAGGCATTTGACTACTGACCCCACAACTTTAGAACACATCTGGATCAAGAGGTGACTCTGCCATGTAAAAGAGCTGAAGAGCTATGAGGATGAGCACTGGCTCTTTGCTGTATGTGTTTTTCTGGGTTGGCCTGCAATTGCTGATTTTACTTTGGAGAGGACAAAGACTGGACTTTTCTGTGTCTCCTGCTTTTCAAGTTTATCCAAGGGCTTGAACTGAGCTTTCCTCTAGTTGTGAAGTCTCAGGGACATCAAAGACTTCATCTGCCAGTGCCTGGGCTCTTCTGCTGAGAATCCTGACTTACCAAGTGGTGCCAAATCCGGTCTCTGGGCTCTTGAAAGGGGAAGCTGGTAACCTGCATGAAAATCCATGCACCGGAGCCATTGTGGTGGAATAATCAATGCAGCGCCTGTCTTGCAGCAGCAAAATCAATGCATTTTCTGCTTCGGCGTGGATCCATCATTTCTGTGCATCCATATTTATCACACATCGTCCCTGGGCATTAAATCTTCAATATCACTGCACGGATACAAGGATGCATATCCAGAAATTTACACATGTTCTCCATTAGGGTAAAGAATTGACGCATTACCTACCCGGCGGGTGAGGAATCGACGCACGGCTTCACTTGTGATTAAAGAATTGATGCAGTACTTGCTTTCATGGCACATCACCTCTCCTGCAACTGCATTTTTGACTCATACCAAAACTGCCTCATACCAGGTACTTTGAGCTAAAACAATGCATTCCTTGATTCTTATGGATTAAGACTCTTTTTAACTTTTAATAGTGATATCTCTACTTCTGTATGTTGGAATTTTGTCATTTTGGTCTTGCTTTATTTAGAAAAATATTGGGTATTTTTCTAAACTGGTGTGGAGTCCTTTTGTGACATTTTCACTGTGTTACTGCGTGTGTCTGGACAAATAATTACACATTGCCTCTGAGTTAAGCCTGACTGCTTGTGCCAAAATACTAAGGGGGTGAGCAGGGGTTATCTCAGGTGTGTGACTCCCTTACCATGACTAGAGTGAGGATCCCTACTTGGAAAGGGTGCAAACCACTGCCAACTAGAGAGCCCATTTCTAACAGAGGACTTACCACCACTTTTGCTGCTAATCCCTAGACTCTAAAAACTGAACTTACTTGAAGGGTCCAAGGTAGGGACTCTTGAGTACGGTGTTTTAGTTTACATTCCATGAATGCAGCCATGAGTGAAAGGGGAAAAACAGGCACAATAGGTGGGAGTGTCTTGTCAATTACTAGAGCCCTGACCTCAAGGAATTGTATTATTGCTTTTTGAAAATCGTTTACTTTTGCATGTATAGAGTTAGAATTAAAATACTTCTTTCTATTCAAAAACTAGTATTTGACTGGATATTGATTTATTGTAGTGCTGCTTGCACTTTGAGTTGTGAGTTGTGTTCACTGATCTGTGTCCGAGCTTCCTGTGAAGGAGTTTTGGCTGCTCGAGCTACACCACCCAAATGAGAGTAAGATGAAGAAAGGGGTACTTGACAAAGTTGAGCAGGGTCCATAATAGGATGGACCCAGTGACATCAGGGGTAAAAGGTCTCAACCACCTCGGCTGATCCCAGTAGCGCCTGTGCACCCCATGTCCCTCTGAAAGGGGTTCTGACACCACAATTGATGTTTTGTGATTCTAGGCACTATTTTTACTTAAATCTGTGAAATTGCATATCTCCTGTCCTTGTCGTAGGGTTGTTTTAGCACTTTGCATGGGCACATTTATTTTAGCTCTGGGCCTAAGGCCTGTGCCCTTTAACCTAGTTGCATTTCATTTTATTCCTTTTATTATTTTAGTAAAAGCTTCATTTTAGAGGTGCTGTTTTATTATTGTTATCAGTTGCCTTTCCATTCAGAAGTTGTTATTAGTTCTTTTGCACAACATTTTATCTTGTGCTCAGCCCAAGGTTGAACGAAGCAGTACATGATGATTTGCCAAGTATTGCCGGTCCAAAGAATACAATGTCTACCGCACTCAGAAAATACATTTTAGCATGTCAGGGCTCTTCTCAGAACAAAAGCACATTTTATTATAAAACAGACTGCCCCCTAACCAGGTTAGCAGGGAACATTCTAGCCAGCGTGCCATTCTGTGCTGTACCATGTTGTTGCATTGCTGCTAGACTCGGGCTTGTCACTCCAAACACCTGGGAGGGCTGCCATTGGACCAACAGGCAACACCCCTTGCACATTATCAGGTATGGGGTGGGTCTTCCTTACAAAGACCGAGGGCAAGATTTAAAGAAGAGTGGCGCAGAGCGGTGCAGCACCAAAATTGGCAGCGCCGCGCTGTGTCACTTTAGAAACACAGGGATGCGCCGTATTTAAGGGAATACAGTGCACCCATGCGTTTCCCCCTGCGCTGGTGCTAAATTTTGCTGCCAGTGCCAATGCAGGCATCCTTGCACCATCATGCAAGGATGTCTGTGTTGAGGGGTGTGATTGTTTATGTGTGGGAAGGTGTCCCTTCTCCCACATAAACAATCACTAATGGCGCTTTGGCACTTCTGTGTGTGCTGCACAATGCAGCACACACAGAAGTGTCAAAGGGTCATTTTCAATTGATTGTTTATGTGCATGAAGGGACACCTTCCCGCACTTAAACAATCATTTCTGGCATTTTGCTTCTTCTATGTGTGTGGCAGAAAGCAGCACGCAGAGAAAAAGCAAAAAATAAAGGAGGAATAAAAGTATTCCTCTTCGTTGTGGCCTGCTAATGCCACCCCGGGTGTGGCGTTTGATCTTGGTGCTGACTCAGGTTTACAAGATGTCATAAATCTGAAGCAGCATCAAAATGCAATGGGTGTTGCTGTGTCACAGCCACAGCAACACCCATTGTACGCCCCTTCCACTCACAGTGTTGCGTGGGAAGGGGCCGCATTTACAAGGTGGCGTTAAGTCACAAAAAGTGGCTTAATGCCACCTTGTAAATACGGCGCTGTGCTTATCACCACAGACGCATCACTAAAATTGACACTCCTGTGGCGCTAGGGGCCTTTAAATATAGCCCCAAGTACGGGCAGATTAGGGCTAACACTGCTATTGATGTCATGTAGTTTTTAGTAGTGCAGGTAGGGATTTTGAATACACTAGTGTGATATAATGTTGAGACTTTTTATCAGTTTCACATTTTTCATCACAATGATGATAGTGTTGTGCTTTTATTGTCCTATTAATGCCTCATTAGGTAGAATGTGGTTGCTTTAATAAAATATATTAAACCAAATCCTGCTTCTCTTTATCTTCTGAATGGATGAGAATAGAAAGGGGTAAGATCTGGTCTACCACGACTCATCTGAGAAGACAGATAGGGCCTCATTATGACCCTGGTGGTCACTAGACCACCAGGGTCATGGTTGTGGTGGCGGTCTGACTGTGACATTATATCCGTGGTGGATCCGCCACGGTCCAACTGCCGACATCGCCAGGCTGCCTCCAGGGCAGCACCATAGAAAGACTGACAGAATGGGGGAGTCGGGGGACCCTGGGGGGCCCTGCACTGCCCATGCACTTGGCACTGAATTATGGGCAGTGTAATGCGTGACGGGTGCTGCTGCACCTGCTGCATGGTCACATTGCAGCCGGTTCCATTAGGAGCCAGCTGCAATATTAAGGCCCTGTTCACCACTAGGCCTTAGCTAGCCAATGGGTAGGTTGCGGTGTAGGTACCAGTTAAGACATGTGCCCTGCTGTGTGGTCTGTCTAGCAATGACAAACAGACTATTTGGATTCTCACTGCTGTGTGTACTACCTCTCTCATAGGATTGCATTGGGAATGCCCTTTCATATGGCTGAGTGGTTTTGTCTGATCTATGAGTGGGAGGCATAGGCATTTTGGCATGGTTGGAATGGTAGTGAAATGCTGCTTGCTGGTGTAGGTGGATCTTTTATCACCACTGTAGAAATGCCACTTTTAGAAAGTGCTCTACTGTAACAAATGCTCAAGAAGGACTCATGGTTGTGGGGACTGTTTGAGCCATGGGAGACCGAAACGTAGACCATAGACCTTCATGACTAAACTCATTGCATTTTTGCTGGAATATTTCATGAAGGATTCTGATTGCCTGTGTGGCATCAGACAGAACTGATTCATTATTAACTGTTGTTTGTATTAGATAGACAGGGTGTTTGTGCCCTCCTTGTGTCCCCTAGGTGTGCAGTTAGTAGGAGTGGAGTAGGTTAACTGTGTTTGTTTACATGATTATTCAGTGTTGTTGTTGGTGCTTTAATTTTTTGTATAAACTTGATGATCATAGAAAATTGACAATCATTTTATATCATGCCGTATGTGGATTTATTCAAAACATTTAGGGGGTGATTCTGACCCCGGCGGTCCTTGACCGCCGGGGCCAGGGTTGGCGGGAGCACCGCCAACAGGCTGGCGGTGCTCCGCAGGGCATTCTGACCGCAGCGGTTCGGCCGCGGTCAGAAGTGGAAAACCGGCGGTCTCCCGCCGGTTTTCCGCTGCCCTTTGGAATCCGCCATGGCGGCGCAGCTCGCTGCGCCGCCATGGGGATTCTGACACCCCTCACCGCCATCCTGTTCCTGGCGGGTCTCCCGCCAGGAACAGGATGGCGGTGAGGGGTGTCTTGGGGCCCCTGGGGGCCCCTGCAGTGCCCATGCCAATGGCATGGGCACTGCAGGGGCCCCCGTAAGAGGGCCCCAAAAAGAATTTCAGTGTCTGCCTAGCAGACACTGAAATTTGCGACGGGTGCTACTGCACCCGTCGCACTCCAGCAACTCCGCCGGCTCCATTCGGAGCTGGGTCTTTCCCGCTGTGCTGGCGGGCGGCCTTTTGGCGGTCGCCTGCCAGCACAGCGGGAAAGCCAGAATGGCCGCCGCGGTCTTGTGACCGCGGTGCGGTCATTTGGCGGTAACCGCATGGCGGGCGGCGACCGCCGCCTGCCGCGGTTAGAATCACCGCCTTAATGTTGAAATTCATCTATATGAGTTAATTATCAAAATGAGTCCTCCTTGAGCATTTGTTACATTAGAATTCTAAGTACCCAGTTCTTGGGGAAATATTGGGTTACCCTGTCTATTATGGTACTTTTAGAGAGTGGATATTTCTCGGGGCTCATAACTCTGGTGCTTTTGCAGCTTTTGCAGCTTTTGCAGCTTGACTCCAATCCATCTCTTGGGTAGGGTGACAGCTGGGCTTTGTACATACATTTCAGACAGCCATTACACAGGGAGGGTGGAGGTGTAACAGGAATACATCTGCATACTGAATGGTCTTCCTGGGCTGGGAGAGGTAGAGGTGAGGCACACATGCATCTGTAATGGCTGTGGCCTGGACTCACATAAAGGGTGTGTTTACTCCCCAATGATGTCCGGAACCAGTACCTGAGGAGAAGGGGACATTCCTGGAACTGGTTGCAACTGGTTGGAACCCCATCTCCACTGTTGTCGAAGCTGTGCAAAATTAGTATAAGTACAGGGGGTTGTCCCCAACATTTTTAGGCACTGATGAACAAGGACTGGACACTAGATGCTGGAAGGACTTACCAGGAATGGCCTTGGGCACTGCTCTGATGTTGGACTGACCTGTGACCTGCAAGGTTACCAGAGGGTCTTGCACTGCTTTTCTCCATACCCTTGTACTGGCCTGCTTGCCTGGGCCCTGCAGCCTGGTGCTGCCTCAGGTGTCTCCAGGGGCTGGGTGGTGTGCCCCTTTTCCCCCCTGTTGGAACACTCCAGCGCGTGAAGAGCGCTTTGTATTTTACTACTTCAGTGCAAGGGGAGCACTGGTCCTGTGTGATCCAGAATGTAAAAAGGGCTTTATGTCTTTCTCTTTACAAGACGGACAGATCACTCCTCTCTTTTCCCTGCAGCATATAAAGAGTGGTTGTGCTTTAATCTATGACCAGCTTGGGCACGAAGAAGTGCTTGTGTGTGTTTTCACCCCACCCACTCCAACGTGGGAGAGGTCACAAGGGGGTGGGAGCCCAGAGCGGATGAGCCTGCTCCATCCAGTGCTTCTGGGGCACAAGCCGGCACCTCCTACGATGCAATCACTGCTGGGACCCAGAACGAAACCATTGATGAGCCCACTCACCGCTGCAGCCTAGTAAGATGCTGCAGGAGTGAGGCATGAGCGGGAGGGCTGGTTGGAGTCCCCTGCATCGCCCGGGTTGTGCGAACCTCTCCTACCCCTCGAAGAAGTGAGGAGGCAACTTGTGGATCCAGAGGCGGATTGCTCCATACTTGCAGTGGATGCGCCACAAGTCCACTGCAGCCACACTGATAAAACTGCATGCAGGGAGATTGGGAGAGGTCTCCCTTCTCGTTTTAATGGAGGGGGTGTGCCCCCTCTCCAGATTGGTCGCATACTATTGCTAAGTGCAGCATTGATGGCACGGTAAACAGGACGGTGTGGCGACCCTCAACTGAGGTCCCCGATCCTGCTAAGATTAATTGAAGCACATGAGCTCCTATGTCACATACAGTAGATTGGGGCTTGAGTACCATAAATCATCTGCAGGAAGCACAGCTGCACTACAATCTTTGTGTGGAAGGTATTGTTGATGGCTCTTAGGGAAACTATGTTTCACCACAATGTTTTTTGCCCTCGTTATATAACTGTATTGCTTTTGATGACCTGATTCATGTGATATATATTGTTTTTCCTTGTTAAGATAACATACCTACTTGCAGGGTTTGCACTCGGCACACGGGGAGGGGAATGTTTATGACATATACAAAGGATGAGGATATTTTAATATTAGGACAATGTCTTGGCATTCATGATAATGTGTTTATTATGACTCATGCCCTGGCGGAATGTTTCACTCTATGTGCATTCTTGTTGGCAATGATGACCTGACCACTGCTTGTGTTGCAGAATAGTAGTAACTCTGTGTTTACCTGACTACTGCTTGCTTTCGCAGAGTACTGGTAACATGTGTGATGTTCTAAAAACTGCTTTTGTAGCAGGGTATTACTGATACATATAGTTTTTGGTCTAATTATTTTTTTTGCAATACAGTTTATTTTTATAACTTGTTGTGGAGTTTCCTTTGTGGTGTATTTATGGTGTCACCCTTGTGTGTGTGTTGCACAAACGCTTTACACATTGCTTCAGGGTTAAGCCTGACTGCTCGTGCCAAGCTACAAACGGGGTGAGCAGGGCTTATCTTGAGTGTGTAGCTCCCTTGCCCTGACTAGAGTGGTGGCCCATGCCTAGCTGAGGTGCCTACTCTAGCCAACCAGGAACCCCATTTCTAACACTAGGCCTTACTTTTTTGTGCAAAGCTATTGGAGGGTTAAGCACATATTAATTGTGGGTTTGCTTGTGTTTCATCCTGATAGATTGTGGTTCCTGCTTGTCACCCCTCCCCCTCAACCAGTAACCCAATTTTCAACATGATCAACGAAAGAAACATGAACAAGGAGAAAACACCACACTCACTTCCAGATAGATGGCACTGGCAGGATCAGTAGTTAACATAGAGAAATGGTAATGGGGTAGTGAGAAGGCAGAAAGAGGCAGGCATGCTTCAGATTTATGTTGCCATATTTCTGACTCTGTGTTTTCCCATTTCTGCCTCTATCCCTTTGTTTCCAGTTTTACCACTTTCCAAACCAGCCTGAGCCACATGAAACCAGGGTCAAGGTCAAAGCCAGGAATGGCAGTCGCTTCAGCCTGGTGTCCCCATAAACATAATACTGTCATAGTCTTGCAGATACAGGAACATGCCTATACGTTGGTTTTGCCTATTATAGGTCAATATTTTTTAACATAGTACCATATTGAGATTAATTTTAACAGATGCATTGGTCTGCTAGCAAGTACTAAAGTTGGTGATGTAATTTGTAATGCTAAAGGTAAATGATTTTTGATCTCTCTTCCCCCACCCGAAGAACTGAGTGAAATGATACCACTGAGGCAGGTTTTGCATTACATGAAATGTAATTTGCATTTTGCCAGATCATATTGCATACATGCACCAAGTGCTCTGATGGTCTACTCTACAAGCGTTCCAATGGTAGGCTAAGCAGTAGTGTTCTAGGCTTGACGGGTGGAGTACAGACTATTCCTGTAATACTATGGGTGCTATGGTATAATGCACCTTCGGTATTTCTTGCAGGATTACAGAAAACAGGTAATAAAATAAGTTATATGAGCTTTGGGAGTCAAGAAAAATCTTGAGACTATTTGTATGAAAGTGAATGTGAGGCTATGTGCTCTGGATTGGGATATTGAAGGCTGAAGGAGTGAATTGCGAGCCTTAATAAAGGAGATCTCTAGGGAAGAGGATATGCTGTATCTGGTAAGGAAGTCCTCAGTCCAATATAAGTTACATTCCTGGAAAAATGAAGAGTGGTTCCCATACTTGGATGTATCACCTAACCGTTGGCTTAGATATGAATTGCTGAGGTTGCGGCAGGTATTAATCCATGTCTTAACAGTGATAAGATAAAAAGGTTAATGATGGATGGACCCGGTAAGTGTACTTGCGGCCTCAGTGCTAAATGTGATATTTTGCACATCCTAATGGATTGATTTAAAGTTTTGCTTCAGCAGAACGCCATTGTAAAAGCCCTGTTTTTAAAATATGGAACTTTTAATCGTGCGCAAGCAGTTACATTGATAATAGACATGCGTTACTTGGATGTCGCTTGTGCAATAGGGAGATTTATGATTGCGGTGAGGGAATTTTTAATTGGATTAATAGTGGGAACCTTGCCTTAAACTGATGTGAATTGTGTATGGTAGTATCACTGGTTTGCACAAAGTTGGAGGTGCTTAGAAAAAAATATGAAATCATGATTTTATGATTAATTTGTATGCATCTTAAAGGTTTTAGAAGGATTTTGATGTGTGTATGTTTTAGGATGTTAAATGCTGAGTGTTTTTAATTGTTCTGAAGACTATTTGTCTAAATAAACATTTATTGATGGAAGTTATATATTTACACCTATATAATGGGAAAATGTCCATTCATATCCAGTGAATCTTGAGCTCCTCCAGGAACATGTTCTTCTCGTTTTATAGAGAAGATCTTTAATATGTCCAGCTACTCTGTATATTGTTCTGCTGCAGATATTCATTCCTTTTAAGCACGTTCTGACTACTGCAGTATGGCGCGAGTCAATCGGTTGAGCAAACTACCACTAACCTGGCACACTTTTCCACTACTGTGAGCAAAGGATGAATTGAATTTTAAATAAAATCGTCCAAGTTAAACATTCAGATTATGGATTGATGATAGTATTTTAAGACCGTGAACAGAAATTCACACGTAGCCGTAAGTGAAAAAAATGAATGTTCAAAGGCCTTCCATTTGAAAGCTACTGCCTCACAATGAAAATATGTTTGGCACCATGTTGGTAGGACCAAGGAAAAGGTAAAAAATGCCACATTTCATTAGCAGCAAGGATAACGTCTATGAAGGGAGAAGTCCTAGGTACTTGAAATGTTGCCCTCTCCTTCTTTTCCTCTCTTGCAGAAAGCAGATTTTCTCCCCGAAGACACTGACAGAAGTAGGCTGCGAGTGTGAGCCCTTGTCCAATCACTGGCAATATGCATAGTAATATGTGGCACAGCTCGTGTAATGAAGTTCCCAGCGTGCTGCCTCGAAACCTATCCTCCTGTGTGCAGCGTGATTTATTTCCTCTGTTGAGGCGGAGGACAGCCAGGACTTGTCCTTCCTCACATTCTTGAAAACGTACTCTGTCATGAATGCAGCGCTGTAACGGATGGGGTTTCCAAGAACGCTGTGCAGGTTGCACCGTTCTGAAATTCCCTGCCCCCACCCAAGGTTGCTTCCCCAAGGGTAATTTCTGTTTTGTTATGATGCGAACCCTTGCAAACAACAGTACTTCAAAAAGTCAATATGTAATTAGATATTTGCAATTACATTTCTTAAAAATGATGTAAACGATATATTTGATATAGCGCTTCAAAGCACACTATTGCTATTTCTAGATGCTATACATTTCAGATAATATAATTATTAATTTTAACTAGTAAGTCAATGACCGACACCACAACGATCATAAGCTGCGTTTTTACTTGCTGGTTTATGAATTTTTCAGACTAGAGAAAGTAATAAATTACTGAGCTGTTTTGTCAACAGTCTGATAAAATTGTTATCTCCAGGGTTTTTATGTATTTACATACGGATTTACAGAAGATACACGTATAACCTTCTGACTCACTGCTGACATTCTGATAAAGGCCATTGGAACAATATTTTAATGCTGAGTACAAACAGTACATTTGTTTTTGCTTCACTCTAGTTGTACAAGTGACAATGTCAGACGCGGCTCACTTCCCTAATGAGGAGGGGGGAATGGGGAAGATGGCGTGCGGGAGCGGGTCTTAAAATTAATTTAAAAAAAAGTCATAAAAGAAAAACTTACCGGCTCCTCGCGCAAAGCTCCTCTCCTCCGTCTCCTCCATCAGACTCAGGTTCCCAGCCTGCCCTGCGGCCAATCCTGAAACTTCTCAGAGCAGCGTCAGGATTGGCTGGGAGACTGGGAGTCTCTGCAGGGTCTCTCCATCCCGGCAACCGTGTTGCTGGGCTGGAGAGAGCCTACAGCGCATGTGTGTTTGACCGGCCCAAGATGGCCGGCCACACACACATGCACTCTGAGGGGAGTGCACAGTGCTCTACCCTCGGTGCTTTCACCCCGTGGCCCTGCCCCTTCCACCACTAAGGGCTAATAAGCATAGATTATTATCCCTGCATAGTAAAAGGTTTGCAGCTTCTGCTGCTGGCGGGGGTGATGCTCCTCCACCCATTTGGAGGAGCCGCCCCTGGACAAAGTGAAATGGTCTTCAGCGAACTATGAAATATGCACATTAAATACTAAAGGGCATATTTATACTCTGAGCAGTTTGTGCATCATTTTTTGATGTAAAAAATGGCTCAAACTGTACTCCATATTTATATTTTGACGCTAGACCTGTCTAGCATAAAAATATAGGAGTTAATGTAATTTTTTGGATGCGTGAACCCACCTTGTATCAATGAGATGCAATGTAGGCATTCCCATCCAAAAAACGATTTTAAGCCTGTAGCACCATATTTATGCCCCGTTCAAAAATGGTGCACAAGTGGGAGGAAGGTCTAAATTATGGGTCTAAGCCGGCTTAGCACCATTATTTACCGCCTGGGTCAGACCAAGCTTTAACGTACCTGTGGATCCATTTCTATGGACAAACACAATGGAATGGGCCCACAGATGCCCACCCCAGCCCCGGAACACCCCTATCCACACCAGAGGGACATCAGAGGATGGGGTACCTCATCCAAGGTAAGTAGGGTAAGTATAGGTAAGTATTTAAAAAAAAGTTTCTAAGTGCCATTGGGGGCCCTGACATGTTATGTTATATGGATGTATATGGCGCCTAACTGCCCAGGGGCCTCGCAGTGCTCACAACCGAAACAGCAGCATCACACAGTAGTACCCCAGTAATCAAGCTCTAAATAACCATGTCTTTAAAGCCTTCCTAAAGGAGAGTTCTTGTGTCATTCTCACATATTAAAAGGGAGAGAATTCCACAGTTTTGCTCCCTGATACGTCAGTGATCTTCCATCCCATCTAGCTTTCTTCACTTTTGGAATCACTGCTAGCAATGCTGAGGAGGATCTGAGTGATCTATTTGGTGAGTAGAAGGAAGCTAGGGACCTTAGCATCTCTGGGCCTTGATTGTGCAGTGCTCTGTACATATGGCAAAGTGCCTTAAATTGTATCCTTTTGGCCACCTGGAGCCAATGTAGCGAGGAAATTCCCGCCTTTCTGGATTCTTTCTTGGGAACATCCAGCAGCAGACGAGCGGAGGCATTCTGCACCCTCTGCAATCTTTCAATAACATAGCTTGGTGAGCCAATGAACAAGGCATTTCCGTAGTCAATCCGAGACCCAATCAATGGCTGAACAATTAGGCCCTCATTACAACCCTGGCGGTAAATCCCACTTTCTGCCATGCAGAAGACCGCCAACATACCGCTGTGGCTGCGGAATTCCGCTACAGGTATTACGACCCACATCCCGTAATCCGACACAATACAGACACCCACACAAGTCCGCCACACCAAAGGTCAGTGATAAACTGGCGATACCAAAACCTCCACCGTCACGCCACCAGGAATATGCCCACACTATCACAACACACGAATCAACGTGGCGGTTATTCAACCGTGGTAAAGCATTGGCGGTTCACATCGCTGCGCTCAAAATACACCCACACTTACAAAACACAACCACATTGGACAAATCGAAATACACATACCTGATACACACACCACACCCACACACCCAAATCAAATAGAAAGCACACACCCACATCACCCACAAACTCCTACAACCCAAAATTTGAAAGAAGGCCAGAGAGAGAGACTACCTAAAACACCAGCATCCACAGACACACAACACCATCACTTACACAACATCCTCGCACCTCAAACAACACACACCAACACATTCCCTCACACATCACCCACACCACATCATGGCACCTCAACGATACCCCAGGTTCTCTGAGGAGGAGCTCAGGGTCATGGTGGAGGAAATCGTCCGGGTAGAGCCACAGCTATTCGGATCACAGGTGCAGCAGACATCCATTGCAAGGAAGATGGAGCTATGGCGCAGAATTGTTGACAGGGTTAACACAGTGAGACAGCATCCAAGAACACGGGATGACATCAGGAAGAGGGGGAACAACCTATGGGGGAAGGTACGTTCCGTGGTATCCAGACACCAGATTGCTGTACAGAGGACTGGCGGTGGACCCTCACTTCCTCACTCACAACTAACAACATGGGAGGAGCAAGTCTTGGCGATCATGCATCCTGAGGGCCTCGCAGGAGTAGCAGGAGGACTGGACTCTGGTAAGTCATGTCTTAACTACTTTATCCCCCACCCCACCTGCATGCCATCACATACCGCCACTCTTACCCTCACACCCATCACCCCAACAACCCACAGATACCCCACTAACACCACCCACACATCCCAAAACCAAGCCCTGCATGTAACACCAATGCATAGACACCCATTACCAACGCATGTCCAGTAGAGAGACTCAGTCATGCCCCAAAATCACCAATCACACAAGTGCCACGGCAATAATGCAAGCACAGGAGTAGAGGGTCACTCATCCACTGAACAAGATGGCACACACAGATACAAGAACTGTGTGTATTTACACCCCAACAGGATCCCTACCCAACGTCAACGGACAGGAGGTTCCAGACATATCCAGTCCCCCCACAGAAGAGGCCCACAGTGACGACAGCAGCTCTGCACGCTTGGATCAAGATGACCAGCGCAGCCCATCAGGGACCTCAGGACAGTCGGTTCTCCTGACACAGTCACAAACCACCACTGAACCTCCCTTTCAGGAAACACTACCACAGCACCCATCCAGCAGGCCCATCCCTCTGTCCCCAGGACACGTCAATCAGCAGTGTGTCCACCACCACAGGGAACCCAGGCAACCCCACTAACACAGGACGATCAGGGACCTGGGGGCAGTGTCAATGGGCACACGGTTCAGGGGACAGAGGCACAGGATGACGGGGAAGCTGGGAGGACTCCTGTGCGACAGGGGGAGGACAAGCCCAGGGAACCGACACTCCACGAGGCACTCTTCAACATCATGGGAGCTTACCACCATTCCCAGGATACCATGGGCATGGTACTGGCCAAGTTTCAGGAGACCCAGCTGCTGCAGGAGGAACATTACCTGGGGATCGGGGAGGACTTGAAGTCCATCAACACCACCTGGTCACCATTGCAGGGGTGCTGGCAGACCTTGTCAACACCATGAGGGATACAGTGGCACACCAACTGGCCCCTGACACTAGTCTGGATGATGAACAGCCCTCCACCTCCTCTGGCACTAGTAGACAGGAGGCACCGCCACAGGACCAATAGGCCACCCCACCCTCTACAGATGCAGAACCACCCCGCAAACGATCCCTGAGATCCAGGAACAAGACAGAGAACACTGCCAAGACCCCCACCAGGAAATAAGACCCCCCTGAATGTCACCCTTCTGTCCCACTTTGTCACCCTGTCCACCTTCAACTGCCATTGCTCCACTTCCAATGCCCCTTTGGACAATGTACCTGTGAAACAAATAGACTGGACTCCGCCATGGACATTCTTCCACCATCACCCCAGCCCATTTTACAACCCCCTCTACTTATTTACACAGGATTAAACAAACTTAAATCACAAAACAATCTGGAATCAGTCTGTGGTTTCACAAATTTGTAATTGCAATATCTATGGAATATAGCAATGTCAATGTACTTGTTCACATACCAATGTAACACAGCTGTAGGCCAGCAGTAAGCACAGCAGAGGGCACAAAGTGACAAGTCAGTGTCCATACACTGAGTGAAAATGACAGACTTATGCTAGCTCCAACAATAGTATGAGATGTGGGAAGCAGTTACATCTTCTTACCTATGTCTCACTGGAAGTATTGCATGATGATGTTTCGGTTGTCGACATCTTCTTCTTCTGCCTCCTCTTCTTCACTGTCCAAAGGCTTCACAGCTGCCACAAGACCACCATCAGGCCCATCCTCCTGCAGAAAAGGCACCTGCCATCACAAAGCCAGGTTGTGCAGCATACAACAGGCCACAATGATCTGGCACACCTTCTTCGGTGAGTAGTATAGGGATCCACCTGTCAGATGGAGGCACCGGAATCTGGCCTTCAGGAGGCCGAAGGTGCGTTCTATAATCCTCCTAGTTCACCCATGTGCCTCATTGTAGCGTTCCTCTGGCCTTGTCCTGGGATTCCTCAGTGGGGTCAGTAGCCATGACAGGTTGGGTAACCAGAGTCACCTGCAAATGTCAAACAACTGTTAGACACACACTAACCCTTAGAGACAACCCATACCCAGACACCTATGTCAACCTTATTGGGACCTTGGCCTCACCTATTAGCTACACACGGTGCCTCTGGAGTTGCCCCATCACATTAGGGATGCTGCGATTCCTCAAAATGTAAGCGTCATGCACTGAGCCAGGATGCTTGGCATTCACATGGAAGATGTACTGGTCTGCCAAACACACCATCTGCACATTCATCGAATGATAGCTTTTCCGGTTTCTGTACACCTGTTCATTCCAGCGGGGGGGGACAAATACCACATGTGTTCCATCAATGGCACCAATAATGTTGGGGATATGTGCCAGGGCATAGAAGTCACCTTTCACTGTGGGCAAACCCTCCACCTGAGGGAAAACAATGTAGCTGCGCATGTGTTTCAGAAGGGCAGATAACACTCTAGACAACACGTTAGAGAACATTGGCTGGGACATTCCTGATGCCATGGCCACTGTTGTTTGAAAAGACCCACTGACCAGGAAATGGAGTACAGACATGACGTGCACTAGAGGGGGGATTCCTGTGGGATGGCGGATAGCTGAAATCAGGTCTGGCTCCAACTGGGTACACAGTTCCAGGATTGTTGCACGATCAAGTCTGTATGTGATAATGATGTGTCTCTCTTCCCTTGTCGACAGGTCCACCAGGAGTCTGTACACCTGAGGATGCCGCCATCTCATCACCTGCCCCAGCAGACGTGCCCTATGGAGAACAGCGAGCAGATAGTCATGCAACACTGAGGTATCACAATGTGTTATTTTCAGGAACGTTTGTAATTCGCAATGTGCCGGTATCTGTCTGTATTCCCAGCTAAGACAGGTGTGATGCAGTTTTGATCCATGCCATGTGGCCCCCTGAAATGGCGGCTGCCTGACCTGTAAGGTGGGACAAGAGGAAATGAGGTAACTGCTCTGGCGTTGTACACAGTCGCGGTGGGCGGTCGAAGACCGCAGCGCAATTCATCATTGGTTAACATTGGGCCCTATGGGTCCCAGGAGCCAATGACAATGTACGCTGACGGTGACGGTACGCACCGCCGCGGACGTGACCGCCATTTTCTCACTTGATACATGACCTTCAACAGGAGAGGACATACACTGCAAGTGCTGCTGTGACCTGTGTCTGGAAGCGACGATGGCTATAGTGTCTGGGGAAAGGGCCCCTGCCTTCACATCGGAGGAGTTGGAGAAACTAGTGGATGGGGTCCTCCCCCAGTACACGCAACTGTACGGTCCTCCAGACAAACAGGTGAGGACACTGTGAGCATGCTGCGTGGCCAGTGCGTGTTTTGATTGGGGTGGATGGAAGATACATGGGGGGGGGTGAGGCCTGCATGTGCGGAAGTTGAGTGTATGTGCGTCAAGGCATGGGTGGGAACTGGTGGGAATTGACTATGACGGTCTGGACGGGTGAGTAATTTCCTTTCCCCCTGTACCATTCCTCTAGGTCAGCGCCCACCAGAAGAAGGGTATTTGGCGTGCCATCGCCAAGGACATCTGGACCCTGAGGGTCTACCACAGATGAAGCACCCACTGCCGTAAAAGATTGGAGGACCTGCGCCACTGGAGCAAGAAGATGGCAGAGGCCCAGCTGGGGATGGCCTCCCAATGTGGAAGGGGTGCCCGTCACACCATGACCCCCCTGATGTACCGAATCCTGGCGGTGGCCTATCCAGAGTTGAATGGGCGCTTGAGGGCATCACAGCAGCCACAAGGGGGTGAGTACACTCTCATTAAGCTGACTCTGCGCGCATTACGAGGTGTCTGGGTGGGGGAGGTGGGCAGTGGGTTCCCCTAGGCCAGGGCGAACTTGGTATGCAAGGTCCCTTGTGAGGCAGACTCTGTGCACCCCAGCCCCACTAGTGGTAAGCGCCATCTACACCTAGTCAGGCTCCTGTGACTTCCAGGTGTGCAGCAATTGGACTTAGGCCTTGTACCCCATGGGCATGTGAATTTTCTAGGAACTGTTAGTGCATGGCGTAGTGCTGAGGGCTGCTCCCTGTGAGTTGTGTCCGCCAACGGAAGTGGTGTTGCATCCACTGAACATGTTTTTCTTCTGTCTTTCCCTTCCCTTTTTGTTGTCTCCTTGTTCTTGTGTGAAATAGCATCATCAGGCGGCGGATCAGTGGCACCGGAGCATGAGGGAGCTGCAACCCACTTGGCCGTGGAGGGTGAAGCAATGGAGTCTGAAGCCACCAGTGGGACGGAGGGCGAGGGGAGCTCCACGACGGGGACAGGAGCAGACACCAGCGACAGCGACTCCTCCTCTGATGGGAGCTCCCTTGCGGTGGCAGGCACCTCTCTTCCCGCCTCATCAACAGGTACAGCTACAGCCGTCACCCCCCTACCAGCACCACCCTCCCAGCAGCCCCTCAGTGTGTGTCCTGTGCCCGCTCACCCAGGAGGGTGGTCATCTTCTTTGTTCCAGGCACCTCAGGCCCTGCCCCAGTCAGCCCTGCTGCCCTCAATAAGGAGGCTATTGACCTCCTGAGATACCTCACTGTTGGGCAATCTACCATTTTGAATGCCATCCAAGGTGTTGAGAGGCATTTGCAACTAACAAATGCATACCTGGTGGGCATTCATTCTGGGCAGGCGGCCCAACAGAGAGCATTTCAGGCTCTGGCTTGAGCACTGATGGCAGCCATTGTCCCTGTGTCCAGCCTCCCCCTCCAACTTCCACTACCCAGACCCAATCCCCTGTATCTCAGCCTATCCCAAGCACACCATCAGACTAGCAGGCACACTCATCAACACACAAGAGTGGACATGGCAAACATAAGCACCACACATCCCACAAGCACTCACACAAGCACCATTCCCATGCAGACACAGCAACATCCACTGCCTCCACTGTGTCCCCCTCCTCCACGTCCTCCTCCTCCCTCTCTGTCTCATCTCCACTCACACCTGCATGCACTACATCCTCAGCCACTACCTCCATCACCAGCACGCCCATCACCACACACCGCTCACGTGCAATCACCACCCCCACTACCATGCCCACATCCCCTTTGTCCTCTCCCAGTGTGTCTGTGAGCCCTCCTCCCAAAGTACACAAACGCAGGCACACACCCACCCAACAGCCATCCACCTCACAACAGCCTCCGGCCCATGCACCTTCACCCAAATTCAGCAAACGTACACCTCCTACAACCACTACCTCCTCCTCTTCCTCCACTCCCAAACCCACTCCACCTTACCGTCCCAGTGTGTTTAAAAAACCTTTCCTGGCAAACCTTGATCTCTTCCCTTCACCTCCCCCCGTCCTTCCCCTAGGGCCAGGCTTTCCAGGTCCCAGCCCAGCACCTCAGCCACCAAATCCCCAGGCACAGTGGTGCCAGCAACTGCGGGGTCATCAAGTGTGCCACCCATCAGGGCTGCCAGTGTGCCACGTAGAGTGGGCAAAGACATTCCGCCACCTGCCAAGTTGAAGAAGGTGCCCGCATACCGGAGGGAGAAGCTTCACCTACCAGCCACCAAGGGCTCCGCAAAAACAAAAGGTGATAGTGGCAAGACACCTGCGGCACCATCAAAGGTGGGGAAAGGACAAAAGCAGAAGAGCATGTCAGGACAGGGCATGGTGGCACCGACTGAGGGACCAGTGTCACCCCATCTGTCCATGACAATACCAACCTGTACGGCGGCGAACACCGCTAGCTGCACCGCCACCAGCACCGCCACATGCACAGCCACCTGCACAGCCACCGGCACATCTGCAGCCTCAGCAACAGTCCCCAGCATCTTCCGCAGTGGGCAGCCATCCAAGGCTGCAGGAGACGTCCTGCTTTGTCCCTCAGCAGGTGCTGACCGATGTACCACCGCCAGCACTGCCACCACAGACACCGCCACAAGCACCGTCACCGGCCCCGCGACGTGCTCAGACAGTGGCACCACCGCTGACATGGCTACCATCCCCGGTGGTCAGTCGTCCCAGGCTGGAGGAGAGATCCTGGACCCTGGCCAGCTTCCATGAGGCATGACTTCTATCACTGGTTGCACCTGCAGGTGGAAGGCGAAGCCGCAGCAGTGTGGGGGATGTCTCTGCTTCCATGGCGTATCATGATACCTGTTCTTCTGCAATCTCGTGGCACACAAACCCAGGTGAGGGAATGGTACCGGCCACACTCCACGTGGAGCACTCTGGGCACCATGCCCCCTCCAGAACCAGTGGAGAGATACATCCACTACCTACCTGTCCAGTCCTTGGCAGGATGAAGCACTCTGGGCACCAGGCCCCCTCCAGAACCAGTGGAGAATGACATCCACCTGAGAGACTGTGGCTTTGCACTCCCCAGGACCAAGCAGTGGGCAAACCACCCACTGGAGAAACTTGGAAGACTATGGCTTTGCACTCCCCAGGATAAAGAGTGGGCAAACCACCCACTGGAGAGACTTGAGAGACTGTGGCTTTGCACTCCCCAGGATAAAGCAGTGGGCAAATCACCCACTGGAGAGACTTGAGAGACTGTGGCTTTGCACTTCCCAGGATAAAGCAGTGGGCAAACCACTCACTGGAGAGACTTGAAAGACTGTGGCTTTGCACTCCCCAGGATGCAGCAATGGGCAAGGAGCCCCCTCGTGCAGCAGTGGCGTCGTGCGTTCATCTGGCTGAGGTGCCCCCATCCCCCTCCCTCTGAGGTGCCTGTTTATTTTCGATCTGATGCCCCAGCAGTGTTCTCTCCATTTCCTTTCAGGTATCTTGTGTGGGCTTCGCCCATGCATTTTGGGACCAGTGGTCCACGGACAATGATTGCTACACTATCCGGACTTGTGTAGTTGGTGTACATATTTGTATATACTGGATTTTGAACTCTGACTGTCAGATTTGTCATGATTACAATCGTTACAATCATTTAATTTTGTCCTTGCGTTCTTCCGGGGGGTGAGGGGTGTATATGTAATGTTGCTGCATGTATTTGTGTGTATGTTGTTGTGGGTGAGGGTGGGGGTGGGGGTATTGCGTGTTGCATGTGTGTGTCACTCTCTTTTCCTTCCCCCCGTGTTGTAGGTGCATTACTCACCGTGGTTATCGACTGCACCTGTCCTGCTCCTGATAGAGCAGGAGGAAGAGCAGCTTAGATAGGACCTGTAGTTCGGGCACATGATTCTATTTTTTTTCCCGCCGGCCTGTTGGCGGTATTACCGCCGCTTTAACACCGACCGCCAGGGTTGTAATCAGGGTCTTAGTCTTTTAGCTACAAAGGGAAGAATCATGAAGGCCTTCCTCAGCATCCTAAGAAGGGCAAAGGAGGTTGCTGCAATCCTGTTTGTGTGATGAGACATTGAAAGCTGTGGATCCAGCCAGACCCCCAAACTTTTAATGAATTCTTTAAGGGGGGGCAAAGCACCCACACATCTATTATTGCTGGGATCACAACGGGCTTTGTTGGATGCCTGAAGAACATCACCTCCGTTTTGTCATCATTGAGTTTTAGTTTACTTTTCGTCATCCAAGCAGCAACTGCTTGGAGACAGGGCCCACATGTTGCCCCGAATAACCGCGAGTCTTTTGTGAATGAGACAGTTAGTGAAGATGAAACCATCTTCAGGCCGAAAGATTTAAAATTTTCGGCCAAAGGCAACAAATAGATATTAAATAGTGTGGGGCTATGGGAAGACCCCTGCGGAACTCCGCAACAGCCAATGGTGCGTTTTGACAGGTGGGATCTATCTAATACCTGAAACGACCTGCCATTGATAGATGAGGTAATCCATTCTAAGGCTGATCCAAAAATTCCGATCTCTTGTACCCTATTCCTTAATATATCCAGGTCCATCGTGTCAAAGGCTGTACTCAGGTCCAGGAGGATGGCTGCTGTTTCTATCCCACTATCTAGCTGCTTTTTGGCTTCTTCCGTGAAAGTGATTAATGCAGTTTCCGTTCCTTGCAATGGTCTGAAGCCTATCTGAGTGGGGTCCAGGATCTTGTTTTCCTCTATAAAAAAGGTAAGCTGAGAGTGCACATGTTTTTCCGCTATTTTAGACAAAATGGGCAGCAATAAAATAGGTCTATTGTTGCTGAACAGTTCTGGATCCAGATTAGGTTTCTTCAGAAGTGGTTTGATGATGGCCTGTTTCCATGATTCTGGAACTACCCCGGTGGTGAGTGAAGAATTAATAAGGTTCGTAATAGCCGGGACCGTCACTGGCCAACCCACAGATAATATCTGGGGTGTTGCCGGATCAAGAGGGGAGCCTGATTTAATATTTTCAAGATGTCTCATTACGATATCTTCTTGTATTGGCAAGAAATCAAGTAGGGTGGCTAATTCCCTCGATTCTTGCTTAGTAGTTTTATCTTCCGCATTTGGGATACTGGGAAAGGTCACGTAAATGTCCAACACTTTTTGTTGAAAGTAAGCCGCCAGATAATCAACATGGTCCTGAGGTGCATCCACAGGTCCCAGGTCCTCTGGGGGGTGAGTGATTTCTTTAAGGACACAAAATATTTCCTTAGGTGAATTGGCCGCTAGTTAAATTTTTGAGGTGTAGTATCTAGTCTGTGCAGTTTTTACTTCGGTATGGTAAGACCGAATCGCTTTCTTCTATTCTTGTCTTAATGATTCATCTTGAGATTTTCTCCATTTCCTTTCACACTTCCGGCAGTCTCTTTTAAGTTGAAGTAGGTCTGAAGTAAACCAAGGAGAGTTCCGTCTACAGCGTCCTTAAACAGAAACAGAAAGAGGTATGAGTACATCTAAACTATCAGAAATCCAGTTGTTAAAGGATTTTGACAGATCAATTACATTATTTTGATTGATCGGTTTATTTTTTTGGAGTATGTTGATCCAGTCATCAGCCTTCAGTTTATGCCTGCGTCTGGTCATTGGGGGTGTATTAGAGATCATAGGTGGTCATTCTGACCCTGGCGGTCTTTGACCGCCAGGGCGGAGGACCGCGGGAGCACCGCCGACAGGCCGGCGGTGCTCCAATGGGGATTCCGACCGCGGCGGTAAAGCCGCGGTCGGACCGGCACCACTGGCGGGGTCCCGCCAGTGTACCGCGGCCCCATTGAATCCTCCGCGGCGGCGCAGCTTGCTGCACCGCCGCGGGGATTCCGACCCCCCCTACCGCCATCCAGATCCCGGCGGTCGGACCGCCGAGATCCGGATGGCGGTAGGGGGGGTCGCGGGGCCCCTGGGGGCCCCTGCAGTGCCCATGCCACTGGCATGGGCATTGCAGGGGCCCCCGTAAGAGGGCCCCTACATGTATTTCACTGTCTGCTGCGCAGACAGTGAAATACGCGACGGGTGCAACTGCACCCGTCGCACAGCTTCCACTCCGCCGGCTCGATTCCGAGCCGGCTTCATCGTGGAAGCCTCTTTCCCGCTGGGCTGGCTGGCGGTCTGAAGGCGACCGCCCGCCAGCCCAGCGGGAAAGTCAGAATTACCGCCGCGGTCTTTCGACCGCGGAACGGTAACCTGACGGCGGGACTTTGGCGGGCGGCCTCCGCCGCCCGCCAAGGTCAGAATGAGGGCCATAGTCTTATATTTTGGTATGGTCAGTTCCATTCTTATAAAAAAATGATCCGACCAAGCCAAGGGGTTTGGTGTCAAAAGTGATAATCCTGAGGCATTTGAGAAGACAAGATCAATCGTGTGACCTTTTTTGTGTGTGGGACCTTTAATCAACTGCACTAGATCACAGGCATTCATGTCTGCGATCAATGACTTGGTTGTTAAATTGTCTACTTCTTCTGCGTGTATATTGAAATCCCCTAATAATGTAAAAATGGATTTAGTGCAGACTAATTCCGCAATATTCTCTGCCAAAGAATGCAAAACTTTTTCAGTGGGGCCCAGAGGGTGGTACACCAAAACACCTGAGAAGGTATAATGAGGACTCATGTTGATGGAAAAAAAAAAGACTTTCGTAACCTGTAATCTGTAATGGGTGCATATTAATAGAGCAAATATTTCTGTAAACTATTGCAATTCCCCCTCCCCTAGTAGATCTGTCAAGTCTGTTTATTTTATACCCAGTGGGTAGTGCCATAATGACATCAGGCGCTGAGCCTTCATTAAGCCATGTTTCGGTCAAAAAGAGGATCATTGGTTTGGTTTGATCAAGGAGTAAATGTATATCATGTTTATGAGCCCCTAGGGAACGAAAGTTAACTAGAAAAAATAGGTTTTTATTAGTGTCCTGGGTTTTAGGCAGGTCCGCGTTTTGTTGAGGAGCCCAGTGACATATGGGGCATAAGTGTTCATTGTACCTTGGGTCTATAGTATTAGCACAAATACTCTGAGTGAGAGTATTTAAGGCATGAAGGGCATCCGCCTCACATTTAATTCTTACCTCATTTTTGGTGCCTGTGACATAGGGAGTGGGCTCTGGGCTCGTACTAGCGGGGTAGGGCGCAGACAGGCTTGCCTTAGGCACGCCCGCTGCGCGTAGCTTGCATCTGGGCTAAAAATAGCCCTGATGCAACAAAGACTATACCGCTGACCTGCAAAGATGGCGGTCGGTATAGTGCCAAATAGCAGGAGGAAAAATGGTGGCTAAAAGCGAGGTTCCCTACGTACCCACAACCTGGCCTCTGAACATGGACCACGGTGCAGGAAGAGGTTTGTATTTTGTTCTACTGTGGTTTGTGCAAAATAAGCATTCAACAATGAGAGGTTTCCACTAAAAAATCAATTTAAAAATCAATTTAAAAATATTGACGCTTTTTAAAACATTAAACATTTGTTAAGCAGAACTTGCCAAGGTAATCTGTGTGAGCTACGCTTTCGCGTTGTAAGCGGGAGAAGGTGACAGTGTATTAACTTACTGTCAGCCGTCCGCTGCGCGTAGCTTGCATCTGGGCTAAAAATAGGGGTCCCCTCCATGGCACTGGGTGCAATGGCCATGCCAAGGGACACTGGTCTGTGCTGGCCATTGGGGTGGTGGGCATGGCTCCTGTCTGAAGGGGACTTTTAAAATTAAAATCAAGTCTCCCCATTCTAGCCTATTCTAGCCTATGGATGCCATTCACTACGAGGGAAAAACTAATTTGGCCTTTTTTACCTCACCAGGCTTATAAAACTATTTTGATAAAGTCCCTGCTTATAGTTACATGGCACCTAGCCCTAGGGGCACATAGGGCACACCTTAGGGGTGACATATATGTAAAAATAAGGTAGTTTAGGACCTTGGACCTACTTTTAATTCCAAAGTCGAATTTGCATGTAACTTTAGTTTAAAAGCAGCCAGCAAGGCAGGCCTGCCTTTAAAATGACACTGGGCACCTCAGCAGTGCACCTATGGGGGCACCACCTATGCTGGGGTCCCTAAACCTACATGTCCTACCATATACTAGGGACTTATAGGTAGGTTGACTTAGCCAATTATAATTAGCCTATTTTTCATCCTCCTTTTACACAGGGCACAGGCCATGGGACTAGTTAGCAGTACCCAGGGCACAATCAGAGTCAGGAAAACACCAGCAAAAAGTGAAAAATAGGGGCAAAAATTCAAGGGGCCTCTCCAATCAGTCCTGTTTTTCCATACTTTCATTTTACTGAATTCAATAAAAGGTAGAGCTATTTAACTGCCATTACATGGTTGCTGTGTTGTCATGCTCTGCTCCCCACCTCCCTCTAACTGCAGCTGCCTCTGGAATTCAACTGATTCAGGCCATTTCTGCTCTCTCCTTTTCAGGCAACACATCATAGTAAATTCCCTTGCTGCTCTGCTTTGTGTGAAATAATAGTAGATATCTTCATAGCTTTGGAGCTTTCTAATATTCTCAGACCATTCACTTCTGTTTCAAAAAGGGAGATTTGTCTGGATGATGAGGACCCAGAGGACAGTTTCCTTAAAACATTTGAGACAATATGTGGGTATATCAAATTAGCCCTCACCAAACCGGGGTGGCAGTCCCCCCCTCTGCCCTGCAGATGGTTTGATAGGAACTGTACAAGGGCTCAAAAGGAATTTTTAGCAGTGATAAAAAAACACAATGAGACAAATTAGAGGTTAAAAGGTGGTGAGCCTCTTATAGAGTGGTACTCAGGGATAGGAACTGTGAATGGTGGGAGCAGTTGTTGATAGCGAGTAACATGAAGAACAGTACCATGTTCTTGAGCGTCGTATACCACCCTTTTTTTAAAAGTAGAACAGCCCTCCAATCAGGCCTCTATAGTGCCGGCCCAGGCATGGGTGAATCACTTTTCAGTCCTATATGACTGTGAGTATATTGAGTCCCCTCACCTTGACCGCTCAAGTAGGTGACAGGATTACAATATACTGGAATGAAGATGAAGGTGCAATTACATCCCTACCCTCAGACAAGGCCCCAGGAGAAATGGGGTGCCAGGGGATTTGCTGAAGTCCTTAGTGGACTTATGGGCACCTGTTATTACCCTCCATGTGAATGCAGCTATCCAGAATACTCACCAGAGGCCTGGTGCTAGTCTGTAACATTACTAGTGTTTAAAAAAGGGGAAATAGCTGAACCGGTCTGCTACATGCTAAGGGTCTCATTTACAGGCCCTAGCGGCACACTGCACCACCAGAGCCTCACTTTTTTTGACACTCTGGTGGTGCAGTGTGCCAGCTCATATTTCGAAGGCCATGCAAAGCCACTTGCATGGCTTCTCATAGCCGTGTAAATATGGACCCCTTTTAGGCATTACTCTGCTTGAAAGGGGCATTCGACGGCTGTTATTTGGGGTGTTTCCATGCAATACCCATGAAACTGGAAGGAATCTGATGCATCCCTAGATTTACAAGCCTAGGAATGTGTCAAATTCCTACGTCACCTGAAGAGTGGCATAAGAATGAATAAACAGGGAGAAACATCTTTAATTCTCCCCATTTTTTCCTTTTGTGATGATTTTTGTGCAGAAAGGTGTGCCTTGCTACACAAAAACAATCATCCCTGCAAGGCAGGCATCCTTGCACCATGGTGCAAGGGCACATGTATTGGCAATAGGCAGCAAATTGTGTGTCAGTACAGGGGGAGAGGACAGAAATGACAGTGTCATGTAAATGCAGTGCATTTCTCCCCTACCTAGTGGTTCAGGGCAGCACAGAAGGCACTTGCTTTGCCGCCCTGTGCCACAGGCCTCCTAAATGAGGCCCTATTTTTGTTACTGGATGTAGAGGTTAAAATTATAGCATGAGTCATCTTGGAGCGACTGACTACTGGGCCAACGAGCACAATACCTTGTCTGAAATTCAATACGAGTTCAGACCTGGAAGGGAACAGGGGAGCAGAATTAAAATTTATATTCATTAATCTCTAAATATACAAAGACTCGAAGGGGTTCACTACATCTGGCCTTTAGGAACCTAAGCTCAGCCTTTGATAATGTTAACAGAGACAAGGTCTGAGCAGAGCTGGGGCCAGTGGGAGTTGAATCGACTCTTATTACCTTCTTGGGATATCTTCACAATGAGCTTACTGGCTCAGTAAGATTTGGAACCAATAGGAAATGTACTCAGCCCTTTAATTTTAAAACAGGAGTCCAACAGGGCTGTATCCTCACACCTTTTCTTTTTATTTATCTTGTATATTAACTGGGCGGAGAGTGTATGATCCTGTCGCGTAGGCTCTCATTATTCTAATGAGACTACTGGATTTTGAGCAGCAGAATCATCCTTGGTGTGGGAGACTGGGTCTAACCCACTGCGGGTGACACCTGTCGCTCTAATCCGGGTTTTGCTCCAGCCAACTCGCAGTGCCTCATCCCTACAACAGGATAGTGATGGTTGGTCAGCCGAGCGCATGACATACTGGGCTTCTCAGGGAAGTCGTGGTCACTCAGGTCACATCCGGTTCTCTCTCATTTACAACTTAGTCTCATATATAAATAACAAACAGAGGCAGTATATGTTTCAATGATTAGTTTAATAAAACAACTGCATCTTAGATAGCAAAGCGTGAGCTGCAATAACCAGGACGACACAACATGACAGTATTCAAATTGTGACGAGAAGAGTGAAGCATAAAAACA
The DNA here is from genome assembly GCF_031143425.1 of Pleurodeles waltl. Classification (NCBI taxonomy): domain Eukaryota; kingdom Metazoa; phylum Chordata; class Amphibia; order Caudata; family Salamandridae; genus Pleurodeles; species Pleurodeles waltl. Next base: position 498,328,042 of record NC_090436.1, on the reverse strand, counting down.
ATGCTATCATATTGTCACTATAATTGAAGAACTATTTCCTATCTAGGTTATAATTTGAGCACTGCATGTTAAGCTCTAATACTGCCTTTCAGGTTCCCCTGGGAAGACATCAACTCCCATACCTGAGCAAAGGCCTGTGGTCTGTGTTAGCATCTGTAGCGAAGCATTCAGCAATCAGCATACAGTCGTGGTTCCCTGGCTGGAATCTCCCTCTAACGTGTAAGGGACAAGGAAGTGTTTATATAATAACAGACCTGAAAATGTCCCTATGTAAGGATGTGTATTTTCTACGAATGTTGGAGACTAAACTTTTACCACATTCACCGGCAATGTACCGAACTGCAGCCTTGAATGAAGCACAGAGTGATCAAGAATGTCTTGTTTAAGAACAGAGTGCTGGCCTAGGCAAAAACAGTTAGATAGGTGTAAATAAACAAGACCGTAAAAGTGGTTATTGTAATAATAATAAAGCGAAGCTGAATAAAATATATCTAGATTAAAGTGCACATCGGTCTAGTGTGTTATAATAACGTGCATGGAGCTATAACTAAAATGGCTACACAACAATCCTGTTGTGGTCTTAATGTCCTTAGAATAGGTGGAAGAGCGATTCTCATTTTTTACATGCTGATGATGCTGTGCTGATTCCCCATACAGCCAGAAGTCTCCAGCGTCTTTTAGATCTCTTTATTGTTTCTATGGACAGTATGGACCTTTCCTCTAATCTTAAAAAAATCTTATTTTATGGTAGTTGGCCCTAAGAACACCAAAACATCTGATTTTTCAGCCCAGGGGCAGAACTTCAGCAGGGTGGACAACTTTTCATATCCATGATATTCATAAACTCTGGTCTGAGTTGACAAGAAAAACATGGGAAAGTTAAAGAGGGCATCTCAGATTAGAGAGATTTTGCTAGCCATCTAGGACACAAGCCTCCTCAACTTTTGTTAGCTGTATATAAAACCAAGGCCCGTATTTATACTTTTTTTGCGCCGCATTTGCGTTGTTTTTTGACGCAAAAACAGCGCAAACTTGCAAAATGCCATTGTATTTTGTAGGTTTGCGCCGTTTTGCGCCAAAAAGCGGCACAAATGCGGCGCCAAAAAAAATATAAATACGGGCCCAAATGTATTCCAATGGCCACCTATAATTGTGAGATCTGTGGAAATGCCCCTATCAATCTAATCAATCTAATCCAGGAAATTTGTTTTTGAGAGGTCTTTTGGATGTAGGACAGGTTATACCAGCTGTGATTATAATTGAAGAACTGGGCACATGCTTCATCACAGATTTTATTCACCTTCACCCTGTTGTACTCTGGTGTTCAGTTTGGCATAAGAAGGAGTTAAAATTAGACAGGTTAATTCTCCGGGACTACCTGAATCTGGAGAATATACTCCAGCTACCTTGGATCCATTTTAGAAAGACCAACTTTAAAGCGGGAGACCACTGTTATTTTCTGATCCCAAGGCCATTGATAAAAAAGATCTTGATTGGGCGAAGCATGCCTTTTCTCTTAGGGTTGCAGCAGAGTGGAAGGCTTCTGCTTTAACCAAGCAGCCGATGCACTAGTATATCATGGTAAAGACAGTCACTGATATTGAGCCTTATCTCCTTCTGGAAGTGTCCAACCACCATCAGCCTCTACTGACTTATTTAAGATTGGCCATATTTCACCAGTTATTATTCCCAATAGGTGTTTAGTGTAACCCATCCAACTTGTCGCTATGCAAATGTCATATTGTTTCTGTTTGTGATACTATGCACATTGTTCTTATCTGTTCCAGATTTATTTCTCTCCACAATAACTATATAAGACCCAATCTGCTGTTAACGGATCTGAGGCAGGAAATACCTGCATTTTTATATTTGCAAATTGTATCTGAATCCAAAATGTGATTTTTCTGTTACAGTTGCTATCTGGCATTTGTAGTGCAAGTTCCTAGCTTTGTATTTACATGTTTGAGTCATAATTGTTGATTAGGTTGCTATTATTGTCAGTACGTGAAATCCGTTTATGGCAGCCCGAGGGCTTTCTGAACTCCCCTTACTATTATTGTTATGTTTGATGATGTATTTTTAGTACTGATTGTTTTATATTTTTGTATGATGGTTGTTGGAATGTGGTCGAACTGTATACTTGTATGATTTTTTCTTATAAAAGTCAAATAAAGTTACATGATGAAGATGATGATGGCATCAAATAGACACGCACATAAGGACCCCTTTTAAACCTCAGTTATTCGTCTGCTTCTCCTTTCAATTGAATGAACAGCTTTACTCTAGCTAACACCATTTTACAAATATATCTTTTAAGTAACCGTATCTGAACAACAGTACCAGTAACGCTGCAATAAAAACATGGAAAATATTTATAAGCCAAAATAGACACAGAACACATATGCAATGCTAGATACCAGTGGTTAAAAATGGCAGCTTTTGACTTGTTGGTATATCTTGATTTTGGTATTATGCATTCTCTTTCCCTAGTTTCCCTGATACCTGCTGCTCAGCTCACTCTCTCCAACTCATCTCCCAGACATACATGAACATTCTATAATGTCACAGAAACACTGACTGAGCATCAGGTATCAGGGAAACTAGGGAGAGAGAATGCATAATACCTAAATCAAGATATAACACATTTCCCAAATAATAGAAAATAAACATCAGCAATTGTGGGATAGAAATATTAAGTAATTCAGGAAACAGAAGAAAATAAATCCTTTCATATCTGTAATCATAAACACACTCCAATTAATAAAATACATAAGGAAATAAGGAATGAATCTTGAATCTCATCTGTCAGCACTCATCCCTAATACAGGGCATTTTGCACAACCTACACGTGAAGGTAGTGTGGTGTGGTAGGAAATGAAATACTGTTACATCCTGATTTAGGTACAATACATTTCTCTTCCTAGTTTCACTGAAACCTGCTGCTCAGTGTGTGATGTCATAGAATGTTTGTGTATGCCTGGCGAAATCAGTTGGAGGGAGTGGGCTGTGTGGCAGGCTGCTGCACCTGTTGGGGTGTTGATATAGGATTGAGATGACACCTGTAAGCAGTAACTAAAGCTTTATTCTTTAAATAAACTTCATCTTAAATCCCACGTTTTCTGCCTACTGAGGATGAATCTTTGATTGCAACAATGGTGACAAGTGGAAACTAACCTACGCGTGAAGGGAGTGAGGCGTGGTAGGAGATGATAGACAACAATAAAGTGTACAAGACACGAAGAGCAATGAGATGAAGAGAAACTTAACATACAGAAGAGACTAAGAGGAACATTTTTTTAAAAATAAGCCTGAAATGCAGAGTAATGCCCTGGGACCCCAACCAGTGTTCGGTACATCTGACAGCCTGCAGTCAACTCAAGTGTGAAGGGCATTTTGGACCTGCTTAGTTATCAAACATTTGCTGGCTCTGTATTGTGACTCTGGGACCAACAAGTTGTATACAGTTTCATGGTCAGTAACTGGCAGTGAGAGTGGCTGTGCAACAGTGGAGAGCAGCATGTAACTTCTGCAGAGCATCGTCATTAGCGCTAAGACAGTGTATTTACTATAAGTTGTGAGTAAATAAGTGGCCCGAACAACATGCCAGAACTGCAGTAACTGCCAAATTTTGACAAATGATTGAGTGTCCCCAGCGCGTGAGACTGTACACCATTATCAGTATAACACGCCAAGCCTCCTACCTCATTGTTCCGGTTGTTGGGGCATGACAGCTAATGCAACATTTTAATAGGCCTGGAAGGCATCTGAAAAGGCTCGCCAGGCTGCCATGAGCTGTTTCCTTGGAGATTTGAGCATGTGTGTGCGAATTTAATAAATTAATTCAGGTGCAAGTTGAGACGTAATGACAATGGGAATTCAAGTGTTATGATGAGCAGCCCATTTACCAAGCAAGCTCTAATTCATAAGCAAATGGTGCTTAATGTGCCTGGGAACATCCATAGGCCATTCAGAGCAACAAGTGATGTGCAACAAGAAAACTAGAGTGCATATGATCTGCAAGTCAACGTCAAGTGGGCGTCGGTATCAACAGTGTCAGCAACATTGGTTATGGAAACACGTCTAAGCGGCGTGCAACCTTGTTCTGAGAGATGAATAAACACCAGGGTATGGGGGAAGTTTCAGTGCATTTCTTGTCAGTGGTGTACCGACCCCATTCAGACATGGGAGATGATTGAATTGGTGCTTTCCTGTCAGCTGTTATTGAAGGCTTGATGTTATATGTGGTGTTCAGTATTGGGACACTCATCTAGGACAGAGGTAAACTTGCATTCTGGTGTTGTGAAGTATTGGTATTGTGTTCCCATGAGAGGTCAGTCACTGGGGCGAAGGATGAGTCACCAGTCAGAGTGAGAGAATTTTTAATGTTGCTAATGCTGATGTATTTTGAGATGCTGCAATTATTTTGAGATATTTAATGCTACATTGAATGTTACCTGCTAAAGAATAGTTTTCTTTTAATGTTGAGTTTGTTAGATATGCTGAAAATATTAATGCTGCATTAAACGTTTAGCTATTGGTGGACTGCTATGCTAAGGTATGTTGCTAGTATGGTGCAAATGTTGGACCCTGGGCTTTTTAGGTGTACACAGTAGGGGGTGTGTCTTAAGCATACATGTGTGTGCTGTTGTACGTGTATAGTAGAGGGGTAAGTAGGCCCTCAATTTTGCAGAACATATTTGTTAATGTTGTTACTGCCATACTGAGTTGAATTTTATGAATGCCATGCTGAATTTGCATATGCAGGAGAGGATGATTGTGCGTGCAGTGTTCCTGTGTGGTATTAAGTGTAGAGTAAGGATGAGTGAGGGTGAGAGATATTTGTCAGCTTCAATATGCTATTCTGTGGTGCATAGATGCGGGAGGTTTAGAAAATACCCTTTGACTACCGTAGTTATGTGTGAGTGTTGTTAAAAGAGACCTTTGATTAATTGCTACTTTGGTAGAAAAGGTTGAAAGTTACCATTTTTGTTATGTGTGATTGGGTTGTTTATAAGTTTAAGTAGTGTCCTGTTGCAAGGATGAGCGAGGGTTGAAATTACCCTTTGCCTACTTTTGTTATGCATGAGTTAGGGTGGTAAGTTACCAATTTAGTTTTAGTGATTGTGAATTGGTTCCAATTTGATGTAGTATCCTGTGTTGTAAGGATAAGTGAGGGTTGGAAGTGACAGAGCGTAAATTGTAGCTCTGGCTTTCTTGTCACTAAAGTCAGACTGTGACAAGTTTAAGTTTATGAATGTTAAACAGTGAAAAACTAACATAGAAAGCTGCACTGACACACATTTGAAAAGTGCAGTTTGTGTGTATTTCACAGTTGGACATAGGTGCATTTTCAATTAAATCACATGCTAGAAGGTTAAAGTCATGTTAAAATGTAATTTATACTCTAAACTAATAGCACTTTTGAATCTCTTATGTTTAGTCAATGATTAATGACTGAAAATATGTGCAAGTGAGAAAATGCAATTCTTAGCTATATTCAGTGTAATGCAACACATTTTCCATTTAAAATGAAATGTTTTACTTATACTGATGAACTATTATTAATGATGAGTTTATATAGTTTGCATTTGCTGTGTTTTATTAACTCATATTATTCAAATGCATTTTTATTTACTTGTGTTAGCGTAACTAAGGCCTACAGAACTAACATTTCACAGTCATGTATAAGTGCTGAATTATATTTTCGTAACGTGAAGTCTTCATTCAGATTTTGTTTGCATGAGAAGCAAAGTCCCACTTGTAAAAAGTCTATTGTCTATCTGTAGAAAGTTAAACCCATTAGGCCTTGAAATGTTTGTAGAACAGGAACATGGACTGGCATCCTATAAAAAAGTTTCAACCTGTTTGGAGTCACACAGAAAGGAGATGTTCCCATGACAGACTTGGGAAAATGTTGAACTGTTGCAACCTGAAGTCTGTTGATTGATTTTATTCGGATAATGCCCCTTCAGGGTAACATAAACGGACACTATTGACAAATCAGGTTGTTTAATATGGATTAATATATTCTTGGATTTCCGAACTTTGCTCACATAGGAACTTTGTTCAGAGGAGAGCAGAAGCAGACCTTGTCCTGTCTTGGTCAGAGACACTTTCCTGATGCTTGCAGATGTCTGGCTGAGTGGATGCTTTGCTGATAATGATTCACTGTATGCTGTATCACTTAGAGAGGTGTCATCCTCTCTGCTTTTGCCCTTGCCACTTGAAATGTCCTTTTTTAGGTTAGAAACTCCACCATGCTGAAGCTTCTTGTTTTATTCTATTTCATTAGTCCTCTGTAACCAAAGTTTTCTTTTCTCAAATAAATGCTGTCCTTTTTGTATTTTTGTATTTTGCACGCATATGTTACTCCCCACACATGTATTTTCCTAATTTGGTTATCTATAGGTATTGACCTGTGCCCACCCAAATGTTATTGACTGAATTTTATTTGAATGGACTAAGGCCTTCATTACAACCCTGGCGGTTGGTGTTAAAGTGGAAGTAATACCGCCAACAGGCTGGTGTTAATTACCGCCAAATTATTACCATGGCTGATAGATCTCCGATAGACAGCCAATGTACCACACCGACCGCCAGGGCAGAAACAACCAGGCAGAAGTCAATGTTCCGCCCATCATATTATGACCAAGGAAACCGCCACCTTTTCCAGGGCGGTACCAACGACATCAAAAGCCTGGCGGAAAAAGACCTCAGAAGGGAAAGGACTCACCATTGGAGACACAGGGAACAACCACGCCAACATGAAGTCTGAGCTGCATGTCTTCCCCTTGGTCTTCTATGTGCTGCTCCACCATGAACACCAATGACGGGGGGCACCTCAGCTGGAAGATGGAACAAGACCACTGGTTCTGGAGGAGGCAACATGCCCTGTGCTTGGTCCTGGGGAGTGCAAGGCCACAGTCTCTCAAGTGGGTGGCTTGCCCACATACCCTGGAGGGGGGAACATGCCCTGTGCTTGGACCTAGGGAGTGCAAGGTCACAGTCTCTCATGTGGGTGACTTGCCCACATGCTCTGGAGGGGGCAACATGCCCTTTGCGTGGTCCTGGGGAGTGCAAGGCCACAGTCTCTCGAGTGGGTGTCTTACTAATTGGTTCTGGAGGGGGCATTGTGCCCTGTGTTCTTGATCCAGAGGAGTCTAGGGTAGGTGGGTGTCTTACCCACTGGTTCTGGAGGGGGCATCGTGCCCTGTGTTCTTGATCCTGGTGAGTCTGGGATAGGTGGTTGTCTTACCCACTGGTTCTGGAGGGGGCATTGTGCCCTGTGCTCTTGATCCTGAGGAGTCTAGGGTAGGTGGGTGTCTTACTCACTGGTTCTGGAGGGGGCATCATGCCCTGTGATTTTGATCCTGGGGAGTGCAAGGTCACAGTCTCTCAGGTGGGTGTCATTCCCAATGGATTTGCAGGGGGCAGGCTGCACAGCAGCCCATGGACGCAGGAATACATACCGTCCGCCGGTGGTGATGGCTGCTCACTGAAGATGGTGCTGCTGCTGCTGGGTGTGGAGGCTCCTGCCCATTCCCTGCAACCTTGGGCGGCTGCTCACTGGTGGTGGTGCTGCTGCTGGGGGAGAGGCTTCTGCCTGTCCCCTGCAACCTCGGACGGCTGCTCATTGGTAGTGGTGGTGCTGCTGCTGCTTGGGGGGGGAGGCTCCTGCCTATCCCTTGGGGGGGAGACTCCTGCCTATCCCCTGCAACCTCGGACGGCTGCTCACTGGTGGTGGTGGTGGTGCTGCTGCTGCTGGGGAGGCTCCTGCCCATCCCCTGCAACCTCAGATGCCTGGTGGTGGTGGTGCTGCTGCTGGGGGGGATGCTCCTGCCCATCCCCTGCAACCTCAGACAGCTGCTCACTGGTGGTGGTGCTGCTGCTGCTGCTGGGAGGGGGCTCCTGCCCATCCTCTGCAACCTCGGATGGCTGAACAACCATGGTTGGTGGTGGGGGTTCTGTCACAGTTCCTGCCCTAGGCCCCTTGCTCTTCCTGCCTGCTGGTTCCTTGTTCTTCCTGGCATCTGGGGCAGGCTCCTTAGTCCTCCTGGCAGCAGCTGTGGCAGGCACCTTAGTCATCCTGGCAGCTGCTGTGGCAAGCTCCTTAGACTTCCTACCAGAGCTCCTTAGTCTTCCTGGCAGCAGCTGGGGCAGGCTCCATTGTATTCCTGGCAGCAGCTCGAGCAGGCTCTTTGCTCTTTCCGGCAGCTGTGGCATCCTCCTCTCCCTTTGGGCTGCCTGGTGCAGTCTCCTTCACCCTCAGGACATGTGCCCTGGATCCTTTTCCACCACGAGTGGGTGTGGTGACGACTGGGTCCGTGGACTGGATGGCTGAGGTGCTTGGCTGGGTTCTTCCCACCCTGGCCAGACCTGCAGGATGGGGGGGAGGGGTAGGGAAGAGGTCAATGGTGGATAGGAAAAGTTTTTTAGGGACTTTGGAGTGAGAAGAGTGAGAAGGTTTGGGAGTGGAGGAAGAGGGAGTGGTTGTAGGAGGTGTCTGTCTGCTGATTTTGGGTGCAGGTTCATGGGCTGGATGCTGTTCTGAGGTGGATGGATGTTGGGTGTCTGAGTGCTTGCATTTTTGTACATTGGGAGGGAGGGCAGACAGTGCAAGAGGACACAGGAGACGTGTGCATGGCTGTTGTGGAGGTGTCTGCCAGTGAGGTGTGTGTTCTGCTTGGTATGGTGATGATGCTGGTAGTTGATGATGATGTAGTGCATGCAGGTGTGAGTGTAGACAGAAGTGGGAGGGACTTAGAGGAGGAGGGGGACACAGTGGAAATTGTGGATATTGGTATTTCTACATCTGGCTGGTGTTTGTGGGAAGGCCTGTGAGATGAAGTGTGGTGCTTGTGTTTGCCTGTGCCACTTTCGTGTGTTGTCTTGTGTGCATGCTTGCCTGCCTGGGTGCTCGGGATAGGCTGGGGTTGAGGAGAATGGAATTGGGAAGAGGAAGTTGGAGGAGGAAGGGTGGAAACAGGGACAATGGCTGTCATCAGAGAGGAGGCCAGAGCCTGTATCGATCTCTGGTGGGCCGCCAATCCAGTGTGAATGCCCTCCAGAAATGCATTAGTCTGTTGCATCTGGGATGCCAGCCCCTGGATGGCATTCACAATGGTTGACTTCCCCACAGAAATGGATCTCAGGAGGTCAGTAGCCTCCTCATTCAGGGTAGCAGGGCTCCCTGGGGCAGGGACTGAGGTACCTGGGGCTAAGGAGATGCCCACTCTCCTTGGTGAGCGGGCACGGGCAACTCGATGAGGGGCTGCTGGGAGGGCAGTGCTGGTATGGGGTGATGGCTGTACCTGTAGCTGGGGTGGTCACTGAGGTGTCCGCCACCACCAGGGAGCTTCCATCGGAGGAGGTATCTGTGTCAGAACTGTCCTCTCCAGTCTCCGCTGTGGTGCTCCCCTTGCCCTCCGTCCCACTGGTGCCTTCACTGTCAGTGGATTCTGCATCCTAGGTCCTGTGGTCCTCCCTCCGTTGCCGGTGCCTCTGCTCCTCCACCAGATGATGCCAATGCACATAAGGACAGGATGACAAAACAATAAGGGGGGGCAAGAGACAAAGGATACACTTAGTCAATAGCTGCACCAACACCACCGTTTGAGTACACATCACCCTCACACACAGGGAACAGGCCTACGCACTATGCATTGCACTACCAGTGATCTTGCTAGCCACCAAGGCATGGGGAGGGGCACACACGGGCAAATCCAGCAAACCTGGGACCCAAGAAGCCCTGTCCAGTAGTTGATGCCTACGAGCTAGGTAGCAGGATTATCCCTTCATAGCTCTAGCCACCAGAGGACCTACGCTGCAATGTCAGGCCTGGCCTAGGGGCACCCACTGACACACATCCACCACCCGGATACCACCCCATCAGGCGTAAGTAGTAATAATGGGCACTGTACTCCCCCATTGTGGCTGCTGTGATGCCCTCAAGTGCCCATCCAGATCTGGATAGGCCACCACCAGTATGCGGACCATCAAGGGGGTCAGGGTTCGAGGGGCATCCCAGCATCTCAGGTCATCCCACTGTTTCCAACAGTGGGTGCTACACCTGCTGTAGACTCCCAGGGTCCGCACGTCTATGGCAATGGCACCCCATATACCCTTCTTTTGATGGGCGCTGACCTGCAGAGGAAAAACACACAGGAAAATAGTAGTAGTCAAACAGTCCGGCCTGTTACACTTATGGCCCACCATACCCCTTTACATCACCATTTGCACACACACACAGCCCAGCACACAACCAATATGCTGCCCAGAGGACATCCACCCACCCCCTTACACAAGGCCTTCACACACCACTCCATGCATTCATGCCACATCGTGTCCACAGTGTACTCACCTGTTGGTTTGGAGGCCCATACAGCAGTCCGTACTGGGGTAGGATCCATCCACCAGTCCCTCCAACTCTGCTAAAGTGAAGGCTGTGGCCCTTTCCCCAGACTCATGGGCCATGGTAGGTTCCAGACACAGGTCACAGCAGCACATGCAGTGTAGGTCCTCTCCTATTGAAGATCAGGTAGCAAGTGAGGAAACATAGAAAATGGCAGTCAGGTATGCAGCGGTGCATACCGTCACCGCCGGCGTAGATCACCATTGGCCACTGTACCCAATAGGGCCCAATTATAACCAATGAGGAGTTGCACGGTGGTTCCCAACCGCCTCCTGCAACAGCGCACAATATCAGCAGAATTACCTCACTTCCACCTGTCCCTCCACACAGGACAGGCGGACGCCATTTTGGGGGGGGGGGTGTTGGTGGCAGGCCCTGGATAATTGCTGTGTCACTGGTTAAATTTGGACATACTGGACATTGTTCAGTTTCTGACCGTCTTCTCACTCTTTTGCCCCATAGATTGCTTCCGCTGCGGATGAATAGGAGATGGAGACATACCCCAGTGCACAGACCCCTGGTGGACTTGGCAACAATGGAGCACAGATACAGGTCATTAACATGTGCTCATTTTCTGTACAGATGAATTGCAATGTTTGTACCTGGTTAAATGAATACATACTTGAAACATTTGACATACTCCATACTTCTTTTTTTTTCCAGGGATGTTTATTGAAGTGCTAAAATATAGAGGGGCAAGTGCAATGGGATGGGGTGATGAGGGAGGAGAGTCCAGGGTATTGTTCCAGTCTGTTTGTAGCACAGGTGCATTGTCCAAGGGGACATAGGAAGGGGAGCAATGGCAGTTCAAGGTGGACAGGGTGACAGGGTGGGACACAAGGGTGACAATCAGGAGAGTCTCATTTCAGGGCGGGGGTCTTGGAAAGTGTCTCTGGCTTCTGTCTGGATTGCAGGGAACGTTTGCGGGTGGTTCACCTTCTGCAGTGGGAGGCGTGGTGGTGGTCTGTTGGTCCTGTGGCGGGGCCTCCTGTCCACTAGCGGCAGCGGAGGTGGAAGGCAGTTCTGATGTCTGACTAGTGGCAGGGGCCCGCTGTTGTGTGACTGCCTCTCTTATCATATTTGCCATGTCTGCCCGCACCCCTGCTATGGAGACCAGGGTGGTGTTAATGGCCTGCAAGTCCTCCCTGATCCCCCAGTACTGTCCCTCCTGCAGCCGCCTGTTCTTCTGCAAATTGTCCAGGATCTGGCCCATTGTGTCCTGGGAATTTTGATATCCTCCCAGAATCTCTGCAAGTGCCTCCTAGAGAGTCGGTTCCCTGGGCCTGTCCTCCTCCTGGCGCACAGCACTCCTCCCAGTTTACCTGTTGGCCTGTGCCTCTGTCCCCTGAACCATGTGCCCACTGCCACTGACCCCAGGTCCCTGATTGTCTTGGGTATGAGTTGTGGCCTGGGGTCCCTGTAGAGGCGGACACACTGCTGATTGACGTGTCCTGGGGTCAGAGGTGTGGGTACACTGGGTGGGTACTGTGGGGGTGTTTCCTGATGGGGGAGGCTCTGTGGTGGTGTATGACTGGGTCTGGTTAACCGACTGGCCAGAGGTCCCTGATGGGCCAGGGTGGTCATTCAGATCCTGAAGACCAGAGTTGCTGTCATCACTGTGGGACTCTTCAGTTGGGGGACTGGATATTGCTGGCACCTCCTCTCCACTGATGTTGGCTGGGGTACCTGTGGGGATGTAAATGATGTGTTATTGTTTCTGTGTCTGACATATTGTGCATCCATGGCTTGGCCTCTTTGGTTGTGTTTGCCCTGGCAGCTTTCACTTGTGTAAGTTGGTATGTGGTGGGATAGCTGATTCTCTCTAGTGTGCATACTTTAGTGATAGGTGTAAATGCAGGGCTGTGAGTGGTGTCCATGCATTGGTAGGGCATACAGGGCTTGGCATTGGGATGAGTGAGATGTGATGGTGGGGTGTGTGGAACGTGGTGGAGTGATGGGAGTGAGGGTGCGGTGAGGTTGGGGGTATGTGATGGCATGCAGGTAGGGGGTGGTAGTAGTAAAGAGTTGACTTACCAGAGTCCAGTCCTCCTCCTACTCTGGCCCGGCCCTCAGGATGCATGATTGCCTAGACTTGCTCCTCCCATGCTGTTCGTTGTGGGGGAAGAGGTGGGGGTCCACCGCCAGTCCTCTGTACTGCAAGCTGGTGTTTTGCTGCAATGGATCGTACCTTCCCCCGTAGGTAGTTCCACCTATTCCTGATGTCATCCCGAGTTCTTGGATGCTGTCCCACAGCATTGACCCTGTCCACGATTCTCCACCATAGCTCCATCTTCCTAGCTATAGATACCTGCAGCACCTGTGCTCCAAATAGCTGTGGCTCTACCCTGATGATTTCCTCCACCTTGACCCTTAGCTCCTCCCCCATTAAACGGGGGTGTCTTTGTTGTGCCATTGGTGTTATGTGAGGTGTGTAGGTGAGGGTGTGTAGGATAATGTGTTGGGGTGTGTGATGAGGGGTGCATGGGTGGTGAATAGGTGTAGGTAGTGTGTGGCTCTGGCATTGGCTGTGGTCTTGGTGTCAGTCTCATGCCAATGGTTTGTAATCGTAAACGGTTGTGGGTAATGTGGGTGTGTGTTTTATAGTGGTGTGGGTGTGGTATGTGTATGGGTGTCACATGTGTGTTATGTAAATTGTCCAATGTGGTGTTTTGTTTGTGGGTGTCGATTTTGAGCGTGGCGTAATGTACCGCCAATGGTTTACCGCCATTGAATGTTCGCTGTGGAGATTCGTGGGTCATAATGTGATGGGCATTGTTCTGTTGGCGTAACGGTGCAGGTTTGGATACCGCCAGTTTATCACTGACCTTTCTAGTGGAGGAATTGTGTAGGTGGTTGAATAGTGATGGATTGATGTGTGTGTGTCAGCAGCAGCGGTAAGTTGATGGCAGTCAGCATGACGGTAAGTGGGATTTACCACCAATGACATAATGAGGGCCAAAATGTGCAATCTGAACATCATGTGATTTCTGTGTCATCCCAATGCTATATTTACACTCCACCAGGACCAGCATTCTGCTGTTCAATCTAATCTCTCCAACTGATTTCTCCAGGCATACATAAACACTCAATGACATCACACACCCTGTCTGAGCAGTGAGTATCACGAAAACTAGGTAGAGAAATCCATTATACCTAAATCAAGGTGTAACACATTTCCCCCTTTTGAAAATAATGAAAATACATAGGGGGTATCTTTCAACCCTGATCAAAGAAGTAAGAAAAAGCTTTCACTCTCAACCCAACATCATCTTGTGCATAATACCTGTAACCTGTAAGTAAGACTTTATTTTTCAAATAAACTTCATCATAAAACCTACATTACCTGCCTACTGAGGATCAATCATTGATTGCTACAAATATAAAGTTTACAAGAAACAATCAGCAATGAGATGAAGATAACTGAACCTATGAAACAAAGTAAGAGAAGAGAAAGTGAAGACTGTAAAAAAAGAGAATTGCCCTGAAAGCCCCACCAGTGTCTTCTCTACCAGACAGCTTGAAACCAAAGGAAGTTGGAGGGCGTGTGATATGTTTAACTTCAAGGGAAGTTGTTTAATCCTCTAGATACGCTTTTGGACTGTAGCCGGTAGCTACTAGGTGTGCAGTCGGAAAGCACTGCATTTGTTTGTGTTTGCGGGACGTACCAGTGAAGCATATGCCGGCAGCAAGTGAGGATTGTACTGGCAGTGAGTGTCCTGGCGGTAGATAGGTTGGGACATTTGAAAGACCTGTTTTAGTGTGTGCCTCCCGCCACTGAGATTAATTTTGGAGGCCTGTATTTGTCCCAGTCTCAGGTGAAATGGTGAGGGGGCGCGAGCATTTTGATGTAACTGTCCTTGACTGTGCATGTCCTATGTTAGTATTTAAAACATGCACTGAGTTAGCATGCGTAGTGTGAACTGAGGAGAAAGGTAGTGCATGTTCTATCTTATAATACAAAATATACCAGACTGTGTGTCTGAACTGGAAGGTCATCAGTACAGGAAGGAATCACCTAACGCAGCTTGCAACTAACATATTGAATTTCTTGTAGCCTGTTACTCACATGGCTATATGAGTAGGCATATTACTAATACTTCTATTCAAACTAGGATCTAGTGTTTTCTTTCATGCCTATGATGAAGCACCTGAGTAGAATTGGTTAAGAAAAAAACATTGACATTGGGGGGTTCTTCATGCCTATCCTGACATTTGGAACAGCACATGTTAACAATAATAATTTGACCTGTATACTTAGGGCCTCATTTACAACATTTAACTGCGTCATTTGCAACTTCACTGTATCAGAATTTTACTGCCTGCTCAGAGAAGGCATAAAACTGACACAAGGCTTTTCTCAATGGGAGCCTCCTGGCGTTGCTGGACTAGCGTCATTTATTTTACGCTAGTCTAGCAATGCATGAGTTTAATGCCACAGATCCATTAGAATTTCTGATGCATTTGTGAAAATGTGTGCCATGGAGCTCTGTATTGTAAATACAGTGCATCCATGGCATCGTTAGGGGGTCATAAGGCAGCACAAGAAATCTGACGCTTTGGATCCAATGCAGCAGATTCTTGTCAATGAGGCCCTTGCCTCAAAACAAAAGGAGTTCATTGGACAAGTAGATGACAGAAGGAGGGCAATGAAAGCCAAAATAGAAAAGGGAGTAGTTTTGCCAAATTGTGAAAAAGATGCAATACATTCAGGGCTTCATTTACAAGCCCTTTGCACTACCACAGCATCATTTTTTTACACAGTGGTGGTACTACCACTGCACTGCTCCAGATTTACAAACCAACGCATTGAGCCCAATGCATCAGTTTGTAAAGCCCTGCATCGGATTATACCTGCACTAGGTACAATGTATCCAGGGTAGGGGCTCCCAGGCAAAACACCATGCAGACTGACACAGTGAAATTTACAGCATTTCACTGCGTCATTCTAAGACTTCACTGTGTCAGAATTTTAGCACCTGCTCAGAGCAGGTGTAAATTTGATGCAGGGCTTTTTCCAATGGGAGCTTCCTCGCATTGCAGGAGTAGCATAATATTTATAATGCTACTCCAGCAATGCGTGAGTTTAGTGCCAACAGATGCATCGGAATTTCTTGGAAAACATGCGCCATGTAGCGCGATATTGTAAATACTTTGCATCCATGGCAATCTTAGAGGATCTTGGGGAAGCGCAAGAATTCGAAACAATTAGTACAGATGCGTCAGATTCTTCTAAATGAGGCCCTCAGTGTTTGAGAATCAAGAATTCTTAACTTTAGATTGGCAACATGTATGAAAATTATGTTTATGTAGGTCGAAGTCAAAGACAGATACACATTTTGTAGTTACCAGTGAATGTAGACATGCTTTTGTTTTAAAAAATAAATGGACCTTTATGTTATATGTACAGGATCCAGCAATACCAGGTGTTTATTTTATAAGTGGGCAAAAAACTTATTACAAGCTGCTGAAAGGCAGATATGGAGCTTGTTACCTGGGAGTAGTTTTTCCAAATATTTGTCATGTGGATAGCATTAGTGCACCCGTCTGAGATGCTCAGTTTGCTGCCTAAGTACAAGTGTCATTGCTACTTTGGATTTGTGGTCTGTGTATATTGTGCTGTGGAAGTTGTGTTGCATTTTCAACGCAATTCTGAACTTTAGGTATGAGGTTGTAAACTAGAGTGCACTATATGCCTTGTGTTTTAAGAGTCACAAGTAGTTCCTAGTTTTGTCAAGTTCAAATGTATGGTGCATCCTAATGTTTGAGATCAGTGAGGGTGAGTTACCCTTTGCCTACTATTATTATGTGTGAGTGAGGGTTGCAAAATACCAATTTTGTATAGTGATTGTGAGATTGCACACTGTTTTTGTGAGGGTGAGTGGAAGATACCCTGTTGAGTTCAATTTTATGTAGTATCCTATTGTTGGGATGAGAGAGAGCTGCATTACCCTTTGCCTACTGTAGTATGTGTGAGAGTGTTTAAAAGATACCCTTTTTGTTATAAGTGAGTGTGCTGATGGAAGGACCCATGTAGTGTTCTGTTGTTTGCGATGAACAAAGTTTGGAAGTCACCCTTTTCATAATGTTTGTGAGAAGGTTGAAAGAGACCCATTTCATTATTACAGTGAGGGTTGAAACAGACCCATTTCCAAATTTATGTAGAGTCCTGCGGTTTGGGATGAGCATGGTCAGAAGGCCCTTTTGTCTATTGTTTCTATGAGGCTTGAAATGTTGAGCTAGGTTTGCAAGATATCCATTTTGTTGTGTGCCAGATACCCTGTGATTCAAGATTCATTTTTTTCTTCCTTATGTATTTTAATAATTGTAGTGTGCTTGTGATTTCCTATGAAATGATTTTTTTCTTTTGTTTTCTGAATTATTTTATTATTTCTATACTGATGCATATTTTCTATTATTTTCTAGAAGGGAAATATGTTATATCTTGATTCAGGTATTATACATTCTCTCCCTAGTTTCCCTGATTCCTGATGCTCTGCTAGTGTGTCAGTGATGCCATGTTTATGTATACCTGGGACAACAATTGGAGGGAGTGGGCTGAGCAGCAGGATACTGCTCCTGGTGGTGGATTGAGATTCCATTGAAACCACACCTGAAACTTGTATCTGAGACTTTATTCTTCAAATAAACTTCATAATAAAACCTACGTTACCCACCTACTGAGGATCTATCTTTGAATGTAACACTTGTATTATTTAAGATTTACTCCCATCAGCTCAAAGGAGTATTTTTGAAAAGATACCTTTAGTTTTTGGATGTAATTGAGTGGATTGGAAAAGTGGTATTTATCTGATTTGTTTTGTGCAGAAAATAATACATTTTTCTTTTAATGCTTTATCATCATCCAAAAACGATTATATACCAAAAATCTTAGATTTTATAGATAAGAAGTGAGTCTCTGTATGCCAATCACTCAGCTTAAACATTGGTGCACGCTAAGCAAAGGGCATGGTGTTTATTTGCAGTCAGACCAAGAGAAGGGGTGCAGATTGCAGAGATCTTTTCTTTATGCATTTGGAATGAGAGCTAAGGTTGGCTGCAACTCCTCCTTTGGCTGATTCAGGGTTGTGTATCCTTGCAGGTGTGCTAGTGGTGGGTGGGGGAATCTTGGCTTAGAGCCTGGAGGAGGTGGGAGTGTGGTTTGTTAGCAGCAGCTGGGAAGGATGAGTTGGAACATGGGGATGAGAGCATGAAAGAGGTCAGTGAGAACCTCTCTGCTTGGGACCAGATACATTTTATAGTAGGGCAGCAGATTGTCCAATGTGTTAGGAAGTGTGCCACTGATCCCAAGTTCAGGCACCATTTTCTGTGGACACCTGATGAGGGGCGGAAGACGGGATGGTCATCCAGGCATCATGAATGTACTGAACTGTGCCCTTGAACAGAGAAGACCATCTGTCTCGGCAGCATCACAGGCAAGGTCAGCACAGGCTGCATCCATCGCTAACACACAAAAAGTGCTTTACTGCCCCTTTCACAGGATGCACATTCTAGATTCCTACAACGCAACTCTCAGTGACAACATTAAAAAAAAAGTCATAATGTCCTAAATATTTAAATATATATACCACATGTCTCTCCCATGACCAACAAGAAAAGAAAATGAAAATAAAACAGACAAAAATTAATTAAAACCTAAAAATAAAATTGTGCATTACACATAATCTCTCAAGAAACTAGGAGGCTTATTTATAAGCAGCTTGTGCTATTTGCAGCACACAAAGAAAGAGGAAAATGTCTCCCATGATTGTTTTTGTGAAGGAAGGGCTCTCTTCCTATACAAAAACAATCGTCCCCGAAATGCAGGCACTCTTGCACCATGGTGCAACGGTGCCTGCATTAGCTTATGGCAGCAATTTGTGCACCAGTGCACGGGAAAAGGATAGGAATGTGCCATATCTTGTAGATATGGTGCATTCCTGCCCTTTTGTTTTGATGAAGGGCAGTGCAGTAAGAAGGCTGGCAGTGCTGCTCTGCTTCAAAATGTTGTACATGAGGCCCACAGTTTTTGCGTTGCTCTGCCACTCTTTGAAATCATTTTCCCTTATAGATTTTTTTCTTCTTCACTTTCAAACTGTTCTGAGAATTCCTTCCTTTACCCACACCATGTTGAAATACTGTTATCCTACCTAAATTCCTTATTTAATTGTCCTCCAACTTTACTGCATTTTGAAAAAATTTGATCACCCTAAGTGGATTTGAATACTTTGCCTTTTCACCCACCTGTTTTTATAATTTTCATAAGATCTCCCACTCAATGAAGTTGAATGCCCAGAGTGTTTTCAATTGAAAAATTATTTTCCCCTATCCACTCTCTTTGTTTTATTTGCTCTCATAATTTTCAGCTTTGACACCCACAGCTTTATTATTAATCTGGGATTGACATAATAGCGAATTCGACTTTCTGCCTCTGAATAGCTCAAAAGACACTATACCTGTGACTGAATGTGGATTTCAAAATTTATACCTCCACTTTCTCATGTTTTGTTTTCTTCCAATCTTTTCATTTAGGTTTAGCTATTTGAATGGATTCCTTTAACACCCCATTAATTCTTTCAACAGTACCATTTGATTCAGGATAATAAAGCAAGCATTTTATGTGCTATATTTCACTTTGTGTTAGAAAATCCTCCATCTCCTTGGAGAGAAGTTGCACCCCTATGTCTCTAAGAATGCATTCCAGAATCCCTTCCCTGGCAATTAGGTAATTTAAGAACTTCAAAACATCACTTGTTTCTATACTATGAGATCTGCATGTGTCTGCCATCTAGAATATACATCAATTAATACCATCACATAAGGCTGACTACCTCCACTTTGCACAGGTCCTAGTATATCTAGTGCAACTTCCTATCATGCTTTCTCTGGATACTCCCTAATTTTCATAGGTTGTACTCTCCTTTTACATATTTTGTCACTATACAGTACATACATTCTTGACATTACCTAATCTTTCTTTCTACTTGAATATCAAGACCAGGTTACCACAAATGTATGTTTCTTTCTTTGATCTTACATATGCGTTGATGACCCTGACGTAGTAGTTGAACCAGATTTTCTCTAATACATGTTGGGGGAATGCACCTTGTGCCTCTCCACAAAAGTTCATGCTTACCAATAATTTATTTCAAACATTCCAATACTTCAAACCATTTTCACTTACTCCTTGTTTGGGCTTCCATTCATTCTCAAATAACACCATTGCGTTTTGTAGAACTACATCATCCTTAACAAATACCTTCCACTCCTCTTTATTTGTGATCCCTGTGTAACTCCACACACATTGTAATCATGGAACTCCCATTCCTTCTCTTCTACCTTTTCATCTTAAGAATCCACACCCAAGTGTGAAAGGCAATACACCACTATATTTTCCGCTCCCAGAATGTACTTAACTCTGAAATTAAATTCTTGTAGTGCAATGACCCACATGTAATTCTGCTGTATATAGATTCAATCCCTTTTTTCCAAACGTTACTATGGCCCAACGAGGCTAAAATTTCCGTGTTGTATTTACAGAGTGGCAGAATGCATGCATTGCGCCACTCTGTAACCCTTTGCGCTACAGTATGCCTGGGTCACGCATAATGTATGCAAAGGGGGTGTTCCCCTGTCAGGGGAGCTGGAAAAATAGTGTAAGGAAATCTATGAGATTTCCTTGTGCCATTTTTTATGGCACTTTTAACACCTGCTCAGCAGCAGGCGTTAAAAGGGGGCTTCCATTCATTAGAAAGGGGCCCTATGTACTCTGCAGGAGCAGCGCCAATATGTTGGTACTAAGCCTGCAGAGCACATCAATAACATCATGCGAAATTACACTATTGTCCCCTACCCTGTGCGTTGGTGCGCCGTATTTTAGTTATGGCGCACACATGGTGGCGGTAGGGGGGTGCTAAGGTGTGCAGGAGAAGTGGTGCTGCATTCGGAGCAGGGCCACTTTCCATAAATCTGCCCCACAGTTCTTTGTTTGTCACCATATCCTTGCTTCAAGACAACCCCTAATCCTTTCAAACTAAAATCTATTAACAAAACAGAACTTTCAGGTGTTTCAAAACTCTGTAATGATGGGACCACAGACAATGCTTTTTTTATGTCTTTAAATTCATCATCAAATTCTCATGTCCACACATATTTTATTCCCTTTTTTAGTAACTTTCTTAAATTGTTTGTGCGACTTGCAAATCTGGTAGTTAATTTATTATACTACTCAGTCATCCCCAGAAATGTAACCAGCTTTGGTTTTAGGAACTGGAAAATTCTGTATAGTTTTCATCAGGCATTCATTAGGCTTCACTCCTTCTTTAGACAACTTATGTCTCAGATATATGGTCTCCCTACAGCCAAGCTTGCAATTTGCTTCCTTTAAAGTCACTTACTCTCCCTAAATATTTCCAAAACACTTCTCAAGCACTGATCATCTTCTTTCTTTGTCCATCCATAAATTAATACATCATTGTGAGATACTATTACTCATGCTGTGCCTCTCAACATATTCTCCATTGTTCTTTGAAATATAGCAGCAGCTGATATAAAGCAAAAGGGCATGATTTTAATCCTACACAGCCCGAAAAGTGTGAGGATTTCATGGAGTCTTTTTCCAACTTAGATTTTCTGACTGATTTCCTGTCTGCTTTATTTAGATCCTGGCAGGTCCATAGACCGCAGACAAACCACTGCCACCGCCATGAAATACCTGTGTCAACGACAGCATAGGCAAAAGTGTCTGGCAGCAGGACACCAGCAACTTTTACTGCTGAACCATTCATGATGCGCCTTCCGCTGAAGCAACTGTGGCAGCTAAACCTCAACATCTGAGTTGGTGGATTGGGAGGGACAAAAAGGACACAATTCACCTTTTTCAGAGTTTTCATATTTTCTGCTGCAATGAACCTGCTCATGCAAGTCTTGCCATTGATGCTGCTTCTGGACCAAGACAAAAATCAACCCCGTCACCACCAGAACAGAAGGTAAGTCGCTGTATTACCTATAATCCTTGGAATTGTTGGGGCACATTGGCAGAGGACTTGTGCATGTATAACAAATAATTGCAAGCACTAGTACAATGATGTGCAATGTATAGGTCTGTAATATTGTAGTTAGAAAAATGTTTTAAAATACACCTCAATATATCAGAAAAACTCACCAATTTGTTACTAACTGCCTTTATGCCAATGGACACCCACACAAAAAGGTTAAATCAATCCCAACTCAAAATGTGCCCATACAGTTGTTTCCCTAAACTATCATATCATATACATAAACAGTATACCCAATAGGAACTACAGAAATCCATGATAATGTAGCAATTGCACTAAAATGTTACAAGTGGGTGTATATAGAATGTACAACCAATGTTACCTCTAAACTGCAAACATGTCAGAGATGTATGAAGGACACATGTCCGCTTGGGTTGTGCAATTTATGACAAATAACAGATGTCAATTAACTTTAACATGTCTGATTCCCTGTGTAATGCATATGTGTATATTATATACACATCATGTTAAAATAAACACACATGCATTTTCCAGTCATAAAAATAGAAACACATATAATTTTGGTGTAAGTGTCCAGTAACATGATGAATGCTTACACCAAAATGAACATGTCCATCACAAATGTACCACACTAATATCTGCATTCCAAAGAGACCTGTTGTGTCTGTGGGTATGCATGTAGTAGGGATGGGGGTGTGGTGTATGAATGTTTGTGTATAAAACCTGTGCTTGACACTGTTCCAGATGAGAGTAAGTGCATGGCACACACATTAGCACAAACAAAATAGTCGGCAGACAATTAGTAATGATCAAACAATAAGGTCAGGACAAAAGTATTAAAAATTAAATGAGTTTTTATATCGGCATGAGATAATTCTCTTATTTTATCTATTTTTTCATCAATTATTAAAGTCCAAACAGTACATAATTTGATGTGTGGGCTGCAGGCCCTGAACTTGCCTCTTAATTTTACTGGCAGGTACAACCTCCTCAGGAAGGGACATCTATTGGGCAGAGAGCAGGCACCTCAATGACCTTACTTGGGGGGGGGTCCTTAGGTTTGGGAGGGGTGGGCTTGGATATGGGAGCGGTGGATTTGGATTTTGGAGGGGTGGGTTTGGGTTTGGAAAGGGTGGGTTGGCATGTGGAATGGGTGGGTTGGGCTGGGAAAGGGATGAAAAGACAATTGGAAGGGGTGGATTTATGTTTGAGAGGAGTGGTTTGGGATGTGGAAGAGGTGGGTTGAGATGTGGAACAGGTGGAAAGACATTGGGAGGGGTAGTTTGGGTTTTGGAAGGGTTGGGTTGAGTTGTGGAAGGGGTGGACAGTGTTTGGGAGGGGTGGTTTGGGATATGGAAGGGGTCAGGGCCAGGGCAAAAAGAAGGTCTTCCTTGGGAACATGGGTAGGGTGGTTGGCAGGGAGTTTAGGTTGGGAGGTAGAGGGAGTGGTATTGTTTAATGTGCATGTGTCTGTTTCTGGTCCCAGTGCCTGTCAGTCTTCATGTTGCCAGTGCCTATGAGTATGGTGTATGTGGTGTGAAAATTGGTTTGTGCCTCTTCCTGGGTATCAGTTGTATGTTTGAGTGTGGGTGTCTGTATACAGTGTGTGTAACGTGTAATGTACATGTGTGTATGTGAATGGGTGTGCTGTGGAGGTGCTGTGTGTGGTTGTGGCACCTGTGGTTGTGCTGGTGTATGTGTGAGTGGTAGTGGATGTTTATGTTTGTGTCATGGTAGGTGTGTCTCCAGGCGTGGTGGTGGTGTGTGTGGATGTTTGTGTTATGGTGGGTGTTGTTTCTGTAGGTGTGGTGTTGGTGGGTGTGGATGTTTGTGTGGTGATGAGTGTTGGGTATTGTGTCTGTGGGTATGCATATGGTAGTGGTTGGGGTGTGGTGTCTGAATGTGTGTGTGTGTGTGTCTAATTTCTTGCTGTGTTTGTATATGGATGTGCTGCTTATTTGTGTTTGAGTGGGTGAATGTACATCTGTGTGTGTGTGTGTGTGGATAGAGCTGGGAAGAGGTATTTGAGATGGGGAAGGGGTGGGAGTTGGGCCACGAGGTTGGGACAGGTGGGAAGCTGTGATCAATGAGGAGGCCAAACCCTGGAAAGACCTCTTTAGTTTAGACATTGCACTGTGAATGCCATCCAGGTAAGCTAGCATCTGTGTCATCTGCCCACAAAGCACCTGGATGGCATTCAGTAGTGCAGTCTGGCCTACAGAGATAGCCCGGACTAAGTCAATAGCCTCCTCATTGAGCACAGCCTGGGAGACTGGATGGGAGTGCCTGCAACAATTGTGACATTACCCTTTTTAAGGTGAAGGCTACAGCCACCTAAAGGGGAACAAAAGGCAGGGTGGAGATGGCAGCATGGGCGGCGGACAATGATGCAGGATGAGTTGTCGCACTAGGGTCTGCCACCACCATGGATTGGGCTTTTGTGGAGGCCTCCAAAGATGATGTTGAGTTGCTGGTGGCCTGCGTGCAAGTTCCCTCACCTTCCATGGCACTGGGTCCCACGGTGTCTCTGGTGTCTGCACTGGTACCACAGTGCCTAGTGTCTTCCCTGCTGACATGGCCACTGTCACCTTTGTCTTGCCCAGATGATGCTCAAAAAACAGAAATAATAGTTTGAGTGTACCTGTGTAAATAGAATGG
Source organism: Pleurodeles waltl (assembly GCF_031143425.1). Taxonomy (NCBI): domain Eukaryota; kingdom Metazoa; phylum Chordata; class Amphibia; order Caudata; family Salamandridae; genus Pleurodeles; species Pleurodeles waltl. The sequence continues at coordinate 498,303,958 of NC_090436.1, read as the reverse complement.
AACATTAACTTTGCTCACAAAACATTGTCCAAGCCTGCATATTAAACCAGCTTCAAGGCTCTAAAACTTCGCTTCGTTATCATCAGTATCTCATGCATGTAGGGAAGAATTCCCCAAACCATTTCCTCACATTCTAGAAATTCCCCATGCTAGTTCCCTTATCATGCATGCCTTTTGTATCTCATCCACTTTGTTTCTCTGCATGACAACTGGCTTTGACAGTATGACTAAATACATAGGCCTGGATACAATACCAACCTACTTCAGTAAAGACCAAAAACATATCCACATTCCCAAAAGAGTCATGTTGTGGGTCTAATATTGACTCATCAAGATGGGATACTCCAACATCTATGTGATGTACCCTTCCATTTGCAAATGTCCTCTTAAGTATCACTTTTCTCACCATAATTAGATTTCTTATCTGGACATAATTAGGGACACCTAAGTATAATATTTGCTACGTGCAACTCTGTCACCAATGTGAACACATTCCTTTCTGTTTTAATCAACACAGTTTGGCATAAGTATTCATGTTGTTTGACGCAGACTGGCTTACATTCACATTTGTGAAGGTCTGAGGCTTTATGACACTCTCCTACTGTCTACACGAACTGACTTGAATCTTGCTGCTGAAACATATTTCTAACATATTTCAGATAAGGATTGATGCCATTGTACACATGTTTCTAGTAGTTTTGGAGCAGATGTTCATGATCATATTGTCATTGTACCAACTTAATAATATAGAGCCTGAAACATCAACTGTATCATAAGTGCATACTATGACATGTCAGCAGTAATAGGGCCTACATTACCTGTTCACATTTGTGATGGAGCATCTCATGTTCCCCAGTCTTCAAATGAGGCATGTTTGGTTCCACTGTCTCTCTTAACATGGAGAAAATGCAGATACCCCTTTTTCGTATGCAGACATGTGTCAAAACAGTACTTGGCATGTGATGAAGAAGTTGGGGAAAATCTTTAGCACAAAACAATACACCAAACATGGCATCAGGAACCTTCTGATTAATTTACACCTCCAGAAATGTGTTGGATGTGTGCTAACTGTCATATTGATGTCAAACAACATTACTGTAAATTAAAAACGTTGAATAAAAAAGATTGCTACATGTAATCGCTCACCCACTTGGTGGTGCCGTTGTGTCTTCAACTGCCAATCAAACTCCGGGTAACTTACCTCAAGGATGCAGGCCATTAGGGGAGTCATGGAACAGTGCACACGATGTCCTGGTTGGGAAGCCTAAATGAGCTGAACTTGGGTTGACTTTCTGGTCCAACGTTAGAGGTCCTCTTACCTTTTCCTGCAATTCAGACTGCGCTGCAGATCGACCCCCAGAGTCTGCCCTTCATTGCGATGGCATTTCATATGTCTCACTTTTGTTCGGCCACCCTGAGCCACCCTGAGCCCTAAAACCCAACCACCCCTAAAAATGACCTCCCTAAACTCTGCCCAGCCCCACCTCTCCTCTAAAAAAAAAAATGAACCCGACCTCCCCCCATCCTGAGCCCTAAAACCACCCCACCACTAAAAACTACCCCCAACCCGGCCCCAGCTCCACTTACCTCTACCATTGCTTCCTCTTCCTGCTTCTAACTCCTGACATCTAGACCACACTCTCTGCCTTAACCAAACACATGCATTATGAAGGCACCTGTGTGCTTAAGACAGACACCACACCAATGTGTGGTTCAGGCAATTTTGGTTTAGCTTTCAGGGAAATGGCATGTGTGGCTCAGCCTGAGTTGTTAAGGCCATTTCCCATAGTGGTGTGACACAATTGTATGGCTTCTCTCACATGCATTCACAAAACTGTCAGTATAGATTTTTTTAAACATTTAAAATGTCCCTGTAAATACTAATTGACAGTGATCTGTTGAGTACCCTTAACACTTTCTATCTCCTCATGTTACCAATCCAGGCCACAAACATCATCTAGGCCAGGACTAGAAAACCTTTCCTGTAGTGACAGTCAATCCTGATTAGTCCAAATCATTGTGAGTCACTAAAGGCCAAACAACCTGTATATTATTTGCACATAACCCCATGCACAGCTACATTGGCTTCATGCCTAATCTTATGAAAGCCGGGTACTATGGTTTACACCGCATACAGTGACTAAAGGCAGGGTAGAAGGGCTGTCATGTTTCGGTGAGAACATGGTGTTGGGTGATGAATGAACACATGTGTGTAGTAATGGGACATACCTGTATAGATAATTGAGAGCCCGTGTCATTTAAACTTGCAGCACCGGAAACACCTTTCCCCATATGTGGTATCATGACATGTTTGAATACAGATAATCTTATTTCAAATTATGGGAAGCAATTGTCACTTGACACAACAGAATCAGACAACTCCACAACTTTGAAGATTATTCTTGCACTTTACATTTCTCTAATTTCGATATGGGATATATGCTTTTACTTAGCACTACTGGTATGGTGTCTGCTAGCCAGTGAAAGTGAGGGACCGTCAGTTTGTCTATTGAAATCTGGAATTGTGATTAAAATGAACTGAAAATTTAGCATATTCTTTCAGGTGACTTTCTTTTCAATTTGCAGTCATTTCTAAAATTGCCAAACAACATTCTGCATCCAGCTAAATCATGCAGCTCAATTCACTCATGTACAAATTAGCCTGTGTACAAAGAAGGAACAAGATTATTTGTAAAACATTTCCCACTCAAACATGTACCTGTTCCTCTGGGTTCCCACACAGCTGGCTGTACAAGCACAGGATCCAAAAGGTGGGTAACAGCAGCAAAAGTCGAGGAGGTGTTGTTGACTGCAGTGTTAGGAGGCAAGTGAGCTTTTTTTCACAGATGCCACGAACAAATACACAAAGTACACGTTCTGTAGCAGAGACAGACACATCCTTTGGCAACATCACAGAGGATGGAGACTGTGAAGAGCCACAAGGTGAGGATCTCAAAATGCCCAGTGAAGATGACAGAGTTGAAAAGGAAAGAATTGACCCACGTCAAGATGTAATTGACCACTTCTTCATCTGATTGTAAGTGTACCATTACATATTGTAACATCCAAATTCAGAACAACTTGTGACATACTGAACATATCATTCTTTGATGGTAATTTGATAGAAATGGTCAGTTTATGAAAGTCCAAAGCAAAGATGTTTGTGGGGCAGAGTTTCCCTACATGGACTACATTGTTTATTGATATAGATTAACTTTGCTTGTGTTAAGTATGTGTCCTGAAAACTTATCATTTGAGTCAAATTGTATATGTGAAATCAATAATTTCCATTATTATTCTATTGCTGGGCCCTTCACCATGTCATCTTCATTTGGACATTTCAAAGTTGTGACATTTGCAGTGAAATGTCGGTTTTGGAAAGAACAAAGGGAGTTGGTTCTTGGACAGACACTCATTTGGGAAATACAGATCTTGTAAAGAGACAACTTGCACTGTGATTGAATGGATGATCTTGAGATTGTATCAGACCTGTTCCTGTTAGTTGTTGCCACCAAGACAATATGTGTTTCTTAACTTGCTCTAACCGCATGTGTATGTCAAGCCATAGAATACTAGTCTCCCTTCACATTGGCTAAATCTTCAATTTGTGTTGAGTGTAGGAACCTGTCGATGTGTCTCCTCATAGTCGAAAAAACATTTTTTAGCACACCACTGAATGGTGGTTGTGACATTGTACCAGACACTGCCATAGTGTTCTGAAATGGTCAAGTGGCCTCAAATAATACTGCCATAATGTAGACTATTGGTGTTTTTGATGTAGTATTTCTTTTGTGAGGACAGTATGTTTGGTTCCATCTGAGGTCATGAATCAATAATAGTTTGCCATTTAATTTGAATTCATGAAATGTTTGCTTTCTTCCATGGTGTCAAGGTACTGGATAGTCAACTTGTGAATGGCACAGACTGTTTGGCTTCCACATAGTTTGTGAAAAGCATATTGTATTCTGCCATAAACCTGTTACATAGAAATATATGATACTAATACATTCTAGTTTATTGTTTTATCCCAACTTTTTTAACATGGGAAACACCTTATCAAGTTGGTATCTCTTATTTGTTTTAGTATCATATTGTTTGACAGATTTCAAAAAGTGTACAGAAGACACAGAGAATGATTTACCACAATACATACAACACCAGTCTTCAACTTTATTTTATGTTTATTTATTTTGAACAAAAGGATGAGTGAAATGGCTTTGAAACCAGAATGAAAAAGAAGAAGAATAAAAAACAGAAGTCCATCATAGTGGATGAAACTACTGTATATCTGTTGAGTACAACTTGTTTGGAGTCCAATGTACAAAATACATTGCACCTCAAAAAAGGTAACTGTGTCCATGAAGTAATCCACAGAGTGAATGGTAGACACACACTGGAGGAAATTAGGTTTGGCGTCCCTTGGAGATGGTGGTGGAGGTGTTGCCTTCCTCTCCTGGTGGCCTGGATATTCGTCCCTTCCTGGGGGGAGCACAGGTGAAGGACTGGGGAGCGTGGATAAATTTGCTGTTGTGGCAGGACCTACCTGTCTGTTGCTGTGAAATGTGTATTTTGCCCAAATGTAGAACGACCACAGACAGGGGTAGATATTACAGGAAAAACCCTGAACATGTGATGGTAAATGTCAAACATCTCCCCAGTCAAGAAGCACACATTGGAGTTGTGATTCTGCAGCTCTTAAATATTGTCCATTTGCACCTGCGTAAGGTTCCTGATCTCTGTTAGGACCTGGCCCATCACGTCTTGGGATGGTTGTGTTGCTCCCAAGACTTGGTCAATGGTGGTCTGGGTGACAATGATGCCAGTGGCCTCACTTTCCTGGCCCCCTGATTCATTCCCATCATGCATACCCCACTCCTCTGTACCCCTGAGGCAGTGTGGCCTATCAGACTGGATCCTGGCACAACAAGAGGTAGTGGCATGTTGCTCAACAGTAGCGGGACTGGGGGGCACAAGATGGGAGTTGTGTTCTTCTAGACATAGGAAGTAGAGGTATCCATAGGTTGAGTTGTTGTAGTTGCTCGGGTAGGAGGTGTAGGTGTGGACTGAGTGTGACTCACTGGGGCTTTCTGCCCAGACAGACACGATGGACCAGGCATCCCCTCATCATATGTACTTACATGAGTGGTTCCCACCCCAGAAAGCTTGATCCTGGCCTGGAGTGGGGGTGTCTTCAGTTGCAGTTGGTGGTCCACTAACCCTGAGTGTTGGTCCAAATATGAATTACAGAATAAAAAGACATTTAAGGTCTGTATTGTACCTCAGATCTATCTTCAGCTACAGATAACACAACCTAAATAAATATAATTAATGAGATGTTGAGACATTTGTGTAATTTTTCACTTTTTACTTATGCAAGTTAATGTACACAGATAAACACTTCTGTAACAATAATTGAGAGATATACTGAAATGTAAAATGTTATTTAGACAGTGTACACTACATGTACCAGACATTCAACCCGACACAGTAGAGAAGAGATTTGAGAGCCAAGCCATTTCAAAAACAAACCATTGTACAACATATTGAATTAAAAGACATTGGTCATTATAGGAAACTGCTAACTAAATTGTGTGTCAATACTACTTAAAATCAGCATGAGACAGATCATGATTGGACACCTTTGAATATGCACACTATGAATTCTATACGCAAGCAGGTCAATTAATAGAGTAACAAGGAGGTGACACAATACTGGATACACACATCAGATGAAATGTTGATACATACATGAACCAATGAATGACAACTATGCAGACCTTTGTGTCTTGTGCATATGTGGAAGAAGAAGGAGGTTGGGCAACATCAGATTTCATTATTGTTTTGTAGAGACAAAAACAGGGCATCATGTTAGTTGTAGTCATTTGTAAACACTATTGCTGATATATGTCAAAAAGTGAGTGACACATACCTATAACAATTTCTACAGTGAAAATTAAACACACATTTACAATATGTACACACCAACATGGATGATGTGAATAGGTTAAGATACAAATAACCAGCACTATACCTTCATGTGCACCTAAATGGAGCTTGGAACATTTTTATAGTAAAACAGACGACATTGAGATACAGCAAAAATCTAGGCAAATGCAAGGGGTGATCCATGGAGTACAACACACAGTCTGTCAGTAAATATTGGTCATTGTTAAATAGATTGTATCTGGCAAGATGCCACTGATTTGTATAGCTCAAGATATTTTAGTAATGGAAGGTTAAATATATATGTATTGATGGGTGTCTAGAAACATTCAGAACAGCTATGTTAAGGGCAAGGACTCCATTTGTGATTAGTGAGACATACATAAGTGTAACCTACCAGTCTCCACTCTACCAGGGATTCCTGTTCAGCCTTCAGGATGTAAGATCTGCAAGACTTTCTGCTCCCAGGGAAAAGAGTTGTAATGTGGGGCTGGAAGGACCACCCCCGTCCTCTGGGCCTCCAGGGGCTACTTTGAGGCCATGGAATGGACTCTCCCCCCGCAGGTCATTCCACCTTTTCTTAATTTCTTCCTGCTTGTATAGATTGTTAACTACAGCATTCACTGTGTTGGCTATTCTGTCCCACATTTGCCTATTCTGAGATATGATCTATTTTGTACATGTGTTCCAAACAATTGTGACTCTACTCTCATAATTGCATCCACCATGACTGTCAAATCTCCCTCTGTAAAATGTGGGCTACTCCTCCCTGCCATAGTGATACAAAATATATACTAGTGTGCCTACAATGATATTAAAAATAATGAAAAAATGGAAAAGTAAAAAAACTGCGAAAGAATAGGTAAACAAAAAATGGCCTGGCTGTTCAGTGGCAAGGTCATCCCTAGAATGGTGGTCAGCAGTGGAATGGCAAAGTATCATGGTTTGGAATGGAGTGTATTTTATAGTGTATTTTGCAGGTGTTCTCAATTGTCAAATATAAACCAGGTGTGGGATGCTAACATCTATTCAATAGCCACAGCCATAGTCCAATGCTGAACAGGTCCAGCGACGGGCTTCTGCCATCATGGGACTGCTGCTGGATAGCCAGCTTGACTGTATTATCCAAATGTGTTTGGCACAATGCTGCCATCCCGACGGCAATGGAGTGCTACTCACCAGCATTGGAGTCTGCAGCATCAGCTGTGGGTTACAACTAGCGTGACCTAGTACACTCTGTCGACTCGGACGGCAGTTGAACAGCCATAGTTCCAAATACAGTGGTTGGAACATTGTCAACTTGAAGGAGTATTTGGGACAGCTGCCACGGTGGATAGGCAGTGTCACCGTCAGGATGTAAATTAGGGCCCTTAATCTGGTGATAGGCAGATCATAAATCTAAAGTAGAGAAAATTACTTCACCCTTAAGTTGTGTCAACATTTCAGTTGTATTGGGGAGAGGATATGTATTAATAACAACTGCCCATTCAAACCTCTTAGGTCCACACATAATATCATATCTCCAGATGTTGTGTATGCTTGGACCACAGGAGCAACACACTCAGTTGTTTCCACCTCCTCTATGATTCCCTCTTTTTTGAGATTGCCAATTTGATCTGCCATGGCTTGTCTCAAGGCCAATGGGACCCCTCGAACTTTGCTCACACTGGGAATGATGTTCTCTTTTAACACAATTTTATGTGAATAGTCCGTCTGAATAGTTTTTCTGTAAATTTATCAGAATATTCAGAACACCCATTTTCAACCATCATCACAGTCACACTTTCCTGATTCAATTTCCACACTATCATTTGCACCAATTGAAACATCCTCAGTAGGTGGATTCTTTTTTTTTCTTCAAATAATTGGCTGATGAGTATTAAGATTCAACATCACAGTTAAATCCTTTTGGTGATGACAACTGTTGATACTATCTCTTTTAGTGGAAATATAAGTTTTTCCTGCTGCACTCCTACTCTTGTATTCAATTTCTCTCATCAAATACCCATACAGTTTGTGACAATAAGGGCAGTATACAACCAAACACCCTTTGCAACAACCCTCTCTGTTATCACCCCTAACTATGTTTGTAACTCTGATTCTGATATCTGCCATGGTGCAACTCCCATGCCATCTCAATCAGCACCTAGCAACCCTATAGTTAGTAGTCGTGGAACCCTGGGATAGGAACAGCACCTGCCAGTGTCGCCATCCAAGCGGACCACTATAACAAAGCATCAGCTGGGGTATGCCCCTTTAGGGATTGAGGATCTACAGTGCAGGGGTATTGGGGGAGTGTAACACCATTTGATGTCCTCGAACCACCAAAACTGATGCAGCTTCTCTTGTCCACCCCATTGGACTTCAGTATAGGTCACCATCTGGCAGTGGTGCATCTCATTCACAAAACAGTAACCATTGGCTTTGGATGTTGTACGAATGAGATAAAGATCAGCTCAAAATTTGGAAGACAATTTTATAGCTTATAGATACACCTCTTATATGTGGTTAGCCGGAAAAGGTCTGCCATTCATTGCTTGTACGTAGGAATGACAGGTGTTCTCCAGTGCCTAAGGATACATATTTTTGGCACCATGAGAGCTGTCGCCATCCACCTGCACCATTTCACAGATGTCCTCTGTGTCAGATTTGTCATGTTCACTCAACCAAAATGACACCGACTGGTAGCATGTAGTGTGCATCAAACGCTCTGGAAGCAGGTGTGTATGTGAGGGCAGGATCAGAGAAATGTGCATCATGTCATACTGAGGTGTTGTGCCTCACCAGCAAAGATCGTCCAGTGCCAGCTGGGCCTTTTTTAATGTGTACAGAGACCAGTACTGGTTATGTAAAAGGTGATTGCTTCCTTAAGAGTGCAGTCAAGCTAGTCTACAACAGCAGTCCTGCTCTCATCTGTATATTGTAAAGCTTGTGCCCCTGCCAGTATGTTTTATTTCTACCTGGTAGCCACCAAGTAAAGAATATCAACAAGAATTGGCTACAAGTTAGTGATCACACCGCAATATTTCTCCCATGTCAGCAAGTACTTCTGAATCAGTGAGTTAGAACTAGGAGGGGGTCCAGATTTCAGTTCATGGGCATCTGTTTAACAGTGTTGTAATAGAATACAAAATCAATGAGAGTGTGGGAAGTCATATTTAGTGCAAAGCAACTCACAGGATTTAATGGAGAATCGACACTATATAGGTTTCCAATCGTCCAGATCTTTTCCCTCTCCTATTGTGGCCAATGGATGAATTAGAAACCAATTTGGATAGTAGTGTTCCACTTTGGTGGCTAATTATGATGCAACTGGCCATTATTGCCCACATTTCTTTGCACATACATCCAAGTCTGCCACATGGCTCTCACCCATTGGTGGCAATCAGTGTCATGTTGACATGCTCTGGCATATAGTATGCCTAAGCGTGGTGGACCCCTAGCACTGCTCACTTAATGGATACTCAGGTGGATCGCTCATTACCAGCCATTACGAAGTGTACAAGTTACAATAGGTGACAAGTGAGATACTATAGCTACATATCTGGGAATCACAGCCCTCTCATCCAGGTATCCTCATGGAACCATGCTGGTTTGAGTCGTGGTCTCCTGCCAGCCCAAATGTAGAGTTTGATTTGTTCATTGAGCACATGGAGAGTCCCTTTTAGTAAAGTGAGGTTAGAATGCTATCAATCAATCAATCAATCAATCAATCTTTCAGGTGTTATTTGTATAGTGCAGTTTTTCACCCCAGTGGGTATCCCGGGGCTTGCTTCAGGTATTTATTCAAAAGCCAGGCTTTCAATCCATTTCTGAGGCGGTTCAGTGAGGGTGCAATGCAGAGATGGAGGAGGAGGGCATTCCAGGCTTTGGCGGAGAGGTGGGAGAAGGAGTGTCCTCCTGACCGGCAGCGGCATATGTGTGTTATCTTTGTGAGGGTGATGTGTGCCAAGCGGAGGTTCCTTGTCGGTTGGTGGAGATAACGGCGGTGGTTCAGGGAGGCAGGTCCTTAGTTATAGAGGGCCTCGTAGGCATGGGTAAGGAGCTTGAAGTAGCCTATTTTCTGGATCCGAAACCAATGGAGGTTCTTCAGGTGCTGGGTGATGTAGGTTCTCTTGGGCAGTATGGCAGCTGCGTTCTGGATTGTCATGAGTCTTTGCATGACTTCGGTGGTGGTGCCTGCGTAGAGGACGTTGCCGTAGACCAGTTTGCTGGTGATGAGGGTCTGCATCACTGTCTTCCTTGTGCCGATGGGGAGCCACTGAAAGATCTTGTGGAGCATGCAGAGTGTATGGTAACAGGCTGAGGAAATGATGTTGACCTGGTATTTCATGAAGAGTTCGTTGTCGAGAATGATGCTGAGGTTGCAGGTGTGATCTTTCATTGTGGGGGTGGGTATGAGCTCTGCTGCACACCAGGAGTCATTTCAGAAGGTTGAGTGTCTGCCAGAGATCAGAACCTCCATTTTGTCCATGTTGAGCTGCAGGTAGTTGTCCTTCACCTAGGCAGATATGTTTTTCATACAGTTGTGGAAGCTGGTCTTCATCTTGGTGGGGTCTGCCGGGAGCGTGAGGATGAGCTGTGTGTTGTCAGTGTAGGAGATGATGTTGATGTTGTGCAGTCTCGCAATGCCTGCAAGTGGTGTCATGTAGACATTAAAGAGTGTTGGGCTTAGGGAGGAGCCTTGGGGGATACTGCAGATGGTGTGCATGAGGTGAAGGGGGGAGGCAAACTCTTTGGTTACATCCCATGAGAAAGGATGCCATTCATCTGAGAGCATCGTCTGTGTTCCCAATCTGATGTAGTCAGTTGATCAGTGTGTGTGGGAGCAGGACTAGAGCAGTTGCTTCTGCTCTGTCAAGCAGGGTGCAGATGTTGTGTGTTGCGACGATCAGAGTTGTCTCTGTGCCGTGATTGTCTCTGAAGCCTGATTGGGAGGAGTCTGGCAGGGTTTTTCTCTCCAGATGTTCGGTGAGCTGGAGGTTGATGGCCTTCTCCAGAACTTTGGCAGGGAACAGGAGCAGAGAGATAGAGCTGTAATTCTGGTTCTTGCTGGGGTCTGCAGAGGGCTTCTTGAGGAGGCATCTGATCCCTGTGTGTTTCCAGGCTTCTGGAAAAGTGGCTGTGGCTAACTAGGTTTAAAAGATGATGGTGAGCTGGAGGATGATCTAGTTTCTTCAAAGATTGAAGATCCTGTGGGGGCAGGGTTCGGTGGGTGCTCCTGAGTGGATGGGTCTCATGAGTGTGATTGTGTTTGGTGTGCTGAGTTGTCCCTCTGTGGTAAGCGAGTAGTCGGTGGTGGATGTGATGATTCCTTGTATAATATAGTGATGCTGCCTCAATGCCTGTTGGTGGGATTGTGGTGTTTCATTTTGTAGCCAGCGGGTGTTGCTGTGGCGATGTCTGGGGATGAGATGGGGGCGAGTCAGGTCTCTGTGATGATGATTACATCATGAGTGAGGGTGAAAATGGTATCCCAGACTTCAGTTGTGTGTTTGCAGAGCAATCTGGTGTTGAACAGCATGCACCTGAGTTGTTCAGAGACTGTCTCAGGGGGGATGGTGAGGCATTGGTGAAAGTGATGGTGGTCCATCCTGGGGTGGAGGAGTATCGGCCCTGGTTGCAGGTGAATGGTCCCGCTGTGTGTGAGGCAGCATTTGTTGTTGCCTCAGGGGTAGAGAGCATGGAAATCTGCAGAGGAGTATCTGTTTGGGTGATTAGAGCCAGGGTTTCTGGCACTGGGGGTGTTCCAAGTGGAGATGGGCACAGACATGCTTGCCATTGGTGCACCTTTGCCATGCTGGCAGCATGCCCCCAGTCGTGCAGCCACCTCCATAAGTAGTCCTGGGGGATGGGAAGGGCTGGCATGGAGGCGAGAGGGGAAAAAATTGTAGGAAAAAACTGACAAACAAAGTACAGGCAACCACAGGGCACAGCAAGAAGGCAAGACAGAACAGGCAACTAAGGGCCAAATGTAGCAAAGTTTTTGCATGTCGTAAACAGCGAATTTTGCTGTTTGCGACGTCCAAAAACCACATCGCGATGCCCAATCCCCGTTTTGCGAGTCGGTAACCTGGTTACCGACTCGCAAAACGGGACTGTGAGTCACAATTAGGAAGGGGTGTTCCTTTAAGGAAAACGTGCTGCATTACAAAAAAAAAAAACTGCTTTATTTAAAAGCAGTCACAGACATGGTGGTCTGCTGTCTCCAGCAGGCCACCATCCCTGTGAGTGCTTCGAGTCGCAAGGGGGTCGCAAATTGCGACCCACCTCATTAATATTAATGAGGTGGGCATTTGCGACCCCCTTGCGAGTCGCAGATGGTGTCAGGGACACCATCCTGCATACTGAATTGCGACTCGCAAATTGCGAGTATCTCTGACTCGCAATTTGTGAGTCACAATTCGGTAATTATGTACATCTGGCCCTAAGTGTCTAGAAAAACAAGACTAGAATTACACTTTACAAAAAACAATTACAGTGACATCAATTACAGCAATTACACAAGGCAGTGAACCAGTCCACGTGGACCACAGGATAGAACCATGTGTGCTGCAGCTGGGCAGCAGACACAAGGAGCAAATCAGAGGCAGCGGCGGAGAGCACTGAGACTGGGGTCTGAGGATACACAGCTAAAGGCATAGTTGAACATCAGAGCTGTTAAAGGCATAGTTGAACATCAAGGCAGCCTTGATGTTAGTTGAACATCAGGGCTGTCACCATTTTTACCATCTCTATTTGGGCCCATGATGATATGTGTAGGTCAGACCATTGCAGAAAATCAGTGGCAGTGTTGGTTACAAAAGGTCAGGTTGTTTGATACCACATTATCAAGTCCTCTATTGACCCTGATGCTGAAGTACTTTAATTTGAAAACTTTCCAACTGAAGCCATTGTCATTCGGTGCATGCCATGGTTGGCAATCAGAGACTGACACAGCTTCACATTTCCTATAATTTATTCAGTAGAGCACACCAAGAAAGAGTCAATAGTGGAGATCAGAAAAGGGACAGAGACTATGGCCCTCATTATGTACATGGTGGCGGTAATTACCGCCACAGCGGTCTCGACCGCCGTATAAATAACAAGGGAAGACCACCACAGGCAGTCCTACGCCACCGCCAGGCTGCCGCCGACAGGCAGCCTGACGATGGCAGATCACATTATCCGACAGCGCTTCCCTCTGGATAATGTACCCTGTTTCCCCCAGCCTTTCCCTGGCGGGTTCCCTCACCAAGCAAACGCTGGTGAAAGGGGTGCTCCAGGGACCCTCTGGGGGCTCCTGCACTGCCCATGCACTTGGCCTGGACAGTGCAGGGGCCCCCGTGCACAGCCCCGTCATGCAGGTCACTGCCGATCTGTGCGACGGGTGCTGCTGCACCCACCACACACCAATATTGGCAGCGGCTCCATTTGGAGCCGCTGTCCATGTTAAGGCCCTGTTCCCTGCTGGGCCGGGGGGCGCAAACACTGTTTCCGCATGCCAGCCCAGCAGGGAAAACATTATGCGGCTGACAGGGGGGGGGCCATCACGCTGGTGGTCTTCTGTTGACCGCCAGCGCTGATCTCGGTGGATCATAATGAGGGCATGAGTCTCAAAAGGTCATCAGTATGTCATCTGCATACAGGAGAATCTTAACCGAGCCTGCATTTGTGGCAGAACCACTAACACGTCCATTTTACTGTATGGCCACTGCGAGAGACTCCAGGGCAATAAGAAACAGGAAAAGCTACATCATGCTGCAACTCTCTACGTATATTAAAAACTCAGGAAATGTGTCTTCCACAGTATGTTTCAACAGTAGGATTCTAAAACAGTGATTTCACTTTATCAAAGCCATTGTACTTGAATGTGTACCCCTAGTCAATGCTATCTAATGTCTTCTCAGCATCCAGAGAGCAACATCTTGTTATCTTTATCCTCTCTGACCTGCCCCAGGACATTTGCCAGTGTTCTCATATGGTCTCTGGATGTTCAGCCAGGTACAAATCTCACTTGAGAATTATGTATGAGGCTTGGTACAACTTACCTGAGCCACATCACCAGCATCTTGGCCGATATTTTCACATCCATGTGAATTAAGGAAATTGGCCTGTAACTGGAATAGAGGATGGGATTCTTGTACGGATAAGGCTGATAATGGCTTTATTGTATTCAGGCAGGTTCCTGTCCATAGCTTGGGCCTCCTTGTTGACCCTATGTGGCAGTGTACCCATTAGCTGCCTGTTGGCCTTATAGAATTCCATGGGGAATCCATCATCTTTAGGTGCTTTGCTTTAAAGCATTGTCAATGTGGCATCCAATACCTCCTCTTCCATTATTTCCCCCTCTATCAATTGTCTATATATTGGGGAGGCTGGTGTTTCCAAGGAACCTTGATTCCTTTTGGTGGGAATCGTGCATGTCAGCACTGTGCAAGTTGCGAGGAAGCACATAAAAGTGTGACCTATGTTCACTGGGTGGGTAGTGAGCTTGCCTGGATCTGTAGTTCTGTGCTTTTCTGTGTTGTGAGGAGTCAACCAGCCTTTTCACCCTTCACATAGCATCTCTCTTTCAAATAGCCTACTCTGCTTGCATAGTGAAGTACATGTTGAATCACATTTTGCTTGCTCTACCTGGGTCTGCGGTTTGGGAGATGGGTGAGTGTTGTAGTTTGTGGTCAGGTCACAAATCACCACCTCTAGTTGTATTTGACTTTCTCTAGCCAACTGGAGGACAGAGTCTCTCATCCATTTACTTCTTGCCGTGGCTTTTCCAGCCCCCCATAACAGTTGGGGGAATTACACCAATACCTCGTTGTCATCCAAATACCGGTGTAAGTGTACATATTGTTGCTGCCTGGCTTGGGACATTTTGCAGTGTGATAAGTTAAGGCATCAGTGCTTAGCAGTCAGGGCAACATGCCCCATCTTGAGCTCCAGTAGCACTGGGGCGTCCTCCAAATATGCCCCTTCTATAATCTCATATAGTCATTCAGTGTCGGCAACATGGGGTGGTTGAACAGGAAGTAGTCAATTCTAGAGCACATCAGATGGGATGCGGTAATAAAGGGAAGTTATGTGCCAGAGACCTGTCATCCTATTGCCTTCCATAACATCCATTAGTAATGCATGGTCAGTGGCATTACGATTCTTGAGAATCATCTGTCTAGGTGCTGAAGGACCCTACCTTTGACATACCGGACTTCTGTCTCTCGGTTTGTTGTGGTACAATGTTACTTCAAACTAAATTTCAGTGTTAGATGTAGGATACCCTGGTGATTTCCCTACAGTACTCATACACACATACCCTCAGAGCCCAAGCTCACTGCAGCTGAAGACTTTAGCCATCTTGAAAATGCCCTGACACATGGCATTTTTGGGTCTGTTTGAAGTAAGACAAACAGGAATTACTGCAAATGTGCACAGGGTTGCCCCTGATAACTTTTACCTCATTGGTTATGAAGTAGTCAGGAGTTGCCCCTACTCACTAGCTGGTGCCAAGCATAAATGTGGCACCACAAGGCACTTTTGTCAGAACACTGCTGGACTTAATGCATGTGTCTGTGAAATATAAGGGCAAGGTTTAAGAAAAGTGGCGCTAAATTGGATGTAGCGCCACTTTTCTTGAGTCCCCTTGCGCCCCCCTTCCACCACCATATACGTGCCAAATTTAAAATACGGCGCACCATGATGCAGGGTAGGGTGCAATAGCATCAGAATTTCTGACGCTATTGATTTACTGTTCAGGCTTAGCACCAACATTTTGGAACTAATCCTGAACAGCACATAGGGCACATTGAAAATAATGCCATGCCCCCTTTTAAAGCCTGCTCTGAGCAGTCATTAAAAATGGCAAAAAATGATGCAAAGAAATCTCTTAAATTGTTTTGCACCATTGTTTTGGCCCCCCTAACGGCGGAACACACCCCTCGCATACATTATGCCTGGTGCAGGCATAATGTGGCACAAGGGGTTACAAAGTGGCACACTGCATGCATTCACCACTTTGTCAATATGGCGCATTGTTTTTGGCCATCCAACACCACATTAGAGTAAAAAATAAATAAATAACATTAATGTGTTTTTAGATGGCGCTAGGCCCTCTTAAATCTGTCCCTAAATGTTTGGTTGAGGTGAGAATTGTATACATGCTAAATAGTGCCAAATCAGCAATTGTTCAATATTTCCAATTTCACTTGCAATACCTTCCCATTTTAGTTATTATTAGTAAGTTTAGATATACTGTTAACATAGTTACTATTTTTTTTAAGTATTATGGTTTTAGCTAGTTTACATTTTTTAGTTGTAAATATCTACAACTGGAGAGTGCTGTTAAATGTTCCTAATTTAAAGTGTGCTGTTTTAGGTATATAGCGACATGCAGCTTTAAGTGATAGCCACAGATTGTGCAATGCCAACATAAAATAAATAGAGATGTGCTTTGAGACAGCCCTCATAAGTCACTGGTTTGTTTGAGTAAGACCCTTTCAACCGATACCTTGAAGAAATGGGCCTTTGTGGTTTGGATGAGTCGAGATACAGAGGTCTGAGGTCTATTTGCTAAATGAGTGACTTCTTTGTAATGCATGAATGGTGAAAAAGTGTATGTTTTATGTATGTTTGTGTTGGCCTTTGTTTTTGCCCAGCTGATGAGTATGTGTGAGATACCAGACACATTACAATATCCTGGCTGACCTGGGCCCTGAAAGCCCAACCAGAGGGCTTGTTCTTCAGCCATTTATAAGAGGGTACAAAGTAAATAAAAGGTTTGGTCATTTGTAAATTTGTCAGAAGTAGCTTTTACAACATTATGATAAAAGTGCACTCTTCTTTTTATTGTCATTGAATACAGCCATTGTAAGCCTACTGCTCCAGTGCTGGAGCAGCCTCTGGCCGGCAAAAGTAGCAGTGGCATTCATGATACCTGCATGCAAATGGGAACATCCTTGAGACTTTGGTTTATGAATTGGTGTTGATTTTGTACACCACAAGTGAAAAGGTCACTCTCTTGTTCGATCCAGTCAAAGGTTCCCATAATTTAAACCAGAGATCTATCGCTGGTAGCTGTGGCACAGAGCAGACAGGCTTAACTTAGAGAAAATGTATGAATAATTGAGAAGTCAAAAAAACAGTTGAAAAGACAAAAATACAAAAAAATCAAAAATCCCTCCACAATTTATAAATATTGAGTATTAATTAATAAACAAAATAACGGTAAAACAACACAAATTCAATACAGAGCCGAGAATATGTTTTTGTAAAGATTTAAGTGGAACCGCACCCAAAAGCACAAAGTTCCAATGATAGTCAACAGTGTCAGTAGACAGGGACATAAGCGTGATTTAAGGCCAGCCATGTTGGAGCGCAGGTCTGAAGAAAACCTCCCCACTCAGGACAAACCTGACATTTATTCCAAAGCTGTGAATTGTACGCTGATTTGCACTCTGTGCCCCTGAAGCACAGGAGCTTTAGAAGACAGTTTTGAAAAACTTAGTTTATTTTGACTACACTTCTAAAGCTTGGAGACTCCCAGGGTGTCGGGCAGAAGGCAACAGCAAAGTCTAGTCCACAGCCAGTTGCCAATAGTCAGGTGGGATTTTTCACATAAATGTCCGCTAGTTTTTTATGCGCCTGTGGCCACCGAGGGGATCTGGCTTAGAATACCTGGAGATCTTTCTCCTCAAGTCCTTCTCACATTTTGATACTGCCAAACTAGTAGGTAGGGGTAACCTCTGCCTACTTCATAGCCAATGAGACAAACGCTCTGTGCTACAGCTAGCGGTTGATCCACCATACCCTTGTTGGAGGTATAGCAAACTGAGCAGCAGACTTGAACATTTGCCAAAATAGTATTTTGTTTAAAGGCATTGACTCTTGAAGGTTTTTTTTTAGCAGATATATACAGCAAACATTTTTCATTTCAAAAGTTTAGAAAGGATCCCACTCTCTTTATGATCTAGTTGGATACTGTCAGATGACCTAAACTTGTGAACTGTTCGAGGATATTACCCTGCAATTTACGTGAGACCTTAGGTAGGGACTGTTTCCTGATCTTTTATGTAAATTTGGTGCACTTCTTTCTCTGTTAAATCTCCAATGTGTGACATTCTTTTCTGAAAACACTGATTAGACATAGCACTCTAGTTGCATATTTCTTGGTGAAGAGCACTGAGTAGGAAAAAGTTACTTTAAATTTCAATTTAAATACATGTTGGTAAGACCTATTGGAAGTCATTTCTGATTAGACACCATTTGACTTCTAACATTACTTAATACATTCTGATCAATAAAAGAATTTCAAATCTGGCATCTCTATTTTCTTCTGACAACTGAAAAATTGAAAGTTGTTCATCTGTACAGGAAAAGGAAACAGCATCTGTCCATCTAAACCTGCCAATGTAATGGGTTCAAGGAACCAGTCTTTATGGATGTGATTGGTCAGAGGCGATCCTTAAGGCTGCAAAGTCCAACAATGCACAAGGTATATGAAGTCAAATGAGTCTTTTCTCTTGCCATCATACTCAATCATCACCAGATCAGAGTCACGGGAAATCTGTGCAATTGTGAAATACTTCATCTCTCCGACAGCATGCTTCACCAGCATAACCCCCTCGTAGGACCTCTGTACCCAGCTGTACCTATTCTTCAGCAACAAGATCACCAGCACCTGTGAAAACTTTGAGCGCTGACCAGACCCTCTACTCTCACAGCTCTCCTGCCCATCTCTATGACCATCCAGAGGCCCTCCTTGACCACCTGGCCCACCATCACCACTCAAAACCATATAGTCCATAGACTCTAGAGCATCATTGGACACCTGACCTCACCATGTCTTCAGCAATGGACTGAACCCCGACAGCACAGCCCTCACCTTACTCCTGAATAACTGAGTCATCACAGTCACCTTCCTGGACACCTAGAAACATGCTCCAATACTCCCCCACCTCAAGAACACCTAAGCAGACCTAATACATTAGCTAACTACTTTTCTATGTCCCTGTTACTCTACCCAGCAAAACTCATGGAAAGATGATAAATAAATGCCTAACCACATGCTTCACTGACTGCCACCTCCTCAACACCACTCAACCTGGATTTAGGCCCAACCACAGTACAGAAAGCACCATCAGCAGCACAGTGGATGACCATGGACTGACCTGACACCGCAGCCTTCCTCCTACTGGACCTTTACTGCTCCTTTGCCACCATATCCCACCCTATCCCTATCGAACAAACCATCTTCCATGTTCTTGCTCCTTGTTGGATTTGTTCCTTCCTGACAGGCCACACCCAGTCAGTAAGTCTGTCCCTTCACCTCAAACTCTGCGAACCCTTATCTGCGGAGTTCCACAAGAACCTTCACTCAGCCCTGCGCAGCACCTACATGTCCCCACTCACCAGGATCATCCACTCTCAGAGAATCAGCATTATACCCCATGCTGATGACACCTAGCTTATACTTTCCCTGTTGGACAAGATGCTAAACACTTAGACCAATTTCTCTGTCTGCATGACCGATGTTGACAGATGCACAAAACACAACTGCCTCAAGCTAAACATAGGTAAGATGGAAGTAGTCAACTTCAGCAAAGACACCTCACTATAGGACTATGCTTGGTGTCTGCCACACTCCGGCTTACACCCATCCTGGCAACCCATGCAAACAACCTTGAAGTAATAATTAACATTCAAATCACTGTTAGCAGTCAAGTGAATGCACTCTCCATCTCCTGCTTCCACACACACAAGATGCTCAAGAAGATCTTCAAATGGCTCCTTCTTAACACTTGTACAACCATCACTCAAGCACCCATCACCAGCAAGCTAGATGACAGCAACACATTATATGCTGGAATCAACACTCAACTGTACAGAAGCCTCCAGAACATAAACATATCAGCAGCCAGACTCACCCTAAAACTACCATCCTTCACTCACATCATCCCCCACCTCAAAGAGTTCCACTGGCCCCCTAATCCACAAACAGGCACTCTTCAAACTCCTCAGGCACACAAACAAAGCCTTGCACAACATTCATTGCATGCACCTCAATAACTGCATAAATGTCCACAAACCTACCAGACACATCTGGTCAGCACACACTCAGCACATGCAGAACCAGATAAAGAGGTTGTGCCTTCTCCTACCTCGCTTCTGAAGCCTGGAAAAACCTGCAGCAGCACATTAGAGCCTCATCTTCATTTCCTGAATTCTGCAAGAAACTGAACCTTCACCTTCACTTATCCCTGACCCTGGCGTAGCCCATGCAGCTCCTGCTTTAGTACTAAAAAACCCTCCCGGGTAAATCATATGCTATAAGAATACATGTAACATAATGTAGTGTAACATAACATAATGTAGCATGGCATAGCAAAACATAACATAACCACATAACATAACCTAAGTCTCTTCATACTAAGGGCCTGATTACAACTTTGGAGGACGGTGTTAAACCGTCCCAAAAGTGACGGATATACCACCTACCGTATTACGAGTTCCATAGGATCTAATGGACTCGTAATACGGTAGGTGGTATATCCGCCACTTTTGGGACGGTTTAACACCGTCCTCCAAAGTTGTAATCAGGCCCTAATTGTCTTATGGTGTCAGAAAGTGTGTAACAAAGCTGAAGCCTCAAGTAATCGAAAATGCACGAAAATCAAGGTGCCAGGATTCTGGGTTGGAGGGTCCAAATGCATATAGGATGCACTGGGTCCCAATTGTAACAAATTATGGAGGTCATTCTGACTCCCGCCGGGCGCGGTCACCGCGCGCCCGGTGGGAGCCGCCAAAATACCGTACCGCGGTCGGAAGACCGCAGCGGGTATTTTGAGTTTTCCCCTGGGCTGGCGGGCGGCCTTCAAAAGGCCGCCCGCCAGCCCAGGGGAAAACGACCTTCCCACCATGAAGCCGGCTCGTAATCGAGCCGGCGGAGTGGGAAGGTGCGACGGGTGCTACTGCACCCGTCGCGTATTTCACTGTCTGCTATGCAGACAGTGAAATACAAGCGGGGCCCTCTTACGGGGGCCCCTGCAGTGCCCATGCCATTGGCATGGGCACTGCAGGGGCCCCCAGGGGCCCCGCGACACCCCCTACCGCCATCCTGTTCCTGGCGGGCGAACCGCCAGGAACAGGATGGCGGTAGGGGGTGTCAGAATCCCCAAGGCGGCGCAGCATGCTGCGCCGCCTTGGAGGATTCTGACGGGCAGCGGAAAACCGGCGGGAGACCGCCGGTTTTCCTGCACTGACCGCGGCCAAAGCGCTGCGGTCAGAATGCCCTTCGGGGCACCGCCGGTCTGTCGGCGGTGCTCCCGCCGACCCTTGCCCCGGCGGTCTGAGACCGCCGGGGTCAGAATGACCCCCTATGTCTTTTGTCATGGGTGCCCTGGGGACAACATACTTCAGAGCCTTTAACTGGGAATCAAGTATCCCTTCTCACACTTGACTCTAGGGTAGCAAGGTAGCACAGCTCAAGGCCTATTCTGTAGAGATGCTGTGAGCTAGAAAATCAGCACTCAGCAACATAACACTTATGAATTGCTGTTTATTCAGTCCTTTTTCTTGTAAAAAGGAAACACTCTATTAAATAGTAATCAAACATTTATAAAATTATGCACAACAAATGTTTAACTGTTGAACATAATGTACTGCATAAATATTTTTCTGCCTTTGCCCTTACAGAAGAGCAACCGCATGACCTAGAAACAAAGGTCCCGTGCCAAAAATCGAAGACTAACAATCCCAGCTGCAAAATTACTTGTAATCTTCCAAAAGGTCACCCATGGTCATGAATTCTCCTCAATGGAAGTCGTGAGATGATATTCAAAAGGTAACCTGGGCCAATGCTGCTCCTCTGTGACCCCAGCACAATCAAATTGTTTTGTGGTGCCACTGCCCTGCTGAGGCTTGTATGTCAAAAGTCAAATGATTTCTGGCCTTGCAAGGTCCTAGGGGGCACAACTTTGGGGCCCAGAGCATTCCCTTTTGAATTGCAGAGGGCTGCATCTTGCCTTTTTTTCTCTTTTACTTTGAGGCATGTCCCAGCCTCAAGAAGGGCGCTTCTATTACTTTTACTGGAAGCTGAGGCAGAGTCATACTGCCCTTATAGTTATGACACCCTCCACCCCACGGCCCAACATGGCTTAAGTGCAAGTGCAGGAGCCTGCACTGATACGCGTTGGTAGGGTATTGTGGCACAGTGATATCCCTGCTCTCTCAAGACATAGGCACAGAGCAAGTGATGCACACCACAATGCTACTGGGTCACTAACTCTTGCCAGTAACCTGGTTACTTAGATTGGGGGTGCTTCAATAGTACCTCTGATGTGCTGACCCTGTTGAATATAAATAGAGGTGATAGGAGTGGGGAGCACCACATTGCAGAGTCAGTTTTCCTCTGGGGAACTGGCCTTCTCCCTATGTGAGATTTCATGGATAGGTGAGCACCTCATGTGCTTACCCTGATTGGACACCTCATGGCCTCTGGAAGGTTATAAATAGTTTGTCACCAACTCATGTAGAATAACTCAATTTAAGGCCTGCTGGCAGCTCCCCTGTAAGGGGGCTTAACAAATGGAGATATCTCTGGGCCTCATCTGCTTTTTCAGACTGGGTTTTCTGTGTTTTCCTCCTGATAGTACACTCCAATCACCAGCAATGTTATTATCTGGTTTATTTTACAGCCTTCTAAGAACTGAATTGTCTACTGCTATGCTCTGATGGGGAGAGCTGAGGTCTTTCCCTCCTGCCCTTTTTATTTCTTCATTGCCCGTTCCAAGCCTCTTTTGCAGCTCCAGCACCCAGCTCTCCAGTACCCAGCTGCCTCCTGTCAGCGAGGAGCTGTGCAGAGCCTAGATTATGCTCTTCTTTCTAGGCACCTCGTAATCTCTTTGGATCTTACTTAATAGCCCCCAGAGCTCTCAAGACAGGTTACAGTCCCTGTCTGCATTGCCAAGGACCAACTGAATCCTTGCCACATAAAAGGTGCCTATGTGACCAATTTAAGGGTAGTTACCATGCAATCAATCCACAGAAAATTCAGGTGGACCTTTTCCTTCAGGGTCTCAGCAAGACCTCCCTCAGCTGTCCAGTAGAGGGGATGGGGAGCTCTGTGCCACTGGCTTTTGGGGCAAATTCCAGCCCCTGGTAACCAGCTGGAGTCAGATATCCTTTAGTTCTCTTTTCATCAGGAGTCAGAAGTCTTCAGCAGGCATCCTTGACTATTTTATTCAGCTGGATTCAAGTATCTCTTTCTTCTAGTCAGTCGTTCTTCTTCAAGTGTAGTTTAACCAGGTCCCAGAATGTTCTCTCACTTGTTCAAGGTTTTTTAAGTGGGCAAGGATAGTTCTAGAAAGTGGACATTTCTCCTCAATCCACATCATCACCCCACACCTACCTAATGCCCACTGCACAGAGTCTTGGGGACATCTGAAGATGGTGGTTTGAAGGTGTCAATAGTTACAGTTCTCTGACAGCCTTAAGACTGCTTCTAACTGTCATTACAAAATGGGTTCCTTTGTACCAAAACTTCAACGGGCCCCCTGATGAGAATGGAAATAGTAGTCTGGCTGCGCCCAATTATTCCTCTGGTTAAGGGAAGCCCAGACTCATCATGGCATAAAACTATATCTAACTTATACAGAGTCTGCCACTAGAGGCCCAAGACTCTGTGGAGCAACCTATAGAGTCAGACACACATAGACTCTGATTTGCAAAATCCCTTCTTGTATATGTTACCGAATCGCAATTTGGGTTTGTGAGTGTATGCCAAATCGCTGTTTGGAAGGGGTGTGCTTAGGGCATCCTTTCCAAATAGCAAGTCACAATGGGATGTTTAAGCCAGTCATAAAGCTTTAATGTTTTACCAACTTCATAAAGATCATGGTACCATGTTCACAAACAGGTAGGGGCCTGTTGGACTTGGCCCTTTCTGCAGAGTCATCCACAGACTTTTTGTCTTTAACCTAATGATTTCTGCACCCACTACTAACCAATGCTAAAAAGTTTGTGCTCTCTTCATAAATCATGATGAAATTGGCTTACACTCAATTGGCACATAATTTACTTGTAAGTCCCTAGTAAAGTGAAACTACATGTACAATTTACCTGTGTGTAAATTAAATGCTACTAGTGGGCATGCAGCACTCATTGTGCCACCCACTAATGTAGCCCTTTAAACCAGTCTTAGGCTTGTCATTGTGGCATGTGGGTGCAGTTTTTAATCTCTATTTCAGCTGTTTTGCCAGGCCCAAACCCCCTTTTCATCCAAATATGTGACCCCTACGTGTACTGAACAGTCTAGAGGACAGGTTGTAGTGTATTTAAGATGTTGTTCATGTACTTTTACGTTTTACATGTCCCAGTAGACACATTTTAAAATTCATTTTTATTACTGTGAGGCCTACCTGTCCCATAGGATACATTGTGCTAACATTTATTAAGTGATAACTTCCAATTGGGAACCAGTAGATAGGTTGAATTTGGAGTCTAAAGAATTGTTATTAAAAGCCTCCTTTAATGATAAACTCTGATGTTTGATAACAATTCTGAAATGCCACTTTCAGAAAGTTGGCATTTTCTTGTCCTAACTATTTGGTGTTACAGCCTGATCCTGGACAGTGAGACATCCATCTTCAAAACTTGTGCATCACAAAGGTCCTGTCTGAGCACTCTCACAAAGTGTTTGGCACTAGTCTTTTATGATCCCAGACAAGGTGGGACCAGGAAAGGGAGAAAGGGGAAGTCTGGGACCTCGTGGGTAGAAACCTCAAGAAACTTTATCTACCTCAAATTGGGCATCAGGATAAATATTGGACTCTTCAGTACATTTTTTGACCTGTGAACTCTGCCATGAAGAAGGAATGCTGTGCTGCTAAAAGGACAACACTCTGCTGGATTGCTGCCCTGCTGTGCTGCCTTACTGCCCTGTTGCCCTCTTGCCTGTGTGAAAAGGACTAGACTATCATTTATAAACTCAGGACCTCAGAGTGAATCAGAGGGCTATTTGACTAGCCTCCTATTTAGAGGCCTCAGGAACAGAACAGGCTTCCAACAATTTTGAACCCTGCCATCTGTGAGTTATGCCTTCCCAAGTGGTGCCACCCCTGTCCTGGACCCTTGGAAGTGGGCCTGAAGGTGCTCTGGCAGTCCATCTGTGAAGTCAGCAGAATCAACAAAATTCATCTGCACCATGGTGCGTCTCCCACTGAACTGATGTATTGTTTCTGATGCTCAACACATCATCCTCGGAGCCCATGCATCACCTCTGTTGCATGGATTGCCCCCAAACAAGCAGTTTGCATAGTCGATCGCAATCTATTGGAATCCCCGCGGTGTGATGCTTCTCCACATTGTACTTCACAGTTCACTGGAACCACTGCTGTGTGATGCATCGCCTTTCCCAGGCCTTGCATGGCGTTTGCTGCACAACACATCTGTGATGCGGAATTCCACATCTCTTCACAAACCAGGATTTACAGTACTTTTGTTCAGCAGGCCTAACTGGGTCCCTGCAGCCAGCTGCATCCATTGTGGTTGGCCTGAATTGTGACTTTGTCCGAATCTGGAGAGATCAGATTACCACATGTGGCGATTTATGCTTTTTGGTACTATTTTCACTTAAATCTTTACAATTGCAGTTCTCGAATTCTACTGATCAGATTTTTTTCGTTTTGGTCTGCTTTATTAAATTGGTGTGGGTTTTGTCTTCTGTTGTGTATTCACTTTAATGCTGTTTTCAGTGCTTTATAAATACTTTATACAATGCTTCTAAGTTAAGCCTGATTGCTATGTGAAAAGATACCAGAAGGTTGAGCACAACTTAGTTTGGGGTTTGCTTGTTACTTCACCCTGATTCCTGTGATTCCTGTTTGAGTAGGATTGCGACCCCCACCATCAAGTAACCAAGTTTCTTACTGGATCCCCCAGGGACCTTTAGCAAAGGTTTATAGAAGCATTTTTGTCTCCAAGACCACTGCCTAGTTTTAAAAAAGTTTGAAAAACAGTGTCTTTATTTTAAACACTTTCCATTTTCCTTTAAGGAAAATTTGCTCTATTAAAATAAACATTGCTTTGTTTAACCCCTTCTGTGCCGGGGACGTAATGGTTACGTCCACCGGCACAGTGCTCCTGTGCCGAGGACATAACCATTACGTCCTCGGACATGAGCTCGAAGGGAGAGCTAGCGCTCCCTCTGTGGGCTTAAAGGGCCACTCCCCCAAAGCAGGGATGGAAGGGGAAGCCCTTCCACCCCGACCCCCTCGGATCCCTCCCCAGTGACGTCTGACAACGTCAGCATGCGGTCGCGTGCTGACCTCATCAGAGGCCACCTCCCCATCACGCTGGAAGCTCAGCTTCCAGCGCGATCGGAAGAGAAATGCAAAGCATTTCTCTTCCGATCATGTGATGGGGGCCTGAGAGGCTTCAAATGGAAGGAAAGGAATTTCCTTCTGCTTGAAGTCTCTCAGAGCATTTCAGAGGCTTCTGAAATGCCCACTAGACACCAGGGATTTTTTTCCAAAAAGGAAATTGGCATCAGAGGAGCGACCCCTTAGGCAAGGGTCACTCCCCTGAGGGGGCAAATTTGTTTTAGTCCATTTTTGCCCCCTTGGGGGCAGATGGGCTTATTTCTATTAGTCCAATCTGCTCCCAGGGGAGGGGGGCAGAAACCACTTAGGCACTAGGGATTGGTGTGTATGTGTGTGTTTTCTTTAGGGGGCAGCCCCTTGGGTAAGGGTCGCTTCCCATGGGGGCACATTACTGTTTGCCATATCTGGCCTATTTTTGGAATGCCCATCTGCCCCCGGGGGGGGGGGGGGCAGAAAGCCCACCAGAGGCCAGGGAAGATTTTTTTCCAAAATAAGAGGGTGGGGGTATGGCCATACCCCACCCCACATAAATGGGGCCAAAGTTGTTCTGCCCACCAGTGGGCAGATGGGGCAATTACCCCTGATCCACACCCGGGGGAGGGGGGGCAGAAAGTCTACTAGATGCCGGGGAATTTTAAAGAAAGCAGAAAATAGTGGGGGGAAGTGGGTGGCTACAAACCAGTATGGGCCTGGTTATGCACCCACCCGAAATGAAGGGGGTAACAGTCTTTCAGCTCTCCCCATACACTAAAACATCTTATCTCATGGCAAGCAAGAGGACAATTGATTATTTTGGGTTTTGGTTTTACATTTGGGCTATGAGAGCTTGGCTAACTCTCAAAATCGTCCCACTTGGAATGGTGAGGGCTGCACTTTATGGACTTTGGGACGCTGCCATGTAGAAAAATCCACAAGACCTAGACACATCTGAAAACTAAACATCTGGGTGATTCCAGAGTGGTGTGTTTCACATGCACCCAGCATCATTTTCTAACCCATAATGCCCTGCAAACCTCCAACTTTGCTGGAAATCACACATTTTTCCCACATTTTTGTGATGGAACCTTCCGGAATCTGCAGGAATCCACAAAATTCCTACCACCCAGCATTGTCTAATCTATACCGATAAACATTATGCTGCACTTGTCAGCCTAAAAATGCCCTTTTGGACCCGCTTTGGTTCCCCCTCAATTTCGACATGTTTTTGGCTCTTCCCTGTCACAAGCACTTGGCCCACCTACACAAATGAGGTATCATTTTTACCGGGAGACTGAGGGGGACGTTGGGTGGTATGAAATTTGTCCCAGTGCGGTGATCCCACACAGAAATGTGGGAAAATGTGATTTTGTAGCTAAATGTGAGGTTTACTGAGGATTCGGGTTAAGAAAACATTGGGGGATCCACGCAAGTCACACCTCCCTGGACTCCTTCGGTGTCTAGTTTTCAGAAATGTCTGGGTTTGGTAGGTTTCCCTAGATGGTTGCTGAGCCCAGGACCAAAAACGCAGGTGCCCCCCCTGCAAAAACAGGTAGTTTTGTATTTGATAATTTTGATGTGTCCAGATACTGTTTTGGGGCATTTCCTTTTGCAGGCAGTAGGCCTACCCACAGAAGTGAGGTACCATTTTTATCGGGAGACTTGGGGGAATGCTGGGTGAAATTTGTGGCTGGACTCAGATTCCAGAACTTTCTGTCACCGAAAAGAGAGGAAAAAGTGTTTTTTTGGCCAAATTTTGAGGTTTGCAAAGTATTCTGGGTAACAGAACCTGGTCAGGGCCACAAATGTTACCCTATCTTGGATTCCCCTAGGTGTCTAGTTTTTAAAAATGCAAAGGTTTGCTAGGTTTCCCTAGGTGCCGGCTGAACTAGAAGCCAAAATCTACAGCTAGGCACTTTGCAAAGAACATGTCAGATTTCAATGTGAAAATGTGATGGGTCCATTTTGTGTTTCCAGTCGCGAGCATTAGGCCTACCCATGCAAGTGAGGTACAATTTTTATCGGGAGACTTGGGGGAACACAGAATAGCAAAACAAGTGTTATTGTTCCTTATCTTTCACTACATTTTTTCCTTCTAAATGTAAGACAGTGTGTAAAAAAGACATCTATTTGAGAAATGCCCTGCAATTCACATGCTAGTATGGGCACCCCGGAATTCAGAGATGTGCAAATAACCACTGCTTCTCAACACCTTATCTTGTGCCCATTTTGGAAATACAAAGGTTTTCTTGATACCTATTTTTCACAAATGAATTGCTGTATACCCGGTATAGAATGAAAACCCATTGCAAGGTGCAGCTCATGTATTGGCTCTGGGTACCTAGGGTTCTTGAGGAACCTACAAGCCCTATATATCCCCGCAACCAGAACAGTCTAGCAGACGTAACAGTATATTGCTTTCAAAAATCTGACATCGCAGGAAAAAATTCACAGAGTAAAACTTTGAGAAAAATGGCTTTTTTTACCTCAATTTCAATATTCTTTTATTTCAGCTGTTATTTTCTGTAGGAAATACTTGTAGAATCTACACAAATGACCCCTTGATGAATTCAGAATTCTGTCTACTTTTCAGAAATGTTTAGCTTTCTGGGATCCAGCATAGGTTTCTTACCCATTTCTGTCACTAACTGGAAGGAGGCTGAAAGCACAAAAAATAGTCAAAATGGGGTATGTCCCAGTAAAATGTAAAAATTGTGTTGACAAATTGGGGTTTTTAATTCAAGTCTGCCTGTTCCTGAAAGCTGGGAAGATGGTGATTTTACCACCATAAACTCTTTGTTGATGCGATTTTCAGGGAAAAACCACAAGCCTTTTTCTGCAGCCCAGTTTTTCCCATTTGTTTTTTTAAATGAACTTTTTGCTGTATTTTGGCTAATTTCTTGGTCTCCTTCAGGGGAACCCACAAAGTCTGGGTACCTCTAGAATCCTGAGAATGTTTGAAAAAATGACGCAAATTTGGCATGGGTAGCTTATGTGGAGAAAAAGTTATAAGGGCCTAAGCGCAAACTGCCCCAATTAGCCAAAAAAAGGCTCAGCACAGGAGGGGAAAGGCCTGGAAGCAAAGGGGTTAAAAGCAACCACAGATATAGTGGTCTGCCAACCCCAGCACTGTGATGGCAGAGAATCGTAGTCAGTCATGGTGTGCAATCTACCACATTAATATGCATGAGGTACGTTGAATTGAACCCACTATATTTTTTGACCTGACATATTAGTAGATAGGTTGGTTTGCAAAATACCATTTGATTCGCTATAAGCAAGTGTGCAAATTGTGACTCCTTGTTTAGTGAATAAAATGTTTTTATATTTGGCCACAAATTTCATATAATATCACTTATTTATCACAATGATAATCCTCACCAAATAGAGACTCTAGTGCAAAAGTTAAAAAGCAGCAGCAAATTTAAAAGGTGGCTGATAATGTCCATGTTACATAAACATAACGGTAGCAGAAACACAACAAAATCTCAACAATTGCAAATCACTGACACACACCCTTGAGAAAACATTGCTTATCTGCAAACCCATCCACACATCGTTTTTCAAATTAATTGATGTATGTTTAACAATCCCAATGTAGATAGAATTCAAACAAGACTGCCACTCACCAATAGCCTCCAGCTGTGGGTTGAAAGAGGAACACAGCTCGTTAGACCCCATGTGAATTTAGGTCAATGTTATTCATCTTTGTAAACTTGATGCTCTTCCAATGAAGTAAAATGTAATAACTATTCATAGTTTACAATATTTCACTGTTTTAGCCCCAGGCACATGTATTTCACTCTTTCTGATCTCTTTGGTGGAGCTTTTGGTGGAGCACAGCAGATTTCCGGTGCCAAACTTATTAGCAGTATAACATTGAAAGACCAGTGTCTTTGTAATTGTTAATCAAACAGTTCATCTTGTGAGCTGCAATGGCCATGTGAAACCCATAGTTCAAGGCTATTGAAAGTCACTTTTAGTGAGAGCTACTTCTGATCAACTGAAAATCATCATTAGCTACTGAATCAATTAATCAGTTGTTCGTAGAGCGCGCTACTCACCCGCTAGGGTCTCAAGGCGCTGATGGGGGGGCAGGGGAGGTGCTACTGCTTGAATAGCCATGTCTTGAGGTGTTTCCTGAAGGTCAGCAGATCCTGGGTCTGTCGCAGGTGGATGAGGAGGGAGTTCCAGGTCTTGGCGGCAAGGTGAGAGAACGATCTGCCGCCGGCTGTAGTTCAGCGGATGCGAGGAACAGTGGCGAGGGAGAGGTTGGCGGAGCGGAGTTGACGGTTGGGAGTGTAGAAGGTGAGTCACTCATTGAGGTAAGCAGGGCCAATGTTGTGGAGCGCTTTGAGAGCATGGGTGAGGAGCTTCAAGGTGATCCTCTTGTTGATTGGGAGCCAGTGTAGATCTCTCAGGTGGGCTGAGATGTGGTTACGACGTGGGATGTCGAGGATGAGACGTGCGGAGGCGTTCTGTATACGTTGCAGTTTTTTATGGAGCTTGGCCGTGGTTCCCGTGTAGAGAGCATTGCCGTAGTCCAGTCTGCTGCCGACGCGGGCCTGTGTGACCATCCTTCTGTTTTGGTGGGGATCCACCTGAAGATCTTGTGGACCATGCAGAGGGTGTTGAAGCAGGAAGATGAGACGGCATTGACTTGTTGGGTCATGGTGAATGATGAGCCCAGGATGAAACCCAGGTTGCGTGCATGGTCGGTGGGTGTTGGTATGGTTCCTAGGGTGGCCGGCCACCAGGAGTCATCCCAGGTGGATGGGTTGGAGCTGTGGCTGAAGATCTCCATCTTGTCTGAGTTCAATTTCAGGCGGCTGTTCTCCATCCAGTTGGTGATGGCCATTATTCTGTCTTGGAGGTTGATTTTGGTGGTGGCAGGGTCCTTGGTGAGTGAGAGGATCAGCTGGGTGTCGTCGGCGTAGGAAATGATGTTGAGGTTGTGTGACCAGACAATGTTGGCGAGCGGTGCCATGTAGATGTTGAAAAGGGTCGGGCTGAGTGAGGATCCTTGGGGAACGCCGCAGATGGTCTCAGTGGCTTTACAGAGGAAGGGAGGGAGGCATACTCTTTGGGCTCTGCCAGAGAGGAAGCAGGTGATCCAGTCCAGGGCTTTGTGGTGGATCTCTGCGTCATGGAGGTGTGTGTGTATGGTGTGGTGGTAGATGGTGTTGAACACAGTCGAGAGATCTAGGAGGATGAGGGCTTCAGTTTCGCCTTTGTCGAGCATGGTCCTGATGTCGTCGGTTGTGGCGATGAGGGTGGTCTCGGTGCTGTGGTTGCTCCGGAAGCCAGATTGAGAAGTGTCAAGCGTGTTGTTGTCTTCCAGGAAGTGGGTCAGTAGGCCGTTGATGATCTTCTCGATGACCTTCGCCGGGAAGTGGAGGAGGGAGATGAGCCGGTAGTTCTTGAGGTCTCTTGGGTCTGCTTTGGGTTTCTTTAGCAGGGCGTTGACTTTGGCTTGCTTCCAGCTTTCCGGGAAGGTGGCGGTCTCGAAGGAGCTATTGAGGATCATTCAGAGTTGAGGGGCGATGATGGAGCTTGCTCTGTTGAAGACATGGTGGGGGTGGGGGTCTGAGGGTGAGCCGGAGTGGATGTTGTTCATGGTTTTGATGGTATCCTTGTCATTGATGTGGGTCCAGGAGGGCAGTAGGTTGGTGTGGCTGGGGTCCGGTGAGTCGGGGTTTGTGGTGAAAGTTGTTGTCGTGGGAGTGGAGGTGTTGAAGCTGTCATGGATGACCGTGATCTTGCAGTGAAAGAAGGAGAAGAGGGAGTTGCAGAAGTCTTGCGAAGGTGGGGTGTCTTTGGAGCAGGACCTGGGGTTGGCGAGTTCCTTAACGATGTTGAAGAGCTCTTTGCTGTTGTGAGCGTTGTTGTCAATGCGTTCCTTGTAGAAGGATCTATTGGTGGTCCGATGAGCTGGTGGTGCTTGTGGATGGCGTTCTTGAGGGTGGTGTGGTTGCTCTCTGTTTATTCGTGGTGCCACTTCTTCTCGAGCTTTTGGCACTCCCGCTTGGAGGCCTGGAGATCGGTGGTGGACCAGATGGCCTTAGTGCTGGTGTGATTGTTGAATGGTTTTGTGATTGGGGCGAGGGTGTTGGTGCAGTCGTCTATCCACTGTCTGAGGTTGAGGGCGGCTGTGTTGGGGTCGGTGGTGATGGGTGGTGGTGCTTGGGCGAGGGTGGAGATCAGTTGGTCTTCAGTGACCTTGTTCCAGCTGCAGCGGGGGATCTGTTGAGGGTGGTGGTGCGTGGTAGGTTTCTTGAAGGTGAAGTGGACGCAACATTGGTTGGTCCAGTGGAGTTCGGTGGTGTGGTTGAAGGCAGCGTGGCTGCTGGCGGAGATGACGGGGACGAGAGTGTGGCCGGCGGAGTGGGTGGATGTCGTGATGAGTTGTTTGAGACTGAGGTTGGCAAGGTTGGCGAGCAGGGTGGTGGAGTTTCTGTTGCTTGCTGTTGGTGGCGTTCTTGAGGTGAAAGTTGAGGTATCCGAGGAAGGATGTAGTCTGTCGAAGCAAGGGCATGAGTGCCGATTACGTCGGCGATGGAGTCACTGAACTGCGGCCGGGGGCCGGGGGGGTCTGTAGACGAGAGGTCCTCTGAGGGTGGTGTTGGTGTTGATGTGAATCTGCAAATGTAAGTGTTCGGCGGTATTGAGGGCGTCTTGGTGCTGGTCGAGATTCTGAAGGTGTTCTTGTTGACTATGGCGATCCCTTCTCCAAGTCAGTTGGTGCGATCTCTGCAGGTGATCTCATGGGTTCCGAGGAAGGCGTCATCCAGGTTTCGGTTAGGAAGGCGACGTCCGGGGATGATGAGATGAGTACGTCCCAAAGTTCGACGGCGTGTTTGTGGACGGAGCGGGTGTTTAGGAGGATGCAAATGAGGTGGTTGTGTTTGGTTCTGGCGGGAGGTTCGGGCTGGTAAAGCTGCAGCTCCAGCAGGAGATAGTGCGTGAGTGAGCTTCGGGGTGGCTAGGAAGCAGGTGGCTGAACGGCCGATGTTGAGGGTGTTGGCACTGTAGCAGCATCGCGCAGCATGGGGATTGCTGGGCCAGTGGGTCTGGCACTAGGCGCGGTCCAGGAGCAGACAGGCTTGCCTCTGGTGCACCAGCGGCGCAGCCGCAAAGCACCCACCATTAAGAAGGGTAGGTGGAAGGGAGGAGCAGCTGGGAGCGGTGGGTGAATGGGGGTATGAGGGGGGCAGGGTCGCAGGGGATGCAGCTGCGGGTTTTAGGGAAGGGGGAGAGGTCAACAGAGCGCGAAAGCTGGGGAATGCAAGGAACGGCTGCAAGAGGAGAAAAACATGTAAAAGGTTAAAAGGCTTTAAGTAAAGGAGAGAAAGGCAAAAAAAGTGACAAAAAACTGTGAAAAAATACACAATACACAAAAAGTCACAAGACAGACACACAATACTTACGGCACCACTAGACACCAGGGATGAGGCGCAGGTGGGAGCCTGCGGGTGGTGGAGTGCCTCGAACTCACAGCAGCAGCGAAGGCGGAGTAGAGGGCACGGGCGCTGTCAGGTGTTGCTGCGTGGCGTGTGGAGCGAATCCCGACCTTAAAACAGGTTAGGGGTCACTCTCTGCGCCGCGCAACGGGCACCATTAAGAAGGGGAGGTGGAAGGGAGGAGCAGCTGGGATGGGGAAAACGGTGGGCGAATGGGGGCCGAATGGGGATGGGGAGACAGGGGCGCAGAAGTGGGTTTTAGGGAAGGCAGAGAGGGCAACAGAGTGGAAAACTGGGAAATGCAAGGAACGGCTAAAAGAGGAGAAAACGGCTAAAAGGCTTTAAGAAAAGGAGAGAAAGGCACAAAAATGAGACAAAAAGCAGTGAAAATATACACAATACACAAAAAGTCACAAGACAGACACACAATACTTATGGCACCACTAGACACCAGGGATAAGGCACAGGCAGGAGCCTGTGGGTGGTGGAGAGTCTCAAACTCGCAGCATCAGCGAGGGCGCGGGCTTGTCAGGTGGAGCTGTGCGGCGTGTGGAGCGAATCCCAACCTTAAAACAGGTTGGGGTCACTCTCTGCACCGCACAGCGGCTGCCATTAAAAAGGGGGGGTGGGAGGGAGGAGCAGCTGGGAGGCGGGAGCGGTGGGTGAATGGGGGCGTGAGGGGGGCAGGGCCACAGGGGATGCAGCGGCAGGTTTTAGGGAAGGGGGGAGAGGGCAACAGAGCGCGAAAGCTGGGGAATGCAAGGAACGTCTAAAAGCGGAGAAAAACAGCTAAACTGCTTTAAGAAAAGGAGAGAAAGGCACATAAATGAGACAAAAAGCTTTGAAAAAATAAACAATACACAAAAAGTCACAAGACAGACACACAATACTTATGGCACCACTAGACACCAAGGATGAGGCGCAGACAGGAGCCTGCGCGTGGTGGAGGACCTCGAACTCGCAGCAGCAGTGAGGGCGGGGTAGAGGGCACGGGCATAGTCAAGTGTTGCTGCGCAGCGTGTGGAGCGAATCCCAATCTTAAAGCAGGTCAGGGGTCACTCTCTGCACTGCGTAGCGTCTGCCATTAAGAAAGGGAGGTGGGGGGAGGAGCAGATGGAAGGTGGGAGTGGTAGACGAATGGGGTCACGAGGGGGGCGGGACCGCAGGGGACGCAGCAGCAGGTTTTAGGGAAGTGGGAAGAGGGCAACTGCTAAGCCAGGTCCTCCCTGGACCTGAAACAAGCCTCCTAGGACCAGTTTCAGGGTATCACCCTTCATCAGCTAGGATAGCTTGAATCCAGTGGCACAGTGAGCACAGAACCCACGTCTGGGCATACCCTTCCCACGTGGGGCGACAAATGCAAAAAGAACAGATGAAGGACAGAAAGCAGAGCCAATCAAACATTCACCCCAGTCACAAAGATCTGGGTTTAATTCATTGTTTTTTTGCTCACCACGCCACCCCAGGTTGGACCCAGCCATATGCAAATCAGTCTTGACCCTGTTCCCCATGGGAACAGTCCAGCCCAAACTGCCAAGCCAGGTCCTCCCTGGACCTGAAACAAGCATCCTAGGACCGGCTTCAGGTTATCACCCTTCATCAGCTAGGATAGCTTGAATCCAGTGGCGCAGTGAGCACAGGACCCACATCTGGGCATACCCTTCCCACTTGGGGCGACAAATGCAATATCAGGTCCTGTTATCTGCAACCTGATGATAATAATGCAAAATAAACACAGCCTTCCCTTAATTTTGAAAGGAAAATGTGACCTTGTGCTAATTTAAAAATGAACTCAGGGCTACAAGGTTCTCTGAAGGTGTTTGGGAGCTAGTGGTAGCTCATGATGGACTGGTTGGATTCACATGATATATACAAATACAATTATATTAAAAACTATAAACTATATATCAGACATTATAAATAAAACCTAAATTAGCATTTACCATAGGAAATTCCTGCTAAAACTAAACTTACCAATAAATTCAAACTATAACCAACCATGACCAATAAATTCTGATGAACAATTCAATCAACAATAGAAAAGACACAGTAATTGTATTGACAAAATTCTTCAAAAAATTCTTCAAAAAATTCTTCAAAATTCTTCAAAATTCTTCAAAAAATTCTTCAAAATTCTTCAAAATTCTTCAAAATTGGTAACAAGTATATTTAAACTAAAACTTACTTGTAAATAAAATTAAAAATGTAAAATAGCAAATATTTAACAAAACACTCTCTATCTTTTTACTTCTACGTCCAGTAAGAA
Organism: Pleurodeles waltl; assembly: GCF_031143425.1. Lineage (NCBI taxonomy): Eukaryota > Metazoa > Chordata > Amphibia > Caudata > Salamandridae > Pleurodeles > Pleurodeles waltl. The sequence continues at coordinate 498,267,965 of NC_090436.1, read as the reverse complement.
AACACTACAACTTAAAATGTGATACCTGGTGGAATAAGACACCTATCACAAACCAGCAAAATGATATAACAAACTAAGGCCCATATTCATACTTTTTGATGCACAACTGCGCCAATGCAGTTGTGCGTCAAAAATTTTAACGCCATTCCAAAGCGCCATGCGGGCGCCTTATTTATTGAATGACGTTAGCCGGCGCAGCTGACTGGTGTGCGTCAAACAAAATGACTCACACCAGGCAGCGCCGGCGTAGGGGAAAATGGAGCTTGGGCGTCACAAAATGGGGCAAGTCAGGTCTGAGGCAAAATTTTGGCCTCAACACGATTTGCGCAATTTTTTTTGACGCCCAACCCCCATTGAAATGACTCCTGTCTTAGCAAAGACAGGAGTCATGCCCCCTTGCCCAATGGCCATGCCCAGGGGACTTATGTCCCCTGGGCATGGCCATTGGGCATAGTGGCATGTAGGGGGGCACAAATCAGGCCCCCCTATGCCACAAAAAAAATACGAAAAAAATACTTACCTGAACTTACCTTAACTTCCCTGGGATGGGTCCCTCCATCCTTGGGTGTCCTCCTGGGGTGGGCAAGGGTGGCAGGGGGTGTCCCTGGGGGCATGGGAGGGCACCTCTGGGCTCCTTCTGAGCCCACAGGTCCCTTAACGCCTGCCCTGACCCAGGCGTTAAGAAATGGCGCCCATAAGGCTGGGCGCTGTTTTTTAAGGCCTGCCCCCTCCTGTGCATCAAAATGACGTCACAGTATAAATATGGGGCCTTAAAGTCATTTTTTGGAAGGGAACGCCTACCTTGCATATAATTAACGCAAGGCTGGTTCCCCCTTCTAAAAAATGACGCACATGGTGGAACTTTGACACCGGCAGGGTCGGACGTCAAAGTATAAATATGGGGCAGTGTTTGCGCCGATTGTGCATCAAAAATGTTGACGCACATTCGGCGCAAAGAGAGTATAAATATGCCCCCAAGTATACCTAAATTATTAAAGAAAATAAATTCACCGTAAAAGTGAGCAAAAATATACCTAACAACCTCAGCCTCTACAAACTACCAAACAAAACTTTTAAAACTGCAACTAATGCGTTGTGTTCTTCAGAACAGAAAAAATGCACCTGCTCCACATTACAACATCCAATGAACGAGCCTTTGAAACAGTATAAAACATTGAAAGAGAACATACATGTAAGAATAATTAATCGAAATGTGTAAACTTTAAAAAGAATTATTTATTTGAACTATTACACTACTTTCAGATATTGACAGAGAGAGCTAACTACATACCATCCCAGAAAGGAAGGTAGATACTGAAGGCCTCATTAAGAGTTTGGTGGTCTGTGGACTGCTATGGCAGAGACAGTGATTTGACCGCTGTTGGCAGGTGGTTGGACCACTGTATTATGATGCATGCAGTCCCATAGAGGAAAGACAGCCACCGGTACTACCATGCAGTGCAGATCGCCGCATGGCGAGAGAGGTCAATGGGCCATCAGAGCCAGGGTTTCTCCCAGACACATTATGATGTTGCATCTGCCAATGTGACTGTGGAAGTCCTGCTACCATGTCCCAGCTGTTGGAAATTGAGGTATAAAAGGAAAAACTCACCTTCAGGCAGCGTCACACATCCTGTGCCGCCATGGAGCCAATCACATACGTCCTGCAGCTGCTCATAGATGGAGCACAAAATCCACACTGATGTGGATGCAACTGACAGTAAGCAAAAACACCTTCTGTGTCCTGAAACTCACTAGCAGATCGAGGTGCCGCCGTCCACCTGGTATGTAGGTTATTCTATATATAGCAAGTACACTTGTCCTTGTATCCTGGGTCAGAGTCAGACACAACAAATTACCCATATACAGTCACATTAAATCCCCTCTGGGCAGGTCAGTGACACTACACAACCACACTCCACAAAAACACACGCATGCTCCTCACAGTTTCAGAGACAGTAACGTGTACAGAACATTGTGTGCACAACAGCCACACCACATCAGTATGGCACATAATTCAACTGACACCCCCACAGGGACCACGTGCCATGGATTGTCATGAGATTGAAGACACATATGTATGGATGTGTAATTTAACACAAATCTCCCTCCCATGAACCATCCCTGTAATGGACCCAAACATATCACCCACATTGTAACACAATAGAAGGGCAATGGGTTGCACGATATTTTGTCAGACAAATATCCCAAGCTCACAATGGAAACAATACCTACACATCTGGGATGGGGGCATCAGGAGCACTCCTGGAGGGATACTGACCTGGGACACATATCACTTTGGACCTGGCCCAAAACACCATTTGCACAGGGGCTGGCCCTTCATGTATCTCAGGGACAAACAATAGTAGAGTCCAGTGGCATGCCTTTCTTCCAAGTATGTAAATGCAAGTCAAGAAAGCAGAACAACAGCAACAACATGGATCATACATGTAAATGAAGTAGCTAGAAAGTACACACATCAAAATGGACACATGGACAGCCAAATGTAAAGGAAAATAGTACAATTGAACACCCTCCATCTGTGGACAAACAAAACTCTGGCTTCCACACATGAGACAAATGTCCAATCCATATCAGGGGACAAATTCAACACAATACATGCTGACATTGGCCAACCCAAGAAGAACTACTTACCATATCAAACAAAACACAATGCAATGACACCCCAATTGGATTACCAACCCCTTATCCACACAGTGAACATCTACCCATTGACCTTGGTTACACCAGCAGTGCCCACAAAGTAAGATTTTGCAAACCACAGCAAATAATCAGGAATCAGGGTATAACACACACACATGTAGATATACAACACAAGTTATCGAAGAACAACAAAAAGGTAGAAAAGTGATGGCAGGACAAATGTGTACCCAAAAAACAACTTGGATTTATTAACTGTAAATGCTGAAGAGCAAAGGCCATTGGTCAGTCCAAATTGCAGTCCACGCAGATGAATGTGCCCAAGCTTGACTCCAATCACTGCCGGGGAACCTCCACAGCAAGTGGGCATGCAGGCACCTCAGGGATCATGCATGGATGGGGTATGATCAGATTTGGGATGGCAGGGTTTGGATTTGGGTTTGGGAAGGGAGGGTTGTTTCTTTGGAGGGGTGGGCTTCTTCTTTGGGGAGTGGTATGGGTGCTTGCAGGGGGCAGGTGTGACAGGGAAGTGTGTACATGTGGAGGGGATGGGCTGGGATGTAAGTTGGGGCCTCTTGGGTTTGGGAGGTGGGTAGGAGTCACAGATAAAGAGCAGGATCCTGGTAAAATGGGTGGAGTCTTCAGAAGAGATTATGGTTTTGTGAGTGTGGGTGCTTGCTTGACTTGGGGGACTGTGTGGCTGAGGTGCTGGGAGTCTAAGATGTGTGGGTCTTTGGGTTATGAGGTGTTGTCTGGGTGTATGGTGGATGTGTCACTTGGTGTTGTGGGAGCATCTGTGGGTATGGTGGTTGTGGTGTGTGTGTTGGTGTGATGGTAGGGGTGTCTGTGGGAATGGTGGTTGTTGTGGTGTGAATTTTGGGTGAATTTTTCTTCCTATGTGTATTTAAGTGTGTGTGTGTGGATGTGTCTGTGTGCTTGGGACAGGTAGGGGAATAGGGAAATTGGACTGGGAAGAGGAAGGTGGTGGGGGATGAATGTGGGGGATGGATGGCTGCTGTCAAGGATGAGACCAGATCCTGAAAAGACCTCTGTAGGCCAGACATGTCACTATGAATGCCTTCCAGGTACGCATTCATCTGTTGGAGTTGACTGGCCAAACCATGGATGGCATTCAGATTGGCAGTCTTCCCCACAGAGATACTCCTCAGGATGTCATTGGAATCCTCACCCAGGGCAGCTGGGGCAATAGCAGCTGGGAGTGAGATGCCTGGGTCAAAGGAGATATTCACCCTCTTAGGTGAGCAGGCACGGCCAACTGGGTAGGGAGAAATATGGACTGTTGTAATGGAAGTGGGGATTGCAGATAAGGATGATACAGGAGCAGGTCCTGATGGGTCCACCACCACTAGAGAGTGGACACTGGAGGTAGAATCCGAAGATGACGAGGTTGATCCTGTGTCCTCCATGGCACTCCCCTCACTGGGCCACTGTGTCCCTCCGTGTCAGTGGTGGACACTTCATGTTCCTGATCACACTTGAACAGAAGGGTGATTAGCAAACTTATTTAGGCCCCCCAACAAACTTCACAAAAGTGTCTCCTACATTTGCCACACCATGTGTATGCATGCTACATGAACTGACAACAGTTGCCCAAAGGAAATGCAGAGTCATGAACAACTCCAATTGCATGGGTGAAGTTGTGCAATCACAGTACCCACTGAACAAGTAGGAGACCTTTTCACCTTCAATGGTTTGCCTCATGCAGCATTTCTCAGTCACCTGTTGGCATACAATAGAAGGGCAATGCTAAGTTCATTTACACAGATCACACACAAGATCATGCATGCAGCTCATCATCACATACCCAATACTGCAGTATGAAGAAATGATGGACCAAAATCCTGGCATGTTGTTGACAGACGTACAGTAGCCTGAAGAAGATGATGATATGGATATACCCATGTCACACTGGAAACAAATCAACAGTGCTCACCTCACCAAGTGTAAATTGTGCTAATGGACTCATGCAGGATGTTCTAATGTTGCTCAGATAGATAATATATCTAGCATGGACGTGTACACTGGAGACAAATTGTGCACAATGTCATGGAGATATGTCTCCAAACTCCACAGTACAACGAATCAGCTAGCCCCAGGGAAATATTCTCTCTTCATCGGTACCTCCAACATACTCTCATTACATCACTTGAAGCCAATAGTCCGTTGAGTGTTGGGGAGGAGCAGGGACTGTCAAGTACCTGGAGAAGGCCTTCAACGTGTTGATCAATGGGAAGCCATATCACTATTTCCATTTTTATCCTACAAACACAGTATTCCGTGGATGATTCCAACATAACTGGTGCATGTCAACAGTTAGGGAACAAACCTTCCCCATTTCACATGTACAAATCACTTTGCTATGTGATGCCATATCAACGGCAGGGACATGCACATTGTGGGTAAAAGCCTGCAGTCCTACCTGCCATGTCCTTCATTGCTACTACAGTTGTACATGCCAAATGACATGCAATGATGGGTAAGTCTATGTGTGAGCCACCATTCAATGGTGACACACTCCGGTCTGTGGCACCATATGAAATGAAGCCCCTTGACATATGTCCCATTCCAAACACATGTTGGCGTGCACACATATGTGATGGTATATACAATTCATCCCATGAGGACATTAGCCCATGTATGAAACAGCAATGAAAATGATTTGGCAAAAGTGAAAGGAACACATGCTAACATGTGGGCACAAGTAATGATAGCAACAATGATGTCACACAAATCATGTCAAAGGACATTCCCCACTTACCAAGGGAAAGTATTGATCTGTAACTGCACCCAAAGAGCAATGTATGCTCTGTCACATGTATGATGGCGACCTTCATATGACTGACAGTAGGAGAGCATCAGCATTTCTGACACACTGAAGACCAGTGGTCTTTGGGGGACAGATGGCAATATGCTCATGGCCTACCTGGAATCTACACCTTATCTGTACCGTTGGTTTGTCAGTTGTACAATACACCTGTACTGGACAAATATGACTTATGTGAAGGTGACAACAGGGCTGTGGGAATGAAGGACCTGCCATGAGTCAAAGAAACACATAGGCAATGATGCAAAATGCACAAATGTACTAGTTCAGGAATTTACCTCAGTGCCCATTCCTAATCTAGTCAATGGACTGAGGCATTCAGGGCAAGTGACCACATGGCAGGCTCTGTGGGTATACAGAGAGTAGGCACATTCCCACAGCTGCCTAGCCATAGTGACGTTCTCACAGCTTGTAGTATGTCCCATACTGGGAGATTAATTTGACAGGCCCGGGTCTCTAAAACTAAGCATATAGAACCTACATGACACTCACATTTCCATCACTTCCATGCATGACAGTATATCATGTGGCCTCTTTAATGTGACTTTTGGCTTGTGTGGCAACCTGAAGGGCACAGTGAGTCTAGCAACAGGTTGGCAAGGCCAGATGTGGGATGATACACATTGCTTACAAGATCCTCAACTGACTAAAACAAGATGCATACTCAAGGGGTCACGCACATACATGTTGTTTGACATTTATGACTGTCGCATAGGCTCTCATTATTCTAATGAGACTACTGGATTTGAGCGGCAGTATCGTCTGCGGTGTGGGGGACTGAGTCTAACCCACTACAGGTGACAACTGTCGCCCTAATCCGGGTTTTGCTCCAGATAACTAGCAGTGCCTCATCTCTATCCAAGAGCAGGGATGATTGGGCAGACGAGCGCATGACAAAATTGACTCCTCAGGGAAATCATGGTCACTCAGATCTCATCCGTTTCTCTCAGTTACATTAGTCTCACATATACAATGACATACAGAGGCAGCATATGTTTCAATAAGGGTTTAATGAATCAACTGCATCTTAGATAATAAAGCATGTACTGCAATAACCAGGACAATAAAGCATGACAAGATTAAAATTGTGACAAGGAGAGTAAAGCATAGAAATAACGCTACCATACTGTCACTAGAGTCAATAGACTAATTCCTACCTAGGCTATATCAGCACAGCATGTTAAGCTTTAGTTCTGCCCTTCAGGTTACCCTGGGAAGACATCATCCCCCATAACTGAGCAAAGGCCTGAAGTCTGCGTAAGCAGCTGTAGCGAAATGTTCAGCAATCAGCATACAGTTGTGGTCATCTGGCTAGAATCTCCCTCTAACGTGTATGGGACAACTAACTGTTTTTATAATAAAACAGCTGATGTTCTGGGAAAATGTCCCTACGTAAGGATGTGTATCTTTCTATGAATACCAGAGACAAAGCGTCACCATGTTTTACCAGCAACCTATCTCATTGCAGCCTTGAGAGAAGCACAGAGCGCTTGATTAAGAACACAGTGCTGGCCCAAGCAAAGAACAGCTAGATAGAAATAAATAAAACAAGACCGCAAATGTGGCTATTGTTAAAACAATAAACTAAGCTGAATAAAATATATCTGGGTTAAAGTGCACAGCGGCAGGCCGAGTGTGCTAAAATAACGTGCATGGTGCTATAACTAAAATGGCTACACAACACAACCATCATATCCAAAGAAATGTCATTGTGTGACAGTAAAGTATACTTACCTAGGTATATGCATCCAACACAAGGAGGATCAAAGCCTTAAAACACATCACACAACACAATGTGAATGTTCAAAACGTAACTTTTATTTAAGAAAAGTGGTGCTGCACACAGTGCAGCCCACTTTCTTTGCACCCTTTAGCACCTACCACCACCATGTGTGCACTGTTTATAAAATACAGCACACCATGGCGCAGGGTAGGGGGCAATAGAGTCATTTTCTTTGATGCTATTGATGTACTCTGCAGGAGTACATAGGGGTCCATTTTATTCAATGGCCTGGCAAAGCCGCAGGCCTGGCATAGGCATAATGTAGAGCAATCACCAGTGTAGTGTGTTGCTTGGCACAGATGGCATGTGACGGCGGTGTACTGTCCACCTCTACTGAGGTATTTTTGGTGGTCAGAAAAGACAGTCAAATTTTGAGGGGCAACTGAGTAGCAGATAGTTAGGTGTTGCCCGAATACATGTCTTGTCAACCATAGGGGTCACATTCTGTTGTTTTATGCTGTGATGTGTACTGGGTGTAATGTATCCCGTGCTTCCCATGCCACTGGATTCAAGCTGGCCTGGCTGATGAGGGGTGAAACCCCGAAACCGGTCCCAGGATGCTTGTTTCCAGTCCAGGGAAGACCTGGCCTAGCAGTTCGGGCTGGACTGTTCCCATGGGGAACAGGGTCAAGACTGATTTGCATATGGCTGGGTCCAAACTGGAATGGCATGGGCAGCAAAAAAACAATGGATTTAGGCCCAGATCACTGTACTGGGGGTGAATGTTTGACAATGTTCAGCACTCCGTCCATCACTTGTTGTTTTTTGCTTTGTCGCCCTAAGTGGGAAGGGTATGCCCATACGTGGGTCCCGTGCTTCCCATGCCACTGGATTCAAGCTAGCCTGGCTGATGAGGGGTGAAACCCCGAAACCGGTCCCAGGATGCTTGTTTCCAGTCCAGGGAAGACCTGGCCTAGCAGTTCGGGCTGGACTGTTCCCATGGGGAACAGGGTCAAGACTGATTTGCATATGGCTGGGTCCAAACTGGAATGGCATGGGCAGCAAAAAAACGATGGATTTAGGCCCAGATCACTGTACTGGGGGTGAATGTTTGACAATGTTCAGCATTCCGTCCATCACTTGTTGTTTTTTGTAATGTATTTCAAGTCTGAAATGCTTTGTCACATGATTTTGTTGATATAGGTCGTGTATGTTAGTGTAGACACAGTGACTGATGCTCCCACTCATGTATTTTCACTCATAGGTACCCTTGGAGAGGGAGGATGCGACAGGCTCCAGTGTACTATCCATTGCCAGACCTTCAAACCATAGAGGAAAACCACATAATACAACTGTACCATCTGAGACAGGCAAACAATAGTGGATTCATGCCATCAGAGAGAGACAGATCTGATGCCTGAAAACACAAATCCACATTCATACCACCCATTGTGAGACTCATGGCAGTATTGCACTTCCTGACCACAGGGTCCTTCCAACACACAGTGGCCCTATCTGGTGGTATGTCCCAACCTATGATTAGTCTTGTGTAGAGAGATGTCCTATCAGCAATGTTGAAACACATTGACAGTTATATCATGTTGCCCGACATGGGAATTTAGCCAATGTGAAGGCTGACTTCTATGGTTTGGCCCACCTCCCACATGTGGTGGGTGCGATTCATGCCACACTTGTTGCCTTGGTACCACTACCGGCCAATGAACAAGTCTATTGCAACAAGAAAAACTTCTATCAGCATGCAAGTTGTCAGTTTATCTGATCTCTACATCTCAAACATCTGTGCCAGGTTCCCAGGTTCAGCCCATGATCCATTAGTAATGCAGAAGATCACTGTACCCAAGCTGATGTCACAACTGCAAACAGAGAGGACCTGGCTGGTTGGTAAGTCACATTGTGTGAGCAATGTCAAGTGCTACAATCATGACATGAGTAACTCATTGTTGCATTTATGTCCATTCCCAAACAGGAGACTCAGCATATCCAAACCGTGCTTGGAAATTGACGCTGCTGATGAATCCAACTACACCAGGGGAAGTTTGCTTCAATGTGGCCCATGGATGAACAGGGTGAGCACTGAAGTGGGCCTTTGGGTTCCTGAAGTCCAGACTTTGCTGTCAGGAAACGACTGGGGGAGCCCTCCTCTATTCACCTCGTAAAGTGTGTCAGATCACTGTGGCATGCTTCTTACTCCACAACATTGCCCTGTGGAGGAGTATCCCTTACATCCCAGAGGAGGGGGAGCCTGCAGTGCCACCGGTTGAGAATCCTAGAAATGCCAAAAGAAGATGACAGTGGCGATGAAGGAATTGACGGAACAAGAACTCATGACAGCTTCTTTTCATGAGTGTAAGTATGTCATTAATTTGAATGTAGAATGTACTGTAGTTGTGTGAATGTGTGGAGTTGATTCTCTGAAATAGCTAGGGAGCTGATACTCAGCCAAAATCAGCCATATTCTGTTTGATGACATAGCTTTTGACACATTCCCCACCTTGATAATGTTGCTTTCCTTGTGTTAGATTTATTGCAATGTAGCTTGATTTCCAGGTGCTTGCTATGTGACATGTGTCATATGCATGGTTTCATGCCTATACTCCTTGTTTTGTTCTTTGTTCATGTACCTTCACCATGACATCTTCACGTGGGCCTTTCAGAGTTGTGACATTGACAGGTATGTAATGCTGTTCTGAAATATGGTATGGACATAGATTGTTCAAGGGAATGTAGGTCACAGAGTTTGGGTGTAGGAGACCTGTGTCAAGACAGCTTGCACACTGATAGGATATAAGTTCATCAGACTTCATTGTTGGGTCCAATAATACATGTCAACAGGGTTAAATCTCAGATACAAAAGCTGAGCTGTGAGCATGCAGGAACATTGCAATTTTGTGACAGTTATTGGGTGGTAACTTACCAGATTCTATTCCTGTCAAGCGTTCAGGATGCAGTAAGGCGAAGGCCCGCCTCTCCTCCCAGGGAAAGAGTCTCAATGGGGCAGTGGGAGGGCCACCGCTAGTCTTGTTGGCCTCCAGCTGCTCCCTGGAGACCAGGGAATGGACCTTGCCCCTCAGGTCATTCCACCTCTTCCTAATGTCCTCTTTTGTCCACAGGGTGGTACCTACAGCATTCACTCTGATGATGATCCTTTGTCACAGTTCCATTTTCCTACTGAGAGGAGTATGCTGGATTTGGGCTCCAAACAATTGTGGCTCTACTCTTATGATTTCATCCATCATGACTCTCAACTCATCTTGTGAAAAATAGGGATTTTTGGAACGTGACATGATAGATAACTTAAGTGGGTGATAGACTTACTTAATAGGAGAAGTACAATAGGAAGCAAATTGACAAAAACGTGTGCAGGGTGTTCAATTGGATGGTGAGAAAAGGGGTGCTTAGTCTTTGTAATATACAAAAAAGGTGCTTGATGTTCTTTGGCTTTCTGTGGAAATGCAAAGGATTGTGGTCTGTGAAGGGGTGTGTTTGATAGTGTGATTTGCAGGTGTATCCACTGGACCAATTATCATCTGTGTTATTTTTTAATTTATTCAATGTGCACTTGTCTGTAACTTTGCTGGACAGATACCGTAGTGGTCGAACGCCAGTGAGGAGACTACCAGGCAACTGTGTGTTTATAATAGGCTCGGTGGTTGGCAGTGGTGCTGACGGTCCTGGAGGTCAGACTGCCTAGATACAAGCTGCTGAGCTGCTGGCGGTTTGCCTTTTTTGCTTGGCGGGCTGCAGTCCTGGCTATTTGCATCTTTGCATCATAATATAGCAGACCAGTCTCAGGACCAAAATGACTTCATCTCTACAAGAAGAACTCCTTGTGCGGCAAAATCAATGCACAGTCTGCCAGAAACGATGCACAGCCTGCACCGTGGTGAAAAATTCACCGCACGCCGAACCAGATCGAAGCAGTCCGACTTCGCAAAGAGAAGATCAACGCAGCGCTTGCGTAGTGACTGGAAATTCGACGTACTGACCACTGGATCAACGAAGCCAAGCCGGAACATGGCAGCCTGACTTCCAGAGAGCAATCAACGCAGTGCCTGCCATGTGGTAGAAATTTCCATGCAACGCCCACCCAATCGACGCAGCCCCTGTGACTTGGTCCTGTCAGTCCTGGAAATCCATTCATCGTCCCGGGGACGTCCGAAATCCCCACAACCCGAAGAGGATCCACAACTGAGCACCAGAAATCAATGCACTGCCGTCCCTGTGTGAAAACTAAATAATGCATCGCCGTGTGCGGCCCGAGAAATCGACACATACCCCCTTTTTCCATGCATCTGCTCCACTGCGGTTCTTTGCAGAGATTTTGCACGCGAACCAGGTACTTTGTGTTTGAAAGAGACATTTATTGCTTTTTAAAGACTAAAGACACTTTATATTTCTTTTTCAGTGATATCTCAACATGTACTTATTGCATTTTAATAGTTTTGCCATGCATCTTATCAGATAAATATTATATATATTTCTAAACACTTTGGGGGTCATTACAACATTGGCGGTAAAAGCTGCTTACCGCCGTGCAGAAGACCGCCAATAGACCGCCGCAGCCGCAGAATTCCACCACAGCAATTATGACCCACATCTCGGAATCTGCCGAAACTCAGACTCCCACACAAGTCCGCCACACCAAAGGTCAGTGATAAAATGGCGAAAACAAAACCTCCACCTCCACGCCAACAGAAACACGCCCATGCTATTACGACACACGAATCCACGCGGCGGTCTTTCAACCGCGGTATTCCATTGGCAGTACACACCGCCGCACTCAAAATACACACACATCTCCAAAACACCGCCACTTTTCACAATATAAAACACACACCCACATCACCCACAAACCCCTACGACCAAAAATACAGGAAGAAGGCCAGAGAGAGAGCACAGAATAGACAATACCACCACACAGAGGCACACAACACCATCACCCACACAACATCCACGCACAAAACACCACACACCACTACACATCACTACACTCATCACCACAGACACCACATCACACATCACACACACCACCACCAAGGCACGCCAAAGACACCCCCGATTTTCCGAGGAGGAGCTCAGGGTCATGGTGGAGGAAATCCTACGGGTAGAGCCACAGCTATTTGGATCACAGGTGCAGCACACATCCATAGCCAGGAAGATGGAGATATGGCGAAGAATAGTCGACAGGGTCAATGCAGTGGGACAACATCCAAGAAATCGGGAGGACATCAGGAAAAGGTGGAACGACCTACGGGGGAAGGTGCATTCAGCGATCTCCAGGCACAACATCGCTGTACAGCGGACTGGCGGCAGACCCCCACCTCCTCCCCCACAACTAACAACATGGGAGGAGCAAGTCTTGACCATCATGCATCGAGAGGGCCACGGAGGAATCGGTGGAGGAATGGACACTGGTAAGTCAAATCTTAACTATCAGATCCCCCACCCTACCTGCATGCTATCACACACCCCCACCCCCACCCTCACACCCTCCCCTATCACTCCAACTCCACACTAATGTACTAAGAACACAAACCACACATCCCAACAACAAGCCCTGCATGACACAACTAAGCATGGTCACCCCTCACCAAAGCATGCTCACTGCACATACCCAGAACAACCCCCTAACCATCATCACACAAGCCCTCACAGAGGAATGCTAGCACTGGGGTACACGCTTACCCACCCATTGCACACCATGACACACACACATGCAATAATCATGCTCTTATGCCCCTGCAGGATCACGAAGGACCGTCACCACACCGGAGGGTCCAGACATCACCACTCCACCCACAGAAGAGGCCCACAGTGACGATAGCAGCTCTGCCCTACTGGAGCCTGATCACCAGCCCGGACCATCGTGGGCCTCGGGACAGTTGGTTCCCCTTGCACAGGCACAGCCCAACACTGACCTTCCACCCTCTGGTAACACCAGCACAGCACCCACCCAGCGGGCCCAAACCTCCCTACCCAGGACAGGTCAATCAGCTGTGTGTCCACCACTACAGGAAACCCAGGATAACCCACCACCCCAACAACAACAGGGACCTGGGGGCAGTGGTAGTGGGCACACGGTCCAGGGGACAGAGGCACAGGAACACAGGGGAACTGGGAGGGCTGCTGTGCGACAGGGGGCGGACAGGCCAAGGGAACCCACTCTCCACGAGGCCCTATCCTCCATCATGGGAGCATACCACCACTCCCAGGAGACGATGGCAACGGTCCTGGTCATGTTTCAGGAGACCCAGCGCCTGCAGGAGCAACAGTATTTGGGCTTCAGGGAGGAGCTCAGGACCATCAGCTCCGCCTTGGGCACCATCGTAGGGGTGCTGAAGGACATACAGCAGACCTTGAGGGACACCGTGGCACTCCAAGGGGCCCCTGACACTAGCATGGACGATGAACTGCCCACCACCTCCGCCGGCGCTAGTGGACAGGAGGCACCGCAACAGGACCACCACACCAGCACCCCACCCCCTGCAGACGGACAACCACCACGCAAGCGGTCCCTGAGATCCAGGAACAGGACAGAGCAAGATGGCAACACCCCGCCAGGAAATGACACCACCCTGATTGTCCCCCCACCGTCCCACTTTGTTACCCTGTCCATACTTTAACTGCCCCAGCTCCACTTCCTATGCCCAGATGGGCAGTGCACCTGTGAGACTAATAGACTGGACTCTGCCATGGGCATTCCTCCACCATCACCCATCACCATTTTACAACCCCCCTCCATTTTTGAGCACTTAAATAAACATCCTTGAACCACAAAACATTCTGGAGTCAGTCTATGATTTAGTAAAATGTATGATCAATGACAGTGTCAAAATGCTTTTTCTATTGTTAAGGCAACATACCAATGTCACACATCACAAGTCCTTGAAGGATGCATGCAGATGACACGTTGGTAACCACACCTGTGAAACCGTAATGGAAAGGAACAACTCAGTTACCAAATAATCCCATTCAATTACACACTGGATAGAGTAAGACATGTGACAGTGAATGTCATGTTAAAAAAGAATATGTTCTCACCTGTGTGTCACTGGAAATATTGCTGTATGACTGACTCCCTGTTGTCGTTGTCTTCTTCCTCAGCTTCCTCCTCATCACTGTCCACATGCACCACAGCTGGCAAAACACCGTCATCTGGACCATCCTCCTGCAGAAAAGGCACCTGGCGTCGCAAAGCAAGATTGTGAAGCATCTAGCAGGCGATGATGATCTGGCACACCTTCTTCGGTGAGTAGAATAGGGAACCACCTATGATATGGAGGCACCTGAACCAGGCCTTCAGGAGGCCGAAGGTGCGTTCGATCACCCTCCTAGCCCGCCCATGGGCCTCATTGTAGCGTTCCTCTGCCCTTGTCCTGGGATTCCTCACTGGGGTCAATAGCCAGGAAAGGTTGGGGTAACCAGAGTCCCCTAATAGCCACACACGGTGCCTCTGGAGGTGACCCATCACATCAGGGATGCTGCTATTCCGCAGGATGTAGGCGTCATGCACTGAGCCAGGGAACATTGCATTTACCTGCAAGATGTACTGGTCTGCCAAACAGACCATCTGTACATTCATGGAATGATAACTCTTCCGGTTCCTGTACACCTGTTCACTCCTGTGGGGGGGAACCAAAGCCACAGGGGTCCCATCAATAGCACCTATGACGTTTGGGATATGTCCAAGGGCATAGAAGTCACCTTTCACTGTAGGCAAGTCTTCCACCTCAGGGAATATGATGTATCTCCTTACGTGTTTCAGCAGGGCAGACAACACTCTGGACAGCACGTTGGAAAACATAGGCTGGGACATCCCTGATGCCATGGCCACAGTTGTTTGAAAAGACCCACTTGCAAGGAAATTGAGCACTGACAGCACCTGCACGTAAGGGGGATACCAGTGGGATGGCGGATTGGTGACATCAGGTCTGGCTCCAACTGGGTACATAGTTCCTGGATAGAGGCACGGTCAAACCTGTAGGTCACGATTAAATGTCGCTCCTCCATTGTCAACAGGTCCACCAGCGGTCAGTACACCGGAGGATTCCGCCATCTTCTCAATTGTCACAGCTGACGGCGCCTAGGAAGGACAACAGCGAGGATCGAGTCAACTTTTTCCAGGTATGTACCCACAGTTACATAGAACACGACACCAAACACAAAACCCTTCCTGTATGTGTGTTGAGTGTAGGCCTAGCTATGTGAGACGCAGAAGTAAATGGAGCCATGTGGGCCCCTGAAATGGCGGCTGCCTGACCTCTAAACTGGGACAATGGGATTGTGGGGTAAGTGCGTTGGCGTTGCACACCATTGCGGTTGGCGGTCGTAGACCGCGGCGCAATGCTGCATTGGTTTACATTGGACCCTATGGGTCCCAGGAGCCAATGAGGAAGTGCGCCGGTGGTGATGATACGCACCGCCGCGGACGTCACCGCCGCGGACGTGACCACCATTTTCTATCTGTTCTATTACTAGATACCTGATCTTCGACAGGAGAGGACCTACACTGCAAGTGCTGCTGTGACCTCGGTCTGGAAGTGACGATGGCTGCTGCGTCTGGGGAAAGGGCCCCTGCCTTCACTGCTCAGGAGTTGGAGAAGCTGGTAGACGGGGTCCTCCTCCAGTACACGCTACTCTACGGTCCTCTAGACCAACAGGTAAGTACACTGGGACCACGTTGTATGGGCTAGGCCTGGGTGGACAGGGCTGGTTGGAAGAGGGAAGGGGGCAGAGTTCAGGGAACATTAATGTATGTGAATGAATGTGCCACATGGCTAGGGTAGGGAGGGGGGCCACGCACATTGACGGTGCGGTTGTTAATTACTTCTCTTCTTCGCTTGTGCATGTCATGTAGGTCAGCGCCCACCAGAAGAAGGACATCTGGCGTGCCATCGCCAAGGACGTCCGGACCCTGGGGGTCCATCAGAGACAGGGCACCCACTGCAGTAAACGATGGAAGGACATTCGCTGCTGGAGCAAGAAGACGGCGGAGGCTCAGCTAGGGATGGCCTCCCAACGTGGGAGGGGTGCCCGTCGCCCCATGACCCCCCTGATGTTCGGGATCCTGGCGGTGGCCTACCCTGAGTTGGATGGGCGCTTGAGGGCATCACAGCAGACACAAGGGGGTGAGTACAACATCATTCTGCGGACTTGGCGCGCAGTGGAGGGGTCTGGGGGGGGGAGGAGTCCTGTGGGTGTACCTAGGCCAGGCAGACATAGGTAGACTAGGCCCCTCCGTAATGCAGGCCATGTGGCTCCCTACCCCGCCGCAGTAGAGTGCCAAGTACAGGTATACATGCCCCTGTGGCATCCATGTGTGCAGAGGTCCACCATAGCCATGTAGGCCAGATCCCAGGAATAGCATCTGTAGAGGCCAGGAGCCCAGCGTAGTGCAGGGGGCTGCTGTGTCTGTATTGTCCGCCAACGGTCGCGGTATGCAATGCACTCAACCTGTCTTCCTTCTGTCTTCCCCCCCCTTTTTGTGCTCTCCATGTTCTTATGTGCATCAGCATCATCAGGCGGAGGTACAGTGGCACCGGAGCACGAGGGAGCTGCATCCCACATGGCCTTGGAGGGCCACACCACGGACTCTGAATGCACCAGTGGAACGGAGGGCGAGGGGAGCTTCACGTCGTGCACCGGATCACCAATCAGCGACACGGACTCGTCCGACGATGGGAGCTCCCTTGTGGTGGCGGCACCATCTGTGCGCCCCACTTCTACAGGTACAGCCGCCACCTCCCCTACCAGCACCGCCCTCCCAGCAGCCCCTCAGCGTTCGCCCCGTGCCCACTCACCCAGGAGGGTGGGCATCACCTTCGCCCCAGGCACCTCAAGCCCTGCCCCAGTCACCCCTGCTGCCCTCAGTGAGGAGGCCATTGACCTCCTCAGGTCACTCACTGTTGGGCAGTCTACCATTGTCAATGCCATCCAGGGTGTAGAAAGGGAGTTGCAACACGGTAATGCATTCCTGGAGGGCATTCATTCTGGTCAGGCTGCCCTTCAGCGAACCCTGCAATCTCTGGCCTCAGCACTGATGGCAGCCATTGTCCCTGTGTCTAGCCTGCCCCCTCCAACCTCCTCCACCCAGACCCAATCCCCTGTACCCCAGCCTATCCCAAGCACACCATCAGACCAGCATGCACACACCTCTACACCCATAAGTAGCTCAGGCAAACATAGGTACCACACAACCCACAGGCATACACGCAAACATCACCCACGTGCAGACACAGCAACATCCACTGCCTCCACTGTGTCCCCCTCGTCGTCGTCTCCCTCCTCCCTCCCAGTCTCGTCTACACTCACACCTGCATGCACTACATCTACAGGCACCAGGACTCACACCAGAACACCCAGCACCACACCCCGCTCACCTGCACTCACCACCTCCACTCCCATTTACACGTCCCCTGTGTCCTCTCCCAGTGTGTCTGTGACGCCCCCTCCCAAAGTACACAAACGCGGGCACCCACACACCCAACATCCATCCACCTCACGACAGCCTCCAGTACCTTCACCTGCACCCAAAACACCTAAAGTGACACCTCCTACAACCACCTCCTCTTCCTCCACTCCCAGACCCCCTCCAACTACACATCCCAGTGTTCGTCAGAAACTGTCCCTGTGTAAAGTTGACCTTTTTGCCCCCCCCTCCACTTCATCAGTCCTGTCG
Organism: Pleurodeles waltl; assembly: GCF_031143425.1. Lineage (NCBI taxonomy): Eukaryota > Metazoa > Chordata > Amphibia > Caudata > Salamandridae > Pleurodeles > Pleurodeles waltl. Next base: position 498,250,037 of record NC_090436.1, on the reverse strand, counting down.
TAGCACCTCAGCCAAAAAGCCTCCAATGCCAGTGGTGCCTGTTCAAGGTGTATGGAGTGCACCGGCCACCAGGACTGGCAGTGTGACCCGGAGCCAAGGCACTGGCAGCCCGCCCCCTGTAAAGGCTCTGAAATTGGAAAGTGGCCGACGGGACCCTGTGAAGATTCCTGGTGGCAAAACAACTCACAGGGGTTCCAGGTGGATGGCAGAGTCAGCTGTGACTCCTCCAAAGGTGGGGAAGGGCCAGAGGAAGTCTGCACAGCCTAGTGTGAGCAGCATGGCGGAGAAGGGCGGCATCCTTCCCGGCGGTCGGGACGCCATCGCCAGCACCGTCATCACTGGTCAGGAGACCACCGCCAGAGTCATTGCCCAGGAGGGCCCAAGTATCGTCACTGGTCAGGAGACCACCGCCAGAGTCAGTGCCCCGGAGGGCCCAAGTACCGTCACTGGTCAGGAGACCACCACCAGAGTCAGTGCCCAGGAGGGCCCAAGTACCGTCACTGGTCAGGAGACCACCGCCAGAGTCAGTGCCCAGGAGGGCCCAAGTACCGTCACTGGTCAGGAGACCACCGCCGAAGTCAGTGCCCAGGAGGGGCCCGGCTGCCACAGCCCCGCTGGGCAATGAGGGAACGTCATGCCACACACCAATGGCCAGTCCAGAGAACGTCATGCCACACACCAATGCCCAGTCCAGAACCGGCATGGCAAAGCACCGCTGAACAGTCCAGACACCGCCATGGCAAAGCACCGCTGAACAGTCCAGACACCGCCATGGCAAAGCACCGCTGAAGAGTCCAGACACCGCCATGGCAAAGCACCGCTGAACAGGGCATGCACCTGGGAAGTATGAAATGTCCACCACATCAAGCATCGTTATCCCATGTGCGGGTGGCCCAGGGACGGTACAGGAACTTCCAAGGGGAGACTAATCCAGTCTGGGCACCAGTCCCCCTCCTGAACCAGTGGAGGCTGTTATCTACTTTGGAAACTGTGGCTTTGCACTCCCCAGGATGGAACAGTGGGCAAGCCACCCACTGTAGAGACTTGAGAGACTGTGGCTTTGCACTCCCCAGGATGGAACAGTGGGCATGGAGCCCCGTCGTGGATCTGGCTTTGCACTCCTCCGGCTGAGGTGCCCCCCCTTCCCTTCCCCCTGAGGTGCCTGTAGTATTTCTATCTGATGCCCCAGCAGTGTTCTCTCCGTGTGGACAGGCATCTTTTGTGGGCCTCGCCCATGCATTTTTGGACTAGTGGTGCACGGACATTTATATGTGCATATCTGCACTACTTCTTGAAATGTATATACTTTTCTATGGTTAGCTAATATTTCTGTATATTTTTGAGACATGTATATTGATACATTACAAGGTTTGGACTGATTTCATTTTGTCTTTGCTTTCTTCCGGGGGGGTTGTGGGTTGTTGATGTTATTTTTGTAAATGCTTTGGTGTGGGTGTTGTAATATGCGAGTGTGGGGTGGGGGTGGGGGTGTTGCGTGTGTGTCCCCCTAACTTTTGCCTCCCCCCTCCCGTATGTCATAGGTGCAGTACTCACCGTTGTCGTCGCCGCCGCAGGCGTTGGTCTTCGTAGATGAGTAGGAAGAGAAGGGCAGGTAGGATTTGGAGTTCAGTCTCCATGGAGTCCTCCTTCCTCGTGGGATGTGTTCAAGTGAGCTTTTTCCCATTGCAGAAACTGTTTCCGCCGTGTTTTTATCCACGGAGAATCCGCCCCGGAAAAGGTGGCGGATTGGCGTGTTGTGATACTATGGGCGGTACATTGCCTTCTGCCTGTCTGTTGGCGGTGACCGCCGCACTGCTTGTCTGTACCGCCGTGGCGGTCGGAATGTTAAAGTGGCTGTCTTTGTTGGCGGTTTCCGCCACGGTCATAATTCCAAAATTTTTACCGTCAGACTGTTTGCCTTAACACCATCCGCCAGGGTTGTAATGACCACCTGTGTGGTGTATTTTTGAGGGGCAATACTGTGTTATTGCATGATTTATTGCACAAATACTTTACACAGTGTCTTCTAAGTTAAGCCTGACTGCTCAGTGCCAAGCAACCAGAGGGTGGACACAGGATAATTTGGATTATGTGTGACTTTCCCTGACTAGAGTGAGGGACCTTGCTTGGACAGGAGTAACCTGAATGTCAAACAAAGACCCCATTTCTAACAATGCCCTACTACCAACTAAAGAAATCAGCACTTACAAACTCTTAAACCACTACTACCCACAAAGAATAATCAGATATTTTGAATAAGCCATGATTCATACAATTTGAAACGTTACCCCAGACAGCCACACAAGAATGTTACAACCAATTCAATCAAAGCATATGGAGATATCTCCACTAATCTGCACTAAGTGCAGAATCTGTTACAAACATTCAAAATGAAAGCACTAGCCTATGTCCCTGTCACAGAGGTAGCTTACTGCTACAATTTACTAATAGAATGCCCTTTCTACCAACAAAATAAAGACAAACTAAACCCTCTAATGGATTTTTCTAAGACATTTGGTTTGGCCCAGTGCATTACTCTGGACATAGGCACCAACCCAAATTCCATGGCAGAATTTCGATGACAGAACCTTGGCACAGGACGCCAAAACAAACAATGCAGAGAAAGGATGTCACAATGCCTTTCAATCAACACTAGGCAGAACCAAACCTGCACCCTATAAATTTATAGAAGCATTACAAAAAGAGCAAAGCTACATCTACGAATAGAACAATCTGTTTCCCAAATTGCACCTAAAAGTAGTAAAAAATGAAAAGAATGTACAACATGCTACCACGTAAAGTCAAAATCTTCATAAAGTTCAAAGGAATCGACTATTCAGAAATAATATCCAAAATCATGTTAAGCAATATGTAGTCACCTACAAAAGCCCTAAAAACTGTCACAAAATCTAAACCAACATCACAAACCCTTTTTAAATAAATAATAAAAATAGTATTTTATTACATCAGTGTAAACATTAAAAAAAAGTCCAATGTTAAATAAGACTGAGGTTATAAAATAATATATAAATTATTTACATGAAAAGTCTAAACCTTGGTAACCAAAATCTCAAAGAACAAACTCAATCTGTCATGCAAAATAAATACAGATAATAACCACGCATTACCAAATGACAATGAAATAATATTTACACAAACAATATAATATATAATTTCCATCCTAAAAGAAATAAAAGAAATACGACTAATTCTACTGTAGCTTCAGATCTTCCTCTGTACCCATATAGCCAAACATAATAATCCCCAAAAAACAAGAAAAGCCCTAACAAAGTGCAAAAATAAAGCCAATCCAATTCCTTGAAGCAATCCAAATAATCTAGGCACCAGAAAGACCCTGAAAAATTGTTTAAAAAAGAAACCCTCCTGGAAACCCCCCCAAAAAAACCAAGTTAAAAATACTGGTTTATTAGAAACCAAAATTTCCTTTAAAAAATGGTAACTCCCAAATCCCATTGGAGAAGTTTGTAGACAAAAACCTGTAAAGGAAAACCTGTAAAGTAAACAATAAAACGTATCCACAAACACACATAACATTCCCAAAAATATGTATACATAATACTTCCTCATCTTAAAAGTAAAAACATAACACAACATAACATAATTATATAATAATAAACAAGGGTACAAAAACCCAAAACTTCACACAAGTGAAAAGCACTTCTCTTAATGCAACTAAGGCCCATATTTATACTTGGTTTGCGCTAAATTAGCGTCATTTTTTTTACACTAATTCAGCGCAAACCATTTATACTTTGGCGCTAGACACGTCTAGCGCCAAAGGTATGGAGTTTTACGTTGTTTTCTGGAGGGGAACACCTACACGTCAATGAGATGCAAGGTAGGTGTTCCTGTCCAGAAAAAGACGATATGGCTTTGTGCCATATTTATCCCCCTGTGCTAAAATCCAGCACGGGCGGATGGGGGCCTTAAATAATGGCGCTAAACTTGCTTAGCGCCATTATTTAACGCCCGGGTCTGGGAAGGTGTAAGGGGACCTGCAGGCAGATTTTTATGGTCGGAGACCATAGAAATTGCCCACAGGTGCCCTTCCCTGTCCCCAGGGACATCCCCACCCACCCCACACCAGGAGGTCACCTAAGGATGGTTGACCCATCCAAGGTAAGTCCGGGTGAGTATGTTTTTTTTTGGGCCAGACACCGCTCGGGGGCCCTGACTTGGGGCACCCTGCATGGTGCTGGCCCCAATGGCCAGGCCCAGGGGACATTTGTACCCTGGGCATGGCCATTGGGGTGGTGGGCATGGCTCCTGTCTTTACTAAGAAAGGAGCCATGTCCATTGGGCTTGTGCACAGGAAAAGATTGCTACACTGCCTAGAGGCATTTTTTTTGCCTCTAAACAGTGTAGCACTACAATTTGGCGCAAAAGCCCCGGTTCACCCTACGCCTCCCCGGCCCTATTATCGTCCTTCACAAGGACGCTAACAGGGCCTTAGCGCTGGCTAGTGCTATTCCTTAAATATGGTGCCCGGCCAGTGTCTAGGAATGGTGCTAGCCGGCGCTATACGTGTTGACGCAGACCTGAGTTTGCGTAGGTATGCGCCAAAAAGTAAAAATATGGGCCTAAATGTGCAAAAAACCTGCTTACAACACTATAAGTAACCTCTAGACTTCCCCCTACATCCCCTCAAAACCCCTAAAACACCTTTAAAAAAGACTAAATATGACACAAATAAACTATAAAATAGAAGGTACCGGCAAAAAATGACCACTAAATGAAACTCAAAATATGACTATCTCCTCATGGAAATGAATAGAGGACAGTTTTAAAATGTTGAATACATATTTTAAAAAATTTAAAAAATATTAAATATGTAAAACATGACAAAAGAGGTTGTGAAAATCTTAAAAAATGTAAATCTCAATTAAAAACTTGTCCAAAATATATACAATTATCTAATAAATTTTGAAAAAACTAACATGAAAAATATGTTGAAAATGTGTATCTAAAACAGTTTAGTTTAAGAAGTATAAAAAACATATAAACAAAGAAACACATGGAAGACGCACAACATACAATACTATTTGAATATGATTTACATTTTTCTGTAAAAAATGTATTAAATGTTGTATTTATTTATAAATGTTTATTTTTTAACTTGAACTCTATGTTTGAAAATGGAAAATACAAATGAAGTACATTTTGAAAGCACACATAAAATTAGAAAAATGTGTTGCATGTGTTTATTCTATAAAATATGTAACTAATCATGTTATTTATTACAAACATACAATTATTTTTATTACATTTCTCAACACCAACAATACTATTTAACTAACACAAACTATTTCTATTACACACAAATGCATTTTGACCCCTTCGCTGCCAGGCCTTTTCCCCCTCAGGTGGCAAGTCTTTTTTTGGCTGTTTGCGACGGTTCGCGCTTAGGCCCTCATAACTTTTTGCCACACAAGCTACCCACGCCAAATTTGCGTCGTTTTTTTCACAACATCATGGGGATTCTAGAGGTACCCAGACTTTGTGGGTTCCCCGAAGGAGACCATGAAATTAGCCAAAATACCTTGAAAAGTTCATTTTTTTCAAGCAAATGGGAGAAAAGGGCTGCAGAAGAAGGCTTGTGTTTTTTTCCCTGAAAATGGCATCAACAAAGAGTTTGCGGTGCTAAAATCATCATCTTCAACACAATTTTGGCATTTTAGTGAGACATACCTCATTTTTACAATTTTTTGTGCTTTCAGCCTCCTTCAAGTTAGTGACAGAAATGGGTGTGAAACCAATGCTGGATCCCAGAAAGCTAAACATTTCCGGAAAGTAGACAAAATTCTGAATTCAGCAAGGGGTAATTTGTGTAGATCCTAAAAGAGTTTCCACCAGAAAATAACAGCTGAAATAAATTTTACAAAATTGAATTAAGGTGAAAAATATTTCTCCACGTTTTACACTGTAACTTTTTACTGCGATGTCAGATGTTTTAAAGCAAAATACCGTTACATCTGCTGGAATCTTCTGGTAGCGGGGATATATAGGGCTTGTAGGTTCATCAAGTATCCCAGGTATCCAGAGCCAATAAATGAGCTGTACCTTGCAATGGGTTTTCATTCAATGCAGGGAATACAGCAATTTATTTGCTGAAATATAAAGAGTGAAAAATAGGTATCAAGAAAACCTTTGTATTTCCAAAATGGGCACAATATAAGGTGTTACAAAGCAGTGGTTATTTGCACATCTCTGAGTTCCGGGGTGCCCATTCTAGCATGTTAATTACAGGGCATTTCTCAAACAGACGTCTTTTTTACACACTGTCTTATATTTGGAAGGAAAAAATGTAGAGAAAGACAAGGGGCAATAACACTTGTTTTGCTTTTCTGTGTTCCCCCAAGTCTCCCAATAAAAATGGCACCTCACTTGTGTGTGTAGGCCTAATGCTCGTGACAGGAAATGCAACATGGACACATCACATTTTTACATTGAAATCTGACGTGTTTTTTGCAAAGTCCCTAGCTGTAGATTTTGGCCTCTAGCTCAGCCAGCACCTAGGGAAACCTACCAAACCTGTGCATTTTTGAAAAAAAGACACCTAGGAGAATACAGGAAATGGTGACTTGTGGGGCTCTCGCCATGTTCTGTTACCCTGAATCCGTTGTAAACCTCAAAATCTGGCCAAAAAAACACTTTTTCTTCATATTTTGGTGACAGAAAGTTCTGGAATCTGAGAGCAGCCACAAATTTCCTTCCACCTAGCGTTCACCTAAGTCTCCCGATAAAACAAGTACCTCACTTGTGTGCGTAGGCCTAGCGCCCGTGACAGGAAACGCCCCAAAACACAGCGTGGACACATCACATTTTCCTAAAGAAAACAGAGCTGTTTTTTGGAAAGTGCCTAGCTGTGGATTTTGTCCGGCACCTAAGGAAATTTACCAAACCTGTGCATTTTTTAAAACTAGACACATAGGGAAATCCAAGAAGTTACTGGGGAACAGCAGCAGGTACCAGTCAGGGGGTTTTCAGATCTGTCTTGTAAGGCTATTTGGGCAAATGTTTGTGTACGGTACCTTCCTAATATCCATTGTGACCTGGCATGGTCCACAGTACATGGTTGCCTGCCTCTCCGCCTTTTTTTGTTTAGGAGACAGTGTTCTAGGGCCCCCTTTTGTGTCATGAAGGGTTGTTTGGCAGAAGAATCCTGTGACCACCTCTTTTGGTACTGCCCCAAGGCCCAAAAGGTGTGGGCTTTGGCGGAAGTATGGCTTTCTTCCCTGAATTCTGATGTAGTTTTGTCTAGAGAGGGTGTGATCTTTGGCCTGTTCGTTTCCAGCTCCCCATGTCAGAAATATTGGATTGTGGTGAATTGCTTGAAGGATGCTTTGTGGATGGCTAGAAATCTTCTACTTTTCAAAGGTGTTGATCTCTCCCCACAAGTGGTCTATGCTCTAGGTCGTTCATTGGTCCACGATTACATGTGTAAAGATATATTCCAGAAGGGCAAGGTGCCTACATACTTGGATTGGTGTTGGAGTGATCATGGGTGATGGATGTTTTTTTTGGTTATTTTTTTTTTTTTCTAGCACAGGAGTTGCTGTGTTCATTGGGATTGATCTTTGGCTTTTTTCTTTTATCCCATTGCTTTTAAACTTTCCTGCTTTTAGTTTCTTTTAATTCTGAATCCATTACCATCTAGGTGTTAACCTGTTGTTGGCCTTGGCACTGTGTGCGGTTTTTCACCTGGTCAAATGTCGTGCCCCCTGAAACATGGATTGGCTGCCATGTATTCTGTCTTTTATAGTTGAATAAAGGATTTGAAACTTAAAAAAAAAAAAAGCTTGCCATATGATAAGATATTTTAGTGTGCGGGGGAGAGCTGAAAGACTGTTACCCCCTTCAGTTGGGGTGGGGGCATAACCAGGACCATACTGGTTGGTAGCCACCACACTACTATTTTTTTTTTAATTCCCTCGCATCTAGTAGACTTTCTGCCCCCCGGGGTGTGGATCGGGGGTGATTGCTCTATCTACCCACTGGTGGGCATACACCCACCCTCTTATTTTGGAAAAAAAATCTTCCCTGGTCTCTGGTGGGCTTTCTGCCCCCCTTGGGAGAAGATGGGCTTTTCAAAAATAGGCCAACCCAAGGGGGGCAGATATGGCCAACAGTAATGTGCCCCCATGGGGAGTGACCCTTGCCCAAGGGGCTGCGCCCCCAAACAAAACACACACATACACACACACCAATCACTGGTGCCTAAGTGGTTTCTGCTCCCCCGGGGAAAGATCGACCTAATAGAAATAGGCCGATCTGCCCCCAAGGGGAGCAGAAATGGCCTAACATAAAACTCCCCCCCCCCTTGCGTGTAATTTGCGCCAAAAAAATCCCTGGTGCCTACTGGTTTCTGCCCTCCTTGGGAGAAGATTGGCCTAATATAAATAGGCCGGTCTGCCTCCGAGGAGGGCAGAAAAGGTCTAAAATAAATGTGCCCCCCAGGGGAAGGACCCCTGCCTAAGGGTTCGCTCCCCTTGTGTGAAATTGATGCAAAAAAAAAGAAAAATCCCTGGTGTCTAGTGGTTTCTGCCCCCCTGGGGGGCAGATTGGCCTAAAAAAAATAGGGCCTACCTGCCCCCAAAGGGGGCACAAAATGTCCTAAATACTATTTGCCCCCCCAGGGGAGCGACCCTTCCGTAAGGTGTTGCACCCCATATATAAAAAAATAAAGTAAAGAAAATATCCCTGGTGTCTAGGGGTTTCTGCCCCCGGGGGCAGATCGGCCTAATTAGCTGATCTGCCCCCAGGGGGCAGAAAAGTCCTACAAATATTTTGCTTCCCTGGGGAGCGGCCCTTGCCCAAGGGGCCGCTCCCCTCGTTCAATAATATATATTTTTTTAATCCTTGGCGTCTAGTGGTTTCTGCCTCCCCAAAGGCCTAAAAGTAATTTTGCCCCCCAGGGAGTGACCCTTGCCTCAGGGGTCGCTCCCCATATATAAAAAAAAAAATGAATAAATAAATTATCCTTTGTGTCTAGGGGGTTTATGCCCCCCCGGGGGCAGATCAGCCTAATTATATTAGGCCGATCTACACCCGGGGGGGCAGAAATGGCTTCAAAATAATTTGGCCCCCTGGGCCACTACCCTCATGTCAATAACATTTAAAAAAAAACTCCCTGGTGTCTAGTGGGAATTTCCGCTGACTAATCGCAGCGCTATTGGGCAGCAGGATTGGTGACAAAGACATCAAAGGAAAGGAAATGCCTTTCCTTTCCTTTGATGCCTTTCTCAGCCCCTCCACATGATTGGAGGAGAAATGCAGTGTGCAATCCCGCGCTGAAGTCATCAGACGCCATGGCGGGACGGGGGTGGAAGGGGAAATTATTTCCCCTTTTATCCTTGCAGTGGGGGGGCCGAGATGAGGCTCATGGGGGAAGCACTAGCGTTCCCCCCATGAGCCAGTCCAAGGACATAACAGGTACGTCCTTGGCGCCTCAGCGCCGCAGCCAAGGACATAACTGTTACGTCCTTGGCTGCCAACGGGTTAAACAAAGAATTTCACATTAAAATGATCAAATTAAATAATAGCACTCTAAGGTAAACCATATTTAAGAAACTGTTGGACTCTAAATGGGTGATATTTTCTATTACCATACCAATCTAACCCAATTTGGAGAAGTTGATGGAGATTAAAAGGCTAAATTTACTATTCCCACTCTGATCTAAACCAAGTTTTGAAGTGTTGGACACTAGAGGGGTGACATATACCATTACCACTCCAATCTGAACCAATTTGGGAAAGGATGATGTTTACTGTTACCACTCCAATTTAAGGCAAGTGACACTAAAGGGGTAGTATGTACAATTCACACTCCAATCTATACCAATTTGGAGAAAGAAAATTAATTTGAACAAAGTGCTGGATACCCAGGGGTGACATTTACGTATTCTCTGAAATCTAAACATATTTGAGGTAGGTGTTGGATACTGAAGGAGTAATATTTACTATTCCTACTCCAATATATGCTGATTTCAGGAGGGTGTTGGATACTAAAGGAGTAAAATTTACTATTCCCACTCCAATATATATCAATTTGGGGAAGGTGCTGGTCAATAAAAGCGTGACATTTAATAATCCCACTGAAATTTACTATTTGCACTACAATCTAAAAGATTTTATGCAAGACGATACACACTATAACTTTTATATAAACAATCATTGCTTCATCATCCCACATATTTTTTAACTGTAAACTATATTAAAAACCACTAACATAAACTACAAACCTATATGTTTATAATTGAACATTTGCAAATAATAGATTATTCTTATCCATGTTATTAATAAAATATTTAAAAAAAAAAAATTACTACCACTCCTAAAATGGTAACGTTAAAAAAATATTTCACTTCAAAATTAAAAATCATAAGAATTAAATAAATATATATTGTTTTTATTATTTAGGAAAAATAATACATTTCAGAAAATATATTCTCAATGAAAGAACTATTTCAACTATTAAGCAAAAAAAATCTGAATATTACCACAATAAGTCACTAAATTATCCTCTGCTTAACCCTCTGGTAGCATGGCACAAAAAAAACAGTCAGGCATAAATTAGAGGTGATGTGCACGTATTTATGCAGCACTTACACAAAATTAGAGTAAAAACACTGCACAAGAAAAACCCCACAGAAATTAGAAACATAGGTTCAGATTCTCAAAGGTTTATGGGTGGGTTTAGTGTTACAAACATAAATCTAAACCAATGCTAAACTTCTTCTGAGATTCACAAACCAATAAATTGGTATTTGCATTGGTTTGTGTGGCAAAGTAACACAAAGCAGTACAAAATGCTAATTTGCATTACTTTAAGTCAAAGGGGCATTCCATGGGCGCACCTATGCTACCATCCATGTTTTTTATGATAAACCCTATTCTCAAGCATTAGTAGAAAGAGTTTAGTGTCAAAAATTAAAGCTGCTAAAAGCAGGCATTAAATGGACAAACCATTTCTCTGTGGTTTTCATAATTTGCATGTGCGCTGCATTGTACAGAACCCATACAATTTAGGAAAAGCTTTTCCACTTGTTTAGGCATAGTATTTTGTAGAGGAAGGATACTTCTATGCTTGACTCACGCACATACCCTAGCACTATGGTGCTACCTTTTGTGTGTGGGGCACGGCAGATAAAATCAGCTCAGGTGCTAGGGAGAAGAGAGGAGAGTGCCATTTCTATGTGAATATGGCACTCTCCTGCTCCTTCCCTATCACACAACACAGCAACTTTGTGTGCTGTGCTGCATTGCCTGTCTCCTACCAGAATCCGGGACATAGAGTACAGTTAAATACATCATTTGAGACCAAAATGACAGAAAAAATCAGTAGAACTGGAGACACAAAATATAAAGCTTTAGATAAAATTAGCACCAAAAGGCACATAGCACCAACTGAGGTTATCTGGTTGAGCTGTACCAGGATAAGTCACAGGTTCAGGCCAACCGCAAGGGAGTGCAGGCCACACACAAGACCAAGGTTGAATCACTGAAAATTGTTCCTTGTGTTCTTGGTGTGTGGTCTGTGCTGTGTTGCTTTGCCAGGCTTCACATTGTAGAGTCTATTCTGATGAAGCTATGCGGTGAGGTTGCGTGAGGCTTTGTGACGCTCTGTGCCAGTTCCGATAAGTTGTGTGGTGAAGCTTTGTGGGACATTGCATTGCACGCATTGGTTCAGATTAAGCTGGCAGCTATGCAACAAAGCTTTTGGGGGCTTCACATTGCTTTACATCAGGTTTGACTGAATCTTCAGTTAGGCCAGGAGGAGCTCTCGCTGATGCCAACCAAGGGCCCGGGATCTGGGACGCACCACTAGGGGATAAGAAACTCACTCCAGCAGAGGCCAGCCGGCTGCCTCCCCACTCCCATATTATGACTTCCCCGCCAGGCTGGCCAGCATGACAATGTGGTGGCATTAGCCTTGGCTCTCCCTGAGCTGTTGCTGCCTGCAGCACACTCGGAATGTGCACTGTTTGCCATGGCAGACGGTGCGCACACCAAATGTGCTGACAGGGGGGCCCCTACACTGCCCACAACATGATCATAGGCCCCCATGGCCCCTTGCACTGGCTTTCCACCAGCCTTTTCATGTCAGGGTAATGAAAAGACTGTCGGAAAGTGGGATTGTAATCTTTCAGGTGGCTCTGAGTTCAGCTCCACCCCATCTGCCTTTGCCACATCGGGAAAGATGCTCCTGGCAGGGATGGTGGTCTATTTGTGGGTCCACCCGCCAAGGTTGTAATTTTGCGATTGGACTGCCTAGAGTGAAGTGGTCCAACTGACACCACAAGGCTGGCATGCCTGGGACCGCCAGCCTTGTAATGAGGCCGAATGTCATTACAAAAATGCAATGGAATTTCCAACTACTCTATTGTTCACTGGGTAAAACTATCCTAGAGTAAGTCCCTCCATGACGTTGCAATAGTTATTCACAAATGTTTTTTTCAGGATTTTGCCTGTAAAACTGCCTGTCGCATGTTTACATATGAAGCCATAGACATCACAGTTGAGTTCCATTAATGTTTAATTATTGTTCAAGTTTTAATATTCTGGGTGTATTATCTAGATATAGACGTCTTGTTGTTTTGGGTATCAATTCTGTGCTCTCACCATATCAGGAAGTGTGAATATATAGTAAAAACAAAACATCTAGATTTCTGCTGTACTCTCCAAATGTAAACATCCTCAACTGATTGCTAAGTGTGGAATTTAACCTGAAAAAATGGCCTACTAGGCATGTGTATTAATAAAAAGGGGAAATCAATTAGTCATGAAGCTGCTGCCCACTGTAATTAAGTGCCAGTCGATCACATCTGAAGGTGAGAGTTGCAGAACAGACCCAGAGATAGGAAGGGTATTACAATAATTCAGTGCACAAACAAATTCTGATCTAGGAGCACCAAACAATGACAACTGTGCAGAATCTGTCTGTAAGAAATTTGGCTATTGGTTGAGAGGGGTAAAACCCCTCTCAAGCAACAATCGCATTACTTGTCAGGGTAAACAACTATAGTCACCACTTTAACCTGTGCCTAATCCACCTGTAGTTTGGCACAAAAGCAGCCCGACGTAAGGCATTGTGTAAAGTATTTTTTCAGCACGCAAAAAGTATTAAAGCAAAAACACAACCTAAGAGAACTTGTAAACCATTTTAGAACTTTAAGATAAATGTTAATGAATAAAATGAGACCAAACAATACAATTTCACTCACTAGAACCAGAGATATGCAATTTCAAAGTTTTAGGTAAAACCTAAAATACCGTGTCACTCACAGTCATTGTTCATGCTACACCAAGGGAAAGCCACAAGTTGAGGCCAACCTCAATGGAGCTCGAACCGGATACAAGAAAAAGGTGAGTTCTTCTGAAATTGTTACCTTCTCAAAGCTTGGCATGAGGAGTTCAGAACTTCACTATTTCACAGGAGGATCACAACGAATACAAGCCAAGGGTCCAGTACCTGGGGAGGCACCTCTTAGGGATTAGGAACTCATTCCGCAGAGGCCAGCAGGGCAGGGCTGGTCCACTTGCAGGTCCAGGCAGGTCCACTTTCAGTTCCAGGTAGGTCCACTTTCAGTTCCAGGCAGGACCAGTTGCAGAAGGTTAGCTGGGGAGTTGTGTTAAAGCCCCTGGAACTGATTTTGTCCCTGTAGCTCAGACAGGAGGTCAGTCAACTGACCCTTGAAGTAACTCAGGTTAGCCTGTGATGAAAGGTGCACATCAAATCTTCCTTTCTCATAGAGCTGGTCAGGCATGAAGCAGCAGGCCAGCTCATGTGGAGAGGGTAAGGCAGGCCTGAAGCAGAAGGGCAAATTTCTGTGGGAGCAAGGCAAGCCTGAAGCATTAGGACAGTCCTCTGGTAGCAGCAGTGCAGACCTCTGGGGAACAAGGCAGGCCTCAACCAGCAGGACAGTCCTCTGTGGAAGACGGCAGGCCTCTAGAAGCATGGCTGTCCCTTTGGGAACAAGGCAGTCCTTCTTCTGTAATGTTCACAGATCCAGAAGCATAGTGAAGTGTGGCTCAGGAGATCCAGTATTTATACCTGATGCCATCCTTTGAATTGGTGGAATTTTCTAGGCTACCCCCACATTTGGTTCAGGAAAGTTCTTACCTTCCCATGCCAAGATGCCAATCAGTCTGTGGTGAAAAAGTTGTTTTTGTATGTTAGAGACAAGATCTTTGAAATGCAAGTGGAACAGGGAACAGCTTTACCACAACCATCCTGACAGGATGGCCAATTTCGCCAAAGTCTTGCCCCCTAATGATCACTGTATTCAGTATTCAGGCTCAATATGCATTCTTCATGGAGGAGCGCTTAAGAGGCCTTAGAAGCTTTTGGGCAGGAAAAGGCCATGTTTTTAAAAGTGTCAAGTTCAAAATTATAATCTAAAGTCCAATTATACAGTTAAATATTTTAAATCACAACTCATTTGAGTCAAAACATGACTTTTCTACTTGTTCTCAAATGAAAGTATCACTTATTACATGTAATGATGTAACCTCATGTTATCCTACAGGAGAGGTAGGCCTCACAGTAGTGAAAAACAAATGTGTGTTTTTTTACTACTAGGCTTGTAAAACCCACAAATGCATGTCCTACTTTTTCACTACAAAGAATTATGTCCTGTGCGCTGTTTTGAGCCTAACTTAAGGGCGATTTATAGCTATTATAAGGAAGATTGAGGCTTGGCAAAAGGTTTTATTTTGCCAGGTGAAATTGGCAGTTTACAATTGCATTATAGGCTATTGGCTCAGACATTTTATAAAGGGCTACTTTAGTGGGTGGCACACTGAGTGCTACATGCCCAGTAGTAGCATTTGATTTACAGGCCCTTGTGCTATGTATTATATATTTTGAAGACTAAATTAAATGTACCAATCAGGTGTAAGTCAATGTTCCCATGTTTTAGGGAAAGAGCTCAAGCACCTTAGCACTGGTTAACATTGGTAAAGTGCACTGCCAACAAATCAAATTCAGGAAACTTGAGGGGTAGTTACAATTACAATTATGCTCCTCCATGAGAACTTCAGTCTTTGCGTAGGGATCTATTCACTGATATATCAAAGCGACATTTTAATATATGATGTTTGATTCAATCTGTTTGTACTTCTTCCATATTCACAATACAGTGAAAGAATTCAAAATTAACCATTATGAAGCTCATTGTAGATTTAGATGCAGGGCCCATAGAGGTATTCTTTCCAGGGATTTGTCCCTTTCCTGTTTGTAGTGTGTGAAGCACTCACAGAGCAGACAATTTTTGGGGGACTTTTTGACAGGAAGGCCTGGTTGTGAAAGATGTGACTCATTCTTTCAAAAAATGTAGTTGGAGAGGTTTCATGGACTTCATTAACTTGAAAGGGACGGAAGTGAAGACTGACTATATATAGTTAAGTGTAAATTGACACTTGGGAATGAGGGAGTCCTTTGACCCAACACCAACTGTCTCATTCCTTATACCCCTCCAGTGCAAGGGGGTGTTGGTCCAAGGAACAGTTTGATGTTGCTCAGAAGGAGGGGCTGCTGATTTACCTGGACACAACCCTGGGTGGAACACAAATATCCTCCTGGAGCAGAAGGTTTCTTCCATCTTAATTTTCACTGAGATGGGTGTACTGTGAGATAGTTCACACCCAGACAAACAGGATGTGCTGCAATATTGGGAATGGCTACCTATGGGAACTTATTGACCATTGGCTAGGAAGTATTGAGGAGTCATTTCCATCAACTAGCTAGTGATTTCTACAAATAGTACTGCACCTCCAATGTACCACAACACATCTGGACTTGCAAAAGATAGGAAGACAAGAATACTGTTGTCTGTGACCTATGTGGAGACCTGGAGGGCTCGACCGACTCACAATTGTACAGAAGACTGAGAAGAGAGCTCCAAAGGTCAGGTAACTGACCTACTGTGTGGCTACAGGGACATCAAAAGCTTCAAGAAGCCTTTTCCTAGAGTGATCAGTGGTAAGTGCATTTATATTGGACTGTGCTGGTAGTGTCTTTTGGAGTGGGTCATAGACACTAAGGGCCTGATTAGGAGTTTGGTGATCTGACTGCCGGACTGCCAATACGACAGTGGGGAGGCCACCACAGAGGTGGTGGCATCCCCACCACCGTATTACGAACTCCCTGCCTGGCTCGCTGGTGTACACAGTGTGATGGCAAGGCCAATGCCACTGCACTTTGTCTGCCGCCCCCCCGTCGCCCTGTCCCTGCCTTTTCACAAGCCTTTCGATGTCAGAATTCCTGCCATTGAAAGGACGGTGGAAAGCCAGGTCGTAATCAACGGTGCTGAAATCAGCATTGTCGTGGTTGACCATGGCTCACACCACCGGAAACCTGTCAGGATTCATGATCCTGGCCGTGGCTGCGGTGTGCTGGTGGTCTGACCACCAGCATCGCAATGTGGAGGTCAGACCGCCACCAGGGGTTTTACGGTCCAAGGAATACTGTACTCATAATCAGGCACTATGGTGGTCATTATAAACATGGTGGAAAACACTGTTGCCCGCCGTGGCGACAGTGAACAGAAGACCGCCATTGGCGGTGAACAGAAACCCACCATATAAAGATGCAAAAATCTGAATCCGACAAAAAAGTCCCAGCCACCAGTCACCACCAGGACCTTGTCGCCAGAAATGAAGGACCTCCCACCCCGCCACCGCCGAGCACACAAACCCGCCCTCCAAATAATGATGACCAAATCACTGCGGCAGTCAGTGGAAGTCGAACGACCATTGGCCGTAGAGACCGCCACGGCCAGCAATGGGACCCAACAGTAGGAACTGCACACATTGGCAAGTTTATAACCCACACACCTGACACACATCCACAACACTATAAAACACTCACAGACACACCCCACATTCATTTGCAACAACATTAGGACAACTGATATAGAGAACTCCAGAAGCAGACACTGAACACCACAATACACAATTCATACACCCAACCACACAACAGCACCCTCACCTAGATCCACACAATACATCACTCACTACACACCCATGCCCCACCCCCCCAAACACCCACACTTCACAGAAAGGGAGCTAAGGACCATGGTGGACAAGATACTGAAGGTCGAGCCACATCTATTCAGGGCACAGGTCCAGTACACACCCATCGCCAGGAAGATGGCATTATGGCAGACAATAGTGAACAAGGTCAATGCAGTGGGACACCATCCACGCATGAGGGACGACATCCACAAGAGAAGGAATGACCTGCACGGGAAGGTGAGGTCCATGGAATCCCGGCACAACATTGCAGTCCAGAAGACTGGGGGAGGACCTCAACCAACACCACCCGACTACACTGACTGGGAGGAAAAGGTACTGGCCATCCTGCACTCTGACGGCCTCACTAGACTCACTTGAGGAACGGACTCGGGTAAGTCATCTACAATTACCCCATATTCATCACAACTGTAAAGCATGCACCACCCTAATCCTCCAACAGCCACCAGGACCACTACCCCACCCAGGCCAAAAGCACTACATCCAGACACCCTGCAAGCCCACAAACCCACTAACAGACCAACATCCCTCCCCCTATGCACAGCCACCCACCCCTGCAAGGAATCACAAAGGCACTACACCACCCACAATGCACCTTCACAAGTGGTACTGCCAGACCTGTGCAGGGGACACAGCACAGGGGGCTAGGCCCAGTAGGAGGGCATCACTGTCCCATGGGGGAGGCCACAGGATGGATGCTGCAGCCCAGGATGTCATATCTGAGGTCCTGGGAGCATACCACCATACCCAGGACAGATTGGCCCAGATTGTTTCCACCCTGGAGCAGAGTCACAGGCTGCAGGTGGCACACCACCAAGAGGCCATGGAGCAGTGGAAACTGCACAATGCCAACATGGCCACCATAGCAGGCGTGCTGCTGCACCTTGTCCCAATCCAGCCTGAGACCTCCACAGACCTGGCAGCCCCTACTACAGGCCAAGATATAGACCGGCCAACGACAGCAGCAGCAGCAACTGGACTTGTGCCACCATCTCAGGACACACAGGATACCTGCTTATCAACCCGTACAGGCCAACACCATGCACCCAAACAGTCCCTCAGGCCCAGATATGGCACTAGAACACCTGCCAAGACCAAGGCCCCCTCAAAGAAGTGACTCTGACAAGAACTGTCCTCCAAGTGTGCCACTGAACCACCGTCCACACCATGTAATAACAACCTGAAAAAACTGTAAATGATAGATGGACATACCACCACTGCCAACAAACGCTGTGACCATGTAGCCAATATGGACATCCACCAGTATCCCACTCCCATCACTGTAAACTGCACAATGGCATCCCTGCACCAAATAAAACACCTGTTCGCCAATGTCAATGTCCCCTGTCATTATGTTGAAACAAATGGAAGTGTGGATGCAATTGTCTTTGAAATCATTTATTCTTAACTGAGTTGCAGGACTTGCACCCCACACATAACATGTGGTTGTGCCAACAGAATTGTCAAACAATTTGTCCATAATGTCACATGTCCCATGCAAACCTGGTCACAGTGACAATGTCTATAGACCCAACATCCCCATAGAGGAGAAGGCACACTGACAGTATGCTGCACAGACAGCAACATCATCGAATAGTCCCAACATAGTTACTGGAAGTAAAGTTATATCAGTTGGTTCCTGGAATGTACATCTTCCCCCTCCTGATCATCACCATCACTCTCATCCTCTCCCTGAGGAAGCTGGTCTGGACATACAGCACCCACCTCCTCTAAGAGGGGAATAGATTTCCTCACAGCCACGTTGTGCAGCATGCAGCACGCCACCACTATTCTACACACCTTTTTATGCTCCTAGGCCAGGGATACCCCAGAGATATGGAGGCAACGGAATCTAGCCTTCAGGAGACCTAGGGCCATATGTGCGAACACATTTTCCCATTGACACAGAATGGGAAAAACCCTTTGCTACATCTGGCCCCTATTGTGTGCTCTATCACCCTCCTATTACGTTCATGGGCCACATTGTAACTCCTCTCTGCATCTGTCCTAGGATTCCTCACTGGTGTCAGGAGCCAACGCATGTTGGGGTAACCAGAATCACCTGAGAAAGGGGACAAAACAGGACTGTCACTGACAACCCTCAGTGGCAGACAGCCTGGCTGTCTGCTATGTGCCAAAAAGTGTCAGACACACTTACCTATGATCCATGCTCTGTCCCCTTGTAGTTGTTCAATCTTGCGTGGCGCACTACTGTTCCTCAGCACAAAGGAATCATGGACTGATCCAGGGAACGTGGCATTCACATGTGAGATGTACTGTCTGCAGTACACACCAATTGAATGTCCATCGAGTGAAAGTTCTTCCTGTTTCTGTACACCTGTTCACTGATTCTTGGGGGGATGAGAGCTATGTGGGTGCCATTGATGGCACCTATCACATGGGGAATGTTGGCACAGGCATAGAAGTCCGACTTGATGGCAGGGACGTCAGCACTATGGTGAAACCTCACATAGGACTGCAGGTGTCGTACAAATGCATTCAAGAATCTGGACAGTATAATGCTAAACATGGGCTGTGAAAAACCTGCACCTATGCCCACAGTCACCTGAAATTAGCCCGTGGCCAGGAAAGAAAGCACCTGCACTTCAGTAGGGATGGCATGGTGATTCCGATTAGCCAGTCTCAGTGCTGGATCCAGTAATGCACGAAGTTCATGAATAGTAGCTTGTTTGAATCTGTAATTGATAATGGTGTGACGCTCCACCATGGTCCCCATATCAACAAGTGGTCTGTACACCGATGGGGCCCTCCTTTGCCACATGGGTCTGTACCTAGGAGAAGTTGAGAACACATGTGATGAACACACATACATCTGCCCACAATGTTTCATATTCAGCACTGCTGGCATACAAGTTGACGACACATATGCATAGTAGGATGTGAAACTGGAGTAACATGTCCTAAATGATACATCAGGACTGTTGTGGTGAGTAAATGTATATTTGTTCATGCCTATGGGGGTTGGGGACAATAAAGCCTGAATGTGGCATATGAGGATTTAATAACTGCGTAGTAATCCCCCTGTAATCCAGAAATGTTGTAGTGGAAGTGACCTCATACCGCTAGCGGTTGATGTAATAGTGCAAGGCGGTGTTCACCGCCGTGCGACCATTCATTGGTTAACATGGTGTCAATGGGGATTCTGATCGCCACCGGCGGTGACAGTGCACACCGCCGCGGTGCGTATGCTAACTGGTCACCCCAGCTTCACTTGACTCCCGGATTTCGTGCATGCAGGTACTCCATTGAGTGTGCTGCTGTGTCCTGCTTCTGGTCATGGAAATTGCACGTGTGGCAGGGGAAAGGGACCTGACCTTCACCAGCGAGGAACTGGACAAACTTGTGGATGGGGTCCTGCCCCTGTACGCCAAGCTCTACGGTAGACCAGAGGTACAGGTGAGTAAGTGGATTGTGTAATGGTGGTAGATGACTGAAAACATGTGTGCACGTTTGACACTGTACAGTTGTGGGTTCCTGACATGCTGCATGTGTGTGTGCTGTTATGCTGTTGTAAATGTCTGTCTCATAGTGGACGTATAGCCAGCTGTATGTAATGGACATTGTCTGACCTCTGTGTTCCTTTTACTGTGTGTCCCAAAAAGGTCAGCGCCCATCAGAAGAGGGGACTGTGGCAGGCCGTCGCCAGGGAGGTGCGGTCCCTGGGGGTCTACAACCGGTGGAGCACTATTGCAGGAAGCTGTGGGAGGACCTGCGGTGCTGGGCGAGGAAGACCTGTGAGGCCCCGCTGGGGAAGTCCTCCCAACGAGGAAGGGGTGCCCATCGGGCACTGACCCCCTCTAATACGATGCATTCTGGCGGTGGTGTATCCGGATCTGGATGGGCGCTTGAAGGCTGCACAGCAGACACAAGGGGGTGAGTACATGAACCATCGTATGCCTCATTGATGGATGTGTGAGTGTGCTGTGGTATGTATGCTGCCTAGTGGCAGGGACTCTGACTGATATCCTTTTACATAATGGCCCCAGTGGGGAGTAGGGTTGTAAGGGTCAGGTCTGCAGTACTTCAGGTCCTTCAGTGCTGTAGGGAATGGCTGTAGAGCAGGGTTGTGGCCACTAGTCAGGGGCATAGCCATGTGTATAGCGGTAGGTGCTGCATGGTAGAATATTTGCAGGGTGGGTGTATGTGTGAACCAGTTATGTACCCAGTTTCCACAGAGAGTACTTTTTGGTTTGACTTCTCTATATCTTTGCCACTGTTTAACATATCTTCACAAACGTTTCTTAAAAAAAGTGCCCTCTGGAGTCTTGTGCACTGAAAGTTTCGAGGTAATCCGTCAAAGCGGGGGTAGAGAAAAAGGGGGGGGGCAAAAAAGTGTGTTTCCCATGTTAATTCCCTTAGAGTGTTTAGACATACCTGTAGCCCGAACCGCTTGACGGAATTAAACCACATTTGGCAGAAAAGTAGCTTTGGGTCAGAGATCACGCGTATTGTTAATTTGTTGTAAATCTGTTTAGTAGTTTTAAAGCAATTAAAGGAAAATTACATTTGTATATTTAGAGTCACAAAGAATTTGAAACAATTTGCAAAGTGTTTGGAAATGTGCGCTCCAACAAGAATAATCTGATTGGCTGGCAGCAACCTGAGCAGAAAGTTGCAGCCACAATATTATGCAATGGGATTTGGTCCCTGGGACTGAAAAGAAAGAAGAAAAGTGTTATAAGGGGTCAGGTGGAAGTACCCTGACCCCAGAGGTGAGATATAGGTGTGTTTGAGAGTCATATTAATTATTAAGAGTATAAGATGAGGAAAAACAATTTTTTCACCATGTGCAATTTTCGCAAATAGATCACGCTGCTCAACGCAGTGCCCACGTGTAATATCATTATGAATTCTCAACAATCATGCACCCACTCACATACCCATTAAGACACTCACTCACCCATTCACAGACACTCATTCACCCTGTGAGAAAACTAGGCTGATTGTAGAAGCCCCCCCACTTTTTGCCTCAATTTTTCACTTTCTGCTGGTGTTTTCCTGACTCTAGTGGTGCCCTGGGTACTGCTAACCAGTCCCAGGGCCTGTGCTCTGTGTAAAATGAGTACGCAAATTAGTCGAATTATAATTGGCTATGTCAACCTACCTATAAGTCCGTAATATATTGTAGTGCATGGAGTTTTAGGGACCCGAGCGCAAGTAGTGCCGCCATAGGTAATTCAACTTTGGAATTAAAAAACATTCAAAGTCCTAAAGTACCTTTTTTTTACAAATAGGTCTCTCCTAAGGTGTGCCCTAGGTGCCCCCATGATTGGGTGCATTGTATCTTTAAGCAGGGACCTTATCAAATATGTTTCATAAGCCCTGGTAAGAAAAAATAGCCAAATTCATGGTTCCCTCATTGTAGTGAATAGGCTGCCTAGGCTAAAATGGGGAAACTTTATTTTAACTAATAACGTCTCCAAAGGAGCTAGATATGGCAAATTTGGTCTCAGACTGATTGTAATACTAAATGCAACAACTTGCAATTATTGAATTTAATATAACTAGTTCAGGGAAAGAGTTTTAGGATTCTTCCTGAAAGTTACTAGTTTCAGCTCTGTAATGCCTTTATATGATTGGCCAGCCTCAGGCAGCCTGGCCAGGCTGCCTTGATGAGGTTTGGAGTGGCCTGGGCTGAACAATAAGGAAGTGCCTGGGGGGAAGAAATCTGCCTCAGTGGATGGTGAAATAGGATGGGGGGGGAGCAGCCAAACTGCTCTTCAATGGAGGGAAGGACATTTGGAGCAGCTCAGGACGCCCCCCATTTCCTGAAAACCCAGACAACCAAGTGCCCTCTAGACTAGATTAGGAGAGGGCAGGAAAGGGGTGTGTTACAGATATTTGCCACACCAGTGGGTAGGCTCAGTCAGACCTAACCTCCAAAACTCATTTTCTACCTTTTTGGATTTTTAAGGAATTTGTTCCCTGGGATTGATTTTTGCCACACTTCCCAGGAAGAGTGTTAGATATGGGGTCTTTGGTTGGCAGACAGGTTACCCCCTGTCCAACCAAGGACCCTCGCTCTAGTCAGGGTAAGTCACACACAATCCAAATTATCCTGTGCCCAGCCTATCGTAGCTTTGCACTGAGCAGTCAGGCTTAACTTAGAAGGCAATGTGTAAAGTATTTGTGCAATAAACCATGCAATAACACAGTAAAACACCACAAAAATACACCACACAGTGTTTAGAAAAATATATAATATTTATCTGGATAAATGCAGGTCAAAACGATTAAAATGCAATACGTATATTTAGGAATATCACTGTGAAAATGATATAAAGTGTCTTTAGTCTCCTAAAAAGCAATAAATGTCTCTTTCAAGGACAAAGTACCTGGTTTGCGTTCAAAATCTCCGCAAAGAACCACACAGGAGGAGATGCGTGGAAAATAGGGAGGTGTGCGTTGATTTCTCGGGCCGCACACGGCGATGCGTTGTTTAGTTTTCACACAGGGAAGGCTTTACGTCGATATACGGTGCTCGGTCTTGGATGCTCTCCGGGTTGCGGGGTTGTCGGATGCCCCGGGGATGATGCGTGGATTCCTGGCACTGACAGGATGAAGTCACAGGGGCTGTGTCGATCCGGTGGCCATTGCGTTGAAATTTCTACCGCACGGCAGGCGCTGAGTTGATTCCTCTCTGGAAGTTGGGCTGCTTTATTCCGGCTCAGCTAAGCGTCGATCCAGTGGGCCATGCGTCTAATTTCCGGTCGCTATGCTGGCACTGAATCGATCTTCTCGTTGCAAAGTCAGGCTGCGTTGTTCTGGTTCAACGTGCAGTCAATTTTTCACCGCAATGCAGGCAGTACGTTGGTCCTGGCAGCCTGTGTGTTAATTTTCGCCACACAAGGAGTCCTTCTTGTAGGGATGAAGTCTTTTTGGTCCTGGGACTTCAGGGAACAGGAGCCAAGCTGTAGCCAAGCCGTTGGAGAGCACTTCTCAGCACAGCCAGAGAGCAGCAAGGCAGCAAGGCAACAGCAAGGCAGCAGTCCTTCCCAGAAAGCAGTCAGATGAGTCCTTTGTGCAGCCAGGCAGTTCTTCTGGGGAGGTTTCAGATTCTGGTTCAGGTTCTCTTGTCCAGGAAGTGTCTTGATGAAGTACAGTGTCTACCTCAGAAGTTTCTAAGTTAGTAGGGTCAGAGACCCTGCTTAAATACCCAAATGTGCCTTTGAAGTGTGTAAGACTTTAAAGAGGTGCTTAGAAGTGCACAAGGTCCCCTTTCAGTTCCATCCTGTCTGCCAGGCTTCCAGTGTGGGGCCTGGCAGTCCTTTGTGTGAGGGCAGGCTACTGTCCTTTGACATGTAAGTGTCACGACCTCCATCCTCCCAGCTCAGGAAGACCCATTCAAAATACAGATGTATGCAAATGAGGTTGTGAATTCTGTGTTTGGAGTGTGTTTGAGTAAATGCACAAGGGAACGGTCAACTGAACCCAGCTAGACATGGATTGGAAGGCACAGAAGGATTTAAGTGTAGAGAAATGCTCACTTTCTAAAAGTAGCATTTCTAAAATAGTAATATAAAATCCAACTTCACCATTAAGCAGGATTTTGTATCACCATTCTGGCCATTCTAAATATGACCTGACTACTCCTTTCAGATCAGGATCTACCACTCAAACAGTATATGCTATTCTATGAAAGGAGCAGGCCTCTCAGCAGTGTAGAAGCAAATTTAGGAGTTTTACACTCCCAGGACATATAGAACACACATGTTCCTGTCCTACCTTTTACCTACAAAGCACCCTCCCCTATGGGCTACCTTGGGCCTACCTTAGGGGTGACTTACATGTAGAAAAAGGTGAGTTTAAGGCTTGGCAAGTACTTTTAAATGCAAAGTCAAAGTGGCAGTGAAACTGCACACACAGGCATTGCAGAGGCAGGCCTGAGACATGGTTAGGGGGCTACTTATGTGGGTGGCACAACCAGTGCTGCAGCCCACTAGTAGCATTTAATTTACAGGCCCTGGGCACATGTAGTGCACTTGACTAGGGACTTACAGGTAAATTAAATAAGCCAATTGGGTATGAGCCAATGTCACCATGTTTTAAGGAGAGAGCATATGCACTTTGGCACTGATTAGCAGAAGAAAAGTGTACAGAGTCCTAAAGCCAGCAAAACTTAGGTCAGAAAAAGAGAAGGAGGAAGACAAAAAGTTTGTGGGTGACCCTGCAGAAAGGCTATTTCCAACAAAGTGGTCATCCAACAGGGTAGTGTCCTGCTCGTGATTGACAGCTGCCCCCCCCACTTTTCACCACAGGAGCAAGGATAAATTTGGCAGAGTTGCACCCACACATCAGATCCCTGCTGGAAGAAGATAGTGGAGAAGAAGGACTGCCCTTTTGGACTCTTAGCCTATACCTGGATACTGCACTCTCAATGACTGCACCAGCTACAAACTTAAGGATTCAACAAGTAAAGGACTTTGCATTGCTTCTGCAATTCCAGGAGTGGACTCCCTGTAAGCTAGAGGTACAAAGGAGCTTCCCAGAGACCCCTTCATCAAGTCCTGCAAGAAAAGCCTAGCTGACCAGCAACCAGTAGCCAGTTGAGGATGCTGGCCAGGCGCATTCTGGGAATTGTAGTCTTAACTCCCAAGGAGCAACTCAGAGCTTCTGGAACCTTGGATCAAGTTCTGGACACTTCAAGGACCCAAAAAGGACCTCTGGAAGAAGATCCAAAGGTTTGGAGACATTTGGAGCAAAAGTTGTAAACAGCTCCATAAGTTGAAGAGGTGCATTGTGGAAGTTGTAGTCCCAGACTCCAAGAGGCAAACCAGAGTCTCTGCACTCTTGCCTGGTGCTCTTGACCACTTTCCTGTATCCAGAAACACTTCTGAAAGCAAGTGTAAAGTGTTAAATCATGGGTGGCCTGAACTCTTGACTTTGTCCTTATCCAGTGTAATCTTTTTTATCCCTTTGAGCGATATTTGCTTCTAAGTGTGTGAAGTGCATTTATTCTTTAAAAATTCATATATCCAGTTCCACAATCCAATTTTAATTGTTTGGGTGTTATTTTAAAGATAAAAACATATTCTATTTTCCTAAGTTGGTTTGGGATTTTTATTATGTTTTGTGTTTAATTGATTCACTGTTTTGTGACTTTTACACCCTTTACACACCTGTTTCCTAAGTTAAACCTTGTCGCTCGTTGCCAAGCTACCAAGGGGTGAGGGGGATTAATTTCTGACTGGACCTAGTGGGGGTTAGTGGCCTATTGCTAAGTGTAGGTACTTACCTGCCCTTACCAATAATCCACTTTCCAACACACCCTCTCACTGACACTCATTCACCCACTCACAGACCCACAGACACTCATGCATCTACTCACAGACCCACTCAGACACTCCTGCAGCCACTCAAAGACCCATTCAGACACTCATGCTCTCACTCACAGACCCACTCAGACACTCATGCACCAACTCAGACCCAATCAGACATTTGTGCACCCACTCACAGATCCTCTCAGACACTCATGCACCCACTCATAGACCCACGCAGACACTCATGCACACACTCAGATACCCACTCAGACATTTGTGCACCTGCTGACAGATCCACTCAGGCACCCTTTCACCTACTCCCAGACCCACTAAGACACTCATGCACCCACTGACAGACCCACTCAGACACTCATATACCCACTCACAGACCCACTTAGGCACTCATGCGCCCACACACAGACCCACTCAGACACTCTTATGCCCAATCACAGACCTACACAGACACTCATGCAGCCACTCACTGACCCACTCAGACAGTCACACACCCACTCACAGACCCACTCAGACACTTGTGCAACCCTCACAGACCCATTCAGACACTCATGTACCCACTCACAGACCCACTCAGACACTTAAGCTTTTACTCACAGATCCACTCAAACTCTCATGCCACACTCACAAGCCCACTCAGAAACTCATGCATCCACTCACAGACCCGCTCAGACACTCATGCACCCACTGACAGACCCACTCAGACACTCATGTACCCACTCACAGCCCCACTCAGACACTCATGCACCCAGACACAGATCCACTCAGACACTCTTATGCTCAATCACAAACCTATTCAGACACTCATGCCCCCACTCACAGACCCACTCAGACACTCACACACCCACTCATAGACCCACTCAGACACTTGTGCAACCCTCACAGATCCATTCAGACACTCAGGTACCTACTCACAGACCCACTCAGGCACTTAAGCTTTTACTCACAGATCCACTCAAACACTCATGAACTCAGTCACAGGCCCACTCTGAAACTCATGCATCCACTCAAAGATCCACTGAGACACTCATGCACCCACTCACAGACCCACTCAGACACTCATGAACCCACTCACAGCCCCACTCTGAAACTCCTGCACCCACTTACAGACCCACTCAGACACTCATGTGCCCAATCACAGACCTATTCAGACACTCATGCATCCACTTACAGACCCACTCAGACACTCACACACCCACTCACAGACCCCCTCAGACACTTGTGCAACTCTCACAGACCCCCTCAGACACTTGTGCAACTCTCACAGACCGATTTAGACACTCATGTACCCACTCACAGACCCACTCAGAAACTTAAACTTCTACTCACATATCCACTCAAACACTTATGCACTCACTCACAGTCCCACTTAGACACTCATGCACCAACTCAAAGATCCACTGTGACACTCATGTGCCCACTCACAGACTCACCCAGGCACTCGATCACCCACTCATAGATCCACTCAGACACTTATGCACCCACTCACAGGCCTAATCCGACACTCATGCACTCACTCACAGACCCACCTAGTATCACACATCCACAGACCCACTCAGACACTTATACACTCACTCACAGACCCACTCAGACAGGCATGTATTCATTTAAATATCCACCAAACAAAGAACCATTTCATGAGTGCCAAAGGCCATGTGCAGCCCTGGGTTGGGTGATAATAGGGAGTTGGCTATGGTCAGGCCCTGTGGCTAGCCCCCGGTGCATACAATCAAAGGCCATGTGCGCAGGTAGTTGTATTAATGCAAAATATATTAAATTACTTCACGTTAAAAAAACTCTAGAAATGTACTGAAAAAACAAAGGTTACAGGGACATTCTATTTAGGAAATAGAAATTAAAAAACATTCACTTAAAACAGTTAGGCTCACATTTTAAATGTACAAAGCCATAAAAATTCAGCTTTTATAGTTAGAGTTATTTCAAGTAACTTTAACTCCTGTTCTAGGGTTATTATAAGAGGCACCATGCACAGTTTTCTTTGCAATAATTTTATTGCAAATGTTACAGTGATAATATCAATGATGTCATGAGTAATGTAATATCTGGGAGAATAGTATTGCATACCGAATGCGC
Source organism: Pleurodeles waltl (assembly GCF_031143425.1). NCBI lineage: Eukaryota > Metazoa > Chordata > Amphibia > Caudata > Salamandridae > Pleurodeles > Pleurodeles waltl. The sequence continues at coordinate 498,221,595 of NC_090436.1, read as the reverse complement.
CAGTTAAAGTTACCTTAGGGCATGAGTAGCTTCCACTGAAAAAGTGTTTTTGACTTAACTATGTCTTTAGTGCTGTTTGACAAATCTTCACAAAATTATACAAAAAAGGTCTGCACAAGGGTCTTGTTGTGCATGGAAAGTTTTGTAGAGATTCGTCAAGCTCCGTCAAGCTGGGGCTGAGAAAAAGTGTGGGGGGGAGGGGGTAAGAACAACTGTGTTTTCCCTGTGGCCAGCTATAATTATACCCTCAAGCCCTCAGCATACACTGCTAATTATCCCACATATCACATCACTCATGACATCTTTGATAACATCATTTATAAGATCAATCTAATGTTTGCAGTAAAGCTATTGAGGAGAAATCTGAGAATGGCATGGGCGAGTTAAAGTTACCTTAGGGCATGAGTTATAGTTACTTGGGCTGACTATAACTATAACTTCTGAATTTCCACGGTTTTGTGCAAATAAATTCAGAATCCAACTATAACATCCCGGTAACCTTTGATATGTCAAGTATATATATATATATATATATAGATATATAGATATATAATGAAAAAAACAAAGGTCATTAAAACTTATACTTAGAAAATGTAAGAACATATTTACCTGTAGAAACTGTAGTATTTTAAAGTTATATTTATACCTTACATTTATTTTTTACTCATTACCTTCAAATTCCTTTAAGCTTATTTATTCTTTAATTTCAAACCAAAATTCAACTACATAACCAGTACAAATTCTGAAGTTATAATTATACTTTACATTTATAAATTATGCACCAACTCTAAATTGCTATACCTTGTGCACCTCCATACACAATTTTGTGAACGTATTGCACATTAATGAAAACTTGCCACTCTACCAAGCACAGTGTTCTCACGAATTGAAAAGTCAAAAGTGTTGTTGTGAAAGCTATGATTTTACATATTTAGATGTGATGTAATATGCGCTGCATCAGAGTTTATATTGTCTGGCTACTGAGCACAGAGTTGTGGAAGTTATAGTAATTAGACGCTGGTGGAATATCTTTGAGTGGAGTGACATGGAGGGGCATAGATTGGAGTGGTGTGAAATTAAATAGCAGGATGGAGTGGCATAGAGGAGTTGCGTGGAATGGAGTGGCATACCGTAGAGTGGTGTAAAGTGGTGTGGCTTAGAGTAGAATTGTATAAAGTGGAGTGTGAAGTAGTATAATGTGGAGTGGTGTAGAGTGACACAGAGTGGAAAAGCATAGAGTGGAGAGGCAAAGAGATGAGTTGTCTACAGTGAAGTGGAATAGATTGGAGTGGCTTAGGGTGGAGTGGGGTAGATTGCAGTACTGTCGAGTGGAATAGCTTAGAGCGAAGTAGTATAGAGTGGAGTAGCATAAAGTGTAATGGCCTAGAGTGGCATAGAATGGAGTTGAATAGGCTGGAGTGCCTTAGAGTACTGTGGGGTGAAGTGGAATGGCATGGACTAGAGTGGCATACAGTGGAGTGGCATACACTAGAATAGTGTGGAGTGGAGTAGCATGGAGTGGAGTGGAGTGGCATAGAGAAAAGTGGCATAGAGTGGAGTGTCATAGAGTGGAGGGGCATAGAATGGAATAGTGTGCAGTAGTGGCATACAGTGGCCTTGACATGAGTGGCATAGAGTGGAGTGGTATAAAGTGGAGTAGCATATACTGCAGTGGTGTACAGTAGACCAGAGTAGAGTGGAGTGGCATAGAGACAAACAGCATGATGTAGAGTGGTGTAGAGTGTAGTACAGTAGAGTGGCTTAGAGTGGAGAGTTATACAGAGGAATAATGTACAGTGGAGTAGTGAAGAGAAGATTGGCATAGAGTGAAATAGCATAGAGCAGAATTGCGTTGAGTAGAATGGTATAGAGTGGAGTGGTATAGAGTAGAGTGTCTTAGAGTCTAGTGCTGTAGAGTGGAATAGTGTATAGGGTATTGATGTAGAGTGGAGTGGCATAGAATAGAGTGGCATACAGTAAAGTGGCATAGAGTTGAGTGGCGTAGAGTAGTGCAGAGTTGAATAGAGGAGAATATCATAGAGTGGAATGGCGTAGAGTTGAGTGAGGTAGAGTGGAGTGAAGTAAAGTGAAGTAAAGTAGAGTAGCTTAGAGTGGAGGGACATAGAGTGAAAAAGCTTAGAGTGAAGGGGCATCAAGTGGAATGACATAGAGTGGAGTAGCTTAGAGTGTAGTGCTATCGAGTGGAACAGCATACCGGGTACTGGTGTAGAGTCGAGCGGCATAGGATGGAGTGGCATAGAGCAGAGTCGCATAGAGTGGAGTGGCATAGAGGGGTGTAGAGTTGAACATAATAGAGGGGAATATCATAGAGTGGAATGGCATAGAGTTGAGTGTGGTAGAATTGAGTGGAGTATAGTAAAGGAGCATAGAGTAGAGTGGCATAGACTGTAGGGGCATTGACTGTAATGGAATATAGTGAAACAGTGTAGAGTGGAATGAAATAGAGTTGAATAGCACAGAGTGGTGTACAGTGGAGTGGCATACAGTGGAGTGGCATACAGTAGAGTGACATAGAGTGTAGCGGAATGAAGTGGAATAACATAGAGTGGAGTGGTGTACAGTATGGTTGTGTAGGGTAGAGTGATGTTCAGCAGAATCACATTCACTGGAGTAGGTAGAGTGGAGTAGCATTGAATCGAGTAACAAATTGGAGTGAAATAGAGTGGGGTGGTGTAGAGTGGAGTGGTAGGGTGTTTAGTGGCATAAAGTAGAGTAGAGTAAAGTGACATACAGTAGAATAGTATAGAGTGGAGTGGCATAGAGAGGCATAGTGTAGAGTGGTGTGTAGTGGAGTGTTGAAGAATGGAATAGTGTAGAGTAGAGTTGCCTGTAGTGCAGTGGCAGAGTTGCATAGAGAGGAGCTTCATTGAGTGGAGTGGTGTAAAGTGGAATGGTAGAGAAGGTACAGTGAAGTGGTGTAGTGTGGAGTGGTTTGGCATAGAGTGGTGTGTCATGTTGCAGAGTGGAGTTGTGGGTGTTAGAGTGGAGTAGAGGGTGGTAAAGTGGAGTGGCATGTGGTAAAGTGGAGTATTGTGGAATGTGATTTAGTGGAGACTAAGCTTTCACATGTCTAATACACAGGTGCAGTGCCTCCGCTACAGCAGAGGAGTTTCGCCCCCTACCAGCAGCAGCAGCTGCAAACCTTTTACCAAAAAATTGTAATAAACTATTTTTATTATAGTTTTTTGGTTAAAGGGGTGTTGGCAACAGGCTGTGACGAGCCCTGAGGAGGAGGAGGAAACGCAAGAGAGGAAAATTAGGCAGACAGGAGACTAGAGACCAGAGATCTAGAGTGACTTTGGGAAAAGAAGATACTTTAGAGGAGAGATTTGAGATTCTGTCATTGGGCTCATACTCTCTGACTGAGAACCTGATGCTTTGCTGATTGATTGTTGACCTGAGGACGAAGACAGATTCTGTTTGCTGACCCATACCACGGATAGGTAGATATGACAATGTGACTGTTGTGCATTTTATGCCTTTTCTTTCTCGGTACCAACTGCGTTGTTTTGAAAGACCCATAGCTAGATGTTTTTTAAAATTTGTGTTCTAAATTGTTTTGCATGAAGTCCAACATGCTGATGCCAATCTGAGATTAGTTGAAGGCACTCAAACTTAAATGACGAATACAGCGACTAATGGTTGACAGGTTACCTTGATGAATTCTCTGTACGCCATATCTTTATTGCAGCTAATTCCGCTATTGATCTGCACAGTAACTTTAGAATGTGTTGTGATTGAAGCTTTGATTAGATTGCGTTCCTTCCGCCGCTTTGGACAACCAGTATTATTCTTATGTGTGTTCCATTTAATTTTGAGATTAATCTACATGACTTTAGCATTGTTATTATAAGGGAAATAAACTTTCTAAACTTTTACTAAGGTGTGGTTATTCATGGCGGAACGGTCATGTGCGCATGCATGTTTGGCCATTTGTCTTGGACCGGCCAAACACACATGCTCAGTAGGCTCTGTCCAGCCCAGCACTGTGCTGCCGGGCTAGAGAGAGCTTGCATAGGCTCCGAGTTGTACTGTATCAGAGTTCAAGATTGCTGTATTAACACTGTTAGATTTGTATCAACTAAAATACTTTTATACAGTATAATAGAATGTATTGTTTTGGATTTATTTTTGTTATTGTTTAAATTGTATTATATTAGGATTATTCTAGTCTTGTGATTGGTAGTTTTTGTATTTCTAACCTTGGATGATTTAGTTTGGTGTGAATGTGGAATGACTGAGCTAGGCAAATGCTACTGTCCTTTTGTATTTGGTTTTATGTCTTTTATATTTTGTAAATGAATTTAATCAATCTATTTTTTGTTGATAAAAATGTCATCCTGCTATGTAGTTTGTTGCTTAGCCCAAACCATGTATTTAAGAGTTATTGTTGCTTATGACATACAAAATGATAGTCATTGATATTTACATTGACACGTACTTGAAAGAATGTCGATTCTATAGGTAATTCTCTGTAGCTCCCTATTTAGATTTACTCTACAGGCTCCGAGTCTGCCTTGGAGCATCCTGGCTGGGCGCTCCCAGCCAATCCTAATGCTGCTCTGAGCGGCGTCAGGATTGGCAGCAAGGTTGGCTGGGATCCTGTGCTTGCAGCCTGTCTGCAGAGGAGAGGAGAAGAGCAACACAGTGGTGACAGCAGCACAGGTACATTTAAAAAAATATATTTCCCCATCTCCCACCACCCCCCCACCCATGCTCCGCCCCTTTTTAGTACCGCGAGCCGCTTCTGCACATACATGTGGCAGGCCATTTTATTGCTATACAGAATATGCCCCTGTCGAGTTTTAGCTGAAAATCTTTTGTCACTTTTAAAGGATGGCAACTTTCAATTCTGAGGCTGAGTTGTACAACATGAATCATTTATCTAAAGCAACATTCATGCTAACGGCATTACCATCAACTTCAAAATTCATGTGACAGCGCTGATTGTATCACACGTTTCGAGCTTCCATATATCTTGTCCCAAAAGCCGTCATGTAGTTTGAGCTCCTCCCATTTACATTTCAGTCCTATTGTGTGGTTGACATTAAAGTGGGGTTAACTGTCAGACATTTGTTTTCCTTCTGAGTGGTTTCTGCAAGAAACATATGGTTTTCTTACAAATGAAGACAGAATAGCATTAATTTTGACAAATACACCTTTGCCTCTCTTTTTTGTTTTAAAACATAATCTTGTGCCATCTTTGCTACGTTGCCTTTACTTTGCTAGTTATTTGCTTTATGCCATGAGCAGTGTGGATTTGTATAGGTTTAGAAGAAAACCGTCAAGAAAATTTGGAGCAAGCTAACAATTTGTCAAAACATTGACTAATATTTGCTACTACTATACATTGCACAATATGGTCAGTATTCACAAAATTGGCCTGCACTTTTTCGAGGGGCAAAGTTCCTCTTGCAAATTTGAGACTGCATTTTATGTGGTCCTGATTCACCAGCAAGTGGCCAGTGAAGGATCATTGGCACTAACATGGGGTGAGCATACATGTTGCGCTCACTTATCTCACCCTGCCATCCATCCACCCACACCAGAGCTGCAACTCTGAATGCAGGTCTCACTGCTCTGTATGCTTTGTCTTCCATGAGCCATGTGGGCGTAGTGAGGGTTCCTGCTGATGACAAAAAAATGCCTTCCCATATCCGTTCCACACATAGGAGCAGAATTGACAGGTACAGGCGCAAATGGTCTTTTCCTGTCAATGTACACATTTGTATTTCGACCTCTGAGTCGGGAATATGAAAGTTAACGAGTACTCCACTGCTCATGTAGCAGATGAGTGGTGGAATATGAGATTTTATGCTGATATGCTGGATTTTTCCTTCTTGCCTCTATTGAACCTGCCACTAAGATGTGCAATGTCTGGAATAGGATAGAAGCATCCAAAGCAATTTGCAAACATGTATTGCATTTTGCACAAGCTCAAATCTCCTTTGAGAATTATTTCCCACATATCCAGGAACATCGGTTTCTGAATCTGGCCCTGTGTGTTTAGAAAAGCCAGACTACGGCCCTGATTTAGAGATTTACCAGCTACACTGTTAGCTGATGTAGTATCGGGTTAATTTGCTAGAGAATATTTTTCTTTGCAGGGACATTCAAACCCTTATTTCCCTAAAAAATCAGAGTGTGGTCCATTCTTCTTCCCACCCTGGAAATGCATTGGAGCCAGTCCTTGTCTGGAGTAAATATTCAACCATTTCAAGTTTGTCAAGGATGTTCTTGTTTGTAGGTATTCACACATTTCCCAGGAAAACCATACCCTGGAACATCCATTTTCCCACCCCTTGAGTAGGGTTTATTATGAGTTTACACCTGCCAAAAATCTCCATGTGATTTCCTGGTTGCATAAACAGGTAAATTTGGTCATAAACATATGTTTACAACTTGCTGAAGCAGGTGTCTTAACTAGAAATTATTAAAGAGTGTTTATGTATTTTGAATAATGAGTTTATGTAGAAAATGAAATAAGGTAGACAATGAATCCACACATTTGAAAATGTGACCTCGAAGAATGGCCACCAGTGTTCACAAATTTACTAATTGATGATTAATACTTATGAAATATTGAAAAAGTATTGGACTAATGTAGTAATATGTCACATTAAGGATTATGAAGTGTGTTCTAGCTTTATTAATTATGGGCCTTAACTTAGCAAGTGTCTTGACCTAGGGTTGCCAGGCCTCATGCAGAAGCTGTATTTCTTAGCGTTTAATAAAATGTTGACTGGATGAACTAAACTGTGAAACGTCCATTGTCTTGTTAAAAGTGCTTAACAAAAGCTTTCCATGAGAACTGGCTAACAGAAGATGATGTTCCCGCTAATGTAACAAATCATGCGTAACGTGTGTGAGATGTACTTTCCCAGGACGCGAACAATGAAGACACTGACTCGAGCTGAAGATGGAACAACATTTCTTACCTGATGAGCCGGATGATGAGGACATCATAAAGTGAACCAATCACCTTTGTGTGAAGAGCGAAATATTAGAATTCTTAGATTTGGTATAGAAATATTATTGGGTAGAGCATAAACGTATGATTAACTGACCAATAGGGAATTAGGGGATAGTTTAGATGACTTTGATATAACAATGCGACAGAGGAAAATTAGGCAGACTGGAGACTAGAGACCAGAGATCTAGAGTGACTTTTGGAGAAGAAGAGACTTTAAAGGAGAGATTTGAGATTCTGTCATTGGGCTCATACTCTCTGACTGAGAGACTGATGCTTTGTATAGAAATATTATTAGGTAGAGTATAAACATACAATTAACTAATCAATAGGGAATTAGGGGATAGTTTAGGTGACTTTGATATAACAACGTGACAGAGGAAAATTAGGCAGACTGGAGACTAGAGACCAGAGATCTAGAGTGACTTTGGGAAAAGAAGATACTTTAGAGGAGAGATTTGAGATTCTGTCATTGGGCTCATACTCTCTGACTGAGAACCTGATGCTTTGCTGATTGATTGATGACCTGAGGACGAAGACTGATTCTGCTTTCTGACCCACACCACGGATAGGTAGATATGACAATGTGACTGTTGTGCATTTTATGCCTTTTCTTTCTCGGTACCAACTGCGTTGTTTTGATAGACCCATAGCTAGATGTTTTTTTAAATTTGTGTTTTTAATTGTTTTGCATGAAGTCCAACATGCTGATGCCAATCTGAGATTAGTTGAAGGCACTCAAACTCAAATGACGAATACAGGGACTAATGATTGACGGGTTACCTTGCTGAATTCTCTGTACGCCATATCTTTATTGCAGCTAATTCCGCTATTGATCTGCACAGTAACTTTAGAATGTGTTGTGATTGAAGCTTTGATTAGATTGCGTTCCTTCCACCGCTTTGGACAACCAGTATTATTTTTATGTGTGTTCCATTTAATTTTGAGATTAATATACTTGACTTTAGCATTGTTATTATAAGGGAAATAAACTTTCTAAACTTTTACTAAGGTGTGGTTATTCATGGCTGAACGGTCATGGTGCATGACATTTACTGACTCCATTGAATATTGATTTATTGATTACTAATGATAATTGATTATTGGGAATTGATTATTTGTTCATCCACTGGAGCTATGGCGAGAACATCTTAAACAAGTCAAAAGATTAATCAACCTATTCGCCTCCCCTTGTAAGTTTACTTATTAAGGTCCAGTGCACCAACAGTTATGGTAGCAGAGGATGGGTTGTCTCTTTAAGAGCTCGCCATAGACGTCTGATATAGAGTGACAGGTTTTAACAGATTGTGGTAGAGAGACAGATAGTTCGTCTGTTCAGGAGTTTGCCATAGATGTCCCGAGGAGAGTGATAGGTGATTACGGTTATGGTAGTAGTTTGAAGTTGGTTCTTTTGAGAATTCAGTATTTTTGAGATTTTGGATTTTGTTTTTCAAATGATAATTGGAGAGAAAATGATGTTCCCTTAAACCCAGAAATGACTTAACCAGATCCTGGATATTGCTAGTGGTGTTTGAGTATGTTCTTGGCGTATTAGTGATAGTGTGAATGAAATAGGTTGCACTTGCACAGCTTATGCAAATCACAGGTGAATTGTGAGGATTTTGATGATTTTTTTAGGGAGTTTGCAAAATCCAAATGAATGCGTAGTAGGAGTGTGCGTACTCTGCAATATGAGAGTAGGGAAGTCATCTAACTTCACATGTGTGTGGCGCTTTGTGCTCAATAATTGTCCACATGGTTTTTGATGTTTGCACCCTGCGTGGTCTAAGACTCCAGAGTATGTTGAAAAGTGTATGAGACACTTGGTTATATGTTGTAATCTGTCTGGTTTAGTAGGTTGATCGGGCGTGGTCAACAAGTCAGTGTGTGTGTTAAAGTGGGCGAGAGAAAAATTTCGACTGAGATTTGATGAGGCAATACCCATTGATCAGTTGAGAGTAAAATTTGTGGGTGAATTTTGCTTGTGAATTTGGGAAACTGAGAAAGAGGAATAGCTGCATGTGCAGGAAGAGCCATCAGTGAAAATCCGTAAGGTTTCTGAAGCCATTGAGGAGTTACCCTTCCTGTAGTAAACCAGCAGATTTGTTTTGGTTTTCGGTTTTTGATTAGTGCTCTCAACATTTTGCATTAGTTTTGTGTGGGTTGGAGTTTAGGAGGATGAGCCGCAAGAGTTTGTCAGCCGCAGAGTGTGAGTATGATGTCATTGGAGCAGCGCTGGAATAGGTTGGCTGGTGAGAAGGGTCACGCACGGATTGGCAGCTGTCCATGAGAGGCAATTGGTTGAGAACGTGGGTGAAAGGAATCTTGGGATTAAAAGTCATTTCCTGATTTGATTTGAATAAACAAATGTAGAAAAGATTAAGGTGGTCATTACAAACCTGGTGGATGGTGTTAAAGCGGCGGTAAGACCGCCAACAGGCCGGCGGTAAAAAATTTGCAATTACGACAGTGGTGGAAACCGCCAACAAAGACAGCCACTTTAAGACTCCGACCGCCACGGCGGTACAAACAAACAGCACGGCGGTCACCGCCAACAGACAGGCGGAGGACAATGTACCGCCCACACTATTATGACAGGCCAATCCGCCACCTTTTCCGGGGTGGATTCACCGCAGATAAAAACACGGCGGAAACAGCAATTTCGAAGGGAAAACGCTCACCTCTAAACACCCCACGAGGAACGAGGACACCATGGACCCAGAACTCCAAATCCTACCTGCGATAGTCTTCCTGCTCCTGTACCAGGAGCACGAACGCCGGCGGTGAAGACCACGGTGAGTACTGCACCTACGACACAGGGGAGGGGGAGGCAAAAAACAGGGACACACAAACGCAACAACCCCACCCCCACCCTCACCCACTACAACACACACACTAATACATATCTATACATTATAGTTACACCCTCCAACCCCCCCGGAAGAATGCAAAGACAAAAGGAAATGAGTGTAACCATTGTAATCTATTAAAATGCAGTACGCAAAAACATACATATATACACTTTTAACAAAATATACACCAAGAATAGTAGTCCAGGTATTGCACCATTCATAGTCCGTGGACCACTGGGCCCAAAATGCATGGGCGAGGCCCACACTCGATAACAGATCAAAACAGAGAGAACACTGCAGGGGCATCAGATAGAAATACAACAGGCACCTCAGGGGGAAGGGAAGGGGGGGCACCTCAGCCGGATGAGTGCACAACGCCAGATCCACGAGGGGGCTCCATGCCCATTGATGTATCCTGGGGAGTGCAAAGCCACAGTCTCTCAAGTCTCTACAGTGGGTGGCTTGCCCACTGCTGCATCCTGGGGAGTGAAAAGCCACAGTCTCTCAAGTCTCTACAGTGGGTGGTTTGCCCACTGTTCAATCCTGGGGAGTGCAAAGCCACAGTCTCTCAAGTCTCTACAGTGGGTGGGTTGCCCACTGCATTATCCTGGGGAGTGCAAAGCCACAGTCTCTCAAGTCTCTACAGTGGGTGGTTTGCCCACTGCTGCATCCTGGGGAGTGCAAAGCCACAGTCTCTCAAGTGGATAACAGTCTCCACTGGTTCTGGAGGGGGACTGGTGCCCAGAGTGCTTCATCCTGTGAAGGACAGAGGTAGTGGATGGATCTCTCCACTGGTTCTGGAGGGGGACTGGTGCCCAGAGTGCTTCATCCTGTGAAGGACAGAGGTAGTGGATGCATCTCTCCACTGCTTCTTGAGGGGGACTGGTGCCCAGAGTGCTTCATCCTGTGAAGGACAGAGGTAGTGGATGCATGTCTCTACTGGTTCTGGAGGGGGAATGGTGCCCAGAGTGCATCAATCACCCCGTGACGGTCCCAGTTGCGTCAGTGCCCTTGCCGCTCATGGGCTAGCGGTGCTTGATTTGGCGGTGCCCTGTTCAGCGGTGCTTGAGTTGGCGGTGCCCTGTTCAGCGGTGCTTCCCCGTTCAGCGGTGCTTGAGTTGGCGGTGCCCTGTTCAGCGGTGCTTGATTTGGCGGTGCCCTGTTCAGCGGTGCTTGCCCTGTTCAGCGGTGCTTGAGTTGGCGGTGCCCTGTTCAGCGGTGCTTGAGTTGGCGGTGCCCTGTTCATCGGTGCTTGCCCTGTTCAGCGGTGCTTGAGTTGGCGGTGCCCTGTTCAGCGGTGCTTGAGTTGGCGGTGCCCTGTTCAGCGGTGCTTCCCCGTTCAGCGGTGCTTGAGTTGGCGGTGCCCTGTTCAGCGGTGCTTGATTTGGCGGTGCCCTGTTCAGCGGTGCTTGCCCTGTTCAGCGGTGCTTGAGTTGGCGGTGCCCTGTTCAGCGGTGCTTGAGTTGGCGGTGCCCTGTTCATCGGTGCTTGCCCTGTTCAGCGGTGCTTGAGTTGGCGGTGCCCTGTTCAGCGGTGCTTGAGTTGGCGGTGCCCTGTTAAGCGGTGCTTGCCCTGTTCCGCGGTGCTTGAGTTGGCGGTGCCCTGTTCAGCGGTGCTTGCCCTGTTCAGCGGTGCTTGAGTTGGCGGTGCCCTGTTCAGCGGTGCTTGCCCTGTTCAGCGGTGCTTGAGTTGGCGGTGCCCTGTTCATCGGTGCTTGCCCTGTTCAGCGGTGCTTGAGTGGGCGGTGCCCTGTTCATCGGTGCTTGATTTGGCGGTGCCCTGTTCAGCGGTGCTTGAGTTGGCAGTGCCCTGTTCAGCGGTGCTTGCTCTGTTCAGCGGTGCTTGAGTTGGCGGTGCCCTGTTCAGCCGTGCTTGCCCTGTTCAGCGGTGCTTGAGTTGGCAGTGCCCTGTTCAGCGGTGCTTGATTTGGCGGTGCCCTGTTCAGCCGTGCTTGAGTTGGCGGTGCCCTGTTCAGCGGTGCTTGCCCTGTTCAGCGGTGCTTGATTTGGCAGTCCTTCCCTGGCAGCAGGGATGGGGCTGGCGGGGCCCTCCTGGGCAGCTGGGCTTTGGCTGGCGGTGGCCTCCTGGGCAGCTGGGCTGGGGCTGGCGGTGGCCTCCTGGGCAGCGGGGATGGGGCTGGCGGGGCCCTCCTGGGTTTCTTGTGGCCCTTCACCACCTTGGGAGGTGTCACAGCTGACTCCACACTCCCACCAGGACCCCTGGGAGCGGCTTGGGTGGCTGGAGTCTTCCCTCTCTCTCGCCGGGCACTGGCCAACTTCTGGTGCTTCACAGGGGGGGGACTGGCTGTGCTGTGGCTCTGTGCCACACTGGCTGTCCTGGTGGCCGGTGCACTCCACATACCTGTGACTACAGGCACCACTGGTCCCGGAGATGTTGTGGCTGAAGTGCTAGTTCGGGGCCTATGAGATGGACGGGGGGGAGGTGTGGGAAAAAGGTCAAGGCTGGACAGGAAAAGTTTTTTGGACACACAGGGATGGGCAGCTGGAGGGGGTTTGGGAGTGGAGGAAGAGGTGGTGGTAGTAGGAGGTGTACGTTTGGTGACTTTGGGTGCAGGTGCATGCGCTGGAGGCTGTCGTGAGGTGGATGGCTGTTGGGTGGGTGTGTGCCTGCGTTTGTGTATCTTGGGAGGGGGCGTCACAGACACACTGGGAGAGGACACAGGGGACGTGTGAATGGTAGTGGGGGTGGTAACTGAACGTGAGCGGGGTGTGCTGGTGGATGTGCTGGTGAGGGACGTAGTGGCTGTAGAGGTAGTGCATGCAGGTGTGTGTGTAGATGAGACTGGGAGGGAGGAGGAAGACGACGAGGAGGGGGACACAGTGGAGACAGTGGATGTTGATGTGTCTGCATGTGTGTGATGCTTGCGTGAGTGCCTGTGGGATGTGTGGTGCTTATGTTTGCCTGAGCTTCCCTTGTGTGGTGAGGTGTGTGCAGGCTGGTCTGATGGTGTGCTTGGGATAGGCAGAGGTACAGGGGATTGGGTCTGGGTGGAGGAAGTTGGAGGGGGGAGGCTAGACACAGGGACAATGGCTCCCATCAGTGCTGAGGCCTGAGTTTGAAAGGCTTGGTGAAGGGCCGCCTGACCAGAATGAATGCCCTCCAGGAATGCATTTGTTTGTTGCAACTGCCTTTCTACACCCTGGATGGCATTCAAAATGGTAGACTGCCCAACAGTGAGTGACCTGAGGAGGTCAATGGCCTCCTCACTGAGGGCAGCAGGGGTGACTGGGGCAGGGCCTGAGGTGCCTGGGCGAAGGTGATGCCCACCCTCCTGGGTGAGCGGGCACGGGGCAAAGGCTGAGGGGCTGCTGGGAGGGCGGTGCTGGTAGGCGGGGCGGCGGCTGTACCTGTAGATGCGGGGGGCACAGATGTTGCCGCCAGCACAAGGGAGCTCCCATCAGAGGACAAGTCTGTGTCGCTGGTGTCAGCTCCTGTCCCCGCCGTGGAGCTCCCGTCGCCCTCCGTCCCACTGGTGAATTCTGAGTCCGTAGTGTGGCCCTCCATGGCCATGTGGGATGCAGCTCCCTCGTGCTCCGGTGCCACTGCTCCTCCGCCTGATGATGCTAATGCACACAAGAACAGGGAGACCACAAAAAGGGGGGGGGAACAGAATAAAGACATGTTGAGTGCATGGACTACCACTACCGTTGGCGGACAAGACAGACACAGAAGCCCCCTGCTCTACGCCGCGCTCTTGGGCTTTACAGTGCAATTCCTGGGACATGGCCTACAAGGCTATGGACGATATCTGCACACATAGATGACATAGGGGCATGAATAGCTGTACTTGGCACTCTACAGAGGTGGGGTGGGGGGCCACAGGGCCATGCCTTACGGAGGGGCCTAGCCTACGGAACTTGCCCTGGCCTAGGGAAACCCACAGCCCTCCTCCCCCACCCAGACAACGTCAGCTGAATGAGAGTGTACTCACCCCCTTGTGTCTGCTGTGATGCCCTCAAGTGCCCATCCAACTCCGGGTAGGCCACCGCCAGGATCCTGAACATCAGGGGGGTCATGGTTCGACGGGCACCCCTCCCACGTTGGGAGGCCATCCCCAGCTGAGCCTCCGCCGTCTTCTTGCTCCAGCGGCGAATGCCCTCCCATCTTTTCTGGCAGTGGGTGCTCCGTCTGTGGTAGACCCCCAGGGTCCGGACGTTCTTGGCAATGGCACGCCAAATATTTTTCTTCTGGTGGGCGCTGACCTGCATGAAATGTACAGGGGAAGAAGAGAAGTCATTACGAACTGCACCGTCAAAGTGAGTGGCCCCCATCCCTACCCTTGCCATGTGGCACATGCACCCACTGTCTTTCATGCACGCAGAACTCTGCCCCCTTCCTTCTTACATCCAGCCCTCTCCACACAGGCATAGCCCATACAACATGCTCCCTGTGTACTTACCTGTTTGTCTGGAGGACCGTAGAGTAGCGTGTTCTGGGGGAGGACCCCATCAACGAGCTTCTCCAACTCCTCCGATATGAAAGCAGGGGCCCTTTCCCCAGATGCACGAGCCATTGTCTCTTCCAGACTGAGGTCACAGCAGCACTTGCAGTGTAGGTCCTCTCCTGTCGAAGATCAGGTATCGAGTGATTAAACAGATAGAAAATGGCGGTCACGTCCGCGACAGTCACATCCACGGCGGTGCGTACCATCACCGCCGGCGTACATCGTCATTGGCTCCTGGGACCCATAGGGTCCAATGTTAACCAATGCAGCATTGCGCCACGGTCTCCAACCGCCTACCGCGACGGTGTACAACGCCAGCGCAGTTACCTCACATCCCATTGTCCCACTTTAGAGGTCAGGCAGCTGCCATTTCAGGGGCCCACATGGCCTAATTTCTAACTGGGTCACACATACCTAGGCCTAGTCTCAACACACATACAGGCCACATTTTGTGTATGATTGGTGTTCTGGGTAAACTGTGGGCACGTACCTCTGAGTTGTTTGACTCTGTGCTCGCTGTTGTCCTTCATAGGCACCGTCCGCTGGGACATGTGAGGAGATGGAGGAATCCTCCGGTGTACCGACCGCTGGTGGACCTTTCGACAATGGAGGAAAGAAATTTGATAATCACCTACAGGTTTGACCGTGCCACAATCCAGAAACTGTGTACCCAGTTGGAGCCAGACCTGATGTCAGCAATCCGCCATCCCACAGGAATCCCCCCTCAAGTGCAGGTGCTATCAGTGCTCCATTTCCTTGCAAGTGGGTCTTTTCAAACAACTGTGGCCATGGCATCAGGGATGTCTCAGCCTATGTTTTCCAACGTATTGTCCAGAGTGTTGTCTGCCCTGCTGAAACACATGCGGAGCTACATCGTTTTCCCTCAGGTGGAGGATTTGCCTACAGTGAAAGGTAACTTCTATGCCCTTGGACATATCCCCAACATCATAGGTGCCATTGATGGGACCCATGTGGCTTTGGTCCCTCCCCCACAGGAGTGAACAGGTGTACAGAAACCGGAAGAGTTATCATTCCATGAATGTAGAGACGGTATGTTTGGTAGACCAGTACATCTCCCATGTGAATGCCATGTTCCCTGGCTCAGTGCTTGAAGCCTACATCCTGCGGAATTGCAGCATCCCTTATGTGATGGATCAACTCCAGAGGCACCGTGTCTGGCTATTAGGTGAGCCCCTGGAAGCAAGACAGTGGGAATGGTTGTCTGGGGTTATCTCTACAGGTTAGTGTGTGTCTAACAGATGTCCCTCGCCATTTGCAGGTGACTCTGGGTATCCCAACCTGTCAAGGCTACTGACCCCAGTGAGGAATCCCAGGACCAGGGCTCCTGAACGCTACAATGAGTCCCATGGGCGAACTAGGAGGGTGATCGAGCGGACCTTCGGCCTCCTGAAGGCCAGGTTCAGGTGCCTGCATATGACAGGTGGATCCCTATTCTACTCACCAAAGAAGGTGTGCCAGATCATCGTGGCCTGCTGTATGCTTCGCAACTTGGCTTTGCGACGACAGGTGCCTTTTCTGCAGGAGGATGGTACAGATGGCGGTGTTGTGGCAGCTGTGGAGCCTGTGGACTGTGATGAGGATGAAGCAGAGGAAGAAGACATGCAGAACAGGGACTCAGTGATCCAGCAATATTTCCAGTGAAACACAGGTGAGAATACATTCCTGCCTACTACGTGTACTTTTACACTACAACCTCTCTCCTGTCTGTCGTTTTCACCCAGTGTATGGTCACTGAGTTGTCACTTTCCCTTACGGTTTGACAGATGTGGGTCCCAACGTGTGTCATCTGCTTAGATTCCTCATGGACTAGAGCTGTGTGACATAGGTATGTTGACATTACTATTTCAAGAACATTTTGTCACTGTAATTGCAAATATACTATTTCGAAATCACAGACAGACTCCAGATCATTTTGTGCTTTAGGTGTGTTTATTTAAATGCAAAATATTGGAGGGGGAAGTTAAATGGTGAGGCGTGATGGTGGAGGAGTGTCCATGGCAGAGTCCAGTCTATTAGTCTCACAGGTGCATTGCCCATATGGGCATAGGAAGTAGAGCTGGGGCAGTTTAATTATGGACAGGGTGACAAAGTGGGACAGTGGTCTCATTTCTTGGCGGGGTCTTGGTATCGTGCTCTGTCTTGTTCCTGGATCTCAGGGACCGTTTGCGGGGTGGTTCTCCATCTGCAGGGGGTGGGGTGCTGGTGTGGTGGTCCTGTGCCGGGGCGTCCTGTCCACTAGCTCCGGCGGAGGTGGTGGGCAGTTCATCATCCATGCTAGTGTCAGGGGCCCCTTGTAGTGCCACATTGTCCCTCCTGGTGTTGAGTACTTCCTTCAGCACCCCTACGATGGTGCCCAGGGTGGAGCTGATGGTTCTGAGTTCCTCCCTGAAGCCCATATACTGTTCCTCCTGCATGCGCTGGGTCTCCTGAAACTTGGCCAGTACCGTTGACATCATCTCCTGGGAGTGGTGGTATGCTCCCATGATGGAGGAGAGGGCCTCGTGGAGAGTGGGTTCCCTTGGCCTGTCCGCCCCCTGTCGCACAGCAGCCCTCCCAGTTCCCCTGTGTTCCTGGGCCTGCGTCCCCTGGACCGTGTGCCCACTGCCACTGCCCCCAGGTCCCTGTTGTTGTTGGGGTGGTGGGTTACCCTGGGTTCCCTGTAGTGGTGGACACACAGCTGATTGACGTGTCCTGGGAACGGAGGTATGGGCCCGCTGGTCGGGTGCTGTGCTGGTGTTTCCAGAGGGGGGAAGGTCTGTGGTGACCTGTGCCTGTGTGAGGGGAACCAACTGTCCCGAGGCCCACGATGGTCTGGGCTGGTTATCAAGATCCAGTTGGACAGAGTTGCTGTCATCACTGTGGGCCTCTTCTGTGGGGCAGTAGACATGTCTGGACCCTCCTGTCTGGTGATGTTAGGTAGTAGTCCTGCAGGGGTGGAAAGGCATGATTATCGCATGTGTGTGTGTCATGGTGTGCAATGGGTGGGTGACCGTGTACCCCAGTGCTGGCATTCCTGTGTGTGAGCTTGTGTGATGATGGTTTAGGGGGGTGTATGGGTATGTGCAGTGGGCATGCTTTAGTGATGGGTGTCCATGCTTTGTTGTTGCATGCAGGGCTTGGTGTTGGTATGTGTGGTTTGTGATATTGGTATATTTGTGAGGAGTTGGAGTGATAGGGGTGAGGGCGAGGGTGGGGGTATGTGATAGCATGCAGGTAGGATGGGGGGATGTAATAGTTAAGATTTGACTTACCAGAGTCCATTCCTCCACCAACTCCTGCGAGGCCCTCAGGATGCAGAATCGCCAAGACCTGCTCCTCCCATGTTGTTAGTTGTGGGTGAGGAAGTGGGGGTCCGCTGCCAGTCCGCTGAACCCCCTGGTGGTGTCTTGAGACCACGGAACGCACCTTCCCCCATAGGTCGTTCCACCTTTTCCTGATGTCCTCCCGATTTCTTAGGTGTTGTCCCACTGCGTTGACCCTGTCCACTATTCTTCGCCATAGCTCCATCTTCCTTGCAATTGGATGTGCTGCACCTGTGATCCAAATAGCTGTGGCTCTACCCGGACGATTTCCTCCACCATGACCCTGAGCTCCTCCTCCGAGAACCTGGGCTGTCTTTGCCGTGCCATGGGGTGGTGTAGGTGATGTGTGGGGTGGTGTGTGTGGTGATAAGTGTGGTGATATGTAGTGGTGTGTTGTGTGAGGTGCGTGGAAGTTATGTGGTTGATGGTGTTGTGTGCCTGTGGATGCTAGTATTGTTTCTGGTGGTGTCTCTCTCTGGCCTTCGTTCGTGATTTTTGGTCGTAGGGGTTGGTGGGTGGTGTGGGTGTGTGTTTTATATTGTATTGAGTGTGTGGGAGTGGTGTGTATGTGTATCAGGTGTGTGTATTTGGAATTGTCCAATGTGGCTGTGTTTTGTAAGAGTGTGTGTATTTAGAGCGCGGCGGTGTGTACCGCCAATGGAATACCGCGGTTGAAAGACCGCCGCGTGGATTCGTGTGTCATGATAGTGTGGGCGTATTTCTGTTGGCGTGACGGTGGAGGTTTTGTTTTCGCCAGTTTATCACTGACCTTTGGTGTGGCGGACTTGTGTGGGTGTCTGAATTTTGGCGGAGTCCGAGCAGTGGGTCATAATGACCGTGGCGGAATTCCGCAGCCGCAGCGGTGTGTTGGCGGTCTTCTGCACGGCAGTAAGCGGCTTCTACCGCCAATGTTGTAATGACCCCCTAAGTTTTTCGAGGCGTTGAGAAGTGCCTTAAGGAGAGATACATAAATCACAGCGAGTGTAGGGGAGCCTACACTGCCAGAGAATACCCCGGCTTACATTGTAATGGAGGAGCGAGGTGTTGTCCCATGTCTTTGGCTAAAGCAATGGTCGAAGTTGACAGAGAAAAATGGGAGCTTAGCGTTTCCTGAGAATGGGACTTTCAATTTGAGGATTTTGGAGCAATTTCGGATGAAGTTGTATGATCAAAGCCCCTTCCGAGACCAGCACAGTTTGAGGCATTAGCAGTTTGGGAGCTGGTAGCTAGACAGCAACACCAATTGAAATTCAAGAAAAGAATGAGAAGGGTAGAAAAGACTTTAGCGGAAGCAAGATGGCATTGGGAACAGAAGAAATGGAGATCAGTAACTTTGACGGATATTGAGTTGTTTCCAGCTATTACGTAGGAGGATGCGACGGAAAGAAAGAAGGTGGCTAGAAAGACTAATAGAAGCCCGTCTGATAGTAAGGAAGCTAGAAGGTCTTCCATAGTGGAGGAGGAATCAGATGTTGAGGATCTTGTTACACAGATCTTGAGAGATCGACCACCACTGTATACGGTGCATGAGAGTGGTCCGAGTACTAGTACTGATCCGACAGCCCTGGCACAGGCAAAGGGGACAGTGAGTCAAGTACAGGTTAATGTGAACCTGACACAGAGTTCGGTGCAAAGTAGTTCTAATGTGTTGAATACTCCGGTAGTTCAAACACAGATGCAGCTGCCGCAGATACAGAGAATCTATCCTGATGTGCCTATTTTAGAGACGACTTCAAACTTAGTAGTGGCTACGGAGCAAGTGGTTCTGAGACCAATGCTGGGCCAGACTGAGAAGACTTCGATTTTGTTGCCCCAAATGCCAAGATTTACGCCAATGACAGGGACACAGTCAGACTTGACTCCGGTAATGAATCAAAGTATGGGAGTTACTCTCCCACAGAGTATAGGTGCCAGAGCAGCCCCGGATGCATTTGAAGAGAAGTTACAGATTAGATTTTGAGGCAAAGGATTTTGAACACATGAGGTCAGCCGGAATGAAGGCGCACCTTTAAGACTTACTGCAGAGTGCTCAGGTTTGGGGAGCATTAGAGAAGTGGGAGGGTGGATGGTTAAAGAAAAGAGACAAAAAGAACAGGGATTCTTTGGAAGTGACTGAGAATGCACAACAGGACAAGGATCCGGTGAAGAATTTGCCAATGAGAGAAATCCTAGGGGGAGATTTTGTTCATATTTCTTGGAGTAGGAGTGATATTCTATAATTTACGAATGATCATTCAAAATTGAGGGAGAAGCCAGTAGAGTGGTTTCAGCAGACAGACGGGTTTGTGAAACTTGCAAAGTGTTTGTGGGAAGACTTGAACACCTTACTGGAGATAGTGGTTCGAGTTGACTTATGGGTCGAATGGAAGAGGACTGTAGACTGGCCAACAAGTGAACCAGAGAGAGGTAAGAATACAGGTTCACCGTCTCCTGAGGTAATGAAATATTATTATAAGGTGACTAAGTTTCTGAAAACAAGGATTGTGCCCAAAAATATTGATTGGCAGGGCAGTGCAGGAAGCAAAGGAGTCAATACATGCGTACTATGAGAGATTGTTGAAGGTTTTCAAGGAGTACAGTGTGGTAGGGAAGCAATTGAGCCGCAAGACATGCTGCATTTTGTGTTCAGATTTGTGGGAGGATTGAGGCCTGAAATAGGTCAGATGACTAAGATGCATTTGAGTTGCTGGCAAGCAAAGCCGATTGATGAGATGTTGCAGTAAGCAAAATACTGTAGTGATTAGATTGAGTTGAAGCAGCAGAAGGTGAAAGAGAAAGCGATGGTGATGCAGATATAAGCAGCTCAACAGGAGTGCAGGGACATTTTGTGCAGCAGATGCCGCAGCATCAGGGAAATGTCATGTTTCAGCCTCAGTTGAGAGGTAGAGGTCGTGGAGGTAATATGAATTGTGGTCCAGATTTGAATACTGCAGTGGTTCAGAATGATGTGCAGGGGATGAAGAAGCTATTGCCATGTCACATTTGTGGAGCCGTGGGACATTGGAAGCGGGAGTGTCCGATGATGGTGCAGGAGGGTGTTGTTGAGCAAGGTAATGACATCAATACATTTCAAAATGTGAGAGGACTGAGAATAAGGGGTCTCAATCCAAATTTTCAGAATAATGTGAATCAAGTGCAGAAATTTCAGCCCATGCAACAGGTGCAAATGCCCTGTGAACAAGTGTCACAGTTGCAGCCAGTGCAGCAGCAGGTTCCCATGGTACCTAGACAGCAAATGCAGATATCTCAAGCCCCAATGGAGCAGCAACAGATGATGCTTTCTCAACAGGTCACAGGTCAGAGACAGGACAGAACCAGTAACACAGTGCACCAATTCCCGTTACACAGTGAAATTAAATAAATGGTGAATAGATGAGTGACAGTTCAGATGAGGAGCCATGTGTGCTTGTGACTTCTTTAGAAGTAGATCAGAGAGGATCTTATGTGAGGGGAAAGGTTATGGGTCACAGAGTTTCATTCTTGGTGGAAACAGGAGCTACACACTCTACAGTGAGAAGAGCAGAGGTTCCGAATTTGCCCCTTTCAGGTAGAACAGTTCAGGTTGTGGGAGTAGCGAATCAGTATTTGACAAATCCAATAACAGATCCATTGCAAGTTGAGATTGGCAATTTCAAGGGACTGCACAAATTTGTAGTCTGTGATTCAAGTCATGTATCCCTACTGGGAAGGCACTTGCTGTGTAAAACAAAGGGCGTCATTATGAACCCCGGCGGTTCAGCCCGTCATGCCGGCGACGGGTAAAAAGACCGTCACCGGCATGGCGGGCTGAATCTCCATATAATAAACACATGGAGGGTCGCCATAGGTGGCCCTCCTCCACCACAGGGCCCCTACACTGCCCATGCACTTGGCCTGGGCAGTGCAGGGTCCCCTGTGCAGTGTCCCATCGTGCAGGTCACCGCCCGATTTACGGGCAGTGATCTGTGCAACGGCAATGTTCCAGGGGGCTGGCGGTCAGTTAAATGACCACCAGCCTGAACACAGCGGTAAGCACTGCTGTGTTCATTATGAGGGCCAAAGTGTTTGATTACTTGCTCAAATGATGGAATTGAGATCCAGACAAATAGTGATGATGAGGAAAACCAAGCCCCAGAAACTGAGTGTGAAACTACAAATGAGGAGTACCATTTGATTGAGTTTTTCCCGATGTTCACAGTGAAGGAGCTCCATTCTGATTTGCAGGGAACAATACAGGAGAACGTGTGGGTTTTGACAGGAAAAGAAGTAGGTCTGATTAAAGGATTGGAGCCAATTAAGGTTACTCTAAAGCCGAATGCAGTTTTTGCTCAACTTCCACAGAACAACATGATACAATACATCCTAATGAAAGTAGCTCAGATAATTGCATATTTTGTGAAACAGGGAGTTCTGAAAGAAGTGTTGACCAGCCCATGTAATTCACTGATGATGGGCTTGAAGAAGTCATGTGGGAAGGTTCTCATTGTTCAGGATTTGAGAAAAATAAATGAGATTGTGGTTAAGTGTTGTCCCATAGTGCCCAATCCAGCTGTGATAATGTTCCAGATTCCATGTGATGAAGAGTGGATTACAGTTGTTAATTTGTCACACACGTTCTTTTCTGTGCCCTTTCATAAAGATAGCCAGTTTCTATTTTGGTTCAAATTTCTGGATAAGGCCTATTGCTGGTGCAGGCTTCCTCAAGGGTACACAGAATCACCTTCCTTGTTTAACCAGATCTTGAAAAAGATTTTGGAGTCATTAGAATTGCCTTTCTAATCGACTCTGGTGCAGTACATTGATGACTTATTGATTGCGTCCAAGACAAGGGATAAGAGTAAGTATGACTCGATTGCCCTGTTGAACAATTTGGGAAAATATGGTCAAAAAGTGTTGTATTGTCAGAATGTAGTGAAGTATTTGGGTCACCAAAATGAGAAATGGTCGAGGAAAATATCCAGAGAAAGGATACCGCAGATAAGTCCCCTGACCACACAGAGTAATGTCATGATGTTTCTGGGAATGGTGAGCGGTTGTCGCCAATGGATCCCGAATTTTTCAGAAATCTCAAGACCACTGCAGAAGCTGACCCATAAGCATGTACCAGATCCCATAATGCTAGATCAGGATGAAATTAGAATGTTCACTGAGTTGAGAGAGAGTTTGTGCATAGCTCCAGCATTGGACATGCCTGACTACATGAAGCCTTTCACATTGTTTGCCATGAGCATGTTAATTGTCTGTCTTGACTAAGGTCCATGGAGGTGCTCATCACCCAGTAGCATATTTTTCAGCTACTTTGGACAAAGTTCCAGCAGCCTTACCAGGTTGTTTGCAGTTGGTCAGAGTCTTTCACAGTGTGAAGGTGTGGTGATGGGATATCCCCTGACTGTAATGGTCCCTAACTCGATTGAGATTTTACTGACAAGAATGAAAAAACAATACTTGACTGGTGCCAGGTTGACTAGGTATGAGATGAGTATTTGGGAGCACCAAACGTGACACTGAAAAGATGTACAGTTCTGAACCTGGCAACTTTACCTGCGAGTGAAAATACTGAAATTGAGAAAGAGGAAGATGTTGAACATGATTGTCTCGAAGTAACTAAGCTATGCACAGAACCAAGACCTGACATTAGAGTTACTCGATTGGAAGAAAATGACCAAATTATTTTTGTTGATGGTTCTTGTCTGAGAGACAATACAGGAACACTGACAGCAGGATATGCTGTATGTACAATTACAGTCAACTTGGAAGCTTCCTGGTTTCGAGGAGGGTATTCTGCTCGGGTAGTGGAATTGGTCACTCTTACTAGAGCCATGTTTCTGCTCAATTGAGGGTCACTATCTATATGGAGAGTCAATATGAATTTGAAATAGTTCATGATTTTGGTCAATTATGGTTGGAGAGAGGTTTCCTGACCTCTTCTGGATCACCAGTGAGAAATGATGAAAGAATAAAGGAGCTGTGTATATGCAATTCAATTGCCTGAAGAAAGTGCTGTGAAAAGTGCAGTGCACATTTAAAGTCACAGGACTACGTGTCACTGGGAAATGCATATGCGGATCATGTTGCAAGGTTCAAGGACAAGTGGGAATTGTTACCTGAAGAAGACACAACATGTACGCATTGAAAGTGATTGACACTTTGGAAGAGTTAAAATCTTTGCAGAGTAATGTTGACAAAGAGGAGAAACGTTCATGGAGTTAAATGAAATGCATTGAAAGACAAGATTAATTGTGGGTTTCTGAGGAGGGTCAATTGATTTTGCCAAACAGCCTGTTGCCTCAAATGGCAAGGTACTATCATGGTCAGGCACACATTGGGAGGGATGCCATGGATCGTCTACTCAAAATTGATTGGTTCAATCCCAAGGTTAGAAAGGTTGCTGAAGCAGTTTGCCATTGTTGTGTCATTTGTCAGCAGTTAAATGCGGGGAAAGGGACAGTGGTTAACCTGAGCCACATTGGAAGAGCAGGAGGTACATTCAGCAGAATGCAGAAGGAATGATAGCCTCACAGTAGCGAAACTGCTGCTTAGGAAACTGATACTGCGCTTCAGGTTTCCGATCTCTTTCGAATCAGATAGGGGAAGTCACTTTAACAATGAAGTGATTAAATTACTGTGTGCAGCATTGAACATTGAGCAGACGTCGCATTGTAGTTACCACCCTGAAGCATCAGGACTAGTGGAGCAAATGAATGGTACCTTGAAGTTGAGAATTGCAAAGATGTGTGCAGCCACGAATTTAAAATGGCCTGATGCATTGCAGTTAGTATTGATATCAATGAGAAATATACCTAACAGGACGACAGGATTGTTGCCCCACGAGATCCTCATGGGGAGATCAATGAGATTGCCAGCGGTGCCAGCCAATGCACTTGTCAACATTACAGATGATATGGTGCCGGATTACTGCAAGGATCTGGCTGATGTAGTACTCTCTTTTTCTCAGCAAACTGAGGCTACCACAATGCCACGATCCATGATCCAGGGGACAACCTGAGAGCTGGAGACTGGGTTGTTGTCCGAAAGCATGTGAGAAAGATGTGTTTGGAGCCTCGTTGGAACTGTCAGAGTCACCAGATCCTCAGGGTCTGTGCACGTTCCCAACACGTCCACCACTGAACAGCTCCAAGACTCTGATAGATAAATCACAGATACTGAGAGAGTGCAAGAGGGGAAGAGGGGATTAGGAAGGGAACAGCTGGGAAGGAGACCTGTAGTAAGAAAAAGGTTAGAACACACAATGTGAAAATTATATCTCCTGAAATCTATACTAGACTATGATTCTAAGCCTAGTCATTCTGAAAACATGAAGAATCTAAGGGTTATGTTTAAAATGACTGAGTTTCAAGATGGCCGGATACCTGTAGGGGAATCAAGATGAATTAAATGAAAACTTTCTTATTCAAGTACTTTCCTTTACATGAGAATCAGAAAAACATTCTGACTAAATTTTAAACCAGTCATATAAATCCTGTTTTGAGAATGTATACTAGGACCATACAATATTGCATCTAGAAACTCTGGCCTTCTGTGTACTCTTAAAATGTTTCAACACAAATTGCGCATATTGCAGAAATATATATATATATATATATATATATATATATATTAAACACCATAAAAGGATTGTGCACCATGAATAACACAATATGGATTCAGGAAACAAATGACATAACTTGTCAACTCGAATATTACAAAATAAATATCTTAGAATAGTGGCATACAATAAACAACATGAATTAAACTCGAGGAGAGAATCGTGCGTCTTGCCGATTCGAGTGTCACCATGTAAAATACCAAGAAATGGTAGCACACAATGAATATCAAAGTCAAATCATCATTAATCGAATCGCGCGTCTTGCTGATTTGTAAAACACAATGTAAATGTCAAGAAATAACAGCTCACAATAAATAACAAGATCAAGTACAATGAAACGAATTGCACTTCTTTTGCCGATTCTTAAGCCACCATGTAAATGTCAAGAAATGGTAGCACGCAATGAACAACAAAGTTAAATCCTCATGAAACAAGTTGTGCGTCGTGCCAATTCGTAAAACATCATGTAAATGTCAAGAAATAGTAGCGCGCAATAGAAAACAATGTTTAAACACCATAAAACTAATCACACGTCTTGCCGATTCTTAAGCCACCATGCCAATGTCAAGAAATGGTAGAACGCAATGAATAACAAAGTCAAACCTTTATGAAACAAATCGCGCGTCTTGCCTATTTGTAAACTACCATATAAATGTCAAGAAATGGTAGCGCGCAAGTAATCTGTTACTCATTTAAGAATTAAACCAAGAATATGAAAATTCTCAATAACGGTGTCGGGACAGTCCAACAGTCTTACCGCCTGGAACAATGATCACCAATGAAGGATGAAGGGCAGAAGACTGGAAGAAGCTGCTGCTGTGCACCGGGACCTCTGAATAGTGAGCACTGGGAGTTGGGCTGGCTCTCTTTTATAGAGTCTTGGCCCAGCCCAGAACCACGCCCAGGCATGTTGCAGGGAAAGTCTCTGGAAGGCCCTGGAAAGGGGCCACACCCTAACACACTCTGAAAACCTGCAGCAATACATTGCAAAGGAACAGTATTTGTAAGCATATTAAAAATAAGTTTTCAGGATTGAACTCTGCAATGCAAAAGGTTAAACCACAACATATCAGCACAATTACAGCACCAGAAAAAGAACAAGGAGGAACTGGGGCTGAAGCTGAGCTCGTTGAGGACAGTTCCGTCACTCCTGTGAGAGACGAGGGTGGAGACCTCCAGGAGAGAATCAGAGAACCTATCTCAACTGAAGCAACAGGAGAACCTAATCAAGGAGGGGTTCTCCCAGAAGCAGACAATTCTGTGGGACAAAGAGAGCAATTGCCAGACCCAGAAGGGGAAGGAGTTGAGGTGGATCAAAGTCAAGGTGATCTGACTCCTCCTGAACCGGTTGCAGGTCTGTCAAGACAAAACACCACAGAGAAAGAAAAGGGTTTGAGTTCAATATTGAAGAGAATACTGACAGAAGGTTCACTGAAAGGAGATAAGTGGCCGAAATCGCAAGTGGAGAAAAGGAAAAAAGGTGGTTGTTTTACCAACCATAGAGGAAGAAGTAGATACTACGAGAACAGAGGAACTAAATGAAGGAGAGTTGAGTGGTGATCAAAAGTTGAAAAGAAAGAGAATAGCAAGTCGAAGATACGCAGGTCCTGAATTGGCATATGCAACTACAAATGAATGGCAACAAGAGTTTATGGGGGTCATTCTGACCCCGGCGGTCTAAGGGTCGGCGGGAGCACCGCCGACAGGCCGGCGGTGCCCCGCAGGGCATTCTGACCGCGGCGATAAAGCCGCGGTCAGACCGGCAACACTGGCGGTCTCCCGCCAGTGTACCGCCGCCCTTCTGAATCCTCCAAGGCGGCGCAGCTAGCTGCGCCGCCGAGGGGATTCCGACCCCCCCTACCGCCATCCAGTTCCCGGCGGTCCGCCCGCCGGGAACCGGATGGCGGTAGGGGGGGTCGCGGGGCCCCGGGGGGCCCCTGCAGTGCCCATGCCACTGGCATCGGCACTGCAGGGGCCCCCGTAAGAGGGCCCCTACAAGTATTTCACTGTCTGCTTGGCAGACAGTGAAATACGCGACGGGTGCAACAGCACCCATCGCACCTTCCCACTCCGCCGGCTCGATTACGAGCCGGCATCCTCGTGGGAAGGGAGTTTTTCCCTGGGCTGGCGGGCGGTCTTTTGGCGACCGCCCGCCAGCCCAGGGAAAAACTTAGAATACCCTCCGCGGTCTTTTGACCGCGGAGCGGTATTTCGACCGCGGAGCGGTATTTCGGAGGGGGAAGTCTGGCGGGCGGCCTCCGCCGCCCGCCAGACTTAGAATGACCCCCTATGTCCTTTTGTTTTGATAGGGAAGTTCCAAGTCAATATTTTGAGGTGACGTGGAGAAGATTGATGAACTGAACTGTTGAAACAATCTGAGAGAAATATTTTTGAGAAAGAGACTGTTGAAAGTAACCAGAAAAGACAATGATAACATGATTTGACTTTTTTTGAAACCTGATTTGAAAAAAGCTGCTAACTGATTTTGACAAAGGATCCTGAAAGTGAAACTGAACTGCTGAAAGAAGAATTGTCTATTTTTGATTTTGGCTGCAAGTGTTTCTAAAGTTACTTCTGTTTTTTGATTCTGTACAGATCATGGCTGACTTTGATAAGCAGTTTAGAGATACTAGGTGCTGTAAATATATGAGCATTATGTGGGGGATATTTTTTATGGTATTGATTGTGGGTATGTCTGTTCTTGATGCGAAAGGAGCCAACCACACTTCTGCTTTTGAGACGACTACTGCTCTAATGGCCTTAGAGAAGTTTAAGTTAGATGAGACATTTTTGCATGATTATACTAATGCGCAGGGAGAACATTCTTCTAATCGCTTCTTGAGTGAGTGTGTTGAGACGATGGATGCAAAGCATTGTCTTGTATGTACGCAGATTCCTTCATCAGTTGAGGAAGGAGTCACCTATCACAGCTTACCGTTAACCCATGGAATACGTTGTAGTCTGTTACTAACAAGGTTTTATAACCAGGAGTATATCCAATATTTCTATTCTAACCATGATGTTGTGTTTTTGTTTGTTCCTAATATTAGCTATTTGAGAAGAGTAGCCAAGGATAATGACTTAGTACTAGTTAGAGGATTCTTTGAACCTACTTTGACATTTGGTACTGCATATGCGCATAAGAATAACCTAACATGCTTGCTTACACCTTTAGAGAATAGCTTCTTGGATCATACTGATGACAGGAGAAAGACACTAAAAGAGAAATTAGAAAAAGGCTTAGAGAAAAGGACTTATAAGAATGGTTAAGCTTGTAGTGCAATTAAAACACAAGGAAAATTAGCTCTAGATGCACTACACGTAAGGAAGCTTTGCATATATAGGCCAAAATTGCGCACTGACACTTTATTTGTGGGTACGAGTGAATGCAGGCATGTGTTTTTCTTTCAGAGTAAATGGACATTTATGTTGAATGGGCAGGACCCTGTGAATCCAGGCATCTATTATATATGTAGACATAGGCCCATATTGATACTTTTTGACGTAAAAATGCGCCGGCGCAGTTTTGAGTAAAAAATATTACCGCCGGCTAACGCCATTTTAGTGCGCTGTGCGGGCGTCAAATTTATACTTTGATGCACGGCGGCACAAACCACAGGTGGGAGTCATTTATTTTGATGCACACCGCAGCGTCAAGTCGTAAGGCAAAACAACGTTAATGCGGCGGAAATGACTGTGGGTCGATTTACGACCCCGCAAACCGGATATGCGCTGTTTTTTTACGCAATAGCATCAAAAAACCCAGCGAACACTGCCATTTCAGCAGAGGAGAGCTAAAATGGATTCCAGATGCCACTACAGACCCCAGGAAGATGACAACAGACCAGGAACCAGCCAGGAGGACCCACACAAGAACTAGGACACTTTTAAGAAGAAAAGAAAGTGTCGCTTCAGTGCAGAGGAGCAGGAAATTCTGGTTAAAGAGGTGACGGAACACCAGCACCAACTGTTTGTCACCTCAAAGTTGCCAATCAGTAGGAGAGAGGCAATATGGCAACAAATTGTTGTCAAGATCAACAGTGTGGCAGAAGTACGCAGAACTGTCATCGAGTGCAAGAAACGCTGGCATGACTGCAAGCGCAGGACCAAGGAAAAGATGGCCAGGAACAGGAAGGCAGCACTGCAGACTGGAGGTGGGAGTCCAGCACACCAGGAGGCCCTGGACCACATGGAGAAGATGGTCGCAGCCGTCATTCCTGAGGAGATCGTCACAGGGATTCAAGGACAGGACAGCACAGACTACCAGGAGACAAAACACATGCAGGGTAAGTTGCATGGGGAATTGAAATGCACTAATGTTAACTGCAACCGGGGGGGAATACCTACTACACATTGCATGTAAGTCATCATATACATGGAGTGGCATGGGTAAAGGGGCACGGCATGGGAGCATGGCCTGCACAGACAGAAGCTGGGGCACACCATTACACTACACCAACAACAGTGCCATGGGGGCATGCTGCCATACCAACGATGGAGCAAAGGGAAAGCCACGCCAGGAGGGAAGGGCACAAGGCCAAACTGACATCCCGGCACACGTCAGCCACCATATCCCCCACATTAACTAGGGCCCTCTTAACAACCTCTAGCCATACCAACAACTAGAATGTAACTGCGACAACAGTTGCCACTACCACCTCTGCTCAGTGTGCAGCTCAAGTAGCCAATGGCAGTAACCTCCCCATGGATCATACACCTAAATTAGAGGGTTGAGGATGACAACTTCAACAATCCCCTGAAAAAAGACAAAGGCCCCAGTACTGTCAAATGTCAATGCCCATAGTTTTTCTAAACATCAGCCAATGTCAACAACAATAGGAGCTACACAGCACTAAGCACAAACCCATGCTGCATATGTCAGGGTCCATCCTGTGCCTGGGTCACAATGTAACATCCCAACTGTCATACTGCTCAGACAACAGCATTGAGGGGGAGGACACATGTAATTGGACACTGAAATACACCTGCACAGTCAGAGGAGGAAATAGGACACTGCTACGATTATCAGGGCAATCCAATGTACCACACATTCCCAACATCAGGTGTACACATTACCAATGCCAACATCCATATTGTGTCATAACATTGCTATGCATAGGATATGCTACATGTCAAATACATTTAAGTGGATGTGAAAGATCAGAGACTGGGGCAGGTCCAGATTGTTAAGTGTGCTGCCAGTGCCATCAGAACACCCACAGCCAGTGAAAGGTCTCACCATGAGAATGGGTGTAGACGGAGGGTTGAGCAGGACAAGAAGGCGGCAAATCACTATTTGGCCAAAACCAACACCTAGAAGAGATGATGCCGACAAGTTTAATAACTAAATAACATACATGTGACATGCAGGTGGGCCATAGGCCTGGGAGAATGCCCATCTGAAAGACTGGAGCAATAAACACAAAACAAGATCACAATGTGAATTCATCACAAGGCAGGCATGTCACATCACTCATGCCACAACACAGACACACTAATTGTACCCTGTTTCATTGCAGAGGAAGATGGATCTCCTGCGGATATGCCTGTCCCAGATTACCCTGATGGCATGGATGACGAGCTGATAAAAATTCCCTAGGAGACTATCCAAAAGGTCCTTTAAACCCTCCAGACCCCACCTTCAGTCACAAGGAGGAGCACAAATCAAGCAGCCATTGCAGAGGATCCACCCACCACCCCAATTGTAAGACCTGCCAGCTCCAATACAGCTGAGGACTCAGACGACACAGGCACCAGCTTTGAGAGAACTGTAGTTGGGGTACAGCGGGAGCTGGCCAAGGAGGTGTGGGTGGGGATGCAAACTATGGCAGCCAGCCTAGAGGGGGTGCGTTCGTGCATGATGTCATCTGCAGATCAGGCAGCAGCTATGCAAGCCCTAACATCTATCTTGCAGGAACAGCAAAAAAAAACAGAAGGAAATCAGCACAGCTGTAATACAGTTGACCCAACACCTACAACAGCAATCCTGTCAACGCATGCACGAATGCAACATTGAACCCCTCAGGGCCGACCTGGCTGCCTACCATCGTGATGTGGCTGCTATTCTCAAGAACCAGCAGATCCTCCTTGCTGCAGTACTGCCCTTAAGACCTTCACAGGTAGCAGCTACCGGGATGTCTGACTCCACGTCTTCTAACACTGAGGTGTGTGTTGCCCCTTCACAACCACCACCACCAAGGACAGAGGAGGCAACACACACATCAGAAGAAGAAGACATGGAACAGATCAGCTTCACACGGAAAAGTACCCGGAAGCACTAGTCCCTGCCACATGGCCAACTATTACCAAGGTCCAGCGCTTTGTAACATGCCAGTCTTGCAACAACTCTACTTAATGACTGTTCTGCTTACCACTGTTTATCTTGTCAGCCTGCCCAGTGATTGTCTCTCTCCTACTCATTGGCAAATCCTGTCCCTCTGCATTGCCTGAAACATCACCCCAGCATGTCAAAAGCATTTCCGTAACCCCTTGTGTAGGATCACAATGTAAGATGTCACTCTAATGGACTCACAATCATGGACAATGTACAGATAGCACTACAGCACTTTTCAATAAATAGCACTTACACAACAAATCTGTCTCTGGGTAAGTAGATAACTGAAATGTGACTCCTGTCAAATTTCGTAGCTTGTCAATACAACTGTCCTGAAATTATGTAGGCAGATAAATCTGCACAGTGCCCATGATTGCATCATACTCTGCCCATCCTGAGGGACATATCTGATGAAGTGAGAAACCATACACCATCATGCTGTGTTGGACCGAATAATGCTTCCTCAAGGGATATCTAAGTCATCAAATAGTGGCATCAAAATGTTGTCACCATGCAATGCTAACACATATAACAGTGCACACAAATCTAAGCTAACACTACAAAAACTGCATGAATGAAGCTGTCTGAGTTTACATACAAATACTAGAGTGCCTACAAGAACTCATCTTATAAGGGTGTCCTTGATCATCACACTGCAGTCAGACCTAAAACTGCTCCCCAATACCAAGTCTGGAAGCACTGTTTGTGATGTAGAAAACACACTTATCAACAGAAACACATTGTGATCCATATTAACTGTGATTGGTGGTTGCAACGAAGGGTGGAAACTTTGCAAGGTAGCTCTGGGGAAGCTGCCAATCTTACAGCTCAGTTGGGATTTGTTTGTAGCATAGGACACAAATGTAATAGAACAACATTCAGGTACACTGATTCCAAGCCCAGGATCAAGTACCATTTAACACATACTGTTAAGGGTTAGCCAAATATTTATTAAATGCTAATCACAGAAGAGGAAACTGAGGGAAAAGTCTTACCTACCCTAATCTACCCGGACTACTCATTACCCACAACTGTCCCTAACTAATCTAAGCTACCCTTACTCATCACATGTAACAAAATGTTCTAAACATCCGCCCCCCACCCCCCTTATGAGACGGGACACATGGAGGACAACACATACTAACCTAAACACATACTATACTATACTAAACAAATATACATTTTTTTGTAAAGTTTTTTTTTTTTATATATATATATATTTGTTTTTATTTTAAAACAAACAAGAACCCCAACATAGCCCCCATAACCCACCCACCCACACATGTAATAAGTAAAAATAGAAACAATCCGGATTCCCCACCCCCCACCCACTAACACTAACTAAACTAACAGCTATACTAACCTAACACTAAGCCCCCTAAGCCCACTAAGTATAAGAACAAGGAAAGAGGAGGGAGGTGAGGGAATCATGTCCATATCAAAAACAGTCTAGAGGTTGGCCCTGCTGAGGGTCCTCTTGATCGACTTCACACGCCGGTTAATGTGGCGCACATCCCGGCTCAGGTGGCTTAACTTGCGCAGCACACGGTCCATCTTCCGTTCCATGTTGTGGAAGGCTGCAGGGTCAACAGATGGAGCTGGTGCAGTCTGGGTACCGATGGAGGAGGTCTGTGTGCGTGTGGAGCCAAGGCCCGTGGGCTGTCCTGCACCTGTAGCAATGCTGGGGCCTGGAAGTCCGGCAGATGTAGGCACAACAGTCCCAGCTGTGGGTGGGGCCACCTGGCTTGAAGTGGTGGTTGTGCTGGTGGTGGTTGTGGTGGGTAAAGTATGGCCACCCTGTGGGAAGGCCCTCCATGCCCCGGACGCCCGTTCATGGCAATATCGACGGGCCATCCTCCTGAACCCCGACTCCACCAGCAGGATGTGCTGGTATCTCATGGCCCGCCGCTGGAACTCACGGACCTGGTCTGGAGTCATGTTTGCAGCTGTGAAGACAAATGCAAATAATCTACATTAGGAACTGCATTGTGTGAAATGGCACAAGATGTCAATCAGACAATACATCTACTGTACTTGTAACAGCTCAAATCACAATACAGATCATTGAATGTCCCTGAGGAAGTACATGGCAGGCCAGCCTACAAAGGTCACATCACACATAGCACATCCATAACCTACAAGATGGGTAACAACTGGCTTTGACTTGCCATCTGAGTTCTGCCAGTTATCAGCTAACAATCATGCTGCATATCCTCCGCCAAGACCTGGGCTACAAATGTCAGTGTACGGAATGCAAAACTAAAGCCACATGGTCTGCAAGTTGTAACAGGACTTGCCAGTAAAGTACCCATGTGCCAAACCTGAGTGTGTATACTAGGTTCCAACCAAACAGTCACTTTTTCACGTATATGTGTAACATACTGGTAGCATCAGTCCTAGGAACCCTATTCACAAACCCATGCCTGTGTTTGAGGGTGGGGGGGTGGATAGACAACTATCAATTTCAAACAACATGGACACCGAGGATTGTTTTGAAAACTCCACACGTGTTTGGCTCCACACACACACCACAGGTAAGGTCTATCAACAATTTGGAGTCTGCAAACCCTAGACAAATCATAGGGCCACACATGTCAGGAAATGCAGAGCTTGGTACGCATCATATACTTCCAGTAAGGCATGACTTACATCAGACACAGAGTTGCAAGAACACCCATGATCATGATTAGCATGCACACCTAGGCCATTGCACTCAAGTTCCACATACTTGTAGCACTACATGTGAAAGTACATGCTGCTAGGAGGTTCTACCTACAGTTTAATAAGTACCTTGGTAAATAGGGAAGCAGAAGTCTATTGGAAAGCAATTTGCTGTACCAATCTTGGAGAATGTGACTAAATCTGAGCTGACTTCCAGTGCGACTCTTGTTGATACAAGTGTCATCCACATGACTCACACCAGTACTCACTGTGGTGCCTACAGGAATGGCCTACAATGCCTAGATAATACCATAGGATACGCATTGGCCAACTCAAAACATTTTGGGAAACTGAAATCCCACTCATGGAACAAGACAAATGATTGGCCAACGCATCACACCTTGCTATGTGTTAAACACACGAGTCCATAACCAGCAAACACAACACATAACAAACATATCAACACTTACTGGAGTGGTCGGGGTCCTCAAATGTAGCCACCTCTTCCACAGTGTAGGGTGCCGGTCCACCTGTAAGGCATGGAAGGAAGAAATGTGCTCAAAATCTGTGCACAGACCAACAATTTCATGAACATATACAATGTGTAGGCTGAATAAGGAAATGGCAGCCATTCAGACATGATGATACTGCTTCTGATATATCACGGCCAACTTGTACATAGCATGGGTCTCCTGTGACAGTTACACACATATCTGCACACATGCAGTGGCCCTAACTATCATGTGGTGGCAAACATGCCCCGTGATTGGTGACCAGAAAAAATATGAAGTGTAATCGTCTCATCATGTGCATCTAAGAGAGACATCCAAAGCCTGGTTACTTGAGGCCTGCATTACCAGTCAAACTGACTATGTGGCCATGACACATTTATTACACATAGGTACAATGTACAGAGGGACAGGGACTTTTGTAAGCCCTCATGTTGTTACAGTTTCCTCATTTGATGTGGCCCAGCTATGGTGATTTTCACCAACCATGGAGATGTGAACCCATTTGCATACCTTTGGACTGCCATCCCTAATTGGAATGTGGCACAACTAACTCCAACAAACCTTCTAAAATGTTAGCTGAGGGCACCTTCCACCTTTTCACGATGTTTCCAAATCCAGATCTGACTTGTATCCAAAAAGATAAAGGACCATAATAATCCCTAACATTCATAGTACTTCCGTGAACGCTTTCCTTCCACACTCACCAGACTCACATGAGACATATGTCTGAGCCACTTTGCTATAATCAATTGACGTGAAGTCAGCACTCATTTTCTGCATCATATAGTGATTCTAAAGTCAGTCTAGCTATTGCGTCAACAAAGTTAGCCAATATGTTGGTACATCCTTACTTCTCTGGCAAAAGTGCCCTATATAGACATGATTGGTTCCTATTTTGTTTGGTTGTCTGACACAAAGGCAGCACCAATTTATTCATGGAAAAGTATCCTGTAAGTTTGATGAGCACGTGCTACCTGACAGCTAGCAATTGTGATCCTTCCCATAGTGCATCAATTATCCCAGTATGTTTCCCCAGCATTACACGCAGTCAGCAACTTAGCTGGCAGACATAGTACAAATCATCTGATGTCACTACAGAGCATTAATCGTGCACATTTACATGATTAGTACTCACCAACAGGGCCACCAATCACAATTCCCAGGTGGTCCAGGAGATCCTTCTCCCTGGTGATGAGGTCAGCCCACTGGTGCTTCAGCTGGTGGTCACTCCTCTGGCTGGCATACACACGCTGCAGGTGATGCAGCACCTTTCCCCACCGGATTCTGCGCACCTCTGTGTGATACCCTTGTATCACCCTGCCCCCTGCCTCGATCATCAGTGGCAAGAAATGGCGCACAAGCCATATGAAGCCCCCCAACTCCTCTTCACCCATCCTGCCAAGATGTGGCCTACCAGACAATGTAGAAATGTGAAAGGAAATAGGGGTTAAAGAAATAGAAAGGGGTAAAGGGGGAAAGTAGGGGTACAAATACAGAAGAAAAGTAAACTTAACCACTAAAAGAACCCAACTATCCCCAAACTACCACTACCCACAACAGACTCCCACAAACAACAAAAACACTAGATAAATGGACAAATGTACACAAAACACAGTAGGACAGAATACACCAACAATATTTATTTCACAAATTGACAATAGAGACAGCACACAGGACACAAAAGCACATAATCTAAGGACACCATTCTCTACACAGCCACACAGTCTAGAAGAATTATAGACTGCAAAGTGAAAGTGAAAGTACACCCACTGTACATGATCTGTAAACAGGATATCCTATTACATCACTTCCTGTATAAAATGTCCGCCCTTTTTCGCGTTATGCGTCATAATTGTTTCATGCATACAGTTTGTGCGTCATTTTTTTTGACGCACAGGAGTGAAAATTAGCCCGCATCCAAATAATAGTACATGGCCTGTACAATTATCTGGATGCGGCCTAATGTTTAGTTTAGTTTTTAGTTTTTAGAATTTATAGAGCGCATGGCGACCCGGAGGCATCCCAGCGCTAAAAGTAACGAAACACAAGTAGGAGAGAGAGTCGATATTAGTTACAGAATAAAAAAGTTTTAAGCTTTTTCCTAAAGAGTCGCTCGGAGGATTCAAAATGGAGCTCCGTAGGAAGGGTGTTACAAAGGTGAGAGGCCTTACTGGAAAAGGAGTTGCTACCCCAGGCTCTCTTAAAGCGAGAGACGTGTGCATACCTAGGAGAGGAGGAGCGGAGGCTCCTGGAGGGAGTGTGCAGGAAAATACGTTTCCTCAGGGAGATGGGGCCTTTGTCATGTAGGGCCCTATGAACAATACAGAGAGATTTAAACTGAATCCTTTCTTTAACGGGGAGCCAGTGGAGGGTGGAGATAGCCAGTTTAGCGGAAGCGTATTTTGAGGAGTGGGTAAGAAGTCTGGCAGCTGCATTTTGTACTCTTTGCAGCTTCTTTTTAACATAAAGAGGGGAACTAAGGAACAAAGAGTTTCCGTAATCCAAGCGGGAGAGAATTAGGGCTTGAATGAGGATTCATCTGGCTGTAGGAGGGAGAAGGGTAAGAATCTTTCTAAACATACGCAAGAGGCCAAAACAGGTAAAGGAGGTTTTACTGGCTTGGGAGTCCATGGTAAGCCGGGGGTCAAGTATCACACCTAGGGCCAGATGTAGGAAAAAAGCAAATTGCGACTTGCAATTTGCGAGTCTGTGCGACTCGCAAATTGCAAGTCGCAATTTGCTATGCAGAAAGGTGTCTCAGACACCTTCTGCAACTCGCAATGGGGTCGCAAAGACCCACCTCATAAATATTTATGAGGTGGGTCGCAGTTTGCGACCCCATTGCGAGTATGGGCACTCACGGGGATGGTGGCCTGCTGGAGACAGCAGACCACCATGTCCGTGACTGCTTTTTAATAAAGCAGTTTTTTTTCTTTCTATCTGCAGCCCGTTTTCCTTAAAGGAAAACGAGCTGCACTTAGAAAAAAAACCGAAACCTTTTGTTTCGGTATTTTTCAGAGCAGGCAGTGGTCCATAGGACCACTACCTGCTCTGAAAAATAGTTTTTGTGATCATTCACAAAGGGGAAGGGGTCCCATGGGGACCCCTTCCCGTTTGCGAATGGGTTACCATCCACTTCAAGTGGATGGTAACAGCGATTTCATTTGCGTCCGCTTTCGCGGGCGCAAATGAAATTGCATAGCATTGCGAGTCGCAAATAGGAAGGGAACACCCCTTCCTATTTGCGAGTCGGAAATGCATTTTGCGAGTCGGATCCGACTCGCAAAATGCATTTCTGCATAGCAGAGAGGCTTTTGCGCCTCGCAAACGGCGTTTTTCGCCGTTTGCGAGGCGCAAACCCTTTGCTACATCTGGCCCCTAGAGTTTTAAGCTGGGATTTAGGGGGAGGAAGAGACCTAAAGGCGTCTGAGAGAGAGGGAAGAGGATGAGCGGGGGGACTGTTACCAAGGACCAGGACTTCCGATTTCCCGTCGTTAAACTTGAGTTTGGACTTAGTCATCCAATTGGCAATATCACTCATGCAGTGCGAGAGATTAGTCACTGGAGAGTCTCGGGAACTGGAAAGAGACACCACTAGCTGGGTGTCGTCTGCATAGGTTACCAGAGACAGATTGTGAGGGGCAATTACTCTAGCTAAAGGTGACAAATAAACATTAAAAAGAGTAGGGCTGAGGGACGAGCCCTGGGGAACTCCACATGCCAGCGGGAAAAGACCAGAAAAAAAGGTACGGTCCAAAACTTGAAAAGATCTATCTTTAAAGAAGGAGGAGAGCCAAGAAAGGGCAGAACCTCCTACTCCTATATCCGATAATCTCAAACAGAGAAGATCATGGTCAACAGTGTCGAATGCTGCGCTTAGGTCAAGCAGAATGATAGCTACGTGCGACCCTCGATCTAAGAGCTGGCGAGCCGACTCAGTTACTGTAAGAAGGGCTGACTCAGTGCTATGCAAGGCTCTGAAGCCCATTTGGGTGGAATGAAGAAGTTCATTGCTTTCAAGATAGCAGGTGAGTTCAGTGTTGACATGTTTCTCAAGGATTTTTGCGGAAATAGGGCGAAGAGCAATAGGTCTAAAGTTTTCTAATAAAGTAGGGTCAAGTTTGGGTTTTTTCAGAAGGGGTTTAACAATCGCGTGTTTAAATGACAGGGGAACAGAGCCCAAGGAAAGCGAATTGCTAAGAATTTTAGTGAGAGGAGGGACAATGACGTCTGCTACCTGCACGAGAGCAGCGGGAGGGGCGGGGTCTAAAGGGGAGCCAGATTTAATTTTGGACAAGAAATTAGTGGTCATCTCCTCAGTGAGGGGGGGGAAGGAAGTTAGAGAGACTCCTATAGGAAGGGAGTCTGTGGGTTTGACAGTAGGGAGATGATTCATATGGGAAGGGAACCCCAAGTAAATACTGATGACTTTGTCCTGAAAAAAGGATGCCAGTCGATTACTGTGAGACACAGAGGCCTCCGTCATCGGGGTAGATATGGGAGGGGAAGTAAGGTCTTTAAAAATTTGAAAGATTTCTTTCTGAGGGCATGACGAACGTTCTATTTTTTCACCATAGAAGGTGGACTGGGCAATTTTAATGTTATGGTGATAAGTTCTGATGGATTGCTTGTATGTCTCTCTGCTGGAGAGACTGTAGCTTTTACGCCACAGTCTCTCAAGTCTTTTACAGTTCTTTTTACGTTCAAGCAGGTGGGGGGAGAACCAGGGTTTAGGTTTATGGGTTAAGAGAGATACTCTGGTTCTAATGGGTAGCACAACATCCAGGGAGGATGAAATCCATTTATAGAAGGAGTCTGCAGTTTCTGAGGAAGAGGGATGATAAATTATATCAGAGGCCAGGAGAGCTTTGCGCCACTCTACAGGGTCGAGTTTTGACCAAGAGCGACCGGATGTAATGGTGCTATGGAGGTGGCCTTGGGTGGCATCATACGGGAAAGTGAACGAAAGAAGGAAGTGATCGGTCCAAAGAAGTGGCAAGGGGGGGACAGTCAGCAAGATGGTAATGTTGCTGAATATAAGATCTAACGTGTGACCCTTCTGATGGGTGGGGCCAGATACATACTGGGTTAGTTGGAGTGCTGCAAGAGAGGATGCCAATAATTTAGCCAAGGGGCATTCCGAGTTTTCAAAATGAATATTGAAGTCTCCTAAAATAGTTAGATTGGAGAGGTTGCAAATATGACTGGCTGCAACCTCCGGTAAAGTATCCAGAAAACGTAGCACAGGTCCCGGAGGGCGGTAGAGCAAAATTCCTGAAAAGGTGAAAGTAGGGGACAAACATAGTGAGAACAATAGGCTCTCACAGTCAGGAATATCCAGTGGTAAAGTGGTGCATTTAATAGTGGTTTTGAAAATAATAGCTATTCCACCGCCTCTGGCAACAGGTCTGTCTAAATGAATCATAGAATACATGGTGGGCAAAGAATTACAGATGAGTACGGCAGAGACAATGTTCACTCCTGTGCGTCAAAAAAAATGACGCAAATACAGTATTGGTGTACAAAAAATTATGCATAACGCTAGCAACATCAAAATTTCAGTGCATGAACTGGTTTATGGGCTTTTTTTCTGTTTTTATGTTATGTTACATTTGGGACACATCAGAGATAGGCTGATGGCACCCACTATGCTGTTGATGGTGTATGTTCACATGTGTGACATCATACTGCAGCGGACCATGATCGGCTACTTCCTTCACAGTATTTTTACGGTTGGCTGACGCACTAGATGGCCACATGTGTGGCCTACATATATGTATTGCACAAATTGGGCATGTTTGGCATCAGGAGAGGATAGTAATGTGACGCACATATGTACAATACCTAAATGCCTTTGCCTCAATGTGTGCTGCGGCAACTAATGTATTTGTTGACCAAGCTTGTGTGTATCACATGATGCATTATTGCACATATGCTTGTATGAATGTGACATCCATGTGTCCAAACCTTAGATGCAAGTAATTGTGGAAATGAGAGAGGACATGTGTTAGTCATACATGTAGCAACATCCGTAATGTTGACTTCCAAGATTTAGGGTAACATAGACAAAACATATGACAAAGCATGGACCAGGTAGATGGCAGACACTTGTTCATGTCAATGGTCCACATTTTCAACATCCTATGTCCTAGAGTTTTGGTAACAGTTTCCTAGGCACTAGTTGCTGAATCCCACAGTGAGTCATACACATGCATTGAGGAAGTGGGTACCATGTTGTTTGCCCAGACAGACAAAGGTGAATCACAAATGTATGATGACACCACAGTTGAGGTCATAGAAGTGAGCCACAACTCTCAAGTGGCTGTGGTGGACCAGCAGACGAGGCAGCACGTGTCCACATATTTCCAGTGATCAATTGCACATAGGTGTCTTGTTCATGTGTGTGGTCCAATGATGATCCTGTATATTTTTTTGGGGTGTAATTTGTCACAGTTCGGTCCAGGACTCATCATGAGTCAGTGGCAGCTATTCCTGTATCTACTGAGTATCCTTTGTTGATCAAGGTGAGTAAAGTAGATGTGGACATGAGAAACTACATGGGGATGGTCCCACCCTGTCACTAAAGACGTGTAATGAGACAGTCAACAGGGCAGCCTTGGTGTGCTGAGTGAGATAATGTCTCAGGTGTCATGTTCCGACAGGTGTCATTACAACATTTGTACACAGGTTAGCCTCTGCAATTCCCACTGCATCTGGGAACATCATAGCCTCTGTGCTTATTATTCTGGCAGCTATTCACCACACACGGCCCATCAATATGTTGTGAGCAATGTCATTTTGTGTGTGAACTGTCAGG
Source organism: Pleurodeles waltl (assembly GCF_031143425.1). Lineage (NCBI taxonomy): Eukaryota > Metazoa > Chordata > Amphibia > Caudata > Salamandridae > Pleurodeles > Pleurodeles waltl. The sequence continues at coordinate 498,180,055 of NC_090436.1, read as the reverse complement.
GTCCTGACATGTGTGGATTTTTCATAGACATTTTCAAAGGTTGCTGGTTCTGCTGAAGGCCCCGTACCCAATACCTGCATACGGCCCTCGGACACTGTCACACTTTGTCATTCATGCATAAATGAGACGCAGACAAGGGATGGGCCATGAATTTTGGTTTTCACAGAGGATTTAACTCATATGGTACAGTTAAAAGGCAGATGATGCTATACAATGTATTTGGGTATGCATTGAAGAAGCACATGCCCAAATACCCCCTGATGAATGAGAGGTTTGCTAACGCAAGTGTGGTACATATGTAGACACAGGGATGCTTTAGTGTGACGCACAGACAGATGCCAGTCAGGCTGACGGAATGCAGGGTGAATTGGGATACAGCAATTTTACAAGTTACATAATCAATGGTCTGACTAAGACTGTTTGGAGGATGAACTAGACAGTTGACATGTCTAACTGTGTATGTCCTGTGTTTTTGAAGGTGACAAATGAACCCAAGGGCTGTGTTACACAGCTTAATTAGTATCAATGCTTAACGGTGTATTTGGCAAAATGGCAACTCCTATGCTTATTCCAGACATCAGCTGGGACAGTGCTTGTTGTAATGGGTGGGGTGCATGGAGGTGATCACAGGTGCAGGCTGCATCTGTTTCTCACAAGTCCTGTAGGTGAGATTTGCATTCTAATGGCTAACAGACATTTTCACACGGGAAGCAATCTACAGGTGCTAACAGGGCTTGGAAACTAGAAGCCAGTGTATTAATTGACCTGACGTCCATGCAGTCAGATGTTCTATGACAATGGCATACCATAGGAAGTGTGTAGCACACTGGATTGCTATTGACAGGCTGTGTGTGTAGAGGAGGGAATATCAGGGTACACATCTTAGTATTCCAGGGACCTCTTCAGACAGGTGGGTTGTGACCAGGTGCATGGGTGTGTCAGGAGTTAGGAAATGGGCTGACATGTACATGGAATGTCATGTGCGCAATGCTGCTCATATGTGTGGCACTTGTGCTGTCTATGTACTGCTTCTATGGAACTCTGGTCACAGATAGTCCTTGAAAATATTGGATGCAGTTGGACTTACTGCTGTCAAGGGTCTGGTCAGACATTCCTGTTACTGATGCAAAAGCACATCAACTGCCTCATGTATGAGGCTTGTTTTCCCCTTATTGAGTGATGGTGTCTTAGTTGTGTGCCATATGCTGCGTTGGACCTTGATTTCAACATGTGTGTGTAAAATAGGTGTGGTCCTCTGCTATTGGCCTTCAAAGGAGAAATGTACATGATATATGTCATTTACAGTGTGTGTGTGTATGTGACCATTGTATGTTACGCATCACATTAGCTCTGGGATTTTCAGTGTCCTAATCGGTATATCAGCAATGCTCCATGAGGCAACCCTCTTATTCTGATAGTTAGAGATGAAGGTGTGCAAAAATGATTAGCCAGACCATGATATGGTGATTATTATAGGTGTTTATTTAAATTAGTTCATTAAAGTGGTGATGGTGATTATATTTAAAAAAAAATTGTTCACGATATGTTGCCGCCTGCGTATACCAGCGGCTGTGTTCTGTAGTTCCCCCTCATGTTGCAGGCCACCATCCTCCTCTTTCTCCTCTTCAGGCATGTGTGGCTCTGGTTGCAGGAGGGGAATGTTCCTTTTTATGCAAATGTTGTGCAGAATAGCACATGTTAGGATGATCTTGCAGACCATCTCCGGGGAATATAGGAGGCTACCACCAGTGATGTCGAGGCACCGGAACCTCGACTTGAGGATGCCGAAGGTCCTCTCGACTATGGTGCGTGTCCTCCTATGTGCGTCATTGTAGGCACGCTCTGCTGCAGTACTCGGGTTGCCAATAGGTGTCATTATCCATGGCTGGATGCCATACCCCTGATCAGTTGCAAGAGAAAATGAAGGGGCTCATGTTGATGTAGCTAGCCCCATTGAAATCACCTTTCATGGCAGTAGTTGTCTTGTGTTGTCTGTGACTCTTTTGTGTTATTGTGTCACATCCTAGGCTTGTAGGATGTACCATCTGCATTGTGTTGTTTCCTTGGCTGAACGAGTGTTTGGCTGCTAACCGGTTGTCAGCAGTATGTTTTGGGATTTGCAGTACAGTGTGCCCCCCCTAGCATTGTGACTTGTGATACAGGTGTCCGTGTGTCTTCACTGGGGGTGAGATGCTAGTTCCATACACAGGTTAAGATTGACAGTGTTGTTAACACGTTCATATCAATGTACCCTGGACATCCCATACCTTTAGACATATGCAATGGATTAATGTAAACGTAATTGGGACACTTAAAATTTGCAAGGTGACATTTAGGCAACCCACTCCACACGTTGTGATCTTTGACGTCTTAACATTAGACTGTACACTAATTTCCGATGTGTGACTGGTTCAATGGTGACCTGAGAAACATGGCTAGCGATGTCACGACCTCAGTGTGTTCCTGTTGTGGTGTATGTGTTGTGTGTCCTAGAGGGTTGCTGTGCAGTGTGTATATAAGTAGGTTTTTGTACTTACCAACAAGTAGTCCATTGCCACACCGTCCATCCTGGAAGTGTTCATTGATAGTGCAGTGACGGAAGATGAAGGAGTCATGGACACTCCCAGGATATTTAGCCACGATGTTGGTGATCAATCCTTGGTGTTCGACTATGGCCTGCACATTGATAGAGTGTGTGTGCTTCCTGTTGCGGTAGAGGTGTTCAGTTGCAGCAGAAGGCACAAGGCGTACATGTGTACAGTCGATTGCACCAAGGACACGTGGGAAGCCACTAATGAGGTAGAACCCCTGTTTTATTTCCTGCTGCTTCTGCAGTGTGTTAGGGAAGCAGATGTGGCGGGGTGTAAGTCCAATGATGGCATCCAGTACTTTGGGCAAAAAGGCAGAGAATGATGGTTGTGATATTCCGGCAACCAGGGCACCAGTTGTTTGAAAAGAGCCACTTGCCAGCATGTGAAGTACGGCAAGCAGCTTGGTTTCTGTTGGGATGGTGCGGGGTGTCAGCAAAGTGGGTGCCAACTGCGGCTCAATGTTTCGCAGCAGCTGCTGAATGGCTTGCCAGTTCAACCTGTACCTCTGGATGATGTTGTGTTCCCTGAGGCCATGAAGGGTTGTTCTGGGGCAGAATATCCTCTCCTGCCTTCTGCGCTGCCTTTGGGGTCCCTGCTGGTGTTGTAGTAGCTGCTGTTGTAGCTGCTGGGCTCTGCGTCTGCATGCATGCTGGATACGAATCACCTCCATGTCTCCCTTTTGCTGCTCTGCTGCTCTGCTGTTGCTTCTGTGTGTTATGATTAAATACAGGTGTGTTTGCCCCATTTTAACGCCTGCCCTGACCCAGGCGTTAAATTTTGACGCAAATCAGGCTGTGTGTCATTTTCCGGGTCCGCCTCCCGGCTGTGCGTCTGTTTTGCCCGAAAGCATAAATACGACGCACCGCTGTTTAAGTCATTTTTTTGTCAGGAACGCCTACCTTCCATATCATTAACACAAGGCGGGTTGCCGCATCCAGAAAATGACGCACACAGCGGACTTTTGTCGTCCGCGGGCTCGGGTGTCAAAGTTTAAATATGGGGCAACGTTTGCTCTGAATGTGCGTCAACATTTTTGATGCACATTCGGCGCACACGGAGTATAAATATGCCCCTTAATGCTTATTACCGTCTTCCAAGAGGATGGTATGGGACATGTTATTTGGGGATAGTTTTCCAAAAGATTTACCAGATGGAGGATTTGAAGAAGTTTCCGAAAGTGACTGAATTACATCATAAGAGGCAGAGGAGGGAGTCCTCTTCTGCTATAGTGGGAGATATATTTGGTGCAGTGATTCCTTCAGTGGGAGTCATCCTGATTTTGATCAAGATTCAAAAGTTGTCTACTATTGTGGATAACATGCTGACAAATGTTTTAGGCCATTTCTGCCCCCCCTGGGGGCAGATCGGCCTATTATTAGGCCAATCTGCCCCCAGGGGGGGTCAGAAACCTCTAGGCGCCAGGGCATTTTTTTTTTGTGTTTTTGTTTTTGTTTGTTTGCTTTTTTAGAGATGGGGAGCGACCCTTTAGGCAAGGGTCGCTGCCCTGGGGGGCAAATTGTATTTAGACCATTTCTTTGGCCGATTTTAGGTCAATCTGCCCCTAAGGGGGTAGAAACCACTAGGCACCGGGGATTTGTTTTTTGGCGCTAATGTCACGCAGGGGGAGCGATCCCGTAGGCAAGGGTCGCTCCCGGGGGGGGGGAGTGGGGGTTGGGTGGGCAAATTTATTTTAGGCCATTTCTGCCCCCCCTGGGGGCAGACCAGCCTATTATTAGGCCAATCTGCCCCCAGGGGGGTCAGAAACCTCTAGGTGCCAGGGCAATTTTTTTTTTGTGTTTTTTTGTTTTTTTTTTTTTTTTTGTTTTAGAGATGGGGAGCGACCCATTAGGCAAGGGTCGCTGCCCTGGGGGGCAAATTGTATTTAGACCATTTCTGCCCCCCTTGGGGGCAGATTGGCCGAATTTAGGTCAATCTACCACCAAGAGGGTAGAAACCACTAGGCACCGGGGATTTTTTTTTTGGCGCCAATGTCACGCAGGGGGAGCGACCCCGTAGGCAACGGTCGCTCCCGGGCGGGGGGGTTTGGGGGGGCTGGGGGGTCAAATTTATTTTAGGCCATTTCTGCCCCCCCCGGGGGCCGGCTGAGCTAGAGGCCAAAATCCACAGTTAGGCACTTTGCAAAAAACACCTCTGTTTTCTGTGAAAAAATATGTTGTGTCCACGTTGTGTTTTGGGCCATTTACTTTCGTGGGCGCTAGGCCTACCCACAGAAGTGAGGTACCATTTTTATCGAGAGACTTAGGGGAACACTGGGTGGAAGGAAATTTGTGGCTCCTCTCAGATTCCAGAACTTTCTGTCACCGAAATTAGAGAAAAAAGTGTTTTTTTGGCCAAATGTTGATGTTTGCAAAGGATTCTGGGTAACATAACCTGGTCAGAGCCCCGCAAGTCACCCCATCTTGGATTCCCCTGGGTTTCTAGTTTTAAAAAATGCGCTGGTTTGCTAGGTTTCCCCAGGTGCCGGCTGAGCTACAGGCCAAAATCCACAGGTAGGCACTGTTTTCTATGAAAAAATGTGATGTGTCCAAGTTGTGTTTTGGGCCATTTCCTTTCATGGGCGCTAGTCCTACCCACACAAGTGAGGTATCATTTTTATCGGGAGACTTGGGGGAACGCTGGGTGGAAGGAAATTCGTGGCTCCTCTCTGATTCCAGAACTTTCTGTCACCAAAATGTGAGAAAAATGTGTTTTTTTAGCCAAATTTTGAGGTTTGCAAAGGATTCTGGGTAACAAAACCTGGTCAGAGCCCCACAAGTCACCCCATCTTATATTACCCTAGGTCTCTAGTTTTCAAAAATGCATAGGTTTGGTAGGTTTCCCTAGGTGCCGGCTGAGCTAGAGGCCAAAATCTACAGGTAGGCACTTTGCAAAAAACACCTCTGTTTTCTTTAAAAAAATGTGATGTGTCCATGTTGCGTTTTGGGGCATTTCCTGTCGCGGGCGCTAGGCCTACCCACACAAGTGAGGTATCATTATTATCGGGAGACCTGGGGGAACACTGGGTGGAAGGAAATTTGTGGCTCCTCTCAGATTCCAGAACTTTCTGCCACAGAAATGTGAGGAACATGTGTGTTTTTTAGCCAAATTTTGAGGTTTGCAAAGGATTCTGGGTAACAGAACCTGGTCAGAGCCCCACAAGTCACCTCATCTTGGATTCCCCTAGGTCTCTAGTTTTCAAAAATGCACAGGTTTGGTAGGTTTCCCTAGGTGCCGGCTGAGCTAGAGGTCAAAATCTACAGGTAGGCACTTTGCAAAAAACACCTCTGTTTTCTTTCAAAAAATGGGATGTGTCCACGTTGCGTTTTGGGGCATTTCCTTTCGCGGGCGCTAGGCCTACCCACACAAGTGAGGTATCATTTTTATCGGGAGACTTGGGGGAACATAGATTAGCAAAACAAGTGTTATTGCCCCTTGTCTTTCTCTACATTTTTTCCTTCCAAATATAGGAGAGTGTGTAAAAAAGACATCTATTTGAGAAATGCCCTGTAATTCACATGCTAGTATGGTCACCCCGGAATTCAGAGATGTGCAAATAACCACTGCTCCTCAACACCTTATCTTGTGCCCTTTTTGGAAATACAAAGGTTTTCTTGATAGCTATTTTTTACTCTTTATATTTCAGCAAATGAATTGCTGTATACCCGGTATAGAATGAAAACGCACTGCAGGGTGCAGCTCATTTATTGGCTCTGGGTACCTAGGGTTCTTGATGAACCTACAAGCCCTATATATCCCCGCAACCAGAGGAGTCCAGCAGACATAACGGTATATTGCTTTAAAAAATCTGACATTGCAGGAAAAAGTTACAGAGTAAAACGTAGAGAAAAATTGATGTTTTTTTCACCTCAATTTCAATATTTTTCTTTTTCAGTTGTTATTTTCCGTATGAAACCCTTGTAGGATCTACACAAGTGACCCCTTGCTGAATCCAGAATTTTGTCTACTTTTCGAGAATGTTTAGGTTTCTGGGATCCAGCATTGGTTTCATGCCCATTTCTGTCACTGACTTGAAGGAGGCTGAAAGCACAACATTTTTTTAAAATGGGGTATGTCCCAGTAAAATGCCATATTTGTGTTGAAAAATTGTGTTTTCTGATTCAAGTCTGCCAATTCCTGAAAGCTGGGAAGCTGGTGAGTTTATCATCGCAAACCCTTTGTTGATGCCATTTTCAGGGGAAAAACCACAAGCCTTCTTCTGCAGCCACTTTTTCCCATTTTTTTGAAAAAAACGAAATTTTCACTGTATTTCGGCTAATTTCTTGGCCTGCCTCAGGGGAACCCACAAAGTCTGGGTACCTCTAGAATCCCTAGGATGTTGGAAAAAAAGGACGCAAATTTGGCTTGGCTAGCTCCTGTGGACAAAAAGTTATGAGGGCCTAAGCGCGAACTGCCCCAAATAGGCAAAAAAAGGCCTGGCACAGGAGGGGGAAAAGGCCTGGCAGCGAAGGGGTTAAATGCTTCTAGTGGGCCTGCAGCACTGGTTGTGCCACCCACTTCAGTAGCCCCTTAACCTTGTATCAGGCCTGCCATTGCAAGGCCTGTGTGTGCAGTTTCACTGCCACTTCGACTTGGCATTTAAAAGTACTTGCCAAGCCTAAACCTCCCCTTTCTCTACATATAAGTCACCTCTTATGTATGCCCTAGGTAACCCCTGGCGCAGGGTGCTGTGTGGGTAAAAGGAAGGACATGTACCTGTGTAGCTTACATGTCCTGGTAGTGTAAAACTCCTAAATTCGTTTTTACACTACTGTGAGGCCTGCTCCCTTCATAGGCCAAAATTAGGGCTGCCCTCATACATTATTGAAGTGGTAGCTGCTGACCTGAAAGGAGTAGGAAGGTCATATTTAGTATGGCCAGAATGGTAATACAAAATCCTGCTGACTGGTGAAGTTGGATTTAATATTACTATTCTAGAAATGCCACTTTTAGAAAGTGAGCATTTCTTTGCACTTAAATCTTTCTGTGCCTTACAATCCACGTCTGGCTGGGTTTAGTTGACAGCTCCTTGTGCATTCACTCAGACACACCCCAAACATAGGATACTCAGCCTCACTTGCATACATCTGCATTTTGAATGGGTCTTCCTGAGCTGGGAGAGTGGAGGGCCTGCCCTCACACAAAGGACTCCCACACCCCCTACTGGGACCCTGCAGACAGGATTGAACTGAAAGGGGACCTGGTGCATTTCTTAGCCACTCTTTAAAGTCACCCCCACTTCAAAGGCACAATGTAGTATAAAACAGGGCCTCTGCCCTACCTCATCAGACACTTGCTGGAGCAGAAACCTGAACCAGAAACTACATCCTGCCAAGAAGATCTGCCTGGCTGCTCAAAGGACTCACCTGTCTGCTTTCTACAAAGGACTGCTGCCTTGCTGTTGGCCTGCTGCCTTGCTGAACTCTTGTCTGGATGTAAAAGTGCTCTCCAAGGGCTTGGATAGAGATTGCCTCCTGTTCCCTGAAGTCTCAGGACCAAAAAGACTTCTCTTTTTCATTTGGACTCTTTGTGCGCCGAAGATTTCAACGCACAGCTTGCTCTGCGGCGAGAAAATCGCCGCACACCGACGCTGCTCGACGCGACGCCTACGGGGGGCGGAACTTTGACGCACGGATTCTCATGAACAACGCCGCCCGACTTCCAGAGGGGAAATCGACGCAATGCCTGCAGTGAGAAAGAAAATTCCACGCACAGCCTCGCGGAACGACGCGCAGCTGGAAAACAAGCCGAAGAATCCACGCACAGACCCTGGGACATCTGGTAATCCTGCGATCCATAGAAGGAGACGGTCCGCGTGCCGGAAAACGACGCACGTCTTCCCCGAGTGAAAAATAACGACTCAAGTCCGTGTGTGAAGGGCGCAACCGACGCACACACCATTTTTCCTCCCGTAGAACGACACACGTCTCCCCGCGTGAAAAATAATGACGCAAGTCAGTGTGTGAAGGGGAGTTACCGACGCACACACCATTTTTCCACGTATCTCCTCTTCTGCGGCCCTCTGCGGAGATTTTCCACTCCAAACCAGGTACTTTGTGCTTGAAAGAGACTTTGTTTGCTTTATAAAGACTTAAGACACTTCATATCACTTTTTAGTGATATCTTTACAAATTCATATTGCATCTTCGATCGTTTTGACCTGCAAATACCCAGATAAATATTATATATTTTTCTAAACACTGTGTGGTGTATTTTTGTGGTGCCATATTATGTTATTGTATGATTTATTGCACAAATGCTTTACACATTGCCTTCTAAGTTAAGCCTGACTGCTCGTGCCAAGCTACCAGAGGGTGGGCACAGGATGGATTGTGTGTGACTTACCCTGACTAGAGTGAGGGTTCTTGCTTGGACAGAGGGTAACCTGACTGCTAACCAAAAACCCCATTTCTAACAGTTATTATAAGGGAAATAAACTTACTAAACTTTTACTAAGGTGTGGTTATTCATGGGTGAAAGGTCATGGTGTGTGACATTTACTGACTCCATTGATTATTAATGTATTGATTACTAATGATTATTGATTATTGTGAATTGATTGTTTGTTCATCTACTGGAGCTATGCAAGAACATCTTAAACAAGTCAAAAGGTTCATCGACCTATTCGCGTCCCTTGTAAGTTTACTTATTAAGGTCCGACACGTCATCAAACCCAATTTAGCCATCATTATTAGGGGTCATAGTATTTACAATAAACACTTATGCGAGAAACAAGCTCAACATTTATAGATATTTCAATCCATGGAGGATCAGCAGTGCTGACAGATCTGAAGATGAGATCTGATTGACAGTCACCAAATCAACAATGATGTGGTGGCAGCAATGTAAGGACTTGGGACTCAGTCCCTTATCCTAGAAAACACTTTCAAAAATATGTAAAAGTGCATGGTCGGAATATACCACCATCCTAGGTCTGACGAAGGGGTCCTATAGGGACCTCCCCTGGGACCAAAAAGTATTTTTTCAAAAATGTTACAGCAAATTATCTGTGAATCCGCGAATCTGCTGTATTTTTTTTAAGTGGGTAGGCCTGTGTTCCGGGACCTGGCACAAATACTTTCATAGGGAAGAGGACACACAGTGCTCCTCCCGAGGCCTCTCTGCATGGGCTCACATCTCTTTGGTTTACCTACAAAGAAGACCAAGTGGGACACGTTTGCCACTGATGATGTGGCTCTACCTGATCACCACTCTCCCGGTGTTCCTGCATCCTTGTTCGATGTTCCCAAGCCCTGGATTCTAGTGTGTAGGAAAACAGGGCCAAATTTTACCAGCCCAAAATCAGTCTGACTAGGGAAGGATTTATGGACACAAATGCAGCCTGTCCTTTGCTGAGCCTCTCGTATCGCAATTGTGTTCATCCAAAACTTCCGGTCCACAGCCTCACCTGTCTCTGCCTCACTCTTTAAATCTCAGCGCTGCCCTCCCCGCATTGGCAGGTGGTAAAAGGGAGCAAAATTGTCCCTGCAATCAGGAATGCAGGATAGGGCCCAGTAAAAATAGGTTAGCCTGGTTATTCCTGATTCTGGGCATTATTACTCTTCATTGTGTGATGCAAAGATGCAACTACAAGACAGATTTGGTGATTTCGGACACAGGTATATGGGCATCCCTGCACTGTGCAACTTATAATCGGGGTCAAAGAAGGATATATTCAAACGTATAAACGACGTTTTAGTCTAAGCATGCAATGAAGGTAAGAATGTTTTTTTTCATTATCTAAATTGATGGTTAACACTTTAGTCAGTCAAAATAAAACTGCTGAGGTTAGGGTTTGATACAGTGTTGGTGATCAAAAATTGTTAAATAATAATTATTCAACACAACTATCTTTCATCCATTTAACTGTGTACATCATTGAAAGGGCCAATTAAATGTAATAAACCAAAGACTATGAAAATTATATCTTATCATAGTTAAAATAAAACAATAACAATTAATGTCTCAACAGGTTAAAGCGAGAGAAGCAGCACAGAATTAAAATAACAGGGTGCTAATCCAGATAGTTTTAACCCCAAACCGTAAAATACCAATTAAGTCTAAATTGCTCAATTAAATAGCTTATCCATATTCAACTAAACCCTTACCTTTGTGGCATCTATTTATTGTTATATATACTTAAAACATTAATATTTCTTTTTTAAAGCCCACAGACTTAATAATGTGGGTGAGGCACGTAATCATAACTGTGTTACCAAAGTCTGACACACTCTGTTCAGCCTCCCCTTTTGTTGGCAAATATGTATTATTTTAATATGTATTACATTAGCCTCAGAAGTAGAAAAAAGAGGTTGGCGGTGGCATTTGCAGAATTATGTGTTATGTATAAATTCGATCAATCATGCAAGAAACCCATGTATCAATATCCAAACACTTTTGCAGCATGAAAACCACGAGGAAAACGTTTTTGGCACAAACAATGAACATACTTTCATTTCCAAAAATGAGCTTAGAGTGACAGAAGAAGACAGGGAACCCTCCACTCAAAAATCTAAATTACTCATGGTGGACTCCTAATTTATAGAGTTATGCACGCTGCACGTGGCATCCAAACTGTGTATAACTCAATGAAAGCCATTTTGCACATGTAGACCTTCACCTAGTGGATTTGTGGTGCGGTGCATCAATTGGGTGATCTTACGGTCCTCTAGCCCTTGATGACGTAGAAAAAGATAAATATTCATATATCATATAATCAAAATTGTATAAAGTAGTGTGATTTTAGCAAAGAAAAATAATATACTTGGGAAATTGTGCCCACGGGGTAGTTTGTCATTATTATAAACGGGCTTAATTAATCATGAAGAATTGACAAATGTAGTAATCCGTCATAATTGCAAATGTATTCTATGATTTCTTGTTGAAACTGTTTTATGTTTAGCCTAAATTTAGCAGAGGCTTTGGCCTAGTTGCCTGGTCTCAAATTCAACTGCGTGGTTTTCACTTGCGCTAACAAAACATATTATTTCATTTAAAGGTTGTATTTTTCCAGTAAAAATGACTAATACACATATCTCAAGGTTTCGTGCTAGGCTGGTTGCATCCCTTTTGATGCAAGGTCAGCTCCTGCAGGTGCGGACAATAAAAGCACTGATACCGAAATAATTGGCAAACTTTGTTGCAACTTGTGTTCCAAGGCTCCAAGGACAATGTATGCATAAATGAGTACTAGGAGAAAGACACTATTCATTGGTCAAATTGAAGCCACCCTATGAACCCTCCAATGGAAGACTCTGAAGAATTTGGAATGTTTCTTACTTAAACCCACTGGACAAAGAGAAGTCAGCCATTTTCCTTGATGCCATCTTTGAAGCCAAATGCCAGACGTCATCTTGGACGACATCTTGATGCCCTTTTCTCTATTCCAGAGAAAGAGACTTTAAGAATTCTCACCCTAGAGACTTTAATTTTAATTTGCCCCGTCTTGCCCTTGCAGTAACTTTGCCCCATTCTCCTTGCTGCCGCAAGGAAAACTTGCCCTTAACTCTGCCCCTTTGAAACCTGCCCCATGCTGATCGAACCGGTACCTGAAGGACGAAGACTTTTTTTAATGCTGATTGTATTTGGTAATTATGAAAGGATAATTGTATTATGCATTGTGTTTTCCTTCTTAGATACCAACTGCTATTTTGATAGGGCCCAAGCTAGATGTTTTCCAAATTTGTGTTGACTAAATTCGTTTTGCATGAAGTCCCACATGCCAATGCTAATTAGAGGTTAGTCAAAGTATTCACTTGACGCACCATGTTGAATTGAAATCTTGTTGTGCTGACCGATGTATGCAATTAGTCAAATTCAAATACTCATATTAGTGATTTGCATTGCTATAACCGAGTGTATTATAATTCAGATTTTGCGTAGATTGCGTTTCTTCCGCCATTATGGACAGCTAGTAATGTTCGTATATGTATATCATTTGATTTTGAGACTCATATATATTGTTTTAGCTTTGTTAATATAGGGAAATGAACTCATTAACTTTTAATAAACTGGTGTGGTTATTCATGACTGAAAGGTCATGGTGTGTCAAAATACCGATTGTTATTGATTTTAATGTGTTGTTTGATCTAGTAAATTGAGCATTGGGTATTGATTAAAATTGGTTATTGATTATTGATTTGAGAGATCCGACTATTCTAGGATGAGGAGACCCCAACTCGGCTAAAAGGTTCACCGACCTCCGACGTGTCCAGGTATAAGTAATTTACAAAGACTGGACGCATTATCACCCTGATAAAATTGCCCAAGTTCGTTATGGCAATGAAACATGTTGGACACCCTTTTTTGTTGGTCAGTAAATATGAACTGGTTTTTAGTCATGTGCCAGGGAGTGAAATATTAAAAGTGTCTAAACATTTCCTTGTATGCATTTTTTTACCTCAAGATCGAGTGCCCTGTGAGTGTGGGACTACATTCCTCTTGTTTCTTTTGAGGCCCTGGCTCGTCAACCAGCACAGGGTCATATTTTACATTGTTCTCCCATTGTGTGAAAGAATTGTAGAGTGGTTTCACCTCTTTTTTGAAAATTAAGAAGATAAGCCGATCGTGATAGCAAAGCCGGTTGGGACAAGCAATCCAATCAGTGGTAGCTTAGGCGAGGCACCTCCTTTTCCCTGTAATAGCACAGAACCTTACTGGAGTTCCTGGTTTTAGGAATTATGCTCCCCATTGGAAACAGATTGTGTAATTTACCCCTTCCAAAACATTTCCTGGAGGATGTTAACATGTGATGCATACTAGGGGTGCAGGAAGAAGGGCTTTCTTTTGACAAAACATGAAGAATAGACGTAATTTTATGAAGTCATTGAAAACGGCTTCGCCTTTATTGACAAAACAACATTAAAAACGTTGAGTCGTGTGTCTGCAGGTCGCTGCACTTGGTGACATGTGACCATGAAATAAGCCAAATACTATCAGGAGCAAAAAGAAAAGAAGGGGTGTATCATGAATGTGACCTTCCCCATACAGAACAGATATGATCCTGTTTTATGCAATTGCACTGTCTGAACACATATACTTAACTTAAAATTACTCCCAGATTATGCGTAAACTTCGGATAGCACAAAAACAATGAGAAGATGTAGGAAATTGGGTTATTAGTTTACAAGATGTTAGGCATGGGCAAGTAATACGCCTGCAAATTCCTCTTTTCAGAACCAATTCTAGCGATTGACTCTTTCAGGATCCGAAGCAGAGCAGTCCAAGGATTACTCATGGAAGCTGGTGTTAGCTAGCAATAATATCTCGCTGGCATACAAACATACCACTTAATACATGATTGTCCAGTGCTTTTTCTTTGGAAACGGAAAAAATATTTATTAAACATACGCTACTAAACACTATGCATTAATCTACATATATATACGTAAAGCAGATACAAAGTACCTTAGGTTGCATTAAGAAATCTCATTTGACCCCTAGAGGGTCATGACCTCCGAAACCACAAAGCTCCCGACTTATAACAGACAGCACATCACAATATGGAGAAATATCACTTTATAAAAGGCAAGCTTTATGGCTTTGTTAAAGGTTCATCACATTGAAAGACAATTATCCCATGTTAAATGCACCCTTTCAATAATAGCCATGTGGAAATGAAATAATTACTATTAATAAAGCATTTCAAAATTGTTCAACAATAACTGGCAGTATAAGCGGTTAACAAAACTTTAACTATAAACATAACATGTGTCAGAATCCCTTTCAGAGGGCCATGCGGCACTCTTTTCTTTTTGCATCGAACCTCAGGGAAATGGGTGCCCCAAAAGGCATAATTAGAAATGGATTGAGGGCCTCATGGATGCCCTCCCCACCATTAGGAAGAATCTTCCCAGACCCTGGCCCACCCGGGGGTATTTGCAGAAAACAATGTCAGAGCTTCACTCGCTCCATTTTGGAAAGGTGTAGGGTCATAGAGCTTTAAATGGGGATAGTTTGGGCCAAGTTCGAAGAACTGGGGTTCATTCTAGTCCAGGTAGTGAACTCCCGTCACCAAGAGAAGTTCTAGCAGGCCTCCTAGTGTAATTTGCAAGGAGCTGGTTTCACTAGCTCCCTGTGCCAGCTTTCTTCACGATTTTTTTGTATCTGGCTCTCCCCTCGTCCTTTTGGGGCACAAAAGCTCAGATCGTCCCCCAACTGGTCCACCAGGGGAACAAGGTGGTCTCCCTCACCAGCTCTCAAAGAGACCCACTGGTCCTAGGGTCAAATGGGGCAGAGCCCTTGGCCCTTTTAGGCATCTTGGGGTTTCTCCTGCTCATTGTCCATGGCTGTTGTTGCTGTCCAGTTTCAATAAAAACACTGCACTGCACTTTCTCCCTTGTGCACAAGTTTTTAAAGGGGGTGGAAGGTTCTAGAAGTCAACACCCCTGGCTAATCCTAGGGTGTCACATCACATCTCCAGCCCTGCCACAACCCATCTGCATAGCAAGCCGGGACAGTCCAAGATGGCACTATCTGAAGTCACTGGTCACATCTCCTCTAGTAGCCTCAGCTCTGCCCCTCACTGACAACACTGTCAGGTCCTTTCTCACTAAACAGCAAAGAGGAATCCCCTCTTGTGTTGACTCGAGTTGTATGGGTTTCCTCCTTTATTTAGTGGGCTTTCGGTGTCCCCATCCTAGTACAGTTTGACAGGTAATTAACAGATGAAGATTTTCTTCCCCACCCCTTCCTAATTGAGAGCGGAGGGATCCACTGTTAAGTGCTTCTTTCGCATGGGGAGGCTTTTGCTCACTCTGCTGGGGAGCAGAGTAATTAACTTGGCCCAGCAGGCTGACGAAATTCCTGGGCTCTAATCCTGAACTGAGCTAGAGAAATATGAAAATTCTTGACGACCCCCTAAAGTGTAAATGTATGTTCTTGAGACCTGCATATATGAATTGGGTGCACACTTTCGGCCCCAGTTTAATACCTCATTGGAGTTTGTAGGCCTAAGGAAAGTGAAACTGCGCTCTAAGGCAGATTTTCCCCTATATATATATGTATGTAAAAAAGTGTCACTGCAGACAACACAGTAAATCATACTAACTTTACCTATGAGTGTCCACTGATATCATAAGGCCTAACCCATGTCAATATGTAAGCCTGCAGAGTCCCCTCTGCGCAAGACTACCTGTCTGCAGTTAGCATACTGCACACAACAGTAATCTCACATGTGCACATGTTCATGTGGAACCAGCCAAGTAACCATTACCCTAGCTATGTTGCAGCTGCCTTTTCTTGAAAGGCGACACTAGTGGTAGATGTGCAGTCCATTTACTGTGTGATTACCATGGGTGAGACACGTATGTACTTCAGACAATTAAGTCACATAAAATAGATCCCCTGGTGCATGGGCACAAATGCTCATGATACAGCCCTAGGAATGAAAACACATTGCGTAAAGTATACTGAGGAAAGAGCATAAGATTATACGATTTGGTGGGTGCACGAAAGAAAATGGTCATACAAAGTGGAAAGTATAGTTGAAAAAAACACACGCAGGAAGGATGGGGCATTTCCTGAATGAAAAAGTTCACAATGTGGAAACATTAGTGTGCTAGTGGCAGTAGAAATGATAGTAGACATTTGAAAAGGATATCATGTTTCTGTTGCTTCATTTTGGTAAAAAGATAGGGAAATATTTTTGAAATGCACAAAGCTAATCAACAATCATGTACACTGCAATTTTAAGGATATGGTTCCATACAAACTCAAAACAAAGTTATATGTGATCTCTTGTTTCTAGAGGTATGAGAACTTGTTGTCCCTACCCCTGACACCCTTCCCTCAGTGTTTCACTGTTCAAGTCTTACCCTTATAGCTTACCTGCAGCACTCCATGGTCTGTTAATATATGCCCTCGTCACCCTTCCTCCTGCTCTTGTGGGTCTTATGTGCTACCGACGCCTGTCCTGCCTGCCCTGCAGAGTGAGTTTTTTGCCCTTGTCTTTGTCTTTCTCTTTCTTTCTGCCCTCCATTGTTCTTATGAACACTCCTGCCCCCTCGGTTCTGCTGTACATGGTCCGTTGTGCTGCCACTGCTCCTTCAACCTACCCTGTATGGTCTGTTGTACTGCCTCTATCCCTTCTGTCTGTGTGGCATGGTCAACTTGCTGCTTCTTGCTCCTCTGCTCTCCTGCTCCCCTGCTGATCTGAAATCTATGAAATGTGTGAAGCCTAAATAATTTCTTTCAGAAATTAATAAAATTAAGATTTTTTTTCATAGAAATTACGGCAAGTGTCTTAGAAAGGTAAAATGATGATACATTGTCTGAATTCTCAAATAGGGAAATTAATTTTAGACTAGTTGCTATTTTTTATGCAATTTATCATGTGTTGCATAAGTTACTTAAGTATTTTGCACACCTCAATGGGTTATATCTAGGCTACATTTTGGTGATAGTTGGGCTACAGTTGGGATTTTTTCTGTCAGGCACCCATCTTGGGAAACTTTATTGTTATCAAGTTCCCTTGTTTATTCTTTTATTCCAGTATCTTCTGTAAGAAACGGTTTCAGTTTTATATCTTTGATTCCAACAAGATGGCAGCCTGGAGTGCCATTCCTTTGTCATATTTTCAGTGTGCATCTTAGAATGTTTTACTGAAACGGATGAGGAAAATACTTGATAATTCACACAAAATGGTCCTCATTTCCTTTCTACAACTTCAACTGTAATTCCAAAGGATAGAACAACCATCCTAATTTGTCAATTTCTAAAATAAATATTTAAAGTTTTACCACTTTGAGCAAATCAAGGTGACTCAGGAGTGCCACACATTTGTCATAAATAAGAATGTTAGCCCTCTAGTTGTTCATTAAAACACTGAGTGAGACTGCAGTAGAATGATGGGGAATCAACTAACAGGCTGCTGTTAGTGATGAAGTGCATGTTGTATTCAGTGTGTCAGACTTTCTTCTCACATGGCTGGGGAAGACAGAGTACATTTACCGAAAATATGCTCTCATTTTAGCTTCTGTAGCTCCTTCTATAGCTCCTCAGAGAAAATGATGAGAGAAAACAGTTTTCTCTCAAACATGGTTCATCAATCAAGCCACTGATTAGCATTTTACATAGGGTAAAATCACCTCAGAAAGCACAATTTCTACAATTTGTGTGGTACCACCAGCAAATGATTTATATTCTGACTAAAATCTGTGAACCACCTTTATATGTGCTCCTTTTTGTGACCCTAAAAATAGGCTATTTATACATTCCATCTCAATTTAGACCATATTCCAGAGCCCTTTAATGACTGTAAACACATGTTGTCGATTTGGTCCTTTGGCACTCCCTACATTCCCTTTGTAGTCAGCATGTGCTCACTCTGCCCTCTCATATATTTTTTCAATTCATTTTCAGGACATAATATTCAGGTTGTGATCAACCAATCAGGATTGACCAGTCCAATTTATAATGCAAACAAGAGCATATCTAGACAACTATCAATATATCTAAACATTTTAAGCCTTAAATCGTCAAAAAGTACTGAACAATTCTACATCAAATAAAGAGTGTGCTTTCTGGGTAAAAATCTAGTTTTGTATTTCGTGTTATTCTATTCAGTCATTTAGGCTCTAGCACCATCTAAAAATCCCTATGGAAAAAAGCTGTGGTGATTTAACTTTTTTGTTGGAAGGTTTTGTGAAGATTTATCAAATGGCACCAAAGTTACTAGCAAAACAAAAAATGTTCTTCCTATAGAGGTTACCACTGTGCACTGTGCAATTCCAATTGGGACCATGTTTCCTTAGGGAATTGAATTTTTGGTTTACCACTGTTTGACAAATCTTCACGAAACCTTCCAAAAATGATCCATCCACCGCAGCTCTGTCAAACAGGGGTTGAGAAAAAAGAGATGGGGTCCTTTTAGGAGGTTTCCCCATGCACTTTCTTATAGGAATTTAGAAAAGTGCTTCAGAAAGCTAGATCTTTACTCAGAAAGCATGCTATTTGTG
Organism: Pleurodeles waltl; assembly: GCF_031143425.1. Classification (NCBI taxonomy): domain Eukaryota; kingdom Metazoa; phylum Chordata; class Amphibia; order Caudata; family Salamandridae; genus Pleurodeles; species Pleurodeles waltl. The sequence goes on along the minus strand of NC_090436.1, from coordinate 498,161,511 downwards.
ATCTGGTGTAAATCCTTTCAGTAGCTTCAAATGTATTAATACTTAGCGATATAGTTCTACCATGGAATACTGAGATGTCAAAACAGATGATCTGATTGGCTGGCGGCAACAGCTGGACATGCCCTGGTGTGAAATTAAAAATATATTTTTTTGTGGTGCTGTGGTAGCACAGTACTATATTGAGACTTAGCATGGTCCTTGTAAATTTCAGGTATCACTGTGGTACCATTGACCGTGGAAAAAAATGGTTTGTCATGTGGTGCTGCATGACCATGGGGGTTGACCCACAATGGGACTGTGGCCCCCCATAGTGGTTGGGAACAGGGCCTATGATAAATTCATTGAATGGAAATCAAAAACAGATGTTCCATTATGTGCAGAAAGATTAATCCTAGATAGAAAATATCATGCTTCAATTCTTATCCTAGCTGGCAAACAGTAAAAATGTTCTCATTGACAAGTATATCTGCATTATAGAGTTTGATGTGGTAGACTTAGGATGCTGGTAAATGTACTTCCTTGGGATCCATAGTGAATTCATAACAAGGGTTATGAAAGACATAATGATTGTAATGTGCCAATACATTTTCCTACCAAAAAGCCATACTGTTTTTATCCATGTTCTGTATATTATGTACAGTGGTGCTCCTATGTTTTATACTAAAAACCTTTGTAGGCACATGCTGGCAGTCATGTGCTGAGGTGATAATGTTGATTGCTTTTTATAGCCTAGTGGTTCAAAGTTAGAATGCTGGGAAATGCAGTTTCGGACATTTTGCTGCCAGTATGTTGAGTGTATGTGTGGGGGACAGATTAAGATTAATTAGAAAACAGCTTTTCCTCAAAAAATGTCATAATGTTTACATTCATGTTCTATTTGTTAAGGTGGGTAATGAATCTATATTAAAATCATAACGGCCAAGCAAAAACATAGTAAAGGCCGTCCACATTAACATTAGATGGGCCCAAATTCTATTAAGCATTACTTACATGTTAGGATGCTGGGAAATGAATTTCTAAACATTATGATACACAGTGAAATTAATGTATAATATTTTACTGTATTATCGCCTTCCACACTTTAGTATCATAGTAAAGGTAATACCACTGTGGGAACAAATATGGAGCATGATGTGAAATGTATTAAAATGTTGCTAAGTTCCATTTGCAGTCAGTAAATGATGATGGTTACTGAATTATATTTGTCAATCCAAAACACTATTACTGAAAATAAAGTAAATAAATAATTCTTCCACTAGTTTCCTGCACAGACCTTATCACACATCACGAAGAATGATGTGTAAGAAAACTGTAATTTACATAATGAATGTAATGTATCAAAATATAGAATAGAAAATATAATGGATCAAAAAATATAGAAGGCAAAGACTAATAAGAATCTATGTAAAGCACACTGTTGCCCTATATGTCTAATTTGTGCTAAAAATGTTTACATATACATGAAAAAACAACTAACAAAGGTCTCGAGTGCACATTGTAGAATGTGCGATATATGGTAGAATAATATATCAAATTCTGTGACGATAAAATAAAAATGATCAGCAGAGATCATGTTCAATTATTCATTAAAAAAGGTCTCTTTTTAACATTTTTTTTAATAAAAGAAATATTTTAGGTTCTTGTTTAAAATGGTCAAACAAATATTTTGTCCTGATGGTTGCTAGAATGGAGTTCTAAAATTTTGGGCCATTCCCAGAGAATGACTGATTGAGCATTCTTACTTCCTGAAAAAGGGGGTATGATGTAGGAGTGAGTTGGAACTCTTTAGATAGCAAGTGCCCTCGATAAGGAAAGTTTTTGAGACAGGTGATTGTTTTTTTTCCAGTGTAGAGATTTATGAGTGAAACAAGAGGACTTGAATACATTTCTGGCCAACTCATAGTGAAAAATGTTTGTGAGAGATGTTCAGATCTTTTAGAGTCTGATAGAAAGCAAACAACAACATGTAAAGTACCTTTAGAAGGCGCTACATTCACTTTTGGTATGCACAATGGAAATTTGACATAGTTAGCCTTGGGAGGACTAAAGGTTGAACTATGTTAAAGTCATCAACGGAGGAGAGGTTTGACTCCTTTGAATAGTCTTATTTGTACAACAGCTCTGGCTAAGGCAGTCATGTATGCATGTCAGTTGAAGCTATTATCCAAGATAAAGTCAGAAAAGTTGACAATCATGACCTTGCAGACAAGTAGATTGAAAGGGTCTAGCCATGCTTGAACTTGACATTTGCAGTTGGGAAAAGAAAGTAGGGGAAATTCAGAACATCCAAAGATTTTATTTAGACAACTTATTTCTTGCTGAGATGGGATTCTCTTATGAAGGTATCTTCAACACAGAAGTGGAGGATTAAGTTGGAATATCTCAGAAAGGATCACAGACTCTCCCTGTACAAGTTAAAGAGAGTTGGGGAGGATGGAACCTTGTGGTAGTCCTTGCTTGAGTTGACCTTTAAATGGAGCTCTATTCAATTTTGGTAAACCCAATAGTAGGGGTTTGCCATAGTCAAGCCTTGAGAGGACTAACAATTGAACTATGTTACAATCATCAACAGATAAGAGAGGTTTAAGTCCTTTGAATATTCTTATTTATACTGCACCCCTGGCTGAGGCATTTATGTACACATGTCAGTTCACGTTGTTATTCTCAATAAAGTATGAAAATGTGATGATCATGACCTTACAGTTAGGCAGATTGAAACCACCTAGCCATGTTTGAACAAGAGAGTTACATTTGGAATGCGCAAGTAGGGCAAATTGATAACTTCGAAAGGTTTTAATCAGACAATCCATCTCTTCCTGAAATGTGATTCTCAGATGAAGGTTTCGTCAGCATGGAAGTGGATGGTTATGTTGGAATGTCTTACAAAGGACCACCAACTCCCTGAGTACAAGTTAAAGAGAGTTGGGGAGGATGGAACCTTGGGGTAGTCCTTGCTTGAGAACCAAAGGGCTAGAACAAAAGTTGGAGAGTATAATCTTTGGAGTGATTATGAAACAAGGATGCACACCACTGCAAGATTGTGCCAATGATTCCATTATGGTCTTTTCTGTTCTTAGGCTGTAGACATGATTGTATCAAATGCTGCTAACAGGTCTCGAGAAAGAGACTGTCAACTAAATTGCGGAGAGTATTGTCCACAATTTGATGCACCCATACATAAAGTTTGATTGAATGTCATTGGGGGGAGGGGTTTGCTTCAGTGTGGTTTATGAGCTATTTAGTAACGCAACTTTCTAGAGTTCTTTTTCGGGGTGTGCAAAACTTGAGTAATTTCCTGGAGTGAAATTATATGAAATAACGTGTAATTGCATAAAAAGCATTTTGTACTCAAAATATAACTCCAACAGCCTTTTCAGGTAAACATTTTAATCGAAAATGTAACTTTGAGTTGGTTTTCAGTCACTCACATTCAAAACAATTCCGCTGAAAGATTTGTTGTTTTTTTACTCAAAAATGATCAGAAACATCTGCTCAGGTACAAATTCAGCCTGAATTGTTTCTTGATGGCCCATGTTAAGGGTACTGCAGCTCACATTCAACACAATAATGCTCGAGTTCAGATTTGTAGTTTAATGTACAAAAATTACCAGAACAGTCTGTTTGGGTAAAAAAAAAAAAAAAATGAAATGCTGTCCATGTGCAACGATTACCAGAATGGAACATCTTGCTTTAAAATTTCTCCCCAGAATTGCAGAATGTGGTGTAATTGATGTAATCCTGGTAATTTTGTGTAGATTTTATTATGTCAAATTACCAAGATTACCCCAATTCTGCTGGTGTACTTCAAATTTCACCTAGGCCTATTTTTCTCATTAAAGGGAGGGCTGAAATCGGTCGGAAGTTTATTATATCTTCAGGACCTGCGTTAGCTTTTTAAAGTAGTGGAGTTACTTTATCATCTCTCAAGCAATCAGGAACAGGCCCTTGAGATAGTGATGAGTATATCACCAAGTTAAAAAAAGGAATGAAAAGTGGAAAGAGCCATTTGTGACCCCAGCTTTGATTGAGTCTGCGAAATTAGCACAATGTCTGTTTTGGTTATCTCTTTGAATGCAGATCATTTATCTTCGGGTTTCATAGTTATTGTCAAAAAGGGATAGGGAAAGAAGTGTGCTCAAAGGAGAGCTCAATCTTTTATAATTTATCTTTGAAGACTTGAATTTTGTGACAGTTGTCAACATTGAGTGTGAGGTCTGGGTTGGGCAAGGGTATTGTAGATATGGAGAATTTATATATATATATATATATATATATGCAAAAAAAGATTCTGTCACTGCATCAAGTCTCCTTGTCCTCAATTTACGTATCGGAAGGCAAAATCACTGCAAGACATTTTGGTTCACAGCTATCTACGACAACAAGAGAACAGAAATATTAGTTTGTTGAACCAGCAGAGGGGTTTTTACAAGTGCGGTAGGTGTAAGGCATTTAGGAATAGTAAAAATGTTAAGATGTATAAGACAGTCTTTGGTTAGACTAAAAGTATTAACAAAGCTATTTCATGTGTCTCGGATTACTGCATTTATGTATTACAATGCCCCTGTGGTTTACAGTATGTTGGCAGCACTATTGGCCCGGTTAAAAAGAGGATCCTGGAACATTACAGGGCCATTAAGAATTATGACACCTCATATACTGTGGCGAGACATTGGTCAAAGATGCACAATAGGGACGCTGATTGTTTGGCATACTTTGGCATTGATAGAGTAGAGAGGAATTTGTGTGGAGGGGGCAGGGAGAGGTTCCTCAGGATCAGGGAATCGGAATATATTATTCTTCTTGGGTCTAAGACACCGGGGGGCCTCAATGAGGACGAGGAGCTTCATGTGCATGTTGGACAAATGTGAACATTAAATAATGGCAATGTTTGTTTATTTTATTTTATTGTATTTTGTTTCTCTCTGTTCTCTCCGGTTAGGCGCACCCATATTGATTATAACCTGTCAAGTTGAAACACCAGCATATTATTATTATTTTTTTGATAACTGATATTCATATTATGAGGATCATTTTTGAATTTGCTCTGGTATCACCCTTAAATTATGATTTTGCATTGGAATTTCCAATTGTGTGACATTGATAATTTTATATGGTTTGAGAAAAGAATTATTGTGTATTAATAGGGTGATATTGTGTTAATTTCAACAGATATTTTATTTAAAATGTATCTTAGTATTTTCTTTGTTGCCCCCTTTGACATAATTGTAATTATTTTATGTGAAGTAGTATTTTTTCTGTGTTGATTAACAAGGGGTATTTAAGGCTAGCTGGGAAAGTGTGCAGGTTTTTTCAATTTGTCCATTATGAAGACACCTTTGTGTTGGAACGCATTGCTATCTTAAGAGTACATGTATGTTTTTTCTTTTTGCATTAGTTTGTTCTTTTGAATGATTAGTATTTTGCTTAAATAAAGCTTTATGCTTGAGGAGTGGACATATTGGGTGCAATTTTTTTTCTTTTTGCCCCTTGATGCAGTGGCAGAAACTTTTTTTGCATTGATAACGGGTTCCACTACCGTTTTTTCGCACCAGCCTCATTGGTGGATGTAGCCGGTTTAAGTGGATTTTCATTGCTAGCCTTGTTCACAATGGCATACACATTTTTACAAAACATCTAAATAGCCCAATGTGTAGAAACAAACAACAGACCAAATCTGATATGACATTGTGGAGTTTCACCAACTTGGCGGCCATATTAGAAGAGTAAGAATTATTCCTACCTGTACTACAATAGCGATATATCCCATCAGCAACATTTTTGTATACTTTCTTCATTGTATTGTTCCTTTATTTTATTTTATCTTGTATTTATTATAAATAATAATTACCATTACTATCATCACAATTATAATCGCTGTTCATAAATATGCGTCCAATGCATGTAAATCTTAAATGTAACTTTAAATGTTCCTTTATTTAAATACATACGTTTCCACTAAATATAAGGAAGAAAAAAACATATCTAAGTGCGGCATAAGATAGGAATAATCACTTGACTGGCCAATCCTGAATATCTCATAATTTCCTATCTCATTCTACTAAAAACTATTGGTAATTTATTGTCCCAATCGGTTAACTCCTTAATTCCTTTTCTATGGTCTGAGTCTTTTACTAAATCTACTCCAACTCATATTGCAAAAACTACTGAAAATATATGCTAATAATAAATTATGACCACACAAGAAATAAGGAAGAAAAAAGAAGGACAAAAGAAAAGAAAAAAGAAAAGAAAGTGTATATCATAAGTCTAATTCCTTATATCCTATTTGTGCATAGATCTAACTAACATTTTATGATAAAATATAAAAATTGTCAATACAAACATACTAGCAGCTAGCGTTGGGGTATCAAAAATAATTTGATAGTCCAATGGTATAATGAGTATTAGTGTTCCCCTCGAATGACAGCCCCCGCCAATGGAGAGAGAAGATGGAATGTATAATTGCAGTATTTAGGTTATAGGATGGCAATGCACCAAAGGGGGACATGACAAAATTATTCTGGCCCCTTTTTATATATGTGACAGTCCCCACCAAATCACCATACACAGTGCACATGCCAAGGGTAAATAAGGTGCTGGGAGAGAAATCTAGTGGAGCACCATGACATCCATGTGAACATCTATAATGAAATGTCACCCATAATCTTAAAATATACCTCCTGGTCTCTCAACTGCACGTATCTGTCATCATTCAATGCCCACCCAGGGAGTGGGAATAGTGTGAGAAAACAAGCTCAAGGGACAAAGTCCCTATTTACATTTTGCCCCATCAGTCCAAGCTGGGAACCTACTTGCTGGCTGTAAAACCCGGAAGAGAACGGGTAGCGCAGCCCGGTCGTTCTTAAGGGGCAGTCTAAAAACATGCCAACCATGATTGGTCCATTTGGTGGGTGACAGGACAACTAGACCAAACTTTCCGGAAGAAAAGCCTTCCATGAATTATTGTATTCTGGTGCTTTCCCCTGAGATATTGTATCCTAGCAAGGGGGTTAACTATTAATAAAGAACACAAGCTGATGCAAATGCCAGAACTGTAAATAATAATAAAAAACACAAGCTGATTCACATGCCACCAAAGCCCTAGTCCATAAAAAATAGTGTGGCATCCAGAAATGTTTTAAGATAGCAAAACATTGTCATGGTAGGTGCTTTAAAAATTATCATTATGTGAGGAGGGTGGTGTATGACCATAATGAAGTACATGGCCCGAATAGGTGTGGAAGGTTAGTTTAGCTGGTCTTAGCGCTAAGATGTATAACAATAGAAGGAATCATTGTGCAAGTGATGATGGTGTGCAGTAATGCTAGGCCCACAATTATAACCAAATTCACTTGTAAAAACTCATCCAAAGAATTTCATCATTAAGGCCAGAGATGTGGGCCTGAAGTTTGAACACCCATCTCCGTTTCTTCTCTAGCAATTTCTGCATGGGACTGTTGTTAGTCTCAAGTATGATTCACCACAGATCATTTGGGATATGTTGTTTATCAATATAGTGTATGGTCAATTTGGTTGTAGCACATCGGCATCTAATGTTACTGTGAGGCTTGTTAATTCGAATTTTGACTGGTCTTGTACTCATGCCAACATGGGACATGTGACCAAATAGATACAATTGCGGGTATTACTGTTGGTGTGTTTCTTAGGATGCCAAATCCCTGCCTGTCCCAAATCTATAGAACCTAGTGTTTCTGTAAGGCTGTAGAAATTGCAGCAACCTCAGGCATGGTGACCCTGAATAGATCTTCAATTAGAGAGGGTAGGAACATTATTTTCTCCGACCCTCTCTTTTTGTTTTTAATCTTGACATTAGCACACTGGGTAATAATAAAGTATCTCTTCACACAGCTCATAGTCAATTTTAATCACACACATTCCAGTCCTTCACCACACATAATTACAGGTTTGAGAATATTCCTGTAGGTAACATTGGTACTTTTCAAAAAAAGATCTTCAGCAAAAAGCCCCCTCGCAGGGCCCATCGGTTATTGCAGTGCCAGCCCAACGAGGAGCAGGCCCGATGATGAAACACGCCACCAATTGGTGGGTCAGGGCTCTTGCTTCTCAATAATCAAGTGCCTAGATGACCTGGCAGTTCTCCCCTACTTGGGGTTGAGCAGAATTACATATTTCTGAACAGTGTATTCCGTTGTTGTGGCTTGAATTGGGATACTATACACTGGATCGGCTTGTTCTCCCGGTCCCTCAATTGATTGTAGCTACTCTGATAGAGTGTCAGTTGTACATACCAACCAGATTTGTCCAGTTTGGATATTTTTTTACCCTTGTGATTAGCCTCTGAAATGGATATTGGAATTCTCCAGCAGAATGAGATTGCAAACTGTATCTGGGAATGTCCTCTCAATGTCAGTCAGCTGTTGGACCAATGTCCCACTAGCTGTTGGTTTTGGCTCAAAAAGGGGAAAACAATTCAAATTTGACACCCAGGAAAGTCCCTGCATTGGCCAGTCATTTTGGTCCTTTGTGTGGTCAAGTTTCTGTGTTTTGAATTAGTCACCTTTTTAGAACTCTATAGTCAGACAAAGTTGAAGGCTGTATCCAATGATGAGTTCCAGCAGGTGAGATACTGTCTAGCAGACGGCCCACTGACACAGATATGCTACTTTGGAGAAGCTGAAAGAGGAAGAAGCCTGTTTCTTCAGCCCAGTGAAGATGCATCTTGGGTGGATTGGCCTGGGTGTTTGATCCAGGCCCTATGGAGATCACAAAGTCCAACATTTGTAGAATTGTTAGGAGAAGGCCGGCCAGCCAAAAGTCCTAGGACCTCAGAAATGGCATTTGAATGTCAAGATTCATTCCACGAGAGGCCACCAGCAGGGTTCAGCAATGGTCCAGTTGCTACTGGTAAGCTGGGTGTTTTAGGGAAAAGGGCTCTTGCAGCTTGTTGTATTCCTGTTTCCACACAGGAGGTCAAATAACTGACTCAGAGTTCACATCTTTGTCATGGGTACACCTGGGAGCATGCCACTCCATTCTAGGTGCTCTAATATACAGTATTCTACTGGATGGCAAAACACTCTTTTCCACTCTACTTTACCCCACTTCATTCCATGCTGTTCCACTCTATGCCATTCCACTTTATGCCACTGCACTCTATGCCACTCCAGTGTACACCACTGCACTGTACTCTACTCCACTCTATGCCATTCCACTCTATGACAATGTACTGTATGCTATTATATTGTACATAATTCCATTCTAGACCACTCCACTCTATGCCAATCCACTCTACCCTACTATACTCTATCTTATTCCACTGTACAACACTCCATTCTATGCCACTCTACTACACGCTATTCCACTGTATGCCACCTCACTCTACAGCACTACAGTGTATGTCAGTAACAGTCAATATCATTCAACTCTACACCACTCTGTCACAGGGATTCTGCTTTTGCAGAACTGTGCCGTTGGACAAAAGAACATCAGAATGCAGAGGCTGTTCTATTTCTGCCAAATCACTACTGGCATACCAAAATACCTGACTCATAGTGCCTTACTTGCACTCCTAACCTCACAGAAAGGCAAGCAATTTTGGCAATCCAAAAAGCACAACACTCTAACCTCCTTTCAGGGAACTATGGTGAAACAGGTCAGTCTTTTCGTACATTATCTCAGTAATACATTTCCATAGCACCAGTAAAAAAAAACACAATCAAAGTATACAATATATTTATTACAATTACCATAGTCTATTATGAAGCAAAATAGGTGCAATTACAATGCTGACAATAATTATAAAAATCAGAACAGCAGTTACAAAACTGTACATCACAACTAGTGCCACCATGATGGACATCTAGTTGCCTAAGCCTATTCTGTTATAGTATGCTCAGGAAGACTATTCTTCTTATTATTATTGATCTCTGGGAGCAGTGAACCTCATACCTCTATTGGCGTAGTCAAGAGCCCTTCATATGGAAGTGTAAACCCAGCTTACACAGGTTACATTGCCTGGAGGGCATCTGTTCCACAGGCGGGTCAGCTCTGCTAGAATCCTCCTCTCTAAATCTACACACTATGGGACCTAATTTATAACATTAGCTTGATACAGTGAAAAGCTTCTGTGTTTTGTCTATTGGAGCATGGGAACGATTGCAGGACAGACAGAAAGCAACACCTGCCACTTATTGAGTGTTGAGCAGTCGGAGAATTTACAGGCATAATCCCAGGAAGTGGCTGCACAACAAGTGACATTACGGTGTGTTTCAAAACAGTGACACAAAAGCTTAATGAGCAGTGTATAACTGTGGAGAGCAGAAACATAACTACTAGAGTGCTAAGAAATGAGGCATAATTATAGTGAGTCTATGATTGGGTCTCATGGCACTGTCACTACTCCAATATATGCCACTACAGTCTATTCGACTACACTGTACCTTACTCCACTCTACAACACTCTATTCTAAAATATTTCTCTGTGCAACACCCTACTGTACACCACTACACTCTATGCAACTCCACTCTATGCCACTCCAATCTAATCTATTCCACTGTGTGCCATGACACTGTACCCCACTCTACTCAATGGCACTCTCCTCTATGCTACTTCACTGTACGTTATTCCACTCTATGCCACTCCACTCTACACCACTCCAATCTACTCCACTCCAGGGTATGCTATTCCGCTGCATGCCACTCCAGTGTACCTGTGACCAGAGCAGGGAGGCAGGAAATTCCAGACACTTTTATAGGTGAAATCTCCAGAAGTTTCTTCTTCTTCAAAGCAGACACCAGGTATAAAAACAGGACCTTCAGACCCAATCTTTAGTACACTCTTGGGCCTGTCGATTCTACAAAAAAATGACTTCCCGTTGCCAGATGACAGCCCTGCTGCCTGAGGACTGCCCTACTGTCTGAGAAGGAAGACTGTACCTACACTCTATATCCCAGATTGATGTGACTCCAAGGGTCAGCTGATAGACCACCTGTTTTGAGTTACAAGGGCACAACAAGCTCCAGAGGCCTGCCTGCAACCGGCAGTGCCTAGACCTGCAACTGAATGTGCCTGAGCCCTGCTGGCTCTGCTGGAATGAGTTCCTAATCCCTAAGAGGCACCTACCCAGGTCCTGGACCCTTGGCTGCCATTGGTTGAACTCTTTCTATTAAATCCTGAAGTTTTGAACTCTGTGTGCCAAACTTTTTCAGACTAACCTGGTCCCTGTATCGGGCCACACTCCATCACGGTTAGCCATAACTTGTCCCGGTCTAGCACGACCAGATACCCACAGTTAGCACACACTCCTTCTTGGCACTATTTTTACTTAAACATTTGAAAGCATATATCTAGTTATACTGATTGGAGTTTTGTCATTTTGGTTTCATTTTATTCATTAAAGTGTTTACTATTTTTTCAAGTGTTGTATGTTCACTTTATTACTGTTTTCATGCTGCATAAATACTTTATGCATTGCCTCTAAGCTAAGCCTGACTGATTTTGTGCCAAGCTAACAGAGGGTTAAGCATGGGTTAATTTGGTGACTTTTTAAGGTACACCCTGACAAGGATTGTGGCTTTTCCTAGAGTTTTGTTTTGCCCCCATCAATCACTAACCCAATTTCTCACAAGATGCAAAGTGTTTTAATACAGTATTGTCCCTATCCTGCTGATGTTGTTGTGTTGCTAGAAAATAATTCCTTGATATAAGCTTTCCATTGATATCACTGGAATTCCTATATGCCTGTGTCCCAAAACCAACCAAAGATCAACATTGCCTGTTGTTTTCTCATTTTATTGCATCCTGAAGTTCAGACCATGTTTTGTCATGTTGTTCGCTTCTAATATCTTTAACAGTTTCCCCATGTTAATATTTGGTTTATTTATTCATCCTGACTCATGCTTCTGGTTCGGTTTTTTATTTAACAAATGTCTTAGTGCCTTTTTTCAAGGAATATAAGTCTATTGGTTTTATCCAGAACATAGTTGTCATTCAAATGTTTCCTTACTGATATTGGGTGAAATAAAGCTAAGAGCTGAGTTTAAGAGATATTCCTAATCGTGGATCCAGATTTGAGTTACATCTTCTGAGATATTAGTCAGTGGTACACCTGTTAGTTATGAATGATAGGGTTTGAAATGTAACAGTTGATTCTACTATATTTTCTTATTGCTGATACATATAATATTCTTGGTATCAGAAGAGAAGATCTAGTAGCTAGACATGAAAGAAGTCAGGCTTAACTTAGAGGCAATGTGTAAAGTATTTATGCAGCACACAAACAGTAATAAAATAAAAACACTACAAGGAAAATCCCAAACCAAGGAATACTCAATTGCCAACTGCCAAATTATTCAGTCATGTGATCTAGGACACTGGCAGCAGACTTAAGCTAAGAAAATGCTTTCTAGAAGTGGCATTTTCAGCACTGGGACTTCACATCCGAATTTACTATTGAAGAGGATTTTTAAATTGCAATTAATTTGAGTGCAAACATAATTTTTCTATCTGCTCCCAAACCTAGGTTCTCACTTAATAACTGTAATATGGCATCCCGATGTTATCCTATGGGAGAGAGAGGCCACAGTGAAAACATGATTTTACCAGGACAAGTAAAACTTAAACCCACATGCCCTACTTTTAAAACACAATGCACCCTTCCCCATGATACATTTAGGGATCATGTCAGGGGTGACATGTATATTAAAAACACAGGTTTAGGCTTGGCAAAAGGTTTACTTTGCCAAGTCGAAATGACAGTTTAAAACTGCACTATAATCTGCAGATGCAGGCCTGACATATGTTTAAAAGTGCTACTTAGTTGGGTGGCACAATGAGAGCTGCAGGCCCACTGGTAACATTTAATGTATAGGCCCTGAGTACATGTAATATCATATATTGGGGACGTATGAGTAAATTAAATGTGTCAAACAGGTGTGGGCCAATTGCAAAATGTTTTAGGGAGAGAACCTAAGCACTTTATCCCTGATTAGCAGAGATAGAGTCTTAATATCCATAAAGACGGAATTTAGAAAGCAGGAGGTGTGAAAGCAAATAGTCTGCAGAGATGGCCAGGTCCAACAACAATACTATTGTCTGATTGTAGAGGGAGTATTGAAATATTTGTTTAGTGTTCCACTACAGGGTCTGATATCACAGCTCTGCTGTGCTTGTCTTTAGACTTATTTATTGTCTAGCAAGGGCTGCTGTATCTGATAAAAGTTGTTGTATAATTATTTTATGTCCTTTACATGTGATAGCTGGCATTGCTGGAATAGGGGATGCAAAAAATGTGCAGTGGTATTCAATGGAGCCCTCTTTTTTGATGGATTATTTGATACTGAAACAGTAAGGATTTCTGCTATGTTTTTACATGATTTATTAGAAACTGTTGGGTCTTCTGGTTGCTTGAAATTGTCAAGCTCTGTGTGAATTAAAATGCTAGTAGGCCATCTGTTACCACGTGACTGTAATTTGGGGTCTGTTTCTCTTCTTTGTATTTAAGCCTGAGAGAAGGCCAAGCATTTGTGTCTACCACTTCAGACCCGTCTTCACACGACTATAGATTCAGAACCACAGGTTGACTTGAAATGGCCACTAAAGATGGGCCCGATTGCTTAATTCTGTTTGTTTGAATAAGGGAAAGAATTTTAAATTTGGGTATAATTTTATTTTGTTTCTTTATCCTCTTTAATTAGAGCTCCCTGACCTGGTTCTGGCCAGGAGTTCACTTGGCTCCACCAGCCTGCCTCCGTGCCCCTGAGCCTCTCTGACTGCCGCCTGGACAGCAGTTTGAGGCCCCCCTCCACCTTCAGGCACCCGCCTGCACCTCATCTCTGGTGCCTAGTGGTAGGCAGCTCCGGTTACTGTGTAAGTAACCCTTTTGTGTTTTTCTATTTCTGTACTCTTGTAGTTGCTGTGTACGTATTTTTTGTATTCTGCATTTTGCAGTTTTTTTCATAGCCCCCCACTCCTCCTGTGATCCTCTCCTCTGCGCCTATCTGCCCCCCTTCCCCCTGTTCTCAGCGCTCGCTCCGCTCTCTCTCTCCCCACCCGTTTTTCCCTTCTCTGGCTCCGGCCAGTCTCCGCTTCCCTGCCGCTGCCTCCCCTGTGGCCCGCCCCCTGCACACACCCATTGGCCCTCCCTCCTTCCTCCCAGCTGATCCACCATCCCACCCCACCCTCTTAACGGTGACGGCTGTGCAGCCGCACCGCTGGCGCACCAGAGGCAAGCCCGTCTGCGCCCGTCTGCGTCTGGACCGCGCCCAGCGCCAGTCCCCATGGCCCTCCCAGCCAAGACCCCCCAGACAACACTACTCCACAAACACACTCCACTCCCTCAACCCAAGACCACACCCTGCATGCACCCAAACCAACCCCACACACAAACAAGGACCCTTCACCTGTTATGCCTGCCAATTTTCCTGCTCCATCTCTCACACCTCCGCCACCCACACGTCCCACACCACCCCCGGCACCCCCCACACCAAACACCACAACCTCAACACAACAGACTCACGCACAACCCCCACACACCCCAACAGGCCCCACCTCAAAAAAAAACACAACTCCAACACACTCCACTACAACACCTCCACAAACCACAACAACACACAAACACCCACACCAACACCATCGCACAACACAACAACAACAACCCCCACAACCATCTCAACTACCTACTATTCAACACCCGATCCCTCCACAAGCACGCCATAGAACTCTGGGACCTCATCACATCACACTCACCTGACATCGTCTTCTTCACAGAAACCTGGACAAACCACTCATCTGAGCCCGACATAGCCACAGCCACCCCTGATGGATACAAACTCCAATGCAAAGACTGCCTAAACAAACCAGGAGGTGGCATCGCCAACCTGCACAAAGACACCATTAAGGTCACCACCAACACACACGACACCCTCGACAGTGCAGAAAACATGCACTTCTTAATCCACATAAACAATAATACCACCCTCAGAGGTACACTCATATACAGACCCCCAGGGCCACGCACCCCCTTCTGCGACACCATCGCCGACACATCAGTCCTCACTCAATCATCTCCACAGACTACATCCTCCTTGGTGATTTTAACTTTCACCTGGAGAATCCCCAAGACCATAACTCCTCTTCCCTCCTAGACAACCTCACCAACCTCAGACTCAAACAACTGGTCACAGCACTCACCCACTCAGCAGGACACACACTAGACACAATATTCACTTCGAGCCAACACATAACCTACACCCACACCACCGAACTCCACTGGACCGACCACCACTGCGTCCATTTCTCCTTCACAAAACCCCCCTCACACCACCAACAACACACCACGTCCTTACCGCTTGTGGGACAAGATCCCCATAGAACACCTGAACTCCCAACTGGCACAGAAACCCCCCACCCACAACAACGACCCCAATACTGCTGCCCACAACCTCACAAATTGGATCACCACCTGCGCAGACACACTCGCCCCCCTCTGAAAAAACATCACCACCCGCAACATCAAGAACGCCCCACGGTTCACCACTGAACTCCAAGACTCCATATGCAAATGACACAAAGCTGAGAAAGCCTGGCGACAGGAACACTCAACCACTAACTTTTCCACCCTCAAAACCACCATTTGCACTCACCACCAACTCATACGCACCGCCAAAAGAGCATACTACAAGGAACGCATAGATAGCAACTCCCACAACAGCAAAGAACTCTTTACCATCATTAAAGAGCTCTCCAAACCCAAAGCCAGCAACATGGACCCCACGCACACACAACTCCTCTGCGACTCCCTCTCAAACCACTTCCACCGCAAAATCCTAGACATACACAATAGATTCACAACACACACACCCACCGCACACACCCCCCACCCATCCAACACAGACCCCCCTCACAACACTCCAACCTTCTTACCACCTGTGCCCCAACCACCGACGAAGAAACCGAACCAACTATGAACTCCATCCACTCTGGATCCCCCTCCGACCCCTGCCCCCACCGCATCTACAACAAAGCCAGCCCCACCATCGCCCCCAAGCTTCGCGATATAATCGACACCTCATTCAACACCACCACCTTTCCAGATCCCTGGAAACACGCAGAAATCACTGCACTCCTAAAAAAGCTCAAAGCTGACCCGGACGACCTCGCCAACTACTGCCCCATCTCTCTCCTCCCTTTCCCCACCGAGGTCACGAAAAAACTAGTAAACACATGCCTATCCCACTTCCTGGAGGAAAACAACACACTCGACCCCTCCCAGTCCTGTTTCCGCAAGAACCACAGCACAGAAACCACCCTCATCGCATGCACTGACGACATCAGAACCAGAGTCGACAAGGGTGAGACCATCGTACTCATCCTCCTAGACCTCTCCGTGGCCTTTGACACAGTCTGCCATCACACACTCCGCACACGCCTCCATAACGCAGGGATTCGACGCAAGGCCCTAGACTGGCTCACCTCCTTCCTCATTGATAGAACCCAAAAAGTCCTCCTTTCCAATCTACTGCCACCAAAATCATCTGTGGTGTCCCCCAGCGATCCACCCTCAGCCCCACCCTCTTCAACATTTACATGACCCCGTTCGCCAACATCCTCCGACCACATGGAATCACCAGCCTCTCCTACGCAGACGACACCCAGCTCACCATCTCCCTCACCCGCAACCCTACAACCACCAAAACCAACCTCCACGCTGCACTCCTCGACACCGCCACCTGGATGACAGCCAACCACCTCAAGCTCAACTCCAACAAAACTGAAATAATCATTTTTGGACCCAACAAAACCATATGGGACGACTCCTGGTGGCCCACCGCCCTACCTCCGCAAACCACGCACTCAACCTCGGCATCATCCTGGACCCCTCGCTCTTCATGACCCAGCAAATCAACCCCGTCACCTCCTCTTGTTTCAACACACTCCGCACGCTGAAAAAAACCTTCAAATGGATTCGCATAGAGACCAGAAAGACCGTCACCCATGCACTCATCAGCAGCAGGCTAGACTACGGTAACGCCCTCTACGCCGGCATCACACTCAAACTCAAACGCAAACTCCAGAGAATCGAGAACACAGCTGCCCGCCTCATCGTGGACCTCCTTCGCCATGAAAACATCTCACCACACCTCAGATCCCTTCACTGGCTCCCCATCGACAAGAGGATCACCTTCAAATCCTCATCCACGCGCACAAATCCCTCCACAACGACGGCCCAGCCTACCTCAACCAAGTGAACTTCCACACTCCCATCCGCCACCTCCGATCAGCCGACCTCACACTCGCCACAGTCCCCTGCATCAAATGCACCACCACAGGAGGCAGATCCTTCTCCTACCTCGCCCCAAGGCTTGGAACTCCCTCCCCACCGAACTCCGCAAGACCCAGGACCTCCTACTCTTCAGAAAAAAACTGAAGACATGGCTGTTCGAACAGTGACCCTCCCTCTCTTCCCTCCCCCCCTCAGCGCTTTGAGACCCTAACCGGTGAGTAGCGCGCTCTATAAATTTTTTGATTGATTGCTTGATTGAGAGCTAACTTATTATGTAAGGCAGAGCCCGCTCATTAGGTTCTTTAGTGATGATTAGTGCAGTGAAATAGCTGATAGGCCTAGAATGCAGATTTTGGTTCTGTTTAGAACCATCAATAGCTGATGGTGGTTGTAGTTTTTTATCAACGGTGCTAGTAAATTCATGTTCCTGAATGGTGGTAAATTGGAGGTTGTTGGTGAAAGATCGTTTTTTATAGATTCTATTTGAGTTACAGGCACAGTTGTGGAATTTACAAGAACTGACATGATTTTTGTGCGTATCAGTTGCAACAAATACATAATTGCATCAATCTGCAGTATATTGGCTACCTTTTTTTTCGGAAACCTTTAAAGTCTTTTCAATTGTGTCATTCAATTAGGAGTTGTCTCGTAAGGTTTGCATTTCTCCAATAAAGATACTTGTTTGGATAAAAACAAAGTTTGATTAATTGAGGGGTCTGACATTTTATTCAGAGTTAGGCTTACTGCCTCCATTGTATTAAGTACTGGATATGCACGCTTTTCATCAATATGACACTCAAAGTTCATGTTCGCTTGAACAGTAAGCTTTTTTACTTCATTTAGAAAAGTTACATTTTGTCATCGTTCTCTGCTTGAGAGCTTGTTCGGTTCTTTTAAAACATCAATATTGTCAAAAGTTTCTGCGAGGGAATTTGCATGTTCTGGGCTATTCTCAATTAGGTTCTCTATTTCTGCATCTTCACAGCCATAAAGCACTCCAAGACTGTATATCTGGTTCCCCTGGTGACTTCACAGAATGTGGCACAATGTTAATTTAGGCAGTGGTGGTGGAGATATTGTTCGTGGTTAAATGCAGACAAATAAAGACGTGTAATACACAGCTTCGTTTGAAGCGTATTCTTTGGTGCATACCCAGGCTGGGAAGGACGCTACAACTGGAGACAAAATGGGTGGTAAGTAACCTGAAGATCGACAATGCTGTCCTAGAGACTTTTCCGTGGTCCAAGCAAACTGCTTGTGTGTGCCACATGTGCCTTCCTCTGACAGCCGAAGATCGACATTTGGTGTATGTGGAGGCAAAGCGCACTTTCTGCCATTCTAAAGCATTTGAAGATAAAGAAAGAAATCTTCACTGAGAAGACTATGCATCATTGGTCAAGGAACTACTAGCAAGGCCATACAGAAAGGTACTGCAATACTTTGCAATGTAAAGCTATACAGTATATGGAGCACTACTGCTGAAGGCTTACACATTCAGGTTTTGAAAAAACAACAAACAGCAACAGCAAATGACACAAAAACACTGTGAT
The DNA here is from genome assembly GCF_031143425.1 of Pleurodeles waltl. NCBI lineage: Eukaryota > Metazoa > Chordata > Amphibia > Caudata > Salamandridae > Pleurodeles > Pleurodeles waltl. The sequence continues at coordinate 498,142,697 of NC_090436.1, read as the reverse complement.
CAAAAGCACTGCAAGGAAGAGATCAACCAGTTGTCAAAAGAGCGAAAGTCAGACACAAGGAAAGGTCATCTGCTTACTAGAACTGATTAAAGAGAGTCATCATACTACTGCTGAAAGTGGCATCAAGAGAAGTGCCTGGGGATGCGCTTATGGAGCTATCCATACCTGCAGCGACAAGAGTCCCAGTAGAAGGCTGTTCTTTGAGTGGAGACCAAGAAAGAGGCCAAATCACCCACAGACATAAAAGATGACCCTGATGCACGCATGTCACAGTGCTAAGCAGATTGTATGAATACAACAGATACTGATGAACGCTTGATGGGGTAATAGAGCGCTCCAGACACAGCTGCTGATGAGGGACTGATATCAGTGAACTAGAATATGAATGCTTATCACAAAATAGCAAGTCAGTTCCCTTCATTATACCATGTATTAGGAAAACTTAAGACTATGAAAGTACAATAGCATATTGAGCACATGTGCTTCCTGTTGCTCAAAAAAACAGAAGAATTCATTTAAAAGAAGCAGTTGAAAAGAAACTTGAATCAGTACTTAAGCATGATATCATTGAGCGTTTTACTAGTCTGCCACCAAGGGTTTCCCCCCTGGTGGTAGTGCCCAAAAAGGACAGTAAATGAGCTGTACGCATCTGTGTGTATTGGGCCATTTGAACAAGGCAATTGAAAGAGAATGACATCCAGGTTCACACATTGCTGACATTATAACTCAATTGAATGGTGCAAAAGTAATCTCTCACCTTGATATAAATAAAGGATATCATGAGTTGGAATTTGCAGGGTCATTACAACCTTTTCTGCACATATTAGTCGGTATCAAATAAAAAAACTAATTTGGGGGCATATTTATACTCTGTTTGCGCTGGAATTGCGTCGGTTTTTTTGACGCAATTCCGACGCAAAACTAACTCCATATTTATACTTTGGCGTTAGACACGTCTAGCGCCAAAGTCCATGGAGTTTGCGTCATTTTTTTGCGTTGACACCTACTTTGCGTTAATGATATGCAAGGTAGGCGTTCCCGTCTAAAAAATTGACTCCGAGGCATGTGCGCCGTATTTACACTCCCGGGCAAAATTCACGCCCGGGAGTGGGCGGGTCCAAAAAAATGACGTACGGCCGCTTTTGCGCCGTTTTTTAGCGCCTGGACAAGGCAGGCGTTAAGGGACCTGTGGGCTCCGAAGGAGCCCAGAGGTGCCCTCCCATGCCCCCAGGGACCCCCCCTGTCACCCTTGCCCACCCCAGGAGGACACCCAAGGCTGGAGGGACCCATCCCAGGGACATTAAGGTAAGTTCCGGTAAGTATTTTTTTTTTTTTAAATTGTGGCATAGGGGGGCCTGATTTGTGCCCCTCTACATGCCACTATGCCCAATGACCATGCCCAGGGGACAAAAGTCCCCTGGGCATGGCCATTGGGCAAGGGAGCATGACTCCTGTCTTTGCTAAGACAGGAGTCATTTCTATGGGGGTTGGGAGTCGAAAAAAATGGCGCAAATCGGGTTGAGGCAAAAAATTTGCCTCAGCCTGACTTGCTCCATTTTTTGGCGCCCAAGCTCCATATCCCCCTACGCCGGCGCTGCCTGGTGTACGTCGTTTTTTTCCACGCACACCAGGCAGCGCCGGCGGCTAACGCCGGCTAACATCATAGATTAAATACGGCGCCCGCATGGCGCTTAAGAATGGCATTAGCCGGCGCAAATTTTTTTGACGCAAAACTGCGTTAGCGCAGTTTTGCGTCAAAAAGTATAAATATGGCCCTAAGCTTTGGTGTGTTGTAAGCAGCAGACATTTTTCAAGATGTCATTAGACATATCATACAGCCTATCATGAATGCTTTCAACTGTAGCAGTGACATATCTTTTTTCGAAGCTACACAGAAAGAACATGACAAAGTTCTCAGGCAAATGTGTTGTTTACCTGTTCATGCCGGTTTAACGTTAAATCCTGAGAAATGTGAATTCAATAAGATAGAGCTAAACTTCTTCGTCATATCTTTTCTGACGGGGACATGCAACCAGATCCCATCGAAAGTACAAGAGTTGTCAACTGCCAGTCCCCCACAAGATGTTTCCATGTTACATTAATTCCTTGTTCAGATATATACAAGACTTTGCCAATTTGAGTGCACTATTAAAAGAATTGACAAAAAAGAATGTTTAATTTCACTGGTCACATCAATGCAGGCAAAGATGTTAGAGAATCAAATAAGCTATTAAAAACTCTGCTGAAATGGCATATTTTGATACAAAGCGACATGCAGAAGTTCTTGTTGATGCTAGCTCAGTTGGGTTAGGCACAGTCCTTGGACAGCACAGAAGACACCCAAATACAACCAAACGTTTGTCCCAGACTGAATGTGCTTCTTCACAACCTGGAAACGAACATTTAGCAGTGGTGTGGGCTTGTGAACATTTCCACGTGCTCCTGTATGGAAAACCTTTCAGGCTTGTGACAGATCAACAAGCATGCTAATCCATCTTTGGCAATCCCAAGGCCCAGATGCTTCCGCACATTGAACGTTGGGTCTACACTTGCAAGAAAACAACAACACAATTGTGCATTGTCCCGGGAAAGATCAAAACCCTGCTGACTACCTCTCCGGAGTGCATATAGAGTGTCAATCCACCCCATCAAAGATAGCTGAGGCAAACATAAACTTAATTGTGAAATCAAACAAACCAGCTGCCATTTCTTAAAAAACAATTGTCACAGCTATGAGTCAATATATTGACATGTTAAAACTGAATTACACTATTGCACATCAGTCATGGAACTCACAAACTCAACCCCTTACCATTGTGAGTGAATATCAGAAGTATAATCATGTGAAAGACGAACCAATGCATGCATGGGAAAGTATTGCTGTTGACTTTTCGGTCCACTTGATAATGGACATCACCTGATGGCGACTGTGGATGAATACTCTTACTTTCCATTGATTGAAGATCTCTCTTCTATCACTCAGGAAATAGTCATTGAGACATTAGATGGCATCTTTGTGACATGGGGCATTCCTACAATTTTAAAATTTGGCAATAGCCCTCCATTTCAATAGTCAGGAATTCTGAGACTTTCTCAATCCACTTAATGTGAAGCATCAAAATAACACACCTCTTTGACAAAAGGTTAATGGCCTTGTTGAAAGTTTCATGAATATGTTAATCCCTTCGCTGCCAGGCCTCCCCCCCCCCGCCAGGTGCTAGGCCTTTTTTTGGCTATTTGGGGCACTTTGCGCTTCGTCCCTAATAACTTTTTGTCCACATAAGCTAACCACGCCAAATGTGTGTTTGTGGGTCGAAGGAGACCAAGAAATTAGCCAAAATACAGCAAAAACTTAATTTTGTCAAAACAAATGGGAAAAAAGGGCTGCAGAAGAAGGCTTGTGGTTTTTTCCCTGCAAATGGCATCAAAAAAGGGTTTGCGTTGCTAAAATCACCAGCTTCCCAACTTTCAGTAACAGGCAGACTTGAATCACAAAACCTCATTTTTCAACACACGTTTGGCATTTTACTGGGACATGCCCCATTTTTTGTGCTTTTGGATTCCTTCCAGTTAGTGACAGAAATGAGTGTGAAACTAATGCTGGATTCTGGAAAGCTAAACATTTATGAAATGTAGACAAACTTTTGAATTCAGCAAGGGGTCATTTTTATAGATCCTTCAAGGTTTTCCTACAGAAATTAACATCTGAAAATAAAAACATATTGAAATTAAGGTGAAAAAAGACAGCCATTTTTCTTCACGTTTTACTCTGTAACTTTATACTGCAATGCCAGTTTATTTAAAGCAATATACTGTTACGTCTGCTGGACTCTTCTGGTTGTGGGGATATATAGGGCTTGTAGGTTCATCAAGAACCCTAGGTTCCCAGAGCCAATAAATGAGCTGCACCTTCCAATGGGTTTTTGTTCTATACCGGGTATACAGCAATTCATTTTGAGAAATATAAAGAGTGAAAAATAGGTATTGTTGGACTTTTTTGCTTATGCAGGGTCATCTCCAATCTTTTTGCCTCCTGCCTCCTATTTTTTCTGACCTGTTGCTGTTGGTTTTTGAACACTGCTAACTAGTGTTAAAGTGCATATGCTCTCTGTGTAAATTGTATGTAATTGGTTTATCCATGATTGGCAAATTTCATTTATTAGTAAGTCCCTAGTAAGGTGCACTAGAGATGCCAGGGCCTGTAAATCAAATGCTACTAGTGGGCCTGCAGCACTGGTTGTGCCACCTACATAAGTAGCTCTGTAATCATGTCTCAGACCTGCCACTGCAGTGTTTGTGTGTGCAGTTTTAACTGTAAATTCGACTTGGCAAGTGTACCTAATTGCCACACCTAAACCTTCCCTTTTCTTACATGTAAGACACCCCTAAGGTAGGCCCTAGGTAGCCCCAAGGGCAGGGTGCAGTGTATGGTTAAGGTAGGACATATAGTAATGTGTTTTATATGTCCTGACAGTGAAATATTGCTAAATTTGTTTTTCACTGTTGCAAGGCCTGCCCCTCTCATACGGTTAACATGGGGGCTACCTTTATATATGATTAAAGTGCAGATTCCGTTTGGCAGTGGATAGACAGGTGGAGTTTGGGGTCTCTGAGCTCACAATTTAAAAATACAGCTTTTAGTAAAGATTATTTTAAGATTGTGTGTTTGAAAATGCCACTTTCAGAAAGCGTGCATTTTCTTGCTTATACCATTTCTGTGACTGTGCCTGTTTGTGGATTCCCTGTCTAGGTCAGTTTGACAGTTGGGCTGGTTGCACCTTACACTAGACAGTGACACAAAGGGAGCTGGGGTGTAGTCTGTATTTCCTGATGAACCATCTGTGCTAGGAGGGAGTGGAGGAGTGGTCACTTATACCTGAAAGGGCTGTGCCTGTCCTCACACAATGCAGTCTCCAACCCCCTGGTGAGTGTCTGGGGCCTGGCCTGGGCAAGGCAGGATTTCACATTCAAGGGAGACTTTACTTTGAAGTAGGTCTACTTAAAAGGAGAAATTGGGTATAAGAAGGGCACCCAAAACCACAGACTTTAGAACACTTCTGTCAACCAAGAGGAACCTCTGCATGGAGAAGAGCTGAAGAGCTGAGGAAGAAGAGCTCCCCTGCCTGTGACTGTGTTTTGTGGAGCTATCCTGCAGTTGCTGCTTCTGCCAGAGGAAGAGGGCAAAGACTGGACTTTGTGTGCCTTCCATCTTGTGAAGATCTCCAAGGGCTTGATTTAGAGCTTGCCTCCTGTTGTTTGAAGTCTCACGGACAGAAAATACTTCTCTTTGCCAGCACCTGGAGTCTCTGGAGAGACTCCTGCTCTGCCAAGTGGTGCCCATCCAGTTCCTGGGACCCTGAAAGGAGAAGCTTCCAGCCTAAGAGGAAGAAATCCAAGCACAAAAAGCAGTGCAGGGAAAAGATTGAAGCAACTCCGATCCTCGGGTGAGAAATTGACGTGCCGCCAGCTTTTCGGCTGAAAATCAACGCTCGCCTGCAACGCGACTGAAGAATCAACGCACGGAGGTGGAGAAATGACAAGCAGCAGCGCAGATGGAGACTCAGAGATCGAAACCCGCGCTGTGTGGTTTTTGAATCATCGTGCAGCTGGATTTCTGACGCAAGACCTCTGGGCGTGTAAAAACAACGCAAGGCCTGCCCGGAACTGAGAGTGCTGACCGGATCAACGCATCCCTCTCCTGCGGAGAGAAGAAACAACGCACAACCCTTTTTTAATGCACACTCGCCCATGCAGGTTATTTTTGACGCACCGAAGATACATTTTCACACTAACAGTGTTAGTGTGTGTTTTAAACTACAGAAATACTCTTTTTGTTTTTTAATTGATAACTTGACTAGTGTATGTGTTGTGTCATTTTGAATTGTTTTCATTAAGTTACTGTGTGTGTTGGTACAAATACTTTGCACCTAGCACTCTGAACTTAAGCCTACTGCTCTGCCAAGTTACCAAGGGGGTAAGCAGGGGTTAGCTGAGGGTGATTCTCTTTTACCCTGACTAGAGTGAGGGTCCTTGTTTGAACAGGGTGTAACCTGATTGTCAACCAAAGACCCCATTTCTAACAGGTATCAAGAAAACCTTTGTATTTCCAAAATGGGCACAAGATAAAGGGCCTGATTCTAACTTTGGAGGACGGTGTTAAACCGTCCCAAAAGTGGCGGATATACCACCTACCGTATTACGAGTTCCATAGGATATAATGGACTCGTAATACGGTAGGTGGTATATCCGCCACTTTTGGGACGGTTTAACACCGTCCTCCAAAGTTAGAATCAGGCCCAAAGTGTTGAGAAGCAGTGGTTATTTGCACATATCTAAATTCTGGAGTACCCATACTAGCATGTGAATTACAGGGCATTTCTCAACTAGATGTCTTTTTTACACACTGCCTTGCATTTGGAAGGAAAAAATGTAGAGAAACACAAGGGACAATAACTCACTTGTTCTGCTATTCTGTGTTTTTCCAAGTCTCCCGATAAAAATTTTACCTCACTTGCGAGGGTAGGCCTAATGCCTGCGACAGGAAATGCAACATGGACACATCACACTTTCCCAAAGAAAACTGACGTGTTTTTTGGAAAGTGCCTTGCTGTGGATTTTGGCCTCTAGCTCATCCGGCACCTAGAAAAACCTACCATACCTGTGCCTTTTTGATAACTAACCACCTTAGGGAATCCAGGATGGGGTGACTTTTGGGGCTCCCGCCAGATTCTGTTAACCAGAATCCTTTGCAAACCTCAAAATTTGGCCCAAAAAAACACTTTTCCTCACATTTCGGTGACAGAAAGTTCTGGAATCTAAGAGGAGCTACAAATTTTATTCTACCCCGCATTTCCCCCAAGTCTCCCGATGTAAATCGTACCTCACTTGTGTGGGTAGGCCTACTGCCCGCGACAGGAAATGCCCCAAAACGCAACGTAGACACATCACATTTTCCCAAAGAAAACAGACCTGTTTTTTGCAAAATGCCTAGCTGTGGATTTTGGCCTCTAACTCAGCCGGCACCTACAGAAACTTGCCAAACCTGCACAAATTTTAAAACTAGACACCTTGGGAGAATCCAAGATGAGGTGACATTTGGGCCTCTCACCAGGTTCTGTTACCCAGACTCCTTTGCAAACCTCACAATTTGGCCAAAAAACACTTTTTCCTCATATTTCGGTGACAGAAGGTTCTGGAATCTGAGAGGAGCCACAAATTTCTTTCCACCCATCATTCCTCCAAGACTCCCGATGTAAATTGTGCCTCACTTGTGTGGGTAGGCCTAGCGCCCAAGACAGGAAATGCTCCAAAACACAACGTGGACACATCACATTTTCCCAAAGAAAATAGAGCTGTTTTTTTCAAACTGCCTAGCTGTGGATTTTGGCTTCTAGCTCATCCGGCACCTAGGGAAATCTACCAAACCTTCACATGTTTGAAAACTATACACCTAAGGGAATCCAAGATGGTGTGACTTGTGGGGCTCTCACCAGGTTCTGTTACCCAGAATCCTTTGCAAACCTCAAAATTTGGCCAAAAAACACTTTTTCTCACATTTCGGTGACTGAAAGTTACGGAATCTGACAGGAACCACACATTTCCTTCCACCCAACGTTCCCCCAAGTCTCTCAATAAAAATGGTACCTCACTTGTGTGGGTAGGCCTAGTTCTCGCGACAGGAAATGCCCCGAAACACAACATGGACACATCACATTTTCCCAAAGAAAACAGAGCTGTTTTTTGCAAAGTGCCAAGCTTTGGATTTTGGCCTGTAGCTCAGCCGGCACCTAAGGAAACTTACCAAACCTGTGCATTTTTGAAATCTCAACACCTAGGGGAATCCAGGATGGGGTGACTTGTGGGGCTATCACCAGGTTCTGTTAACCAGAATCCTTTGCAAACCTCATTATTTGGCCAAAAAAACACTTTTTCCGCACATTTCGGTGACAGAAAGTTCTGGAATCTGAGAGGAGCCACAAACTTCCTTCCACCTAGTACTCCCCTAAGTCTCCCGATACAAATGGTACCTCACTTGTGTGGGTACCCCGAGTGCCTGCGAAAGGAAATGCCCCAAAACACTATGTGGACATATCCAAATTATCAAACAGTAAACTGCCTGTTTTTTTTGGGGGGGGCGTGCGTCTTTGGTTCTGGCTCCGCAGCCATATAGGGAAACCTACCAAACCAAACATTTCTGAAACTAGACACCCAAGGGAATCCAGGGAGGCGTGACTTGCGGAGAACCCCAATGTTTTCTTACCCAGAATCCTCAGCAAACCACAAATTTAGCTAAAAAATCTAATTTTTCCCACATTTCTGTATGTATCACTGCACCGGGACAAACTTCCTACCACCCAACGTTCTCCTCAGTCTCCTGGTAAAAATGATACCCCACTTGTGTAGGTGGGCGAAGTGCCTGTGACAGGGAAGAGCCAAAAACATGTTGAAATTGAGGGGGTACAAAAGCGGGTCCAAAAGGGCAGTTTAGAAAAAAACATTTTTAGGCTGACAAGTAGAGCAGAATTTTTATGGGTATAGATGAGACAATGCTGGGTGGTAGAAATGTTGTGCCTACAACAAATTTGCTCCCCGCAGGGGAGCGACCCTTGCCTAAGGGGTTGCTCCCCTCACATGAAACTGACCTTAAAAAAAAGAAATCCCTGGTAGCTAGTGGTTTCTGCCCCCCTTGGGGGCAGATTAGCCTAATAAAAATAGGCTGATCTGCCCCCAAGGGGGTCAGAAATGGCCTAAATACAATTTGCCCCCCAAGGGAGCGACCCTTGCCTAATGGGTTGCTCCCCACGCATAAAAATATTGTAAACAAAAAAAAAATCCCTGGTTTTTAGGGGATTCTGCCCCCCCCCCCCCGGGGGAAGATCTGCCTAATTATAATAGGCTGATCTGCCCCCAGGAATGGCAGAAAAGGCCTAAAAATATTTTGCCCCCCTGGGGATTGCCCCTTGCCCAAGGGGCCACTCCCCTTATGCATAATTTTTTTTTTTTATTCCCTGGTGCCTATTGGGCATTTCTGCTGCCTGATCACATTGCGATCGGGCAGCAGAAATGCTTGCAGAGACATGAAAAGAAAAGGAAGCCCTTTCCTTTCCTTTCATGCATCTGCCTGCCCCCTCCTCCTGAGAAGAGAAATGCTTCCATTTCTCTTCCGCATCGCACTGATGGGAGGTGACCACTCATGAGGTCAGCACACGATTGCGTGCTGACATCATCCGATGTCACGGGGCGGGATTGCGGGGTCGGGGGTGGAAGGGGAAGAGATTCTCTTTCCATCCCTGATGGGGGTGTGTGGGTGGCAGGGCAACCATGGCCGAAGGCGAGCCCAGCTCATCCAAGACATCCTAGGGGTTAAAGAAAGTTGTTCAGTGTGCTACATTAGAAAAGCTCGACCTCAATAATGTCTTGCATTCTACCCCATGAGCTTATCAGTCAACTCCTCACTCAACCACTGGTGAAACCCTGCAAAGTTAATGTTCAGGAAAGCAATGATGACCAAGTTACCTCAGTCGACCAACAAAAGATCAAGAACTGATGAAGAGACCCGGGCAAAATACTTGGGGCCACATGTACAAAGCATTTTTCTTGTCTTGTTTGTGAGTATAAAAATGCTTTTTGGGATGTACAAAGCCCAACCTGCAATTTAGTAACTTGTTACCAAATCACAATTTGGGTTTTGCGATTCGGTATTAGGAAGGGGCATGTCCAGGGCGTCCCTTCCTAATACTGAATCTAAATGGTATGTATGATTGTTTTGTGACTGTGAAAGCGGTCGCAAAACAATCGCAATTAGCACCAATTTAAAATTGGTGCTATTGCATTCGCAAAGGGGAAGGGGTCCCTAAGGGACCCCTTCTCCTTTGTGAATGCATGCGGAAATGTTTTTTAAGAGCAGGTAGTGGTCCCAAGTACCAGTGTCTACTCTTCCAAAATGAAACTGAAATCTTTCATTTTTTTCTTTCTAAATGCAGCCTGTTTTCCTTTAAGGAAAATGGTCTACGTTTATAAAAAAAGATTGCTTTATTTAAAAGCAATCACAGACAGGCCACCATCCCTATGATTTTTGTGATTCCCGGTATTAATGAGGCAGGTATATTTGCAACCCACCAGGAATCGCAAAAGAAACTCAATGACGTTTCTTACATTTGGAATTGTGATTCCATAATTGCGATTTGCATGGAAAGCCTTGGGGTATGAGTCCAACATGTTTGATACCAAACATGACCATTCTGAAGCTGTACATAGGTAGTGACCTATGTATAGTGGACGCATAAAATGTCATCCCCGCACTTATGAAGTCCGGAAAAATGGTCCTGAATGACGTGGGGGGCACCTCTGCTAGTGCAGGGGTGCCCTCACAAACAGAACCTCTGCACCTAGTCTTCAGGGTAGGAAGGCCCTACATATAGGTGACTTATAAGTGACCTGGTGCAGTGTAAATGGCAGTGAAAGGGTGCATGCACCATTTCACACAGGCTGCAATGGCCTTTGGGTGGCAAAAGAAATGCTGCAGCCCATAGGGATCCCCTGGAACCCCAATGCCCTAGGTACCAAAGTATCATATACTAGTGACTTATAAGGGGTGACCAGTATGCGAATTGTGGGTGAAATACTGAGTTAACAGTATGCAGTGACAACATTTTGAGGAGAGAGAGCATAAGCACTGGGGTCCTGGTTAGCAGTCAAACACGCTGACATCAGGCAGAAATGGGGGGTAACATACCAAAAAGAGGGTACTTTCCTACACAACCCCCTCTAAAATGAGGGACAAAAAGGCGAAACTTTCCCAGATGAGTCTTCATTGTCTAATTGGAATTATCTGGATATTCCATCTGCAGTAGAGTGGTTACTCCCAGGTCTATGTTCCACTGTAAAGTCCATCCCCTGTGGGAAATGGACCACCTCAGCAATTTAGGGTTTTCACCTTTCATTTGTTTTAACCATGAGAGAGGTTTGTGGTCTTTCTCAACTATGAAGTGAGTCCCAAAGAGGTATGGTCTCAAGTTCTTCAGGGTCCAGACCACAGTGAAGGCCTCCCTCTCTATGGCTGACCAACGCTTTTCTCTTGGGGTCAACCTTCTACTAATAAAACTAACAACTTGATCCTGGCCCTCTGAATTAAGTTGTGATAGCACAGCCCCAACCCCTACCTCTGAAGCATCAGTTTGGACAATAAACTTCTTTGAATAGTTTGGGTGTCTATGACAGCTGCAGTGCACATAGTCTGCTTAAGCTCCTCAAAAGCTTTCTGACAGCTAACTGTCCACAATATCTTTTTAGGCATCTTCTTGGATGTGAGGCCATTAATAGGGGCAACAATGGAGCCATAGTTCTTAATGAACCTCCTGTAATACCCAGTGAGACCAAGAAAGGCTCTGGCCTCGGTCTGAGTTATAAGGGGAGACCAGTATAAAATAGTCTGGATCTTCCCCTGTAGTGGTTCAATCTGTTCTCCACCAACTAGGTGTCCCAGATAAACCACCTTCCCCTGCCCTATTTGGCACTTTGAAGCCTTGATAGTGGGGCCTGCCATTTGCAGGGCCTCCAAACCTTTCCAGAGGAGGACCAGGTGGTCATCCCAGGTGGAGATGAAGACAGCAATATCATCAAGATATGCTGTACTAAAAGCTTCCAGACCTTGAAGAACTGTATACACAAGCCTCTGAAAAGTGGCAGGTGCATTCTTCAAACCAAAGGGCATAACAGTAAACTGATAATGCCCTCCAGTGGAAGAGAAAGCAGTTTTGGGTTTAGCCTCATCTGATAACTTGATGTGCCAATACCCTGCAGTCAAATCAAAAGTTCTGAGATACTTGGCAGATGCCAGTGTATCTATACGCTCACCTGCCCTGGGTATAGGGTGAACATCAGTCTTTGTGACTGTATTGAGCCCTCTGTAATCTACACATAACCTCATTTCCTTTTTCCCATTTTGTGAATGCGGTTTGGGTACATGCACCACTGGGCTGGCCCAAGGGCTATCTGAGTGCTCAATCACTCCTAAATTCAACATCTTCTGAACCTCAGACATCATGCAGTCCCTAACATGGTCATACTTTTGACAGATAAACTGTCTCCAGTACCTATGGTGTGCTCACACCAAGTGGTCTGACCAGGTGTCAGAGAGAAAAGTTTAGAGAATTGTCCTAGGAGGTTCCTGCAATCCTCCTTCTGCTCTTCAGAAAGACAATCTGCAAGAATAACTCCTTCCACTGTGCCATCAGCTGCAGTGTTGGAGAAGAGATCAGGGAGAGGGTCACTTTCATCTTCCTGTCCCTCATCAGTGGCCATAAGTAGGGTTAAGTCAGCCCTATCATAGTAGGGTTCAAGGCGGTTCACATAGTTCTCACCCTTCTTTTCCACTAGTAGGTGTGGACCACTCCATTTGTCCTGGAGTGCCCTGGGTGTCAAAGGCTCCAGTACCCACACCTTCTGTCCTGGTTGGTACACTGTCAGCACAGCCTTCTGGTCATGCCATTGTTTTTGCAACCCCTGGCTTGCCTGAAGGATTTTAGTGGCCTTTTTTTATATACTCAGCCTTTCCAGGTCTTAGGCCAAGTACATAATCCACTATATCTTGTTTAGGGGGCTTCAAGGGTTACTCCCACCCCTCATTTACAAGAGCTAATAGACCCCTAACAGGGTACCTAAAAAAGAGTTCGAAGGGGCTGTAGCTCACACTCTTCTGGGGTACCTCCATGTAGGCAAAAAAGGAGGCATGGTAATAGGACATCCCATCTCCTTCTGAGCTTTTCAGATTGTCCCATAATCATACCTTTGAGAGTTTTCTTAAATCTCTCAACCAACCCTTTTGTTTAGGGATGGTAAGGTGTGGTGAACGCGTAGGTTACCCCACACTCTTTCCACATTGCTTTTAAGTATGCAGACATAAAGTTACTATCTCTGTCTGACACCACCTCTGTTGGAAAGCTCACTCTGGAAAATATTCCCAGGAGGGCCTTTGCCACTGCAGGAGCTGTAGTGGTCCTCAGAGGAATTGCTTCTGGATATCTAGTGGCATGATCCACTACCACCAAGATAAACCTACTGCCAGAAGCAGTAGGAGGGTTAAGGGAGCCAACTGTGTCAACCCCTACCCTTTAGAAGGGCACCCCAACCACTGGAAGTGGGATCAAGGGGGCCTTTGTGGTGCCATCAGACTTACCACTGGCTTGGCAAGTGACAAAAGAGCAACAAAACTCTTTTGTGTCTTCTGACATGTGAGGTCAGTGAAAATGAGGAACTAGTCGGTCCCAGGTCTTGCGTTGCCCCCAGATGTCCAGCAAGGGGAATGTCATGTGCTAGTGTTAGAAGAAACTACCTATACTGCAAGGGAATGACCAGTCTCCTGGTAGCATCAGGTTGTGGGTCCCTTGCCTCTGTAATAAGGAGATTATTTTCCCAGTACACATTGTGAAAGTCTCTGGCATCCTCTGCTTCCTGTTTGACAGCTTGCTGTCTCAAACCCTCAAGTGTGGGACAGGTCTGCTGAGCCACAGTTAACTTCTCCCTGGCAGACACCCTGCACCCAAAACCTCAGCTGTGTCAGCCTGAAGCTCCTCTGGTGCAGGTTCTGCACAGGGAGTAGACTCCTCCTCCTTAAAAGGGGAATCTACAGTGGAGAGAGGGATAGTGTATAAGTGTTTTCCCTTTCTACCCTTAGTTTTTGGGAGCACTTGGTCCATTGTTCCAGGATCCAAGTTTCCCTGTCCTCTTTGCTTCTTGACCTGAGCCCTAGTTAAAGCAAAGATATGCCCAGGAATGCCCAGCATTGCTGCATGAGCCTCCAACTACACCTGAGCCCAAGCTGAAGTCTCCAGATGATTGCCTAGTAGACACTCTTCAGGTAGGTATGTGGATACCACAACTTTCTTTGGACCAGTAACTCCCCTTCCCCCCCAGTTGAGCTTAACAACAACCATGGGGTGGCTAACATTGTTATTATGGGCACCAGTCACTTGGTACTGATGACCAAGTAGGTGTTGCTCAGGGGCTACCAGTTTTTCCATCAACATTGTGACACTGGTACCTGTGTCCCTGTAGGCCTCAACCTGAACACCATGTATGAAGGGTTGTTGCTTTTACCTATCCATATTAAGAGGACAAGCAACAAGGGTGGCAAGGGCAATGCCACCACCAGAGACTAATACAGCTTCACTGGTTTCCCTAACTAAACCAACCCCCACTACAATACCTAGAGTAAGCCCAGATACACCTTAGGACTGGCTATTTGTAGTGTTTTTCCCACCACCACTGATAGTACTAGGGGCACTCCTGGAAGCAGTGGGGGTTGTGGTGGTGGGAGCTTTGGGGATTTTCTTGGGACAAGTGCTGTCACTTGCCCAATGGGTTTTTACACATGTAACACCAAGGCTTTTTATTCTGTTGGGTGAAAGAGGATTTAGACCCACCCCAAGAGGATTTTTGTGGGCCTGATGAAGAATCTTGTTTTTTTTTATCTTTGTCATGTGACTTACCATCCTTCTTCTTGTCTTTGTCATTCCCTGTATGAGCTTTTCTGCTCACCCTTGTTCTGACCTATTTATCTGCCTTCTTTCCCAATTCTTGGGGAGAGGTCAGATCTGAGTTTACCAAGTATTGGTGTAACAAATCCGAAACACAGTTATTCAGAATATGCTATTTATAAATTAGATTATAAAGACCTTCATAGTCAGAAACTTTGGAGCCATGTAACCAACCTTCTAAAGCCTTCACAGAACAGTCCGCAAAGTCTATCCTATCTTGTGAACACTTTTTTCTGGATTCTCTGAACATTATGTTCAGTGGTTAAGCCAAATCCATCAAAGAATGCAGTTTTGAGAATGCTGTAATTGTCTGAGTCTTCTTCTCTGACAGTGAGAAGCCTATCCCTCCCCTTGTCAGAAAAGGACAACCACAGAATAGCAGCCCCCTGCCTTTGAAGGACCCTCTAAACTTTGCAGGCCCTCCCAAGTGCAGCAAACCACTTGGAGATATCGTCCCCCACCTTGTACAGGGTACACTTTTATGCAAGTTTCTAGAGTCTATGGTGTCCTTCCTAACTCCATAACTCCTGAAACTGCTGCTGCCACCAAGGGAAACAAACCCAGCCCCTGCCTCTGTCTTTCCACAGCCAAGGGCTTCCTATCTAGGGCTAACTTTTGCTGCTGCAGCTTCAGCCTGGCCTCCTCCAGTCTCAGTTTCCTGAGCTCCCTATCTATGGAGTCATCACCTGGTCTTGAACCATGAGATCCCTCAGAAACTGAGGTGGTATGAGAGTGTGCAGAAGTAGATCTTTCCCTAACTTTCTAACTTTACTAACCCTGGTAACCTGACCTCTAGGAGTAAAGGGAGCCCTCCCAGAGTGACTATCCCTCCCACTGCCAGCTACGCTAGCTGGTTTGCTAGGGGGAAGATCTTTAGAAGAGCCCTCCCCTGAATCTTCAGGATGATCCCCTGACTCTAAGGAGTCAGAATTTCCCTCCCTCACCTCCTCCTGGTTATCAGCATGCTCCTGATCATCCTGGAGAAGAAGACTTAACAGAAAATTCTTATTAGGGTTCTTCCCTACATCTAGGCTCCTATCTCAGCAAAGCTCCTTAAGTTGTTTGAAGGTCATGCCCTCATAGGGAGTACCCATGACCTCAGAGCTAGGCCCGCAGTAGACATGATGTAGTGAGTGTTAGAGTCGTGTAAGTGAAAAGAAAAGCCTACTCTACCTAACTCCTAGTCTCTTAGAAAGGAAGGTAAGAGACTAGATCCTGTAACTAGGTATATGTATGCATAGCTCTAGGTACAGAGTACTCTTTCCTGTGGAAAGCACTGGTGACAGAGTGGTAAGGCCATTGCAAGTACTTATCCCACAGCTGCACCACAAGTGTAGGAGGCTAGCCTGGTTTGTAGTGAGTACCTAAGGTACTTACACCTTATCCCAGGTCCAGTTATCCCTTATTAGTGAAATGTAGGCAGTGTCTAGAAGCCAGGCTCTCTAGGGGTAGTGTGGATGAGCAGCCAAGACCTAACTAGGCGGCATGCAAAGCTCATGCAATAATACTGTAGTCACACAGTATTCACACACACAAAAGAAAATCTTCAGAGTTACAAAAATAAAGGTACTTTAGTTTGGTGACACAAATGCCAAAAAATACATTTGAGACTATACTCCCTTAGGGGGTAAGTAATATTAACAGTATATACACTAGAATGCAGAAATAGCTGTAAAAACTGTTCAAAAACAGTGCATGTAGTGAAAATCACAATAGTTAGAAATGTGCCTAGGGGGAACACAAACCATATACTAACAAACTGGAATGTGAAAGTCGGTTTCCCACCTAGGCAAATGTAGTGTGTAGAGGGGTGCTTGAAGTGTTAGAAACACCAAAGGTAAGTATTAGAACCCACCCCAGAGGCCAGGAAAGCAGGAGTAAATCAC
Source organism: Pleurodeles waltl (assembly GCF_031143425.1). Lineage (NCBI taxonomy): Eukaryota > Metazoa > Chordata > Amphibia > Caudata > Salamandridae > Pleurodeles > Pleurodeles waltl. Next base: position 498,126,274 of record NC_090436.1, on the reverse strand, counting down.
AGTAACCTTTATAGAACACACAAGAACATGAGATAAAAAGTTTTTCAAGAACCAGAAGAGACTGCAAGACAACAACAATGGATTCCTGGACCTGAAGACCTGTGGAAGGAGACCAACTCCAAGAAGCACTGAAGAGTCCAGGGAGAACAGGAGCCCCGGCTAACTCGGATGAAGGTGCAAAAGAAGAACCACCAGTAAAGAATAACATTCAGTACTGCACCCAAGAAGATGGATGCGGGTTCCTGGTTGGTGCAGATGATGCCTCACGCTGGATAGATGATTGCAATTTGATTTACGTTGCTGGATTCCACCAACAAGCCTTGGCACACGCAAAGCTTGTGGTTAGTGGAAAATGGTGCTGCCTGGGACCAGAGGGGACCTGGTGGCCTCTACCCAGGAGGGGGATACAGAGGGGGCTCTCAGCAACACAGAGAGCCCTTAGAAGACCAGACAGCATGCACAGGAGTCTCACAGCACATGGACAAAGAAGGTGCAAAAGGAGGCCCATGCAGCACTACACAAAGGGATCCCACGCTGCTGGAGAAACAAGCAGGATGGTGTGCATCACAGGAAGGAGCGCTGGGGGCTTTAGCTGGGCGGTGCACAAAGAACTTCATGGAAGTATTCCAACAAGCCCTGGCAACTGCAAAACATGGGTGCATGGGGATACTGTTTTGCTTGGGGAGGAAAGCTCTTACCTCCACCAAAGTTGGACAGTTGGACGTTTCGACCGACAAGACCACTTCAGTCTACTACCTTTGTTGCTGGATCTAGGCACTTTTTCTGGAGAGGGGACCCAAGCCACAAGTCGTCCCTGCAGAGGGGTGCCTGCTGAAGCACGGAAGTGACTCCTTCACTTCAAAGGAGATTCCTTTGTTATTCTGGTGCAGGCTGAAGACAGGCAGTCCTCGGAGGATGCACAACCTGGAAACAGTTTCAGTTGCTGGCAGGAACTGAAGATACAATGTTGCAGAAGTTGTCTTTGCTTCTTTGTTGCAGTTTGTAGAGTTCCTGGAGGGTCCAGATGCAGTTCCATCGGTAAGAAGGTGAAGTAAAGGATGCAGAGGATTCCTGCTGGAGTCTTGCAATCCAAATCTATGGAAACACCCAGAGGAGAAACCCTAAATAGCCCTGAAAGGGGGATTGGTCAGCTACACAGGTAAGCACCTATCTATGGTAGGGCTCTGACGTCACCTGCTGGCACTGGCTACTCAGATGCTCCCAGAGTGCCTGCCAATTTAGAATCCAAGATGGCAAAAATCCAGGGACACTCTGGAGGAGCTCTGAGCACCACCCCTGGGGTGTTGATGAACAGGGGAGTGGTCACTCCCCTTTCCTTTGTCCAGTTTTACACCAGAGTAGGGACTATGGGTTCCTTTACCAGTGTACATTGGATTATGCAAGAAGCACTATCTGTGCCCTCAAAGCATTTCCAGAGGCTCTGGGAGGATACTGCTCCCATGTCTGTAAGTCTTATTTCTAGAGGGAGAGGGTGTAACACCCCTCTCCCAAAGGAAATGCTTTGTTATGCCTTCCCGGGCTTGAGCTGCTTAAGCAACAGAAGGGCAGGCGGCTGCTGGGGCTGGCTGGAAAACCTCAGAAGGCTGTAATGGCAGTACTGGAGGTCCTCTAAGGAGCCCCCATAGTGCATTGAATCATACGACCAATGCTTGCAAAAGCTTTTGGGTATGAGTCCAACATGTTTGATACCAAACATGGCCATATTCGGAGTTAGCATTGTGAAGCTGTACATAGGTAGGGACCTATGTATAGTGCACACATAAAATGGCGTCCCCGCACTCACGAAGTCTGGGAAAATGGTCCTGGATGACATGAGGGCACCTCTGCTAGTGCAGGGATACCCTCACACACTGGTACTCTGCTCCTAGCCTTCAGGGTTAGAAGGCCCTACATATAGGTGACTTATCAGTAACCTGGTGCAGTGTAAATGGCAGTGAAAGGGTGTATCCACCATTTTACACAGGCTGCAATGGTAGTCCTGTAGAAGCCTTTGTATGGGATCCCTATGGGTGGCAAAAGAAATGCTGCAACCCATAACGATCTCCTGCAACCCCAATGCCCTAGGTACCTAAGTAACATATATTAGGGACTTATAAGGGGTGACCAGTATGCCAATTTCGGGTATAATACTGGGTTACCAGTATGCAGTAACAAAATTCAGAGGTGAGAGAGCATAAGCACTGGGGTCCTGGTTAACAGGATCCCAGTGACACAGTCAAACACACTGACATCAGGCAGAAATAGGGGGTAACATGCAAAAAAGAGGGTACTTTCCTACACCGTTTCACATATGTCACATGGCCATAATCTTCAAGATTATATTAAAGAACAGTCAGTGTACTTAATCTGTGGAGCCTTTTGTGGTTGATGAGATAGTTTTGTCTGGTATTTCAATCATGAAGATTATAACCAGGATCAATCCTACCACGTGCCACTTGGTTGCACCTCATGGCACACCCAAGCACTGTGTCCTTGTGTCATAGCAACTGGCTCCTTGCCCAGCCCTGAACCTCTTCTGTACCTTCAGAAATCGTAGGCCTAAAGCAGACCAGCAAGTAAAGCCTGCCACCCCCTTGCAGTCACTATATCGCCAACCACTGAAACAAAATTCTGACACTCAAGGGCACCAATAACGCCGCCTGCACTTCTGCTTGCTCTCTGGCTTCCCAAAGAGCAGCCAGAGCAAGAATACTGGTGTATAGTGATCTCGGCTAACCACTGACCCAGCTTCACCTGGTCAGAGGTGAAACTGTGAAGTGGGGTGACATAGTGCCCCATGCTGTATGCTGTGGTTGGCAGAAGCAAACGAGAAGACAACAGTTGAGCAGACAGAGGGTGACGAGGGCTGACTCAAAGCTTTTCCAGATATGTATATCTTACTGCTAAATTTGTTTGACTACATGATGCTGGTGGGACAGCTAAACTGCCTCTAGTCTAGGCCCAGCAACACTTTGGGGCAGCTGTTACAGTTTGGCATTTTTCTTACATCGAAACTGGTTTACACTATAGTAAAACGAGGTGGTGCAAGTATGAGAACTTTAGTAGGAAATATTTAGGAGTTGCACCATTCATAACTGAGCTGTCCTTTTAAAACTGATTTCCGGGATCTAGAGAGCCGACCAGAAGACCAACATGCCGTGGCCTGGAAGAAATCCAATATTAAATGTGTAGCTGCTGTACTGCACAAAAGGCAGTGGTATAAAATGTGTATTTCACACAGACTCAGGACATTCTTTCCATCCTATGCAGAAATGACATCGTAATGTCAGTTTGACCATTCCTGATTGTGTAATTAGTAACGTCTTAATGAAAGCTAAAACAAATCCCATAACAATCAAATTGCAAAAAGGGCCTATTGATAGGTGAACACTGGACCACCTTCAAACATCCGCACATGTTTGCTCATGTTTGTAAGATCTTTTGAACTACTTGTTTATGTGTTCTGTGTTGCACTCCTTTAGTGGATTTTCATTATATTTTTCGATGAGGGAGGCTGCTGTTCCCGAGTGCTAGTTTCTTTGTTGCTCTGCAGTTCATAGGACCTTGTGTATGCTTTAGCAAGTGCACGGTTTTGAAGTGTCTTGCAGATGGGATAGAGAACAGCGTGAACTATTGAGGGCAATTTGAGAGTTATTTTATTTCCTCGAGGATGGAGTCTATTTTCGCTTACATATAAGTGCGGTGTGCTATTGTTTTTCACTTGTTCATTGGCTATCACTATCCTTTAGCTCCACTTGTTGGCTGAGCAAATAAAGGTTATCTGAGGTCGAAGTGTGTTTTAAGGGCTCATGGTGATTAGTTTGGGGAGGTAGAGCAAGGCAAAATGTAAGTCTGTTCATGAAAGCTGAACATTTAGCAGTCATAGTTTTGCCTTGGCAGTAGAGCTCTGATTTCTACAGACAGTGGCCCTCATTACAACCCTGGCAGTTGGCGGAGAAGCGGCAGTCTTACCGCCAACAGGCTGGCGGTAACATTTTTTGAATTATGACCATGTCGGTTACCGCCATGGTCATCCGCCACTTCTCCGATCCGACTGCCAGGGCGGAGATGACCGCTGGGCTGTAGACCTGGGTCTCCAGCCCAGCGGTCGTCACAATACCGCCGGCGGTATCATGACCCGGCTGACCGCCATGGATTTCATGGGGTTTGGAACCGCCATGAAATCCACGGTGGTGAGCACTATCAGTGCCAGGGAATTCCTTCCCTGGCACTGATAGGGGTCTCCCCCACCCCCCACTCCCATCCGAGTCCTTCCCCTACACCCCCCACCACCCCTGCCACCCCAAAAGGTGGCAGGATCCCCCTCTCCACCCCTCCCCCCAACATTACATTACACATTCACACCCGACACGCACGCAGGCACCACCAACACACATACCCGCCCACACACCAACATACATGCCAACAGCCACACACACAGTCATACGCACACACCCACATTCAGACATACACGCACACATCCATACAGACATACATACAGACAGACACGCACTCATTTCCAAACACACAACATCCATGGGGGCTGCTCCGCCGCCAGCACACCGTCAACAGAACACCGCCACGCCGAATCACAGAACGTGATTCGGTGGGTGGTGTTCTGTTGACGTGGCGGTGGAGGTGGAGCAACCTCCACTTCCCCGCGGCCTGCCAGTATGGCTGCTGGTGGCTCTCCGTCCGGAAAAGGACGGAGGGCTGCCAGCAATCATAATACGCCGAGCGGAAAACCGCCACCACTGGCGGTCTTCAGCACGGCGGTCCATCAGCGGTCTTGTCAAAAGACCACCGAGGTCGAAATGACCCCCAGAATGTTTTTTGGAATCAAATCTTGTTGTATATGTTTCTGTGTACACAATGTACACATTCATTGAGTGCATGCCATAAATATTTCATAGTTAAGCATCCCCAAAGAAAGGAGCTTACACCCACCCTCCCCTCCATCCACATTGGTATAGGTAGCAAACAGGTATCTCAATGGAAAGACATAGTAGTCCATGTGATGTTCCCTTTGCATGTCTCTCTTTCCATCAAGTATCAAGGGAGCTGGGGCGGGTGTGTTTCTGTAGTTTGTAGCACTCGAAGAAATATGGGTGAGGTAATTTCTCAAAATATTGCAGACAGGTGGTGAAAGAAAGGTCTGTTTCAGAGTGCTCCTCCATTCAGCTCTACCACTGCAAATAACTTGTATGTGCCCATAAGTTCCCAGAATTTCGAGTACCAGTTTTTTTTTTTTCTGGCACCTCGGTCCTTCCCGATATTGTGGTGACAGCTTGTCTTGTTGCTCTTTTTAACTATTCATTTGCCCTTCTCTAAATGATCTCCCCAGATAAGTCTGCCTATTGGGGAGGCCTAGCAGCATATAGGCCAGGAATCATTGAATAGTCATGTGGAACATAGAGTTATCTGCGTCCAGCACATCTATCATGTAATTTAGGAGACTGGGACAGTTCCATAGTATATGTTGTTCTGTCACCTCCTCTTGCACAATATGCTGTTGAACATAGTTTTTCAAATTCCTCTGTTTTTGATCAGTGAGTGTACACCCCAATTCAGATTTCCATCTCTTCTGTCTAATGCTTTTAGAAAGTGGGTGTGTGTAGCCCAAATCATTTTTTTTTCTTTTCCAGTTTTCAAACTGTGTAATATGACTAGTTGCATTTAGCAGAATAGAGAAGTGATTTCTACTTATTCTGACCTCAAATTTTAGGAAGTGGATGTGTAGTGTTGTTAGAAATTGTGTCTCTAGTTGGCAGAGGTATGCACCCTGTCCAAGTAGGGACCATATACCTAGTCAGGGTAAGTCACAACACAACCTAAATTATCCTTTACCTACCCTCCGGTAGCTTGGCACAGAGCAGGCAGGCTTAACTTTGAAGGCAATGTGTTATGTATTTGTACAATAACTCATGCGGTAACAGTGAAAACACCACAAAAACTATGCCACACCAGTTTATAAAAATGGATAATATTATTCTGAATACAAGAAAACAAAAATGACAAAATCTAATATGCACAAGTCAAGATATTACTATTTAGAGGTTTAGGGAAGTCTTAATCTGTAGGAATCAGTGGATGTATTTCTTTAGCACGAAGTAACTGGGATGCACAAAAAATGTGCTGTGGGCCACGGAGGAGGTGAGGTGTCAGAAAGTAAAGCAATGCATTGATTTTTCCAGTGAGGTGGAGGTGATGCGCCAATTTTTCCAGCACGGGGCGGTGATGCGTGGATTCTTTCCTCGCAGGAAGGGCGATGTGTCAATTTCCAGTCATGCAGTCTCGGTTGCTTACTGTGGTGCGGGGCTGATGACAAATTGACACCCAAGGATGATGCGTGAAAAATCCAAATGCGCTGTGATGATAAAACAGATGCTGCTTTGATTCTGGAAGTGCTGCATCAGTTCTTGAGCTGCAAGACGGGTGCTGTGTCAACTCTGCAGGCGTTGCATTGATTTTTTTGGCTCAGTAGATTTTCTATCTTAGGTGAAGTGTTTGATGGTCCTGGGATTTCTTAACAGGAGGCAAGCTGACAAGCCCTTGAAGATCACTTGTGGGGGCAAGGCAAAGCCCTTCCAGCAGAGTTAGGGACCAGCGGGGCAACAAGCAGGAGAGCAGTCCTTCCAGAAAAGCAATCCAGATGAGTCATTTGGGCAGAAATGCAGTCTTTCTGATACAGTCAAATTGTAGGTCCAGAAGTGTCTGATTTTAGGGGGTCACAAACTTAGTATATATACCCAAATGTGCCTTTGAAGTGGAGCATATTTCAAGGAGAGGTATTGAAGTGCACCAGCCCCATTTTCAACCCAGTCCTGATCCATGGGGCAGGTCACTAGCCTTTGAAGTGTGAGAGTCCCTCCAACCTTCCTGCCCAGGAGACCCACCAGTATGCAGATGCAGCTGAGTGTCCTGTGTTTATGTCCATTTGGGCATAATGCACAAGGGGAGCTGTCAACCAGCACAGAACAGACATGGATTGGAGACAGCTACTATCAATGAATCTGGGGGTTCTCCCCGCCCTAGACTTCAAGCCCAAATGGCAGCAGGAAAGGCAATGGGAGGACGTTAGATGTTGTTTACTCAATCAGTCAAAGGAAATATTATTGCACATTCTCTGCCCCTGTCTAACCATGCAGCGATGGGCCCTGCTGCGGAATGAATTTAAAGCCTTAGGAATAGGAGCTTGCCGATCAGCAGCTATGCAGTCCATAGATCCTCTGAACATCAAGTTGAATATTAGGCTGGTGCAGTTTATTGATATTTTTAAGAAACTGGTTAAGGCTAAAGACTCTACTAAGTAGGGTCTTGGTCCTGTTCCCTAGTAAATGTGGGCTGTGGGTGTGCTTAGATGGCACCTTGCAGGTGGTTGCTAGGTGTGTATTAGGATAAAAAATGCTCTTATACCCTATCCGCCTTTATTAAGCCCGCTAGACTCATGCTCATTATGCATGATGCACTTTATTGCCATATGCACATTGGTCACCAGCTGATGTCATAGAGGTTGCCCTGTTCTAGCAAAATGTTATCATGTGTGTATGGCTTATTTTCTTTCATTTAAGTTCTCCTCCAGGATTTTTAAAAATCTATGGTTAAACGCTCAAAGACAGAGTCCAGGTTGGGAGGGAATATAGCTGCTCTTGGCACTATGGCCCTTTAGTACCCACTTAGCACCATACCCTTCACTATAAACCTTGAAAATATGATGGAAAGGTGCACAAGATTTTAGTTGTATCATTAGATTCCACAATGGGGTCATGGGGAGTCCCTTCTGGAGGACGTCCCTGCTTCGCTGCTTTGCACCTTGTACTTTATAAAACCATAGCTATGCTGGATTTCCCCTTGATTTTCTATGAGTGGAGGCAAAAGGAGGCTCCATACAAGGCACACTTAGGACTAGACACAACACATGCTTGTTTTTAAATCTTGATTGAATGGTTATGTCAATTGTTTGGCTTGTTTTTTTCTGGTTCCTATGTTTATGTTTTTTATTAACTAATAAATTACTTTTTAAACTCTTAAACTCAGTCCTTGTTAAGCCACATTCACTCTTTAATGTGTTTGGTGATTTGATCTTACTTTCACTGAACATATATGTATATATATATATATATATATAAATATATATGATGTAGTGATCATACTTATTGCATATTTGCTTCTGTTCATGTTGTACTTTGGGTGTTACAATGCTTGTTGTGTAATGCTTATATCCTTTTATGGGACTGGGATTGCATTGGTTGCGGTGGGGTTCTGGAACCAAGAGATAGTCAGTTACTGTCCGTTTCAGGAGCTGATCAGCGCTGGTGCAGTTATGGGTCCTGCTTTTGCAATAAACGTATTTTCTACACAACTCCTTGGCTGGAAAGAATTTATTCTTTCTATTTGCCATCAGGACTCAGCCTCCAGCTACCTTTATTGGTACCAGGAGTGGGATTGTGGTGAGCGGCCATTCGTTTGCAGAGGACCCACCGACAAGCTTTAATAAAGGTCTTCCCGGATCGCTACTGTGGTGTTTTGCTGATATTGTGGGAGGTATTCTTCATGAAGGTATCGATGTCAAGTCACAAAGGTATCGCTTTCAAGTTGCAGTGCTAATTCACCTTACCTGGCTGTTTGTTTCGATTTGACTTGTGGGCTGTATTCCATATCTGACGCTCAAATCCGCTTGTGTGCTGGAAGCCTTCTTCATGAGACGTGTGTCACAAGACATGTTCTTCTGTAATACTGCCATCTAGATTGTTGTGCTGTCTCTTGATGCTCTCCTCATCACCTTGCGTCAGATCACGCTGTGTGGATGCCATTTTGGATTGGTTTAAAGATTTTCCCATGCTCGTTACCTGAGCGGCTTTGAAAAAAACTGGAAATACAGAGGCAATACTTCGGAACGCGCTATATTGTTGGTATAAGCATAAAGGTGCAAGGTACTTTATCTATCCTTCAATAACTTCCTGTTAAGGAGTTCTTGTTTATATCTGTTTGTTTGTTTACCCTGGCCACCACCATTCTTACACAGACCTGGAAAACTGGAGACTATGTGGTCTACATGGCTGTGTATATTTGAGAATTACCTCACAGCAATTAATGCCAATGGATATTCCCAAGACAGGAAGATGGCGCTATTGTTTAATCATTTTGGTGTTGCTGGTCAGCGTGTTTTGACAATTTGTGACACATTCCCACATCTTTGAGTGGTGATACGCCTTGGAACGGAAACATTGAGGGATAGGAGAGAATGAGAAAACAATATTTAGATGACTCCAGTGTGTTATTAGAAAAGTTTAACTTTGCCATGTGTAAGCAGATGTGTGATGAAACTCTGGAAGAGTATGTTGCATCCAAGTGTGAATTTGGGGGTAATGTCGATATACTTATATGTGACCAATTAATTCTCTATTGTTTTTCAAAACAAATTTCAAGAATGTCTTTTGACTTGTAGTAATCCCACCCTACCTCCATGGTTTTCGTGGTGTTCATAATGCCATGAAAACCATTGCGGTCGGTCATATCAGTGACAGGGAATTCCTTCCTTGTCACTGATAGGGGTCTCCCTCCCCCCACCTCTCCAGTTACCCCCCTACCCCATCTACCTCTCCAGTTACCCCCCACTTCTCCAGTTACCCCCACCCCCCTGCATCCAGGCCCACCCTTCACACACACACACACACACATGCATACACACACTCATTCACATAGACATACACACATGCATACATCCAATCACGCACATATCCGCACACACTTCCAAGCATACACGCAGACACGCATTCACATTTCACAACATAAATGCGCTCACACGTCCATACATGCAGACACGCATTCAACACTCAACACACACCCTCATTCACGCACACACATATATTCACACACAGCCACACACACACACAACACCCCCTTCCCTGTCGGAGACCTGACTTACCTGGATCCAGGAGACGTGGCGGTGCTACCGCCAGCAGCGCCCGCCAGCACAACACCGCCAGGCCGTATTATTTCTCATAATACGGCTGGCGGCGGTCTTCTGGTGGTAGCAGCGCCACCTTACTGCCATCCGCCAGTATGGCCACAGCCGGATTTCCACCATTCCTGTGGCGGAAATCCGGCTGTGGTCATATTATGGCAGGCGGCTAGTAGCTGCGGTGACGGTCTTTTTGGGGCCGTCGCCGCGGCGGTAGGCATTTTTTACCGCCAATGTTATAAAGGGTATGAACATAGTATTAAGTTAAGGAAAGGCACAACCCTGCTGGTGGACAAGGTTAGACCAGTACCATTAAGTATGAGGAAAGATCTAAAAAAAATGTTACAGAGGTTGGAAGCAGAAGGAATAATTGCTACAGTGGATTCTTCAGAATGAGTCTCTCTGGTTGTTCTCACAAAAAACAAATCTGTTGAATTAAGGTTATTTGTAGACTTGAGGTCATTTAATCAAAACATACTAGTGGATTTTCATCCCCTTCCTCATATACAAGAGATGATTGCAAATATTGGGCGTTCAAGGGTTTTCTCGACCATTGATCTTCATTCTGCATATCATCCGATTACTTTGAGTGAGGATTCTCAGAGCTTAACCACATTTGTCACTCCATTTGGGGCTTTTAAGTATTTGCGTTTGCCGTTTGGACTTGCATCCATGGCAGGCATCTTCCAAAAAATGATGGATGCTTTGTTTTGTGATTTGCCTCAAGGTCAGGCATTTCAAGATGACATCTTAATTTTCACTGAAACCCAAAAAGAACACTTGGAGGTTTTGGAAAGTGTGCTGCACATTTTGCAAAGCAGAGGAATGACTGGCAAAGATAGCAAATGCAAACTGATGGTGAGCGAGGTAAAATGTTTGGATCATACTATTTCGGGAGATGTGATTAAACCGAAATTTAGCAATTTAGAAAATGGCTTTCATCCTACAGATAAAGATGGTTTACGTTCATTTTTGGGACTATGTGAGTACTGTGCCAGGTTTGTGCCTGGCTATGCTATGACAGTACAGCCTTTGAGATCTCTTCTCAGGAAAAGTAACAAATTTGAGTGGAATGATGAGATCAATATTGTTTTTCAGGACATTAAGAATTTGGTGCTCACCGCTCCAGCCTTACAAGTATTTGATCCATCAGGAAAACCATTCATTATGGTTGATGCCAGTCAAAAAGGTCTTGGGGCAGTGTTTGGGCAGTGGGTCAATGGCCACGAGAACAGTGTAGCATTTAGTTCTAGAACTCTCACTGATGCTGAGACCAACTATAGCACCATTGAGAGAGAGAGTTTTAGGTTTGTGTGGGCCGTACCAAAATTCAAAACTTACATATGGGTCACCACTTGTGAATTGTATACGGATCACAAAACTCTTGTCTTTTTATGGAATGGTAATGGATTAGGCAAAGCATCTACACATTTAGTTTGTTTACCGTCCAATTTACAAGAGTATGATTTAGTAGTTAAATATATTAAGGGGCAAGAACATTGGAGCTGACTGTCTATCCTGTATAGCACTACCTTATGATTCATTGATGGATGTTGTTTCTGAACATGAATGTGTTGTAGATTTGGTGGATGTGCTAGCTGCTTCCAACGGTCACATTACAGAGGATGAATGGGTAACAGCTATGCCCAAAGATGAAGTGCCATCCAAGGTTTTTACATTTTTAAGAACAAAATGGCAATCTTTTAAAACGTTAACTGGTGGACTAAGTAACTGAGGATTTATCGTGTGTAAATAACATTTGTTTAAGGGGTGATGTTATTGTTCCACCTGCTGAACTCAGGAATAAAATTATTGGAATTGCTCACAAAGGTCATGTGGGAATTTCAGCAACTTGTAAGACATTAAGGTTAGCATATTGGTGGCCTGGTCTTGACAAAAAGGTTTCAACCTACATAGACAAATGCCCTGAGTGTATTGTCTCTTGCAAACATTGGAAAACAGTTACTAAGCCGTTATGTCCAGTTCCTTTTCTTGAAAAACCTCGGGAGAAGATTGCCTTGGATTTCTCTGGACCCTTCAATCTTTTGCGAAGGGACAAAAAAAATCTAGTTGTTGCGGTAGACTATTTCTCAAAATAGATTCACTACTCTTTTGTGCATTGTGCAAATTCTGACAGAGTACTTTCCTTTCTTGACAGACCTTGTAGGATAGATGGGTCAGCTAGTATGATTGGTACTGACACTGGCATGCATTTTGTGTCAACACAAATGGTTGACTTCATGAATTTACTTAACATTAAACATCTACAAGTGGCTTTGTACAGTCTCTCTTATAATGGTTTATTTGAGAGGGCTAATCACTTTCTGAAAGATGGAATTCAGATTGCCTTGGCAACAAATTCTGATCAAAATGTGGGTGTATTTAATAACTACTGATTCTACAACTGGAGTTACTCCTTTTAAGCTGCTTAGAGGGAGAGATCCAAGAATAAAACTTACACTAGGGTGGATGTCAGGTGTTTTAAAAGAAAGGTGCACTTCAAAAGACGATTATAATAATATTTCTATTAGATCCAGAGTACTTACTAAACAACTAAAACAGAAAAATGATTATGATCACAGGAGAAATGCTAAAGAAGTTCCTATCAATGTGAATGGGTGGGTGTTGATTAGAAAACCATTTAGAGCATGTAAGGGCAAGTCCAAGTACTCTTTGCCTGTGAAGATTGTCAAGGTCACTAAGGCTTCTGTTCTCTTGGAAGGAAAAAGATGGTTAAATAGAGACAATGTTATTCCTCTGTCTGATCAACAAGCTTGTATCTTCAAGAACATGTATCACAATAGGGACACAGAAAATTCCATGTTGTTGACTGAGGCTGGAGATACAATTGGTAGAAATTCAGGGCTAAGTAATGCAGCTTGTGAAAACAGTCTTTCTCATTCTAATTCTATGGAAACAGCATGACAAAATAACGTAACTGGTGGAGACGGTGCTTCCTGTTCTGGTTCTTTAGAAACTGGACTAGAATCCATGTCCACTCGTAGTTCACAGGTCATTAATTTGCCTATTGGATTTTGAATTCAGTTGCTTGTTGTATTGTTTGTTTGATGGGAAGGAGGTGATGTAGTGTCCATATTCATTGTTTATTTGCTTCTGTTCATGTTGTACTTTGGGTGTTACAATGCTTGCTGTGTTTATGGAACTGGGATTGCATTGGTTGTGGTTGGGTTCTGGAACCAGGAGATTGCCAGTTACTGTTGGTTCCAGGAGCTGACCAGTCGTGGGTCCTGCTTTCACAATAAACTTCTTTTCTACACAACTCCTTGGCTGGAAAGAATTTCTTCTTTCAATTTGCATTCAGGACTCAGTCTCCCACTGCATATGTTGATGCCAATATTGGTCTGGGGGGAGGGTCAGGATAAACTTTTCTTTTAAATTTTTACCAAAATGCCATTGTGTTGGATATAGTCACTCATAGCACTGTCAGATTTACAAATTTGCATTGCACACAGGAGGAAAAGCTCCCTCATATGTGTGCCTTTTTATTGGAATCATGAATCTTCCATGGATTCACAAATCTATGGAGAGTCCATGAATTAACAGTCCAGATACCTATAAAATGTAACCTCTTTATGCCCATCCTAAGCACTTTTATACAACTAATTTCTCAAAAACAGCTCAACCGGTTTACATCAAACCAAGCAATGGCAAATCCTTGAGTAAATTTATCTCTTGGTGTTAAATTTAGTGTAATTTATTCTGCTTTTTTTATATCCAAGAGCAAAGAAATGTATGGGAATTAAAATAGAAAATAGCACTTTCGGGACCTTCCCTTTTTCTTGGCCACCGCTTAATAGAACTGCACGAAGAGCCAATTATGCATGTACTTTAATTCTTGAAAGTTTTGTGCAGGTTTGTTAAGTGATGCCAAACCAAAACTTTCCTTTCCCCTACAAAGTCTGATTCAACCATAACTATGATTCACAGTGACGGCTGCCTCTATATATTTATAATTACATCAAAGTCTCATAGAAAGAGGGTTTTGTGTTTTTATGCCATTTGATGTAGCTGCATGCAACATTTTAAAAAAAAGGTCAGTCACCTCAGCTCCTTCATGGAAAATTTTGTGCTGGCCTGTCAAGCAGGGTTAAAAAAATATTGGCGTCCCAAAACGATAAATTCCCATGTAAAGTATGGTGGGCGTAGCATTCCATAATGTACTCATGTAAAAATACAGCAAAATTATGCAAGATTATGTGAAATTATGTGAGGAGTGTAACTTTGCATTTAGTACTCTCCTCTTGGAGCAAAATGCACCCTGCTGTCCTGAGGATACATTTTGCACAAATAAATGCAACAGAACATGAACAGCAGCAGGCAACAGCCACTGGCCCTCTGTTCCTGTTCCAATTACTCTAAATTACATGAGCAGAGCTAATTGCATAATTTCCTGTAATTTTGTGTCACAAGAATATTGCAGAAATACGAGAATTACTCACATTACTCTGATGTTATTAAAATTATACCCCGTCCTAATATTCCTTTACTCCTTTACACAGAAAGTATGCTTTTTGTGATTTGGTGTAAATCTGTTCACCGTTTATAGGAAAATTATGTTTAGAGATGGGCTCTTGCTGGGAGTGAAGGGGTTAAAAAGTTTGGTGTGTGTTGGCGGTGGGTCTCGCAGGAGCCCCATATTATAGGAAATTTAAAAAATAGAGAATTCTGATTGCCGAATGGAACTATATCTCCTGTCCACCATTTCAGTAATTCAGTATCAGTGCCGGTATCATGGTACCAAGCAATCTGGCTGCAACACTGAAGAAAATGTGGCAACCACCATTGCAGGGCTACTGACTCGGTTCCCATGTCCTGAAAATCTTTGTGAAAAAGAGTATAAGGGGGCATTGTAGGGACACCCTCATCCCCAGGTACCGCGGAACCAAAGTGACCCCCAAGCCCCAGAGAGTAAAATAAAAACAAAAATTGGGCTGCAGCTACTCCTGTGGACCTAACACAGCCCAACTACACAAGCTTCCACTCGATGATACAGCACTTCTGTACAAGCCCCCCTGAGGAAGGCTGCACTGGACTGCAGTACCATTGATTGGGAGCTAGCAAGGCAGGTACAGCGGGAGTACAGCAGAGTCTGACTTAAAACAAAAAAGAAGAAAAAAGGAGAGGAAATGCATTTTGAGCAGCGACTGTGGTGTGGAGGAGAGGAGTGTGGGTGCTGGCCCTGTGACCAGCACCCCACAGTGCTGCTTGGCCGTACACGGTGGGGTTTTGCGTAGGGCCACCTCCGCCATCTCATAATGCCAGTGGGTGAAAATAAATGTTAGCCAAAAATAAGACATTATTTAGAGCAGCTTTAATAACACACAGATATTCAAATATTCATGACTAAAGTGCAGCAAACTTGTCACTAGATAAAACCTTTTACTACCTCACAGAATTACTTTACACAAGGAAAGAACTGCCCCTAAGTCAAAATGTATTTCGGTGTATTTTTACCATACTGCACAAATGTAGCTGCTTGCATCCTGGCTTTATTGAAATCTCTTATGTACATACAGACACATACACAGATAAATGATGCTGTCTCTAAGAATGTGATTAATGAATACAGTGAAATTGCAATTATTTAAGCATGTTTCATTGCTTGAATTACTTCAGTGTACCCTCGAAGTGTGCGAGTTTAAGTCACTGAATTAAAGTGTCCTCGTTCATGTCCTATCAAAAATACTCACATCAAAATGAACAGTAGTGGGTTGATCATAACAATGTGATGATTTGCATTATTCATACGTAATCAGTCTCTTGCTGTAATTTTGCCACAATGAGCAATTTGTCATTGACTAGAAGTTCCTCAGTGGTTAAGTCCCTGGGCACGCATGGGTTTCAACATGCGAAAGTGTTTGAGGCCAGTTAGCATCCCTTCTACCGAGGAGACGATTTTTTTCACTATTACATAGCTGTATTAGTGTACACTTAAGTTTATCAGTTTATAAATGGGTTCAGATATTTATTTTAGTTTTGATCAGTGCCATCTTACATCAAGGTAAAACAAGAAACAAAGGATACTGTCCACACTTTCTATTGTTAACATTAAGGGGCATATTTATACTCCGTTTGCGCCGAATTTGCGTCGTTTTTTTCGACGCAAATTCGGCGCAAAACTAACGCCATATTTATACTTTGGCGTTAGACGCGTCTAGCGCCAAAGTATGAGGAATGAGCGTCATTTTTTTGCGTGAACGCCTTCCTTGCGTTAATGAGATGCAAGGTAGGCGTTCCCATCTAAAAAACTGACTGCGACGCAAATGCGTCGTATTTATACTCCTGGGCAAAAATCACGCCCGGGAGTGGGCGGGGCAAAAAATCCCGCATTTGCGCCTCTTTTTAACGCCTGGGTTAGGGCAGGCGTTAAGGGACCTGTGGGCTCAAAATGAGCCCACAGCTGCCCTCCCATGCCCCCAGGGACCCCCCTGCCACCCTTGCCCACCCCAGGAGGACACCCAAGGATGGAGGGACCCATCCCAGGGACATTCAGGTAAGTTCAGGTAAGTATAATTTTTTTTTTTTTTTTTTTTTTTGGCATAGGGGGGCCTGATTTGTGCCCCCCTACATGCCACAATGCCCAATGACCATGCCCAGGGGACATAAGTCCCCTGGGCATGGCCATTGGGCAAGGGGGCATGACTCCTGTCTTTACTAAGACAGGAGTCATGTAAATGGCGTCTGGGCGTCATTAAAAATGGCGCAAATCGGGTGGAGGCGATTTTTTTGCCTCAACCTGACTTGCCCCATTTTAAGACGCCCTAACGCCATTTTCCCCAACGCCGGCGCTGCCTGGTGTACGTGGTTTTTTTCCACGCACACCAGGCAGCGCCGGTCTGCTAGCGCCGGCTAACGCCATTCAATAAACACGGCGCCCGCATGGCGCTTCAGAATGGCGTTAGCCGGCGCTAATCTTTTTGGCGCAAAACTGCGATAGCGCAGTTTTGCGTCAAAAAGTATAAATATGGCCCTTTGTATTCTATTGGTGGGTGTGAATTAAGTTACTCATAATATTATGCTCTTACCTAATAGTCAGGGCCCGAATACGATGATGTGCCCTATAAATGCATCACATGTGTGGTAGAATGTAAATAGTAAAAGTAATAGTTTTTTTACTACTGTTAAAAAATGCAAGACATGTGCCTCATAAAGGCCATTTTCCATCCTATAAAGCGATTGTGATAAACGAGTGTTGGTCAATAAACGCTCGTTGGAAGCTTTACATTGCCTACATTTATTTAACCCCCAGTAAAATTCTGATAGGGTGGGTGACTCAGGTTTGTTCGCAGTGAATAGGACTTGATTTGCTTTAAAGTGCAACTGTTAATTATTTTTACTTTTCACATTCTGTGGCAGATTTATTTGCATGTGAGAATCAGGGCCCGATATGCCTTTTATTTCACAAGCCATTTCCCCAGTTCCCCGAGATTAATTGCAGCAGGCACAGGGAGGCATAAGGAGAGAGAAACCAAAATAGATGGAGGAGTAATGCATATAGAAAGTTATCAGAGAGTGGCAAGAGAGATAGAGAATGGATGATGAAAAAAGCCGGAGAGTGGGGCTGTTTTGACCTGGCTTTGGGAGGCTGTTGCAATCCATTCAATTGTTTTATTTTGTGTTGCTAGGATATGTTGCAAAACTAAAAAGAAAAAAAACACACAAACGTTTTCCTTCACTACTACCATTTTGATGAATTTATTTTTGCTGGCTTTGGACTCTGCAAACTTTACCATTGTTAATCAGTGTTAGAGTGCTTGTGGTCTTAAATTGGTTTACACCTAATTGTCACGTGTAATTTACTCGCAAGACCCGAGCAACTTGTACTATTAGTACTCAGGGCCTTTAAATTACATGGTACTAGTGGGCCTGAAGTACTCATTGTGCGACCCACTGAAGTAGTCTTTTTTAGACATGCCTGAAGACTTCCACTGCAGCCTGTAGTGCAAGTTTAGACTTCCATTTTGACCTGGCAAAAAACTTTTTTCCACAACTACACCTTCCTTCGTAATACATATGTTCTAGTTGGCAGAGGTATGCACCCTGTCCAAGTAGGGACCTCAGTCCTAGTCAGGATAATTCAAAACACAACCTAAATTGTCCTGTGCTCACCCTCTGGTAAGTTGACAGAGTAGGCAGGCTTAACTTAGAGAGCAATGTGAAAGTATTTGTGCAATAACGCATACAGGAACACAGTGAAAACACAACAAAAAGTACTCCACACCAGTTTAGGGGAATAGATAACATTTATTTTATCTGTAAAATAAGACCAAAACAACAAAAATCCAAGATGAACAGGTCAAGATATCACTTTTTGAAGGTTTAAATGAACCTCAATCCTTAAGAATCAGAGGTTGTATCCTTTTAACACACCGTATCTGGGATGCTTCAAGAATAATGATGCAGATGGGCCACAGAGGAGGAGAGGTGTCAAAAAGTAAAGTGACAAATGCAAAAAGAACAGTTGATGGACATAATATAGACCAAATCAAACATTCACCCCAGTCACAGATCTGGGTTTAATCCATCAGTTTTTTTGCTCACCATGCCATTCAAGTTTGGATCCAGCCACATGCAAATCAGTTTTGACCCTGTTCCCAATGGGAAGAGTCCAGCCCGAACTGCCAGGCCAGGTCCTCCCTGGACCAAAACCAAGCATCCTGGGACCGGTTTGGGGAATCACCGCTCTTCAGCCAGGCTAGCTTGAATCTGGTGGCATAGTGAGGATGTGACCCACGTCTGGGCATACCCTTCCAACTTGGGGAGACAACTGCAAAAAGAACAGTTGATGGACGGAATGTAGACCAAAACAAACATTCACCCCCAGTCACAGATCTGGGTTTAATCCATCAGTTTTTTTGCTCACCATGCCATTCCAGTTTGGACCCAGCCATATGCAAATCAGCCTTGACCTTGTTCCTCATGGGGACAATCCAGCCTGAACTGCCAGGCAATGTCCTCCCTGTACCAGAAACAAGCATCCTGGGGCCGGTTTCGGGGTATCACCCCTCTTCAGCTAGGCTAGCTTGAATCCAGTAAAAAAGAATAAGTGCACAGTTCCAAAAAGGTGGAGGGTATTCTAACCTCTCAACACGGGCATACACTCCTACAGAAGCAATAGCCCTCATGCATCATCATCGGGCTATGCTCCATGTCAGACTGGTACTGCAATGTCTGACGGGATCCTACATCGGATCATCTTGCCATAAAGAATTAATTGTATCTTAGTACCAAAAAGTCTTAGGTAACTAAGAAACAGCTGGAGCGATGAAAAATGACAATTACAATTGGCTAGGGTAACTCCCCAGTAAGAAATATTTTAAAAAATGAGCAAGGACCCGGTCAAGATTAAAAACAATAACAAAGTGAAGGGAAATTAATGATCCCACACTTTACTTCCTCTAGAAGTCAATCACAATAACTTTGACTCCTACAAAAAGTAAACATCTTTGGGTCTCACTAAATGTCCAAAATGGATCCACTGACACTTCATCAGGACTACAACAATCTTTCTCCAGAACATCAAAAGCACTATGACAAATTGGTCATTCAAAAAAAAAAAAGGGAGAGACAAAGAGGAGGAGGAAAGCAAAAAGTTTGAAGTGGCCCTTCAGAGAGGCACATTTTTCAACAATATGTCACCCCTAAAGTAGGACCTAAGGGCTCATAGGGCAGGGACCATTGAGTTTAGAAAATAGGAGATATTGGTTTAAGCTTTACATATTCTGGCTGTGAAAAACTACTAAAGTCATTTTCACTATTTTTCACTATTGAAAAGCCTGCCTATCCCATTGACTTACACTTGGCTATCTTATTACATTTAATAAGTGCCAACTCTAGATTGGAGGGCGGTTAGTGATACGCTGTTTAGATTGAAATGAATTGTAATTTAAAATCATCTTCAATTATAAAGTCAGATTTAAAGTCACAGGAAGGTTTGCTGTGGACAGGATGGGCCGTCCCACCAGAATGACTTGGCCTGGAGCTGTACCCAGCCACACATATTTCAAAGGCCTTTGCCTCCTGCAAACACAAAGGAACCCCACACTAGTCTATTGTCACCCCAGACTTCTTAGAGTCTTGACAGGGGAAGGGAAGAACTTTCCAGAACCAGATGTGTGGATAGTATAGAGAATCCCTCACTTCAAAGGGACACAAAAAGTCCAAGGGGCCTGCTTACAATTGACCAGCTGCCCTGCTGAACTGGATCAGCACCTGGACCTGCCTGAGCTGTGCTGGCCTCTGCAGGAGTTAACTCCCGATCCTCAAGAGGTGCCTCCGCTGGTCCTGGACACTTGGCTTGACCTCGTTCTGTGAAAGAAGTTGATAGCCATGACATTCTGGGCTCTTTGCGACCAAGCCTCTTCAAACTGAGATTAGAACATTGGAATGCTGGGGGCTCCAATGAAAACAATGGAGTGCTGCGGGCTTTAACTGGCCGGTAAAAGCCCACAGCGCCAACATTCCAATGTTCGCTTTGTTCACAGCATCAGCTGTGAACAAAGCCTCACGGAGCCCGAGGGGATTTTAATCCCCTCTGGCTCCGTGAATTTTTCTTTTTTTAATAGAACATTCTGCCCTGAGTGGCAGAATGTTCTAATAGCCTTAGAACCCACTGTAGCGGGCTCTACCGGCTATTAACTTCCCTCTCCCTTGTTAAATGCGGGGAGCGGGCCTTTAATAGCCGGTAGAGCCCGCTACGGCGGGTTCTAAGGCTATAGTATTCCACTAATTATGAGTACCAATGCAAACCTCCGGTGACCTCCACCCATTACTGGCAGCTCTAGAGATGAACTTCCTGCTATAGCAATGACAGCCCATGGAGACTGCCAATGTGAACACCAGCAATGACCATTGCCGACTCTTGTCCAGACCTTTGCACCATAGCAATGACAGCCCGCTCCACCTGGCCTTCCCTTCATGTTACAGCAATGAGCATTCATGACGTTCTCCCTGTTACTTATGGCCTCGTCCACCGCAAACATAACTCTTTGTGCCAGAATTTAAGAAAGTAACTTTTTTCAGCTGGAATAAATGAGTCCCTGTATTTGTCCCATGCTCTACCTCAACTGGCCTGAACTTGTGACTTTCCCACGGTGTGCCATGGCCAGACAACCATAAGTGTCTCTTGCTGCTTTTTGGCAGTATAGCTACCTGCAATTTTGAAATTGCATATCTCCAATTTTACAAATTGGATTTTTCTTTACTCTGATCTATTTTCATTTATTGAAATTTACTCTATTTTTCCAATTTTTGTTTTGCATAGTGTCTTCATGTTATTATGAACTGTATGATACATAAAAACTTTTCACATTGCCTCAATGTTAAGCCTGACTGGTGTGCAAAGCTATCTGAGGGTTAAACACAGGTTACTTAAGTGACTTTTCTGGTGAAACCTGACAAGGATTGTGATTGTTGCCTGAGTGGGGCTTCCACCACCCTCAACCGAAAACGGAATTTCTTGAACTAAAGTAATGGTCACATGCTTGCAATCATTATGAGCCACAACTGTCACAAGTCAAAACTCTGACCTCTCTATGGCAGGTACACTAATCATCTGAGTTATCTTGACATATTTGCAGTTGCCTGAAAGTTGTTGGACGCACAAGGAACTCTGCAGCAGATGCTTTGAAAAAAGATTCACTACACAGCGCACCTTGTGCTCAGCACTCAGTACAGTGGCACTGGTTGCACTGCCCTAAAGCTGCCACTGATAGTTTTAAAAATGTTGCATTTAATTGAAAATAAGTATGATCATACTTTTTTATAGAACAGTACAGGCAATTCCTAGGAGGCATGAGTGCTTGGAACAGGTATATAATCACTTTTTTATTTTTAATACATATCTCACAAAGCTATGATTAATAATGCAAATAAATTAGGTTGTTATCTTTAGCATATTGTGGCATGAAAACTGAGTTGAAACACACAAGAATGAAAATGAATGATGAGAAACAAATCACTGGCGATAAAGTGCACTTCTTTTTTGGCACCTGTGTTCATGTGATCAATTGTAAGAGAGCCAATCACTGATCCATTTCCCCAAACTGTATGTAGTGGTATTTGCAAAGCAAAATGTAAACAGCTGTTCAACCGACCAATTGACAAACATACATTTGCATGCTCAGCCCATTTTCCGCTTGTCTACCAGGTCATGCTGATGCTCATTATTTAGGGTGGGATGACAGTCACTAGATTATGCTACATAGGACATCATTGAGGGTTCAGAGAGCCTCAGGCAGGTAAATCTTCCTATGGCCCTCAAGTGCGAAATATTATCACGTGGGTTTCTTCTTCAAAGTTTGGGAATGAATCTTTATGTCTAGTCTTATCACGAGTGTATATGGAAAGTCATGCAAGACGACTCTGGAGACTGTACAAGGTCTACTTCTCCATTCGTCACAGTAACAAGAGCAGATGTTCACTCATGAAGGATAACTAAATGTGTGGGCTGCTCTATAACACTGCAGATTTATTTTTATTCCTACCATGTTAAGGTTAATAATTCTTAATCAGAATGTAAGATTAGAACAGCATGATTCAGTCACGGGAAGGACTAATTTTTAAATAATTGTCACATTATAAACTCACATTGCGCTTGGCCTTGGAAGGTGAAAAATTGGTGTTGATGAGTTTTCTTTCCAGAAGGGTTGCATACTGACATGCTGTAGGAAAGTACCATCTTGCCTGGCATGTTACCCCCATTTTTCACTGTATATATGTTGTTTTAGTTGTATGTGTCACTGGGACCCTGGTAACCCAGGGCCCCAGTGCTCATAAGTGTGCCTGAATGTGTTACCTGTGTAGTGACTAACTGTCTCACTGAGGCTCTGCTAATCAGAACCTCAGTGGTTATGCTCTCTCATTTCTTTCTAAATTGTCACTGACAGGCTAGTGACCATTTTTACCAATTTACATTGGCTTACTGGAACACCCTTATAATTCCCTAGTATATGGTACTGAGGTACCCAGGGTATTGGGGTTCCAGGAGATCCCTATGGGCTGCAGCATTTCTTTTGCCACCCATAGGGAGCTCTGACAATTCTTACACAGGCCTGCCACTGCAGCCTGAGTGAAATAACGTCCACGTTATTTCACAGCCATTTTACACTGCACTTAAGTAACTTATAAGTCACCTATGTCTAACCTTTACCTGGTAAAGGTTAGGTGCAAAGTTACTTAGTGTGAGGGCACCCTGGCACTAGCCAAGGTGCCCCCACATTGTTCAGAGCCAATTCACTGAACTTTGTGAGTGCGGGGACACCATTACACGCGTGCACTACATATAGGTCACTACCTATATGTAGCTTCACCATGGTAACTCCGAATATGGCCATGTAACATGTCTATGATCATGGAATTGCCCCCTCTATGCCATCCTGGCATTGTTGGTACAATTCCATGATCCCAGTGGTCTGTAGCACAGACCCTGGTACTGCCAGACTGCCCTTCCTGGGGTTTCTCTGCAGCTGCTGCTGCTGCCAACCCCTCAGACAGGCAGCTGCCCTCCTGGGGTCCAGCCAGGCCTGGCCCAGGATGGCAGAACAAAGAACTTCCTCTGAGAGAGGGTGTGACACCCTCTCCCTTTGGAAAATGGTGTGAAGGCAGGGGAGGAGTAGCCTCCCCCAGCCTCTGGAAATGCTTTGTTGGGCACAGATGTGCCCAATTCTGCATAAGCCAGTCTACACCGGTTCAGGGACCCCTTAGCCCCTGCTCTGGCGCGAAACTGGACAAAGGAAAGGGGAGTGACCACTCCCCTGACCTGCACCTCCCCTGGGAGGTGTCCAGAGCTCCTCCAGTGTGCTCCAGACCTCTGCCATCTTGGAAACAGAGGTGCTGCTGGCACCCTGGACTGCTCTGAGTGGCCAGTGCCACCAGGTGACGTCAGAGACTCCTTGTGATAGGCTCCTTCAGGTGTTAGTAGCCTTTCCTCTCTCCTAGGTAGCCAAACCCTCTTTTCTGGCTATTTAGGGTCTCTGTCTCTGGGGAAACTTTAGATAACGAATGCATGAGCTCAGCCGAGTTCCTCTGCATCTCCCTCTTCACCTTCTGATAAGGAATCGACCGCTGACCGCGCTGGAAGCCTGCAAACCTGCAACATAGTAGCAAAGACGACTACTGCAACTCTGTAACGCTGATCCTGCCGCCTTCTCGACTGTTTTCCTGCTTGTGCATGCTGTGGGGGTAGTCTGCCTCCTCTCTGCACCAGAAGCTCCGAAGAAATCTCCCGTGGGTCGACGGAATCTTCCCCCTGCAACCGCAGGCACCAAAAAGCTGCATTACCGGTCCCTTGGGTCTCCTCTCAGCACGACGAGCGAGGTCCCTCGAATCCAGCGACACCGTTCAAGTGACCCCCACAGTCCAGTGACTCTTCAGCCCAAGTTTGGTGGAGGTAAGTCCTTGCCTCACCTCGCTGGGCTGCATTGCTGGGAACCGCGACTTTGCAAGCTACTCCGGCCCCTGTGCACTTCCGGCGGAAATCCTTCGTGCACAGCCAAGCCTGGGTCCACGGCACTCTAACCTGCATTGCACGACTTTCTAAGTTGGTCTCCGGCGACGTGGGACTCCTTTGTGCAACTTCGGCGAGCACCGTTTCACACATCCTCGTAGTGCCTGTTTCTGGCACTTCTCCTGGTGCTACCTGCTTCAGTTAGGGCTCTTTGTCTTGCTCGACGTTCCCTCTCTCTGCAGGTCCAATTTGCGACCTCCTGGTCCCTCTTGGGCCCCAGCAGCGTCCAAAAACGCCAAACGCACGATTTGCGTGTAGCAAGGCTTGTTGGCGTCCATCCGGCGTAAAAACACTTTTGCACGACTCTCCAAGGCGTGGGGGATCCATCCTCCAAAGGGGAAGTCTCTAGCCCTTGTCGTTCCTGCAGTATTCACAGTTCTTCAGCCTAGTAAGAGCTTCTTTGCACCAACCGCTGGCATTTCTTGGGCATCTGCCCATCTCCGAGCTGCTTGTGACTTTTGGACTTGGTCCCCTTGTTCCACAGGTACCCTCAGTCAGGAATCCATCGTTGTTGCATTGCTGATTTGTGTTTTCCTTGCATTTTCCCTCTAACACGACTATTTTGTCCTTAGGGGAACTTTTAGTGCACTTTGCACTCACTTTTCAGGGTCTTGGGGAGGGTTATTTTGCTAACCCTCACTATTTTCTAATAGTCCCAGCGACCCTCTACAAGGTCACATAGGTTTGGGGTCCATTCGTGGTTCGCATTCCACTTCTGGAGTATATGGTTTGTGTTGCCCCTATCCCTATGTTTCCCCATTGCATCCTATTGTAACTATACATTGTTTGCACTGTTTTCTAAGACTATACTGCATATTTTTGCTATTGTGTATATATATCTTGTGTATATTTCCTATCCTCTCACTGAGGGTACACTCTAAGATACTTTGGCATATTGTCATAAAAATAAAGTACCTTTATTTTTAGTATAACTGTGTATTGTGTTTTCTTATGATATTGTGCATATGACACTAAGTGGTACTGTAGTAGCTTCACACGTCTCCTAGTTCAGCCTAAGCTGCTCTGCTAAGCTACCATTATCTATCAGCCTAAGCTGCTAGACACCCTATACACTAATAAGGGATAACTGGGCCTGGTGCAAGGTGCAAGTACCCCTTGGTACTCACTACAAGCCAGTCCAGCCTCCTACATTGGTTGTGCAGCGGTGGGATAAGTGCTTTGAGACTACTTACCACTCTTGTCATTGTACTTTTCATAAGAGAAAAATATACAAAACAAGGTCAGTGTATATACACATAGCCAAAAAGTTTTGCATTTCCTCTTTTCACTCTTTTCTAAGTGCTGAAAAGTACTTCTAAACTTTCAAAAAGTTCTTAAAAGTTTAAAAAGTTTTTTCTGTCTTTCCAAAAAAAAAAAGTTCTGAAAACTTTTTTCTCTTTGTCTATCACTTTAACTCTCTCTAAAAATGTCTGGCACAGGCCAAAAAGTTGAACTGTCCAAACTTGCATATGATCACCTTAGCTGGAAAGGAGCAAGGAGTCTCTGCATACAGAGAGGTTTGAGTGTAGGGAAGAATCCTTCCTTAGAACTGTTAATTAATATGCTTAGAGTACAGGATAAGGCCATAAGTGCCCAATCTGTAGAAAAAGTAGCTAATGGTTCTCAATCTGATCCAGGGACTCCCCCAGGAAAAGGTTCAGGAAATAAACTTCTCAGCCTGCCCATTACTAGACAGTCTAGCATAGTTGGTACAGAGGTTGAATCACATCATACTGATGATGTGCTCTCACATTATGCTGGTAGCCAAGCTGTTAGGGTGCCCTTGGTAAGGGACAGGTCTCCTTCTGTTCATTCCCATCATACCTCTGTATCTAGAAATGTCCCTCCCACCCACCCTGATGACAGATTGTTAGAAAGGGAGCTCAATAGATTGAGAGTGGAGCAAACCAGACTGAAGCTCAAGAAGCAACAGCTGGATTTGGATAGACAGTCTTTAGAAATAGAGAGGGAAAGACAGAAGATGGGTTTAGATACCCATGGTGGCAGCAGCAGTATTCCCCATAGTCATCCTGCAAAAGAGCATGATTCCAGGAATCTGCATAAGATAGTTCCCCCTTACAAGGAGGGGGATGACATTAACAAGTGGTTTGCTGCACTTGAGAGGGCCTGTGCTGTACAGGATGTCCCTCAAAAGCAGTGGGCTGCTATCCTATGGCTATCATTTACTGGAAAAGGTAGGGATAGGCTCCTTACTGTAAAAGAAAATGATGCTAACAATTTCCAAGTTCTTAAGAATGCACTCCTGGATGGTTATGGCTTAACCACTGAACAGTACAGGATAAAGTTCAGAGATACCAAAAAGGAGTCTTCACAAGACTGGGTTGATTTCATTGACCAGGCAGTGAAGGCCTTGGAGGGGTGGTTACATGGCAGTAAAGTTACTGATTATGACAGCCTGTATAACTTGATCCTGAGAGAGCATATTCTTAATAATTGTGTGTCTGATTTGTTGCACCAGTACTTGGTGGACTCTGATCTGACCTCTCCCCAAGAATTGGGAAAGAAGGCAGACAAATGGGTCAGAACAAGAGTGAACAGAAAAGTTCATACAGGGGGTGACAAAGATGGCAACAAAAAGAAGGATGGTAAGTCTTCTGACAAGGGTGGGGACAAATCTAAAAATGAGTCTTCATCAGGCCCACAAAAACACTCTGGTGGGGGTGGTGGGCCCAAATCCTCCTTTAATCAGAACAAGGAAAAGAAACCATGGTGCTATTTATGTAAAATAAAAGGCCATTGGACAACAGATCCCAGTTGTCCAAAGAAAGGCACCACAGCTCCTACCACTACAACCCCTACTGCTACACCTAGTGTCCCTACTAATAGCAGTGGTGGTGGGAGCAAACCTACTAATAGCCAATCCAAGGGAGTAGCTGGGCTCACTTTTGGTAATTTAGTTGGGGTTGGTCTGATTAGGGAGACCACAGAGGCTACTTTAGTCTCTGAAGGGGCTATTGACTTAGCCACTTTGGTTGCTTGCCCCCATAACTTGGAGAAGTACAAGCAACTAACCCTAATAAATGGTGTTGAGGTCCAGGCCTACAGGGACACAGGTGCCAGTGTCACAATGGTGATTGAGAAACTGGTGCACCCTGAACAACACATACTTGGACACCAGTACCAAGTAACCGATGCTCACAACATAACACAAAGCCACCCCATGGCTGTTGTAAATCTCAACTGGGGGGGGGTATCTGGTCCAAAGAAAGTTGTGGTAGCTTCAGATTTACCTGTAGACTGTCTATTAGGGAACGATTTGGAGACATCAGCTTGGTCAGATGTGGAGTTGGAGGCCCATGCAGCAATGCTGGGCATCCCAGGGCATATTTTGGCTTTGACAAGGGCTCAGGCCAAAAAGCAAAAAGGACAGGGAAGCTTGGATCCTGGAACAATGGACCAAGTGCTCCCTAAAGCTAGGGCTAGTAGAAGCAAACCACTTCCTACTATCCCTCCCTCTACAGTGGATTCTACTTCTGAGGAAGAAGAATTCCCTCCCTGTGCAGAACCTACACCAGAGGAGCTGGAAGCAGACACTGCTGAGCTTTTGGGTGAAGGGGGGCCTGCCAGAGAGGAGCTGAGTGTGGCACAGCAAACCTGTCCCACATTAGAGGGTCTCAGACAGCAAGCTGTCAAACAGGCTAATGGGGATGTCAGTGACTCACACAGAGTTTACTGGGAGGACAACCTCTTGTACACTGAGCATAGGGATCCTAAACCTGGAGCAGCCAGGAGATTAGTGATTCCTCAGGAGTACAGAAAGTTCCTCCTAACACTGGCACATGACATTCCCTTAGCTGGGCACCTGGGTCAAATGAAAACTTGGGACAGATTGGTACCACTGTTTCATTGGCCTAGGATGTCTGAGGACACAAAAGAATTTTGTAAGTCCTGTGAAACCTGTCAAGCCAGTGGCAAGACAGGTGGCACTCCAAAGGCATCCCTTATCCCACTGCCTGTGGTTGGGGTTCCCTTTGAAAGGGTAGGGGTTGACATAGTTGGCCCCCTTGACCCTCCTACTGCTTCAGGCAATAGGTTTATCTTGGTGGTAGTGGACCATGCCACAAGATATCCTGAAGCTATTCCTTTAAGGACCACTACAGCTCCTGCAGTGGCAAAGGCCCTCCTGGGAATATTTTCCAGGGTGGGCTTCCCAAAGGAAGTAGTATCAGACAGAGGAAGCAATTTCATGTCTGCATACTTAAAGGCCATGTGGAAGGAGTGTGGTGTAACTTACAAGTTCACAACACCCTATCATCCACAAACAAATGGACTGGTGGAGAGATTTAATAAAACTCTCAAAGGCATGATTATGGGACTCCCTGAAAAACTCCGCAGGAGATGGGATATCCTTCTACCATGCCTCCTTTTTGCCTACAGGGAGGTACCCCAGAAAGGAGTGGGCTTCAGCCCCTTTGAACTTCTTTTTGGACACCCTGTTAGGGGTCCACTCACACTTGTAAAGGAGGGTTGGGAACAACCTTTAAAAGCTCCTAAGCAGGATATTGTGGATTATGTACTTGGCCTCAGATCAAGGATGGCTGAGTACATGAAAAAGGCCAGTAAAAACCTTCAGGCCAGCCAAGAGCTCCAGAAGCAATGGCATGATCAGAAGGCTGTTTTGGTTCAGTACCAACCAGGGCAGAAAGTGTGGGTCTTGGAGCCTGTGGCCCCAAGAGCACTCCAAGATAAATGGAGTGGTCCCCACACAATTGTTGAAAAGAAGGGTGAAGTCACCTACTTAGTTGACTTAGGCACTGCCAGGAGTCCCCTTAGGGTGCTCCATGTCAACCGCCTGAAACCCTACTATGACAGGGCTGATCTCACCCTGCTCATGGCAACAGATGAGGGACAGGAAGAAGACAGTGATCCTCTACCTGATCTCTTCTCTTCCACAGAACAAGATGCTCTTGTGGAAGGTGTAGTTTTGGCTGATTGTCTTACTGCTGAGCAGAAAGATAATTGCATAAATCTCCTAGGACAATTTTCAGAACTCTTCTCCATTGTGCCAGGCACCACTTCTTGGTGTGAGCACACTATAGATACTGGAGACAGTTTACCTGTCAAAAGTAAGATCTATAGGCAGCCTGACCATGTCAGGGACTGCATAAAGCAAGAAGTTCAGAAGATGTTGGAACTAGGAGTGGTTGAGCACTCTGACAGTCCATGGGCTTCTCCTGTGGTACTGGTACCAAAACCCAATTCTAAAGATGGAAAGAAGGAAATGAGGTTTTGTGTCGACTATAGAGGTCTCAACTTGGTAACCAAAACTGATGCTCACCCTATACCCAGGGCAGATGAGCTCATAGATACACTGGCATCTGCCAAGTATCTAAGCACTTTTGATTTGACTGCAGGGTATTGGCAGATCAAATTGTCAGAAGATGCTAAATCTAAGACTGCATTTTCTACCATTGGAGGACATTACCAGTTTACTGTAATGCCTTTTGGTCTGAAAAATGCACCTGCCACTTTTCAGAGGTTGGTGAACACAGTCCTGCCAGGGCTGGAAGCTTTCAGTGCAGCATATTTGGATGATATAGCTGTCTTTAGCTCCAGCTGGGATGATCACCTGGTCCACCTTTGGAAAGTTTTGGAGGCCCTGCAAAAGGCAGGCCTCACTATCAAGGCTTCAAAGTGCCAGATAGGGCAGGGTAAGGTGGTTTATCTGCGACACCTTGTTGGTGGGGAACAGATTGCACCACTTCAGGGGAAAATCCAAACTATTATTGATTGGGTTCCCCCTACCACTCAGACTCAGGTGAGAGCCTTCCTAGGCCTCACTGGGTATTACAGGAGGTTCATTAAGAACTATGGCTCCATTGCAGCCCCTCTTAATGACCTCACATCCAAGAAAATGCCTAAAAAGGTATTATGGACAGCAAACTGTCAGAAAGCTTTTGAGGAGCTGAAGCAGGCCATGTGCTCTGCACCTGTCCTGAAAAGCCCTTGTTACTCTAAAAAATGCTATGTCCAAACTGATGCATCTGAATTAGGAGTAGGGGCAGTCCTATCACAACTTAATTCTGAGGGCCAGGATCAACGTGTTGCTTTTATTAGTAGAAGGTTGACCCCTAGAGAAAAGCGTTGGTCTGCCATTGAGAGGGAGGCCTTTGCTGTGGTCTGGGCTCTGAAGAAGTTGAGGCCATACCTGTTTGGCACTCACTTCATTGTTCAGACAGACCACAAACCTCTACTTTCGCTAAAACAAATGAAAGGTGAAAATCCTAAATTGTTGAGGTGGTCCATATCCCTACAGGGAATGGACTATACAGTGGAACATAGACCTGGGAGTAGCCACTCCAATGCAGATGGACTCTCCAGATATTTCCACTTAGACAATGAAGACTCATCAGGTAATGGCTAGTCTTATTGTCCTTCGTTTGGGGGGGGGTTGTGTAGGAAAGTACCATCTTGCCTGGCATGTTACCCCCATTTTTCACTGTATATATGTTGTTTTAGTTGTATGTGTCACTGGGACCCTGGTAACCCAGGGCCCCAGTGCTCATAAGTGTGCCTGAATGTGTTACCTGTGTAGTGACTAACTGTCTCACTGAGGCTCTGCTAATCAGAACCTCAGTGGTTATGCTCTCTCATTTCTTTCTAAATTGTCACTGACAGGCTAGTGACCATTTTTACCAATTTACATTGGCTTACTAGAACACCCTTATAATTCCCTAGTATATGGTACTGAGGTACCCATGGTATTGGGGTTCCAGGAGATCCCTATGGGCTGCAGCATTTCTTTTGCCACCCATAGGGAGCTCTGACAATTCTTACACAGGCCTGCCACTGCAGCCTGAGTGAAATAACGTCCACGTTATTTCACAGCCATTTTACACTGCACTTAAGTAACTTATAAGTCACCTATATGTCTAACCTTTACCTGGTAAAGGTTAGGTGCAAAGTTACTTAGTGTGAGGGCACCCTGGCACTAGCCAAGGTGCCCCCACATTGTTCAGAGCCAATTCACTGAACTTTGTGAGTGCGGGGACACCATTACACGCGTGCACTACATATAGGTCACTACCTATATGTAGCTTCACCATGGTAACTCCGAATATGGCCATGTAACATGTCTATGATCATGGAATTGCCCCCTCTATGCCATCCTGGCATTGTTGGTACAATTCCATGATCCCAGTGGTCTGTAGCACAGACCCTGGTACTGCCAGACTGCCCTTCCTGGGGTTTCTCTGCAGCTGCTGCTGCTGCCAACCCCTCAGACAGGCAGCTGCCCTCCTGGGGTCCAGCCAGGCCTGGCCCAGGATGGCAGAACAAAGAACTTCCTCTGAGAGAGGGTGTGACACCCTCTCCCTTTGGAAAATGGTGTGAAGGCAGGGGAGGAGTAGCCTCCCCCAGCCTCTGGAAATGCTTTGTTGGGCACAGATGTGCCCAATTCTGCATAAGCCAGTCTACACCGGTTCAGGGACCCCTTAGCCCCTGCTCTGGCGCGAAACTGGACAAAGGAAAGGGGAGTGACCACTCCCCTGACCTGCACCTCCCCTGGGAGGTGTCCAGAGCTCCTCCAGTGTGCTCCAGACCTCTGCCATCTTGGAAAAAGAGGTGCTGCTGGCACCCTGGACTGCTCTGAGTGGCCAGTGCCACCAGGTGACGTCAGAGACTCCTTGTGATAGGCTCCTTCAGGTGTTAGTAGCCTTTCCTCTCTCCTAGGTAGCCAAACCCTCTTTTCTGGCTATTTAGGGTCTCTGTCTCTGGGGAAACTTTAGATAACGAATGCATGAGCTCAGCCGAGTTCCTCTGCATCTCCCTCTTCACCTTCTGATAAGGAATCAACCGCTGACCGCACTGGAAGCCTGCAAACCTGCAACATAGTAGCAAAGACGACTACTGCAACTCTGTAACGCTGATCCTGCCGCCTTCTCGACTGTTTTCCTGCTTGTGCATGCTGTGGGGGTAGTCTGCCTCCTCTCTGCACCAGAAGCTCCGAAGAAATCTCCCGTGGGTCGACGGAATCTTCCCCCTGCAACCGCAGGCACCAAAAAGCTGCATTACCGGTCCCTTGGGTCTCCTCTCAGCACGACGAGCGAGGTCCCTCGAATCCAGCGACACCGTCCAAGTGACCCCCACAGTCCAGTGACTCTTCAGCCCAAGTTTGGTGGAGGTAAGTCCTTGCCTCACCTCGCTGGGCTGCATTGCTGGGAACCGCGACTTTGCAAGCTACTCCGGCCCCTGTGCACTTCCGGCGGAAATCCTTTGTGCACAGCCAAGCCTGGGTCCACGGCACTCTAACCTGCATTGCACGACTTTCTAAGTTGGTCTCCGGCGACATGGGACTCCTTTGTGCAACTTCGGCGAGCACTGTTTCACGCATCCTCGTAGTGCCTGTTTCTGGCACTTCTCCTGGTGCTACCTGCTTCAGTGAGGGCTCTTTGTCTTGCTCGACGTCCCCTCTCTCTGCAGGTCCAATTTGCGACCTCCTGGTCCCTCCTGGGCCCCAGCAGCGTCCAAAAACGTCAAACGCACGATTTGCGTGTAGCAAGGCTTGTTGGCGTCCATCCCTCGGGAAAACACTTCTGCACGACTCTCCAATGCGTGGGGGATCCATCCTCCAAAGGGGAAGTCTCTAGCCCTTGTCGTTCCTGCAGTATTCACAGTTCTTCAGCCTAGAAAGAGCTTCTTTGCACCAACCGCTGGCATTTCTTGGGCATCTGCCCATCTCCGAGCTGCTTGTGACTTTTGGACTTGGTCCCCTTGTTCCACAGGTACCCTCAGTCAGGAATCCATTGTTGTTGCATTGCTGATTTGTGTTTTCCTTGCATTTTCCCTCTAACACGACTATTTTGTCCTTAGGGGAACTTTTAGTGCACTTTGCACTCACTTTTCAGGGTCTTGGGGAGGGTTATTTTGCTAACCCTCACTATTTTCTAATAGTCCCAGCGACCCTCTACAAGGTCACATAGGTTTGGGGTCCATTCGTGGTTCGCATTACACTTCTGGAGTATATGGTTTGTGTTGCCCCTATCCCTATGTTTCCCCATTGCATCCTATTGTAACTATACATTGTTTGCACTGTTTTCTAAGACTATACTGCATATTTTTGCTATTGTGTATATATATCTTGTGTATATTTCCTATCCTCTCACTGAGGGTACACTCTAAGATACTTTGGCATATTGTCATAAAAATAAAGTACCTTTATTTTTAGTATAACTGTGTATTGTGTTTTCTTATGATATTGTGCATATGACACTAAGTGGTACTGTAGTAGCTTCACACGTCTCCTAGTTCAGCCTAAGCTGCTCTGCTAAGCTACCATTATCTATCAGCCTAAGCTGCTAGACACCCTATACACTAATAAGGGATAACTGGGCCTGGTGCAAGGTGCAAGTACCCCTTGGTACTCACTACAAGCCAGTCCAGCCTCCTACACATGCTTCTAAAGTTGTAAGAGGCAACAACAATTTGTCATGGTATGGAACATGTTCATAGCTTGGGACAAACCAAATCTGTGATGTTTCAACTTGTATATCGGGAGTTGGCTATTATCTTGACCCCAGGGCCATCAGCCCTCTGGGAGTGGAACTGCTCCCCATAAGCAAGTAATGCAAATGTATTGAGGTGGGGTAGAGCCGACGGTACTCAAAGGGCTAAAGGAAATAACTTAATGCCTCTCTAGGGGCGGGGAACAACTGAAAATGGAATACAGAGTGATTTGATTAGCCTCAGAGAGAAAATCAGTGGAAATGTTTCTAGAAAAGGGTTATTGCTCTCTCACGAACATTATGACAAAATTCCACTTGTAAAATACTAGATTGCAGCATAACACATAGATCATGGATGAAGAAGACAGTTCATCTGTCAGTCAAACATCCGATCTGCACCTAATGATCCTTTATTCATTGGTTAATACAGCTTTCTGATATAGGGATATGGAATTCTACTCATGTATTTTCCCTGAAGCAGAGTGGGTTGACTTTGCCATAATATTTCATGAATGGGTGAGGATGCTACATAAAACTAGTCATATTTCGGTACCACCTTCAACGAGACTCTGCTTATAAATAACTTTTCTGCCCTAAAACATAGCATGTCTATACTATTAGGTGCTGGTGTAAACTGCATACTGTGCGGTAGCGAAATTATGAAAAATTACAGCAAAATTATGCACGATGAAACAGAATTATGCAAGGAGCAAAATTCAGTATTTAGCACTATTTATTTAGTGCAACTTGTTCCCTTGTATCCAAAATGAACCCGATGATTTTGTACCACAAAAATAGCACGAAATGCAATAGAACATGACCAGCAGCAGTCAGCACCTGCGCATGCTCACTAAATGCATTGTTCTTATGCTCTTGCAGTAGGATTTGTGTGCCATATTACTCATGATTACTCAAACGGCCATAATCCCATAGCCTTCAGTAGTTTCATGCCAAAAAAGTCATGTGAAATTACTGAAATTATTCTGATCTTTGAGCAAATAGGCCCATTGAACATCAAAGATATTAAAAGCAGAGGGTGAGGTTTGTGGCAAAAGTAAGTTTTGCCTAGTACCCCATCCACTCTCAAGTCAGTTTATACTGTCTAATTTGTGTGATTTGCATGCTGAGCATCATTCTCATGTTTTTTCTGCCACTTACACACATTTGCTGGTGAGAATAATGCCATTCATGCCATTGACACCTGTCAGAGTTAAATAAAAGGTTTCAAGACAGACATAAATTAATTTCCTACTGTAGATTACTCTGCCATGAGTGCGGAGATATTTGTTGTAGAAAGTCCCATGCAACAATATGAAGTGGACATTACAAGACATGCAGTGCTTAATATGTAAAACAGTAAGTGCTAGAGCCCAGCGTTTGCTCAGAAACCAGCATCTGGCACTACAAATATTGGGATTGCTGAATACTAAAGCTGCATTGTCTTGAATCCGCCTCATGCCTCTTTGATCGACTGCAAGGCAAGTTCTCTTTCATCCATGCTTTCACTTTCATCCCTGCTTTCTCCCTTTGTCACTGTTTTTCTCTTTTTCTTTCTTTTCTCTTTTTGTGTTTTTTCTCTTGCTCTGGGAGGATGTCTGATGAGGTAAAGTTAGTGTCGACCCCCAGAAGTGAAAGCCAGTGGGTCCCAGAAGCAACCACATCTCAAATTAGACACTGAAGACCTGGTTTGCTTTGTATATTTGTGAAGTTGTGGACCCTGGACTTTGCTAATCTGAAAATGGAGAGAAATTCAGCAGCATTTGTTAAAATGTTTAAAGTAATTAAAGAACGCAACACAATAACAGAACACAAAGCAAAATACCAACATGTAACCAAACACAACATAACAAAATATCAAAACAGAATGCAAAACAACAGAGTAGAGCATAACAACACCCAAAACAAAACAATGTCAACCAACACAACAAATATACACAAAAATGCTTGTTACATAATTCCACCTTCAATCAGTCAATCAATCACTGTTTGTTAAGCGCAACTACCCACCTGTTAGGGTCTCAAGGTGCTGAGGTGGGGGGGTGTGGAGCATCATCAGTGGGGTGGTTCTTCAAATAGCCATGTCTTGAAATAGCCATGTCTTCAGCTCTTTTGTGAAGTTGAGAAGGGGTGTGGTCTGTCTGAGGTAGGGCGGTAGGGAGATCCAGGCTGTGGTGGCGAGGTAGGAGAGTGAACGTCCCCCTGTTCTTGTTTTTCTGATGCGGGGTGCTTCGGCAAGAGAGAGCTGGGCTGAGCGTAGGGTCCTGTGGGGTACGTGGAAATTGAGTTGCCTGTTCAGGTAGGCTGGTCTGGTGTCGCGGAGAGCTTTGGGTGCATGGGTGAGGATCTTAAAGGTGATTCTTTTCTCTATGGGGAGCCAGTGTAGTGTGCGCAGGTGCTGGGA
Organism: Pleurodeles waltl; assembly: GCF_031143425.1. Lineage (NCBI taxonomy): Eukaryota > Metazoa > Chordata > Amphibia > Caudata > Salamandridae > Pleurodeles > Pleurodeles waltl. The sequence continues at coordinate 498,089,918 of NC_090436.1, read as the reverse complement.
GATGTGACAGTGTTGCAGTAGGTCAAGGACAAGTCTGGTGGCGTCATTCTGGATGTTTTGTAGTTTTCAGGTGAGTTTCTTGTAGAGTCTGGCATAGAACGCGTTGCCGTAGTCCAGTCTGCTGGTAATGAGGGCATGTGTGATGGTCTTTCGGTGTTTGAGGGGGATCCATTTGAATGTCTTGCATAGGAGGTGGAAGATGCGGAAGCAGGTGGATGCGACTGATTTTATTTAGCTGTCCATGTTGAGTTTGGAGTCCAGGATGATTCTGAGGTTGCAGGCTTGGTTCGTGGGGGTGGGCGGGCCTCCGAGGGTGGGGGGCCACCAGGAGTCATTCCACGTGTCGGGTTGAGGGCCCATGATGAGTACTTCAGTTTTGTCTGCGTTGAGTAGTAGGCAGCTGCTTTTCATCCAGTCGGCCTTCATAGATCTGCTTTCGGGTTATATTGTTGAAAGTTGTTTGCACAAACCACTTACATATTTACCACCAAGGGCATATTGTAGATCTGGGAAAAAGGGTTTAGTGATTTGGTCCCTGGAATTTACATTCAGAAACTAGGCTCAACTTAAATTTACCCAAACCTGGCCCTGAATTTGTCACCCTCCTTTTCAGATTACATTTGTTAATGTTGTTGGAAAACTGTAAGTGACAATGCTGTTTAGTCTTTTCCTTATAATTGCTGACTTAATAGTAAAGTAGGTATTGTTGCTAGATTGATGGCCTGTAACCCCAGTGGCATATTTACAAGGAGCTTGCACTGCCGCAGCATCTTGTTGTTTTTGTTAATAAACCAGAGGCGCATTCACTGCTCCATGTTTACAAAGTGATGCATTAGACAGAGGGGCAGATTTATGCTTTTTGATGCAAACCTGAATTAGCGCAGGTTTGCGTCAAAAAGTATAGCGCCGGTTAGCACCATTCCATGACGCCAGCCAGGCGCCATATTCATGGAATGGAACTAGCGGGCGCTAAGGCCCTGTTAGCATCCTTCTAAAGGACGTTAACAGGGCCGGGGAGGCATAGGGGGAACGGGGGCTTGTGCGCCAAATTATGGTGCTACACTGTTTAGAGGCAAATAAAATTGCCTCTAAGCAGTGTAGCGCCATTTTCTGGTGCACCAGCTCCAGGGACATGGCTCCTGTCTTAGCAAAGTCTTGGTGCAGTGTTGTTTTGCAGTGTAATGACCGTGAGATATTCAACCACAATCCAAATGATGAGGTAAATTAAATGGTATGCAATGGTGAGTGTGTTTGTTGTACAGCTAGCTAGTTATATATACTTATATTTGTGGAGGATAGTAGAGCTAACTTATAGTCTGATGACTGTGAGCAGAGGCACATAGGGGCATAGTTACAAGTCCCTAGCGCCACTGGAGCATTACCTTTTGTGATGCTCCGGTGGCACTGTGCACTGCGCCATAGTTACAAGGTGGCTCAAAGCCACTTTTTGTGGCTTAACACCTCCTTGTAAATATGGGCCCCTTAGATGCAGCTTTCTGTGGCAGAGAGACATGCAATGGGTGTTGCTGTGGGTGTTCCACAACAACACCCATTGCTTTTGACACTGCCCAAGATTTACAAGAATTCATAAATCTGTGGCAACACCAAAATCGAACTGCACCCCAGGGGTGGAATTAGCATGGAGCAATAAGGAGAAATACTTTTATTTCTCCTTGTTTTTGCTTTTTCCATGTGTGCTGCATTCTGCAGCACACATAGAAATAAAAAAATGCCATGAATGATTGTTTATGTGCAGGAAGGTGTCCCATTCTGCACATACACAATCCTTCAATAATGACTATTTGCTACTTATATGTGAGCTGCATTCTGTAGCACACATAGAAGTGCCAAATTTTCATTGTAGAATGTTTATGTGCAGGAAAGGACACCTTTCAAATAAACAATCATTCCCTTCTATGCAGACACCGTTGCACTATGGTGCAAGCATTAGCGGTTCCTGCATTTGGGCATCAGGATGTTGCCCTATTCATATTTTGGCCCCGGTCCCCTTTTTATGTGCATAATAAATTAACTTTTTTGGTACAAAACAGTGGCTTCATGCATTCATTTTTTCCCGCGACAGACAACATTCAGCTGCAAGTGTCAGTGGCTATGATGTGGGTGTGGTTTAATTTTGATAAACATTACCACACACTGGAGTGATTGAGCACACAGCACCTAGGCCCAAAATGTGCATGTCTGGTTGGACGGCTACCTCTTTCTGGCCATCCCAACATGTGCAGAAGAGGCCTTTCTCCACCTGCACATTAGTGACCTAGAGTTGATCAAAGTCGCATCCTCCGGTCTCCTAAGGAGAGGTGAGTTGGCCTGCTCAAGCCAATTGTGGCACTGCTCTCTTGCTGTGCAACAGTGTTGGAGTGTGTCTTTTAAAGCAATATTAACATGAAAAGCTTGCAATATATTGTGTGATGAAGCTGCATAGAAAATGTGTTAACATAGAAAATAATGCGCACGTTTGAAATGTGCCCACGGGGAGTGGCTACCAATGTATACAAAGACTAATGAAAGTTGTTAATTCTGACTTAATTATGTACTAATGTTTTGAATTTGTATTATCATATCATAATTAGAGCTATGTATTAGGAGTTTCTCATTAAGTTAGAAGGCCTTAGCTTAGCGAGGGTCTGGGCCTAGCTGTCTGGTCTCATAATAAACTGTATTTTTCTAACGTGTAATGTGCTGTTTTCCTGAAGGACACAAAGCTGTACTTTTCCAGAAGTTATATGTGTGTAGCCGTAGTAAATTCTTTCTCATGAGAACCGACTTGTTCAAAGAAACGTTCTTGCTGAATACAACAGTATAATTCGTAACAGGTGCAAGGTTAGCTGGAGTAGGAGAGAACAATGGAGACACTGACTGGAGCGCAAAGGGTAACTTTTCTTACCTGACATTCCAACCGATGAAGACGTCAATAACATGGACCAATCCGCGACATGAGAACTGTGGTTTGTGGAAAATTCTGGCAAGATGCGTGAAAAATTATTGGACAGAGATAACAATGCACCAATTATTATCCAATGAGGAGTTAAGGGCTAATTAGACAGTTTTGATTTAACGGAATGACCCAAGGAGCTTGGCACGCAGAAACGTTTAGACTCCACTTACTTCACAGAGACTTTGGGGGTGATTCTCACCCTGGCGAGCGGCGGAGGCCGCCCGCCAGAGTTCCCCCCTCCAAAATACCGCTCCGCGGTCGAAAGACCGCTGAGGGTATTTTGGGTTTTTCACTGGGCTGGCGGGCGACCGCCAAAAGGCTGCCCGCCAGCCCAGTGCAAAACACCCTTCCCACGAGGACGCCAGCTCAGAATTGAGCCGGCGGAGTGGGAAGGTGCGACGGGTGCAGTTGCACCCGTCGCGAATTTCAGTGTCTGCAAAGCAGACACTGAAATTCTTATTGGGGCCCTCTTACAGGGAGAACCGCCAGGAACAGGATGGCGGTATGGGGTGTCAGAATCCTCCATGGCGGCGCAGCTTGCTGCGCCGCCATAGAGGATTCATTTGGGCAGCGGAAAACCGGCGGGAGACCGCCGGTTTTCCACTTCTGACCGCGGCCGAACCGCCGCGGTCAGAATGCCCAGCGGTGCCCCCGTCATTTTAGCCCTGGCGGTCTTGGACCGCCAGGGTTAGAATGACCCCCTTTAACTCTTTGCTTGTCCTCATACCTTAAACCATCCACTACCCATTCTTACCTGATACTTACTTCTCCTCCATATGAGGTAAGTTCCTATTCCTTAGGTATGCTATATTGAGACTCTGCCCCGTCCTATCTCTGCTGATGTTGAAATGACTGAGGTCCTGAGGACGAAGACGGACGCCGTTTGCTGATCCGTTGGATTGGTAACTATTTGATGCAAAATTGTAATTGACTGTTTGCCTTTTCTTTCTAGGTACCAACTGCTATTTGATAGTGGCTGTAGTTTAGATGTTTTCCAAATTTGTGTTTGCTAAAATGTTTTGCATGAAGCCCGACATGCTAATGCTAATTTAAGGTTATTTAAGGTGTTCATAAAATCCTACTCAATTAGACAAATGACTGAGTTCCTGCTTTGTTGAATCATGTATTACTGAGACTTTGCTAAGTTGCTTCATATTAATGATGTGCCTAAATACTGAATGAATATTCTCTATGCATTGATTGGTCGTGATCTAATTGCTAATTAGTTGAGTTTCTAATGAGATTAATTGCTAATGAGATTAATAGAAATGACATTAGATATTAACCAATAGGGAAATAAATATCCTAACACTTAAATAAATTGATATTGTTATTCTTGGCTAAACGTCATGGTGTGTTCAACTTATTGATTCTTATCAAATGTTATTGGTCAGCTTGTTGATTAGTTATCGTGAATATTGATTGGGTTATTGATCTATTGATTTGTCATGCCAAAAAGACATCTTGTACTGCAAAGTCCCCGAACGTAGTTAAAAGGTTGGTCGACCTAAACGCGTCTCCTTGTAAGTTTACTTATTAAGGCTCTGACGTGCTAACAACAGAATGAAATCAGCATCTTGATTGGCTGAGAGATGTGCCTCCTCCCTCCTACTGTGCATGCCTTGGAGGGGTACATGGCTGTGTGAAAAGGGGCCTTGAGTGGACGAAATGTGTCACTCTGACCGGGTTCACGGTGCCTAGCACTGCTGCATCTCATTCACGGTAAATGTTCGGACGAGGACAATGAACGTGTCAGCTCTGCCTTCCAAAGAGGGTCCTGCACAGCCTCTGTGAAGGGGCTACTTTCGGGTGCAGTGGTACCCAAGGGCAACAATCAGGTGATCGTGGAGAGCAGGGTAAGTCCACATGACTTATTGCATTCCTATTTATATATAGTGCCTTTCATGCACATATCCCTAAATACTACACGTGAACCACTCTCCATACAAAATACGCTCACAAATTCTCACACACCATATATGCCGTCACAAAAATATTCTACCGGCAGTAATTATCAAACATTTTACGTGCATCATGCCCCGCTCATTGTACATGCCTAGTAACCCGCACAATGTGTTGTACTGTGTTCTGATGGTATTTATATTTCCTTTTCTAATCTCACGCAGAAATCCCACTTTCAATGCAACCCACTTGTGAACACTGAACAGGAACGAGATCCTGAGGAGATTATGGCCCTCATTCTGACCCTGGCGGTCCTAAACCACCAGGGCCGCGGGCAACGGAAGCACCGCCAACAGGCTGGCGGTGCTTCATTGCCCATTCTGACCGCGGCGGTAAAGCCGCGGTCAGAAAAGGGGATCCGGCGGTTTCCCTCCAGAATACCCCTGGCAGGGCTGAACCTCCATGGCGGCGCTGCAAGCAGCGCCGCCATGGGTATTCCGACCCCCTTCCCGCCAGCCTGTTTCTGTCGGTTTTGACCGACAGGAACAGGATGGCGGGAACAGGTGTTGTGGGGCCCCTGGGGGCCCCTGCACTGCCCATGCCACTGGCATGGGCAGTGCAGGGGCCCCCTAACAGGGCCCCAGCATGATTTTCACTGTCTGCATAGCAGACAGTGAAAATCGCGACGGGTGCAACTGCACCCGTCGCACCCCTGAAACACCGCCGGCTCCATTCGGAGCCGGCCTCTGTGTTGCAGGGCCTTTCCCGCTGGGCCGGCGGGTTCTCCTTTGACGGGCGCCCGCCGGCCCAGCGGGAAAGCCAGAATGGCCTCCGCGGTCTTTTGACCGCAGAGCGGCCAAATGGCGGTGACCTCATGGCGCGGTCAGAATGACCGCCTATGTCCCTTTTCTCTCTGTATATTAAGGAAGATTCATTGAAATGCCTGGTGTATCGGGAGTGACGTCAGACGCCCTTTGATCCAGGGTCTAATCGCAGACAGGCTAACGGCACCTAACAATTATATATTTCTGGGTTGCCACCTTTCCAAGAGGTAATATGGCTGTTTGTGGTGTTGTTTTTAGAGTCTGAAAAGGCCTGGACAAAATATGGAATGTATTCACAAGTAAACATTACTTTCCTGTCGGTGTTTTCTCAGGGGTCAATAACCCAGCTCTAGAAAATACTTAAAAGTGCTTGCTATTTACAGTTGCTGTTTTAAGTATGTACAGATTTAAGCTAAAAAATACTGGGCTTTAAGTGAATGTATTTACTTTTGTTCCAGCTGAGCCATTAAAATACAGGAGGCAATCCTAGGTGCTAAACGGCTATGGAGAGACTGGCTGGGGATACTACAGAAAATGTATATCAGCCTGTACGAAGTTGGTTCACTTTTCTGTTCCTGTTGTTGCCTTAATGAGCCGTGGAACCCACGAGTAGCAAAGGCAGGTCCAGGGCTAGAAAAGAGGTTACTAGTGACTGGCGTGAGTGGCGACTTCACAGCGGGGATGCGGCTAACAGGATGAAAGGCCGCAGGGTGTGCAGGAGCACAAAAGGGTCGCTAGAAGCAGTTGGTGAAGGAGGTATAGGGGTAGCTGTATGGATGAAAGCGGGCAAGAATGGCTAGGAGGAGCGTGCATTAAAAAATCGTGGATATAGAAGGGTAGAGGGCTTACTGGGAGAGACTGAGGTACGAGCAATAAAACAAGAAGTGCAGGAGAGTTCGGGAGTAAGGGTGTCTTGGAAAAAATGTTTTGTGTAAATCAGTGAAAGAGGAGTATTTCAAGGAAAGTAGGATATGAATGAAAGTAAGCAGAAGGGTAATCTAAACTAGATGAAGCCAGAGGCGGTCCCAGTACATAGTTTAATTCAGTGTGTCTGCAGTGCACACATCACAAACTTTACTTTCCTCACCTCCCCCCTCCAGTCACAAGCCAAAAGATGTGAGACTGGCTTGGCTCTCCAACAGAATCTATATGAACACATGGATGTCAGTTTACACACCCAGGCCCTGCATAGAAATGCTGTGGTTGGCAAGAAGCTGCAGCATGAGCTGGGATGGGCGTGTTCTCCCACAGAGTGGGAACAATCCAATGCATGCCCTGGGGCCTACCTCAGCTGATGCTCTTCATGTAACACTAGACTACTTGTCTGGTTGGTGCACTTCACTGACTTGCGCAGCTGGCAGCCTTCCCATGCTCCCTTTGGAGCCTTAAAGAAAGAAGCAACAGTCATTATCTATGGCTAACTGAGTGCTTCCCTTTTCAAAGTTGCAATTATTTCACTGAATTGCAATTGGAGTTCATGTAATCCACGACTCAGTGTTTTTAGCCCTTGACCTTAAGAGTTGTAGTGTAGGTTCAGAACAACATGATGGAAATACTAGATTAAAGGGTTTGGGAAGGGAAATCCCTGCACTGGAAATATAACGTCCCTAGTGAAATGGAGTCATCTGGCAACCCTATCAATAGTAAACAGCAGCAAGTTCAATTGACAGATTAGTCTCATTTGATTCTGTTAGTTGCCAGTAAACGTCTACACAGCCCTAAGTAACTGTCTATATATGATGAATCTGTAATTCATGCACATGCTACAGGATGTCCCTGCCACTCTCTGAACCACTCCGACTCCCACCAACCACGCACGCAACCTAGGATTCATCTTGGACCCCTCACTATCCATGACCCAGCAAGTCAACGCGATCTCCTCCTCCTGCATCAATACTCTCCGAATGCTCCGAAAGATCTACAAATGGATACCCACCGAAACTAGAAGAACAGTCACCCAAGCTGTTGTAAGCAGCAAGCTGGACTACGGCAATGCCCTCTACGCAGGAACCACAGCCAAACTCCAGAAGAGGCTACAACGCATCCAGAACGCCTCCGCACGCCTCATCCTGGACATCCCCTGCCACTGCCACATCACAGACCACCTGAAAAAACTGCACTGGCTCCCAGTCAACAAGAGAATCACCTTCATCTCCTCACCCACGCTCACAAAGCACTGCACAGCACCGGACCAGAATACCTCAACAGACCCCGAACCGGTATCTCTGCTCCGCCGACTTCACCCTCTCAACCGTCCCACATGTCTGCAGAACTACAACCAGTGGTAGATCATTCTCGCACCTCGCCGACAAAACGTTGAACACTCTTCCCACCCACCTGCGCCAGACCAAAGACCTCCTTACCTTCAGGAAACTTCTCAAGATCTGGCTGTTCGAGCAGTAGCAGCACCTTCACCCCTCCTCCCCTACTCAGCGCCTTGAGACCCTCATAGGTGAGTAGTGCGTTTTACAAATTCCTGATTGATTGATTGATTGCACACATTAGCACAGTTATGTTTTGTGAACAAAATAACACTTCATTTAGTTCAGGGTTTTTCTGTTGGTATTTAGCAGTCAGTCATATCCATTTGTTTATATGCAGCAAAGGTTACCTGAAGACTCGGTTGAGTGCTTAATTTAATAAAACAGTGTACAACTGCCTTCAGATCATCTGGTGCTATGACCATAAAAGGGCAGTCTAGATGTATGTATCCTTTTGTGACATTTTCCCCACCACCTGGCCCCAGCCTTGTCTCTGCTCTCATCAGGCCTCTCTTTTCTTGGCCCCATAAAGAGCTAGGAGCAGTTTTCAAGACTCTGGTAGAGCCTGAATTACTTATCTTTAATCAACGTTACTCCAACTCCCCCTCCTTTTTTCCAGAAATTACACAGTGAGATCTTATCATATGAAATTGCTTTATTGATGTCATAACTAAACTTTTACAATTGCTTTATTAACCTTCTTGCTTTCTCAAATTTGCTTGAAAGTGTACCATTATCCCAGGGGGAGAACTCTCCCCCCACCCCATTTTGATTATCATGATTGCGCGCTACGCTCGCTCGCCACATGGCACTCAACGCGCACTTTTATGCCACACCACTTTCAAATATCACCTGCCGCCACTGGATGCAAGGATGCCTGCATTGGTGCTGGCAGCTAAATTTAGCACCAGTGCTAGGGGAAACACAGGAGTGCACCACATTTTTGTAAATGCGGCACATCCCTGTGTTTCAGAATTGACAAATCATTGCACTGCAAAATTTGGCACAGCGCCACACTGCACCAGTTCCTTGTAAATCTGGCCCATAGTATGTTAATGGGAACATTGTCCAACCCATACAGTCTACATATGCTACATCAATGTCTGCAGGCACATATTACGTCTGTTGTGACATCTCACAACACACATATGCATGCAAAATACTCAATTGTGCCAGTGCTGGATTGGCTACCTAGTACCAATGCTGCCATGGTTGCCCCACTAGGCTAATATGCAAATGGACAAAACAGGGATGTATCCTACCATGTTGGTGTGTTGCACTCAGATACAAACCAGGAGTACACTCCTACAACAGCATTTTATGTGTGATTGTAAAAACACAACACAAAGAGACAGAATATGAAACGTTTGCCAAGAAGCAATGAGGAATGACTAAATGCAAGGTGAATCCACCCAAGGTACCATGCACTGATGCATTCCAGGTAATAGTGGCAAAATGTGACAATAAAAGTCGAGTTGGCCATCTTGTGTGAATGCATACTCACATACAAGTAATCCCTCACTATAGCAACACATTGTGATGTATGCCAATAGCAAACTGATACCTCCTTGAAATCAATCAGACCCCTTTTGGCCACCCAAGCTAGCCTAATGCTCACCATAATTTAGAGAAAGATTTGAGGCAAACACTAATGTTCATTGGCACTGTGCACATGCAGCACATATCTTTCCAGACTCAAGCCCATACAGCAGATGTATGTGTAATACAACATGATATGGTGGTTATTGGATATGGTTCTCTGGTAACTGTTGGCATGCATTTTTCAACATGTGTCATATTTGCCTAGACACATCCATTGCAAATCTAGACAGTCAGTCTGTTCCCCGGATGCCACATATACTGCAGACTGCATAAGCTAGCCAGTGTATGTAACTCCTTGAGTGGGTAATGCACCCATAACACATCCTAGTATAGCAATGTATACAAATATGGACCTATGTACCACAGGCATGTGCCACTGGTGTCCCATTACTCTTAGACTTTAGGTGGCACAAGCCTCTTAGGAATATCAGTAACACCATGCTAACTCACCCTGTGTGGCTCATCCTGGTCTCCTAGCAAAGGAGTAAATGAAGGCACTTCAATAGGCTGCCATGGGTGCATTGCAAGGGCCCTACGGGGGGTGGAAGTTGCCAGGCAACACCCATGGATATTTAGAATGTCTTGTGTAAATGTTTGGATTAAACCAACGTAAACACAATCTGACATCAACTTCCATTATAGTTCTCTCTGCACCTTCCTTTACATAAACCATTCATGGACATGTTTGGCATATAAGCCAAGGATAATTTTAAACATTTCTCATTATTATGCCTCTTCTGGGAATGTGTAAATGTTTTGGGCTGCACCAGGCTTACGTGAATATGATAACCTGAGTCAGTGTCAAACTCCATAGGTGTTGCATGAGAACACCCACTGCAAGGCACATGCAACACCTCATGCAATGTTTTATGCTGCCTTGCCTTACACATTGATTATGAGGTCACACATAGGCATGCATGATGGCTTTTCATTGCACCATCAGTATGAGTAAGAGTCCTGCGCCCCCCAACTTTGAAAGAAGTGAGTTTCCTGTGGGGCAGAACCCTTCTATATGAGCCCCCTAATGTCAACCACTCAAGAACACTCATGGATAGATTTTATATCATTTTGTGTCTTCTTTGAACCACTGTTGTTACACATCCGTGGCACAAAATAGCAGTAGAGAATTAAAAAGTCAGGCAAAGGGCAATCTGACCCTTATTGTGTAGAATGAAAAAATGGTAATGCAAGTCAGTTGCTTGTGCTACAATGTGTAACATTACATTCTGGAGGGTGTTCCATGGGGGGAACATGGGCTTTCCCTTGCATCCACCCATGGATTTCATGCAATACTAGATTTGACAAGGGTTGTACTCCAGGGATTGCATGATTTCGCCATGAATCACAGAGGATGGTGTAACCATGAGAGAAAAAAGTCAGTGACCTTGTAATTTCTTCATGCTATATGTGGTGCATTCTGCAGCACAAATTGAGGGAAAGAGGAAGATGCATTGAGAGTTTGCTATTGTTCGGGAATGTATCCCTTCATGCAAAAGAGTATTCTCTATGTAAATCCAGCACCCGGGCACCATGGTGCAAGGGTGCCTGTGTTGGTGCTAGGCTGCCTGCAATGCATCAGCACAAAGAGACAGAAGAAATGCTCAATATTTTCATATATATGGGGCAGACCTGCTCTCTCCCTTTCACACAACACATCAACTTGGCTTACTGACCCCTGCATTGAGTCGATAATTAGTCAATAGGCCAGCAAATTTGAAAATGCTACTTTGAGTGCCCCAGTATTCACACCAAGGTCTGTACCATAGAAGTGCCATGGGGGCACGATGGCCATTTGCACATGCTTTGCTCGGCCCATTGGCACTTTTGTATGCCAGAAGGGGCTGCAGAATCTTGTGCAGCCCTTCTTGAAAAAGAAGTAGTGCTGGGCCACTTATAGTGCCTGAGCTATCACCAGAGGGTGATCCCCCTTTTGCAGGGGAGGTGATCCCATGCAAATGAGGGAATCACATTGCCTCTGCATCTGCGCTGGATGAAAGACATGAGTGCAGAGGCAAAGAAGATGTCAGGAGGTGCACTGATAGTGTGACCCCTGATTACAATCCTCTGGAGGTGGGGTTCTATGTTCCCACCAAGACATTCCCTTGGAGGTGGGTGCAGTCACTCACTGCACTCGGCTGCAAAGAGATCTGTGATTCCCCCATTAAATCACAGAGAGGTTGCTGCACGCACTGTACAACTTGGAACAGCTTCACCAAAGCTGCTCCGTTTTACACTTAAATGCTTTGCCACCATGGAAATGCAAGTTTACCCCAGTCCTGAGAGAAGCGCACTCAGTTTAATAGGGTGCACTTTCTCAATTTGCTTACGGTGCAACTCTTGTAAGGTGTGCCATTACGCAAACAGAAGAAGTGCGCCCTATAAGTACTAGGGCACCCGTAAAGCAATAAGTCACATATATGTGCACTGTCACCATATACATTCTACAAATTCAAAGACATCAAGCATGTGCCCTCAAATATTCACAGGCAATACACTGATCCCTGTATTTGTTTACAAGCATTGCACCACACACTATGCTGTAAAACACCCATTTGGGCTATTGCACCATTTAAAAAAAGGCGCATTAGCGTAATGCATGAGTCTTTACACCCACTGTGTCAGCCGGATGACGTGGATCCCAGTCGATGCATCAGAAATACAGCATTGTGCCTTGTGTGAAAATCACAAATTGCCTATTTTTCCAAGGAAGCGTCAAGAAAACCAACGCACTTATTGAAAACGTGATGCATCTGCCCAGGAAATGATGCAATGGATCTGCCCTGCTGCAAACCAGAAGTGTGAAGTTACTTTCACTTTCCCTCACAGTCTTTCTGTTCAAGGTTGCTGTAGGTTGTGTCTTTTGGTGACTGGTGAGTGTGTAGCTGTATTTGGTCTTGTTGGAGTTTGTGCTGTCCCTGTTGTGTCCATAAAGTTTTATTTGTATGTTGTAATTGTGGTTTGTATTGTTTATTCCAGTGTATTGTTGGGTATCTGTCTTTTTACGGTTTTAAATTGTTTGGAGTAATTTGGGATTCTTAGGATATTTTAGTGTTATCTAGGGTTATTTGTTGTTTGGGGAGGGACATTTCTGGGATGTGCAGGGCATACAACATGTCCAAGCAGGAGTTTGGGGGGTTCTTGTGGCTGATAACCCACTGCATCTTAAACATGATTGTCAGGGGTGGCTGGGTTATCCAGGGCTACCCAACCCAGGAATGGAAGATGCAGTGGGAGAAGGTGTGGGAGCACATGCATTGAATCTTCGAGGTCCAGCGAACAATGCATCAACTATAGCATCACTGGGTAGATGTGGTCAGCCAGGAGGCCAACCTCTTTGATCACCATAGAGCCAAAGTGGATGGAGCTTTTGGTAAGTACACATATGCTGTGAGTTATTCGCTGTGTCTCCTTTGCTAATATATGAATCGCAACCAATGAGTCTGTGAGTCGCATATGTTTAAGGGGCAAAAGGCCATGTGTAAAGATCTCCACTCGATTTTCATGTTGTTTTATGAAACGTTGTCCTTTATTCAAGCAGCACAGAACAGCCAATTCTACACAAACCTTTCCCAAACGCTTCTCCCTCGCATTCCAAATTTCATCGCACTGCTCAGCTACCACAATTCTAATATAAACATGTGTTGGAAAATTGGTTATTGACAAGGGTAGGTAAGTACCTACACTTAGGAATAGGCTACTAGCCTCCGAGTAGGTCCAGTTAGGTCTCAGTAAATTAAACCCAGCTCAACCCTTGGTAGCTTAGGAACGAGCGACAAGGCTTAACTTAGGAGACAAAGCGTAAACCACTCAAATATCACAAAACAGTAATTAAATAAAACACAGGAAACAGTTTAAAAATCGAAAATCAATTTATAAACATAGATTATATTTTTATCTTTAAAATGACACCAAAACAAATAAAATCGGATAAGGGGAACTGGAGATATGAATTTTTAAAGAATTAATGCTTTCTAGCGCATACAAGCAAATAGCGCTCAAAGGGTTAAAAAAAGTCACACTGGAAAGGAACAAAGGGCCAGATCTACAAAGCGTTTTGCACATCGCAAACAACGAATTTCGCTGTTTGCGACGGTCAAAAAGCACTTTGCAATGCCCAAACCTCGTTTTGCGATTCGGTAACCTGGTTACCGAATCACAAAACGGGTTTGAGAGTCACAATTAGGAAGGGGTGTTCCCTTCCTAACTGCGAGTCGGAGTGCAATGCAGGATTGCTTTGAGACCGCAGTCGCAAACCAATCGCAGTTTGCACCCTTTTGAAATGGGTGGTAACCCATTCTCAAAAAGGAAGGGGTCCCCATGGGACCCCTTCCCTGTTGAGAATGGCACAGCAAACATTTTTTTCAGAGTAGGCAGTGGTCCTATGGACCACTGCCTGCTCCAAAAAAATGAAACAAAAACATTTAATTTTTTGTTTTTCTAATACATCTCGTTTTCTTTTAAGGAAAACGTGCTGCATTACAAAAAAAAGCTGCTTTATTAAAAAGCAGTCACAGACATGGTGGTCTGCTGTCCGCAGCAGGCCACCATCCCTGTGAGGGCCGGCATTCGCAAGGGGGACGCAAATTGTGACCCACCTCATTAATATTCATGAGGTGGGCCTTTGCGACCCCCTTGCGAATTGCAGATGGTGTCAGGGACACCATCCAACATTCCGAATTGCGACTCGTAAATTGCGAGTTGCTCTGACTTGCAATTTGTGGGTCGCAATTCGGAATGTTCCTACATCTGGCCCAAAGTCCAGAGTTCAGGCCACCCACAAGGTAACACTGTCACACTTACTTTCAGAAGTGTTTGATTCAGGAAAGTGGTCCACAGCACCAGCCAAGGGTTCAGAGGCTCTGGTGTGCCTCTTGGGGTCTGTGACTACAACTCCCACAATGCACCTCTTCAACCTATGGAGTTGCTCCAAACGTCTCCAAACTTCTGGATCTTCTTCCAGAGGTCCTTTTTGTGTCCTTGAAGTGTCCACAACTTGATCCAAGGTTCCAGAAGCTTTGAGTTGCTCCTTGGGAGTTGGGACTACAATTCCCAGATTGCACCTGGTCAGAATCCTCAAATGCCCATTGGAAGCTGGTCTGCTGGGCTCTGCTTGCAGGACTTCATGCAGGGGACTCCGGGCAGCTCCTTTGTACCCGTAGCAAGCAGGGAGTCCCTTCTTGAAGCAGCAGAAGACAGGTAAAGTCCTTTTAGTGGTGAAGCTCAAGTGTGCAGCTGGTGCAGCCCTCCAGAGTGCAGTGTCCAGGTGCAGGTCAGGGGTCCAGCAGGGCAGTCCTTCTTCTCCTGTAGTTCTTCCTTGTTGGAATCTGATAGGGATCTGAGGTGTGGGTGCAGGTCTGCCAGTTTTATCCTTTCCCCTGTGTGAAAAAACAGGGGGGTCCTGGTTCTCCAATTAGGGGCAGGGTCCTTCCCTCTGTAATGACCACTTCCTGGGAAGTGTGGCAAAAATCAATCCCTGGGAGCAACATTCCTCAAAAAGCCATCATGGCTGAAAGTGATTTTGGAGGTTACATCTGGCTGAGCCCACCCACTGGTGTGTTTACAAATCCTAAACACACCCCTCTCCTGCCCTCTCCTAATCTAATCAAGGGGGCACCTAATTGTCTGGGTTTGCAGGATATGAGGGTGTTGCTGAGTTGCTCCAAATGTCCTTCTCTGCCTTTGAAGACCAGTTTGGCAGTCCTCCCCCTTCCTGCTTCACCATCTGCTGAGGGGAGATCTCCTCCCCCAGGCACATCTCTTTGTGTGGAGCCAGGCCACTTCACACCTCATCAATTCAGCCTGGCCAGGCTGCCAGGGGCTGGCCAATCAGAGCACAGCAGCAAAAACACCTCAGGGCTAAAGTTGGCAACATTTCAGGTAAAGTTTAAAACTCTTTACCTGAACAAGTTATATTAAATCCAACAACTGGAAGTTGTGGGATTTATTATAACAATTACTTTGATACCAAACTTCTGGTATCTGTTACTTGAGGGGACTTTAAAAATTAAAATAAAGTCTCCCCATTCTAGCCTATGGAGGACGTTCACTACAATGAGGGGAAAAACAAATTTGGCTGTTTTACCTCACCGGGGCTTATAAAACTATTTTTATAAGGTCCCTGCTTATAGTTACATGGCACCCACCCCCTGGGGCACATAGGGCACACCTTAGGTGTGACTTATATGTACAAATAAGGTAGTTTAAGACTTTGGAACTACTTTTAATTCCAAAGTCGAATTTGCATGTAACTTTAATCTAAAAGCAGCCAGCAAGGCAGGCCTGCCTTTAAAATGACACTGGGCACCTCAGCAGTGCACCTATGGGGGAGCTACCTATGCTGGGGACCCTAAACCTCCATGCCCTACCATATACTAGGGACTTATAGGTAGGTTGACTTAGCCAATTATAATTAGCCTAATATTCATACTGATTTTACACAGAGCACAGGCCCTGGGACTGGTTAGCAGTACCCAGGGCACCATCAGAGTCAGGAAAACACCAGCAAAAAGTGGAAAATAGGAGCAAAAAGTTAGGGGGCCTCTGCAATCAGCCCTGTTCTCTCACAACATGTAACATCATTCCCTTTAAACAAATGATCAAGGAAAAATAAACAAAAATACAAAATTATAAAATAAAATGCTAAAATAAAATACAGTACTCAACATAAATATGTAGTAAAGACAAAATGCAAAATGCAAATTATAATATCCTGTACCCTCTACATTTAACCACCCTCTTAACATTCCAAACCTTCCCATCTTGGGTAACAAGGCTGTTTTCAATAATCCTCATAACTTTGATACGACAACCAAATTTAGAGGCACCTTTTGTATTCAGACCAGGTTTCAAAACTCCCACACAATCCCCTATCACAAATATAGGTTTTGTGACTTTCCATCTCTCATCATATCTCCCTTTCATTTTCCTCTGTTTATCTCTCATATTCTCAGCTACTCTACTGAGATCAAGAACATCAACTTGTTGCATTTTCTTTCTAATCCACCAAGGGCACAACTTAGAGCTACGATCCCTTCCTTTCAACAATTGAAAAGGAGCCACTTCAGTTACAGAATGTGGAGTGATGCGATACTTCCACAGCCTTTCCCTCAGAACACTCTTCCAATCAGTTCCTGAATTACGTGCCACTCTTATACCCTCTTTCAGATCATGATTAAACTGCTCCACCTGACCATTCTCTTCGGGTTCATATAAGGATGTGGTAATATGTTTGATGCTACACTTCAACAAATATTCCTCCATTTCACATTATCAGTTATGAGCATTTCTGGGCAACCCTCCCTGGCAAATACTTCACTCAAAAATTAAATTATGACAGATGATGTAGCTTGTGCAACACACTTAACTTCAGGCCACTTTGAATGGTAATTAATCACAACTAACACATATCTGGCTACCTGGGGCAATTCTTTGAAGGGACCAGAAATATCAAAGGCCACTTTTTCACATGGTGAACTTGGCCACGACACAGGTTTAAGGGGTGCAGAGTATGTTTTAAACATTCTATCACTATTCACGCACACCACACACTCCCTCACCAACCTGTCTATCATAACATCCATGCCAGGCCAGCAGAAATTAGCCCTGACAGGTCTTTTCATTGATGACATGCCTTGATGCCCCTCATGTTCTAGATCAGAATTACCCTTTGCATAGCAACAGGAGCAATACACTTTCCTCTTTTAAAAATGTAATTCCCTTCTAGTTCCAATTCACTAGAAACTTTTATAAAAGGTTGTACTTCAGCATCAATATACTTTTCTCTGTGCCATCCTTCAATAATGTATCTTTCGACCCTCTGCCATACAACATCAACATTTGTTTCATTGTGCCATGCATCTTCTGACAACCTCTTGAATTTTGCCTGTCACATAATCTCCAACATTTGCAATTATTTCTAACTCATTGTGCTCTTCTTTGCAATTATCAATGCAAGGCAGATGGGACAGACAATCAGCGTAACATTGTATCTCACCAGCACGTGCTCGACATTGAAATTGTATTCCTGTAATCATGAAAAAAGTCTTGCATTGTGTGCTGTAGCATTCCATCCACCTCTTGGTGACAAAATTCCTACTAAAGGTTTGTGGTCTGTCCTCAGAATGAACCTGCTACCCCACGCATAGTTATGGAAATGTTCTACAGCCCATACACAGGCTAACAACTCCTTCTCAATGACAGCATACTTCCGCTCAGTTTCATTAAGAGCCCCTGAGGAAAATGCCACACACCATTCACTCTTACCACTTTTTTGGCAAAGCACTGCACCAAGACCATATAAGCTAGCATCCACAGTGATAACACAACCTTTGTTAAGGCAGAATGGTTTAAGAGTGGGAGCATGTGCAATATCCTGCTTGATCAGCTGGAAAGCTGTTTGTTGTCTAACAGTGCATACAAAGTCTACTTTATTTCTAGTTAATTCCCTAAGTGGTTCCATTTTGATTGCAAAATTCTGAATAAACTTGCTCTAGCATTCACATAATCCTGCAAAGGATAGCAATTTCTCTGCATTTTCCAGAGCAGGAACTTTCACTATAGCATCAATTAGTGTTCTTTTGGAACTACACCTTTACCTGCCAATGTGTGTCCCAGGTCTTCCACAGAATCACCATTTTTTTTCAATTTTCTACTTTGGGAGTCAACCCATGGCATTCAAGTCTCTTTGCACACTTCCTCCACATGTCCCATATGTTCTTTTTCATTCTTTGAAAAAATTAAAATGTTGTCTTGGAAACACTTTACAAATTTGTCTAAGTCCTTAAATATGTGCTACATCCCTCTTTGGAAGACTGAAGTTGCAGAGGCTAAAGGGCATTCTGATAAATTGGAAAAGCCCTTGCGGAGTAAGAAAAGCAGTAAACTCTCTAGTATCCTCCGTTAGTGCTACTTGATGGTCCGCCGAATGAAGATCCAACGTAAAAAAACTTTTAGCTCCTTCCAGCATAGATTCTACTTCATTGATGTTGGGAAGAGGATGACAGTCCACCACCAGATTGGCGTTGAGTGCTTTCAAATCAACACACAATCTGAGACTTTGATCAGCTTTTCTGGCAAGGGCAATGGGAGATACCCATTCTGAGGATTCTATCTCCTCAATAATTCCTTCTTTAACCATGTCATCTAGCATATTTTTTAACTCTTCACTGACATTTAATGGTATACTTCTCAATCTCTGCTTCACAGGAGTAACATTTGCTTTCAATTTTATTTTATAGCTATATCCCTTCGATTTTCCAAATTTCTTAGTAAAGACATTAGGAAACTTTTTAACTATAACTTCCTTATGCGATCCAGCAATAACTTTCAATACCGGATCCTGACTCCTCGGATTGAGAACAATACCTAACTTCCACTGATCTTTCCACACCCAACACACTGATTCCTTTATTAGCTACTTACATTTTTATCTCAGCTGTCGACAATATCATCTACTTCATATCCAACAATATCTATCTTTGAACCACCAAAAGCTTTTAACAACTATGTCTGACTCCTTGAAGGAGTCCAAACTCACTTTATCCTTGAACACGTGTAGACAATATTCCTTTGTAATGATTGTCCACAGAGAACCAGAATCTACCAACAACTCTAGTTCTACACTCAATATATGCACAATATACTTGTGTGGTTTTATCTTAACTTTCTTCCATTCTTCTTTTCCATCAATAGAAAGTACAATCCCACCCTTGCATTCACATTCTTCTTCGTGATCATCCTTATCCATTACATACAAGACTTTCCCTTTAACATTATCAAAATTACTTGCTTTCCTGAAATACCTGCATACTTGTGCAAAATGTCCTACATGCCCACACTTACTACTTTCCTTATTTAATGCAGGACACTGAGGAGATGATGCTATGTGATTGGGACTCTAACACATAAAACAATGAAGCTCTCTGTCAGATTTCTTGTATGTTTGATTACCTTTGTTAGGTGAAGGAGCTATACTACATACTTCATCACATGTTTTGTCACTCCTTTGCAACGATTTCAACCACATTTCAAACTGTTCCAATGCTTTAGCAGTGTTAATAGCTACATCTAAATTAGGATCACCCAATACCCACAACTGTTCTTGAACCTTTTTGTTTTTAACATACACAATAATGTGGTCCCTAATCATTTAATCCGTAATTTGAACAAAATTACAGTTAACAGATAATGCTCGTATTCTTGTCAAAAATTGATCAAAAGTTTCACCTTCTTCTTGTGCTCTAGTATAAAACTTGAATTTAGCAAAACAGTAGACGTGGGTTTGAATCGATGTTCCATCCTTAGAAAAGCTTCTTCATACACATTGCTGTCACCTTGACCTTCAATAGCTGGTAAAGTTCTAAATACCACTTGACCCTTGAAAAAAGTAGAAACATACTTTTTTTCCTTTCTGCAGCTATCCTTTCACCATCAATGGCTTTAAGATGTGTTGTAAATTCTCCTTTCCACCTGACCCATGGAATAGGTGGCTTGCTTTTATTTTGAAGAAATGTGACGGTGGATCAAACTGCATGTTATAATTCTTGTTTCCTTTATTGTCTTTTTTTTTTTTTTACATATGCATGTAATTCAAAGTGTTCCAATTGAGATTAACAATAATTTACCTCTTTTCCATCTTGCATAGAAATGAGCATAGGAACAAGCAGAACAGGAGTCAGGCAGCTTAAATATGTAGCGATAATTAGCTTGGTTACCAGGTACAAGCTCCAGCTCACTCAATCCGTATGAGAGAGTCACGTTATATTATGTAACACTTTGCATGAGCTCCAGGCACCAGCTCCAGTACAGTCATCCGGTGCGCTCACTCCAGTTACCATGGCAACACACTGCACAAGCTCCAGACACGACTCATCTGGTGTGCTCGCTCCAGTACGGTCAGTCAACTCACAATTAATTAACACTTGCCTTTCCTCAAAAAAACAGAACAAGTTCCGCTGTTCGAAGATAAATCCCAACAAAGCAGCTGTGTGAAAATATGTGAATCTAATTGATATTTAATTGACGCTCCTTTGTATAATGCGGTATCACACCTGTGTTGCTGCCAATGTAGCAGATACCTTTTCTTTCCCTTGTCTCCATGTGTAAAGATCTCCACTGATTTTCATGTGTTTTTATGAAACGTTGGGCCAGATGTATCAAAGATCCATTCTGCATTTCTTAAATAGCAAATTTTAAGAAATCGCATATTTAAGAACTGAAAAATGGGATGTATGAAATTTGCAATTTCTTAAAATTTGCAATCGTTATTACCGAATCGCAATTAGAGAATGGGACTCCATACATGCCTATGGGCCTATAGGCCCATAGGTGCGAATGGTTTTGCATTTCCCAATTTGCCAATTCCAGTTAGGAACTTGCAAATTAGGTAACGCAAACCCCAGGGTGCTGGGGGCCTAATGCCCCCTCTGATGCACCCCCAAAAAATATTTGCGGACATGTGAAGCACACACATGCCCTAGGGGCATGTGTGCACTACATGTCATTTAAAAAAATTCATTAATAATGCATTTTTTTAAATTGCACATGCTTACCACCAAATTAGATTTGGTGGTAATTGAATTTCCTAAATTAGGAAATGCTTGATACATGTGCTTTGGAAATCGCAAATAGGAATTCCCTAATTCCGATTTCCTATTTGGAGAATTGCAATTTGCGATTCTCTAAATGGGGGTCGTAATTTTAAGGAATCGCTATTTTTGCGATTCCTTAAAATTGCACAGGGAATGCCTTTTATACATCTTGAAATGCATTTTTGCATTCGCAAATAGCCAAATTTTGCAATTCGCACCATTTGCGAATACAAAATTGCTTGATACATCTGGCCCGCTATCCTTTATTCAAGCAGCACAATACAGCATAGTATAGCCCGTCCTACACAAAACTTTCCCAAACGCTTCTCCCTCGCATTCCAAATTCCATCCCACTGCTTAGCTACCACAATTTTAAAATAACCATGTAACACCATGCCTCCGCCAAAGTAGTTTGAAAAAAAAATAAACATGCCACAGAGTCATTTTAACATTGGGCTGGCACTAGCCCACACAGACCAGGTAGTACATGCCAGACCCAGAGGTGCTTCTTGCCCCACAAGCACTGTGCAGATGGTGTTGTCACTGGGCATTCCAGGTCATTACTGACACACAAATGTGTGTGCCAAGCTCTGTGTGCCTCAGTTCCTAATTTAACGCACAGGTCAGTTCAACAAGGCTTCTTGGTGCCCTGTGTCAAAAGGAAAGGGCTGGGCTGGCCTGTATCATTGATACATGGCATTCCTGTCCTTTCTGCCTGTGCAGGTGCCCAAATTGGGGTCTTTTACAAACACAGGCACCCTTGCACCATGGTGCAAGGGTGTCTGCATGTCAGCACAGTTGTTTTTGTGCAGGAATAGACACATTTTTGCAGAAAAACAATCAATGGATGTGTTCTCCTTTTTCTATGTGTACTGAAGAATGCAGCACACATACAAAGCAGAAACACAAAGATTTACAGAGATCTTCCTCCTCATCACACCTCTAGAGGGGAGGACACAGTAATGATGCCTTCCCAGGCTTACATATTCCTGGGAATCGGGGAAGGTGTCAAAGCACATGGGCGTTGCTTAGAAAAAGTGACAGCAACACACATGGAATGGCTCCTTGATATATAGTATGGCTACGCAGTGCTTTGTCTGACTTGCCTTACTCCATATACATGAAGCCATGCCAAGCAACGCAGGGTGGCTTTGCATACCCTCATGAATATGATTGAGAAGGCTGGGCCACTGGCGCTGTTCATAAAAATGATGATTAAGTGGTGCAAACCTCTTGTAAATGAGGACCCCTGCATGTTACAGGTGCACTCAATGGCATGCAATTATCTACAAATGTCTGACAGGCTGTTTGGGTCACATCTGAAAATTTCTCATAGATGATGGTGTTCAGGTGTTCACAATTCCTCACTGTGCCTGTACAGGGCATGAATGGACAATGTCTATTTACTATGCAGCATTGACAAGTAGTGAGCTCAATGAAGGCAAGGAACAACCATGGCTATTGTCTGATGTTTATAGCACTGGGATGGATATGTAAAGATATGAGAAAGGCACTGCTAATTTAATACCTTGCAGAGTGAGGTATGTCAAATTATTAGGTCCGTAGACTCATGAAAGGCAGGCACCTTTGCGCCATTTTGTAAGTAGTGATGTATTAGTACTTGTTCTGCAATCTGGGCACGAGATTCATGATTAGGCACATAATAGCTGTGTACACTTCAATCAGCCTTACCTATGTGTACCATTAAGTCACTGTGCCATATGCTTTGTGATCAAGGTGCAGACTTACATTGCCAATTGCTAATTCAATGTACTTGTGCTCCTCATGTCCACAGTGGATGTGTTCTACATTCAAAGTGCAATGTACGATGTTATGTCTTGTAAGTGGACCAGTCCCCTGGACAATGGGTGAGGTAGAAATCTTCAAGGATCTGGATGCTACCAGTGAGGGTCACCTGAATAGTTAATGTGTCGTGCAAGGATTGTGTGGGATTTTTGATAATGGTTGCAATGCCATGTTCAATGGGCATCCCGATACCAATGGACTAATATGTTCCAGACATGGTACATCATAAATAAAATATGTCAAAGTGGCATGCGTATTAGCTTCTGACTAATGTCAAGGTGAATGCATTGCCAATTTATACAGGCCCACATGATAGATGGGCTGACAGAAGAGCCATGACCAAAATGCAATAGTCTGTTAAAGTATATGGGAGTAGATTTATAGGTGACCATGGTTGGGGATATTTGACCATTTTGATGCATGTCAGATGCACATTGCTACTGTAGTCATCCATTCTGTGTACATCTTGCATGGCTAGTCCACGCAGGACATGTGTACAATACCATGTGTACAAAACAACATTGTTCCCAAGCATACTTGAATTGACATGGTTATACGTAGATTTGGCCAGACAATGCATTTGCAGTTGCTAACATTTGCAACACCTTTGTACTTCAGCCTTATTAAATTTGTAGATTAAAATGTATTTGTAGATGGATGGTTACTTTATCCTTATGGATGATTTGTGGGTTTAGTGATGCCACATGTGATGCTTGATACTAAATGAAGCATTATGAGGATTGACACAGTTCCTAGTTATGCTTTGTCTAATACATGTTTAGTCCTCTCCAAAAGACAACATGACCCCAGAGCAGAAGAAGGGCTGCCTCCTCCGTCATGAACGTTACTGGTACATATGCTTTGTGGCAAAGGCATATCTGAGAATGGTCTAACAATGTGGGCAGGAGAGGGTAGCCAGAACTTGGTGGATCACACCCCAGGGTCCAGCCACACCTGCACAGCCAGGCCCAAGTCATGCTGTTGCAGCAGACAAGGAAGGTGCCTCTGAACCCATGTCAAACATATCCACCAGCCAGCCCACAGGAGCAGCAGTGTCCTAAGTCCCAGACCACAGGACATGATTCAACCTTCCAACTAATAATGATGAAAGACATGTCTGACCTAAAGATCCCATGGACAGGTCTTGAACACAAGGTGGACAGTGTAAATTGCTTATTGCAAACTCTGCAGCAAGCATTGGACAGGATTGTTGAACAATTGTTGGTCACATTGACCCTTTCTGCCCCAGATGGAGGCTGGTGAGATCGCAACCCGTGCTGCATGGTTTTCGAATCATCGTGCTGCAGGATTTCTGATGCAAACATCGCTGGGCATGTGACAACAATGCAAAGACTGCCCGGACCCGAGAGTGCTGTTAGGATCGAAGCATCGCTCTCCTGCAGAAAGAAGAAACGACGCACGCCAACCCGACTGAAGGAGAAACGACACACGGTCTTGCTTGTGAGTGATATCGCCGCAAGCCCCTTTTGATGCACACTTACCTGTGCGGGGTTATTTTTGACGCACCCAGGTACATTTCCACGCTAATAGCATTAGCGTTGTGTTTAAAATCACATGAAGACTCTTTTTGGTTTTTAATTGATAACTTGACTTGTGTATGATGGAGTTTTGTCGTTTTGGTCTTGTTTTGTTTAGATAAATATTTCCTATTTTTATAAACCTGTGTTGTGTCAGTATGTAGTGTTTTCATTAAGTTGCTGTGTATGTTGGTAGAAAATACTGTACACCTAGCACTCTGAAGTTAAGCCTACTGCTCGTGCCAAGCTACCAAGGGGGTGCGCAGGAGTTAGCTGAGGGTGATTCTCTTTTACCCTGACTAGAGTGAGGGTCCTTGCTTGGACAGGGGGTAACCTGACTGCCAACCAAAGACCCCATTTCTAACATTGGTGATCAGCGGCTGGGATTGGACTTGTATTTGTACTTGACATACAGTGATTAAGTGTACACTACTGTTTTCAATACAGACCACTACGTGGCCACATACTACTTGTCTTGTGATTTTTGCTTTTTCTCTTTGGGACTTCTTTTTGTTTTACTTACATATTTTGCTGATCCCTTGATTGACTTCTTTCAACTTCATTGGGAACTTGTTTTTGCCTTTTGGAACTTTGCACTTTTGGTGACTTTTCATCATGTCCCAATCTGGAGATGCATCAGATGGAGTTGCTTTTGACCTAGGTAAACTAGAGAGCTATACAGAGCTTAGTTGAAGCAGTTCTGTAAAGTTCTTGCCTGTCCCCTTAAGAGCTCCACCAGGAAGGTGGAGCTGTGAAAGGCGCTGAGGGCCTGGGTGAAGCCAAGGAAGCTGAGGGGCACAGAGAGGAGGATGAGGAGGATGAGGAGGAGGAAGTGCAGCATATACACAGTGGTATAGTGGAGGTACCTGTTACACCTGGGGGAGGGTCTCCAGGATAGATAGCAGTATGTCCTCTGAGGGTCTGACTCCTGAAGAGTGACAGGACAGACAGGCAGAGAGGGAATACCAATTGGAGCTGGAGAGGCTCAATAACCAGATGGAAGAGAGGAGGAAGGCCTTAGAGGAGAAAAATATAATCTTGGCTTACAAGCTAAGATTGAGGAAGCTGGAGGTCATGAGGGCTGAGTCCAGCTGGAATGGCGGCAGCAACAATTTTATATTCAGTGCAGCTGAAGAAGTGCACATGCCCAGAGATGTGGTGTCCTACATAAAGAAGGGGGTTAACACACAACAGGAGGTTCAGGGCTATGAGATACCTCCAGTGATACACAGGATCCCTGGGGTGAATTGGAAAACTGGCATGAGGAGTCATATTCCTAGTGATGGGAGGGACACTCTACTGACTCTAGGTGAGAGTGACGGGGAGAGGGGTTCCCCCCAGGTAGAAGTCCTGGTCATGGAGTGTGGAGACATCCCAGAAGAGTGTGGGTTGAGTGTCAGGGACAGTCAGGTACTGTTTCACCAGTCTCAGGAGGGTGGTGCAGGGTACTTTTTCAAAGCTGAGTCACTGGATGGTTGGGTGAAGGGTAGTTTGGTTAATTCATGTGAGGGGCTGAGTGATGTAATTGCGGGAGAGCATATGTCTAGTCCTTATTTTCCAGAGCTACACCAACAGCAGGTGGAGTGTGAGTATTATGACCCCAGGGAACTTACACTGAAGACAGACCTCTGGGTTAGTACCAGAGAGTCTGGAGAGCTACTTAGGGGTGCTCCTGAGGGGAGTGGTCTAGGTATTTCCCAACCAAGTAAGGTAGGGAAGGATTACAGTATCCCTGGTAGGTCCCAGTGTAGTGGGATGGGTGAGGGACCCCATGTCCAGTCTCAGAGGAAAGGGGATGGGCTGAGGTCCTAGGTGCCCGAGATCCAGTTCCTAGTCTTGGAGGGTTCCATGAGGGAACACCAGGAGGGGAGCCTAGCCTGTATGATAGGGCCATCTGCTAAGGGAGATCCCACAGTGTCAGGAGAACTTGAGGGGGGGTGGCTGTAGCCAGCGTCCCATCAGTTCTGATGTCTGGCAGTACCACTCCTAGTGAGGGGGTGGAGAAGTCCAGACAGAGTATCGAGAGGGGGTTGCGAACCCCAGTGGAGAACCTGGAGAGTTAAGGGTTATCTCTGAGGTCAGAGCCCTCCAGGAATGACCTTGGTGAGACCATTTCTGGGTTGGGGGGAATCCAGACTCTGCCAGATAGGCAGGGGTCAGGAGAACTGCACCAGCCAGACTCTTGTGAGGCCCTTGCGGATGGTGTGTCCCTTGAGGGCGGTAAGTGTGCCCCACTGGAAGTCCTTGTGTACCAGGCAATGGTTCAACTGCAGGGTAGTGACTCTGGGTTGAAGGATCAGGTTCAGGGGGTAAACCCTGACATGATGGGGAGTAGATGTGCACCCAAGGAAGTCCTGGTGTGCCAGGCAGTGGTTCAACTGCAGGGTAGTGACTCTGGGTTGAATGACAAGGTTCAGAGGGTAATCCCTGACCTGGTGGGGGGTAGGTGTGCCCCCACGATGTCCTGGGTTGCCAGGCAGTAGTCCAGTCTCAGGGTACAGAGGGTTTGTCCAATCACCCCCAGTGTGATTTCCAGTGGTACTCTCCCTGAGGGGGGTGCAGAACCCTGGGTTGGAAAGCCAGGTTCAGGGTGTCCCCCCTGACCTGGAGGGAGGGGCTACTGCTAACAGTGCCCCTACCATGTTGTCTCCTGGGGGGGCACTCTTAGTTGGGGGGTGCAGGACCCCAGAAGTGAGGGCAGAGGGAAGGGAAGCCTCACCCCCTGGCCCAACCTGAAGGTACAGACCCCAGGTTGGAAGACCAGTTGCAGGTTAACCTCCCTGCACTGGTGGGAGAATTGTGCAGGACTGCTTCTACAAGCACCCTGACAATTTCGGACTCTGGGGGTACCGCTCCCGGAGGGTTGGTACAGAGCCCCAGAGGGGATGACCAGGGTCAGGCTGTCATCCCTGACCTGGTAGAAGGGAGAGTGGTCAAAGGGTGCCAGGCACCTGGGTCTACCGCCCCTCACTCTCCACAGTCACAGTTGTTGGAAAGCCTTGAGAGGCCTGGGGCCTGGCTCTCATCCCTGACCGCTGTCAGTGGCCACTGTGACTCCAGCTCGCTGCTGGAGAAACGACGCGCAGCATCGCTGATGGAAGCTGGTGAGATCGCAGCCAGCGATGCGTGGTTTTCGAATCATGAAGCAGGATTTCCGACAGAAACATCGCTGGACATGTAAAAGCGATGCAAATCCTGCCCGTACCCGAGAGTGCTGTTCGGTTCGACCCATCGCTATCCTGCGGAGAAAAGAAACGACGCATGCCGACCTGACCGAAGGAGAAATGATGCACGGTCTCGTGAGTGAGTGATATCAACGCATTGCAAGCCCCTTTTGACGACACACTCACCCATGTGGGGTTATTTTTTACGCACCCAGGTACATTTATACGCTAACGGCATTAGCGCTGTGTTTAAAATCACATGGAGTCTCTTTTAGGTTTTTAATTGATAACTTGATTTGTGTATGATGATTTTTGTCATTTTGGTCTTGTTTTGTTTAGATAAATATTTTCTATTTTTCTGAACCTGTGTTGTGTCATTTTGTAGTATTTTCATTAAGTTACTGTGTGTGTTGGTACAAATACTTTACACCTAGCACTCTGAAGTTAAGCCTACTGTTCGTGCCAAGCTACGAAGGGGGTGAGCGGGAGTTAGCTGAGGGTGATTCTCTTTTACCCTGACTAGAGTGAGGGTCCTTGCTTGGACAGGGGGTAACCTGACTGCCAACCAAAGACCCAATTTCTAACACTTGGAAACACGTTTGGCTTCATCATTGTGGACAGTGGGCTCTGCGTACCACATCTGAGGGCATGGGCACTATCACACTAGGTACGTTACAAACACTCACCCAGTTGATAATTGCCGGAGTCGGGTATCTGCATAATATGACACATTCTTTGACTCAGGCCCACACACTTGTACATGTGCATGTCTCCTATGCCACTCCTGTCCACTTACTATCACACAGTGATGTAACCCAGGTCATGGATTGACTCTCATGCACCTATGACACCAACAATATGTTTGACCATATTCAATGTACTGACATGTCTGGTTGTAACCCCTTCTGTGCCCAGGACGTAATGGTTACGTCCTGAGGCACAGTGCTCGTGTGCCCAGGACGTAACCATTACGTCCTGGGCAGAGAGCCCAGAGGGAGCACTAGCGCTCCCTCTGTGGGGTTCCCCCCCGTTCCCCCCAAGGCAGGGATGGAAGGGGAAGCCCTTCCCCTTCCACCCCCAACTCCCCCACACCCCCCCCTCACCCCCCGTGACGACAGTCACAGAGGCCTCCTCACATCACGCTGGAAGCTCAGCTTCCAGCGCTATCGGAAGGAGGAGGAGGCCAGAGAGGCTTCCAATGAATTTCCTTCCCTTTGAAGGCAGAAACCTCTAGGCACCAGGGATCATTTCTTTTTTTTTTTTTTTTTTTTAGAGGTGGGGAGCGACCCCTTAGGCAAGGGTCGCTCCCCTAGGGGGCAAATTATATTTAGGCCATTTGCAGATCGGACAATTTTAGGTCAATCTGCCCCCAAGGGGGGGAGAAACCACTAGGCACTGGGGATCTTTTTTTGCGCCAATGTCACGTATGGGGAGCGACCCCGTAGGCAAGGGTCGCTCCCCGGGGAGGTTGGGGGGGGGCAGGTGGCAAATTTATTTTAGGCCATTTCTGCCCCCCGGGAGCAGATCGGCCTATTGTTATTAGGCCGATCTGCCCCCGGGTGGGCAGAAACCTCTAGGCGCCAGGGCGAATTTCTTTATAGTGTTTTTTTTTTTTGTTTGTTTGTTTTTTTAGAGATGGGGAGCGACCCATTAGGCAAGGGTCGCTCCCCTGGGGGGCAAATTGTATTTAGACCATTTCTTCCCCCCTTGGGGCAGATCGGCCGATTTTAGGTCAAGCTTGGGGGGCAGAAACAACTAGGCACCGAGGATCTTTTTTTTTGCACCAATGTCACGCAAGGGGAGCTACCCCGTAGGCAAGGGTCACTCCCCGGGGGGTGCAAATATATTTTAGCCCATTTCTGCCCCCCCGGGGGCAGATCGGCCTTTTGTTATTAGTCCGATCTGCCCCGAGGGGGGACTGAAACCTCTAGGCGCCAGGGCACATTTTTTGGGGGTGTTTTTGTTGTTGTTGTTTTTTTAGAGATGGGGAGCGACCCATTAGGCAAGGGTTGCTCCCCTGGGGGGCAAATTGTATTTAGACCATTTCTGACCCCCTTGGGGGCAGATCGGCTAATTTTTGTTAGGCCAATCTGCCCCCATGGGGGCAGAAACCACTTAGGCACCAGGGATTGGTGTGTGTGTATGCGTGTGTTTTCTTTAGGGAGGCAGCCCCTTGGGTAAGGGTCGCTCCCCATGGGGGCATATTACTGTTGGCCATATCTGCCCCCCATTGGGGGCAGATGGATCTATTTTTGGAAGGCCCATCTGCCCCAAGGGGGGCAGAAAGCCCACCAGAGGCCAGGGAAGTTTTTTTTCCAAAAATAAGAGGGCGGGGATATGGCCATACCCCCACCCCAAATAAATGGGGCCAAAGTTGTTCTGCCCACTAGTGGGCAGATGGGGCAATTACCCCTGATCCACACCCCGGGGGGGGGCAGCAATTCTACTAGATGTCAGGGAATTTTTTAAAAACAAAAAATATTTGGGTGGTGGCTACCAACCAGTATGTGCCTGGTTACGCCCCCACCTCAACTGAAGGGGGTAACAGTCTTTCAGCACTCCACCGTACTCTAAAACATCTTATCCCACAGCAAGCAAGAAGATATATGATTATTTTGGGTTTTAGTTTTACATTTGGGCCATGAGAACTTGGCTTACTCTCAAAATCGTCCCACTTGGAATGGTGAGGGCTGCACTTTATGGACTTTGAGACGCTGCCATGTAGAAAAATCCACAAGACCTAGACACATCTGAAAACTAAACACCTGGGTGATTCCAGGGTGGTGTGTTTCACATGCACCCGCACCATTTTTGTACCCACAATCCCCTGCAAACCTCCATCTTTGCTGGAAATCACACATTTTTCCCACGTTTTTGTGATGGAACCTTCCGGAATCTGCAGGAATCCACAAAATTCCTACCACCCAGCATTGTCTCATCTATACCGTTAAAATTCTGCTGCACTTGTCAGCCTAAAAATTATTTTTGCAAACTGCCCTTTTGGACCCTCTTTGTTCCCCCTCAATATCAACATGTTTTTGGCTCTTCCCTTTCACAAGCACTTGGCCCACCTACACAAATGAGGTATAATTTTTAACAGGAGACTGAGGGGAACATTGGGTAGTATGAAATGTGTCCCAGTGCGGTGATCCCACACAGAAATGTGGGAAAAATGTGATTTTTTAGCTAAATTTGAGGTTTGCTGAGGATTCTGGGTAAGGAAACCTTGGGGGATCCACGCAAGTCACACCTCACTGGACTCCCTCGGGTGTCTAGTTTTAAGAAATGTCTGGGTTTGGTAGGTTTCCCTAGAAGGCTGGTGAGCCCAGGACCAAAAACGCAGGTGCCCCCCTGCAAAAATAGGTAGTTTTGTATTTGATAATTTTGATGTGTACAGATAGTGTTTTGGGGCATTTCCTTTTGTGGGCGCTAGGCCTACCCACACAAGTGAGGTACCATTTTTATAGGGAGACTTGGGGGAATGCTGGGTGGAAGGAAATTTGTGGCTCCTCTCTGATTCCAGAACTTTCTGTCACCAAAATGAGAGGAAAAAGTGTTTTTTTGGTCAAACTTTGAGGTTTGCAAAAGATTCTGGATAACAGAACCTGGTCAGAGCCCCACAGGTCACACCATCTTGGATTCCCCTAGGTGTCTAGTTTTCAAAAATGTGCTGGTTTGCTAGGTTTCCCCAGGTGCCGGCTGAGCTAGAGGCCAAAATCCACAGGTAGGCACTTTGTAAAAAACACCTCTGTTTTCTGTGAAAAAATGTGATGTGTCCACATTGTGTTTTGGGCCATTTCCTTTCGTGGGCGCTAGGCCTACCCACACAAGTGAGGTACCATTTTTATCGGGAGACTTGGGGGAACGCTGGGTGGAAGGAAATTTGTGGCTCCTTTCAGATTCCAGAACTTTCTGTCACCGAAACGAGAGAAAAAAGTGTTTTTTTGGCCAAATTTTGAGGTTTGCAAAGGATTCTGGGTAACGGAACCTGGTCAGAGCCCCACAAGTCACCCTATCTTGGATTCCCCTAGGTGTCTAGTTTTCAAAAATGCGCTGGTTTGCTAGGTTTCCCCAGGTGCCGGCTGAGCTAGAGGACAAAATCCACAGGTAGGCACTTTGTAAAAAACACCTTGGTTTTCTGTGAAAAAATGTGATGTGTCCACGTTGTGTTTTGGGCCATTTCCTTTCGTGGGCGCTAGGCCTACCCACACAAGTGAGGTACCATTTTTATCGGGAGACTTGGGGGAACGCTGGGTGGAAGGAAATTTGTGGCTCCTCTCAGACTCCAGAACTTTCTGTCACCGAAATGAGAGGAAAAAGTGTTTTTCTGGTCAAATTTTGAGGTTTGCAAAGGATTCTAGGTAACAGAACCTGGTCAGATCCCCACAAGTCACCCCATCTTGGATTCCCCTAAGTGTCTAGTTTTCAGAAATGCACTGGTTTGCTAGGTTTCCCCAGGTGCCAACTGAGCTAGAGGCCAAAATCCACAGGTAGGCACTTTGTAAAAAACACCTCTGTTTTCTGTGAAAAAATGTGATGTGTCCACTTAGTGTTTTGGGCCATTTCCTTTCGTGGACGCTAGGCCTACCCACACAAGTGAGGTACCATTTTTATCGGGAGACTTGGGGGAACACAGAATATCAAAACAAGTGTTATTGTCCCTTGTCTTTCTCTACATTTTTTCCTTCCAAATGTAAGGCAGTGTGTAAAAAAGATGTCTTTTTGAGAAATTACCTGTAATTCACATGCTAGTATGGGCACCCCGGAATTCAGAGATGTGCAAATAGCCACTGCTGTTTAACACCTTATCTTGTGGGCATTTTGGAAATACAATGGTTTTCTTGATACTTATTTTTCACTTTTTATATTTCAGCAAATGAATTGCTGTATACCTAGCATAGAATGAAAACCCATTGCAAGGTGCAGCTCATTTATTGGCTCTGGATACCTAGAGTTCTTGATGAACCTACAAGCCCTATATATCCCCGCAACTAGAAGAGTCCAGCTGACGTAACAGTAAATTGCTTTCAAAAATCTGACATCGCAGGAAAAAGTTACAGAGTAAAACGTGGAGAAAAATTGCTGTTTTTTTACCTCAATTTCAATATTGTTTTCTTTCAGCTGTTATTTTCTGTAGGAAACACTTGTAGGATCTACACAAATGACCCCTTGCTGAATTCAGAATTTTGTCTACTTTTCAGAAATGTTTAGCTTTCTGGGATCCAGCATTGGTTTCATACCCATTTTGGTCACTAACTGGAAGGAGGCTGAAAGCAGAAAAAATAGTAAAAATGGGGTATGTCCCAGGAAACTGTCAAAATTGTATTGAAAAATTGGGTCTGCCTGATCCTGAAAGCTGGGAAGATGATGATCTTGCCACCGCAAACCCTTTGTTGATGCCATTTTCAGGGGAAAAAACACGAGCTGCCTTCTGCAGCCCTTTTTTCCCTTTTTTTGAAAAAAACAACTAAATTTTCACTGTATTTTGGCTAATTTCTTGGTCTCCTTCAGGGGAACCCACAAAGTCTGGGTACCTCTAGAATCCCTAAGATGTTGGAAAAAAGGTACGCAAATTTGGCGTGGGTAGCTTATGTGAACAAAAAGTTATGAGGGCCTAAGCGCAAATTGACCCAAATAGCCAAAAAAAGGCTCGGCACAGGAGGGGGAAAAGGCCTGGCAGCGAAGGGGTTAATTGGGGGTTGTGGGTCAAGCTGTACCCCACATGGTAGTAGTGCTAGAACTTTTGATGTATCTACCCAGGTTTCCAACATGACTAGGCATATCCACCTCAGTTTCCAACCATTGTTGACTCCTGCCGTTTCTGGTGGCAGACTAGTTCTTCCTGCTCCTTGACAGATCCTCCTACTGAGACATATGTAGTATGGTAAGACAATTTCCCTTCAGACTCCCTTCTGCCACATGCTACATCTTCAACAAGAACCACATAACACATTGGATGTTGTACTCCAATGGGCTCTTCTCTGTCATCCCTTCCCATCTGCAACACAAGTGTGACACTGTCAGACACAACAGTGCATGTGTATTGGTCTGGCTGCCATGCAATACACATATCCTTTCTGATCTAATTTCAGTGCAATGTCTCCCAATTCAGCAACAGTGGTAGTTCAACCTTCTCTTCCAGTGCTTACAATGCACTGCACAACTGTGGGTCCATCAAGGGCACATTTCTGCTTTGATTTCAGCACACATGGTACTCTGATATGCATTGTTGTGTAGCCATTTTAGTTATAGCTCCATGCACGTTAGTTTAATACACTAGGCCCCTGTGCACTTTGAACTAGATATATTTTATTCGGCTTCGCATTGTTATTTTTACAATAACCAGTTTTACGGTTTTGTTTTAATTTCTTCTATCTAACTGTTTAGCTTAGCCCAGCACTGTGTTCTCAAACAAGACATTCTTGATCACTTTGTGCTTCAGTCAAGGCTACAGTTTGGTACATTGCCGGTGAACGTGGTAAAAGTTTAGTCTCCAACATTCGTAGAAAATACAAATCCTTATGTAGGGACATTTTCTTAGAACATTAGCTGTGTTATTATAAAAACACTTCCTAGTCCCATTACACGTTAAGAGGGAGATTCCAGCCAGGGAACCACAACTGTATTCTGATTGCTGAATGCTTCGCTGCAGATGCTAACACAGACTATAAGCCTTTGCTCAGGTATGAGGGTCAATGTCCTCCCGGGGAAACCTGAAGGGCAGGATTAGAGCTTAACATGCTGTGCTCAAATTAAGAATCCGATAGAAAATAGTCCATCGATTCTAATGGCAATATGATAGCGTTATTCTTATGCTTCACTCTCATCGTCACCATTTTAATATTGTCATGTTGTGTCATTCTGGTTATTGCAGCTCATGCTTTGCCATCTAAAATGCAGTCATTTTATTAAACCAGTCTTTAAAACTTATACTGCTTTCATTGTCATTTATATATGAGACCGAATTGTGAATGAGAGAATCGGATGCGACCTGAGTGACCACGACTTCCCTGAGAAGTATGATATGTCATGCGCTCGGCTGCCCAATCATCTCTACCTTTTGGGAGAGATGAGGCACTGCTAGTTAGCCGAAGCAAAACCTGGATTTAGAGCAATAGGTGTCACCCACTGTGGGTCAGACTCAGTCTCCCACACTGTGGACAATCTTGCCGCTCAAAATCCAGTAGTCTCATTATAATAATGAGAGCCTACGCGACAGCATCAAATGCAATAACCCTGACCCAGTCAGGTTTAGTAAATAGAATGAGTTCTAGTGGTTCCTACCATGGCTACTGAGACATGTGTGGACTCACCACGCACATCAGGACAGCTGTGTGCTATGTATTGTCATGCCAGGCATTATACACGTGGCTCTTGGCAAGTTCCTATTTGTTGATACTTCACGTACCCCACATCTGACCCCCTCTCAGGTGAGCTGCTTCTACTTTGACAAGCACAAGCCCTTGGTTTACTTTGCAGTGCATATTTGTGTTTATGTGCCTATGTAAACCACAGTGGCCCCTCTTGATTCAAGGTGGCCTCCATTGCCACTGTCAGGTTGTGTAGGGTTCCGGTGTCCGTGCATGATGTGCTGTTCCAGTCCATGGGGCATATTTTCATGCAGCTCCCACCACCAGTGGTCTCTTTTGTAGACACACCAGCTGAGCAGGCTGCAGACCTATATCTACAAGGCCATACAAACCCAGCTTGCATGGCTTTTACTGGACTTGTGAAGAAAAGGCAGCATAAGTTGCTCTGTTACCTTACTCTGAGTCAGGGGGGCATACCATGAGTGTTGGGGCGGGCTTTTGTAGGAAAGTGGAGTATTATATGATGTGGGGGTTAGTCCTCACCATGTAATACTCTCACAGTACCCGAAAGATGGGCCTTGGATTCACACTCATAAATCCTTAGCTCAGTCTAGGTAGTGTGGCAAAGAGCAGTCAGGCTTTACTTAGAGCAAGATGTTTTCAGCATTTCATAGCACAATCATGGGTGATAACTAATTGACATGACTTGTACAGGAATCCAACATCAACTTATAAAAATAGAGATTATTTTTATATAAATTTAGACAGCAAATTAAACAGTAGAAGTACAGTAGAACAAGATATATCGATTTTAGAAGTGATAGAAAATCACTGCAGAAATGGCTTACAAACTTTGCATTGAAGTCAAAGGCAAAATATAATGTGTTGCAAAAATGTACTTAAAAGACAAGTTGCATGAAACCCTTGGGAGGTAAAGCTAGTGTGGTCCCTGGGAACAGATCACAAAAGTCAGAGCAGTTTTACCTGGCCCGTGGCTTACAGGCGCAGAGTTGCACTGGCTGTCTGTGGTGCTGAACGGGACATATGTTGAAGTTAATGCCAGGGGTCCCACTGGTGACAAACAAGCACTTGGAGATTGTGCTGCAGGGAACCCGTACACGCCCTGGGACCAGGTCACAACAGTCAGTTCACTTTTACAAGGTTCGTGCGGTCTGGATGCAGATTTGTCCTGGCTGTCTGTGGTGCTGAATGGGGCTCACGCTGATGCTGATTTTACTACTGGCACGACATGCTGACAAGGGATGCAAAATCACAGCTGGGGTATTATGTTGCAGATGTCGGATGCAGGTTGCATGCTGTACCCTGCACCTGCAGCATTGAGAGAAGGGTTAGTTACTGGGCTGGCAGCCAACAAGCCTTGGCAACGTTAAAGGAGCAGGCATCCTTTGAGAAGCTTCCGAGGTCCGAGGAAGTGAGGAAGCAGCCTGGAACTTGGAGACAGGCTGGACTACAATTCCCAGAAGACACTGGACCACCTGGTTTTTGATAATCCCACGGTGGGCCTGATGGCCAGTGAAACTTCAGATCCTATGGCCGTTTTTACCTTCAGTTTGCAGGGGATTGGTGCCACCACTCCATGGGAGTCTGAAGATGCTTCTGGCATCCACAGGTTTCCTCTGGTAGGAGTGCTGAGCTTCAGCCAGTGACAAATGTCAATCATACAGTTCTTAGTCTGTTGCATCAGGGACAGTTTCCCTCTTTTGCTGTGGAGCACTGTGGTGATGCAGAGCTTCTCTTGGTCCATCTTAGAAGTTTTTTTTATCAGATCTGAGTTTCTGGTGTCAGGGGTCACCCTTAAAGCCTGGATTTAGGGGAGTTAGGGATGTGGAGACTAGTGGCCAAATGGAAGCAAACTCCTACGACTAATCCAACCCTGAGTTGACCACATCTGGTAGGACAGATCACCTTTAGCTACCCAGAACCCTTTATTCTGGCACTCCTAAGATGGCAAAAATAAAAGGTTAGTGCACAGACTGGGTGCTCACCCTACAGGTGTGGTCAGCCTGCTGGGGTGTGCACAGTCCTGCATACCTAATTTCCCACCTGTCCACACGCAAATGTGCCTGGGGGCAGGAGGGTGCTGTTTCCTCCTTAGAAGACAGCTCTGATGGCTATCAGGGATGGTGAAGCCTTTGAAGCTCACCACATTTAAGGCTCTATTCACTAGCACAGCTGGGAGGCGGGAGGTGTGACCTCCTTCTTGCCTCAGCCTTTTGTGTCAGACCTCTGGGAGCACCCAGGCTGCCTAGCAGGAGGTCAGAAAGATGTCTTGATGGTAGCAAGTGCAGGAAAAATGCAGGCTGATTGGCCAGAGCACAAAGGAGGGTAGCAAACAGGTGGGCAGCCTCCAGTGCACCACCTGGGTGCATGTCAGCTGTCCCTTGACACAAGATTTGTGTTGGGGAGAGAAGGCAAGTTGTTTGACACCAAAGTTGACATATCTATGCAGCACCATAATGGAGCTAGCTTAAGTCCTATGTTAGCCTATGGGCCAGAGTGTACCTTAATGAAAGGGTAATATAGATGCATAGAAGCTTGTGCTTATGTGTCTAAACCTTAAATATTATGCACCCTGCCACCTAGGTTGCACAGGCATACCTTAGGGGTGTATGATTTACATATAAGGCAGTGCATGGGACTTTGCCACTCTTGTTGAGGACACAGTCAAACTCAAGCAGAATGCACCTCTCCAGCAGTCTGCAATGGCAGGCCTGCCACCAATACTTTGGCAGAGTCACCCAGGGTGGCAGAAACTTGTGTTGCAGCCCTTGGGACCCCTTTACCACCTATGCCCTGGCTACCATCTACTAGGACCTTATAAGGGGGTAAGGTCTTGCCAATCAGGTAATTGACAAGTCGAGATAACAATTTAGGGAGAAAGCATGGGTATTGGGGTCTGGATAGCAGGTTTCCTGTGCCATAACAGAGTTATACACATCAGCATTGGTGGCAAAAAGAGAGGGGGCAGACATAAAGGGCCATTTTCCTACAGTTTTCAAATGCTAAACCCATGGGTATTGTTGCATTTCCTGATTTACCAGATCTGTGAACTGGGGAATGCAACAAATTCTTACACCTCACCAGGGGAGCTGTAACAAGAACTAATGTTTTTTTAATCCTTGTTTTCTCCTCTTTATATGTGTACTGCATACTACAGCACACATAGTGAAAAGATAAAGCTTCAGATGATTGTTTTTGTACAGGAAGGTATCCCTTCTTGCACAGGGACAATCCTGTCTGTGACGCAGGCATCCTTGCAACATGGTGCAAACATGCTTGCGTTGTTGCTAAGCAGCCCAGTGTGCACCAGCACAGGGTGAGAGGACAGGAATGCACATTATCTTCTAGGTACAGACAATTCCTGCTCTTTCCATGTGGCACAGGGCAGTGCAGCAAAGTGACTATCAGAGCTGCCCTTCACCACTTACCTTGTGATTGGATTTTGTATTCTTGGGCTTGTAGTTATGGTGACTCATGTTGTACATTGCACTACACATGCTAGATTATAAAGGAGAACCTGAATTTGTGCTGCACTTCACACATGTAATGGATAAATGTGACAGAGCATGACTGAGTTGAGCAACATGTAAATGGGCAGTGTGACTGACATTTCTGTGCCATTTAAAGCTACATGATTCAGATTTCTGCCCTGTGCCTTGCTGACAGCACAGTGGAGCACTGGAACATAGCTAGTTGCACTGCACAGCATGACCTTTTTGCCCACATTGCCCCTTGAGTCTGTAGTTGTGCTCGTGTGCTGCACTGGTGTGTCCTGCAACTCCAGTCACCAACTCATTTGAAATGACAGCTGACACCTACTCCTCCAAGGCATCCGGCTCCTCCTGGGATGCAGGGTTCCCTCCTCTGGTCTGCATTGCTGCCTTCAGGTTGTTGGCCAGTTTCTCATTTGTCCAGCACTTATAATCATGCCAGCGCTTCTTGCAGTCGGTAACGGACGTCTTCGCTTGTCCAACACTGTTGACCATCTCTAGTATTGACTGCCAAATGGCTTCTTTCCTCCCTAGTGGCGATTTTGAGGTAACAAACAGCTGATGTTGCTGCTCTGTCACCTCAGTGATCAAGATGTCATTCTGTAACTCACTGAAATTGCACTTCCTCTTCCTCTTCCCCTGGGAGTTCATCTGGACATCCTGGCTGGTGCTGGGGTTCTGCTGCTTGCTCCATGGCTGCCTTCTGTCAAGTGTGCCATTTTTTCCAAAAGAAGCATCCTTTTCTGTTTTGCTGCATTCGGCATTCAAAAGTGATGCAAGACCGATTTGCATCACTACATGCCCAAGTCAGCCCTGCATCACTTCTGCAGCATGTGTCAGAATACGTTACGACATGGCACACATGGGTGTGTCCCTTTTTTGACACAGGCAGGATCCTGACACCATGGTGTGCTGTATTGTAAATATGATGCATCCATGGCTTAGGATTCTGTCATATGGAAGCACAAATTATTTTGACACATGGCTGATGCAACACAGTGATTCTTCATTTCTTGTAAATATGGCTTCCAATGTTTGACAGTGACACTTAGAAAGCAAGTCAACAATTTTAATTAACCATGCATGCACTTGTCCTCTGTAAAATACGTGCTTGCAACATTTTACATGAAAACTAATATATGAAAAGACTTACTCTTCATTGTTTCT
The DNA here is from genome assembly GCF_031143425.1 of Pleurodeles waltl. Taxonomy (NCBI): domain Eukaryota; kingdom Metazoa; phylum Chordata; class Amphibia; order Caudata; family Salamandridae; genus Pleurodeles; species Pleurodeles waltl. Next base: position 498,050,288 of record NC_090436.1, on the reverse strand, counting down.
GAGGGCAGCCATAGTGGGCCACTGCATGTAAGACTGAATTCATAGTCATGCTGTTAACGTTAACGTATTCATATTGTTCTAAACATAATTTATATAACTTTTTGATATTTTACCAAAGCCACAAGAGGTGTGGTAGAGCTGAGTTTGTGGTTCCCCAAAATAATACATACCGACCGTTGCTTTTTCAGGTGCACAAAGCTCTAAGGAAGTATTTACACAATTTTTTGCTTTATGATGTATTATTTATTTTAATATTTTAGTCATATTTCTGTCAGATCATTGATTACACAGCCATTGCATTGATATTACATAAACATCTGAACGTTGTTATACTTATTTATTTTCATACTGTTTTGAGCACACTTTGGTCCTCATTACGACCCTAGCGGTCTGAAAACAGCCAAGGCCACAGTGGCGTTCTAAGACCGCCACATTACGAGTGTGGTGGTTTGGAGGCCAAACTGCCATATCCCCGCTGGTACCACCAGGGCAGTAGGACTGCCGGGCCAGAGGACAGCACCTCTGGGCCAGCAGTCCTTTGAAGCCTGCTGGCGGTAGTACGAGTCGCCTTTACGCCAGAGTTTCTGCAGTGGTAGCATAGCCACGAAAACCCTGGTGAAAAGGCTGCTGGCGAAAGGAAATCTCCTTCATTTACATGGCCTCCCCTTTCATGACACCACCCCATCTCCCCCGCCCTCCCCACATACACGCATTCACCAACGCTTACATACAAGCATTCCCACATACATACACTCATTCAGCAATACTTACATGCACGCATTCACCAATACGCATACATACACTCATTCACTCAAACCAACAGACATGCATTCACACAAACATACCAATCGGCACTCACTTCAAAAACCCCACACGAATTCACACATGCATACACACACGCATACACACACTCATACATACTTACATTCACACATGCAGACATACACCCACTCACACACGCACACACAATAGCCCCCAATCTCCCAATCCCCTCCCCTGTCGGACGATCGACTTACCTTGTTCAGCGAGGAGGTTACCTGCCAGAGAATGGGACCCGGTGCTTCCACCATCGGCAGCGCCCTGCCATCAGGACACTGCCACGCCCATTAAACGCCTTCCCTGGGCAGGTTAAGGCAATGCAGCAATTTGTGCTGTGTTGCCCTACTCCAGGTTTATGCAGCCACTCAGGGACATGCCATGCAGCCTTGAGTGGCTTCATATATTGCATTTAAGGTTTACATCACGCATAAACCAGGTTGCATGGGCAAAAGCAAAGCAAACCTGCTCATGTAGTTTTTTTAATAGCATAGCTATTCAGCTAATTTAACATGTTGAAGTTATTGTAGCCCTTAGTTTAAGCAATTATTCCTAAATTAATCATCTTTGGTGACTTTACATACCATTGGCTTTCGTTCATAATCATAGTCGAGTTGGATCAAAATAAAAACGAGTTGTGGCTGCAAATCAAAACTACAAGAACTTGTGTGTTCCAAAATGCGCAATTATGCAAATAGGGGGCTAATTATTGCTGGTTTTTCTAGCACCATGGCTGCCTAGCATGTCTTCTACATTGCTAAAAACAGGTATTTGTGCTACATTGTCATGTTTGATGACTTATGAATTCAAGTATTTGGTTTTTGTGAGCGAGATCGCCACTAGTTATTGATCGGGTGGACGGAAACAAAGTAATTGTATGTATGTCTTTCCTACTATTTCTTTTGTGCAAGCCAAGTAACTGGGCCCAAAATAGTGGTCAAGAGCTTGGAAGTAAAATTTAAGATTATTAACAAAAGGCAAGTAAGCAGTAGTTCCAAAATGGGGCTTGGTATTGCTATTTGCAGAGATGTGTCTTCAGTTTCTCTCTGAATTAAAGGAGCTTCTTAGATGTTCTGATGTCATGAGGAATGGAGTTCTACATCGTAGGCGCACAGCTGGTGAAGACCGACTTTTCTTGCCTTTTCGTTCTTGTATTCGTATCTAGTCTGGTGATGCCCTGGTTCCTAGTGTGAGCCAGTCCACCATGGGGTATTAGTTTCTTAGCCACGTATGGGCTTCCATCAAGAAAGCACATTTATTTGAAAGGGTGCAGGAGGTTTTTTTTACTGTCCATTGTAACTTTAGATAGCTCAGCGCATAAATGGGCGTATGCAGGGAGACCCTGGCCCTGTTCTCTTCTCAAAACTCTCAGGGCCATATTTGTACTTTTTGACGCAAAACTGCGGTAACGCAGTTTTGCGTAAAAAAAATTAGCGCCGGCTAACGCCATTCTGAAGCGCCATGCGGGCGCCGTATTTATTCAATGACATTAGCCGGCGATAGCCGCCGGCGCTGCCTGGTGTGCGTGAAAAAAAACGACGTACACCAGGCAGCGCCGGCGTAGGGGGATATGGAGCTTGGGCGCCAAAAAATGGGGCACGTCAGGCTGAGGCAAATTTTTCGCCTCAACCCGATTTGCGCCATTTTTTTAGACTCCCAACCCCCATAGAAATGACTCCTGTCTTAGCAAAGACAGGAGTCATGCCCCCTTGCCCAATGGCCATGCCCAGGGGACTTCTGTCCCCTGGGCATGGTCATTGGGCATAGTGGCACGTAGGGGGGCACAAATCAGGAACCCCTATGCCAAAAAAAAAAAAAAAAACCACTTACCTGAACTTACCTTAATGTCCCTGGTATGGGTCCCTCCATCCTTAGGCGTCCTCCTGGGGTGGGCAAGGGTGACAGGGGGGGTCCCTGGGGGCATGGGATGGCACCTCTGGGCTCCTTCCGAGCCCACAGGTCCCTTAACGCCTGCCCTCACAAGGCGCTAAAAAACGGGGCAAAAGCGGCCGTACGTCATTTTTTTTGACCCGCCCACTCCAGGGCGTGAATTTTGCCCGGGAGTGTAAATACGGCGCACATGCCTCGGAGTCAATTTTTTAGACGGGAACGCCTACCTTGCATATCATTAACGCAAGGTAGGTGTCCACGCTAAAAAATGACGCAAACTCCATGGACTTTGGCGCTAGACGCGTCTAACGCCAAAGTATAAATATGGAGTTAGTTTTGCGTCAGAATTGCGTAAAAAAAAACGACGCAATTCTGGCGCAAACAGAGTATAAATATGCCCCTCAGTGTCTCTTCAGCCGCTTCCTTTCCTCCAGCAGCTGAAAGAAGAACTTACAACTCTCCTCGTCTTATGAATGCAATCTTTTGCGTGTCTTTGATTTGCAGTTTCTCAACTGCACTATAAATGTACCCCTGCCTCAGTGTTTTACATCCCCTGGTGTGTTTTCTACTGGCTTCTAAGTATTTCACCTATGCAATCGCTCTTAGTTCTCAGTATGTTGTATCCTATAATTATGTATAACCTTCCTGCCTCCATAACTAGTGACAGATAAACAATGTACCCCTGCCAAAATATGTCACTTGCCTCTGCTATATTTCCCTGCTCTATGTGCACCTTTCCATTGCCCCAGAGACTGGGTCTGTGTTACAGAAATGCACCATATAAAAAAAATACAAAACCTTATTTTCTCTTAATTACAAGAGTTCTGGCACACTATCAAGAATAAAGGAGTTTGAATCTGCAGGGATGAGTTTTCCACTCCAGCAGCGAGTGATGGGAGATTATTTTCCTCAGTAAGTGGTAAAACAAGAGGCAACTAAATAGAATAAAGGAAAATATTTCTCCCTTTTCTCCAGCATCTACCAAATATCAAAGTTGATAGCATTTTCACACATGAAGAAATGCATGAGAACGACCTTATCAATTAAAACCCGTTTTTGAGGGCCTAACAAATCATAAGTAGAGAACAGCAATAATTAGCACATAAAATTATTCACAGTATATCATTAAGAATAAAAACAAACTTGTACCAATTTTTACTTTTTCTTCGACTCAGATGCTCATTCCAATTCTTGGCATGTTAGGTAAACAGCTAACAACATTTGTGCGTGCTGTGCTAGTTACACCACTTGAAGATATTGTATTTTAATGGCCGTGCATTATTTAGCCTTAATTTATTTAGGTAAATTATAGATGACCTCTGAGCAAGTGTGTAGTATTATTTTTCAGGTACTTAACTCCAGGTTACACATCCTGCATTTGGTAGAGTCAACAGGCCCATTCTACGTTTCAGGTGTTATTCATGGAGACAAGTGAAATCTAAATGACAACAATTTCATTTTCATAAACAGGCACATGCTTAATTTAAATAAAGTTTTGGTTTAAAACTCGAATAATCATGTGCCAAAACCTTCACCCATATGTACATTGGTACAGTCCCCTAAATTATCAATCATTTTACACAACTTTTCTCCTAACACTAGTTTGATGTAAATATCTTCCTTCTGTATTATTACATAAATAACTTTTTAAGTATGTATTAAGTGATTGACCAACCAAACAATTCGTCCCAAAATATTAAAATAAATCATCCCAATTATCGACCAATATGAACCAGTGAATTCATCCAGAGTTTTGCTCTACTCTCTATTTCGTTACTGTCTTTTTAATACTTACTGTATAAACAATTAATCAAAGTGATTGAACATTCACTACTTGGTAAAATGCTTTCTTAAGGTCATTTTTTTAGAATCAAGTTAATATGTTTGCTAAATTAAACATCTACATTTGCATCGCGCGCATTTAATTGGACAGACAACGCCATCTAGCAATTAGGTGTTATCACATTTAGCAAGCCCAATCATTTCCCCTCATTAGAATTTGCACAAAACATTGGTGATTAAAAGGAATTCATTTAACTTTTGGGATAACATTTTCCAATAGTTATGTCTTCAAAATTGTCAGCTGGTTTGGACTTTACATTCTCCAAACTTTTTTAATTTTTGTGACTACAGTGTCTATAGTTAAACAACTTCTGCGGCACGTATATTTGTTTGAACTTTCTAAGTGATTGCATGTGCTATAAATATGGCGATTATATGTTGTGTACATGTCCTGCATATGGCGTTTTTTGATTATACGCTACTGAAAGCCATTTACACCTACCCCGTTGATTCTCTAGTGTCAAGTCCGTGCTGCTATCCCTAACCAAGAAAAAGCCTGAAAAAATACTTTCTTTAAGTGCTGTTAGGAATACAACTCATAATAACAATATCTCTTAAATGTGCTAGTTGAAATAGCTTCACCGCTATGCAGTAATGTCAGAATGAGGAAGTTACATATCATGCTACAGAATACATGATCACTGAGTACATCATGTTACCAGTGACTTCATGATGGCACAAATCAACACTAAGTTTAACAAAGATTTCACATTTTCCCATCAGTGTCAATTTTTGACTCATTTCTTTATGGGATTTCAAAGCTTAACAGTATATACATTCCAGAAACAATAGTAGAACAGAAAGTATAACTCAGTGTTCAATACAGCACTCACCCAACAGAAACAGATGTGGCCATATGATAAATGTTGTACATTCACTCCCAACTTGACCTAGTAATTCTTGGTTAATAATAGGTTAACAAGACCACTTAAAATGTTATTTGTCCTCCTCCGTGCGTGTGCTTCATAGAGTCAATGGCTGTCTGCCTTGCCCTGAGGGCAGTACATACAGGATTTAGTGCACAAAGATGCTGCACATGAACCTAGCAGTGTATGCGAGATTTATGTATGCACTTTGTAAAAGAAATATATTTTTGTAAGTGTTCAAATAATCTACAGTAAAAGAAGATCCATAGGAGAATAATAGAAGTCTTTCCCATTCTGCATATGCACCGGATGTAGGGTTGCTGTGGAGGGGAGCTGCAGCACCCCCGAAATAACGATGTTGAATTTCAGAAGATGAACAAGCAACAAAGATGCTTTCAAATTTTGTTTTTATCTTGTCACATTTGCTGTGCTTTTAATTACAGAGGTCAAATGTCAGGCCATGTCTTCAGATAAATTGCTTCTTATTATTTTAACATGGAGATTAGTGTTTACTTTTCTTTGTCTGACTGCAAGGTGAGAGCATTTTGTAAAGTGAACTATATGACAATCTTGCTGGGGTACAGTGAAGTTAACTGCTTTAGTTCGGGTGTCGGCCAGTGGCCAATGTCCACTGTACCTCCGTGGTGCGGGTCACGACCTATGGGCGACACCAGGGGAGGGGCTTAAAAAATCCTCTGGTGCGTCACACACGAGGATATTTTTGTATTTAAATATACTCCAGGAGACATGAAAGATCTTGCAGCCGCTTCCTGCTCCAGTAGGAAAACAGCCCCAAACGGCCTTCCCAATATTCGGGAAGGCCTCGTTTGAAAGGGGAGACTCTCCCCTTTCAAACAAGGCCTTCCTAAACTGGTTTCCTGGCCCTCGATCGCAGTGCAGCTGCGATCGAGGGTCAGGAAACCTCCACTAGACTGCAGGGATTTCACTTGGGGGGATCGGCCCCCTTGGCAAATGGGTCAGCCCCCATAGGCGTGATGTTTTTTTTTTTTTAATGTAGGTTTACCCATGGGGGGTGCGATTGCACCCGATCGCGCCCCCCAGGGGTTGAATTTTTTTTTTTTTAAACCAAATTGAAAAAAAACTTACAAAAATCAATGACAGTGGGTTGCCCGTGAGCAGGGCGACCCCCTGTGGGGCCAATAATTTTTCTTAATATTTGTATGGTTTCCCTGAGAGCCACTATGGCCCCCAAGGAAACCATACAGCTATTAAAAAATATATAGATCTATATATATAGATGTGTATATATATATATATATATATATATATATATAGATAGATATATTTATCTATTTAGATATGTCTATATATAGATGTCTATATATAGATCTATATAAATCAGCATCAAAGTCAATTGTTTCAACATACCGGAGTGTTTTCTATAGTATGTCAACACTATATTCGATACCAAAGTAAGAACATAGAAAAATAAAAGTGCATAAGTGTGCCCTGACTTGAGCATTTACATTTATTATTTGATCGCTAATGATGGCTGAAAGAAATTTAAAACGGGACCAATTTATGAAAAGTCTTTTTGGAGAAGGAGGAGAAACAAGTTTACAAGAACATACTATATCAAGGGATCAATAGCTACCCCTTAACATGTTCATGAAAGAGTTGGAACAAGCTAAAAGAATGGAGATTAACAAATGGTGGGAGACAGCTACATTGCAGAAATACATTGAAAGATGAAGGGTTCCAAGAGGATTAAAGATCTTTGTCCTTCCAACCCTAAATGACATTGATACAGATCTACTTAAACAATGGGAAATGGACACAACGGAATGTTTTATGAAATTAATGCGTACGCTCATAATACAAGCAGAGCGAAAAGTAGAGAAAACTATAAAACACATTAAGGACTTTGTGATGAAAATACATTCCATACAATCACTTTTGCAAAACGATTTGACTTGTTTTATTGTAAGCAAAATATGGATATAACAATTGCAACAGAGATTGTTGTCAAGTATTGAATGCTCTGATGCAAGTTTGGGGGACAAAGGACAAATGGTGGAGGGCCCAAAATTGGACTTTTCAGGAGAGATGAGGCTGTATCACATGGAAACCAGAAGACGAGGAAAAGGAGCACAAAGCAGAATGGGACAAAAAGGACAAGGAGATCACAGAGGAAAAGGAAGAAAGAAATGAGCAATAACCAAGAAATGAAAGGAACAACGTTAGATGAGAATAAAGTGATCAACCTCTCCTCAAAATGTCTTGAAGATAAACATCTAAAATTGCTAAACAAGGGCCTAAGCTTTTGTCCAATGACATCCATGGACCTAGCAACAGCTAGGATTGACTTATACTAATTCTTCCAGAAATTAAAATTAAAAAAGTTCTGTGCATCTGGAACTAAGACACAGGGGACTCTCAAACATCAAGAAGTATCTTTACTGACAATATCAGATTTGGAATCTTGTTGGCTCTAGAACAAGAGTCAACAGTAGGTTTTGGAAGTGTGGATTATGAAAATATATCGGATTATGAGTTGTGCTCCTCGTTGGGTTTACCAACGGATGTGGCAATTTCCAGTCAATAGAAACCAAAATCACATTTTTGCCCTCAACTTCCAGCTGGGAATAAGATAGATGTGTTCCAAGAAGTGATCACAGTGGTTCTAACAAAATTAGCAATGGGTCAGTCTTAAAAAAACTACAAAGTAAGGAAATATAAACATGACACAAGAGGATTGGAGTGCATTGAAAGATCTACGAGAAGATAACACAATTGTTATTAAACCATCGGACAACCGGGAGAACATCATACTTTCGAATAGAAATGATTATATAAAGGAGGCTAAAAGACAATTGGGGAATAGGGAAAATTATAGGGAATTGAAGAATAACCCTATGGAAGCATATATGGTGGAGTATCATCAAAAATTACAAATCGGGCTAGAGAACGGATTATTAGGAGAAGAGGAATATAAACACCTAAAGACGGATCATCCAATTATTCCTACGATATACTTCGTGCTGAAAATTAATAAAAACAAATTAAACCCACCAGGACGCCCAATTGTGAGTTCAATAGGTCACTGCTTGAGAATACTTCTAGATTTATACATATGTTTCTTTTCCCATATGTCTCAAATCTTCCATCATACTTAAGAGACTCAATGGATTTTATGAACAGGATTCAAAGCATTCTTTGGAAAAGTAATGATACTATGGCTACAGTTGATGTTGTCTCACTGTACACTTCAATCAAACACAGTGATGGGCTCGATGGCTGGCGGATTTTTTTTAAGTCAAGATCTGTGAGTCTCTTGAAACACTCAGAAATATTGCCTACCCATAACATCTTTATATTTGATGGCAAATATCACTTACAAGAGCAGGGAACCGCTATGGGAACTTCTTTTGCGACAACATATGCACATCTGTTAATGGGCATGTGGGACTCAAAGGCTCTGTGTGAAAAGAGAGTAATCAAGAAATGCAAAACCATGTCATTCTGTGGGTCCGGTATATTGACGATCTCTTCCTTATGTGGGGAGGGGAAAAAGAGCTCTTGAGGCAATATTACTAAATGACAATCCCCAACAGTTGAAGTTCACATATGAAATGAGTGATATGGAGATTCATTACTTGGATATTGGGGTGTATATCAACAATGGAGGAGTCTGTACAAAAATGCAAGAAAACCAACTAGTACAAATAGCCTGTTACATGCAAACAGTGTACATCCTAAGGCGCTAAAATGGAGTTTAGCATATGGAGAGTTTTTTAGAGTAAAACGCAATTGTACAGAGGAAACGGAATTGAAAATCCAAATGGATGATATACAAGAGATTCTATAAGAGAGGATATCCAAGCTCAGTTTTAAATGGTGGGTTAAAAAGAGCAATGCAAGGTAAAAGAGATGAGTTACTCATACCTAAAATGAAAATTTGTGATCCAAATATAAATTATACAAGATATATTATGCGGTTTGATACAGGCAGCGAAATGACAAAGAATTTGATAATAGACAATTGGAAATTGCTACTATTGGATGAAATATTATCTAAATCTCTACCCATGTATCCCCTGATCACGTACAGAAGAGCACCAACACTGGGTGATCATTTAACAAGTAGTTACATGACCCCACAGAAGAAATGTATTTCTAATTGGTTGGCCAATACCCAGCAAGGCTTTTGGAAATGTATAAAATGCAAAACATGCACTTATGGGAAAAATATGACAGAATTTACAATATTTGATGGTATAAAATTGAAAATTATGAAAAGAATAAACTGTGAAACTCCATATGTGGTCTATGTACTGGAATGTGCCTGTGGTAAAAAATATGTGGGCAGTAGAGTAAATAAGTAAAAATTACATATACTGCAACATATTAGAGCGATTAATAATCAGGAATTGACATACTCAGTGGCAAAACATATATGGGAGTATCATCATGGTAATCAAAAGGGCCTAAAATATTATGTTATCCAACATATTAAACGACATGATAGAGGAGGAGATCGTTAATAGAGTTTACGGAGATCGGAATCAAGATGGATTATTTTGATTGGAAGTGAAATGCCATGGGGTCTAAATATGGATGCAGAATTGCACAGACACTTATAAAAAGATGAAAAAACTGAGAATACGGTAATAATATTAATGAAAAAGAATGGGCTCTGAAAGAAATAAGAGTTAAATTGGATACTACCTTTTGAGATGGTAATATGAATAGGCTACATATAAAAATGAAAATATCACTGGATACAAATATGATAAACAAACTCAAAAAATGGATCGAAGAGTAAAAAGATGAACAACATCTGGAAATAGAAACATCATACATATTCTTTAAATGATACATTAGACCAGTAAGAAACATTTAATCCATCAAATTTGTATGAGATGTCCTCTGGATCTGTTCTAAATGCAAAATTGAAGGGGTATTTCTTTTGAATAGTCTCAACTCCAAACAAAACCTGTTCCCGACAAAAGGTACTTTACCAAGATGTGAACCCAATACAGATCATGTTTTGAACTGAAATTTAAAAACTGCTGGTAAAATATGCAAAATTGGAATGGGACAGTGTTGAAAATTATAACTTAATTATTTTTGTTTCAGATTATACATTCTACAAAGAAGTACTTTATTCTATAAATGACATTTTTTTAAACATTTTTTTCTTTGAAAATTGATTATATAAGACATTTTGTTTAGGAACATATAAAAAGAATGGTTATACATTTATTAAGAAGCAGTGTTGTATGAAGGAGTAGTCCCTAATCAAAGTCAGCAGTACACATTAGTTGATAAATGATGGGAATCACATGGATAAATACGTCATTAGCGATGAGAAGTGGTTTTTAATTGGGTAAAGGCGGGTGATCACAAGATTTAAATACTCTGTTGTCACATACAATTGTATGGCCAGTCGAAGGCTGAGGCCGAAACGCGTTGCCATTTTTGTCTGGAGTAGCACTTTTTGCACTTTATACTTTACATTAAAAAGAAGATACTTTACGATTTGTTGACAGTGCTGGTGTCGTTCTTGCGGTGAGGAACTGAGGATCTGGGCTCCTGCTGCTATGTAGTGACTCCTTGTGATAAATATATATATAGCTATCACTTTTGTCAACGCATGTGTGGTTTCCCAGAGGGCTGCGATCGCCCCCCAGGAAAACCACACCCACATATAAAAGTGATATATATATATATATATATATATATATATATACATATTATTATTTTTTTGTGCCACCAGTTGTGTTTTGCAGTTGCAGCTTGCGTCTTCAAAGCAATGCACATACTTCAACTGATGTGTTTCAACTGTCGCTTTTAGGCAGCAATAAAAAAAGTCAAATAAGTCTTGTGATTATGTTTCTGCTACAAAAGGATCAGACTTTTGTCTAGTGGCAGTTTTGATGCCATAAAGTATTGCAGAAGGTGTATATGCCTACTGCAAAGATCATATCTGCGCTATAATACAAATGAAATGTATGTGCATTGGGGCTATGGAGAGATGAAGGGCACTTTTGCTGGGTGGTAGTGAGGGAATCCAAGGAGGAGGTCATGGGAGTAGGAGCACCAATAATGATTGGTGGACTGGGCGCCAGAGGCACTAAAGACTGTGATGATTGGTATGCAACAAGGTAAAGTAATAGTGTGCCTTTTTTGAGGGAAAAAGCAAAGGTAAGGTGATCTCTACTGTTGCACGTATCACACACATACACCCACCAGCAATTTTGTGACTGTCTACGTAGGCTAGTGTTTTAGAGCAACAGTTTAGCCAGTAGCAGAGATGGCATCTCGTTGGATGACTGCTGCTCAAGCCTTCACTCGGGTTAGAGAGGACAGCTCTGACGTAGGATCAGAGACTGAGACAGCAACAGCATCTGAGGGATAGGACATTGGTGCAGACTCTGGGAGTGATTTTTCAGTTGGAGGAGTCCCATTCGATAACTCCTCTTCCATTGATTATGAGGGAGGTGATAAGGACAGTCCTGCTGTCCCTTCGCAAGCACAATCTGTGCAGCGGGACAATAGCGGGTTAGCCCAACCCAGAGAGCAGGTGTATGCAGCGGCAAGCACATAGACAGTGCTCTCTTGGGAGCTACCCAATTTAGTTCAGCTCCAAATTCCACAGCCCAAATCGTATTGTGGAGGCATCAAAATTATCTATCACAAAACACCCTGGTTTTGTAAGACAGGCACCTGCGTTTTTGGTCCCGGGCTCGGCGGCCTTATAGGGAAACCTACCAAACCCAGACATTTCAGGAAACTAGACATCCGGGGGAGTCCACAGAGGTGTGACTTGTGTGGATTCCCCAAAGTTTTCTTACCCAGAATACCCAACCAAAGTTGAAATGTTGAATAAAAACTCAATTTATTTGTCCATGTTACGTTTCCTGTCGCGGGCATTAGGGCTACCCATGCAAGTGAGGTACCATTTTTATGGGAAGACTTAGGGGAACACAAAATAGCAGAACAAGTGTTATTACCCTTTGTCTTTCTCTACATTTTTTCCTTCCAAATATAAGACAGTGTGTAAAAAAGACGTCTATTTGTGAAATCCCCTGTAATTCACATGCTAGTAAGTGCACCCGAGAATTCAGAGATGTGCACATAACCACTGCTTCTCAACACCTTATCTTGTGCCCATTTTGGAAATACAAAGGTTTCCTTGATACCTATTTTTCACTCTTTATATTTCACCAAATAAATTGCTGTACACCTGGTATACAATGAAAACCCATTGCAAGGTGCAGCTCCTTTATTGGCTCTGGGTTCCTAGGGTTGTTGATGAACCTATAAGCCATATCTATGCACGCAACCAGAAGAGTCCAGCAGATGTAGCAGTATATTACTTTTGAACATGTGACATCGCAGGAAAAAGTTACAGAGTAAAACGTGGAGAAAAATTACTGTTTTTTTACCTCAATTACAATAATTTTTTATTTCAGCTGTTAGTTTCTGTAGGAAAACATAGGATCTACACAAATGACCCCATACTAAATTCAGAAATGTTTAGCTGTCCTGGATCCAGCATGGGTTACACATCCATTTCTGTCACTAACTGGAAGGAGGCTAAAAGCACAAAAAATTGTAAAAATTGGGTATATCCCAGTAAAATGCCAAAATTGTGTTTAATGTGGTTTTCTGATTCAAGTCTGCCTGTTCCTGAAAGCTGGGATGATGCCATTTTCAGGAAAAAAACACATGCTTTCTCTTGCAGCCCTTTGTTCCCATGTTTATGAAAAAAAAAAAAAAATCACTGTATTTTGTCTAATTTCTTAGTCTCACCCAGGGAAACCCACAAACTCTGGGTACCTTTAAAATCCCTAGGATGTTGGAAAAAAAGGACGCAAATTTGGAGTGGATAGGTTACGTGGACAAAAAGTTATGAGGGCCTAAGTCCGAAATTCCCCAAATAGCCAAAAAAGGGCTCAGCGGGGGAGGATTGGCCCAGCAGCTAAGGGGTTAAAGGCTGCAGTCTAGGAGCACTGACTTCATCTCTGTCACTGCTCTTCTTAGTAAGAGTTTCATGGTCCTGAACCAGTTACCATGGAAACCTGAGTAAACTCTTTTCTGAGACTGTCACACACTGCCTGGGGCATTTAATAAGAAAGCGCATTAGAGCTGGCTTTTACATAAGCATACTGAGGTCAAAGTGGAGCCCTGCCAATTGTTGGACATCTAAGTTGAGTGCCTCAGGCTATGGCAAGAAGCTAAATATGCATGACATTGCATTCTAGTGCTGTGATGCACTAAAATGTGTTATACTAACCCTAGATGTGTGGCACTTTGCAGGGTATAATGTGTGGAAATTGGATTTCAGTGACTAATTATCATTTGTACATCACTAAGCAAAATGTCTATTTTTTTTTACCCTATTACAAATCTTTGTTTCCACCACACTTGAGAATCACAAAAAAATGCTTAATTTGTGCTTAGGTAACTGCTGATGTATTTTGATATATATGTACAGTGCATTTACATATATTTGATGTGTGTTGTGTTGGAAAAAATGAAATCCAAGGTTGCCACATAGTTCACATTTTATAAATCTTCTCACTTTGTAGTCAGAGAATTAAAAGTAAACACCAATGTCTATGTCAAACAAATAAATAGTCATTTGTCAGAAGACACAGCCTAATGTTTGACCCCTAGCTTTCAACACACAGCAATTATAGCAAGATATATTTACTGCTTGTTCACCTTGTGAGCGCCAGCACGGTTTTCTGGAGGTGCTGCAGTAGCACCAGCACCCCTGCTTTCAGCCCCTATGGGTAATAGTTCATAACACTTGTATTAGACCAGACAGGGTATTCACCACATTTGTGATCCAGTATCCAATCTGCAAAACTTTGAAAAGGCCTTAATCTTTCTTTGAGTTTATTTTAAAGATTGTCATAGTTCTGCAACGCATTAACTTTTTCTGGACCTACCACTAAGCTTCTCAGTTTGAGCAACTTTAGTCGTAGACCTGATAGAAGCCTAGAACTGACCACTCACTAAATGCCACACTCTTTGTTTCACAAATATGATCAGGCATTCATCATACTTATATGCACAAGCAATTTTACTTGTTCCTACCCGTATGAAGTGGTAAACAAAGATACGCATACACACATCTATGTTGGCAGTAACACATATTCGCATTAGCACAACCTCAAATGTTTACAGTTCCTAGAAGACAAACTTACCACTCAGTCATTCACCTGCATTTATTATTTCACCTGATATGAGAGTCAGTGTGTGGATGAAAGAGTCTGCCTGTGAGTATGTCAGTTTTCGAATGAGTGTGTTTAGGTGAGTGTGTGTGTGTGTCCATTGACATATGACTATGATTGACTAAATGCAAGCATGGCAGTCTGTGTCTCTTTTATGTCTGGGTGTAATTCAAATTAGGAATGCTAGGCTGGTGACATGGTTAACTGAGTTGGCACGCCTGTACTCATTAATTGACTGTGTTGGCCTTGAAAATGAAAGATCACTGGTGTGATTTGCAAACACAAAGCTGACAAGCTAAGTGATGTGCATCCTGAAACCTGCAAACACTTGTGGGTGGGGCTCCCCTGGTCAGGGTAGGATATTCTGCCTGCCGGCTGGCACCACCACCACCCTGTGGGTGTCCGGGCCTCCAGTTGGTGGATCATGGGAGCTGTTCAGTCCACAGGAGCTCCAGACTCCTCCCCGGTCAAATGTGATCCTGGCCCAGGTAGGGAAGGTAGCCCTGCTTGGTTCCAGGAGCCCTGGCTACCCAAGCAAAGGCCATGGCTTCGGCCTCTTCTCATAGGGGATTATGGGAGCTGTTCAACCTGCAGAAGCCACCAGACTCCTCCTGGGTCTGATATCAACTGGGCCCAGGTACGGAAGTGGGCCCTTCAAGGGGCCTGGAGCCCTGCCTTCACAGGTGAAAGCCATGGCTCTGCCTGCCCCTCAAGGGGGATTGTGGGTGCTCTGCAGCCTGCAGGTTGTACAGACTCCTATCTGATCCAACGGCACCCTTGCTGAGTATGGAAGGCAACCCTGCCAGGTGCTGTTCAGCCCACAGGAGCCCAGACCATTTCCTGGTCTGACTGGACCCTGCTCTGGTATCAGCTTGGGTCTTCATATTAGGTCTGAGCTCCGCTCCACACCCTGGAAGGGCACAAGGAACCTGCCCAGTCACAAGTCAGAGTTTGCTGCTCTGACCGGACCACTAGTAATCTGATCATCCAGCCACATACCAGTCATCTGGGTTTCCTAGCTATCGACAGGTCCCCTGGTCACCCAGCCCACTGACCAGGTAGTTGGAGTGCACAGGCAGCAGCTGACAATGAGGCCAGCACTTAGGAGACTCCTTTCTCAGGCCATCAACTGGCTTTTTGCCTTCAGGCGGCTCTGCTAGTGCCCACTCTGGCCATTTCAGCACTCTGCTTACCTGTGAGGTGCATGCCCCAATCCTTGCACCTCCCAGCACACGGCACTAGGGGGAGGCCCTCCTGCCATACTGCATGTGGGATGGGCAGCCTCAGACGGGCCCCCTCACTGTCCCTCCCACCGGCCTGCTGGCAGTGGGACCACAGCTGATTATGGGCACCCACAGATGAAGACAAAAGCTTAGCTCAGAGGATGACTTTCATTAGATTGCAGCAAGGTGGTTTCTCTGCTACTTATGAAACCCTGGCCCAGAGTCAGGTTTTCTACAAACGATTTAGCACCTGGTGCCCCACGAACATGTAGTGCACTAAGGAAAATGGAGGTGGCCCCCTTCCATCCATACTCCAGCCCCTGTGCGAGCATTTCAACGCAGCAACCCAGAGCCCAGCTATCCCAGGCCAAATGAGGCTCCATGGCACTGTTGTATCACTAAGGTTTGAAGGTGGTCTAATTTAGAGGCTGTTAGACCTGGCAGCCTTAGGCTGGTCACCGCTAACATTTTGCCTGCCTCCCTCCACTTTTTAGATACTGTTTTTGCTGGTTTTAAGACTCTGCACTCTTTACCACTGCTAACCGGTGGTAAAGTACATATGCTCTCTCCCTTTAGACATGGCAACATTGTATCATACCCAATTGGACTATTTAATTTACTTGTAAGTCCCTAGTAGAGTGCACTTTATGTGCCCAGGGCCTGTAGATTAAATGCTACTGGTGGGCATGCAGCACTGGTTGTGCCACCCACTTAAGTAGCCCCTTAACCTTGTCTCAGGCCTGCCATTGCAAGGCCTGTGTGTGCAGTTTCACTGCCAAATCGGCTTGGCATTTAAAGTACTTGCCAAGCCTAAAACTCCCCTTTTTCTAAATATAAGTCACCCCTAAGGTGTGCCCTGGGTAACCCCTAGGGCAGGGTGCTGTGTAGGCAAAAGGCAGGACATGTACCTATGTAGTTTACATGTCCTGGTAGTGTAAAACTTCTAAATTCGTCTTCACACTGCTGTGATGCCTGCTCCCTTCATAGGCTAACATTGGGGCTGCCCTCATATATTGTTTGAGTGGTAGCTGCTGATCTGAAAGGAGTAGGAAGGTAATATTTATTATGGCTAGAATGGTAATACAAAATCCTGCTGGCTGGTGAAGTTGGATTTAATATTACTATTTTTGAAATGTCACTTTTACAAAGTGAGCATTTCTCTGCACTTAAAACCTACTGTGCTTTACATTCAACGTCTGGCTGGGTTTAGTTGACAGCTCCCTTGTGCATTCACTCAGACACACCCCAAACACAGGATACTCAGCCTCACTTGCATACATCTGCATTTTGAATGGGTCTTCCTGGGCTGGGAGGGTGGCATGCCTGACACTTGCATGTCAAAGGACAGTAGACTGCCCTCACACAAAGGACTGATACACCCCCTACTGGGACCCTGGCAGACAGGATTGAACTGAAAGGGGACCTTTTGCACTTCTAAGCCACTCTTTGAAGCCTTTGAAGTATTTAAACAGGGCCTCTGCCCCTACCAACTCAGACACTTCCTGAAGAAGAAACTTGAACCAGAACCTGCATCCTGCCAAGAAGAACTGCTTAGCTGCCCAAAGGACTCACCTGTCTGCTTTCTGTGAAGGACTGCTGCCTTGCTGTTGCCTTGCTGCATTGCTGCTCTCTGGCTGAGGTGAAGAAGTGCTCTCCAAGCGCTTGGATAGAGCTTGCCTCCTGTTCCCTGAATTCTCAGGACCAAAAAGACTTAGGGGGTCGTTACGACCTTGCCGCCCACTATGATCTGACCGCCATGCGGCCGCTAATGCGGCCGCACCCCCGCCGCGGCCATTTGAAGATCCCCGCTGGGCTGCAACATAGGAGCCGGCTCCAAATGGAGCCGGCGGTTTTGCGGGCGTGCGACGGGGGCAGTTGCACCCGTCGCACTTTTCACTGTCTGCATAGCAGACAGTGAAAAGCTGCATGGGGTCCTGTCAATGGGCCCCTGCACTGCCCATGCCAGCGGCATGGGCAGTGCAGGGGCCCCCAGGGGCCCCACGACTCCCCATTCCGCCAGCCTTTTCCTGGCGGTGCAAACCGCCAGAAAAAGGCTGGCGGTTGGGGACTCGTAATCCCCTGGGCAGCGCTGCCCAGGCAGATTAACACCGCCGGGGCAAAAGTGGCGGAATACCGCCGGCCCCGGCGGTGCGACCGCGGCGCTTCCGCCACAGTCGTAATACGCCTGGCGGTGCTTCTGTCGTTTTAGCCCTGGCGGTCCCGTACCACCAGGGTCAAAATGACCCCCTTAATGTCTACAGAAGTACTCCTTGTGCGGCGAAATTCGACTCATGGCCTGCCAGAAACGACGCACAGCCTGCACCGTGGTGAAAAATTTACTGCACTCCGAACCGGAACGATGCAGCCCGACTTCGCATCGAGAAGATTGACAGCGCGAGCATAGCAACCGGAAATTCAACTCACGGCCCACCGATTGATGCAAAGCCAAGGTGGAACGATGCAGCCCGACTTCCAGATAGGAATCGACGCAGCCCCTGCTGTGCGGTGAGAAATTTGACTCAACACCCACCGAATCAACGCAGCGCCTGTGACTTCGTCCTGCCAGTGCAGGAAATCACGCATCATCCCCGGGGCGTCCGAAAACTCCGTAAATCGAAGAGGATCCATGACCAAGCGCCGGAAATTGACGCACAGTTGTCCCTGCATGAAAATTAAACAAGGCATCGCTGTGTGCGGCCCGAGAAATCGACACACACCCCTTTGTTTAAATTCATCTCCACCTCTGCGGTTCTTTGCAGAGATTCTGCACGCGAACCAGGTAATTTATGATTAAAAGAGACTTTTATTGTTTTTAAAAGACTTAAGACACTTTGGGGGTGATTCTGACCTCGGCGGTAAAATGCCCTTACCGCCGGTCATAAGACCGCCATAACACCGCCGCGGCCGCGGTCAACCGCCACGGTCATTCTGACCCACAACGGCCAAACGTCCAAAAATCCGTCCTCCACTGCAGCCCGCCACATCGGCGGGCAGCGATAAACTGGAGATGACCAAACCTCCACCGTCACGCCAACAGAAATACGCCCATGCCATTACGATCCACGAATCCACACGGCGGTCATTCAAACGCGGTATTCCATTGGCGGTACACACCGCCACGGTCAGAATACACACACATCACCAAAACACAGCCACATTGGACAATTTGAAATACACACACCTGATACACATACACACACCACTCCCACACAATCAACCAACTATAAAACACACACCCACATCACCCACAAACCCCTGCGACCACAATTACTGAGAGAAGGAGAGAGAGACACAGCAGACAATCCATAGCAAGACACACTGAGGCACACTACACCATCACACACACCACATAGTAGCACAAAGGACCACACACCAACATACTCATCATCACATACACCACCCCACACCTCACCCACACCACCCCATGGCACCCCAAAGGCACCCACGCTTTTCGGACCAAGAACTCCGGGTCATGGTGGAGGAAATCCTAAGAGTGGAACCCCAGCTCTTCGGCTCGCAGGTGCAGCACACCAGTATAGCCAGGAAGGCGGAGCTATGGCAGCGGATCGTGGACAGGGTCAACGCGGTGGGACAGCATCCCAGGAATAGGGAGGACATCCGCAAAAGATGGAACGACCTACGGGGGAAGGTCCGATCGATGGTCTCCAGGCACAACATCGCGGTCCAGAAGACTGGCGGCGGACCCCCACCCACCCCTCCCGAATTTACATCGTGGGAGCAAGAGGTCTTGACCATCCTGCATCCTCAGGGCCTCGCTGGAGTAGCCGGAGGAATGGACTCTGGTAAGTCCCATCTCAACTACTATATCCCCCCCACCCCACCAGCATGCCAACCCACACCCCCACCCTCACCCCCAACCCCCCAGCACATATCCTCCCTGACAATGTCTCACCAGCACAACCCACCCATCCCAACACCAACTCCTGCATGCCAACACAAATCATGGGCACCCATCACCTATGCATGACCACTGCACTAACCCCTCCCCCCCACTAAATACCCTCACAACACCTCCCTCAAGGGAATGCCTGCACTGGGGAACAAGGGCACCCATAACACACACGCTATTGCACACACAGAAACAATAACCAAACTCTCTTACCCCATGCAGGACCCGAACGACAACACACCAGCCAGGAGGGTCCAGAAGTGTCCATCCCACCACCGGAACAGGCCCACACTGAGGATAGCAGCTCTGTCGACAGTGAACCTGATGACCAGCCCGGACCATCGGGGACCTCTGGGCAGTCGGTTCCCCTCAGGCAGCTACAGGCCACACCAGACCCGACCCCCTCTGCCGACACCAGCACAGCTCCCACCCAGCGGGCCCATGCCTCTGTCTCTAGGACAGCTCAATCAGCGGTGTGTCCGCCACTACAGGGCACCCAGGCTAACCCAACACCCCAACAACAACAGGGACCTGGGGGCAGTGGGAGCGGGCACACCGGCCAGGGGACAGAGGCCGGGGGAAACCGGGCAGCTCGGAGGGCTGCTGTGCGACAGGGGGGGGAGGAGAGGCCCAGGGAACCCACTCTCCAAGAGGCCCTCACCACCATCATGGCAGCCTACCACCACTCCCAAGAAACGATGGCGACGGTACTGGCCAGGTTCACTGAGATCCAGGCACAGCAGGAAGAACGCTACATGGGGTTCAGGGAGGAGCTGAGAATCATCGGGACCGCAATGGGGACCATCGTCCTGGCCCTCCACAGGATAGAGGACGCGTTGCGGGACCATGGTGCACCACACAGGGCCCCTGTCACTAGGCCGGACCAGGAACAGCCTACCACCTCCGCCGGCGCTAGTGGACAGGAGGTCCCAACACCTCGACAGCCCCCCAGAACCCCACCTCCTGCTGAAGAACAACCACCCCGTAAGAGGAGCCTGAGACCAAAGAAAAAGACAGAGTAGGATGTCAAGACCCCCGCCAGCAGGACATACCCCCTGAACTCTTCCCACTGTCCCACATTGCCACCCTGTCCAACCATGAACTGCCTATGCTCCATCCTTCCCCAGGCAAAAGAACAATGCACCTGTGAGACTGAGAACTGGACTCTGCCATGGATATTCCTCCACCCCCACCCATCACCCTTAGAATCACATGTACCGATATCTAGCACTGTAAATAAATCACATTTTGCACAATAATCTGTTTTGAGTCATGCTGTCTTATTAACAAATGTATTACATATTACTGTTCAATTTCTGTTCTGTCAATTAGTCATGACAACATACCAATGTCAATACGCTGTATTTCATGGGCGAACCAAGCAGAAGTCAGGTACTGAGTCAGACAGCACTGAGAAGGGAAGGGAAAGGCAAAAATTACTGAAAAACATCTGTGGGGAACTACAGAAAGTACAGATGCAGGAGGCTAGAAGCAATTGGGAAATGGCGTGGGTGATTCTTACCTGGGTGTCACTGGAAATACTGTTGTATCACTCTATCCCTATTGTCTGTGTCGTCCTCTGAGTCTTCCTCCTCTTCACTCTCCACAGGCTCCACGGCTTCTACAACACCACCATCTGGACAATCCTCCTGCAGGAAAGGCACCTGGAGTCGCAAAGCCAGGTTGTGAAGCATACAGCAGGCCACGATGATATGGCACACCTTCTTTGGTGAGTACATTAGGGATCCACCAGTCATATGCAGGCACCTAAACCTGGCCTTCAGGAGTCCAAAGGTTCGCTCAATCACCCTCCTAGTACGCCCATGGGCCTCATTGTAGCGTTCCTCTGCCCTTGTCCGGGGATTCCTTACTGGGGTCAGTAGCCACGGCAGGTTGGGGTAACCAGAGTCACCTATTAGCCACACACGTTGTCTCTGTAGCTGCTCCATCACATAGGGGATGCTGCTATTTCGCATCACATACGCGTCATGCACTGACCCTGGGAACTTGGCATTTACATGGGAGATGTACTGGTCAGCCAAACAGACCACCTGGACATTCATCGAATGATAATTTTTTCTGTTTCGGAACACCTGCTCATCGTCTTTTGGGGGTACCAAAGCCACATGGGTCCCATCAATGGCACCAATGATGTTGGGGATGTGTCCAAGGGCATAGAAATCACCCTTCACTGTAGGCAAGTCACCCTCCTCGGGGAAAATGATGTAGCTCCGCATGAGTTTCATCAGGGCAGACAACACTCTGCTCAAAATCTTAGAAAACATAGGCTGAGACATTCCAGATGACATGGCCACTGTGGTCTGGAATGACCCACTGGCCAAAAAATGGAGGACTGACAAAACCTGCACCAGAGGGGGAATCCTTGTGGGTTGGCGGATTGGGGACATCAGGGCTGGCTACAGCTGGGCACACAGTTCATGGATAGTGGCACGGTCAAGTCTGTATCGAAGTATTATATGGCGTTCTTCCATTGTCGACAGGTCCACCAGCGGTCGGTACACGCGAGGATTCCTCCTTCTCATCGCAAGTCCCAGCGGACGGTGCCTAGGAAGGACAACATGGAGCACAGAGTCAGCCAAAACACAGGTACGTACAGACAGCTTGCACAGTTAAAGAATGGCAATGGGTTGAAAGGCGTGTATGTGTGGCAATGCAAGGCCTAGGCCTGTGTGTCGCAGTCAAAATTAAGCCATGTGGGCCCTTGAAATGGCGGCTGCCTGACCTGTGAAGTGGGACAATGGGATGTGAGGTCAATGCGCTGGCGGGGCACACCGTGGCGGTAGGCAGTCGCAGACCGCGGCGCAAAGCCGCATTGGTTAACATTGAAGCCTATGGGTTTCAGGAGCCAATAACGAAGTGCGCCGGCGGTCGCGGTACGCACCGCCGCGGTACGCACCGCCGCGGACGTGACCGCCATTTTCTATCTGCTTAATCACTCGAGACCTGATCATCCACAGGAGAGGACCTATACTGCAAGTGCTGCTGTGACCTCGGTCTGGAAGATACAATGGCTGCTGCGACTGGGGAAAGGGCCCCTGCCTTCACGTCTGAAGAGTTGGACAAGCTCGTGGATGGGGTCCTCCCCCAGTATGCGCTACTCTACGGTCCTCCAGACCAACAAGTGAGTACACCGGGTGCTAATGGAATGGGCTATGCCTGTGTGGATTGGGGTGGATGTAAGTTGGTGGGGTGGGGGGCGAATGAGGAGTGCAACGCCCGACAGATGAGAGCATGTGCCATATGGCAAAGTGGGTGGGGGGGGCCAATTACATCTAACATGCAGGTCATTGATGTGTTCCTCCTTTCCACCCTGTACATGTCTAATAGGTCAGCGCCCATCAGAAGATCGACATTTGGCGTGCCATCGCCAAGGAAGTCCGGACCTTGGGGGTCCACAACAGACGGGGCACCCACTGCCGCAAGAGGTGGGAGGACATCCGCCGCGGAACAAGGAAGACCGCAGAAACACTGCTGGGGATGGCCTCCCAACCTAGGAGGGGTGCCAGTCGCACCATGACCCCCCTGATGTCCCGGATCCTGGCGGTGGCCTACCCTGAATTGGATGGGCGCTTTAAGACATCACAGCAGACACAAGGGGGTGAGTATCAGCACATTCTCCTATCTTTCTGCGCAGTGGAGGCGTCTGGGTGGGGGAGGAGGGCTGTGGGTGACATTAGGCCAGGGCGCTTTCTGTAGTGTAGTCCTCTCCCTTAGGCATGGCCCTGTGCCCCCGGCCCCCACCTCGGTAGGGTGACAAGTACAGCCATTGAAGGTCCAGCATCTCCCATGTGCGCGTTTGACGTCTCTTGGCCTGTTGTCTTAGTCAGTAGTACTGAGTAGTGTACCCCGAATGCGCGGCTTAGTGCATTAGGCACCTGTGTCTGTCCTCTCCGCCAACGGTGTTGACATTGCATGCACTCAACCTGGTCTTCTTTTTTCTCCCCCCACCCTTTCTCTTCATCTTCTTGTGCATGTGTGCATTAGCATCATCAGGCGGAGGAGATATGGCATCGGAGCACGAGGGAGCTGCAGGACACAAGGCCCCGGTGGGCCCAGGAACAGACACCGAGGGCACCAGTGATCCGGAGGGCGAGGGGAGCACCACGACGGGGACCGCTGGTGAGAGCAGCGAAAGCGACACGTCCTCGGATGGGAGCTCCCTAGGGGTGGCGGCAACATCCGTGCCCCCCGCCTCTACAGGTACAGCCGCCACCCAGCGCACCAGCCCCGCCCTCCCAGCAGCCCCTCAGTCTTCGCTCCGTGCCGGTTCGCCCAGGAAGGCGCGCGTCTCCTTCGCCCCAGGCACCTCAGCCCCTGCCCCTGTTGCCCCTGCTGCCCTCAGTGCGGAGCTCATTGACCTGGTAAGGACGCTCATTGTTGGGCAGACGACCCTTTTGAATGCCATCCAGGGTGTGCAAAGGGAGGTGCAACAGAGCAATGCGTACCTGGAGGGCATTCATTCGGGTCAGGCTGCCCATCAACGAGCGTTCACTGCTCTGGCCTCAGCACTGACGGCAGCCATTGTCCCTGTTTCCAGCCTCCCTCTTCTGACTGCCTCCAGCCTGTCTCTGTCTCCTGTTCCTCAGCCTATCCCATCCACACCATCAGACCAGCCTGCACACACCTCAACACCCAAGAGCAGCTCATCCAAACACAAGCACCACAGATCCTGCAAACACTCACCCGAGCAACACCCAGATGCAGACATGCCAACAGCCACTGCCACCCCTGTGTCCCCCTCCTCCTCGTCTCCCTCCTCCCTCCCTGTGACGTCTACACTCACACCTGCATGCACCCCAACATCAGCCAGTGCTTCCATCACCACCTCACCCTCCAGTACAGTCCACACTCGTGCAGTCACCACCCCCACTGCCATGTACACGTCCCCTGTATCCTCTCCCACTGTGTCTGTCACCCCCTCTTCCAAGACACACAAACGCAGGCAGCCACCCACCCAACAGCCATCCACCTCACGACAGCCTACAGCACCAGCACCTTCACCCAATGACAGCACACCTGACTCTCCTACAACCACCTCCTCTACCTCCACTTCCATCTCCACTTCTCCTACCCTTTACCTTGGCCCTAAAAAACTTTTCCTGGCTAACCTTAACCTCTTTCCCCCCGATGACCTCCCCCATCCATCTTCAAAGAGTCCCAAGAGCACCGCAGCCACCACCAGCCCAGCTTCGGGTGTCACTGTTGTGCCTGGGTTCTGGAGCCCACCCTTTGCCAGCAGTGACATCGAGCTGCAGCAAGGACACGTCCAGCCCCCCCCGGCAAGAGGACCCGCAAAACCAAGGACCGCCGTGCGAGGACCGACAGGGCTGCCCCCAAGGAGCAATGTGCGGCCACTTCACCACCCACACCATCTGGGGGAGGCAAGGGCCCGAGAGCCCCATCAAAGGAGCGGAAGGGCAGCAGGAGCGCGGAGAAGGTGGACCCCACATGCCACATCCCAGCTGCGAAGGAGGACACTAAGGAGGCCAGGAGTCCGTCCCCGAAGGGTCCAGAAACGTCACGGTCCGAGGGCGACTGAGCAGGGAGTCCAGGCCAGGTCTGGCTCCCTTGACCTGCTGGATGAGCACCGCTGAACAGGGCCCCGCCGTGGAGATAGGCACCGCTGAACAGTGCCCGCGGTGGAGAAGAGCACCGCTGAACAGGGCCTGCGGTGCAGAAGAGCACCGCTGAACAGGGCCCCGCCGTGGAGAAGAGCACCGCTGAACAGGGCCCGCGGTGCAGAAGAGCACCGCTGAACAGGGCCCCGCCGTGGAGATAGGCACCGCTGAACAGGGCCCGCGGTGGAGAAGAGCACCGCTGAACAGGGCTCGCGGTGCAGAAGAGCACCGCTGAACAGGGCCCCGCCGTGGAGAAGAGCACCGCTGAACAGGGCCCGCCGTGGAGAAGAGCACCGCTGAACAGGGCCCGCGGTGCAGAAGAGCACTGCTGAACAGGGCCCCGCCGTGGAGAAGAGCACCGCTGAACAGGGCCCGCGGTGCAGAAGAGCACCGCTGAACAGGGCCCCGCCGTGGAGATAGGCACCGCTGAACAGGGCCCGCCGTGGAGAAGAGCACCGCTGAACAAGGCCCGCCGTGGAGAAGAGCACCGCTGAACAGGGCCCCGCCGTCTCAAGCACCGCTCCGCTGGGCCCTTCTTCTCAAGCACCGCTCCGCTGGGCCCCGCCGTCTCAAGCACCGCTCCGCTGGGCCCTTCTTCTCAAGCACCGCTCCGCTGGGCCCTTCTTCTCAAGCACCGCTCCGCTGGGCCCCGCCGTATCAAGCACCGCTCCGCTGGGCCCCGCCGTCTCAAGCACCGCTCCGCTGGGCCCTTCTTCTCAAGCACCGCTCCGCTGGGCCCTTCTTCTCAAGCACCGCTCCGCTGGGCCCCGCCGTCTCAAGCACCGCTCCGCTGGGTCCTTCTTCTCAAGCACCGCTCCGCTGGGCCCTTCTTCTCAAGCACCGCTCCGCTGGGCCCTTCTTCTCAAGCACCGCTCCGCTGGGCCCTTCTTCTCAAGCACCGCTCCGCTGGGCCCCACCGTCTCAAGCACCGCTCCGCTGGGCCCTTCTTCTCAAGCACCGCTCCGCTGGGCCCTTCTTCTCAAGCACCGCTCCGCTGGGCCCTTCCTCTCAAGCACCGCTCCGCTGGGCACCGCCGTCGCAAGCACCGTTTATGGTTCACTGTGCCCTCCTTGACCAGTGGAGACTGTCATCCACCTGATGGACTGTGGCTTTGCACTCCCCAGGATGGTCCAGTGGGCAGCCCACCCACTGTAGAGACATTGAGAGACTGTGGCTTTGCACTCCCCAGGATGGCCCAGTGGGCATCCCACCCACTGTAGAGACATTGAGAGACTGTGGCTTTGCACTCCCCAGGATGGCCCAGTGGGCAGCCCACCCACTGTAGAGACATTGAGAGACTGTGGCTTTGCACTCCCCAGGATGGCCCAGTGGCCAGCCCACCCACTGTAGAGACATTGAGAGACTGTGGCTTTGCACTCCCCAGGATGGTCCAGTGGGCAATCCACCCACTGCAGAGACTTGAGAGACTGTGGCTTTGCACTCCCCAGGATGGCCCAGTGGGCAGCCCACCCACTGTAGAGACATTGAGAGACTGTGGCTTTGCACTCCCCAGGATGGCCCAGTGGGCAGCCCACCCACTGTAGAGACATTGAGAGACTGTGGCTTTGCACTCCCCAGGATGGCCCAGTGGCCAGCCCACCCACTGTAGAGACATTGAGAGACTGTGGCTTTGCACTCCCCAGGATGGTCCAGTGGGCAATCCACCCACTGCAGAGACTTGAGAGACTGTGGCTTTGCACTCCCCAGGATGGTCCAGTGGGCAATCCACCCACTGCAGAGACTTGAGAGACTGTGGCTTTGCACTCCCCAGGATGGTCCAGTGGGCATGGTGGCTCCTCGTGGATCTGGCGTCGTGGACTCATGTGGCTGTGGTGCCCCCCCTTTCCCTTCCCCCTGAGGTGCCTGTAGTTTTTACATCTGATGCCCCTGCAGTGTTCTCTCCAAAGGACTCAGGTCTCCTGTGTGGGCTTTGCCCTTGTTTCTCAAGACTTTGGCCCACGGACATGCTGAAATCGTAGGTTGTGCAGGACTTGGTACTTCAGTTATACACTGATGTGTGTGTCATTAGTTTTGTTGTGGATATCTTTCATGGTTGTACGCTAATTTTCTGGAGCTTTTTGGTACATAAATATTTATTCAAAATATGATTATGTCCTAGCATTTTTCTGGGGTGTTTGGGTGGTGTCACTGTGACTTGGTGCGCTGCATTGGTGAGTACATAGTTGGGGGGGGGGTCGCATATGTGTGTGGCCGTAACCTTTCGTCCGCCCCCTCCCGTGTGTCGTAAGTGCAGTACTCACCGTTGTCGTCTGCGCCGGACTTCGTACTCGTGGTAGATGAGAAGGTAGACGAGAGCAGGTAGGATGTTTAATTTCGGTTCCATGCTGTCCTCCTTCCTCCTGGAGTGCGTAGTGGTGAGCGTTTTCCCGTCCGTAGTCTGTTTCCGCCGTGTTTTTATCGGCGGTGCTCCCACCCCGGAAAAGGTGGCGGATTGGTGAGTTGGAATAGTGTGGGCGGTACATTGTCTGCCGCCTGTCTGTTGGCGGTGACCGCCGCGCTGTTTGTTTGTACCGCCGTGGCGGTCGGAGTGTTAAGGTGGCTGTCTGTGTTGGCTGTTCCCGCCAGGCTCAGAATCCCATATTTTTTACCGCCAGCCTGTTGGCGGGTTGGCCGCCGCTTTAACACCGACCGCCAGGGTTAGAATCACCCCCTTTATATCACTTTTATAGGGATAGCTAAACGTATACTTATCAGATAAATATTAAATATTTTTCTAAACACTGTGTGGTGTGTTTTTGAGGTGCTATACTGTGTTATTGCAAGATTCATTACACAAATACTTTACACATTGCCTTCTAAGTTAAGCCTGACTGCCCAGTTCCAAGCTGCCAGAGGGTGGGCACAGGATAATTTGGATTGTGTGTGACTTGCCCTGACTAGAGTGAGGGTCCTTGTTTGGACAGGTAGCAAACTGACTGCCAACAAAAGACCCCATTTCTAACATTGGTGATGAGCGGTGATGATAGGAATTGTATTTGTGCAGTGACATACAGTAGTTAAGTATTCACTACCTACCCACAGTTGAAGGTCAACTTGATTTTCTTTTATATCTTTTTCCAGCAATTTTGTTTTTCCTGACAAATTTCTAACTAAAATCCTCACTCAACATATCTCTGGCTGGGTCTCAAGCTGGAAATTAAGATTTTGACCTAGCCCTTTTAGAGACATATGCTGTCAAACAGCTGAAAGGTTTCTGTAGGGATATGGGAGTACCCACCCCGGTGCCTCCAGAAAGGAGGAATTTCAATGGCCCTGAGGGCCTGGGCAGAAGCCTATTTCGAGGAGGATGCCGAGGAGGTGGGGCCAAAGGATGGCCCCCAGAGGATTTTTTGCCATCAGTGGATGAAGTTACCACTGCAATTGTGTCCCCTGCCAAACCAGGGAGCAGTGTCTCTGATCAGGGTCTGACCGCAGAAGAAAGGAAAGAGGAGAGGGAATTTGAATTGCAAATGGCAAGGTTGAAAATTGAGGCTCAACAGGAGGAAATGAGGGCAGAGAGAGAAGCAAAAGCAGCTGAGAAGAACCTTTTGTTGGCTCATGAACTGAGTCTTAAGGAGCTGGATATCAAGGTGAGACAGTCTGAGTCCAGCAGTGATGGTGGCAGCATACATTCATGACCTGTTGGGGAGAAGAAGGTTCGTATACCCAAGAATGTGGTGCCAAGTTAGGTGGTGGGAGATGACATTGATAAGTGGTTGGCTGCCTATGAAGTTGCACTAATGGCCCAAGTGACCTCTGAGGAGCAATGGGGGGCAGCCTTGTGGTTTTATGTAACAGTAGTGGGGAGGGACTCACTCCTTACACTAGATCCACATGACCAGAATGTCTATGCACCCATGAAGGCCGCTTTACTGGCCAGGTTTGGGCTGAGCCCTGAAAAATACCGTCAGAGGTTTAGGGACAGCAACAAACTTTCCACACAAACTTGGGTAGATTGTTTTGACTTCTCCAATAAGGCACTGAATGGATGGGTGCGGGGCAGCAAAGTAAATGATTACAAAGGGTTATATGATTTGATTCTGAGAGAGCATATGCTCAGTATTTCTTTTCAAGAGTTGCACCAGCACTTGGTAGATAGTAAGCTGACTGATCCCAGGAAGCTTGCTGAGGAGGTGGACCTCTGGGTTAGCACCAGAATTTCTAAAAAGGTATCTGGGTGGGACACCCACAAAGGTGGTCAGGGTTCCCAACAGAAGAAAGAGGGGGGAGAAAAACTTAAAGATAAAGAACTCTCAAAAGCCCCCCAAAACAATTCTGGGAGGGGGGTATCCATTCCTCTTCTAAGTTTGGGAAGAAACCAGGGTACCTTGACAAGAAGGTAGAGAAGTACATCCCCAAATGCTTAGAGTGCTACCAGCATGGACACTCTAAGGGCAACTCCCAGTGTTCCAAGAGAGCACAGCCCACCACTGGAGGGCAGACACCTGGGTTGGCTAATGTAGCGCTCGGGGGGGAGACAATCCCAGTTAACTTTGGGGGGGCAGACAGAGGTGTCCCTAGTATCCCTGGTAGATAAGGAGATGGTGCCTAAAGCCCACATGCCTGCCAATACTTCCAAGTATAGGCAGTGGGTCACCATTGATGGGCAAAGGGTTCAGGCTCTGCGTGACACAGGGGCCAGTATGACTAATGTCAAGAGTCAGCTGGTGTCAGCAGAGCAGATAGTCCCTAATACATTCCACCAGGTCAAAGTCGCTGACAATCGTGACAGTCACCTACTGGTGGCTCTGGTTCCCTTTGAGTGGGTGGGTCTCTGGTACTCTGAAAGTAGCTGTGGGTCCTGCCATGCATGTAGATTGTCTGTTAGGCAATGGTCTTGAGCCCACTGCCTGGAAGGAGGTAGAGCTCAGATCTCACCTGGAGATGTTAGGGTTGCCTGAGTGGGTCTGTATGACCACAAGGTCCATGGCTGCCAGGAAAGGGAGTCAAGGGCATCTGCAGCCTGGAACAATTGCCCAGAGAGCTGCAAAGAGGAAGGGCAAGAGGCACGGGAAACCCACCTCAGATGTTCCCACAGTGGTGGACGGAGCCCCTGAGGAGGAGGAGGAGGAGGCTCCTGAGCCAACCGGAGAGGACATAGCTGACCTATACAACCTGCCTGAATTTGCTGGCTGGCAAGTAGAGGGTGGGCCAACCAGGGCAGAATTCTGCAAAGCACAGAAGGAATGCCTCACCCTTGAGGGTCTGAGGTAACAGGCCACAGCCCAAGCAGCTGGCGATCACCACATCTACTGGGAGAATGATCTCCTTTACAGTGAGCCTAAGGCTCTGGCCTATGGGGCAGCACGTGTGCTGGTGGTCCCCCAGTGTTACCGGGCCTTCCTACTGGTCTTGCTCACGACATCCCCCTGGAAGGACATTTGGGCCAAGATAACACCTTTGCCAGGCTTGTCACCCACTTCCATTGGCCTAGAATGCAGGGAAAAGGCTTAAGGCCCCCCTGATCCCACTTCCCGTCATTGGCACCCCCTTTGAAAGGGTGGGCATTGATGACATTGGTCCCTTGGACCCCAAAACTTCCTTGGGCAACAGGTTTAGCCTGGTTTTGGTGGACCATGCGACCCGCTAGCCAAAGGCAATCCCTCTGAGAACCGTGACTGCACCAGTGGTGACCAGAGCCCTGATGGGAATATTTACCCATGTGGGATTCACTAAGGAAGTTGTGTCTGACAGAGGCACAAATTTCATGTCTGCATACATGAAGTCCATGTGGGACAAGTTTGGGGTGACCTACCGGTTTACCACCCCTTATCATCCCCAATTCAATCGGCTTGTTGAAAGATCCAACAAGACCCTCAAAGGCACGATCACTGGCCTACCTGAGGCCATGAGGCATAAGTGTAACGTCCTCTTGCCATGCCTGCTGTTTGCTTATAGGGAGGTGCACCAGAAAGGGGTGGGGTTCAGGCCCTTTGAGCTTCTCTATGGTCACTGTTAGAAATGGGGTCTTTGGTTGACAGTACGGTTACCCCCTGTTCATGCAAGGACCCTCACTCTAGTGAGGGTAAAAGAGAATCACCCTTTGCTTACCCCCTTGGTAGCTTGGCAGAGCAATAGGCTTAACTTCAGAGTGCTAGGTGTAAAGTATTTGTACCAACACACAAAGTAACTTAATGAAAACACTACAAAATGACACAACACAGGTTTAGAAAAATAGGAAATATTTATCTAGACAAAACAAGACCAAAACAACAAAAATCTAGTGTACTAATGTCTTTGGTTTTGGGTGCCCTTCTCATATCCAATTTCTCCTTTGAAGTAGGCCTACTTCAAAGTAAAGTCTCTTTTGAATGTGAAATCCAGCCTTGCCCAGGCCAGGCCCCAGACACTCACCAGGGGGTTGGAGAATGCATTGTGCGAGGACAGGCACGGCCTTTTCAGGTGTGAGTGACCACTCCTCCCCACCCTCCTAGCACAGATGGCTCATCAGGAAATACAGACTACACCCCAGCTCCCTTTGTGTCACTGTCTAGTGTGTGCTGCAACCAGCCCAACTGACAAACTGACCCAGACACGGAATCCACAAACAGGCAGAGTCACAGAAATGGTATAAGCAACAAAATGCTCACTTTCTAAAAGTGGCATTTTCAAACACACAATCTTAAAATCAACTTTACTAAAATATGTATTTTTAAATTGTGAGCTCAGGGACTCCACTTTAATTAGATTTAAAGGTGGTCCCAATGTTAACCTAAGAGAGGGACAGGCCTTGCAACTGTGAAAAACGCAGTATTTCACTGTCAGGACATATAGAACACATTGCTACATGTCCTGCCTTAACCATACACTGCACCCTGCCCTTGGGGCTACCTGGGGCCTACTTTAGGGGGGCCTTACTTGTAAGAAAAGGGAAGGTTTAGGCCTGGCAAGTGGGTACACTTGGCAAGTCGAATTTACAGTTAAAACTGCACACACAGACACTGCAGTGGCAGGTATAAGACATGATTATAGAGCTACGTATGTGGGTGGCAAAACCAGTGCTGCAGGCCCACTAGTAGTATTTGGTTTACAGACCCTGGGCACCTCTAGTCCACTTTACTAGGGACTTCCTAATAAATCAAATATGCCAATCATGGATAAACCAATCAATAATACAATTTACACAGAGAGCATATGCAGTTTAGCATTGGTTAGCAGTGGTAAAGTGCTCAGAGTTCAAAAGCCAACAGAAACCGGTCAGACAAGATAGGAGGAAGGAAGCAAAAAGATTGGGGATGACCCTGCATAAGGAAAAAATTCCAACACAAACCCCTACCAGCCTAAAGCCAGCGGAAAACAATCAATACCTTGATGTACTTCTCTGGTTGGGGCGATAGAACAAGGACCCACGCCCACAACAGCAGGTCCATGTTCCAGTTTTACACCTTCCTGACTCCAGTTGGATCCCTCTGTCCATACTCCTAGGGCCCACTAAGCTAACCCATGGGGAACCCTTCTCCTCATCTGCAGATATCATCTGTGCAGCACCTAACTTTACTTTGCTCACTGATGTATCCCAATGGGCAGATAGTACCACCAGGGTCAACACAGTGGTGTTGCCCACTCCACCCGGAGGGTGTGAGTCTCATCCCCCCCAGGGGCAACTCTGTCCACCAGGACAGCAAGCTACAGTGACCCCTGAGAACTGTCAGGGATGAGAGCCCGCCCTCAGGCCTCTCCAACCACTGTGACTGTGGAGAGTGGGGGTGCTAGCCCCAGGTCCCTGGCACCCTTTGACCACTCTCTCTTCCACCAGGTCAGGGATGACAACCTGACCTTGGTCCTCTCCTCTGGGGCTCTGTACCCTCCCTCCAGGAGCGGCACCCCCAGAGTCAATAATTGCCAGGGTGCTTGTAGAAGCAGTCCTGCAAAACTCTTTCACCAGTGCAGGGATGTTAACCTGACACTGGTCTTCCAACCTAGGGTCTGTACCTTCAGGCTGGACCAGGGCCAGGGGTGAGGCTTCCCTCCTCCTGCCCTCCCTTCTGGGGTCCTGCACCGCCCAACTAGGAGTGGCCCTTGAAATCACACCGGGGGGGTGATTGGGCAAACTCCCCCCTCCCCTTTCAGGTCAGGGTTTACCCCCTGCACTTGATCCTCCAGTCCAGGGTCTGCACCCACAGACTGGACCACTGCCTGGCTACCCAGGACTTCCTGGGGAGCATGCCTACCCCCCACCAGGTCAGAGTTTACCCTCTGAACCTGGTCATCCAACCCATAGTCACCACTCTGCGGTAGAACCATAGCCTGGCACACCAGGACTTCCAGGGGCACACTTACCCCCCCTAGGGGCCACAGAAGAGTCTGGCTGGCGAAGGTCTCCTGACCTCTGCCCATCTGACAGAGTCTATATTCCCCCAACCCAGAACTGGTCTCACCAAGGTCATTC
Organism: Pleurodeles waltl; assembly: GCF_031143425.1. NCBI lineage: Eukaryota > Metazoa > Chordata > Amphibia > Caudata > Salamandridae > Pleurodeles > Pleurodeles waltl. The sequence goes on along the minus strand of NC_090436.1, from coordinate 498,016,504 downwards.
CTGGGGGGCTCTGCTCTCAGAGCTGACCCCTGACCTTCCAGGTTCTCCACTGGGGTCCGCAACCCCCTCTCAACCCTCTGTCTGGACTTCGGCACCCCCTCACTAGGATTGGTATTGCCAGATACCAGAACTGGTGGGACGCTGGTGACAGCCACCCCCCCAAGTTCTCCTGACACTGTGGGGTCTCCCTCAACAGATGACCCTACGGTACAGGCTAGGCTCCCCTCCTGGTGTTCCCTCATAGAACCCTCCAGGACTTGGGACCGGATCTCTGGTATTTTGGGCCTCAACTCATCCCCATTCTCTCTCCTCTGAGACTGGTCATGGGGTCCCTCACCCATTCCACTACACTGGGACCTACCTGGGACACTACAATCCTTCCCTACCTCACCTGGTTGGGAAATACCTAGACCACTCCTCTCAGGAGCACCCCCAAATGCCTCTTCAGACTCTCTGATACTCCCCCAGAGGTGTGCCTCCAGTGTAAGTTCCCTGGGGTCAGAGAACTCACACTCCACCTGGTGTTGGCGTAGCGCTGGAAAATAAGGACTAGACATATGCTCTTAAGCAATTACATCACTCAGCCCCTCACATGAATTAACCAAAGTACCCTTCACCCAACCATCCAGTGACTCTGCTTTGAAAAAGCACCCACATTACCCTCCTGAGACTGGTGAGCCAGTACCTGACTGTCCCTGACACTCAACCCACACTCTTCTGGGATGTTTTCACACTCCATAACCAGGACTTCTTCCTGGGGGGAACCCCTCCCCCTGTCACTCTCACCTAGAATCAGTAGAGTGTCCCTCCCACCAGTAGGAATAAGACCCCCCATGCCTGTTCCCCAATCCACCTCAGGGACCCTGTGCATCACTGGAGCTACCTCATACCCCTGAACCTCCTGGTGTGTGTTAACTGCCTCCTTCAAGTAGGGCACATCATTGCTGGGCATGTGCACTTCTTCAGCAGTACAGGATACAAGATTTTTGCTGCCACCCTCTGAACTGGACTCAGTCCTCATGGCCTCCAGCTTCAGCACGTCACAGCTCAGCTCTTGAGCTGCAATCCTTTCTTTTTCCAAGGCTAAGACTCTCTTCTCCTCAGCCCTCTCAAGCTCTGCCTCTTGCTCTTCCAGACTCTGGATTCAAGCTAGGCGCCAATCATCTCTTTCTGTTTCCTCCTCAGGGCCACTGCCCTCCTCCTCAGAGTAGTCCTCTTCCTCAGAGTAGCTCTCCTCCTCAGACCCATTTGGTGGTGTTGCCTGACAACGTTTCTACTCATACTGAAACAGGGCTGACTCAAGATCCTCCCTTCTGGATTTCTTGTTCACAGCCAGTCCCCTTTCGCAGAATGCTTTAAGCTGCCACTTTTTATAGATAAATAGGTGCCAGAAATTGACTTCCATTCTGCAAAAGCTTCACAACCAAAAACCCAGTCCAGAAATATTAGCAATATTTCCAGGAGGACATCAGAGAACAAAAAGCAGAATCAAAAGACAAGTAGTATCTGGTCATGTAGTGGTCTGAACTCAAAACAGTAGTGTACACTTCATCACTGTATGTCAAGTACAAATACAAGTCCAAATCCCAACCGCTGATCATCAATGTTAGAAATGGGGTCTTTGGATGACAGTCAGGTTACCCTCTGTTCAAGCAAGGACCCTCACTCTAGTCAGGGTAAAAGAGAATCACCCTCAGCTAATCCCTGCTTACTCCCTTGGTAGCTTGGCAGAGCACTAGGCTTAACTTCAGAGTTCTAGATGTAAAGTCTTTGTACCAACACCTCGAGTAACTTAATGAAAACACTACAAAATGACACAACACAGGTTTAGAAAAACAGGAAATATTTATCTAAACAAAACAAGACCAAAACAACCAAAATCCACAATTGTCAAGTTAACAATTAAAAAGCAAAAAGAGTCTTTCTGTAGTTTAAAACACACACTAACACTGATAGCATGAAAATGTACCTTGGGTGTGTCAAAAATAATCCTGCACTGGCGAGTGTGTGTCAAAAAGGGCTTGCGATGCGTCGATTCCACTCATGAGCGGGACCTTGCATCGTTTCTCCTTTCGTTGGGTCGGGCGCGTCATTTCTTCTTTCTGCAGGAGAGTAATGGGTCGATCTGGTCAGCACTCTCGGGACCAGGCAGGCCTTGCATTGTTTTTACACGCCCAGCGGTGTTTGCGTAAAAAATCCAGCCGCACGATGATCCGAAAACTACGCAGCGTGAGTTGCAATCCCCCAGCCTCCATCAGCGATGCCGCACGCCGTTGCTCCAACTCCCTGCGTCAATTCTTCAGTCGCGTTGCAGGCGAGCATCAATTTTCAGCCACGGAGCCTGCTGCGCATCATTTCTTCAGCCGCAGATTGTAGTCGCGTCGATCTTTTCCCCGCGCAGCGCTCGCCGCTCTGTGCGTGGATTTCCTCCTCTTAGGCTGTCAGCTTCTCCTTTCAGGGTCCCAGGAACTGGATGGGCACCACTTGGCAGAGTAGGAGCATCTCCAGGTGCTGGCAGAGAGAAGTGTTTGCTGTCCCTGAGACTTCAAACAACAGGAGGCAAGTTCTAAATCAAGCCCTTGGAGATTTCTTCTCAAGATGGAAGGCACACAAAGTCCAGTCTCTGCACTCTTACTCTGGCAGAAGCAGCAACTACAGGATAGCTCCACAAAGCACAGTCACAGGCATGGCAGATCTTCTTCATCAGCTCTTCAGCTCTTCTCCAGGCAGAGGTTCCTATTGGTTCCAGAAGTGTTCTAAAGTTTGTGGTTCTGGGTGCCCTTCTTATACCCAATTTCTCCTTTAAAGTAGGCCTACTTCTAAGTAAATTCTCTCTTGAATGTGAAATCCTGGCTTGCCCAGGCCAGGCAATTGGATTGAGGAGTCATCACAGTTCAGTCTCAGGTCCCATACTCAAAAAGATGAGCACACCAGTTGGAAACACATGTCCTGTCTACACCAACACATTCACAGATGATTTGTGACACATGACATGTTCCACATTGGCAAGGGGAGCATTCTGTTGCTTACTCAATCACCTGGTATGGGGTCAATAATATAATTGCATTGTATTCACCCCCTTATGGCTGCAGCGCTGCCTTCAAATGCCTACTCAAGGCTGAGTAGGCCACCACCAAAATGGTCATGGTCTGATGGGCACCCCATCCTTGTTGGGAGGACAGCCCCAGCTGCAGTCTTCTGGGCCCAGCGTCTCAAGTCCTCCCACCTCTTCCGATAGAGGGAGTTCTGCCTGCTGTGGACCCCCAGGGTCTGCACCTTCTTGCCGATGGTTCACTAGATCCCCTTCTTCTAATGGATGTTGACATGAATGGATGCAAAAGACAAGACAGGATTTTATGTCCACAAGTCATACATAAAAAATAGCTATCACATATATGTCAGTGCTCCTAGCTAATAACATCCTGTCTTGACCATCCTGTCCACCTGTGGAACATAGCAGTCTTTGAACACAGGGACATGACTGCAAACAGTCCCGAGTAGTGTGCCACCCCCAATCAGACCTTACACTGACCAGGTAGGAGTCCGTCACCGCCAGTGGACACTCCAATTGGCCCAAGACTGTCACAGGCAGCAATGTTATCCAATGGCAGTGTCTGCCATAGTAGCATATGCCTATCACCATGACGACTTCCGCCAGCAGTCTCAGGAGTTTCCTAATGTCCAATGGAGTAGGTCAGGCAGCCACCATTTTAGAGGCATACATTGCTATGATACGCTAATTTTCGATGCTTCACTAATGTGAAAATAGTGTTTGACCGAATCGTGGGTGCTGGCCTTGTCCTGTCATGTAGGGTAATCGTTTCAGTGATCATATACTATTACACATTTGGGGGCACAGTCACCACCCTCTCGCCCATGATCAATCCATGATCTAGGGTATTGACTCACAAGCAGGGTTGGAAGTTAGTTGCACATGATGTTGCAGTCAAGATACATGATTTGTACACATTATTAAAAAAGCAAGGGGGTAACGTCATACAGGTGTGCTATTGTTAGCCTCGGTGTGTGATGTGTATCATGTTTTCACTGATTCACATGACATGTCATAGTTCACAGATGACATGTATTATGTAAATTGCAAGAGACACAATGAGTGATGGCCATATGTTCCTTTTGTCCCACATAGTTACCCTTGGAGGAGAAGGATCGGACAACTTCCTGTGTACCGTCCACCACTAGACTTGCCGACCATGAAAAACAGACATGCGATTCATATCTACCGCCCAGATCGGCAGACAATCATGGATCTCTGTCGTCAGATGGAGCTAGATCTGATGCCAGCCATCAATCATCTAAATAGCATACCACCCATTGCACAAGTCATGTCAGTGTTGCATTTCCTGCCCACAGGGTCCTTCCAAAATCCAGTGGCCCTAACTGCTGGGATGTTGCAGCCTATGTTCAGTCTGGTCTTGAAGGGTGTTCTTTCAGCAATGTTGAAACACCTAGAGAGTTACATTCGTTTTCCTCAACGTAAGGATTTTTCCCATATGAAGGCAGAGTCCTATGGTTTGGCACACATTCCACTTGTTATGGGAGTCATTGATGGTACCCATGTAGCCTTGGCTCTACCGCATTGCAATGAACAGGTCTATCAGAACAGGAAGAACTTTAATTCCTTCAATGTCCAAGGAGTTTGTTTGGTGGACCTCTACATTTCCCATGTATGTGCCCAGAACCCGGGTTCAGTCCATGATGCGTTCATCATGCAGAACAGCGATATTCCCCAGCTGATGGCACATATGTACCCAGAAGGGGGCATTCCTGGTTGGTAAGTAACATATGCCATGCGTGTTTCTATGGTATGTCTGCTGCAAGTGAGACAATGCTCTGGACTCATGGCTGCACACATGTCACATTACCCCTACATGAGACTCTGCATACTCAAACCCTCCCTTGATGTTGACACCAGTGAAGAACCCAACCACGCCAGGGGAAGTCCACTTCAATGAGTCACATGGAAGCACACAGCTTGTCATGGGAGTGGGCTTTTGGGCTCCTGAAGGCAAGATTCTGCAGCATAGACAAGACAGGTGGAGCTCTCCTTTACTCACCTTCAAAATTGTGTAAGATCATTCTGGCCTGCTACATGCTCCACAACATTGCCCTGAGGAGAAACATCCCATACATCCCTGGAGCTGGCAGTGTCAGCGGGTGAGAATACTGAAATGCCAAGTGAGGATGACAGTGTTGAGGATGAAGGTGGAGACATACAGGCCGATCTCATCAATCAGTACTTCACTTGAGTGTAAGTATGTGATGTTTTGTGATTTCTGTCACTGCATGGGGTACTGTAGGGGTCATGATTTGTGGAGAAGGGTATCTCTGTCACCAGAGACAGGGCACTCGATGCAATGCACCATACAGCCAAGGTTTGCTGGCTGAATCAGACTTGAAGATCTGAATCTATTGAGGATGTCCTTTGTTTGGGGCAGTCACATTGCACTGTCCAAGAAACTACAGTATCTTCAGAAGAGATTACTGTCTCATATTTGTCGTTACCAGCCTAAAGTCCTCGTTTATCACTTTTTCCTTGCAGGTCTCTTCACCATGCCATCCACATGTGGGCATTTTAGAGTAGTGTCATTGGCCGGTGGATGTTGATGATCTGAATTGTAAAGTGGACATGAATTGATCCAGAAACTGTTATTTGCAGGTTTGGGGTGTATGAGTGCCATGCCCAGGCTGCCTACACAGTGGGAGGGCAGATCTCTGAGCTACACAATAGACCTGTTTGCCCTACTATGTTGGTCAAATGGTCTCATGTGTATGATCATGTGTCAATGTCACATGTCATCCTGTGCAAACCATTTCATCTACCTTCACGTTATGTTGACAAGGATCCTGTATGGTCTCTGTGTTGCTTTCAAAGTGTTACCTCATTGCAGGCCTCTGTGTCTATGCCATAACACTGATATAGGTGTGAAACATGCCAAAAGATGTCTGAATTTTGTAAGAGGACGGACCTCTGAGTGGGAAATGTTGTACTGTCCTCTGTCTGTGTCATAGGGTGTGTTAAGATGGTAGACATGGTTTTTGTATGTGATAAGGGTCAGCTGGTGACAAAATCCACCAATCTGTTAGCCTATTCTATGGGGCAGGGTCTGACATAGCCCTTTTATCAGTGGGCCGGGGGATAGTAGATATCCAGCCAGAATCAACAATGTTTTATCATTCTTGGGCATGACAGTCCAGACCTTTTGGCTGCCTATGTGCTGCACAGTGTAAATAAAAGGTTTTGTTTGAGTTTTGGTAGTGATCCTCAGCATCACGCTACCTGTGACGTATCCCTCCTTCCATTACCATCTCAAGTGTACCTCACATGAATTTTACAATAAACATCTCACAATGATCAAAAATTACTAGTATACATTGAATGCACACTTGTTGTGTTTATTTACATGTGTACGGGACGCGAGGGTGAAAATGTGAAAAAGAAATGTCAAACGTTAAAGGGGTCAGTTATGGTAGATGTAATCATTAGAGTAGCTGACACAACATTTGAAGGCCAAAGTTTAGTGTCCTCCTATCATGGAAAATGGAAAGTGGTTGAAGAACAGTCAACAGAGTGAATCTGTGACACACAAAGGGGTTCTGTCAGTAAGGGCTCACTTTCTGGCAGAGGATGTGATCTTGACATCTGCACCTCCTGGATGTTTAGGTGGATGTGATGCTTGCGGGGGTTGGCTGGGTTCTTCAGCTACAGAGGCAGGGGTGTCTGAGGCAGGTCCTTCCCCTGGTAGGGCTTCCCTTCCACTGACTGCCACAGATATAGAAGGGACTGGTGTTAGTTGACCAATGGAAGGGATTTGGGGGGTCATGCCAACCCTGGCGGTCGGTGTTAAAGCGGCGGCCAACCCGCCAACAGGCTGGTGGTCCAAAAAATGGAATTCTGACCCTGGCGGGAACCGCCAACACAACCCGCCAACTTAACACTCCGACCGCCACGGCGGGACAGACAAACAGGTTGGCGATCACCGCCAACAGGCAGGCGGCAGACAATGTACCACCCACCCTATCACAACTCACCAATCCGCCACCTTTTCCGGGGCGGGAGCCCCGCCGATAAAAACACGGCGGAAACAGACTACGAACGGGAAAACGCTCACCTCTACACACTCCAAGAGGACAGAGAACAGCATGGAACCCGAATTAAACATCCTACCAGCTATTGTCTACCTGCTCATCTACCACGAGTACGAACTCCGGCGCTGAAGACAACGGTGAGTACTGCACCTACGACACAGGGGAGGGGGGAGGAGGAAAGGTTACGGGCACACACATATGCGACCCCCCCCCCAAACTATCTACACACCAATGCAGAGCACCAAGTCACAGTGACACCACCCAAACCCACCGGAATAATGCAAAGACATAATTAAAGTGAGAAACATAATTTATCGATAAAATAGGTTCTATGAAGTCATGGTAAAATAGCAATATGAAATGTAAAAAAATCAAGTAAGAACATTGCGAAACCGATAAATAGAGCCAATAAGTCCTGCACAGTCACTTAAATTTCCACTGTCCGTGGGCCAAAGTGTATCAACACACGGGCAAAGCCCACACAGGAGACCTGAGTCCGTTGGAGAGAACACTGCTGGGGCATCAGATGACAAAACTACAGGCACCTCAGGGGGAAGGGAAAGGGGGTCACCTCAGCCACATGAGTCCACGACGCCAGATCCACGAAGGGTCCACCATGCCCACTGTGCCATCCTGGGGAGTGCAAAGCCACAATCTCTCAAGTCTCTACAGTGGGTGGGCTGCCCACTGTGCCATCCTGGGGAGTGCAGAGACATAGGCCATCAGGTGGATTACAGACTCCACAGGTATTGGAGGAGGCATCGTGCCCAGAGTGCAGAGTGAACACTAGCTCGACACCGAACCGGCACTGTCAATGTGCCAGCGGTGCTTGACAGGAAGGGCCCAGCGGAGCGGTGCTTGACAGGAAGGGCCCAGCGGAGCGGTGCTTGAGACGGCGGGGCCCAGCGGAGCGGTGCTTGACAGGAAGGGCCCAGCGGAGCGGTGCTTGAGACGGCGGGGCCCAGCGGAGCGGTGCTTGACAGGAAGGGCCCAGCGGAGCGGGGCTTGAGACAGCGGGGCCCAGCGGAGCGGAGCTTGACAGGAAGGGCCCAGCGGAGCGGTGCTTGACAGGAAGGGCCCAGCGGAGCGGTGCTTGAGACGGCGGGGCCCAGTGGAGCGGTGCTTGACAGGAAGGGCCCAGCGGAGCGGTGCTTGACAGGAAGGGCCCAGTGGAGCGGTGCTTGAGACGGCGGGGCCCAGCGGAGCGGTGCTTGACAGGAAGGGCCCAGCGGAGCGGGGCTTGAGACGGCAGGCCCAGCGGAGCGGTGCTTGAGACGGCGGGGCCCTCTTCAGCGGTGCCCTTCTGCACGGCGGGGCCCTCTTCAGCGGTGCCTATCTTCACAGCGGGGCCCTCTTCAGCGGTGCCTCTCTTCATGGCGGGGCCCTCTTCAGCGGTGCCCTTCTGCACGGCGGGGCCCTCTTCAGCGGTGCCTATCTTCACGGCGGGGCCCTCTTCAGCGGTGCCCTTCTGCATGGCGGGGCCCTCTTCAGCGGTGCTTGTCGTGTCTTTCAAGGGAGCCAGACCAGGCCAGGACTCCCTGCTTAGTCGCCCTCCGAGCGTGCAGTTGCTGGACCCTTCTGTGACGGAGTCCTGGGCCCGTGGGTGTCCTCCGTCACACCCGGGATGGGGCTTGTGGGGCCCTCCTGGTCCGCGCCCCTGCTGGCTGACTTCTCCGCCCTGCTGCCCTTGCCCTCCTTAGATGAGGCTCTCTGGCCCTTGCCTCCCCTGGATGTTGTGGCAGGTGACGGCCCAGGACTTTGCTCCTTGGGGGCAGCCGTGTCAGCCTTCTCGCGGCAGCCCTTGACTTTACAGGTCCTCTTTCCAGGGGGGGGGCTGGCTGTCCCCTTGCTGCTGGCCGATGTGTCAGTGCTGGGAAAGGGTGGACTCCAAAACCCATGCACAATGTTGAGACTTGAAGCAGGGCTGGTGGTGGCTGAGGTGCTCTTGGGACTCTTCCCAGATGGAGGGGGTGGGTCAGGTTGGGCAAAGAGGTTAACTTTGGAGAGGTAAAGTTTTTTAGGACCAAGGTAAAGGGTAGGTGTAGTGGTTATGGGAGTGGAGGAAGAGGATGTGGTTGTAGGAGAGTCAGGTGTGCTGTCTTTGGGTGCAGGTGCTTGTGACGTAGGCTGTCGTGAGGTGGTTGGCTGTTGGGTGGGTGGCTGCCTGCGTTTGTGTGTCTTGGAAGAGGGGGTGACAGACACAGTGGGAGAGGACACAGGGGACGTGTAAATGGCAGTGAGGGTGGTGACTGAACGTGTGCGGACTGTACTGGAGGGTGTGCTGGTGGTGGAAGTACTGGCTGATGGTGGTGTGCATGCAGGTGTGAGTGGAGACGTCACAGGGAGGGAGGAGGGAGACGAGGAGGAGGGGGACACAGAGGTGGTAGTGACTGTTGCCATGTCTGCATCTGGGTGTTGCTTGGGTCAATGCTTGTGGGATCTGTGGTGCTTATGTCTGGATGAGCTGCCCTTGGGTGTTGAGGTGTGTGCAGGCTGGTCAGATGGTGTGGATGGGATAGGCTGAGGAACAGGAGACAGAGACAGGGTGGAGGCAGTTAGAAGAGGGAGGCTGGAAACGGGGACAATGGCTGCCGTCAGTGCTGAGGCCAGAGCATTGAACGATCGTTGATGGGCAGCCTGACCCGAATGAATGCCCTCCAGGTATGCATTGCTCCGATGCACCTCCCTTTCAACCCCCTGGATGGCATTCAAAAGGGTAGACTGCCCAACAATGATGGTCTGTAGGAGGTCAATGACCTCCTCACTGAGGGCAGCAGGGGTACAGGGGCAGGGCCTGAGGTGCCTGGGGCGAAGGAGATGCCCGCCTTCTTGGGCGAGCGGGCACGGAGCGAAGGCTGAGGGGCTGCTGGGAGGGAGGAGCTGGTGAGCTGGGTGGCGGCTGTACCTGTTGAGGCGGGGGCCGGATTTTGCCGCCACCGCTAGGGAGCTCCCATCCGAGGATGTGTCGGTGTATAGAGATGAACAGCAATGACTGCACTAACTTTATTGAAAAACTACGGACACTTTCAAGTAAGCATTAAATTTGAACTGCATTTACCAGGATGCAAAGGGGCGAACTCGACTGGGATGTGAGGCAGTGTGCTCCCAACCCGCCTTCCTGGTAAAAGGCTCCCTTGAGCCATTGAGCTGACGAGCTCTGGAGACGCACCTGTGAGCCTGTGAGTGGTACTAGACCTGAGACGATTTTGGCAGCATTTCCAGCAACCCCAGATATTTTTTGATGCTTTCTACTCTCTACTGATGAGGGGCAACTACCCTGAAACACATGTATAGAGATGAACAGCAATGACTGCACTAACTTTAGTGAAAAACTACGGACACTTTCAAGTAAGCATTAAATTTGAACTGCATTTACCAGGATGCAAAGGGGTGAACTCGACTGGGATGTGAGGCAGTGTGCTCCCAACCCGCCTTCCTGTTAAAAGGCTCCCTTGAACCATTGAGCTGACGAGCTCTGGAGACGCACCTGTGAGCCTGTGAGTGGTACTAGACCTGAGACGATTTTGGCAGCATTTCCAGCAACCCAAGATATTTTTTGATGCTTTCTACTCTCTACTGATGAGGGGCAACTACCCTGAAACACGTGTATAGAGATGAACAGCAATGACTGCACTAACTTTAGTGAAAAACTACGGACACTTTCAAGTAAGCATTAAATTTGAACTGCATTTACCAGGATGCAAAGGGGCGAACTCGACTGGGATGTGAAGCATTGTGCTCCCAACCCGCCTTCCTGTTAAAAGGCTCCCTTGAGCCATTGAGCTGACGAGCTCTGGAGACGCACCTGTGAGCCTGTGAGTGGTACTAGACCTGAGACGATTTTGGCAGCATTTCCAGCAACCCCAGATATTTTTTGATGCTTTCTACTCTCTACTGATGAGGGGCAACTACCCTGAAACACGTGTATAGAGATGAACAGCAATGACTGCACTAACTTTAGTGAAAAACTACGGACACTCTCAAGTAAGCATTAAATTTGAACTGCATTTACCAGGATGCAAAGGGGCGAACTCGACTGGGATGTGAGGCAGTGTGCTCCCAACCCACCTTCCTGTTAAAAGGCTCCCTTGAGCCATTGAGCTGACGAGCTCTGCAGACGCACCTGTGAGCCTGTGAGTGGTACTAGACCTGAGACGATTTTGGCAGCATTTCCAGCAACCCCAGATATTTTTTGATGCTTTCTACTCTCTACTGATGAGGGGCAACTACCCTGAAACACGTGTATAGAGATGAACAGCAATGACTGCACTAACTTTAGTGAAAAACTACGGGCACTTTCAAGTAAGCATTAAATTTGAACTGCATTTACCAGGATGCAAAGGGGCGAACTCGACTGGGATGTGAGGCAGTGTGCTCCCAACCCGCCTTCCTGTTAAAAGGCTCCCTTGAGCCATTGAGCTGACGAGCTCTGGAGATGCACCTGTGAGCCTGTGAGTGGTACTAGACCTGAGACGATTTTGGCAGCATTTCCAGCAACCCCAGATATTTTTTGATGCTTTCTACTCTCTACTGATGAGGGGCAACTACCCTGAAACACGTGTATAGAGATGAACAGCAATGACTGCACTAACTTTAGTGAAAAACTACGGACACTTTCAAGTAAGCATTAAATTTGAACTGCATTTACCAGGATGCAAAGGGGCAAACTCGACTGGGATGTGAGGCAGTGTGCTCCCAACCCGCCTTCATAGTGGAAGCTGATGCTTCAGATGTAGCAATAGGAGCCGTCTTATCACAACGAAATAAGGACACTGGTCAACTTCATCCTGTAGCTTATATGTCTCTGAAGTTGAACGAAGCCGAACAGAACTATGTCATTGCTGAAAAAGAGCTTCTGGTGATTCGTGACGCCTTTAAAGAATGGAGACATCATTTGTTGGGTGCCAAATAAGCTGTCACAGTATATACTGATCATCGTAATCTTCAATTCATGAGTTCCGCCAGACTTTTGACCCCTCGGCAATTACGCTGGATGCTGTTTTTTGCCGAATTTGATTTTGCAGTAACCTTCCGGCCTGGTAAAGATAATCGCAAAGCTGACGCCTTGTCCCATCAAGAGTCTACCACGTTGCCTGCATTTCAAGCCTCCAGAGCTATCATTGCTCCTGACAAGGTTCTATGTATCATAAAAACTGAAGATTTCTTTGAAGAAATTCGCAACTCTTTCACTGTTGAAAAATGGCAAACATGGGCCCAAGCAGATCCCAAAAGGTCAATCAAGCAAGGACTACCCTTTCATGACGCTCGTTTGTTCGTACCCACTACCAAACTTCGCAAGATAGTGTTTCATTGGTTGCATGTTACACCGACGGCAGGTCGCCCAGGTACTCCTAAAACTCTTGAACTGATCCAACACTATTTGGACCTAGGGCCTACCCTAACAAAAGATGTAAAAGCAATGGTAAACAACTGCGAAATTTGTACTCCCATTAAAACAAGTCATTCAAAACCAAAAGGGTTGTTACATCCACTTCCAACCCCAAATCGTCCATGGGAGCAGATTTCTTTAGACTTTATTACCGGTCTGCCAGTGGTTCAACAGCATTCAGTAATTCTGGTGGTAGTAGATAGTCTCACGAAATATGGACATTTCATTGCCTGTAAAAAATTGCCCACTTCTAGTGAACTGGCAACTATTTTACTGAACAGAGTGGTTCGTTATCATGGACTGCCAAAAGTTATCCTCTCTGATCGGGGGTCGCAATTTGTCTCCAATTTCTGGAAGACATGGTGTAAAACACTCCAAGTGACATCCATGCTATCTACTAGTCACCATCCTCAAACAGATGGTCAAACAGAGAGACTAAATCAGACTTTGAAACAATACCTACGTGCCTACGCTGAAAAGGCACTTCATTCTTGGACATCTATGCTCTGGTTAGCTGAGTTAGCTTACAATAACTCATTCCACACTTCTATTGGCATTACACCCTTTTTTGGTTTATTTGGCTATCATCCTGACACACTGCCCATCACAATTCCTCAAGAAAGTTCTCTTACTCCAGCTGTGTCAGAAACCATTCAGCATTTGCATCAGACCCAGAAACTGATTCAACAGCATTTAGAAAAAGCCAAACAAAAATACAAAAGGCATTATGACAAGAAACATTGTGAGCGACCGCAATATCAACCAGGTGACAAAGTGTGGCTTTCCACAAAACATATAGACTTCAAGAAGAAGCACATGCTTAATCCCATATGTATAGGTCCTTACACAGTCCTTCAGCAAATCAATCTGGTAACCTATAAACTACAATTGCCCAGATCCTTATGGATTCATCCAGTGTTCCACACTTCCCTATTGAAAAGGGCAGTCCAAAAGGTCCACCCTCATCCAGCTCCTGTTCTAGTACAGGGAGAAGAAGAATATGAAGTTAAGAAAGTGTTGGATTCTAAACTACGAGGGAGTGATCTATGGTACTTAATCTCATGGAAAGGTTATGGTCCTGAAAGTAACTCATGGGTTTCCGCATCCGATGTTCATGCTCCAGTACTTGTGAGAAGCTTTCATCGTCTTAATCCAGGCAAACCAGGCCCTAGAGTGCGTCTGGGAGAGGGGAGTACTGTTAACACCAGGGCATTGCGCTTTCTATTGGCGACTAGAATGCAAAAACCCAGCACTCTCAAAACAACTTAATTTATGCATTGTGCTGATATATTGTTGTTTAACCTTTTGCATTGCAGAGCTCAATCCTGAAGACTTATTTTTAATGTGCTTACAAATGCTATTCATTTGCAATGTACTGCTGCAGGCTTTCAGAGTGTGTTAGGGTGTGGTCCCTTTCCAGGGCCTTCTAGAGACTTTCCCTGCAACATGCCTGGGTGTGGTTGTGGGCTGGGCCAAGACTCTATAAAAAGGAGCCAGCCCAGCTCCAAGTGCTCACTATTCAGAGGTCCCGGTGCAGAGCAGCAGCTACTTCCTGAGCTCCTGTCCCGGTGGCCTATTTGATCTTCCAGACATCTGACTTTCATTCTTCATTTGGAGATCCTTGTTCTGGGCGGTAAGACGGTGGTTGGGCTGGCCTCCCGACGCCGTTATCGAGAACTCTCATGTTCTTGGGCCTAATTCTTTTATGATTTGACAGAGTACTTTGTGCGTGTGAAATATGCGCTTGAGTGTTTGTGACATTTGTAGGGTGACTTGCGAATCAGCAAGACGCGCGATTCGTTTCATGATAATTTAACCTTGTTATTCATTGCACCCAACCATTTCTTGACAGTTGCATGGTGGCTTAAGAATCGGCAAGATGGGCGATTCATTTTATGGTGTTTTAACTTTGTTATTCATTGCGCGCTACCATTTCTTGACATTCACATGGTGGCTTAAGAATCGGCAAGACGCGCGATTCGTTTTAGGGTGTTTTAAGTTTGTTGTTCATTGCGCGCTACCATTTCTTGACATTTACATGGTGGCTTAAGAATCTGTAAAAGATGTGCGATTCGTTTCATTGTACTTTGATCTTGTTATTCATTGTGAGCTGTTATTTCTTGGCATTTACATCGTGGTTTACGAATCGGCAAGATGTGCGATTCGTTTAATGATGATTTGACTTTGATATTCATTGCGTACTACCATTTCTTGGCTTTTTACATGGTGACACTCGAATCGGCAAGACGCACGATTCTCTCCTCGAGTTTAATTCATGTTGTTTATTGTATGCCACTATTCTAAAATATTTATCATGTAATATTCGAGTTGACAATTATGTGATTTGTTTTTCCTGAATCCATATTGTGTTATTCATGGTGCACAATCCTTTTATGTTGTTTAATATATATATATATATATATATATATATATATATATATATAAATCTACAATATGTGCAATTTGTGTTGAAACATTTTAAGAGTAAACAGAAGATCAGAGTTTCTAGATGCAATATTGTATGGGTCTAGTATGCATTCTCAAAAAAAGTATTTATATGACTGGTTTAAAATTTAGTCAGAATGTTTTTCTGATTCTCATGTAAAGGAAAGTACTTGAATAAGAAAGTTTTCATTTAATCCATCTTGATTCCCTTGCAGGTATTGGGCCATCTTGAAACTTAGTCATTTTAAACTTAATTCTTAGATTGTTCATGTTTTCAGAATGCCTATGCTTAGAATCATAGTCTAGTATTGATTTCAGGAGATATAATTTTCATATTGTGTGTTCTAACCTTTTTCTTAATACAGGTCTCCTTCCCAGCTGTTTCCCTTCCTAATCCCCTCTTCCCCTCTTGAAATCTCTTAGCCTCTGTGATTTATCTATCAGAGTCTTGGAGCTGTTCAGTGGTGGATGTGTTGGGAACGTGCACAGACCCGAGGATCTGGTGACTCTGACACTACCACTGGTTCCAGGTCCTTCATTGTCACGGGTGTGTTGTTGTTGTGACCCTGGTAACTGGACTGGGGGGCACTAGATTGTTGTAACTGTCCTTGGGACACAGTTTTGGAGGTGACTGGTTGACTGAGATGTTGATGCTGGGATGAGTCGATGTGGGCAGGGTGAGGCTGACAGGTGTCATCTGATCAAGTGCCCCAAGATGGGTCAGAGCAGTCCTCAACATCCACACATCCAGGGGTGCTATCCTCACTGAGGGCTTCATCCGGGGGGGGAGTGGCAATCTCTGGAGTGATCTCAATGGTCCCAGTGGCATGTAGACGTATTGAAGTGAAAAACCATGTTACAGGTTATATTGTGACATGTAGCTCCAACAGTTTACAAAGACATTTGTTTAGGGCCATGTAGACATTGGCTTTGCAGTTTTCCCTTATGTGACAGGCACACCTGCTATCAACAGTTTAGAGCTGACATTGGTGAACAGACCATTTTTATTTAAAGCCAACTTGCTACAGGATGTCTGTGTATCTTTTGGATCTGTGTTCTGCCACAGGCATTTAGATGATGCATCTTGTAACTTTTGATTTGTGGTTCATTGATTTGGCACGCCGGTTGGGCTGTCCTTCCTGTCCACATTATTTTCCTCTTGGCTTAGCTAAGCAAGATAGTTCTAGTTGATTAGGCACATCACAGGGTATAGCATTCTCTGTTTCTGGGTACCTCCCATGTATGTAAACTTCATTTGTGAGTTCACAGACAGCTGCACAAAGTCATGTGGACACTGTCCTGGTCATTGGAGTTAGAGGGACTAGTCCTCCTCCTGGGATTTACAGTCATGTTACAGCAAGTACTATACACAGCATACATAAGTCATCCTCTCAGATGAGTACAGTTTCATTGTGAGTTAAGTAACAAGGATATTAGGACAGATGGAGAGTGGGCTGGTGTTTTTGCATTGGGTAGACAGCGCCCCCTTTCTTTAGCATTCCTGTCATTGGCTGTCCTATTCCCACACACTATACAGTTAGGATCCCCTCAGGTGATTACAGTTTAATAGCTGAGTAGTGGAAGAAGGGTCATTGTAGCAGAGGACTGTATTGTTGCTCAGTGTGAGTCCCAGTACATGCTGACCTTAGCATTCCTTTCATTGCCTGTCCTATAGCTGCACACTATACAGTTGAGATCACCTCAGGTGAGTACAGTTCCATAGCTGAGTAGTGGGAGAGGGTTTGTAGTAGCAGTAGACAGTGTTGTTGTTGAGTAGAGTGTGAGTTTCAGTGTCTGCTGGCTTTTGAATTCCTGTCATTGCCTGTCCTACCCACACACTATATAGATGCAACCTTCCCAGGTGAGTACAGTTTCCAAGGGATTTGTAAAAGGTGATTTTGGGTGTGATACACTGTTGTGGTTTTTTGTAATAGTAGAAAAACGCCTTGGGAGTTGTAGTGCTCTCATTCCCTGTACTACACACACCATACACAGATGTTGTGCCCCCAGGTGAGTCTACTTCACATGTGAGATGCCAGACAGGGGTATTCGGACAGTTGCAGACAGGGGGGTGGTAAGCGGAGTAACAGTTACAGTGGCAAAATGTGATCAGTGAGCATGCATGCCAATACATTTATGTGCCATTTGTTTTGTTGTGACTGACCCGACTTGACTCCCCCTGGAATTCCTGTCAAGCCCTCAGAATGCTGGATGGCCAAAACCTCCTTCTTCCATGATTTGAGCTGTAGGAGAGGAAATGGGAAACCATCCTGTGGATCGCCGGCTGGTGCTTGGCAGCCAGGGATTGTACCTTCCCTCTGAGGTGGTTCCACCTCCTCCTGATGTTGTTCCATGTGCGCGGGTAGCTGCCAACAGAATTCACTCTGTTGACTATTCTTTGCCACATTCCCATTTTCCTTGCAATGTAGTCTGCTGGACTTGGGCTCCAAATAAATGTGGCTTTACTCTAATGATTTCATTCACCATGATTCTTAACTCTCCATCTGTGAAACGGGGATGTTTCTGTGGTTACATGGTGGTGGGAAACAAGGTAAAATATAAGTAATGAAATTTGGGCGATGTGTAATGAGGGGATGATGGGGAGCAAATTTGGTGTAGAGGTGCTATTATGTGTGGTGGAGGTGTTGTGAGGGCGTGGGATGTGTGCCCACTGAAATATGAGTGCCTAATCTATGGTTCTGTATTTTTAAATGGTGCTCTGTCTTCTGTGTGGGCCATTGTAGATGCAAAGGATTGTGGTGTGTGAAAGGGTGTGCTTTATAGTGTAATTTGTAGGTGTGTGAATGTGTGTCAGCCTGGTTGTTTTCAAAGCTCTCCAATGTGGTGTAGTGTAATACTGTGGGGATTGCCAACTTCCGCGGTTCGCACCGCCATTGGAAGACTGCCATGCCATGACTGCCATGCTGATTTTGACTTATAATAGGTTCGGTGGTAGGTTGACGGCCTGGCAGTTCCAGGGATTGGCCCGCCTATTTCCCACCCTCACGAGTACAGGCAGTGTAGAATTTTTGGCTGTCTTTTGGCGGCCCTGGCTGTGTGACTCATAATAAGGGAGTCTGTGAGACCCCCAACATGGTGGTATTTTAGTGGTCGCCGCCCTGGCAGTTTGGCTGTCTGACCTCCAAACTCGTAATGAGGCCTTTAGTCTGTTAACCCCTTACACTTCCTTGTGTTTCCTTTCATTTTCCCTTCTGTTTCTTCAGCCTTGTTCTACCTATCTTCTTCTTTCTCCCTTTTTTGTGTTACTATGGTATTAACCTCTCCCTTGTCCCTCTCTGATATTTCTCTTCTGCATTCGCATCTCTTTCCTTTCATCTCATTTTTCATGCTCCTTTACTAGCTTTTTCCCTTATTATTAAAACTTTTCTTTATAGAGCTGAATGTTTGATTACTTTTTATTTGAAATGTACAAATTACACTTTCAAAGGGATGCTTTGGGTACCTAGTATTTCAAGCATTTTAGGTGTTCTTGGTTAGCATGTGTTAACGTTGGTTGGTAGAGATATTACTAAATAAGAGTCCTTTGTTTTTGTCCAGAATCTGCCCACACTAAGTCCTGGCAATGAAGAAGACTAGGAGAACCAACCTGTGGAAAAAAAGGGAGATGAGTAGGCTGCCGCTGGGACAGATAACATTGAGTGACACTAAATATAATTATGGCGTAGGTGGCCTGTTGTTGGTAGTGCGAGTTGGACAGTTCGGGAAGTAGGCACAGTTTTTAGTTATTTTTTATCTTGACTTTTTAGGAAAGAGGTTGGCTTGTTAGCAGTAATGAGGATAGGACTGTTGGAGAGAGGGATAGTTTATTTGTGTTGGGTTTAGAAAGAGGGGTAGGCAGTTTATGGGTGATGAGAGTAGGACAGTTGAGGAAGGGGACATTTTTTATATAATTTTTTTGACTTAGGTATATGGAGGAGGTTGGGTCAGTTACAGGTATAGTTGGTGTTTGTAAAAAATAAACACATTTTTCTTATATGTTATTATTATAATCACCATTTTTATTATTGTTCTTGTTGATGATGTGTGTTGTTATTATTGTTAGCTATATCCTTAGCTGTACTTTTTACGGTAACATCTGTAAACCAAGTAACTCCACCTACCTACATTCAGAGCAGATTCTAAGCCTTGAAACTGGCCCATCACAAAGAAATTGTGCAGCTGTCCACCCTCCTTTCCCTCTCTCTAGTCTCATCTCTACTTGACCTGAGCTCCTTTTTCAGTTTAACTCTAATTCCAACATCTAGTTCACCTTCCTGCAATCAGTGATGGAAAACTGATGCAGTACCCTTGCCGCACCCTTTAGTGATTTATGCCCTCATTATAACAGTGGCGGTAAAAAGACCACCAAAAGACCTTCTCCGCAGCTACCAACCGTCTGCCTTATTATGACCGTAGCTGGAATTCCACTAGAAGGATTGCAGAATTCTGGCTGTGGTTATGGTGGGAAACGCTGGCAGCAGTGCCACACCAGTAGACTGCCACAGAACGAATCATGACCTATGATACGGCCTCGCGGTGTTCTGCTGGCAGCAGGGCCCGGTCCTGTCTCCTGCTGGAGAACCCCCTGACATCAGGTAAGTTGGGTGTTCCGACAGGGGAGGGGGTGGGGGGCGTTGTGTGTGTGTGAATGCATGTGTGGATATGTGAGTGCATGTATTGTGTGTTGTGTGAATGCATGTGTGCTTGTATGTATGTCAGTGTGTTTGGATGTGTGTGTGAATGGATGCATGCATGGGTGGGTGCATGTGGGTATGAGTGCGTGTATGAGTGTGTGTGTGATGGTGTGGGAAGGTGCGTGTATGTTGGGGGAGGGTCTGGAGAGGGAGGGGGTGGAGGAAGCCTGGGGAGAGGGAGGGGGCAGGGAAGACCCCTATCAGTGACAGGGAAGGAATTCCCTGTCACTGATAGTGCCTACCGCCATGGTTTTTGTGGCGGTAAGGAGGCCACGAAAACCATGGCAGTAAGTGGGATCATAATCCCACGGGTGGGCTAGTGACGGTCACCTGGCTGGAGACTGGCGTCTCCAGCCCGTCGGCTGTTACCGCCATGGCGGATGGAGTGGTACATTGGTGTTTGGCTTGAGCCAAACCGCCAATGTCATATTGTGGGAAAAAGTACCGCCAGCCGTTGGCAGTACTTTTCTCCATTATACCGCCGTCCACCAGGGTCGTAATGAGCACCTTAATGTCATCCGAGCACACACACTCTTAAATCAGTCAGTAGTAGCAGTAATATCTATATACTACCCTTCTCTGTGCACCCTGTATAAATCATCACTCACCACAAAGGAGTAATACTACTTGCAATAACTTCTGGAATACAGGTGATTTGTTAATATTTTGCATAGTTTAAAGCTCTTTCCAACTCTGAACCCAAGTGCTTACTCCTTCTAATTCATATTTTTTTCTGAACAGAAAGATATTGTCCGCTACCGCCTCAAAGTTTTGCAGCTGTTGATGCAGTGTGTTAGAAATGGGGTTTTTGGTTGGCAGTCAGGTTGCCCTCTGTCCAAGCAAGAACCCTCACTCTAGTCAGGGTAAGTCACACACAATCCAAAATCAGCCTATGCTCACCCTCCGGTAGCTTGGCACGAGCAGTCAGGCTTAACTTAGAAGGCAATGTGTAAAGCATTTGTGCAATAAATCATGCAACACCATAGCATAACACCACAAAAATACACCACACAGTGTTTAGAAAAATATATAATATTTATCTGGGTATCTTCAGGTCAAAACGATCAAAGTTGCAATATGAATTTGTAAAGATATCACTGAAAAGTGATATAAAGTGTCTTAAGTCTTTAGAAAGTAAACAGAGTCTCTTTCAAACACAAAGTACCTGGTTTCTCGTGGAAAATCTCCTCAGAGGGCCACAGGAGAAGAGGTACGTGGAAAACTGGTGTGTGCGTCGATTTCTCCTCAGCACACACGGACTTGTGTCGTTATTTTCCACGCGGGGAGTCGTGCGTCGTTTTCCGGCGCGCGGACCGTCTCTTTCTGTGGTTCGCGGGGAGTACCAGCTGTCCAGGGTCCAGGGTCTGTGCGTGGATTTTCCTGCTTGTTTTCCGGCTGCGCGTCGTTCTGCGGGGCTGCGCGTCGAAGTTTCGATCTCACGGCAGGCGTCGCGTCGATTTCTCCTGGGGAGTCGGGCGGCGCTGTCCTTGCGAGGCCGTGCGTCAAAGTTTTGATCTCACGGCAGGCGTCGCGTCGATTTCTCCTGGGAAGTCGGGCGGCGTTGTCCTTGCGAGGCTGTGCGTCAAAGTTTCGATCTCACGGCAGGCGTCGCATCGATTTCTCCCGGGAAGTCGGGCGGCGTTGTCCTTGCGAGGCCGTGCGTCAAAGTTTCGGTCGTCCCAAAGGCGTTGCGTCGATCAGCGTCGGTGTGCGGCGTTTTTCTTGCTGCAGAACAAGCTGTGCGTCGAAAATTTCGCCGCACGGAGCATCCAAGTGGAAGAGAGAAGTCTTTTTCGTCCTGAGACTTCAGGGAACAGGAGGCAAGCTCTATCCAAGCCCTTGGAGAGCACTTTTACAGCCAGACAAGAGTTCAGCAAGGCAGCAGGCCAACAGCAAGGCAGCAGTCATTTGTAGAAAAGCAGACAGTTGAGTCCTTTGAGCAGCCAGGCAGTTCAGCAAGGCAGCAGGCCAACAGCAAGGCAGCAGTCCTTTGTAGAAAAGCAGACAGGTGAGTCCTTTGAGCAGCCAGGCAGTTCTTCTTGGCAGGATGTAGTTTCTGGTTCAGGTTTCTTCTCCAGCAAGTGTCTGAGTGAATGCACAAGGAGCTGTCAACTAAACCTAGCCAGACGTGGATTGAAGGGCACAACAAGGTTTTAGTGCAAAGAAATGCTCACTTTCTAAAAGTGGCATTTCTAGAATAGTAGTATTAAATCTGACTTCACCAGTCAGCAGGATTTTATATTACCATTCTGGCCATACTAAATATGACCTTCCTGCTCCTTTCAGATCAGCAGCTGCCACTTCAATAATGTATGAGAGCAGCCCCAATGTTAGCCTATGAAGGGAGCAGGCCTCACAGTAGTGTAAAAACGAATTTAGGAGTTTTACACTACCAGGACATATAACCACACAAGTACATGTCCTGCCTTTTACCCACACAGCACCCTGCTCTAGGGGTTACCTAGGGCACACATTTAGGGGTGACTTATGTATAGAAAAAGGGGAGTTCTAGGCTTGGCAAGTACCTTTAAATGCCAAGTCGAAGTGGCAGTGAAACTGCACACACAGGCCTTGCAATGGCAGGCCTGAGACAAGGTTAAGGGGCTACTGAGGTGGGTGGCACAACCAGTGCTGCAGGCCCACTAGTAGCATTTAATCTACCTGCCCTAGGCACATGTAGTGCACTCTACCAGGGACTTACAAGTAAATTAAATAGTCATGGATAAACCAATCAGTAGTACAATTTACACAGAGAGCATATGCACTTCAGCACTGGTTAGCAGTGGTAAAGTGCCCAGAGGTCAAAAGCCAACAACAACAGGTCAGAAAAAATGGGAGGAAGGAGGCAAAAAGTTTGGGGATGACCCTGTCAAAAAGCCAGGTCCAACACAGTGTTTTTTCCAAAGAGACTAAATGCTGGTGGCTCCAACAAGCCATAACAGGGAAGAGATCAGGAAAAACATGATTATTTTTATACAGAATGGAGCTGTGTACTACCAAGAAGGATTTTCCTCCTGCAATATGACTAAACGAAAAAATAGAGATTTAATGAGAACTGTCTAACACAATCAGTTCAACAACTCAACACAGTCTAAGAGTGATTTATGAAAATAAGGGATATATTTAAGAGCCTCTAGTGCCACTGGAGTGCCGCTGTTCGTGAGGCTCCGGTGGTGCAATGCCATGTGCCGTATTTACAAGGAACTATGGGTCTGTGTGGGCATACAAAGTGCCACAGGAGCAATGATGACTAGGGTGCCATCATTGCCTGACAGCAACCCTGCTACACAGATGCATGCCATTGTATGTAACAGTCAAAACAAATACGTTGTGGTTGATTGCAAGTACCAAGTTTGTGCCGTGCACACATGTCTGAATTCTAAGCACACATGTACCGCTTCTGTGGTACAGGCCTGGTATCGTGTATCAGAGTATGCACAAAAGTCAACTTTCCACTAATGAAAATGTGTATGTATCGCATGATCATACATAGACTACAATGACCTTCAGATATGTTCCTATATAGGGAAACATAGGTGGCACTGTTATGAATACATAGCCATGAAACTATAACCAATATATGTCCATGGTGGAAGATAGATTTGTGAGGTTTCATTTCCCATTAACACACCACTCTGGCATTCATTACACATATTGCACTACACATATCTTTCCACCATAGATGCATGGGGAACCATATGTTCTACGTGTAGCATAGCATTACGACCCCTGAACCATTAAACACATCACAGTGTGGACACACATGCACTCACATTGCCATGGGTTACGTGAAACCAACCCAGCCATAGTCAACTGTATCCTATGAGTACGATTTATCAAGGGTATCACATGCATGAACACATATTGGACATATCCCATCATATCTAAAGTGGTGTTGTCAAATGTACATTTGGAAATCTGACATGACAATGTGTATAGACCCACAAATATGTGTTACATCACATATGTACACTCCCAGTACACATGTGGTAACATGTATGTGGAAAAAGCCTACTAACACATGCACATATTCAAATGGTATCAGTCATTGCATGCATCACACACACATACAAACATATGGTAACACATTCTGATGTTACAATTATATATATGGATGCACAAGCACAAACAAGCACAAACATGTAACCATACGATATTGGCTACACAACTGCAAAGCGCCTCTAACAAGGTTTGTGAATCTGGGTGCACTGTCAGCCTGTCCAACAATATCCATGCATTCCTGTTTTGCATCAACATTTGTGACGCTAACAGCAATACAACTCACTTCACTAATAAAACAAAAAGATGCCTGGCCCCTCCGCGTCAAACGGAAGTCGACAGGCCTTGTCAGCCTTCATGGGAAAAAATACCACGCATGACCGTCATGTAAAATTTGTTCATGCAAACGCCAATACTCCATATTTCGCTAATCAACAAAATGACGTTTGGCCCTCGTGCGTTAATCGTAAGTCGACCGGTCTTGTCAGCCTTCATGGGAAAATACCATACATGAGCGTCATGCGTCAGAAACAAAAGACACATATCAGAAAACATGAAGCACACACCCAGGATGTGATGAAACAGGAGGTCCTTGCTGCAAACATCTTACAGTGATTACACTTTCACTTTTACTTTACAGTCTTTTGTCTGTGATTGTGAGAGGGTGTGTGGAGCTGGTCCTAGTCAAGGAGTGGTGGTTTTTGAGAGTTTTGTGCTGTGTCTCGTTGCTGTCCTGTCAATTGTGTCATTTTGCTGAGTCTTGTGTAGTGATTTTGTCCTGTCAGCAATTGTTTTGTCAGGTGTTTGTCCTGGGGTAGCATAGTCTGATGGGGTAGTTGGGGTTAGGTGGGGTAGTGTTTTTTTATTTTTGGGGCTATTTTGTTTGCAGCCGAGGGAAACTGCACTATGTCAGGAAGGAGAGCACAAAGAATGAGTGGAGATGAACTGGGAGGGTTCATCTGGCTGGTCAAACACTACTTCCCCATGATGTTGAGCATGGGTGGCCGGGCCATCAAAGGCTACCCAACGGAGGCACAGAAGCTGCTGTTGGCAAGGTGCTCTACCACCTACAGTGGATCTTTGGTGTTGTGCGTACCGACCATCAAATCAAACACCGTTGGGCTGACCTCAAGATCACTTTGTGATTCGAATTGGTGGACCAATTGGTAAGTATCCCTTTTGCATTGCAATATCCTCATTTGCATGTGCATGACAGGGAGAGATAAGTTTGACTGTAGCATGTTTTGTCAAGGCTCAGGACAGTAAGTTTTGTGTCTTAAGCAAACGGCATTTAAGAGAGCTTAGCTGTGCACCGTGTGCAGACAAATTGCACATTCCTCTTTGTGTACATTATGTATCACATATACTCCATAAAATGTCAAATTTCAGACACATGTGCAATGGTGAAATGGAGCATGTTTCATAAGCATAAAAGTGCTTGTCCATCATGGTCATTGCAAATGTGTAAATGGGGTAAGTAAAGTTGAAGTGATGGGAAACTTGACACAGGAGTATTGTCAGTCATGGGTGTGTCTGTGTGCCAAGAGTCATGTATGTGCAGACTGGCATGACTGTTACACAAATGTAAGCAAGAATGATTGCCTCATGATGCTACATCTGTGTCTAATTCTTTTAAAGGTAATGTTGCAAATGGAGACTACTATTACCGAACCATATGTCAAAACTTTGACAAGTGCAAGTATTGTGGCAATGTGAAAGGCTGGTGCCAGATGACGGCAGAACCAGGCCTCAGGAATGGAGGCTGTGTATTCCTGCTGTAGGTGTCACCCACAAAATATAGCCTCAACATCAACATGGTTACACTGTTTCCTTTATTGGAGTCAACTTATATCTACCTAAGGCTGGTTGATTACATACCTGTTCCCTTGTCATCAAGAAGCCAATTTCCATGTTCCACTTGTAGCTTATTTATGTATGGTGCCAAACATGCTTAGTGCAACCACACTGACAGGGTTCCAAACATCAGTGTCCTGACATACACCATGGTGGGCCATATGTTACATGAGCATTGCACACAATGGAGTTATGTATTGATGCTATGTGAATGAAAACAGGCAAGCATTTCAGTGCTTGGCTGCTTCTTCACATAGATCAACTACAAGAGTCAATGCTTTAGCCAATGGGCAGTATCCTGTCACCCTATTTTGTTTTATATATATATATATATATATATATATATATATATATATATATATATATATATATATAACTATATATATATGTATCTGAAACATGTACATATGTCTGCCACCCAAATCTGTGTATGTTCTTGTGTGATAACTATGAGCCATATATGTGTGAAACAAGTGCAGCACAGTGCTGTGCCAACATCAGTAGCAATGCGCTGAATTTGAAACACAGCGCTGCCACGTATTACCGAGAGTATGGGGCAGGCCTGCATCTGCGCCCGCACCGGCCCATAATTCAACAGTCTGCACCAACGCAGGCATACTTTGACCACAGTGCAAGTGTGACTGTGTTGAGGGGAGTTTCTATGTGCAGGTAGGTATCCTTATCTGGACATAAACAGTCTACAATGGTGATATGCCACTTCTATGTGTGTGGCAGAATGCAGCCCACATAGTAGTGCCAGGACATCTGTTATGTTACATCCATGGCATTTTACCTCTACTGTGTGTGCCTTCAAATGGTTCACACATATAAGAAGCAAGAGACAAGAAGGTATCAATGCATGCCTTAACTCTTTGCTATGCTTACACCAACCCTGGGCTGTTTTCAGTCTTTTGCCGCTGGCAACAAGTAAGATGTCTTCAAAATCTAGTGCAGCGTCTGAAGCACTGGGTGTTACAATGGGATGGCCACTGCAACAACTATTGCATGCCTTTCTGATGCAGAATACTGTGTCATGCTGCCCCATATGTACATGGAGGCATTATGCCACAAAAAACTGTATAACAGATCCTTGTACATATGGTGCAGTGAAAAGCACCACAGGAGCATCAGGGAAAGTGATGCTTTGGTGATGGCAGTGCCTCTATAATCTGGCCCTTTGTCTTACAGACAGAAATGTAATGTTTGGCAGTTGTTCAGTCCTAACACTAAGTTTGTCTTGCTTACTAAGCTTAACAAGTTGAATGTGTAACAGTTGTCCATGCACCTAAATGTTAAAAAAATCATTAAGATATGTGTTCCGGTCATGTCTTGCAGGTGGACCTCCACCCTACCCAATTGGAGAGGTGCCCTAATTTGAAGACCCCGATGTAGCCAACAAGTGTCACCTTGTGCGTCACATGTAATTCCAGGGTTTTGTATGAGAGGGTATGATGTGTGCAATGTAATGTTGAAATGTCATGTGTGACCAATGAGATGACATCATCTGAGATAGGGTATTGACATCATGCCTGGTGCAATGTTGAGGATGTAGATTAAATTGATTCCTGAACAAGTGCCCACCTGTGCTGATATGGAATTGTGGGAGTTAGGAAAAGGAAAGCATATCTACATACACAGTGATGTCAGTCAAAATATGTGTCAGAGGTGCTGTTTATCTGATTTGCATGCCTGTTGTCAACATATTTGTCACAGCATATTGTACAGCACTGTGTGCCACATGTTGCTTTAAGTTACTCAGTACATGGTACAAATGATGTATATGTGTCGAGGCCTCTAGGGGACTTGTGAAGGAGACACTTGCACCACCAGTGCCTCACTGTTTTCAGGTATTAAGTGAGGCAGCAGCCGTGCATGGAGCCTTATGTGCTGGGCAACAGTCAATTGAGTACACAATGAGAATACACCTCTGCTCCAGATGAATGAGGGACATGTCTACGGGGTGTAGCAAACTAGATGTGTGCAGATTAATCAACATGATCTATTCTTCATGATAATTGTGAGTGAGCTTGGTCATAACACGTGTGTATAGAATGTGGATGCTGGGTTTATACCTGGCACTTAGGAAATGTTAAACAGGCATGTGCACAGTTAGTTAAATAAGAAGGAATACTGTTGCTGCACCCAGCGCAGTGTCACTCTTCCTGTGCTCCTTAGGGCACCCATAGAGCCACCATGTGTGTGTTGCATTAGAAATTTTGCACACATTGCCACAGAGTAGGGGGGAATAGGTACAAAATCTGTAGGCAATATGGATGTGCTACTCAGGCTTAGGGCAAACAATGTGGGCACTGACCTTGAACTGTACATAGGGTCCCATTGTAAGCAATGGTGTGCCCCCTTGTAATATCTGGTCTGAGCAGGTGTTAACCCATGGACACATGAATGATCCATTGGCATTCCTTAGATGACTGGTAGGAAGTTTAGTCTTGAACTGATCATTGACATTGTTGTGGAATGTCTGGTGGACAGCTTGTGTCATCTAAGGATGCTGTGTTCATTGCATGTTTGTTCTACCTCTACCCAATGCAGTATATGATGCCATGTTCTTCTCATGTTTTAGCTGCCACTATCACCACAGCACGGAAGCGTGCTTTAGATAAGAGCGCTGGTCGTTTCCGCAACATTATGGACGTAAAGGAAGAGTACCAGAAGAGGGCCAGTAGATATCGGCGAAACAAATCTTTGGGGCTTTGCTTGCCTTTCCACATGGAGGACCTCTGAAACAGGCCGCAACTGTGCAAGGCACATTGGGCATGACATCAAGGATTAGGGGTGCCTCAGCTGGTACAACCCCCTATCCATAAACAGCACTTACGCCTACACAGCCACCGCAACAGCCACCTGCAGCAGCCACATCCTCAGACTTTGAGGCAGCCATGAGGAGGGACATGGCAGCCAATATGGCAAGGTTGGGATACTTGAGCAGGACAATGCTTGAAATTGCAAGTTGTTGAACTATTGCAGAAGAAAAGTTGAAAAAGCTTTAATCATGTTAATGCACAGCCTCTCCGTTCCTTCCCTTCTTTCATTGTATATTGTAATCAGTTTTAGTGGGTTTTAGGTGGGTAGTGATAGGTTAGTTAAATAGATTAGGTTAGTTGTGGGTTAGAGTAAGTATAGTTGGGGGGATTGGGTTTTAGTATTTTTTTGTTTTTGGGGGGTTGGTTGGGGGTTATGTATGGGGCTCTTTGGGTATAAAAAAATTGAAAAAAAACATAAAATATAAATTTTAAAAAATCCATAAAAAGTATAAAAAATGTATTTGTTTAGGATATAGGGTAGGTTAGTATATGTGTAGCTTTAGTTAATGTTGACCTACTTGTTTCTTGTCTCTTAAGGGGATGGGGGGACAATGTTTAGTGTGTGGCAATAAACCTTTAAGATAAGTTTAGATTAGGATAGAGAGCTGTAGGGGTAAGTTTAATAAGTTAGTATAGGTTAGTTTAGTGTAGGATAGTGTCTAGGCTATGTTTTAATAATGTGTTATTTTAAGTTTCAAGAACTCCTGTTAGTTTTAGACAACTAGGTGTACATGTTGATTAAGGCCCTCATTCCAACCCTGGCGGTCATAGACCGCCAGGGCCGTGGGTGACGGAAGCACCGCCAACAGGTTGGCGGTGCTTCCTTGCCCATTCTGACCGCGGCGGTAAAGCTGCGGTCAGAAAACCGGGTCCGGCGGTTTCCCGCCGGATTTCCCCCGGCTGGGCGAATCCGCCATGGCGGTGCTGCAACCAGCGCCACCATGGGGATTCTGACCCCCTTACCGCCATCCTGTTTCTGGCAGTTTTTACCGCCAGGAACAGGATGGCGGGAACAGGTGTCCTGGGGCCCCTGGCATGGGCAGTGCAGGGGCCCCCTAGCAGGGCCCCAGCATGCTTTTCACTGTCTGCCTAGCAGACAGTGAAAAGCGCGACGGGTGCAACTGCACCCGTCACACACCTGCAACCCCGCCGGCTCCATTCGGAGCCGGCTTCAGTGTTGCAGGCCCCTTTCCCGCTGGGCCGGCGGGAAAGTTGGAATGGCCCCAGCGGTCTTGTGACCGCGGGCGGCCAAATGGCGGTTCCCTCCAGGCAGGCGGCAACCGCCACCCGCCGGGGTCAGAATGACCCCCTAAGTGTCTGGAACTTCTCATGTGTGCACTTGCCAACTTAGAGGAATGCCATAGGGTATGCTTTCTGGATTGATTTATATTTATGACTATGACTATCCCCTATGACCAAGGAGCTGTCAGATTGGCTGCAATATGACATCAGCTACTCAAAACATTTGTAATCCCGAGTTCCTGACATTCACGTTGTGTATGTATACTGAATCTTTGTAAGTATGGAACTTAAACTGTCATCACTGAGGTCTGTTAGAAATAATCTTGTAAAGTGTGGCACATTGTACTTAAACTTATTTGGAGTATGTATCCTGTCCTGGAACACTGACAGCTGCCCATCACTGATCAATTTTGCCTCCTCTGTTCCACACATATTAGTTGTACTGGTGCTCTCATCAGGGAAAATTCCAGACACTTGGGGCCTATTGTATACTTTTTTGGTGCTGCATTTGTGGAATTTTGTTACTTCTGTATTTTGTACGTTTGCAGCATTTTTGTGTCAAAAAATTATGCAAATGTGGTGCTAAAAAAGTATAAATCAGGCCCTTGGTTCAGACCCATACATACCATATGTCAGCTTGCATAGATATCTGTTCAATTCATGCTTTTAAGACTGTAAGTTGGTAGTAGCCTACAACACCATCAGTAACCTTTTTCATGTTGGAGTCCTAGTGTGTGGCTTTGTGTCTGACAGTAAGCCGCACATGTAATTAGGTTCTGTTCTCATTTATATAGCTTCACACAATGCATACCTTTAGATGAGTTGATGGATCACAGTAAAAGATGATATGGTACATGTGAATATGGAGATTTATTTACATGTGCACATGTATTTTCCAAAGCAATACAATATCCAGTTCACAGACTCAATGAGAGATCCTGAGCTATTTGTTGTACATTCAGGGTGAGGGAGGGAGGGACATGTCATGAGATATGGGTAGAAGTGTGCATTAGTGAGGAGGTGTCCAAATTGACAATAGGTAGGAATTAAGATCATGTCAGTCTATAGCAGATAAGTCAACAGTGATTGAGTGAAGAGGGCAGCTCACACAACACTGGCATGATCGTAAGCACAGAACTAAGGAAATGCTGTTCATGTGGCACAGACTGCTGCTACCGGGTAGTTTTCCGTGTGAATGCTGTTCCTTCTACATCTTCATCCTCTGATGTGGGTGGTGCCTAATGTGCCATGGGTGGTGCTGTTGTTGAAGTTGAGGGGGCCACACACACATTAGGGTTTTGAGATGTGGAATCAAAGGTCTCAGCAGCTGCCATTTGTGGGAACACATAAGGTATCCCTGCAGGAAGGAGGAACTGCTGATTTCTCAAAACCGCAGCTACATTACGGTGGTAGGCAGCCATGTTTTCCCTGAGGGAGGCCATTTCAGGCTATATGGACTGCAGGGAATTTTGTGTAGCCCCCAGCCTGTTATCTGTCATGCTGGTGCCACTTTGGGAGGGAAATTGTTGAAGCCTCTGCCTAATGACGGCAGCTATGTCGGCCAGGGACTGTTAGAGTCCACGTAGCAGGTAGTGGGTGGTTCTGATGGAAGCTGAGTTGCACTTATTTGGACTGAGGCACCTCTGCACTCCCTCTGCCTGCCATGGTCTCCATCCTCACCCACACCTGCTTGGCCAGCTCCTGCTGAACTCCTACCACTGTCCCCAGGGCTGAGGCAGGACTGATCAGTGCTGTGTGTTGGCAGTTGGGTGGTTCATGTGGAGACCCTGCATTGCTGTGTGTCCTCCCTGCGACTGGAGGTGGTATCTGGAGGGAACCTAGGACATCCTGGAGAGTCGCTTCATTGATGGTTGGTAGCAGGTCATCCATGTCATCTGTAAAATCCAGGAAAGGCAGGTCGGCAGGAAGTAAGACATCATCCTCTGCAATGAGATAGTGAAATTTAAATCTTTGAGTGTAGTGGCTGTTGGCATGGCTCATCATTTACTTGTTACTGGACGCTTAGAACCAGATGTTTGAAGAATTTTTCAAGTCGCAAATGGGCTGAGTGGCAGAATTGTCCCATTTGCGACTTAAAAAATGCTTTTTGGGTTTTGCAATCCGGTATTAGGAAGGGGCCTGTCAAGGGCATCCCTTCCTAATACCGAATCCAAATGGTATGTATGATTGTTTTGTGATCGCAAATGCGGTCTCAGAACAATCGCAGTTAGCATCAGTTTCAAACTGGTGCTAATCCATTCGCAAACGGGAAGGGGTCCCCTTTGTGAATGGCAGTGAAAATATGTTTTCCCATGGACCACTGCCTGCTCTGAAAAAATGAAAAGAAAACTTCAATTTTGATGTTGAAATGCATCTCGTTTTCCTTTTATTGTAAACAGGCTGCATTTAAAAAATCAAAAAAAGCTTTTTTTAAAAGCAGTCACAGACATGGTGGTCTGCTGTCTACAGAAGGCCACCATCCCTTTGAGGGTGGTCATTCCCAATGGGGTTGCAAATTGTGAACTACCTCATGAATATTTATGAGGTAGGTCATTTGCGACCCCATTGGGAATCGTAAACAGTGTAAAGTACACTGTTGTACGTCTGGTTTTGCGGCTCGCAAATTGCGAGTAGCTAAGACACGCAGTTTGTGAGTCACAATGCCGTATCTTTGTACATGTGGCCCTTAGTGACATGTTACAGACTTCAGGTTGTAGTTGTTAATTATGTGTTGCACTGTGCATCACACACGGGGCAACCTTTCAAGGTATTTTGTCCATTGATCCCACACCACCATATTGCGTGAAGGCCCTTGCCCCAGCCACTGGTACCATGGTAGCACATAATTTATCTTACTATTCACCATGGTAGATATTCCCACATTATTGTAATGAGTATTGTTACTATTTTGGTGCTTTACTGCATTGACACCATGAATGATGGCACTAGTGCTGCAAAACACAGGGAGGCCCATTGCTTACGATGTTTGTGTTACTTTGTCATCTACCTTTAGGAAGCCCCAGACATGTTTTAATTGGATGGCAAGTGCAACCATTATGGATTGGCAGCCCCATTAGTTTGTCCCACCCTACAATATGGGCATTTCCTTGCATATAGCATATCTGCCACAGGCATATGTTGGTGTAAGGATGTAGAATGTGGATCAATGTGTGCATTTTGAGACTTTGTTAATGTAGCACAAGGGGAGTGGGCCGCTTGATCCACCTGGGAAACTATTTGTATGATGGTACTGTTGCATAATGGGCTAGTGACATTGTGCCCATAGTGCTACATTGATGCCACTTGTGCCTGTTCTTACACATGGTGTCCCTTTATGAACTAAAATCGAAGCTACTTGTACTGCAGCACAAATCATGATCACAGACATGCCCCATTTGTTGTATGACTTCACTTTTATGCCCATCCCAAATGGTGCATGGAGGTATGTCAGAGTTGTTGTTGGACCACCCTGTGCAGGTTGCGTTCCACATGTTGCACACTGAGGCTCTGAATTTTTCTTAAGTGGTGCAGCTCGGTGCAGTGGCTATAATAGTTGCACCGTGCTGCACCACTTTTGAAAAGCATGGATGTGCCTTATTTTCTGGTATATGGCACACCCCTGCGTTTCCCCAGGCACCTGTGAAGATTTGGGGCCTGATTACAACTTTGGAGGAGGTGTT
Organism: Pleurodeles waltl; assembly: GCF_031143425.1. Lineage (NCBI taxonomy): Eukaryota > Metazoa > Chordata > Amphibia > Caudata > Salamandridae > Pleurodeles > Pleurodeles waltl. Next base: position 497,983,272 of record NC_090436.1, on the reverse strand, counting down.
AATCCGTCCCAAATGTGATGGGTATACCACCAGCCGTATTACGAGTTCCATAGGATATAATGGACTCGTAATACGGCTGGTGGTAAATCCGTCACTTTACCGTCACTTTTGGGATGGATTAACACCTCCTCCAAAGTTGTAATCAGGCCCTTGATCTACCTGCACCAACACAGGCATCCTTGCGTCATAGTGCAAGGGTGACTGCATTGAGGGGATAGTTTGTTTATATGCAAGAAGGTGTCCTTCCTGCACATGAACAATCTATTATGGCAAGGATGGCATTTCTAGGTGTGCTGTAGTATGCAGAAAAAATGAGAAAGGCAATGACACGAGGAGTATGGAAAGCATTTTGCCTTGTTGCACCATCCTGACATCACCCCTGGGGTGGTGATGACTTTATTCACAGTCTCTGGTGAACATGTTGTCTTGGACCTGGAGCAACAGCAATATGCAATGGGTGTTGTGGCACAGCAACAGCCACACTGATTTCACACCCTGTCCAGGCAAAGTACTGAGTGTGTAGGGGCCATATTTACAAGGTGTTGTTAAGCCACAGTAAGTGGTTAAGACCATGTTGTGTGTATGTCAGAGTGCATAGCACCACAAGAGCATCACTAAAAGTGAGGCTCATATGGTGATGGGGCCTTTTGATTCTGACCCTACGTGTCTCGATGCAACCCTTTTGCATGCATTCAGTGTGTCCTATGTGCCTCCCCATTCTGCCATTTGTGAGAGTACAGATAGTCCCCCCTGCAACTTACCCTGCATTTGTGGTAGTTCTTGTTAGTCTGTGCTATCCTGTCCTGCAAGTCCAGTGACCAGCTCCTCTGGGATTACTGCTGCCACCATCTCCTCCAGCTCATCCAGGTCCTCCTGGGGTGCAGGACTTCCAACTCCAGTATGCAGTGCTGCCTTTCGGTTCCTGGCCAGTTTCTCATTAGTTCTGCGCTTGCAATCATGCCAGCACTTCTTGCAATCAGCGACAATCCTCATCACCTCTGCCACGCTGTTGACTTTATCCATTATTGCTTGCCATATAATCTTTCTCATACCTATCGGCAATTTGGAGGTGACGAAGAGCTGGTGTTGATGCTCCATCACCTCTCTGACCAAAATATTCTCCTCCCCACTAAAGCAACACTTCCGCTTCCTTGTCTCCTTCTCCTGGACCCTCCTGGCTGATTGGGATCCCCCAGAGGCCTCTCCTGGCCTGCATTCTCCATCTTGTCTTTCAAATTTTTTTTTTCTTACTCGTTCGTTTTTTTTTTTTTACGCAAATGTTGTTAAATATGGCACTAACCCGTTTTGCATCAAAAAACGTGCAGCAAAATGTTCTAACGCCACTTTTGAAGCATTATTTTTCCTTATGGCATGTCGCAGAGGTTAGCGTAATTTTTTTTTACACTAACCATTCTTTAGCGCCATTGTGTGTCATTTTATAAACATGGCGCACAGATGGCACTAGCAAATGGTCTTAGCTCGCTGTAATTTTTTTGATGCACAACTGCACGAGCATAGTTGTGCGTCACTTTTCTTAAATATGGCCCTTTATTTTTAAGTTGCCTTGATGTTTATGTGTGTGGTCACACAAAGCACCTTGTATCAAAAGAAAGCCAAGGAACCCTAGGTAAAACATGTTTTCCGTGTAGATTGGACCGTTGACGTCTTTCCTTTTACTTGAGTCGCTGAATAATTGGCAATGTTAATATAGATAAGCCCATAATAAATATCTGATTTTTTTTGTAAGGCGATAGATATGGAGAGAAAATACAGCTACGCAATGTGCAACATATAAGATTGAAAGAATATAGATCCTGCTTAATAAAATTTGGCTAGTTAACAGAAACGATGTTTAATATCACATTTTGGCCTAACGTTTTGTAAAAGTATCGAGTCGTCTTATGTGGTTCTTCCTTGCCCTTGGGGTTTATATGAGGACATTCAAGATGTATTAACCTAACCGCTTTGATGTGTTCTATGCCACTGTCTGCTTGCAACCTGTACAATGTAGGTTGCATGGGTTCAAACACAAAATCAATATGTTTGAAGATCACGTTTCAAAGGCTGTGTTTTTTCTAAAATATCTAAAACCCTTACCAAATTTGGCAATCCGTTTGTTTCAGTAACATTCTCCTTTTCATGTATGTGCTCTTGCAACCTCACAGGCCTATAACTCCCTTCTCAAATAAAAGGTTTCCCTGAGCATTCAGTTTTTCAAATAAATATGGTTCTACGAGTACATGAGTGGAAAACGTGATATTTGGTTTACTGACAATACAAAAAGTGGAACGGTACCAAAACCAGAACCATTTTCGAAAAAGAGAGGTAGATTTAGTCTTGGCCAAACTATGTTTTCTCTACAGTTTATGGGCAGAACAAACAATTGACCTGAGAGGAATGAAATATTATTATTTTGACCTGCAATCCAAACCTTACACACGACATTCAGCAATAAATTAATCGTACCAGGGAAATTATACATAGACACTCAGGAATGGCATTAAAGGTACACATTGCACAAACAAGCAATTGTTTCAAAAAATATGTTGGGATCGCTCACTAGATAGAAATCTTGTCTTCGGAAACATAACCGAAATTGATTACGGCTACGCTTCCTAGTGTAGAATACGTTACACAACAGGCATCTGATTTTTGTTTGAAACATGTTTATATTTCATAATAATGTATATTAAGCGTCTGTGGCCAAGTATTTGACCTGGAAAATGTGAAGTTGTACGAGGCATATTTGTTTTTCTGTTGTAGAGTTTCCAATGTTTTTTTTATTTTCGTTTTCTATGAATCATGGACCTAAGGCAATGTTTTTATTTACAACAGAGCTGTTTTGCTGCAGCAAAGGCCAGAACAAATAAACAAGGTAACAATAGCCTGACACGTTAATCTTTGCCTCATTTTCATGTTACATGTACACTGTGGGGCTTATTTTCAAGTTTCTTCCCATATAAAAAGTGAGGCACTAGCGGAGAAAGGGGCTTTCATTTACGAGGCCCTGTGATGCAGGGCTGTGCTGCATCACAGGGCAATTCTGTCCTCTCCCCCTGCACTGGCTGAAACATTGCTGCCATGCACCAGTGCAGGTACCTCTACACCATGGTACAAGGGTGCCTGCATTGTGGGGATGAGTGTTTTTAACTCCCATTTCACCCAGGTAAAGTAAACCTTTTTGTCAGACCAAAACCTTCTATTACAGATATCGGTCACCCCTAGGGTGGGTGCTGGATAGCTCTAGAGAGCAGGGTGGAATGTATTTAAAAAGTAGGACGTGTACTTTTAGGTTTTACATGCCCTGGCAGTGAAAAACTCTTAAATTAATTGGTCATTACTTTAAAGCCTACCTTTCATACAGGATGACATTGGAGTTACCTTATTACATGTTATAAGTGTAATTTGGAATTAGGAACAGGATACCATTTCATGTTTGGGTTCACTAGAACAGGAAATTTAAATCGTAGCTTATGGTGAAGTTGGATTTTAAATTACAATTTCACAAATACTACCTTAGAAAGTTGACATTTTCCTACCTTACCCATTTGGTGCCTGCAGGCTGTGCCTGGGTCACATGACTAAGTGTATCTGATAATTGAGCTTTGTGTATTCCTCCTAGACAGCTACACACAATAGAGAGCTTTGGGGTGCCAGGATAGGCCATCACTGGTGGGGTGGGAAGAGGAGCTGTGCACACTTAACTAGGCTGTGTCTTTCATCCACACAAAGGGCTGCATACTTCTTGTAGTTAGCCTGGAGCCAGGACAGAAAAGGCAGGATGCCTCGGGACTTTAAATGGAAACCTCTAGAAGCTTTTCCCCCACTTCAAAGGCATACATGTGTTTAAATATTGTACCTCAGACACCATTTCTTCAGTACACTCCTTGGCCTGTGTATACTATGTCAGTAAGAAGGACTGCTATGTTGCTGAGCGGACTGTTACTCACCCGGACTGCTGTCTGAAGGAACTGCTGCCTGCTGTGCTGACCCGCTATCTGTAGGCCCTCTTGCCTGGGAGGAAAAACTGGACCTGCAACTTCAGCTTGAACCTAGGGCTCCCAGAGTGACTCTAAGGGCTAGACTGCTGGCCTACTGATCTGCGCCTCAGGGTAATAAAAGACTCCCCCAAACTCCTGCACCCACCCCAGGACCCATCTGCAGTGTGTTCCTGATCTCCCAGTGATGGCCCTCAGGTTCTGGACCCTTGGTGTGGCTCAATGAAGTGAAATCAAGCTTTTCTGCTCTTCGTGATTGTGAACGGGCTAGTTTGCACTGAGATTTTGCTGCTTGCACCATGATTCAGCGTGAAGCTCTGTCAATCCGACTCTTCAATCTCCAGCATAGACTGCTCGCAGGTACCACCTGCCCATGACACCAGCAGGCTCTTTGCACTATGCTGATAGCCTTCTGCAATTCTCTCTCTGTTCCTTGTGGCCCTCTTCAATGCGAACAAGACTCTTGGCACAGACTTGAGAAAGTAAACTTCAGTGAACCTAACCTGGTGACTGTATCCGACCTGCGCTCCATGGTGGTTGGCTTGCAAGTGTGACTTTGACCGGGTCTAGCTTGACTACATATTCTGAACTGGTGCTTTGTGCTTTTTGGAACTATTTTCACTAAAATCTTTAATATTCATAACTGGTTCTAATGTCATTTTAGTGGTGTTTTATTTATTAAATTATGTTCTACTTATCTAAAATGGTGTGGGATATTTTTCTGGAATGTTTTCACTGTGCTACAGTTTGAAATGTTGCACAAATAATTTACACATTTCCTCTAAGGTAAGCCTGACTGCTCTGTGCCAAGGTACCATGGGGTTGAGCACTAGTTAATTTGGAGTTTGCTTGTGCCTTAAAGTGAAAATATTGTGGTTGCTGCTTGACCAAGAGTCACACCCCCAGTAAACCATTAATTAACTTTTTGACACTAGTCAAATGGCGAGTCAAGCCCTTCCACAATATAGATGTGAAGCCCACTGCCATCTTGCAAATCTATGTAAAAGGCAACATCACGGGCTTCTGCAGTTCTTTGGGGCCTGAAGGCACACCAGAGGAAACACAAAATATATCACAAATTTACAGGATTGCCTCTTAAAAAGTCTCCAATCTGTTGCAGTGTCGCTGGTGGCCTAGGAATCTTGGGGCACACCAGGATCAGTTGAGGAGTCGGCTCCACAGTCAGAGACTTTGAAGGTGTACAAGTGACAGTCCTTCTTTTTAGGTTCAGAGTGAAAGAAAGGGTTGAATTCCTTTTAACTTTTTATGTTTGCATCTTGATCTTTGATTTCAAATTACTGGAGGAGATAGAATATAAAGTTGGTTGCTCATTAGAATGGCCTTGGGAACAATATTGAGTTAACTCCCACAACTGGAAGTGGGAGTTACACAAAAGCACCAACCTTTTCATGTGTTTAATGAACAAACAGCTTCACCTTCTGGTCCTGGATTGTCTTCTGGTGCATGAAGTCACATTTATCACAGAACTTTGAGTCGTGGGCTAAGCCCAGACACCACAAACACATCTTATACAGGTCCGTGACTGACACCTGTTTTCTGCTTTCGTTTCACCTTTGAAACCTGTCATTGTGTGGGGTTATTCCTCCTAGCACAATAGTATTAATTTTAGGAGTCACTGGAAAAAATGTGATTGTGAGGGAGAAGAAAGGAACTGATGTCAGCATGCAGAGGTGGTGAATATATGTGCTTCAGCTCCCTCACTTCGAGACACTACGGACCCCATATTGAGTTGCACAGAACCACCTACTGACAACTAGTAGCACTGCTGAAGGAAAGTTTCCAGATCCAGTTTAGTCTATGGAGAGTATTCTAACGAGAGTAATCTGTGGTTAACATACCTATCATTAAAGAAAGTGAATTATTAATTGGAATAGATGGCAGTCAACCACAAGGAATATCACAAACCTGTTAGGTCAAAAGTTTCAGTAATTTAAACCAGAGCTCAACCCCTGGTACCTGCAGTGCAAAACAGACAGGCTTAACTTACAGAAAGTGAGTAAAGCATTTAGACGTACCAAAACAGTTCAAAAGTGAAAGATGCAACACAATAAGTCACACTCCAATTTTTAGCCAAAGAATAAAATGTAATGACCAAAATGACATCAAATGACAATCCAATCAAGGTAGCCTGAGATGTGAATTGTAAAACGTTTATAAAAAAAAAAAAGCAACATGAAGAACCAAGCTCCAATGATAGTCTGTGGCCACAATAGCCCAGGTCTGAGGTGCAATTTCAGGCTGACAATGATAGAAGGATGGTTGCGTACTCCAACCAGGCTCATCCAGGTTAATGATGGTTAGAGATATTTCTGTGGGATTTAGGGGCATATTTAAGAAAATAGGCGTTGCACACAGTGCAGCGCCACTTTTCTTGCGCCCTTTAGCACCCCCCTACCACCACCATGTGTGCGCCCTATTTAAAATACAGAGTACCATGGTGCAGGGTAGGGATCAATAGCATAATTTTTTTGATACTATAGATGTACTCTGCAGGAGTAGCACCAAAATGTTGGTGCTACTCCTGCAGAGTACATAGGGGTCCATTGTATTCAATGTCATGCCCCCTTTTAATGCCTGCTCTGAGCAGCCGTTCAAAGAGCCGCAAATATGACACAAGTAAATCTGTTAGATTTCTTTCCACCATTTTTTAAGCTCCCCTAACGGGAGAACGCCCCCTTTGCACACATTATGCCTGGTGTGGGCGTAATGTATTGCAAAGGGTTACAAAGTGGTGCAATCCATTCATTGTTCCGTTTTTGTAAATATGGCGCAGGAATTTTGGCCTTCTAAAGCCACATTAGCATAAAAAATGATGCTAATGTGGCACTAGAATGACACTAGGGGCTCTTAGATATGGCCTTTAGTTTTTTTTAATGGAAACTCAGTCCTCCATTGGCACTGAAGAAGTTCTGTCAAAGTCAATAAGCCAGTGGCAGAGGTCCCAATCAAGCTGTTGTATTTGTCGGGGAAAGTTCATAGTGTAAAAATACAAAAATCACAGCCAGCGATGTTATTGCATCAGCCAGATACTTTTGGCTCCCTCTTCCAATCAGAATTTCTATTTGGAACTTAGGGGATGATTTAGAGTTTGGCGGACAAGATACTCTGTCGTAAACATCAAGGAGTACTCTATCTGCCAAACTTTTGGTCCACCCGTCAGGTGGACCATCAGTATTTCATTGACGAAGCCCATCAATGGGATGCCCTAACAGAGAAGGGGCCATCATAGGAAGCTTATAATACCAGGCCCTTACTCTCTCTTTTGAGGTCAAATCCTCCAGTGGGACAAGGCTGCAGGCAGTGTCTGAGGAAGGCTCTACAAAGCCAGATGCATTCTCACTGAGACCCTCCTGAAATAGATTCACTGACATGGACAATCTCTGAGCGAGGGAAACTTGTTTCTTCAGCCCTGAGAAGTCGTGGCTGGGGTTGATTGGCTTGACAGGTGTGACCCAGTCCTCCAGAGGTTGGAAAGCCCAAAAATATTTTAAGTCCCAAATTTTCTGAAATGTCAGGAGAAGTCCAGTTAAACAAAGCCAAAGGTCCCAGGACTGCACAGATAGCATGTTCACTTGCTATTTGGCAGATGGGCAATTCATATAAAAGGCCTCTTGCAGCTTGGTAGCTACACAGGAGACTAGCCAGCTGTCCCTTGGAGTCCACTTCTTTGTCTTGGGTACCAGTGGGAGTAGGTCCATCCCTTCAGGTCACCTTCTAGGTCTCAAATAACTGGTGCTGTTCTTCTTGTGTTCTTCCACTGGTCTAGTCTTCTGAGGAGGGTGCATTGGAGTTCCACATTTATAGTTGGCACTAGCTAGAGGGTGTGGTGATCCCTGGCTCCTCCCTAACCATTTAGTACAAATGTCCCAATTCGACACTACTTGTTGTTACAGCAGTTCCTCTTTGTCTGAATGAAAACAATCCTACAGTGCTTCTTGCTCCCGAAATTGAGGAACCCTCTCTCCTTGTGCAGAGAATGTATATGCCAACCCAGAGATATTGCCATGGTAATGAGCAGCCCCTCCGCTATTGTCACTTAATACTAGTTCTGGGAGAAGCTCTCAGCCCACTGGCTTCAGTGCCAGCCTTGCTGGTGGGGAAGACAAAAGAAGGGGTCTGTCTAACTATCATAGTGCCATCTGACACCTGCTTGTGACAGGGGAGGCACCTTTGTAGTAAATTGAGTTCCTAGGAGCATCCCAACTGATATTCCTGCTACAGGACCAAATACACCCCCACACACACTTGGAGCAGTTATAACACCTCAGCAGAACTATTCACCTGCTGGCAACAGTTGGAGTCTGATGCAAATTAGCACTTCACCATTGTGTTGCCGTTTTAACTATTAAAACATAGTTGTTTAATAATTTCTCCAACTTGGCCGTAGCCTGAGATAATAGAATTCATATTCAATATTGCTTCCTGGTATTTCTCTATGGGACAGCCAGCCTTCCAAGTTTGAAAATTGCTTTTGGGTACTAGTCACTGAAAGGACATGTCAACTTTAAGGGCCTCATTTACCAGGAAGTGGTACAGTGGGGTGCTGCTCCAAAATTGGGAGTGCTGCGTTGCATTATTTCAGAAACACAGGGATGTACCGTATTTACAAAAATACAACGCACCACTGTATTTACCCTAGTGCTGGCACTAAATTTAGCTGCCTAGTGGCAATGCAGGCTCCCTTGCACCAAGGTACAAGGACACCTGCATTGCAGGGAATGATTGTATATGTGCCGGAAGGTGTCCCTTCCTGCACATAAACAATCAATAATGATTTGTTAGTTCTATGTGTGCTGCACACATAGAAAAAACAAAAATGAGGAGAAATAAAAATATTTCTCTTCTTTGCGCCACGCTAACCCCAACCTCAGGGGTTTTGGCACTGCCTCAGGTTTACGATTCCTCATAAATCTGGGACAGTGTCAAAATGCAAATAGTAAATGAGGCCCTAAGATTCTATGGCCCATATTTATACTTTTTTAGCGCTGCATTTGCGTAATTTTTTGATGCAAAAGCGGCGAAAACGTTCAAAATACAACTGTATTTTGTAAGTTTGCGCTGCTTTTGCGTAAAAAAATGACACAATTGCGGCACTAAAAAAGTATAAATATGGGCCTGTATGTCTTACTTTTAAATATCATGCCCAAAACACTCAATGCGCTGACTTTCCCCAGGTATGATATTGTGACAGAGTTTGAGAAATTGGACTGTTCTCTTACCTCCTCAGACTACACCTGGGTGAAATTTTAATGATAGTAATTTTGTTAATTGCACATTACTCTTGTGATGCAAAATTAGCAAAATATACACATGTAATTTGGGGGCAAAAATGTCTACCCAAGAGCACAATAACAAAGAGTGAGTGGCAGCTGGCTACTGCTGTTCCTGTTGTATTGGCTTTAGAGCTATTTTCGTAGCACAAAATGCATTGATTTTGGATCCAATGGTAAATTTTGGGCCAAGAAAATTACGCTAAATACAGGGTTATATTTCTTGCATAATTCTGCGTAGTCCTGCATAACATTGCTTTAATTTTATGTAACTACACCACAGCAAATTAAGCAAGTTAAACTCCCCTGCACCCTAGATTTGCTCAATGGAGTGTTACAAAATGCTACAAATAATGGTCTGTATACCTGGGAGAAATAAGTGATGCTTGTAGGATGGAGCTTCTATTCCAGATCCATGACATTCTTTCTGGCCATAATTGAGGCAGCTATTTATAATCATGTTAAGTCAAAAAAGCCTTCTCTTAAACCCACAGTGTACAAAGGACCTGAATAAATTAAACATTGTCCTGGACTGGTCACAGTGCCTTATTTGTGAGTGCCCCTACTAGTCTTAGCAACACTCCCTCCATTTAAACTCTATTCACTGACTTTCACCTTCCTATCTTCCTTGACCCCAATCACCCCACCACACACATTGCAAAAGACACAGCCATGCATCTCACATGTACCACATGTGTTAAAAGGATTGGTTCGACTTAGCCATTCATCTGGGCATAATTTATACATAAGGGGTTTTCAACACCTATCCTGTGACTTGTGGAAGCCCTATTTGCAGGCCTCTCTGTGACACATAATGTCAAACACATATAGACCAGACCTGGGTGTAATACAAATCAGAGGTCTTTTACCATGCCTACATGGATGGTGCAAAATGTGCCATGCCAATGCCTCTGTTGACATTCTTTTGCTTAAAAAATAAACAAAACCTGTCATCCCGTGATTCAGTGTTTAGACTCACAAGCTGCCTTGGAAATATGAATGAGGGCTTATTTGGAGCTTAAATCCCAGTCAGGGCTCCAGGAGGCCAGATACATTCACTTGAATGTCCTCCTCTGTCACTAGGTGTGCGCAGATTACACAAATCAATAGTTCACATGCAGGCCCATGAAGAGGACCCTGGAGACTTCATTTCCAAGTGCTGTGTCACAAAGGCCCTCATTACAACCCTGGCGGTCAAAGACCACCAGAGCTATTTTGACAGAAGCACTGCCAACAGTCTGGCGGTGCTGCACATGGGATAACGACCGTGGCGGAAGCGCTGCGGTTGCACCGCCGGGACCGGCGGTTTCCTGCCACATTGGTCCCAGCGGTTGTAATCCCCCAGGGCAACGCTGCTTGCAGCGCTGCCCAGGGGATTTCGAGTCCCCCTCCCGCCAACCTTTTCATGGTGGAAAGGGGAGTTGCGGGCCCCCTGCCATGGAGCTTTTCACTGTCTGCATAGCAAACAGCTATGTGTCGGGTTGGCACCCCTGGGCCATAGCAAGAGCCAGCCCTGGGGGTGGTGGTCCCCAGAGCCATCAGTGGATCTACGAGGGGATTAGAGCAGCCCCCCTCCAATAAGAATAGGCCCCGGGGGTGGTGGGCCCAGTGTAGGAGGCTGGCCTGGCTTGTAGTGGGTACCAAGGGGTACTTACACTTTGTACCAGGTCCAGTTATCCCTTATTAGTGTAGAAGAGGTGTCTAGCAGCTTAGGCTGATAGAAAAGGTAGCTTAGCAGAGCAGCTTAGGCTGAACTAGGAGACATGCAAAGCTCCTACTATACCACTGGTGTCATATGCACAATATCATAAGAAAACACAATACACAGATATACTAAAAATAAAGGTACTTTATTTTTATGACAATATGCCAAAAGTATCTCAGTGAGTACCCTCAGTATGAGGATAGCAAATATACACAAGATATATGTACACAATACCAAAAATACGCAGTAATAGCAAAAGGAAGTAATGCAAGCAGTGTATGGTTACAATAGATTGCAATAGGAGCACATAGGTATAGGGGCAACATAAACCATATACTCCAAAAGTGGAATGCGAATAACGTATGGGCCCCAAACCTATGTGAGCTTGTAGAGGGTCGCTGGGACTGTAAGAAAACAGTGACGGTTAGAAAAATAGCCCACCCCAAGACCCTGAAAAGTAGGTGTAAAGTGCACCTATATTCCCCAGAGAGCACAGAAGTCGTGATAGGGGAATTCTGCAAGAAAGAACAACACCAGCAATGCAACCAAAGTGGATTTCCGGACGAGAGTACCTGTGGAACAAGGGGACCAAGTCCAAGAGTCACGACAAAGTCGAGATTGGGCAGATGCCTAGGAAATGCCAGCTGAGGGTGCAAAGAATCTGCCACCGGATGGTAGAAGCTGTGGATTCTGCAAGAACGAAGAGGACTAGGAACTTCCCCTTTGGAGGATGGATGTCCCACGTTGTGAAGAAGCTTGCAGAGTTATTCCCATGCAGAAATACCGCAAACAAGCCTTGCTAGCTGTAAGGGTCGCGTTTAAGGTTTTTGGATGCTGCTGTGGCCCAGGGGGGACCAGGATGTCGCCAATTGTGTGAGGAGACAGAGGGGGCATCCAGCAAGACAAGGAGCCCTCTCAGAAGTAGGCAGCACCCAGAGAAGTGCAAGAACAGGCACTACGAAGAAGAGTGAACCGGAGCTCACCTGAAGTCACAAAAGAAGATCCCACGACGCCAGAGCACAACTCAGGAGGTTGTGCACTGCAGGTTAGAGTGTCGGGGACCCAGGCTTGGCTGTGCACAAAGGAAATCCTGGAAGAGTGCACAGGAGCCAGAGCAGCTGCAAATCACGTGGTACCCAGCAATGCAGTCTAGCGTGAGGAGGCAAGGACTTACCTCCACCAAACTTGGACTGAAGAGTCACTTGGACAGAGTTGCTGAGTTCCAGGGACCACGCTCGTTGTGCTGAGAGGGGACCCAGAGGACCAGTGATGCAGTCTTTTGTTGCCTGCGGTTGCAGGGGGAAGATTCCGTTGACCCACAGGAGATTTCTTCGGAGCTTCTAGTGCACAGAGGAGGCAGACTACCCCCACACCATGCACCACCAGGAAAACAGTCGAGAAGGCTGCAGGATCGTAGTCGTCTTTGCTACTTTGTTGCGGTTTTGCAGGAGTCCTGAGCAGTCAGTGATCGATTCCGTGGCAGAAGGTGAAGAGAGAGATGCAGAGGAACTCTGATGAGCTCTTGCATTCGTTATCTAAAGAATTCCCCAAAGCAGAGACCCTAAATAGCCAGAAAAGGAGGTTTGGCTACTTAGGAAGGAGGATAGGCTAGCAACACAGGTAAGAGCCTATCAGGAGGAGTCTCTGACGTCACCTGCTGGCACTGGCCACTCAGAGCAGTCCAGTGTGCCAGCAGCACCTCTGTTTCCAAGATGGCAGAGGTCTGGAGCACACTGGAGGAGCTCTGGGCACCTCCCCTTTGTCCAGTTTCGCACCAGAGCAGGGCTGGGGGATCCCTGAACCGGTGTAGACTGGCTTATGTAGAGATGGGCACCATCTGTGCCCATCAAAGCATTTCCAGAGGCTGGGGGAGGCTACTCCTCCCCAGCCCTGACACCTATTTCCAAAGGGAGAGGGTGTAACACCCTCTCTCTGAGGAAGTCCTTTGTTCTGCCTTCCTGGGCCAAGCCTGGCTGGACCCCAGGAGGGCAGAAACCTGTCTGAGGGGTTGGCAGCAGCAGCAGTAGCAGTCAAACCCCAGGAAAGGCAGTTTGACAGTACCCGGGTCTGTGCTAGAGACCCGGGGGATCATGGAATTGTCTCCCCAATGCCAGTATGGCATTGGGGTGGCATTGGGGTGACAATTCCATGATCTTAGACATGTTACATGGCCATGTTCGGAGTTACCATTGTGACTCTATACATAGGTAGTGACCTATGTATAGTGCACGCGTGTAATGGTGTCCCCGCACTCACAAAGTCCGGGGAATTTGCCCTGAACAATGTGGGGGCACCTTGGCTAGTGCCAGGGTGCCCACACACTAAGTAACTTAGCACCCAACCTTTACCAGGTAAAGGTTAGATATATAGGTGACTTATAAGTTACTTAAGTGCAGTGGTAAATGGCTGTGAAATAACGTGGACGTTATTTCACTCAGGCTGCAGTGGCAGGCCTGTGTAAGAATTGTCAGAGCTCCCTATGGGTGGCAAAATAAATGCTGCTGCCCATAGGGATCTCCTGGAACCCCAATACCCTGAGTACCTCAGTACCATATGCTAGGGAATTATAAGGGTGTTCCAGTATGCCAATGTGAATTTGTGAAATTGGTCACTAGCCTGTTAGTGACAATTTGGAAAGCAAAGAGAGAGCATAACCACTGAGGTTCTGGTTAGCAGAGCCTCAGTGAGACAGTTAGTCATCACACAGGGAACACATACAGGGCACACTTATGAGCACTGGGGCCCTGGCTGCCAGGGTCCCAATGACACATACAACTAAAACAACATATATACAGTGAAGTATGGGGGTAACATGCCAGGCAAGATGGTACTTTCCAACACAACCCCTCCCCACCAAACGAAGGACAATAAGACTAGCCATGACCTGATGAGTCTTCATTGTCTAAGTGGAAATATCTGGAGAGTCCATCTGCATTGGAGTGGGTACTCCCAGGTCTATGTTCCACTGTATAGCCCATTCCCTGTAGAGATATGGACCACATCAACAATTTAGGGTTTTCACCTTTCATTTGTTTTAGCCAAAGTAGAGGTTTGTGGTCTGTCTGAACAATGAAGTGAGTGCCAAACAGGTATGGCCTCAACTGCTTGAGTGCCCAGACCACAGCAAAGGCCTCCCTCTCTATGGCAGACCAACGCTTTTCTCTAGGAGTCAACCTCCTGCTGATAAAAGCAACAGGTTGATCCTGGCCCTCAGAATTGAGTAGTGATAAGACTGCCCCCCTACCCCTATTTCAGATGCATCAGTTTGAACAATGAATTTCTTGGAGTAACATGGGCTTTTTAGGACAGGTGCAGTGCACATGGCCTGTTTCAGCTCCTCAAAAACTTTCTGACAGCTAGCTGTCCACAATACCTTTTTATGCATTTTCTTTGAAATGAGGTCATTAAGAGGGGCTGCTATGGAGCCATAGTTCTTTATGAACCTCCTGTAATACCCAGTGAGGCCTAAGAAGGCTCTCAACTGGGTCTGAGTTGTAGGGGGAACCCAATCTATGATAGTTTGGATTTTCCCCTGAAGTGGTGCAATCTGTTCTCCACCTACCAGGTGTCCCAGATAAACCACTTTCCCCTGCCCTATCTGGCACTTTGAAGCCTTGATAGTGAGGCCTGCCTTTTGCAGGTCCTCCAAAACTTTCCATAGGTGGACCAGGTGATCATCCCAAAGTGGAGCTAAACACAGCTATATCATCTAGATATGCTGCACTAAAAGCCTCCAACCCTTGCAGGACTGTATTCACCAACCTCTGAAAAGTGGCAGGTGCATTTTTCAAACCAAAGGGCATTACTGTGAATTGGTAGTGCCCTCCAATAGTCGAAAATGCAGTTTTTGCTTTAGCATCCTCTGATAACTTGATCTGCCAATACCCTGCAGTCAAATCAAAGGTGCTTAGATACTTGGCAGATGCCAGTGTATCTATGAGCTCATCTGCCCTGGGTATAGGGTGAGCATCAGTTTTAGTTACCTGGTTGAGACCTCTGTAATCTACACAAAACCTCATTTCCTTTTTCCAATCTTTAGAGTGAGGCTTTGGTACAAGTACCACAGGAGAGGCCCATGGACTTTCAGAGTGCTCAACCACTCCCAGTTCAAACATTTTCTGAACCTCTTGTTTTATGCCGTCTCTGACATGGTCAGGCTGTCTATAGATCTTACTTTTGACAGGCATGCTGTCTCCAGTATCTATAGTGTACTCACACCAAGAAGTGGTGCCTGGCACAGTAGAGAAGAGTTCAGAAAACTGACCCAGGAGATTTATGCAGTGGTCTTTCTGCTCAGCTGTAAGACAATCTGCCAAAACTACACCTTCCACTGGAGCATCTTGTTCTGTGGAAGAGAAGAGATCAGGGAGAGGGTCACTCTCTTCTTCCTGTCCTTCATCTGTTGCCATGAGCAGGGTGAGATCAGCCCTGCCATAGTAGGGTTTCAGGCGATTGACATGGAGCACCCTAAGGGGACTCCTGGCAGTGCCTAAGTCAACCAAGTAGGTGACTTCTCCCTTCTTTTCAACAATAATGTGGGGTCCACTCCATTTGTCTTGGAGTGCTCTTGGGGCCACAGGCTCCAAGACCCACACTTTCTGCCCTGGTTGGTACTGATTCAGAACAGCCTTCTGGTCATGCCATTGCTTTTGTAGCTCTTGGCTGGCCTGAAGGTTTTTGCTGGCCTTTTTCATATACTCAGCCATTCTGGATCTGAGGCCAAGTACAAAGTCCACTATGTCTTGCTTAGGAGCTTTTAAAGGTTGTTCCCAACCCTCCTTTACAGGTGTTAGAGGACCTCTTATAGGGTGCCCAAATAGGAGTTCAACGGGGCTGAAGCCCACTCCTTTCTGGGGTACCTCCCTGTAAGCAAAAAGGAGGCAAGGTGACAGGACATCCCATCTCCTCCTGAGTTTTTCAGGGAGTCCCATTATCATTCCTTTGAGAGTTTTGCTAAACCTCTCAACCAGTCCATTTGTTTGTGGATGATAAGGTGTGGTGAATTTGTATGTCACACCACATTCCTTCCACATGGCCTTCAAGTATGCAGACAGAAAGTTGCTACCCCTGTCTGATACCACCTCTTTTTGGAAACCCACCCTGGAAAAGATTCCCAGGAGGGCTTTTGCCACTGCAGGTGCTGTAGTGGTCCTAAGAGGAATAGCTTCAGGATATCTTGTGGCATGATCCATTACCACCAAGATAAACCTATTGCCTGAAGCAGTAGGAGGGTCAAGGGGACCAACTATGTCAACCCCTACCCTTTCAAAGGAGACCCCAACCACAGGCAGTGGAATAAGGGGAGCCTTTGGGGTGCCACCAGTCTTGCCACTGGCTTGACAGGTGACACAGGACTAACACAAATCTTTTGTGTCCTCTGACATCCTAGGCCAATGAAACAGGGGGACAAGCCTTTCCCATGTTTTAATTTGCCCAAGATGTCCAGCCAAGGGAATGTCGTGGGCTAGAGTTAGGAGGAACTCTCTGTATTGCAGGGGAATGACCAATCTCCTGGCTGCTCCAGGTTTAGGGTCCCTTGCCTCTGTATACAAGAGGTTGTCCTCCCAGTAAACTCTATGTGAGTCACTGACATCCCCATTTTGCTGTTTGACAGCTTGCTGTCTTAGACCCTCTAATGTGGGACAGGTTTGCTGTGCCACACTCAGCTCCTCCCTGGCAGGCCCCCCTCCACCCAAGAGCTCAGCAGTGTCTGCTTCGAGCTCCTCTGGTGAAGGTTCTGCACAGGGGGGAAATTCGTCTTCCTCAGAAGTTGAATCCACTGTAGAGGGAGGGATAGTAGGTAGGGATTTACCTTTACTAACCCTGGCTTTAGGGAGCACTTGGTCCATTGTTCTAGGATCCAAGTCACCCTGTCCTTTTTGCTTTTTGGCCTGAGCCCTGGTTAAAGCAAAAATATGCCCAGGAATGCCCAGCATTGCTGCATGAGCCTCCAACTCCACTTCTGCCCAAGCTGATGTCTCTAAATCGTTCCCTAGTAGACAGTCTACAGGTAAATCTGAGGCAACCACAACTTTCTTTGGACCAGTAACCCCCTCCCCCCCCCCAGTTGAGATTTACAACAGCCATGGGGTGGCTAAGAGTGTTGTTATGAGCATCAGTCACTTGGTACTGGTGACCAAGTAGGTGTTGTTCAGGGTGTACCAGTTTCTCTATTACCATGGTAACACTGGCACCTGTGTCCCTGTAGGCCTGAACCTCAACACCATTTATTAGGGGAAGTTGCTTGTACTTATCCATATTAAGGGGACAAGCAACCAAGGTGGCCAAATCAATGGCACCTTCAGAGACTAGCACAGCCTCTGTGGTCTCCCTAACAAGACCAACCCCAACTAAATTACCAAAAGTGAGCCCAGCTACTCCCTTGGATTGGCTATTAGTAGGTTTGCTCCCACCACCACTGCTATTACTAGGGGCACTAGGTGTAGCAGTAGGGGTTGTGGTAGTGGGAGGCTTGGTGCTTTTCTTTGGACAACTGGGATCAGTTATCCAATGGCCTTTTACTTTACATAAATAGCACCATGGTTTCTTTAGTTGATTAGAAGAGGATTTGGGCCCACCACCCCCACCAGAGTGTTTTTGTGGGCCTGATGAAGACTCATTTTTAGATTTGCCCCCACCCTTGTCTAAAGACTTACCATCCTTCTTCTTGCCATCCTTGTCACCCCCTGTATGAACTTTTCTGTTCACTCTTGTTCTGACCCATTTGTCTGCCTTCTTTCCCAATTCTTGGGGAGAGGTCAGATCTGAGTCCACTAGATATTAGTGTAACAAATCAGACGTACAGTTATTCAGATTATGCTCTCTCAGGATCAGATTATACAGGCTTTCATAGTCAGAAACTTTACTGCCATGTAACCACCCCTCCAAGGCCTTCACTGCATAGTCAACAAAGTCTACCCAGTCTTGTGAGGACTCTTTTCTGGTTTCTCTGAACTTAATCCTGTATTGTTCAGTGGTTAAGCCAAATCGATCCAAGAGTGCATTCTTTAAAACTGTAAAATTATTGGCATCACTTTCCTTCACAGTAAGGCGCCTATCCCTACCCTTTCCACTGAAAGATAGCCATAGGATAGCAGCCCACTGCCTTTGAGGGACCCCCTGTACAACACAGGCCCTCTCAAGTGCAGCAAACCACTTGTTAATGTCATCCCCCTCCTTGTAAGGGGGAACTATCTTGTGCAGATTCCTAGAATCATGCTCTTTCACAGGATTACTATCTGTAATACTGCTGCTGCCCCCATGGGGTCCTAACCCCAACTTCTGTCTTTCTTTTTCTAAGTCTAAAGATTCCCTGTCTAGAGCCAGCCGTTGCTGTTTAAGCTTCAGCCTGGTCTCTTCCACTCTCAATCTATTGAGTTCCCTTTCTAACATTCTGTCATCAGGGTGGGTGGGTTGGGCATGCTTTGACACAGAAGAATGATGTGAAAAAACAGAAGGAGACCTGTTCCTAACAGTTGGCACCCTAACAACCTGGCCTAAAGGAATGCCATCCCTACTGTGATGAGAGCTCACATTAGTACCAGCTATGCTAGGGGGTCTGCTAAGGGGCAAGTTGGAAAGAATACCATCTAACATTCTTACTGGGGCTACCCCAGAATCAGAGTGTGAACCATCTGCTAACTTCTCAACTGATGTGCCAGCTAAGGCCTTATCATTTTCAATGAGCATGTTAATCAACAATTCTCTAGAGGGATTCTTCCCTACCCCTAAACCTCTATCAATGCAGAGACTCCTCAAATTTTTCCAGCTAAGGAGATCATAAGCTGTGCTGGCCAGATTAAGAGTAGGACCTGTACCAGACATGATAGAAAAGGGTTTAAGGGACGGAAAAAAGAAAGAAAAAAGTTTCAGAACTTTTTAAGGAAACAGAAAAAAAACTTTTTCAACTTTTTAGAAACTTTTAGAAAGTTTAGAGGTACTTTTCAGCACTTAGCAAGTAGAGTAAGAGAAGAAAAGCAAAACTTTTTGGTTAGGTGTACATACACTGAACTTGTTTTGTATATTATTCTCTTATGAAAAGTACAACATGACAAAGTGGTGAGTAGTTGCAAGTACTCATTCCACCGCTGCACAACCAATGTAGGAGGCTGGCCTGGCTTGTAGTGGGTACCAAGGGGTACTTACACTTTGTACCAGGTCCAGTTATCCCTTATTAGTGTAGAAGAGGTGTCTAGCAGCTTAGGCTGATAGAAAAGGTAGCTTAGCAGAGCAGCTTAGGCTGAACTAGGAGACATGCAAAGCTCCTACTGTACCACTGGTGTTATATGCACAATATCATAAGAAAACACAATACACAGATATACTAAAAATAAAGGTACTTTATTTTTATGACAATATGCCAAAAGTATCTCAGTGAGTACCCTCAGTATGATGATAGCAAATATACGCAAGATATACGTACACAATACCAAAAATATGCAGTAATTGCAAAATGAAGTAATGCATGCAGTGTATAGTTACAATAGATTGCAATAGGAGCACATAGGTATAGGGGCAACACAAACCATATACTCCAAAAGTGGAATGCGAATAACGTATGGGCCCCAAACCTATGTGAGCTTGTAGAGGGTCGCTGGGACTGTAAGAAAACAGTGAGGGTTAGAAAAATAGCCCACCCCAAGACCCTGAAAAGTAGGTGTAAAGTGCACCTATATTCCCCAGAGAGCACAGAAGTCGTGATAGGGGAATTCTGCAAGAAAGAACAACACCAGCAATGCAACCAAAGTGGATTTCCGGACGAGAGTACCTGTGGAACAAGGGGACCAAGTCCAAGAGTCGCGACAAAGTCGAGATTGGGCAGATGCCCAGGAAATGCCAGCTGAGGGTGCAAAGAAGCTGCCACCGGATGGTAGAAGCTGTGGATTCTGCAAGAACGAAGAGGACTAGGAACTTTCCCTTTGGAGGATGGATGTCCCACGTCGTGAAGAAGCTTGCAGAGGTGTTCCCATGCAGAAAGACCACAAACAAGCCTTGCTATCTGCAAGGGTCACGGTTAGGGTTTTTGGATGCTGCTGTTGCCCAGGAGGGATCAGGATGTCGCCAATTGCGTGAGGAGACAGAGGGGGAGTCCAGAAAGACAAGGAGCCCTCTCAGAAGCAGGCAGCACCCGCAGAAGTGCCGGAACAGGCACTACGAAGAAGAGTGAACCGGAGCTCACCCGAAGTCACAAAAGAAGATCCCACGACGCCGGAGGACAACTCAGGAGGTTGTGCACTGCAGGTTAGAGTGTCGGGGACCCAGGCTTGGCTTTGCACAAAGGAAATCCTAGAAGAGTGCACAGGAGCCGGAGCAGCTGCAAATCACGCGGTACCCAGCAATGCAGTCTAGCTTGGGGAGGCAAGGATTTACCTCCACCAAATTTGGACTGAAGAGTCACTGGACTGTGAGAGTCACTTGGACAGAGTTGCTGAGTTCCAGGGACCACGCTCGTTGTGCTGAGAGGGGACCCAGAGGACCAGTGATGCAGTCTTTTGTTGCCTGCAGTTGCAGGGGGAAGATTCCGTCGACCCACAGGAGATTTCTTCGGAGCTTCTAGTGCAGAGAGGAGGCAGACTACCCCCACAGCATGCACCACCAGGAAAACAG
Organism: Pleurodeles waltl; assembly: GCF_031143425.1. Classification (NCBI taxonomy): domain Eukaryota; kingdom Metazoa; phylum Chordata; class Amphibia; order Caudata; family Salamandridae; genus Pleurodeles; species Pleurodeles waltl. The sequence continues at coordinate 497,962,672 of NC_090436.1, read as the reverse complement.
TCGAGAAGGCGGCAGGATCAGCGATACAAGGTTGCACTAGTTGTCTTTGCTACTTTGTTGCGGTTTTGCAGGAGTCCTGAGCAGTCAGCGGTCAATTCCGTGGCAGAAGGTGAAGAGAGAGATGCAGAGGAACTCTGATGAGCTCTTGCATTCGTTATCTAAAGAATTCCCCAAAGCAGAGACCCTAAATAGCCAGAAAAGGAGGTTTGGCTACTTAGGAAGGAGGATAGGCTAGCAACACAGGTAAGAGCCTATCAGGAGGAGTCTCTGACGTCACCTGCTGGCACTGGCCATCAGAGCAGTCCAGTGTGCCAGCAGCACCTCTGTTTCCAAGATGGCAGAGGTCTGGAGCACACTGGAGGAGCTCTGGGCACCTCCCCTGGGAGGTGCAGGTCAGGGGAGTGGTCACTCCCCTTTCCTTTGTCCAGTTTCGCGCCAGAGCAGGGCTGGGGGAATCCCTGAACCGGTGTAGACTGGCTTATGCAGAGATGGGCACCATCTGTGCCCATCAAAGCATTTCCAGAGGCTGGGGGAGGCTACTCCTCCCCAGCCCTGACACCTATTTCCAAAGGGAGAGGGTGTAACACCCTCTCTCTGAGGAAGTCCTTTGTTCTGCCTTCCTGGGCCAAGCCTGGCTGGACCCCAGGAGGGCAGAAACCTGTCTGAGGGGTTGGCAGCAGCAGCAGCTGCAGTCAAACCCCAGGAAAGGCAGTTTGGCAGTACCCGGGTCTGTATATGTATATATATATATATATATATATATATATATATATATATATATATATATATATATATACATATATATATATATATGTATAGAGAAAGAGAGAGAGAGAGAGAGAGAGAATGCAGGTAATAAAGTGTTTATTTACGCATTGCCCAGTACCAACATACTGCTTGTTTCAAATGCATTTTGGCCACCACTAATCTTGACACAGATAGCAATGCAAATTCGGTCTTCTTTTCAAGTGCACCTCAGTGAACATAATGCATGCTCAGCATCATAGGTCTCCATAAGCATTCTTGGCAGTCACCATCTTAGAACGTATTAGAATGTCTATCTTAGTTTAATACATGAACCCACAATGCCAAGTTATCAATTTGAGAGTTCATCCATACAGTATATTACATAATTTTCAATGTATGTTTACGGTATTTGATTGTCTGTTCTTAAATACAAGACACTTCTCTTTGTACTAGTTTCCATTCTTTCAATCTAAATAAAATCACAGAATCTGTTTACATATTTGAGTTTTCCAGTAGTCATGTGTACTTCCAATACCATTACATTTTTAAACAATTCCCTTTCAACCCTCACTCTATTTCCACTGTCATTGTTCAGCCCAAAGTGTTTCACTGCAATGAGAAAACTAAGGTACCTTCCAGGCTTTGATCTATTTCCACTTTTACATAACTGTCCTGTGTATCTTGCTCAAGTGAGTGAATATTGGTACTTTCTCAGGGTTCTTAAAGTTTTTTGCCCTTTGTCAAATCTAAAGCAAATGAGAGGAAAAACATTTAATGGCTATTACAGACCACATATATCATTAATATAAAAGATAATTTGAAACAAAAACTTATTTAAAACATATATATTTTTAGATTAAAAACAAAAGCATTTGTCAATATACTTGCAGGTATATATTTCATAGTCCAACATCTACAAATGTACTCGCATCTCTTCTTCTATGTTTAAACTGTTTGGTTGGTTAATTTGTGAGTGTAGGATATGACCTGATTCAAGATGTTGTGGAGTTAACTCTTGTTTACCTCCCCTCTTGGACTGTAAGACATTGTCAATAGTGTAATATTTTAGTAATTTCTCATTACTGTCATATCTCTCAAAAGAGTGTTGGGCCACTAGGTTATGCTTATCATGATTTCTAATCACTCTCAAACCTTCTGCTATTCTTGTTTTGACATGTGTGTTTTGTATTGACCCCATATCCTTCTCTATATAGAGAGTCCAAAATATAGTCCACAAAGTCAGAATTGCATAATGAAAATGTTTTTATCTGCATGTCCATTTTACTATATAATACTGATAAATAGTTCAACTTCTGATTGCTGGTGCAGGCCTTGCAATTCTTGCATGAAACAAATTCATTTGTTCCTGTGGCACTTTCATCTTTGACATCTCTAAATTCACTTGTGACTAATACATCTTTAATTGATTGACCCTTCCTGCATGTAATTGTTAGGTATGGGCTTATCCCATCCCTAATAACAGTGTCAGCATTCATTGGTCCCATTGCTTTCTTATTACACCACTACATCTTTTACAAGTGTTAGTGAAGTGGTAGTCAGTCTGAGCCCCTTTTTCATTTCAATCCTGTTCAATTTTACAGGCATAGAGGACATCCACTGTGGGGACCTCCCTTATTCTCCCCAGTGTCCTCCCCAAATCCCATGTTGGTTAACCTCTATTTTTGCATCTATGAGTAATATTGATGTTTCTGTTTGAATTGTGATAAGATGGGCAAGCGGAAAACAACTTCTTAAGACACAGGTGGCTTGTACCAAAGGGATATCTCGAAGGACGCTGTGAGTAATGGATTATCTAGGACTTCCATACTTTGCTATTTAACTACTGGTGCTGGGGCAATAAATGATGAACTTAGTAACTGTGAGAAAAGGTTGAGTATTCGATTGAATGCATCTATTGATAATGTGGGTTCTCTGAAGGTTGCCCCTGACATTGTTTCCTTCTCGAGTCCTGTTGGGATGAGGGTTGGAGGGGGCAGGGTTGTTCCTGCCAAAAGTAAAACCTTTACCACCATTGCTGATATCAATCAACCCCTGTTACCAGAAGGGGATAAGGGCTCACCCACAGTTTGAGGACCCCCAGCTTCTAAACATAAAAAAAGAAAGGAAGGGGGCCTCTTATCTAATTGTTCAGGGCCTAATTGTAAGGGAAAGGCAGTGTCTTTGGTCCCTAGCATTAGCGACGATCAGAAGTCACATAGCACAGACATTATTATTAATGTTCTTACTCCATTATTGCAACCTCTGATTGAATTGGCAGTTGATAGCTGTTTAGCCAAATGTATGGACAAATTATTGGCCATTGAGGTGACTTTAAACAATGTAGTGCTTTTTGTAATGTCAGTAACCCTTTGAGCGGGTCTTGGTGTGAACACTACAGGTATGGCACTGTTGTCCATGAAAATAATTCTTTAGAAGTAAATATAAAGCCAGCACTGTCACCAGGGGGTGGTTACTGTGCTGTTACCTCTTTGTCCTTCCCTGAAGCAAATGCTACCAAAATTACATTGGGCCAACATTAAGTTTTACCCCTGAGCTCTGGTTCTTCCCAATGTTTCAGCAAAAATATTTCCATACCTTTAGTGTCTGCTAGGGAGACAAGGCATGTAAAGGAGGAGATTGCAGAGAGGCCTTTTTTGCAGCAGGAGGGTGGGGCACATCGCAGGCATACATATGATAATTCTCCTAGCAGGCAAGTAACACTGCATCTCCCCCCTGCCTCAGCTACTTAGGTTGTCATTCTTACTGGTGTTCCGGGGTTGAGGAAAGGGACTAGTGAAGGTTAAAGGAGTTTAAGGAATATAGTTCTCCATTGCCTATCGAACGTGGATGTGAAAGGCCACCTTCTGGCCAAAAGCATTATTATGATTAGGAGGGTTGATTGGGTTGGTCCTTCACAAGATCCTTCCTGGGTATTGTATTGTGATTAGCTTTGATAGACAGGACATAATCCCACCGGTTTTAAACGTTGCCCCTCTGATGGTTCCTATATCTTACATCTATAGGCCATCCTCTGTTCCACTTGTAACCCAGCAGGATGGGTTTTGTAAACACAAGCAGGTAGTTGGGGTAAGGCAACCTGTGGGAAACAAGTTTGTGTTATCAACCAACAACAGGTTTGAGGCTTTGAGTTTAGAAAGTGTGAAGTGACTCCCCTCTTTTTGGGGTAATAAAACACCCTCCAAAGGTAAGCCTGAGCCTGTACTTGGTGGATCCCCAGATGAGTATTTTAGTTTGGGGAATTTTTTGTCTGATGCTTATGATATTTTTCATGCAGGGAATAGAGTGCTTAGTGATGTAGGTATCGAATGTGTGGTTTATAAAGATGTTGAAGGGCTGGTTTCACCTCAGGTTCAAATAGTAATTATTATGCCCTCGGACCTGGTTTCTTTAGCAAAACCAAAAAAACAAAAATAAATTAAAAGGGGATAGGGTACTGTTACCCTACCCCTCTACCCTTAGTTTATGGGTCTCCCAGGGACACCTGCTTCTGCCAAAGTTTTAAAGGTTTTTTTTTAATCACTATGAAAATTGGAGTGGACCTGCAAACTTCACATTGATTTTCAAAAAAGAAACAAGCGTGGTCTCACGTGCATGCTTTATTTTGCCCAAGATGGGCCAAGACCCCTGGGGACTGGGGGGCGAAATAGGGTCCCTCTTCCTAGGGCTTTTCAAAGCCCAAAGGACCACCACTTCCCCAGGGCACTCCAAAATACGTATGAGCTGGAGTTGTATGGCCCTCTTGTGACCGGAACCACTGCCTCCCCAGGGCAAAACATTTATTTTTAAAGAGTAAGGCACGTACGGCCTCCCCCTCAGCTCCGGGGACCACCGCATCCCTGGGGCTAAATATGCAATTAATGCGGGGGCCTGCATACTCCTCCCTGCAGCACCAGGGACTGCCTCCTCTGCCAGGCAGAAATAAAATAAGATAGGGGGTCACCCCCGGCCCAAAGCCACAGGGACCACCACCTCCTCTGGGCTATGTATACAATTAATGCAGGGGACCCACGTGGCCGTCCCACATCCCTGTGAACAGCCACCTCCCGGGGCTGAAATAAAATAGGATAGGGGGCCAGGCTACCCCCATCATAGAGCCAATAATGGTCATGCAGACCCTAGGACCAGCTCCTGCTATTTCACAGGGTGCCGACCCCCGGGACATAACTGTTTGCTCTGACTTGGTGGGAGCTTTGACAGCTCCCTCCAACTCAGAGCAAACTTTCCACTTCCAACGGGCGAGAGCTGTCAAATGCTCTTGCCCACTGGAAGGAGAGTTTCATCTCTCTCCCTGCTTGCAGAGATGTGGGCAGGGAAAGAGATAAAATGACTCTGCTAGCACACAGGAAGCAGCATGTTTAGCTGCTCCCTGTGTGCAAACATAATGCAGGCTCCTGCAGGAGGCGGAAAGTTGTCTGGGACTGCGGGGTGTTTGAGGCTCCCCCTGAGGTCCCATTGCACACTGGTTGCCCTGGGAAGGCACCCAGGAGACAAGGCTGAGGTATGGGGTCCCCGGGGCTGAAATTGTCCCAGGGATGGGGTCCCCTCTCCCATTGTACTGGCCCCACCCCCATCTTAGTAGTATGCATTGGGCTTCCCACTGTTTGCCAGGATGACTGACTGCTTACCAAAGGACTCCCCCATTGCATTTCCCACTGATTTTGGTAGTGTGTTCTTGATGCCTAGGAATATGAGAACATCCCCACTAAACAAAGAAGCACTTATGTCATATAGGTAAGAGGAAAGACCCTGGTTTAGTGGAGATTTACCTCTTTGTAGTAACACTGTATAGGAGGATTCATGTTATCACAGAATTCTCGAGAAAGACGTACAAGGAACAATCACAAGGAACAATCAAATTGCCAAAAGCACACGTGTTCGTTGAAGACATTTCCTTGTGATCCATTATGCAGCTGTAATGTATTGAACACACTGGACATTAACCCAACAGGTTAGCACTTACTAACTATCCAGTAGAAAGTACTTAGGTTAGGCAGACATTTTGTGCAAATCTGTGGACTCTTGGATAAATGGGCAGGTGCGGTTCTTTTGTGGCCTAGTTACTCATGAAGCTACTGGCACACCCACACAAACACTCAGACACCCACTCAAACACACACTCAGGCACTCATGTGCCCACTCACAGACCCACTCAGGTACTAATGTACTCGTTTCCCAAAGTTACTTTCCAGTAATAGTTATAGTCTTTTCAGATAAGTATAAGTATAACTGTAGCTACTACATTTCCATGGTTTTGTATGGGTAAAATGTCCCTGTACCCTTTCTTTTTCAGTGAAATAAAAACACAAAAAAAATGTATATATATATATATATATATATATATATATACATAAAATATATATATATAAAATATATATATATATACACATTATATACATATGTGTGTGTGTGTGTATATATATATGTATATATAAACAGAGAGAGAGAGATAGATCTATATATATATCTGTCTTTCTATACACATATATCTATATATATATATATATAGATATATATATATATCTATATATATATATAGTGAGAGAGAGAGAGGAGAAAGAGAGTTGTGGCAAAGTACATGCACTTAGAATGCAGGTAATAAGGTGTTTATTTACGCTTTGCCCAGTACCAACATTTTGCTTGTTTCAAATGCATTTGGGCCACAACTAATCTTGACACAGATAGCAATGCAAATTCAGTCTTCTTTTCAAGTGCACCTCAGTGAACATAATGCATGCATCCATCCTCAGCATCATAGGTCTACATAAGCATTCTTGGCAGTCACCAACTTAGAACGTCCTAGAACGTCTATCTTAGTATAATACACGAACACGCAATGCCAAGTTGTCAATTTGAGAGTTCATCCATATATTACATAATTTTCAATGTTTGTTTACGATATTTGATTGTCTGTTCTTAAATACAAGACTCTTCTCTTTGTTCTAGTTTCCATTCTTTCAATCTAAATATAATAACAGAATCTGTCTAGACTTTTGAGTTTTCCAGTACTCATGTGTACTTCTAATACCATTACATTTTTAAACAATTCCCTTTCAAACCTCACTCTATTTCCACTGTTATTGATCAGCCCAAAGGGCTTGATTGCAATGAGAAAACTAAGGTACCTTCCAGGCTTTGGTCTATTTTCACTTTCACATAACTGCTCTTTCTATCTTGCTCAAGTGAGTGAATATTGGTACTTTCTCAGGATTCTTAAAGTGTCTTTCCCTTTGTCAAATCTAAATCAAAAGAGAGGAAACACATTTAATGGCTATTGCAGACCACGTATGTCATTAATATAAAAGATCATTTGAAACAAAAACTTCTTTAAAAAAATATATTTTTAGATTAAAAACAAAAGCATGTGTCAATATACTTGCAGGTATATATTTTATAGTCCAACATCTACAAATGTACTCTCATCTCTTCTTCTATGTTTAAACTGTTTGGTTATTTAGTTTTTAAATGAAGGATATGCACTGATTTAAGATGTTGTGGAGTTAACTCTTGTTTACCTCCTGTTGTAGGCTGGCCGATATCAAGTACACCAGACTGATTCTGTCTATAGATAAGTACGGTTTAATGTTATTTTAAAGAGTACTTTCTGATGGGTATGTCTGAGGTAGTTGGTTGTAGATATCTTCTCTCGTCTGGGTGCTAATCTCGTCTTCTTCTTTCTTTCCTCTCTATAGGCCTCTCGGGAAGCATGTGGGGACAGAAGAACAATAGGTACGGTAAGTGATTGTTTAAACGAGCTCTTTTCCTTTTCTTTCTTTCTTCCTTTCACTCGAGGGTCTTATTCTCTACTTTCTCTTTCCCTTTTCCTTTCTTTTGCTCTTGTCTCGTCTTTTCTTACTGGCTCTTCCTTAGCCCTGTTTTTCTGGTCTTTCACTCCTTCCCCTGTTTTCTGGGTTTTTCTTACCCCTGTCTGTTTGAGTGCTTCCTCTGACCGCTTTCTCTTTTCTCCTGTATCTTTCTCTTCTTTTCTTTCTTCTTAGGTTCTTGAGTCTTCTGCTCTTTTCGTTGTTAATCTCTCTATTTGCTCCTTCCTGCCGGGTCTGCCTCTGTTTCTTTTCTGATCAATCACCTAGTTTGTGCTCATGGTATTTCCCCATTTGGTTGTCTTTTTTTTCTTTCCTTCCCCTCCCCTTCTTTCTATAATTTTTCCCACCCCGTGCCCATGCTCGTTTTAGTTTCCCAGTGTACCCCCTCTTCCTCCCGCTTCCCGCCCTCCCTACCCATCCCTAACTCCGTGCCTGGCTTGGCCACGCTTCTCCTGAAGCGTGGCGGGTCCTAGACGTATGCTCCCCGGGGCCGGCGATCTTCGTCCCAGGTTGGGACTGTGAGGGCTTTTGGATCCAGTTGGCTTCTCTCCCAGGAACTCTGGACGTTGTAGATTCCTCTCCTCCTTAGTCTTTTCCGGTGCTTTGGGTCCGCTCATCTGCCGCTTCATGGAGGTTTCCCCTCCGGCTGATCTCCTCTCGACACTCCGGGACTTCCCCTTTTACGGCCCATACGTCCCGCGGGCACCACGGAGAGCCAATAGGAAGGGCGGCTCTCTGGGTTGCTACCGGGACACCACCAGCAGAGACAGCATTAGTCGCAATTGTGTGCGGGTCGGAACGGTCCGACCCGTCACACCTCCCTTCTTGGACTGTAAGACCTTGTCAATGGTGTAATATTCTAGTAATTTCTCATTACTGTCATATCTCTCAAAAAAGTGTTAGGCCACTAGGTTATGCTTATCATGATTTCTAATCACTCTCAAATCTTCTGCTATTCTTGTTTTGACGTGTGTTTTGTATTGACCCCATATCCTTCCCTATACAGTCCAAAATATAGACCACAAAGTCAGAATTGCATAATACAAATGAGTTTATCTGCATGTCCATTTTACTATATGATACTGATAAATCTTTTATCTCCTGATTGCTGGTGCAGGCCTTGCAATTCTTGCATGAAACAAAGTAATTTGTTCCTGTGGCACTTTCATCTTTGACATCTCTACATTCACTTGTGACTAATGCATCTTTAATTGATTGACCCTTCCTACATGTAATGATTAGGTATGGGCTTATTCCATCACTAATAACAGTGTCAGCATTCATTGGTCCTAATGCTTTCTTATTCTACATCTAAATCTTTTACAAGCGTTAGTGAAGTGGTAGTCAGTCTGACCACATTTTCTTTTCAATCCTGTTCAGTTTTACAGCCATAGAGGACATCCACTGTAGGAATCCCCCTTATTGTCAGAGTACCTTGATTTGATTTCTTCAGGAACAGAAGATAAATCCTCAGACCCAACCCAGACTACTTGCAACAAATTAGAACCTCTGTATTGAGCACACTGGAAGGGGAAAGTGGAATGGGATTCAGAGAGACTGCCTTAGTGATGGTGTTTTGTCAAATGCTCAGTCTGCTACTTCACATCTTGTCTGACTGGATAACAGCACCTGAAATATCACATCACAATTACTAGGGACACAATATTAATTGTTGCTATACTTTCTTATCAATTTATAATTAATTCTTTCTGACTTTCAATATTATACTCACTGACCCTGAGCTCCTTGAGGTTTTGCCTCTCTCTGTCTACCCAAATGCTTGTTATGGATACACCAATGAACTTCGTGGAATAGTTCTTTAATGTAACACAAAGAGTTGTGTGCTGCTTGACTCTTATGATAAGATTTTCAGTTCTGAATACATTTTCCTTAATAAGTTTTTACTACTCCATTGTGTTGCTATACATATATATGTGTGTATATATATATATATATATATATATATATATATATAGGTAATTGTCATTTTGTTGGTGAATAGTCGAGGTAATGAATCCTCTGAACTGTCTTTGAATTATTGTTGTTGTCACAAGTAACTTTCTTGCTGGATATAAACAATGCGTGTTGAACTTCTAAATGAAGCCTTCTTACGTTTGTTATTATATATAGCTGTGACTAGATTATCGGTTTGTCGTTTAAATATTTCAATGTTCTTCAAATGTTTCTTGACTGTCCTTTTCGACTAAAGATTATTGAATACACTCAAAGACTTTCTGAATCATTTAATGCCTTTTCTCCGTGAACTATCAATATCTGCCAATAACTCAGTCTAGTTTTTCCTCACAAAACGGCACACGCATATCCTAGCAACTAAGTGAATGCAACACTAGAACTACAACTTACTCTGCTGGTTTCTCGTTTGCCATCTTGGATTCCTTTCTTTGGCCTTTCTTTAGTAAATAACGCAACACAACTTGGCAAACCTTCTTCCAACTAGGACATCTCTGTCTCCACTGAGGATACTTCTTTACCTGCGTTCTCAGTGCCTTTCTCAGACTTTTCATTGTTACTGCATGGCAGGTTTGAAGGGTCATGGCAGTACACCCCCTCAAGGAACAGTTCTCCAAGTTAGGCTTGTTCGGATAGGTTTTGTGAAAGTTATTCATTAATCTTGAAGCATGTACGTATTCATGAGGTTTCCAAGATCGTTCTTCTGGTCCACAGCATTTCCAATCAATTAGATAGTATAGCTTGCCCTTTCGTATTTTGGAATCTAAAATTTGATTAATTTCATACACTTCTGCAGAGCTAATCTGAATTGGACTCAGAGGAGTGTCTAGACACAAGTTTGGAGGATTGTTCTTTAACAAGGAAACATGAAAAACTGGATATATTTTTAAAAGTGAGGGCAACTGTAATTTAACTGCCACTCGATTAATCAGTGTATCTACTTTAAATGGACCTCTGAATCGTGGCTGAAATTTTCTATTTCCTTTGAGATGTAAATGACGAGTAGATAGGTAATCATTGTCTCCTCTTGCAAAAATTGGACTTTCTCTTCTTTTGTTATCTGCCTGAACATTGTATGAGTCTTTTTCTCGGGTAATATTTTGTCTGGCATTAACTAACGTGGTTTGCAATCTTTTTATTATTTCCTCTACTACAGGTACTGAGTCATCTTCTTTACCTAGAATTACAGTATGGTGCCTACCTTGGTTTAGAAAAAAGGGAGTGAACCCAGTGGTGGAATGAACAGCATTATTATAAGCAAATTCAGCTCCCCAAACCAACTCTGGCCACTCCTTTTCTTGGTCAAAAAGATAAAGACATAGATATTGTTCTAATTCTTGATTAACCCTCTCTGTTTGCCCATCTGTTTCTGGATGATAACTGGTAGAGAAACGTGACTCTATTCCCAATCGTTTAGTAAAAGCCTTCCAATTTCTAACTATGGTAGCAGAGGGATAGGACTTGTGCTGTGCAGTGCCTTACACTAATTTGGTGTTCACTAACACTCTATACCTAAGACCAATTCAAATCAATTCTTCTTGATTGACCTTTTTCCCTTCCTTTGTCAACTGCCATTTTTGAGTTCTCTATTTTTCCTGATTTGCATTTATGCTTTTTCCTAAATCATGACTATGACTGGAGGCTGTACATCTGTACCCGCCCCTGCAAAAATGGATTTAAGCTGGCCAAACCTAAGATTTACATTGTGGCCCAGATCAAGAATTTCTGCAAGGGGTTTGAGCTAAAGGCTTCACTAGGAAGGTGGAGCTGAAAAAGGCACTGAAGGCCTATATACAAGCTTGTGATCCAAGCGGAGCAGATACTCTGTAAGGTTCGGGAGCTGGACCAGGACTCAATGGAGAATCTGGGACTACCAGTGGGATGGGGGGCAATGTCCTGCCAGATGTAGTGGTCTCCACCAGACCAGGGAGCAGCATGTCATCCAAAGGCCTATCTCTAGAGTAGCTGGAGTACAGGAGGGACGAAAGAAAGTTGAAACTATAGCTGGCCAAGCTAAAATTAGAGCAAGAGAAAGCTTTGAATGAGAAACAATTGGCCATAGAAGAAAGGAAATTGATGTAGGCTTAGGAGCTGAGCCTCAAAGAGCTTGTTCTAAAGAACAGGAGGGCTGAATCCAGCCAAGATGGTGGCCGCATTTCTTCAGTGTCCTCTGCAGGAACGTCTACACACACAAGCATCTAGTGTCTGACTTTGTGGTGGGAGATGACATGGAGAGATGGTTTGAGGCCTATGAAATTGCCCTACAGATGCAGAAAGTCCCTGAGGAGGATAGGACAGCTAGTATTTGGAAGCATACCCCTAGTGAGGGATAGGAAACTCTACTGGCCCTAGAGGGGAGTGACAGGATGAGGTATACCCCCATGAAAGAGGCCCTAATCAGGAAATTTGTTTTGAACCCAGAGCAGTAGAGACGGAAGGTCAGAGACAGTCATAAACTATCTGAAGTGACCTGGGTGGATTGTGTTGATTCTTTTTGCAAGGCAATGGATGGTTGGGTGAAGGGCAGTGAGGTAAAGTATTACCAGTAGCTTATTTCATTTTTTGCAAAAGAGCACATGTTCAGTCTTTGTTTTCTAAATCTGTGCTAACACCTTATTGCTAGTAAGCTCTTTGACCCCAGGGAGCTTGATAAGGAGGTAGACCACTGGATCAGCTCTGGGGTCAACAAAAAAGTATTTGGGGGGATCACCACAAAGGTAGGTAGAGTCTTCTTACCAGAAGAAAGAGGGGGTACAAAACAAGAGCAAGGAGTTCTCTAAAGGGCCCCAAAATGTTCTTCAGATCAGGGCTCCCATCACTTACTGAGAAGAAAAGGAAATAGCTTCCTGATAGAACATCTGCAGGGAAGGTACCCCCTAAGTTTTATGAGTGTCAACAGGAAAGACACTACAGGAGGGATACCAAGTGTGCCAAGCGGTCACAGCCCCCAGTGATGGGCAGTCACTGGGGTTGGCTTGTGAACTGCTTGGGGAGGAGATTGTCCCAGATAGTTTGGGGGACAGAGTAGATGTTACGCTAGGGTCTCTGGCTGATGTACAGATGGTGCAGTGAACACACAACTAATACTGGAAAGTACAGACAGTGGGTCACCATCAATTGGAAGAGTGTGGAGCCTCTGAGAGATATTGAAGCCAGTATGCTAACCATCAGGTGTCTACAAATTAAGGTACACTATTCCAATACAGTTAACTCCACTCAACCAATTAGGTGTAGAGTCATCAGGTCATCACATATACGTTTGTTTAGGACATGCTTTATCATCAGACATTGCTCCTCTTTAGGCCAGCACTGCAATGCCTGACGGGCCCTGCAAGGGGGCTCTTTACCAGAGACTGTTGATCATTGTTGCGTAAGGGATGGGAAAGGAAGATAGAACTGGATTGTGTGAGATTAAAAATGACTATAGGTAACAAAAATGAGTCTTTATTCACAGTTTAGGTAGGAATCTATGTCACGAAGCCAAAAAGAAGGGCATATCATGTATAATGACCTAAGTCCCCTCAGGTGCAAAGGTATCCTCTATTCTCCACACACAGATGGAGGAAAATACTAATCTTGGGTGTGACTACCTATCTACACTCCCAATATCATGGTCAACATGTTTTTTGCCCTAACTGTCCCTATGGAACAAGTGACAATTCATCATGACCTAAAGTGTCTAGTCATCACTACGAAGGTCATAATACTTGTTAGGAATTGACAGAGGTATACACCCTTGTCCAAGTAGGGACCACAATCCTAGTCTGGGTAAGTCATACACAATCCAAATTATCCTGTGCCCATCCTCTGGTAGCTTAGCAAGAGCAGTCAGGCTTAACTTAGAAGGCAATGTGTAAAGTGTTTGTACAATAAATCATACAGTAGCATCGTGAAAACACCACAAAAATACACCACACAGGATTAGAAAAATAGATATTTATCTGAATAAAATAAGGTCAAAACAATAAAGATTCAATAAGCAGGAGATGAAATATCACTTTTGCAACTTTAAAAGGAGTCCTAAATCTTAGAAATCAAGTTATTTCTTGTGTACACAAAATACCTGGTTTGCATCAAAAAGAATGGGCACAGAGACTGCAGAAGAGGAGATGCGTGGAAAAATAAGGTGTGTGTCGGATTCTCCAATGTGGCACAGACGTTTCGTTATTTCTTTCCATGCTGCAAGAGTTTAAACACTTGAAACTTGAATGCTGCAAGGGGCTTGAATTGTTTTTTGGCACGCAGAAGTGGTTCTTCACTGCGATGCGGGGATCCTTTTGATGTCCAGGGACAATTCGAGGAAATCCTTGACATGCTGGAAGCAGGCATGGGCATTGCGTCGATTCGGTAGGCAAAGCATCGAAGTTTCTGTCACAAGGCAAGCACTGTGTTGAATTTCCACTACGGGAAGTCGGGCTGCATCATTTCGATTTGGCTGTGCACCGATTTCTTGGCCACATCGTTTCTGGCAGGCCGTGTGTCGCTTTTCAGTGCAAAAGGAGTTTCTTGAAGAGTTGCAGTCTTTTTGGCCTTGAGACTGCAGAAAACAAGTGGCAAATTCAATCCAAGTCCAGTTTATATGCCCAAAAATGCCTTGGAAGTGGGGGAGACTTCAAACAGTGGTTTTGAAGTGCACAAGTTCCCATTTCAGTACAGTTCTGTTTGCCAGGGTCCCTGTAGGGGGTTTGGCAGCCCATTGTGTGAGAGCAGGCCACTAGCCTTTGAAATGTAGGTGTTAGATCCTCCACCTTTCCAGCCCAGGAATACCCATTCTATATGCAGATGAGTGCAGGTATGACTGAATGTCCTGTGCTAGTGGTTGTCTGGGTGAAATGCACAAGGGAGCTATCAACCAGCCCAGCGCAGACATTGATTTGAGACAGGCTGTAAGGCACAGACGGTTTTTAAGTGCACTTTCTAAAAGTGGCATTTCTAAAATAGTAATATAAAATCCATCCTCACCAATAAGCAGGATTTTCTATTACCATTCTGGCCATACTAAATATGACCTGATTACCCCTTTCTTATCAGAACCTACATCTCAAAATGTATATGAGGCCAGTCCTAATGCTAGTCTATAAAAGTATCAGGCCTCACAGTAGTGAAAAACAAACGTAGGAGTTTTTAACTACCAGGACATATAAAACACACATGCATGTCCTTCCTTTTATCTACATAGCACCCTGCCCTAGGGGTTACCTAGGGCCTACCTTAACGATGACATATATGTAGAAAAAAGACCAGTTTAAGGCTTGACACGTACTTCTAAATGCTAAGTCTAACTGGCAGTGAAACTGCACCCAGAGGCCTTGCAATAGCAGGCTTGAGACATGGTTAAGGGGCTACTTATGTGGGTTGCACAATCAGTGCTGCAGGCCCACTAGTAGCATTTCATTTACAGGTCATGGGCACATGTACTGCACTTTATTAGGGACTTATAAGTAGATCAAACATGCCAGTTGGGGATAAACCAATGTTACCATGTTTAAGGGAGAGAGCATATGCACTTTAGCACTGGTTTGCAGTGATAAAGTGTACAGTCCTAAAACCAGCAAAAACAGTGTCAGAAATGTGGAAGGAGGCAGGCAAAAAGTTGGGGGATGACCAACCTAAGGCTGTCAGGTCTAACAATGCTCCTCTTTTATATAACCCAATGGGACTTACCTCTTGACAAGGGGGAAACTATACCACTCTCAGTGATGACCTGTAAAGCATAATTATTAATCATGTCTGGTACATTAATGTCAATAATAAAGTGTTCATATGCACACACCTTGTGAGTGATATGAGTTGTGAAGCCACACTCAAAATACACCTAACCGTAGGATACCGGAGGGATGAAGTGAAGCATGCAAATATACATCTAGTGTTGAATATCAAGAAGTCTCTTACCCTCCTAGATATAGGAACGGGCCCCTTGGAAGCACATGGATGCTACTATCCCCAGAGCCGAAGTTGCTGAAAAAGGTAATGTCATAAGTTTACTGTGTTAATCATATTATTCAGTAAGGTCAATGGCAGCCAGAACCTCACATTCTTACTCTGTCAGTAAAGTTTGATTTCATAGTGGGGAATATCTAACCAAACACAACTGGATCGAAATCTAGTAAATTTCCATGTCTTAGTACAAACACATGTCTTAGTCAGTGTGAAAAATGATGTGTGATAAGTAGGTGCCGCATGCCCTTATTTAAAGGTATTTCTGTGTCATGTATGCCAGTAAACAATATCATAAAATGGCTGTTCCTTTCTCATGGTGGGTTTATATACAGTCATAAGTATGAGAAAGTGACAACTCCCACCATTTTACATCAAGATTGTGATGGGAAATCAATGGATTGCTGAATGTTTGTACCTGGAGTAATCAATGCATCCTATCTCACATGAAAAATTCATGCCTTTGACCTGCAGTTTGTCAACTACAGTGTGTTCTCTACGGGTGTGTACGGCCTTTGTTACTATAAGGTAGGCCTATAAACAAACATAGGATTTGACAGCTCCCACTCTTATTGTCCCATACTGTGGTCCAAGGTTAGGACTGTGTATATAATAAAAAACAGAAACCAGCGGGAAGGATACTGAGTACATGTAATAGTAAATTCACCTCACCGTGTTCAGAGATTTGACAGTTCCTGCCCTAAACCTACAGTGTACCAAACATTGCGTGCATCATTATCATGAAGCCGACCCCTCTAGTGGGTCTATTGACAATCATCAAAAAGGGAATGGCAGCTCCCACCCTAATAAATTGATGTCACTACAAAAAAGGCCATAATATGTGCTCAATAACCCCAGGCATGCAGAAAATTGTCTAAGTGCACCTGTAATGATGGGTCAGTGTACGGGGAGGTTATTGACAGATACCACCCTTAACATCTCCAGCATAATATTATTATGGTGGTCATTACAACCCTGGCGGACGGTGTTAAAGCTGCGGTAATACCGCAAACAGGCCGGCGGACAAAAAAAGGGAATTATGACCGTGGCGGAAACCGCCAACATAGACAGTCACTTTAACACTCCGACTGCCAAGGCGGTACAGACAAGCAGCGCGGCGGTCACCGCCAACAGACAGGCGGAAGACAAAGTACCGCCCACAGTATCACAACCTGCCAATCCGCCACTTTTTCCGGGGCGGATTCACCGTGGATAAAAACACGGCGGAAACAGCTTTTGCAATGGGAAAACGCTCACCTTAACACACTCCACGAGGAAGGAGGCTACCATGAAGCCCAAACTACAAATCCTTCCTGCGCTTGTCTTCCTATTCATCTACGATCACCAGCAACGTAGGCGCCAAAGACAACAGTGAGTACTGCACCTACGACATAGGGGAGGGGGGAGCAAAAGTCAGGGGGACACACGCAACACCCCCACACCCAACCCGACCCTCGCACACTACAACACACACACCAATGCAGTTCCAAACAGCACAATAACAACCCCCAACCCCCCCGGAAGAATGCTAAGACAAAAGGAAATCAGTGCAAACATTGTAATGTATCAAAATACAGTAACCAAATATATGCAGATGGATATACACTTTCCAAATATATATATCACGATTAGTAGTGCAGGTATGCACATTTCAATGTCCGTGGACCACTGGGCCCAAAATGCATGGGCGAGGCCCACACTAGATACCTGTCCACAAACGGAGAGAACACTGCAGGGGCATCAGATAGAAATACAACAGGCACCTCAGGGGGAAGGGAAGGGGGGCACCTCAGCCAGATGAGTGCAAAGCCAGATCCACTACGGGGCTCCATGCCCATTGATGTATCCTGGGGAGTGCAAAGCCACAGTCTCTCAAGTCTTTACAGTGGGTGGCTTGCCCACTGGACCATCCTGGGGAGTGCAAAGCCACAGTCTCACAAGTCTCTACAGTGGGTGGGTTGCCCACTGGACCATCCTGGGGAGTGCAAAGCCACAGTCTCTCAAGTCTCTATAGTGGGTGGGTTGCCCACTGGACCATCCTGGGGAGTGCAAAGCCACAGTCTCTCAAGTCTCAACAGTGGGTGGGTTGCCCACTGGACCATCCTGGGGAGTGCAAAGCCACAGTCTCTCAAGTCTCTACAGTGGGTGGCTTGCCCACTGGACCATCCTGGGGAATGCAAAGCCACAGTCTCTCAAGTCTCTACAGTGGGTGGGTTGCCCACTGTACCATCCTGGGGAGTGCAAAGCCACAGTCTCTCAAGTGGATAACAGTCTCCACTGGTTCTGGAGGGGGACTGGTGCCCAGGGTGCTTCATCCTGTGAAGGCCAGACAGAGTGGATGCAGGTCTCCACTGGTTCTGGAGGGGGATTCGTGCCCGGAGTGCATCACGCTCCCCGTGACGGTCCCTGTTCCGTCACTGTCCCAGCTGCACATAGGCTAACGATGCTTAATGTGGCGGTCTTTGCCCTGTTCAGCGGTGTTTACCATGTCGCTCTTTGGCCTGTTCAGCGGTGCTTTGCCATAGCGGTCTTTGGCCTGTTCAGCGGTGCTTGCCTTTGCTGTCTCTGACCTGTGCAGTGTGTGGCATTACGGTCCGTCAGTGCCCAGCCGGGGCCCTCCAGGTCACTGACGCTGGTGGTGGTCTCCTGACCTGTGACGATACTGGTGCCCTCCAGGGCACAGACTCCGGCGGTGGTCTCCTGACCTGTGACGGTACTGCTGGCGCTGGCGTCCCGGCCGGCAGGGAGGAGGGCGGCCTTCTCCGCTGCGCTGCTCTTCTCAGACTTTGGAGACTTCTTCTGCCCCTTCAACACCTTGGGAGGAGTCACAGCAGACTCAGCACTCCCCCCCGGACCCTTGTGAGCTGTTTTTACGCCAGGAGTCTTCACCATCTCCCGTCGGCCACTTTCCAACTTAAGGTGCTTTACAGGAGGTGGACTGGCAGTGCTTTGGCTCCGTGTCACACTGGCTGCCCTGGTGGCCGGTGCACTCCACACACCTTTAACACGCACCACTGGTAACGGACTTTTTTTGGCTGAGGTGCTACTACGGGACCTATGAATTGGAGGGGTGGGGGTGGTGGGAAAGAGCTCAACGTTGCTGAGGAAGAGTTTCTGACGAACACTGGGATGGGTAGGTGGAGGGGGTCTGGGAGTGGAGGAAGAGGAGGTGGTTGTAGGAGGTGTCACTTTAGGTGATTTGGGTGCAAGTACTGGAGGCTGTCGTGAGGTGGATGGATGTTGGGTGTGTGGGTGCCCGCATTTGTGTACTTTGGGAGGGGGCATCACAGACACACTGGGAGTGGACACAGGGGACGTGTAAATGGTAGTGGGGGTGGTGAGTGCAGGTGAGCGGGGTGTGGTGCTGGGTGTTCTGGTGCGAGTCCTAGTGCCTGTATATGTAGTGCATGCAGGTGAGAGTGTAGACAACACTGGGAGGGAGGAGGGAGACGACGAGGAGGGGGACACAGTGGAGGCAGTGGATGTTGCTGTGTCTGTATGTGGGTGATGCTTGCGTGAGTGCCTGTGGGATGTGTGGTGCTTATGTTTGCCTGAGCTACTTTTGTGTGTTGGGGTGTGTGCATGCTTGTCTGATGGTGTGCTTGGGATAGGCTGGGGTACAGGGGATTGGGCCTGGGTGGAGGAAGTTGGAGGGGGGAGGCTAGACACAGGGACAATGGCTGCCAGTGTGCTGAGGCCAGAGATTGCAGGGTTCGATGAAGGGCAGCCTGACCAGAATGAATGCCCTCCAGGAATGCATTACCGTGTTGCAACTCCCTTTCTACACCCTGGATGGTATTCACAATGGTAGACTGCCCAACAGTGAGTGACCTGAGGAGGTTAATGGCCTCCTCACTGAGGGCAGCAGGGGTGACTGGGGCAGGGCCTGAGGTGCCTGGGGCGAAGGTGATGCCCACCCTCCTGGGTGAGCGGGCACGGAGCGAAGGCTGAGGGGCTGCTGGGAGGGCGGTGCTGGTAGGGGGGGTGGCGGCTGTACCTGTAGAAGAGGGGGGCACAGATGGTGCCGCCACCACAAGGGAGCTCCCATCGGAGGACGAGTCCGTGTCGCTGGTTGCTGGTTGCTGATCCTGTCCCCACCGTGAAGTTCCCCTCGCCCTCCGTCCCACTGGTGTATTCAGAGTCCGTGGTGTGGCCCTCCATGGCCATGTGGGATGCAGCTCCCTCGTGCTCCGGTGCCACTGTAACTCCGCCTGATGATGCTGATGCACAAAAGAACAGGGAGAGCACAAAAAGGGGGGGGTGGAACGACAGAAGAAAGACAGGTTGAGTGCATGGCTTACTGCTAACGTTGGCAGACAATACAGACACAGCAGCCCCCTGCACCACGCCGTGTTCTTGGCCTCTACAGATGCAATTCCTGGGATATGGACTACATGGCTATGGTGGACATCTGCACACATAGATGACACAGGGGCATGTATACCTGTACTTGGCACTCTACAGAGGTGGGGTGGAGTGCCCCATGGCATGCATTACAGAGGGGCCTAGCCTACCTAACTCGCCCTGGCCTAGGGAAACCCACAGCCCTCCTCCCCCACCCAGACCCCTCCACTGCGTGCAAAGTCATCAGAATGTGAGTGTACTCACCCCCTTGTGTCTGCTGTGATGCCCTCAAGCGCCCATCCAACTCAGGGTAGGCCACCGCCAGGATCCTGAACATCAGGGGGGTCATGGTGCGACGGGCACCCCTCCTACGTTGGGAGGCCATCCCCAGCTGAGCCTCCGCCGTCTTCTTGCTCCAGCGGTGAATGTCCTCCCATCTTTTACGGCAGTGGGTGCCCCGTCTCTGGTGGACCCCCAGGGTCTGGACGTCCTTGGCGATGGCATGCCAAATGTCCTTCTTCTGGTGGGCACTGACCTACATGACATGGACAGGGGAAGAAGAGAAGTCATTAACAAGTGCACCGTCTAAGTGAGTGGCCCCCGTCCCTACACTTGCCATGTGGCACATGCATTCTCAGTCCTTCATGGTCGCTTAACTCTGCCCCCTTGCTACTGACATCCAGCCCTCTCCACCCAGCATAGCCCATACAACGTGCTCCCTGTGTACTTACCTGTTGGTCTGGAGGACCGTAGAGTAGCGTGTACTGGGGGAGGACCCCGTCGACTAGCTTCTCCAACTCCTTAGCAGTGAAGGCAGGGGCCCTTTCCCCAGACACAGCAGCCATTGTCTCTTCCAGACCGAGGTCACAGCAGCATTTGCAGTATAGGTCCTCTCCTGTCGAAGATCAGGTATCGAGTGATTGAACAGATAGAAAATGGCGGTCACGTCCGCGGCGGTCACGTCCGTGGCGGTGCGTATCATCACCGCCGGCGCACTTCCTCATTGGCTCCTGGGACCCATAGGGTCCAATGTTAACCAAAGCAGCATTGCGCCGCGGTCTACGACCACCTACCGCGACGGTGTACAACGCCAGCGCAGATACCTCACACCCCATTGTCCCACTTTAGAGGTCAGGCAGCCGCCATTTCAGGGTCCCACATGGGTTAATTTACTACTGCGTCACACATACCTAGGCCTACACTCAACACACATACAGGATGAGTTTTGTATTTGGTGTCGTGTTCTGTGTGGCTGTGGGTACATACCTGGGATTTTGTTGACTCTGTTGTCGCTGTTGTCCTTCTTAGGCACCGTCAGCTGGGACTTTTGAGGAGATGGCGGAATCCTCCTGTGTACCGACCGCTGGTGGACCTGTTAACAATGGAGGAGCGACATTTGATCATCACCTACAGGTTTGACCGTGCCACAATCCAGGAACTCTGTACCCAGTTGGAGCCAGACCTGATGTCACCAATCCGCCATCCCACAGGAATCCCCCCTGACGTGCAGGTGCTATCAGTGCTCCATTTCCTTGCAAGTGGATCATTTCAAACAACAGTGGCCATGGAATCAGGGATGTCCCAGCCTATGTTTTACAACGTGCTGTCCAGAGTGTTGTCTGCCCTGCTGGAACACGTAAGGAGCTATATTGTTTTCCTTCAGGTGGAGGATTTGGCTACAGTGAAGTGTGACTTCTATGCCCTGGGACATATCCCCAACATCATAGGTGCTATTTATGGCACCCATGCAGCTCTGGTCCCCCCACGCAGGAGTGAACAGGTGTACAGGAACCAGAAGAGTTATAATTCTATGAATGTACAGATGGTATGTTTGGCAGACCAGTACATCTCCCAGGTAAATGCTATGTTCCCTGGCTCAGTGCATGACGCCTACATCCTGCGGAATAGCAGCATCCCGTATGTGATGGGTCAACTCCAGAGGCACCGGGTGTGGCTATTAGGGGACTCTGGTTACCCCAACCTGTCCTGGATATTGACCCCAGTGAGGAATCCCAGGACCAGGGCAGAGGAACGCTACAATGAGGCCCATGGGCGGACTAGGAGGGTGATCGAACGCACCTTCGGCCTCCTGAAGGCCAGGTTCAGGTGCCTCCATATGACAGGTGGTTCCCTATTCTACTCACCAAGGAAGGTGTGCCAGATCATCATCGCCTGCTCGATGCTTCACAATCTTGCTTTGCGACGCCAGGTGCCTTTTCTGCAGGAGGATGGTCCAGATGACGGTGTTGTGGCAGCTGTGGAGCCTGTGGAGCCTGTGGACAGTGATGAGGATGAAGCTGAGGAAGAAGGCATAGACAACAGGGAGTCAGTCATACAGCAATATTTCCAGTGACACACAGGTGAGAACAATTTTTTTACTATCACATTAACTTTCACACTTCTACCTCTATCATGTCTGTCAATTAGTAGCAGTATATGGTAACTGAGTTGTACATTTCCATTACGGTTTCACAGGTGTGGTTACCAACGTGTGTCATCTGCTTGCATCCTTCATGGGCTTCTGATGTGTGACATAGGTATGTTGACATTACATTTTCAAACGGATTTGGCCATTGTCATAGTTAATACACATTTTCAAAATCACAGACTGACTCCAGATTGTTTTGTGCTTCAAGGGTATTTATTGAAGTGCTAATTATGGGACGGGGCGGGAAAATGGTGATGGGTGATGGTGGAGGAATGTCCATGGCAGACTCCAGTCTATTAGTCACACAGGTGCATTGCCCATATGGGCATAGGAAGTGGAGATGGGGCAGTTCCAATGTGGACAGGGTAACAAAGTGGGACAGTGGGAGGACAATCAGGGTGGTCTTATTTCCTGGTGGGGGTCTTGCCATCTTGCTCTGTCCTGTTCCTGGATCTCAGGGACCGCTTGCGGGGTGGTTGTCTGTCTGCAGGGGGTGGGGTGCTGGTGTGGTGGTCCTGTGGCAGTGCCTCCTGTCCACTAGCGCCAGCGGAGGTGGTGGGCAGTTCATCGTCCATGCTAGTGTCAGGGGCCCCTTGGAGTGCCACGGTGTCCCTCATGGTGTTTTGTATGTCCTTCAGCACCCCTACGATGGTGCCCAGGGCGGAGCTGATGGTTCTAAGCTCCTCCCTGAACCCCAAATACTGTTCCTCCTGCATGCGCTGGGTCTCCTGAAACTTGGCCAGGACCATCGCCATCGTCTCCTGGGAGTGGTGGTATGCTCCCATGATGGAGGAGAGGGCCTCGTGGAGAGTGGGTTACCTTGGCCTGTCCGCCCCCTGTCGCACAGCAGCCCTCCCAGTTCCCCTGTGTTCCTGTGCCTCCGTCCCCTGGACCGGGTGCCCACTACCACTGCCCCCAGGTCACTGTTGTTGGGGTTGGGAGTTATCCTGGGTTCCCTGTAGTGGTGGACACACCGCTGATTGACGTGTCCTGGGTACGGAGGTATGGGCCCGCTGGGTGGGTGCTGTGCTGGTATTACCAGAGGATGGAAGGTCAGTGTTGGGCTGTGCCTGTGCGAGGGGAACTGACTGTCCCGAGGCCCACGATGGTCCGGGCTGGTCATCTGGATCCAGTTGGCCAGAGCTGCTGTCATCACTGTGGGCCTCTTCTGTGGGTGGGGTGGAGATGTCTGGACCCTCCTGTCTGGTGACGTTGGGTAGTGGTCCTGCAGGGGTATAAAAGCATGATTATTGCATGTGTGTGTGTCATGGTGTGCAATGGGTGGGTGAGCGTGTACCCCAGTGCTAGCATTCCAGTGTGGGGGCTTGTGTGTTGATGGTTGGGGGGGTGTTAAGGGTATGTGCTTTGGGCATGCTTTAGTGAGGGGTGACCATGCTTTGGTGTTGCATGCAGGGCTTGGTGATGGGATGTGTGGTTTGTGTTATGAGTACATTAGTGAGGATTTGCCGTGATAGGGGAGGGGGGGAAGGGGGGGGGTGTGTGATAGCATGCAGGTAGGGTGGGGGATACGATAGTTAAGATTTGACTTACCAGTGTCCATTCCTCCACCGACTCCTCCGAGGCCCTCAGGATGCATGATGGTCAAGACTTGCTCCTCCCATGTTGTTAGTTGTGGGGGAGGAGGTAGGGGTCCGCCGCCAGTCCGCTGAATCGTGATGTTGTACCTGGATATCACGGAACGCACCTTCCCCCATAGGTCGTTCCACCTCTTCCGGATGTCCTCTCGATTTCTTGGGTGCCGTCCCACAGCGTTGACCCTGTCGACGATTCTTCGCCATAGCTCCATCTTCCTGGCTATGGAGGTGTGCTGCACCTGAGCTCCAAATAGCTGTGGCTCTACCCGTAGGATTTCCTCCACCATAACCCTGAGCTCCTCCTCGGGAAACCTGGGGTGTCTTTGGCGCGACATGGGGTGGTGTAGGTTAGGTGTGGGGTGGTGTATGTGTTGATGAGTGTGGTGATGTGTGGTGGTGTGGGGAGTTTTGAGCATGGATGTTGTATTGGTGATGGTGTTGTGTGCCTCTGTGTGGTGGGGTTGTCTATTGATGTAGTCTCTCTCTGGCCTTCTTTCAAATTTTTGGTAGTAGTGGTTTGTGGGTGATGTGGGTGTGTGTTTTATATTGTATTGGGTGTGTGGGAGTGGTGTTTGTATGTGTATCAGGTGAGTGTATTTTGAATTGTCCAATGTGGCGGTGTTTTGGAGATGTGTGTGTATTTTGAACGCAGTGGTGTGTACCGCCAATGGAATACCGCGGTTGAAAGACCGCCACGTGGATTCGTGGGTCGTGATAGCATGGGCGTGTTTCTGTTGGCGTGACGGTGGAGGTTTTGTTTTCGCCAGTTTATCACTGACCTTTGGTGTGGCAGAGTTGTGTGGGTGTCTGAATTTCGGCGGATTCCGAGATGTGGGTCGTAATAGCTGTGGCGGAATTCCGCGGCCGCGGCGGTGTGTTGGCGGTCTTCTGCAAGGCGGTAAGCGGCTTTTACCGCTGATGTTGTAATGACCCCCTATATCTTCAAAATAGTAGATCTATCTTGTTTATGTGAAAAAAAAATTGACAGCCCCTTAGCATAGGGAGTACCGGCACAGTTGCCTTCACTAACACAAAAAATCCAGGAAGCCGCTTCTTGGCGGATAGACCCTCCCCCAAAAACTGAAATAAGAATTCTAGCCCATTTGCCACCTCCCAGATGGGAGGGCACTCACTTTGGGGGTTATTACAACTTTGGAGGAGGTGTTAATCCGTCCAAAATGTGACGGATATACCACCAGCCGTATTACGAGTTCCATAGGATATAATGGACTCGTAATACGGCTGGTGGTATATCCGTCACTTTACCTTCACTTTTGGGACGGATTAACACCTCCTCCAAAGTTGTAATAACCCCCTTTATCTTTAAGGAGTAGTTGTCTCTCTGACCTACCCATTATCCACACGTCCAGAATTGCTGGTGTGTTGTGGGTGGTCAGATTGTAAGTAAATATTCATCCATACAGCCGTAGGACTGGGTAATGGTCCCAAAAGGCAAGTAGTGGCAGCCACCTGAAAATGCTGTTTGTTTATCATGGAACCACAAATATGGTAATCAGTCTTATGAAGTTGGTGCAGTTTCCACAAGCGTCTAATATAGAGGCAGACAAAGTGTGTAAGCAAAAAGGAAATTTCCTAAATATATAATAGTGATGTCTACCATGTAGGGGGAGGCATCACTTACATTTATAAGAAATAACACAATTCTGCAATATGAAAATAAATTATAAAAAGGTTTGGCAGTACTGTAATAGGGCAATTTTGATACAATCTAAATAAAATATCATCAGTGGTCCACCGGTGAGTGACTAGTTTCAATAAAATGTGTGCTGTATTGTGCGAGAATTCGAATCCTTAAGTAGTGATATTTCACGCGCCCTGGTGATGGACAGGCCCGGGAAGGGGCCGGTGGTCCATAGATGGTTTGATTCTGCGTGTTCTTTAGCCCATAAAAAACTTAAAGAAGCTCTTAAAGCAGTTCCTCCCGCACGTCAATTAGTAAAATCAGCGAGGACTGACTATAAGTTTGCCCTTGATAAACGGAAATCCGAAATTAGGTCCAGGGCTTGGAGCGATCTTTTGGCCGCATCTGAATTTAAGGACACTTCCAAATTCTGTGGGCACAGTTGAGCAAGTTTTAAACTTACAATTGATACTTAATAAATATGTGTCTGTTAAGAAAGAGTCCATCCATATGGCTTTTATCGATCTAACCAGTGCCTTTGATTTGGTTAACAGATCAAAGTTATGGCAAATCCTAGAAGTTCTAGGGTGTGACCCGGCTCTATTGGAGCTTATTAAACGTCTACATACAGACCTAACGGTTTCTGTTCAGGTCGGCTCATTTGGGCAGAGAACCCCTCCTATTCCGTCAACCAGGGGCGTAAGGCAAGGATGTATTTTAGCCCCTTTTCTTTTCTTGATTTATATAAATGGGCTCTATGATTTTTTGGTTAAACAAGCAAAGGATGTACCGAAGATGGGCCAAAGATTACTTCCAGTTTTATTATATGCGGATGATGCAGTTTTAATTGCTCGTACTGCAAATGGCTTACAGGGCTTATTGGACATATTTTATGAGTTTATGTCGAGCCTCGATTTGAAGGTCAATTACCCCAAGACTTTTGTCATGACCTGTGGCCCACGTAACACAAAATCCAAACAATTTACTATGGGAGGGCATTCTCTAATTAAGGTCAAAGATTTTTGTTACCTAGGCATGTATTTGAGTTCCTCTCTGTCCTGGAAGACTCATATTAATTTTAAGCTCCAACAGCTGATAAGGAACACCGAAGCGATCTTTCGCTTCTCTAATAAATTAGGCCATAGACCCCCTGCACAGATGAAAACTCTGTATAATTCTAAGTGTACCGCAGCTGTGCTCTACGGAGCAGGCGTCTGGGGCTGTGTAAAGGTACCATCTCTCCAGAGGGTCGAAAATAAATTTTTGCGAAGATTACTGTTGGTTCCAAAATGTACTGCAAATATCATCTGCCACGAAGAACTTGGTCAGTGTTTTTTGGAGGATAGGTTTTTTTTGGCGCCATTATTGCTTTGGATTAGATGTTGGCTAAACCCAATGGCAAAATTGGTCCAAGATTGTATTTCCGAATGCTTACAATTGGAAAATTCAAATAGGATCCCCTGGCTTATGTTTCTACGAAACTCTTTTGAGAATTTAGGTCTTAGATATATGTTTGATGAACCTCACCTATTAACTATAAATTCTAGGTCCGTTCTGAAGGCTACTTACTCCGAGTACATATCAGACCTGAGATTTTACAGTTCTCTGAAATTAAAATCCTTTGATTCCTATTCTCAGGTTGTGACAGCCCCATGCCTTGAACCTTATCTGACCTGGTTTTCCAGTTTTAAGATACTTTCTTTTTTAACACTTTTTAGACTTAACTTAATTCATTTTAAAGTAGCGTTTCCTGAACCATGTTTTTGGAAAAGGGATTTACCTCTTTGTCCCTGTGATTCTAGATCAACCCAGAGTACTTTGCACTTTTTTCTCTTTTGCCCTTTTTATGCTGCTCCTAGAGGGGTTTGCATTTTACCCACTTTACGTTCTGTTAGACCCATCCATTACAAGGAAGCTTTAATATATTTTCAGAGATTGCCAGATAGACAAATTTGTCATTTTGTATTAGATTTTGTTACAGCTTCTTTAAGCATTAGGAAAAGGCTCATTTCATTTTAAATGTATATGTATGTATAGTTTAATATTGTAAGTTAATCTTTGTATTCTGTTATTGTGATTTTTCTTATGTTATGAGTTTTATTTGTTTATTTTATGAGATTTTAGACCGGATGTTTACGTAATGTTTTAGATATGGTACTATTTTATTCTTCTATCTATTTACTGTAACGTAATTATTGTGTGGTATTTGTGTTTTTGTCTGTACTTTTATGGCATTTGCCGAATAAAGTTTTGTGACTGACTGTGTGCTCATTTTTGTTGCTGTGCGCTGACACCGAATGGTGCTACTTTGTTTATGAATTTTAGTCTTAACTAGTCATACCAACATACATAAGGCCACAAGGACACTTGAATAAATGAATGCAGTTTTTTGTGTTACAGTTCGCATGACTTTTCTGATGCCATGTACCCGCTTGACCCAGGTCGCCCACTCTGATCTTCATTGCCAGTGGACAAATATTGCATTGGCCACAGGGATTCTGGCCCCTTCATTCTGAGTGATGTCCATGAATCTGTACGGGTCTTAGTCCCGGTTGGGTTACTTTCATGTGCGGGGCCCCTCAGGCATTGCAGTGCCAGCCTGATGAGGATCAATGCCGGATGATGAAGCAAGCTACCCATGAGTGAGTGAGGGCAATTGTTCTAAACAAACTGATGTGTGATGACTCCATACCTAATGGGTTGAGTGGAGTTAACTGTATTGGAAGTGTGTACTTTAATTTGCAGTTACGGTTCTGGGAGGGTGTACACTGGACTGACCAATCCCTCCTTTTCCCTCTCCTTTTACCTCAACCATCAGGTGTCACCTGGAACCCTCAGAGCAGGTAGACCCTAATGTATTCCACCAGGTTGTTGCTACTGACAACCGTGAGAGCCACTACCCAGTGGCTCTGGTTCCCTTTGAACAGGGGAGAGGTCTCAGGTTCCTTGAGGGTAGGTGTGAGTCTGTCCATGCCTGTAGGTTGTCTGCTTGGTGACAACCTGTAACATACCACCTGGAAGCAGGTTGCACTCAGGACAAACTTGGAGATGTTGAGGCTGCCTGAATGGGTGTTTCTGACTACACAAACCATGTCAGCCCAAGAGGGGGATCAGAAGGACCTGGTGCCTGGAAGAATGCCCCAGGGTCCTGTCAAAAAGCGAAAGGGCAAGGGGTAGGGGAAACCTTCTCCTGAAATTCCCATGGTCCGGGAGGAGACTGACCTTGAGAGGGCCACCCCAGCACTTATAAGAGGAGGATGTGGCCAAACTAGGGAACCTGCCTGAGCTATCCAACTGGCGACAGGAAAGGGGTCCCCACTAGGGAGAAGTTCTGCAAGGCGCAGAGGGAATGCACTACTCTTGTGGGTCTTCAGCTGCAGGCTGAGACCCCGGCAGCTGGTGGCGCCTCTGGCCTGATTTACTGGGAAAATGGTCTCCTGTATAGTAAGCTTAATGCTTCTGAACCTGGTGCAACCCATGTGTTAATGGTCTCCCAGTGCTACAGGGCCTTCCTTCTCGGTCTGGCCACTGATGTGCCATTGATAGGCCGGTCATTTGGGGGCAAGAGAAGACAGTTTTATACTATTAGAGACAAAATTTAGCTTGTTCAGACATTGCTAATCTAGGCCATTTTCTTCAGGACAACATTTTTAAATTGGTGGATGTGTTGCAGAGATGATGTAATATTTCAGGAACCATGAGACCTAAATACTTCCTCAGAGCAATCCTTCTGCGATTTAAAAAAATGGCAGCTATAATAGAGGAAGAAGAGACATATATGGAAATTAAACATTAATAATGTTTTTTAATCGGTTTATGTATTCACCAAACAATGTTTATGATCTGAATCTTAAAAAAAATAAAGCTAGCCAGGAGAACATGAAACACTGGTGTGATCAGAATGCCACTCTGGTTGAACTCCAGCCTGGCCAAAAGGTGTGGGTGGTGGGCTCTGCAAGACCTCTGATCTGGGCCTTATGAGGTGAAAGAGTGATGTCACCTACTTCCTGGACCTCAAGACTCCTAGGAACCCTTTAAGGGTCCTGCATGTTAATAGCTTCAAGCCTCACGTTGAGCTGTCTGAGCTTACCATGCTCCTGGTTACAGATGATGGTATGGAAGAGGGGATTGAACCTCTCGCTGACCTCCTATCTTCCAAGGGGCATCATAGGTCAGTGGAGCATGTCAGCCTCTTCCCTACACTGACCCTAGATGAACAGAGAGACTGCCACCAGTTGCTATTCTCGCTTATCCCAGGGTTCAGTACATGGTGCACCCATGTATCTGATACTAGGATCAACATGCCTGTGATGAACAAAATTAACAAGTTGTCTGATAAGATGAGAGCCAGCATAAAGGAAGAGGTCTCCAAGCTGTTGGTGTTAGGGGTAATTAAGCCATCAAACAGTCCTTGGTCCTGCCCAGTGGTGTTGGTCCCCAAGGCTGCCCCTCCAGGAGTCACACCTGAACCTAGGTTCTGTGTGCACTACTGTGACCTCAATGTAGTCACCAAGACCACGTCCCTAGAGCTGATGAGCTCATAGACAGGCTTAAAACTGACTTGTTCCTCAGCACATTTGATTTCATGTCTGGGAACTGGCTGATTGCCTTGACTGAAGGGGCTAAGGAGAGGTCTGTGTTCTCTAAACTAGAAGGGAACTTCCAGTTTTGGGTCATGCCCTTTGAGATAAGCCTCCAGCTTCCAGAGGTTGGTCAGTCATGTCCTAGCTGGCCTGGAGAGCTTGGGTGCCGCCTACCTAAATTATGTTGTAGTCTTTAGTTCTAGCTGGGAGGACCACCTGAGCCACCTTAAGGATGTGCTTCAGACTTTACAGATTGCAGGCCTGACTATCATGGCCAGTAAGTACTAGATAGGACAGGGTGTGGTGGCTACTTGGGTCACCAAGTGTGGGATGGCAAGGTTATGCCCCTCCAGGCCAAAAATGAAACCATTCTGGCTTGGGAGCTGCAGAAGACCCAGACAGAGGTCAGGGCCTTCCTAGGCCTCACTGGCCATTGCAGGAAATTCTTCAAGGGGTATGACACCATTGTTGCCCCCTTGACAGAGCTGACTTCCATGAAGCAGCCACATCAGGTGATCTGGACAGAGGCATGCTGTAACGCTTTTGATACCCTGAAGGAGGCTAAGTGCGAAGCACCCATGCTCAAGGCCTCTGACTTCTCAGAATAATTAATTGTGCAGTCAGACACCTCAGAGCATGCTGTAGGTGTTGTGCTCTCACAGCTAAACAAGAAGGGTCTGTATGAGCCTGTAGCCTTCCTCAGTAGGAGGCACCTTCCCAGGAAGCAGAGGTAGAGCGCAATATAAAGGGAAGCCTTTGC
Source organism: Pleurodeles waltl (assembly GCF_031143425.1). NCBI lineage: Eukaryota > Metazoa > Chordata > Amphibia > Caudata > Salamandridae > Pleurodeles > Pleurodeles waltl. Next base: position 497,931,823 of record NC_090436.1, on the reverse strand, counting down.
TGTGGTCTGGGTTCTGAAGAAGCTAAGACCTTACCTGTTTGGTACTCACTTCTGGGATCAGACAGATCACAGGCCCCTCAGACGGTTAATGTTAATGAGGGATGAGAATCCCAAAGTGTTGATGTGGTCCATATCCCCACAGGAAACAGACTTTGTGGTGAAACACGGTCCTAGAACAGACCACAGCAATGCTGATGGACTTTCTAGGTTCCTCTGCCTTAGTGAGGAGAACTCCCAAGAGATTGGGTAGCTCTACCCACTTTCCGCTGGGGGGAACACGTGTTAGACCTGGCATCCTTGACGTGCTTTCCCTTATCTTTCTTGTCTTCTGACCTTCTATTTTGCTGACCTTGTTTTTGCTGGCTTAAGGAGTCTGGGCACTTTACCACTGCTAGCCAGTGCTAAAGTGCATGTGTTCTCTGCTCAAAACATGGTAACGCTGGTTTATCCACAATTGGCATATTTAAATGACTTCTCGGTCCCTAGCAACATGCACTACCTGTGCCAAGGGCCTGTAAAGGAAATGTTACTGGTAGACCTGCAGCACAGATTGTGATGCCCACTTCAGTAGGCCTTTTAAGCATAACTTAGGGCTGCCATTGTGGAGCCTGTATGTACAGTTCTACATTGCCATGTCAACCTGGCAAGCTAATCCTCTTGCCCGGCACAAACCTTCATTTTCAATACATATGTCACCCCTAAGGTAGGCCCTGGACAGCTCAGAGGGCAGGGTGCACTGTAGCAGTAGCAGTAGTATTGTCTTTATTTCGGTTAAACAAGCATAAAAGTATACATAAATATATTCATAAAATTGATTACATACAATCTCCTAGTGCATTTAGATCTTAAAAAAAAGGGAAAAAAAACATTATTTACACATGTAAAATAATTAAAACACATGCATTGTGTAAGTGCAAGGGACAAATTAAACTTGAAGTACATGTTTTATATATGGGAAACAAGTTTAATTTGGAGATGGATTAATTGATTGCAAGTTCAAAAGGATCTGTCCGATAGCTAGACAGCCTGGGCGCTTTGTCAGTCCAAGAAACCCCATTGGGACATGGCTCTCCATCTTATGTGCCATGCTTGCTCCAGATATTTGGTTACAGCAACAGCTATCACTGCCTTCGAGTCATATATAAGGATTATCAGGGCCTCCCAGTAGTGTCTGGCACCCAAGAGCTTACAAACAGGGATTATCCATCTCCCGCGAGGGTGTGAATATTGCGGGCAGAAAAAGAGAAAGTGCTCTTCAGTTTCCTTCAGCTGAGGGCAGAAATGACAAGACACAGAGGAGGTACGCTTCTCCCATTTAGCCGTTAAATGTGTTAGTGATAGGGACCCATACCTAAGCTATAGGTACAGGCGCTTGGCAAAGGGGGGAATAGATTTCATCCAGGACATTTTCGTAGGATGGGGAGCATTTAATGTTTAAAAATTGTCCAGCCAGGTTCTCATGACCATTGTTCAACCATGTCTGTTCCAAGGCATAGTTCCAATAAGCTCTTTTCAATGTCAGGGATGCGTCCTTGGCAACCACTGTGGGTAACTTACAAAGGTCAATCATTTTTAGCTTCCCACACTGGGACTTAATGTAGTTCAGCCAAGGTGTAATTACCCGTGAGTCACTAGAAATTAGGTCAACAAGGAGTCCCTATATGGTCTTAGTTCCCTGCATTTCCACAGCCTCACCCAATACAACAAGGGTTTTAAAGCCACCACCAAATTTATAGGGTTTAGTGCTAAGTCCATCCTCAGTGGCACCAGTGGCGTGCCCTTAGGTAACTTGAGTATGTTCCTAAGAAAATCGTTCTCAGCTGTTAGAAGGATGGTAGCATCCGTGAAACCCCAAATCTCTGCCCCATAAGTGGCTGCTGTGAGGGCAGTAGCTTTGTACATCTGGAGAACCGGGGACACTGCACCACCACCCATTTCCTTCTGTTTCCGGATGATTGGGTAAGCCTTCTGGATGAGGAGATTTTTGCACTTCACCAACTGATGGCCCCAAGACATTGAATCAGACAGTCAGACCCCTAAGTAGAAAAAGTGTTTAACTTGTTCAATTGTGGAGCCATTGATTAACATTCTCCCTCTAAATGTCTTGTGTGTGTTTATCCCCATAAATTCTGTTTTTGTTGGGTTAATTTCCAGACCCCTTGCCTTACAAAAGGCCATGAAGGAGTCCAGTTCTGCCTGGAGGCCCATTGGAATTCTAGAGATGAGCAGGGTATTGTCAGTGAATATTAATATCGGAAGAGGGGTTCCAGCAAGCTTAGGGGTATCATGCGTACATTGTGAAAGCCATTTAACTGCCCCATTAATGTAGAGTCTGAAAAGTGTCTTGGCCAGTACGAAACCTTGCTTTACCCCTCGACGAGTTGGAATTGGGTCTGTTAAATCCCCCCTGTGTTCCATCTCACTTTGGCATAGGTGTTTATGTGGAGTGCTCTTGAGAGACGTATTAGGTCAAGCGGCACCCCATATCCTGCAAGTACTTTCCACAAGTTATCCCTAGGTACCAGGTTGAAGGCTGCCCTAAGATCTATCAAGGCGACATACAGGTGATCCCTCTTTAGGGTGACATATGTCCTGCATTACATCTTGAAACAAAAGACCTGATCAAAGTGCTGATCTTGCTCCTGAACCCTGCCTGGGCATCCTCAAGAATAAGATTGTCCATTACCCATGCTTGTAGTTTGCCCAGAACCTGTCTGCAAAAGATTTTTTGAGAATTGTCCAACAGGCTTATGGGTCTGTAGTTAGAGGGTACGTCCCTACTTCCTTGAGCGTGGCTCAATGCATTCAGGTAGGGGATCCAGACATCCAGACATCTGGGTGTGAGAGGAAAAGATCATCAGGAATACCATCCAGGACAGGGGCCTTCTCCTTCTTCATGTGCATCAGGGCTACCCTGGTTTCAGCCTGGGAGAAATATGAGCACTCGGTCTCTACGTTAGCCTCCATCTCAGGAGGGTTGGAAAAGTCCTCAAGGCCTACGAAGAAATCTCTGTCAATTAGTTCCAACCTGATGCTTTTATTGTGTTCCACCGCCCCTCAGTGTACAGGGACCTGAAGTGCTCAACCCAAGCTCCCGGTTGCACTACCGCTTCAAGGTGGTTATCTATTAATTTCGAGCTGGATGCCACCAGTGACCAAAACATCTTCTGATTCTTACTCTTAAGTGCATTGGTAAGATCTTCCCATTGGGCCATCGCCCAGTACTGTTTAGCCTTTTTTAGGATAGCCTTTTAGTTATTCCTAGCAATGGTTATTTTTGGCTTGAATCGCTGCTTCAAAGCATCTAGGAGACCGAGCTTGGACAACCGACAGTCCTTAGTGAACCATCCTGGGGCAACTTTGTTGGAAGCCCCTCTTTTCCTAATTTTAGTAAACAGAGGCCTAAGCTGGTCCATGAGCTGACAATGCACAAGAACCATATTGGGCTCATACTCCCTTAAAGGTGTTACTTCAACTAGGTTATCCACAAATAGTTTGCATATTTTAGCTTGAATTTCTGCATTATCCATGACTTCTGCACATTTCACGTTCCTCCTGTTATTAACTGTCAATAGGGGATTTGCATGGACTACCGCTGACAGATTACAGCTAGTAAATATAGCAGGAGAGAATACAGCACTTAAGGCCTCATGATCGCTATCTGTTCGAGGGATAACTGCCATGTCTGTCAAGAGCGGCCATATTTCTAGGTCCACCAGGAGATATTCAATGTAAGAACTCAAAATTCCTCTCTTAAAAGTCAGGTATTGCCATTAGCAATTATTAAGCCATTCTCCATTATCAGATCTTCTAGTTGGCCAGCTATAGTGCTTAAATTCCTTATCATTTGTGCGGCTGCCCCAGAACCAATCAGAGCACTTGGAGATCCTTCAAGTAGACTATATCCCTCTACCCTTTTCCACGTGTCGTGTTACAATCACCTGCAATCAATTTTAAGGTGCCTCCTTTTAGGCGCTGAACAGTATTAGCGAGATGAACTACTGTGGGGGAGGGTGACGTTTACAGGGATTGATCTATTGTAGGTGTTAATTATCACAATATATCTGGCCCCAGTAGGCATTTTAACTTTTATTTCTACCCCTAGCAAGTCCTTTCTTCCTGTTGAAACTACTTTCACTAATGGGAAAAGATCTAGTTTCAACCAAATAAGAAGACCCCCCAGAAGCACTACTCATTGATGAAGGGACCACATTAGCAACAAAGGTAATATTCCTACTTCTATGTACTGGTGTCACTGCCCACATCTCCTACAAAGTATAATCTGGTGGTGATCAATGAACTCACCCCACTCTGGGTCTGAAAGCTTAGCACTGATGCCTGCTACATTCAAAGTTAGAACTCTAATGAGTTTTCAGCAATCAGCCTGCTATCCCATCTCGGTCCCGCCTGTTCAGACATAATAGAATTAATCTTACTCTGTGTAGCTGTGTCCCTCATATCATCATCCATGGCACTCAGCTCTAGGTCCTCGATGGCGCATGCTGCAGTTTGCCTACTCATGCCTCCCCTAGATGTACAGTTAAGGACAGAACTTGTCCTTACCTCCTATTGTCAATCAATGTCTGCTAAATTAGCGCATTCCCCCACTAATGTGGTGCGCGTTGGAGGTGAATTAAAGAGTTACACACTTTTGAGATCTGGGGTTCTCCTAGTCGGCTGGGGGCATTGAGTTTAAGGCGTATGTGTGTTCTTGGTAAAAGGTCTAAATCTTAATTCAATGGATATCAGCTCACCCACCAATTTAGGACTCTTAAATTTCACTCCTATATAATCCCATTGTTGTGCAAAGGGGCTACAACGTAAGGTAGATAATATGTCGTACCTAATGAGAGAAGTACAACCCTGGTGTGGTGGAGCCAATGGATTACTTTAATGCAAGATTCTTGAGTTTCACTGGTTCCATGTGTGAATTTGGGGACATTTGTCAGGTGGATAATGCTAGACAGACGTGTACTCTGGTTATTGTTGGAGGTGTTTTGACTCCCTCAATGAATCTGGCCTGTTTGACAGGCGGTGGGCCGAGTAGGCTGTGCACTGTGTTGCTTGAGGGTGTATCTACCTCCAATTAATTCTCCTCTTACAAGGTTATATGAGGTTGAGTGTACTACGTTAGCAAACTCACCATTGTCAGCAGCTAACCCAATACCCTTAACTGACTGTGGCTTTGGGAGGGGTGCTTGGCTATAGGGCTTTTGCATTGGATTTGAACCTCCTATCTTGGTTCCTAAGTTTTCCACCAAAGTAGATAATTTGGCCACCTTTTCACCTAATTCAACAGCCATCTTGTTCATACACTCATGAAATCCCTGTATCTCTCCTCTAAGTGCCTGTAGCTGTAGCTGTGCCAGTGATTCCCCTATCTTGGGCTGATTTAGATCTGCTGTGTCTGGGTGCCTTGCGAGATCCAATGAATCTGGGTTCTCATCTGGTACAGTTCCTTGGTTAGCTAGAAGGGCAAACCGGTTGGAGCAGTCGATATTAATAGTGGCTGTGCTTTCAACCTGAACATGATCTATTGAAGGGACTGGGGCAGCTGCTAGTGTGCTTACTCTTAACTGCTCATCCCCTGGTGCATAGCTATCTTTTAGGCTACGGCCCTTTGTGGTTTTCCTAAAATAGGGCTGTATACCCTTGGGAGGTGTAACTTGTTTCCCCTTACGCTGAGATGGGTCTTCATTGTTTGTGGCCAATAAACCTTCTACTGCCACTATCATATCATCAATTTCCTTCAGGGTACAGTTCTCTGCGGAATGCCTAGCGAACTTGGTTATGCCTACTGCCCCCAAGGGTTTATTGGTGGCCTTTCTCTTGCCCATAATAAATGAGTTACTTCCAGAATTACGAAGGAGTCTTGTGTGCCTCAACAATATGACAGCGATTTACCTATAGGGTGCTTTATCAATAAAAGCCAGATCAGCCCTTGTGCAATACGATACCCTCGCAAGCGTTCAACCTGCACTATTCAAGGGATTATCCCCCATATACCCAACCCACCGACACACGTCGCCAAGACTGTGACCAGCCTAAGGAAAGCCTTTGCAGTCTCTTCCCTTCTTTCCTACCTGCCGCACACAAGAGCTCCCGAGCAATGGCCAAAAGGGGTGGCCCTGCCCTGCCTCTTCGTGTCACTGACGGGCACAGGATGGGTGCAGGACGGGCGCAGGATGGGTGCAGGACGGGCCAGCACTTGGCCCGGGCTTAGCCCGGTGCAGCCCATGTATGTCCCTTGCACTTTATAGCGCTCGTTGGATCTGGCAAGTGGGAGCAGGTGATGCAGAAAATGTCCACCTCCTGGGCCACACACAACAGGAGCTTAAATATGACTGATGGACCATCAGTATTCTGATGACCCATTCTGAGGAGGATGGGAGGGAGGAGCTGACACGTATACCTGAATGGGTTGTATCCTGATCCCACACAAAGGGCTGCATAACCCCCTGTGGTCTGTCTGGGAAGAGGGAAGGACAAGGACTCTTTGCACTTCAAATGCTTTTCTATGAAGTCTCCTCCACTTCAAAGAAACCACTGGAAATAAGGAGTGGACCTCTGACCCCACCAAACCAGTACATTTCTGGACCTGAAGACATTCTGGGGGTCATTACAACATTGGCGGTAAAAGTCGCTTACCGCCGTGCAGAAGACCACCAACACACCGCCGCGGCCGCGGAATTCCACCACAGCTATTACGACCCACATCTCGAAATCCGACAAAATTCAGACACCCACACAAGTCCGCCACACCAAAGGTCAGTGATAAACTGGCGAAAACAAAACCTCCACCGTCACGCCAACAGTAATACGCCCATGCTATCACGACCCACAAATCCACGCGGTGGTCTTTCAACCGCAGTATTCCATTGGCGGTACACACCGCCGCGCTCAAAATACACACACACATACAAAACACCGCACCATTGGACAATTCCAAATACACACACCTGATACACATACACACACCACTCCCACACACTCAATACAATATAAAACACACACCCACATCACCCACAAACCCCTACTACCAAAACTTTCCGAAAGAAGGCCAGAGAGAGACACCACCATCCACAAACTAGCAGCCACAGGCACTCAACACCATCACCCACACAATTTCCACTTACAAAACACCACACACCACTACATATCACCACACTTATCACCACACACACCACGCCACACATCACCCACACCACCCCATGGCACGGCAAAGACACCCCAGGTTCTCGGAGGAGGAGCTCAGGGTCATGGAGGAGGAAATCGTCCGGGTAGAGCCACAGCTATTCGGATCACAGGTGCAGCACACCTCCATAGCTAGGAAGATTGAGCTATGGTGAAGAATAGTCAACAGGGTCAACGCTGTGGGACAGCACCCAAGAAATCGGGACGACATCAGGAAGAGGTGGAACGACCTACGGGGGAAGGTGCATTCCGTGGTCTCAAGACACCGCCTGGCGGTACAGCGGACTGGCGGCGGACCCCCACCTCCTCACCCACAACTAACAACATGGGAGGAGCAGGTCTTGGCGATTCTGCATCCTGAGGGCCTCGCAGGAGTCGGTGGAGGAATGGACTCTGGTAAGTCAAACCTTTAACTATCATATCCCCCACCTTACCTGCATGCTATCTCAGACACCCACCCTCGCCTCCTCCCCTATCACTCCAACTCCTCACAAATGTACTAATAACACAAACCACACATCCCAACACCAAGCCCTGCATGACACAACAAAGCATGGACACCCATCACTAAAGCATGCCCACTGCACATACCCATAACACCCCCCTCAACCATCATCACACAAGCCCCCACATAGAAATGCTAGCACTGGGGTACACGGTGACCCACCCATTGCACAGCATGACACACACAGATGCAATCATCATGCTTTTACACCCCTGCAGGACCACTACCCAACGTCACCAGACAGGAGGGTCCAGACATCTCCACCCCACCCACAGAAGAGGCCCACAGTGATGACAGCAGCTCTGTCCAACTGGATCCAGATGACCAGCCCGGACCATCGTGGGCCTCAGGACAGTCAGTTCCCCTCACACAGGCACAGCCCACCACAGACCTTCCACCCTCTGATAACACCAGCACAGCACCCACCCAGCGGGCCCATACCTCCGTCCCCAGGACACGTCAATCAGCTGTGTGTCCACCACTACAGGGAACCCAGGATAACCCACCACCCCAACAACAACAGGGACCTGGGGGCAGTGGCAGTGGGCACACGGTCCAGGGGACGGAGGCACAGGAACACAGGGGTACTGGTAGGGCTGCCGTGTGACAGGGGGCGGACAGGCCAAGAGAACCCACTCTCCACGAGGCCCTCTCCTCCATCATGGGAGCATACCACCACTCCCAGGAGACGATGGCAACGGTACTGGCCAAGTTTCAGGAGACCCAGCGCCTGCAGGAGGAACAGTATTTGGGGTTCAGGGAGGAACTCAGAACCATCAGCTCCGCCCTGGGCACCATCGTAGGGGTGCTGAACGAAATACTTAACACCAGGAGGGACACTGTGGCACCACAAGGGGCCCCTGACACTAGCATGGACGATGAACTGCCCACCACCTCCGCCGGCGCTAGTGGACAGGAGGCACTGCCACAGGACCACCACACCAGCACCACCCCTGCAGACGGAGAACCACCCCGCAAGCGGTCCCTGAGATCTAGGACAAAGACAGAGCATGATGCCAAGACCCCCGCCAAGAAATGAGACCACCCTGATTGTCAAACCACTCTCCCACTTTGTAACCCTGTCCATATTGGAACTGCCCCAGCTCCACTTCCTATGCCCATATGGGCAATGCACCTGTGAAACTAATAGACTGGACTCTTCCATGGACATTCCTCCACCATCACCCCTCACCATTTTACAACCCCCTCCAATATTGAGCACTTCAATAAACACCCTTGAAGCACAAAATAATCTGGAGTCAGTCTGTGCTTTCGAAATTGTGTATTAGCAATGACAGTGACAAAATGCTTTTTCTAATTTAATGTCAACATACCTATGTCACACATCTCAAGTCCATGAGGAATCTAAGCAGATGACACACATTGGAAACCACACCTGTGAAACCGTAAGGGAAATGTACAACTCAGTGACCATATACTGGTTGAAATCGACAGACAGGATAGAGGTAGAAGTGTTAAAGTACTTGTAGTAGGCAGGAATGTTTTCTCACCTGTGTGTCACTTTAAATATTGCTGAATGACTGAGTCCCTGTTGTCAATGTCTTCTTCCTCTGCTTCCTCCTTATCACTGTCCACAGGCTCCACAGCTGCCACAACACCACCATCTGGACCATCCTCCTGCAGAAAAGGCACCTGTCGTCGCAAAGCCAAGTTGTGAAGCATACAGCAGGCCACGATGATCTGGCACACCTTCTTTGGTGAGTAGAATAGGGATCCACCTGTCATATGGAGGCACCTGAACCTGGCCTTCAGGAGGCCGAAGGTGCGTTCGATCACCCTCCTAGTCCGCCCATGGGCCTCATTGTAGCGTTCCTCTGCCCTGGTCCTGGGATTCCTCACTGGGGTCAGTAGCCATGACAGGTTGGGGTAACCAGAGTCCGCTAATAGCCACACCCGGTGCCTCTGGAGTTGACCCATCACATAAGGGATGCTGCTATTCCACAGGATGTAGGCGTCATGCACTGAGCCAGGGAACATAGCATTTACCTGGGAGATGTACTGGTCTGCCAAACATGCCATCTGTACATTCAAGGAATGATAACTCTTCCGGTTCCTGTACACCTGTTCACTCCTGTGGGGGGGGACCAGAGCTACATGGGTCCCATCAATGGCACCTATGATGTTGGGGATTTGTCCAAGGGCATAGAAGTCACCTTTCACTGTAGACAAGTCCTCCACCTGAGGGAAAACGATATAGCTCCGCATGTGTTTCAGAAGGGCAGACAACACTCTGGACAACACGTTGGAAAACATAGGCTGGGACATCCCTGATGCCATGGCCACTGTTGTTTGCAATGGCCCACTTGCCAGGAAATGGAGCACTGATAGCACCTGCACTTGAGGGGGGATTCCTGTGGGATGGCGGATTGCTGACATCAGGTCTGCCTCCAACTGGCTACACAGTTCCTGGATTGTGGCATGGTCAAACCTGTAGGTGATGATCAAACTTCTTTACTCCATTGTCGACAGGTCCACCAGCGGTCGGTACACCGGAGGATTCCGCCATCTCCTCACATGTCCCAGCGGACGGTGCCTATGAAGGACAACAGCGACCACAGAGTCAAACAAACTCAGAGGTATGTACCCACAGTCTACACAGAACACCATTCATACACAAAATGTGGCCTGTATTTGTGTTGTGAGACAAGGCCTAGGTATGTGTGACGCAGTTGGTAATTAGGCCATGTGGGCCCCTGAAATGGCGTCTGCCTGACCTCTAAACTGGGACAATGGGATGTGAGGTAACTGCGCTGGTGTTGTACACCGTCGCGGTAGGTGGTCGAAGACCGCGGCGCAATGCTGCATTGGTTAACATTGGATCCTATGGGTCCCAGGAGCCAATGACAACGTACTCCGGCGGTGATGGTACGCACCGCTGCGGACATCACCGCCGCGGACGTGACCGACATTTTCTATCTGTTGAATCACTCGATACCTGATCTTCGACAGGAGAGGACCTACACTGCAAGTGCTGCTGTGACCTCGGTCTGGAAGAGACAATGGCTTGTGCGTCTGGGGAAAGGGCCCCTGCCTTCACTGCAGAGGAGTTGGAGAAGCTCGTCGATGGGGTCCTCCCCCAGTACACGCTACTCTACGGTCCTCCAGACTAACAGGTAAGTACACAGGGAGCATGTTGTATGGGCTATGCCTGTGTGGAGAGGGCTGGTTGTAAGAAGGAAGGGGGCACAGTTCTGCGTGCATGAAGGACTGTGAATGCATGTGCCACATGGCAAGGGTAGGGATGTGGGCCACACACTTTGACGGTGCAGTTGGTAATGACTTCTCTTCTTCCCCTGTACATGTCATGTAGGTCAGCGCCCACCAGAAGAAGGCTATTTGGCGTGCCATCGCCAAGGACGTCCGGACCCTGGGGCTCCACCACAGATGGAGCACCCACTGCCGTAATAGATGGGAGGACTTTTGCCGCTGGAGCAAGAAGACAGCGGAGGCTCAGCTGGGGATGGCCTCCCAACGTGGGAGGGGTGCCCGTCGAACCATGACCCCCCTGATGTTCCAGATCCTGTCGGTGGCCTACCCTGAGTTGGATGGGCGCTTGAGGGCAGCACAGCAGACACAAGGGGGTGAGTACACTATCATTCAGCGGACTTTGCGCGCAGTGAAGGTGTCTGGATGGGGGAGGAGGGCTGTGGGTTTCCCTAGGCCAGGGCAAGTTCCGTAGGCTAGGCCCCTCCGTAATGCAGGCCATGTGGCACCCCACCCCACCTCTGTAGAGTGCCAAGTACAGGTATTCATGCCCCTGTCTCATCTATGTGTGCAGATGTCGGCCATATCCATGTAGGCCATTTCCCAGGAATTGCATCTGTAGAGCCCAACAGCGCGACGTAGTGCAGGGGGCTGCTGTGTCTGTATTGTCCGCCAACGGTAGCGCTAAGCCATGCACTCAACCTGTCTTTCTATTGTGCCCCTCCCCTTTTTGTGGTCTCCCTGTTCTTGTGTGCATTGGCATCATCAGGCAGAGGTACAGTGGCACCGGAGCACGAGGGAGCTGCATCCCATATGGCCATGGAGGGCCACACCACGGACTCAGAATACACCAGTGGGATGGAGGGCGAGGGGAGCACCACGGCGGTCACAGGATCTGCAACCAGTGACACGGACTCGTCCTCCGATGGGAGCTCCCTTGTGGTGGCGGCAACATCTGTGCCCCCCACTTCTACAGGTACAGCCGCCACCCCCCCTACCAGCACCGCCCTCCCAGCAGCCCCTCAGCCTTTGCCCCATGCCCGCTCACCCAGGAGGGTGGGCATCACCTTCGCCCAGTCACCTCAGCCCCTGCCCCTGTCACCTCTGCTGCCCTCAGTGAGGAGGCCAATAGACCTCCTCAGGTCCCTCACTGTTGGGCACTCTACCATTTTGAATGCCATCCAGGGTGTAGAGAGGCAGTTGCAACAGACAAATGCATACCTGGAGGGCATTCATTATGGTCAGGCAGCCCTTCAGCGAGCTTTTCAGACTCTGGCCTCAGCACTGATGACAGCCATTGTCCCTGTCTCTAGCCTCTCCCCTCCAACTTCCTCCACCCAGACCCACACCCCTGTACCTCAGCCTATCCCAAGCACACCATCAGACCAGCCTGCACACACCTCACCACACAAGGGAAGCTCAGGCAAACATAAGCACCACACATCCCACAGGCACTCACGCAAGCATCACACACATACAGACACACCAACATCCACTGCCTCCACTGTGTCCCCCTCCTCCTCGTCTCCCTCCTCCCTCCCAGTCTCGTCTACACTCACACCTGCATGTACTACCACTACAGCCACTACGTCCCGCACCAGCACACCCACCACCACACCCCGCTCACGTGCAGTCACCACCCCCACTACCATTTCCACGTCCCCTGTGTCCTCTCCCAGTTTGTCTGTGATGCCCCCTCCAAAGATACACAAACGCAGGCACACACCCACCCAACAGCCATTCACCTCACGACAGCCTCCAGCCCATGCACCTGCACCCAAATCCACAAAAGTTACACCTCCTACAACCACCACCTCTTCCTCCACTCCCAAACCCCCTCCAGCTACCCGTCCCAGTGTCTCCCAAAAACTTTTCCTGTCCACCCTTAACCTATTTCCCCCCACCCCACCTGTCCAACTCATAGGTCCGGTACTAGCACCTCAGCCAAAAAATCTCCGGGACCTGTGGTGCCTGTTGTTACAGGTATGTGGAGTGCACCGGCCACCAGGCCAGCCAGTGTGGCACGGAGCCACAGCACAGCCAGTCCCCCCCCCTGTGAAGCACCAGAAGTTGGACAGTGCCCGGCGGGAGAGGGGGAAGTCTCCAGCCAGCAAAGCCGCTCACAGGGGTCCCGGGGGGAGTGTCGACTCAGCTGTGACTCCTCCCAAGGTGGGGAAGGAGCAGAAGAAATCTCCAAAGTCTGGGATGAGCAGCACGGCAGAGAAGACCGCCATCATCTCTGCTGCCCAGGAGGCCACTGCCAGAGTCACTGCCCAGGAGGCCACCGCCAGCCCCATTGTCACTGGCCAGGAGGCCACCGCCAGAGTCACTGCCCAGGAGGCCACCACCAGCCACAGCCCAGCTGGCCAGGAGGGCCCCGTAAGCCACAGCCCAGCTGACCTATGAAGGACCGCCAGCCACAGCCCTGCTGGGCAATGAAGGACCGACTTGGCAAGGACTGCTGAACAGGGCAAAGACCACCATGGAAAGCACCGCTGAACAGGTCTGACATTGGCAACTCAAGCACCGCTGAACAGGTCTGACACTGGCAACTCAAGCACCGCTGAACAGGCCAAGGACCGCTGAACAGGGCAAAGACCGCCATGGAAAGCACCGCTGAACAGGTCTGACACTGGCAACTCAAGCACTGCTGAACAGGGCAAGGACCGCTGAACAGGGCAAAGACCGCCATGGAAAGCACCGCTAGCCCATTAGCGGCAGGGGCAGTGACCCAACTGGGACCATCACGGGGTGTGTGCTGCACTCTGGGCACCAGGCCCCCTCCAGAACCAGTGGAGAACAGCATCCACTCCGTCTGTCCTTGACAGGATGAATCACTCTGGGCACCAGTCCCCCTCCAGAACCAATGGAAAACAGCATCCACTCCGTCTGTCCTTGGCAGGATGAAGCACTCTGGGCACCAGTCCCCCTCCAGAACCAGTGGAGAACAGCATCCACTCCGTCTGTCCTTGGCAGGATGAAGCACTCTGGGCACCAGTCCCCCTCCAGAACCAGTGGAGAACAGCATCCACTTGAGAGACTGTGGCTTTGTACTCCCCAGGATGTTACAGTGGGCAAACCACCCACTGTAGAGACTTGAGAGACTGTGGTTTTGCACTCCCCAGGATATGGCAGTGGGCAAGCCACCCACTGTAGAGACTTGAGAGACTGTGGCTTTGCACTCCCCGGGATTGAACAGTGGCCAACCAACCCGCTTGTGAGACTTAAGAGACTATGGCCCTGATTCTAAGCTTGGCGGGTGGCGGTAGCCGCCCGCCAAGCGGGAACCGCCAGAAGACCGTACCGCGGTCAAAAGACCGCGGCGGTCATTCTGGGTTTCCCACTGGGCTGGCGGGCGACCGCCGAAAGTCCGCCCACCAGCCCAGCGGGAAACACCCTTCCCACGAGGAAGCCGGCTCAGAATGGAGCCGGCGGAGTGGGAAGGTGCGACGGGTGCAGTTGCACCCGTCGCGAATTTCAGTGTCTGCAAAGCAGACACTGAAATTCTTTGTGGGGCCCTCTTACGGGGGCCCCACGACACCCCATACCGCCATCCTGTTCCTGGCGGGAGAACCGCCAGGAACAGGATGGCGGTATGGGGTGTCAGAATCCCCATGGCGGATTCCCATGGGCAGCGGAAAGTCGGCGGTACACCGCCGGCTTCCCGCCTCTGGCCGCGGCTGTACCGCCGCAGTCAGAATGCCCGGCGGAGCACCGCCAGCCTGTTGGCGGTGCTACCGCCAACCTCCGCCATGGCGGTATTTACCGCCAGGGTCAGAATGACCCCCTATGGCTTTGCACTCCCTAGGATTGAGCAGTGGGCAACCCACCCACTGTAGAGACTTGAGAGACTGTGGCTTTGCACTCCCCAGGATATGGCAGTGGGCAACCCACCCACTTGTGAGACTTGAGAGACTGTGGCTTTGCACTCCCCAGGATACATCTATGGGCATGGAGCCCTCTCGTGGATCTGGCGTGGTGCACTCATCCGGCTGAGGTTCCCCCCTTCCCTTCCCCCTGAGGTGCCTGTTGTATTTCGATCTAATGCCCCTGCTGTGTTCTCTCCGTTTGGATCGGGTATCTTGTGTGGGCCTCGCCCATGCATTTTGGGCCCAGTGGTCCACGGACTATGAATGGTGCAATACTACACTATTAATCGTGGTGTATATTTTGTTTATTGTGTATATATATATGTATATATTTGCTTACTGTATTTTGAGATATTACAATGGTTCCACTCATTTCCTTTTGTCTTTGCATTCTTCCGGGGTGGTTGGGGAGTGTTACTGTTATGTATAGATATGCATTGGTGTGTGTGTTGTAGTGGGTGAGGGTCGGGGTGGGGGTTGGGATGTTGGTTGTGTGTGTCCCTGTGTTTTTGCCTCCCCCCTCCCCTATGTCATAGGTGCAGTACTCACCGTGGTCTTTGCCGCCAGCGTTGATGATCCTCGTAGAGGAGCAGGAAGACTAGTGCTGGCAGAATATGGAGTTCTGGCTCCATGGTGCCCTCCTTCCTCGTGGAGTGTGTAGAGGTGAGCGTTTTCCCTTTGAAATGGCTGTTTCCGCCGTGTTTTTATCCGCGGTGATTCCGCCCCGAAAAAGGTGGCGGATTGGTAGGTTGTGATACTGTGGGCGGTACAATGTCTTCCGCCTGTCTGTTGGGGGTGACCGTCACGCTGTTTGTTTGTACCGCCGTGGCGGTCGGAGTGTTAAAGTGGCTGTCTTTGTTGGCGGTTTCCGCCACGGTCATAATTCCAATTTTTTTACTGCTGGCCTGTTGGCGGTCTTACCGCGCTTTAACACCGCCCGCCAGGGTTGTAATAACCACCTCTGTCAGGAAGAAGGACTGCTGTGCTGCTGAAGGGACTGTCATTCTGTTGGACTTTGCTGGACTCCTGCACCACTGCACCTGCCCTGCTGTATGCTTCCCTCCTTGAGTGGGAGTTAGAAGGACTGGATATGAATCTCTATATCTTCAGAACTAAAGTGACTCCATGGCCTTGCTGGCTTGTCTCCTGTTCTGAAGTCTCAAGGACATCAAAAACTTAGCTTCCATCTATGAATATCGCCTGGACTTTGCTTACTGCAAGTCTGGCTCTACCAAGTGGTGCTAATTTAGTCCAGGGCCCTTGGACGTGAGTAGACAGTGCTGCATCTGCAAGTACCTGCTCATCAACACCGTTGCACCGATCAGACCCAACGTATCACCTGCTGTGAGATTGAGATTGAGGCATCACTGCTGCTGTTGGGAGCGGACCAGTGCATCTCATTCAGAACCGTAGCATCCCCTCTGGATCCATCACTTTGGAACCAATGCATTACCACCACTGCATGGAGAAGAGTGATGCATCGCCTCTCTAGCATGGATTAATCTGGTGCATCACATTCAGAACCATTGCAATCATACCTGGCACCTTACACTAGAAACGGTCGCATCGCCACAGTTGCAAGGAGAAATCCAGCATGGGGATCAATGCTGCATCTCGTACTGTGACAAGGATTAAGGTACTGTTGCTCAGCTGCCCTGCATGGTTCATGTAGCCAACCTGTGATCCATTAATGGCAGCCTGAACTCTTGACTTTGTCCTTGTCCAGCATGATCAGATGCCCCAAAAAATGCTTATTGCTTCTAAGCGCTACTTTAACACAGTTTTAAAAAAAACATATCTCGATTTTTATTTATCTGATTTTTATTTTTTTGGTCTTGTTTTGTTTTTTAAAGTAAGATCTATTTTTCTAGCTAGGTGTGGTATCTTGTTATGTGGTGTTTTCACAGTTTTTCTCTTTTGTCTATTGCATAAATAATGTATCAATCAATGAATCAAGTATTTGTAAAGTGTGGCTTGTCATCCATGCAGGTAGCCAGGTACCAGGTGTTAGTCATTGCCTCTTAAGTTAGGCCTGCCTGCTCTGTGCCAAGCTACCACACAATGAGCACCTGTTTATTTATGGTGTGTAACTGGCCTCCCCTGACTAGGATTGTGGTTACTGCTTGGGCATGGTGCATACCTATGCCAACCAGAAAACAAGGAGCCTATTTACAAGGCCCCGTGGTGCAGGGTGGTGCAACAAGGGCAGAAATGCACTGCATATACAAGGTATGACACATTTCTGTCCTCTCCCCCTGTGCTGGCGCACAAACTGCCGCCATGTGCCAGCACAGGCACCCTTGCACATTGTGCAAGGGTGCCTGCATTGTGGGGATGATTGTTTTTGTGCAGAAAGGGAAACCTTCCTGAAAAAAAACAATCAATGGAGGAATTTCCCTCCTTCTATGTGTGCTGCAGAATGAAGCACACATAGAGGAAAAAAGGAGGAGAAATAAAGATATTCCTCCCGGTTGCATCACTCATACACCACACCTGAGGTGATGTGGCTTTTGACACATTAACAGGTTAACAAAACATTGTAAGGAATGGGACTGCGTCAAAATCCATGGATGTTGCATGCAATCACCCACCCAACACCCATGGAAATACATCCCTGACGCAAATTAAAGTCAATGCAGTGACTGGCGTTGTGTTGCCTTAATCCATATCTATAAGGCCATGAAAAGCCATGTAGAGTGGATAAGGGTAAGTAGCGTGTGCTGCTGGTGCATCACTAAAAGTAATGCACCAGTGGTGCAGGCTGCTTGCAAATATGGGCCCCAGTTTCTAATGATATCTATCTATCTTCTATCTAACCCAATGGAAGGGACCACCTCAATTGGCCACCACCTAGTAGGCTGTGTACGGGTTGGTTTACTCACCCGGACTAGGTCGACTATATGGGCTATCCATAAGCATGCACTGTTGCCAATGTTGCTGCAGATACTGGACCCTGTGTGTAGTGATGGATGGCTGCCTAGAGTTGAATTGCTGCAGAGCATGGCTATAGCCCAGGCCATTCATACAACTCCTTTGTACAAATTCAAAGTCCTTGTGTAGCAGGGAAACAATTAGGGACATATTTAAGAAAAGTGGCGCTGCATCTAAAGCACCAGCACTTGTACACCGTATTTAATATACAGGGCACTGTAGGGACAATAACATCAACATATTTGCACTAATGATGTACGTTGCAGGACTAGCACCACAACTTTTGGCACTAGTCCTACAAAGTACATAGAGGCCCATCTTAATAAATGGTGTGCCTCCTTTTAACACCTCCTCAGAGCAGGTGTTAAAAAATGCCACTAAAATGGTGCAGAGAAATCTTTTAGATTACATTGTGCCATTTTTTTGGACCCCCAAGGGGGAATTCCTCCCTTGCATACAACATGTCTGGCGCAGGCATAATGTGGCTCAAAGGGTTACAAAGTGGCCCAAAGCATGAATTGTGCCACTCTGTAAATATGGTGATTTTTGAAGCGGAACTCCACATTAGCATAAAAAAAATGACGCTAAAGTGGAGCTAGAGCATCTTAAATCTGGACCTTAGTTTCATGGGAGATGGATGTAGTAAATCATCAAAAAGTCAGAAAGTTGCTGAAGAAAAAAATTTACATTATGGTTTTGATTTTTTATAACAATGACACATTAAAATACGCCTAATAAGCTCTACAAGTGTAAAGTGGGAGCCCAATCCAACACTTTTTCTCGATTAAGGCAATAGCCCCTCACATAAGCACTTTGTAATCCAAGTGCAAAAGGACTAAAGGTCTGATAGCTTTCCCATGTGTCTGAACCCTTCCAAGTCTAGACAGTTATGAAGCATGATGGTGATTAAAAAGTTGTTGACTGCACTGGGGAAGTTGTTATTTGCCCCTTGTGGCACTTCTAAGCTAACAGAACTTTTTTTCTCTGTGTTTTAGCTTTAAATGTTTGGACTTTTCCAGGAACTGTTTATTACCTGCTCTCCCACTGAAAAGAAACAATTAAGGGCATCCCTGACCAAGGGAAGTACCAGAAGCCTGGATAGAGAGACAAATCCTAGGTGCTGCCAAAGAGCCTTGATCAGTAGACTGGCAGAGTTAAGAGGGCAGATCCTGAGCTCGACATATTCCAAGGGAGAGCAGTTACTCCCTACCTTTACCTCCCTGCCTTTATATTCCAGGCCCCCAGTCTCCTGGCTGCTTGTGTCCAGGAGGAGTTGGGGGTGTCCCTTTAGGGTCCCCCCTCTACAGAACCACCAGCAGTCAAGGACTATTGTCTTCTCCATGGTCTCCAGCACTCCCCCTTTGAAGAGTCGGGACAAAAACCCCATCTTCAGGAGAAACGTTTTAAGCCAAACCCTAAAATAAAATGAATAGAAATTGAGTACTTGTTTTCATAAGTACACAGTAAATTAAGTAATCTAGAACCTTAATAGACATAGGGGAAAGAAATAGGTACCATCGAATACATGAGGTAATTTACATTGTAGTTTATATCTACAACAGATGAAGAAGAAAAAGGGATAGTGATGGAAAAGTGTGCTTTTCCCTTAGTTTTTTGCTATCTTTAGCTGAACCTGATTTTGTTGGCTATAGAACTCAATGTACTTTACTCCTGCTCACACTTTAAAACATGGTGTCCAGATGTGGATTCACTGCATGCTATGCCACCGGATTCTAGCTAACCTGGCTGACGAGGGGTGATACCCTAAACTGGCCCCACAATGCTTGTTTCTCGTCCAGGGAGGACATGGCCAGGCAATTTGGACTGGACTGTTCCCATGAGGAGCAGGGTCAAGAATGATTTGTATATGGCTGGGTCAAAACTGGACTGGAATAGTGTGCAAAAAACCGATGGATCTAACTCAGGTCTGTGAGTAGGGAGAATGTTTGATCTGTTCTGCAATCTGTAAATCAGTTTTTTCTTTTTTTTCAAAATATGTACTAGAAACAGAAACATTACTTATACGTGCAAGGAGATACAGAATTAGAAACAAGAATTACCAAACTCTACCAGGTCATGCATGGAAGAAAACGGATAGGGTTTGAGAGAGAAATTAAAAGCAACACATGGTGTTGCATATAGAATCCTTTTACCCTTATCCAGTCTGTCACATTTGCATTTTCTTGTCATGTATTTTCGTAAGTGCTTGATGCCTCTAAAAAGTGAGAGTGGGGTAGATGGCAATGGGTATTTGCACTTGTCAGTTTGCCACCAAACCAGTTGTGAAAGGGACACAGCCAAGAAGTATAAGGGAGATTGAGGGAATAGGTTATGATCTGTGATAAAGAAAGGAACAACAGGAAAAAGTGATCAGAGAGACAAAGAGAGAGGTGAATCCACAACAACACTGCAGGGAGACAAGGAAAGCAGGGTATTAAGTGAGGAGTTTTTAGGAGTTAGCATGATGTGAAAGAAAGATGGAAACTGGAATGGGAGAACAAGGAATTGAAAGAGAGTTAAGATAAAATGCAGAATTGAAATTAAAGAAGAGGGAGAAAAACCTTTAGGAGGTTGGCTCTCAGGTGTGTGAGTACTTGTGCCAAGGGGGACCTTTTTTAGGGAGTTTTGTATAATGCAAACTTGCCCAAAGGGCATTAGAGTCTTGACATTAGTACCAGAATATATTTCAGCTTTATTTTAGCACAGGGAGTTCAAAGATTTGCACAAAATCAAAAGATGTTGAGCCAAGGCAAGGTGTCTTACCTGTTAGGAGCCATGGCTCCTTCACATGTACTTCAACTCTAATATTCAGTTTAGCTCTCTGTCACAGTAGATATGGCTGCTGCAGAACACATGGCAGTGGCTCAGAACTAAACAGTCAGTCAGGCATGGCAAACTGCAGAGGGGTGCTTGCTCTCTGACTGTTTATTGTGTCAAAAAACTGTCCCAAGTATTAGAACTGGAGATGACTGTGGTCCTGATTTAGAACTTGGATGGGTTACTCCATCACAACAGTGACGAATAACCCATCTGCCAAAATCTAAATCCCATAAAATAGAATGGGATTTAGATTTCAATGGATGGGATATCCATCACCATTGTGGCAGAGTAACCTGTCCCCAGTTCTAAATCAGGAACTGTGTCACAGGAGGGAGCAGCTGTTTAAAAATGCTGAGTGCAATTGCAGAAGGTTACATATGATGAAAGGGAAACAGCACAATGAAATTTCCATGAGACAAAACACAATGGGGAGGTTAAGGGCATACATGAAGAACACAGGGGAAAATGTAAAGTTAAATCAACATAACTAGAATTTGACTACCATCGAGAGTCACTCGTGCTCTAGCAGAAGTCTTACAGCAGCCCTCAGCTGGTTCCTCAGTGCCATGGAAAGATGGTAGTGCATCCTTTTCACTAAACAAAGTGAAAAAGTATGGTATGCAATACATATGATCCTATCCTTTCCTGTTGTTGACAAAGTGGTGCCAGGTAAGGAAGACTTTCTTATCAAACCCCAACCTGTGATAAATCAGAAATGGTGGGGTTATCATCATTGGTGACTGACACCAGGCATCACGCAGGGAAGCAGCCCGCGATGTCTAAGGAAGTGTCACCTGTAGAGTTACTGGCCTACACTGAATATTAGCAGTCCTATTTCACTGAAGAGCTGTAGAAAGAAAAGTCATATGGCATGAAATAACATGGTTAGGAAGCTGATGAAACTATCAAGCTTCTGAATCGTGGCTTGAAGCAACGGTCAGGCAGCCCACTGTGTCTCACAGTAACTCTGTTTCTAATATTTATGGCCTCATCACGAGTTTGGCATTCCCACCATGGGACTGCCATACACATGGAGAGGACGCCATTGCCATATTGGAGACATTGCCCCTGAGCATTTTACAATGCTCCTGCCGGGCTGGCCTACAGGAACATTGTAATATGCATTCGCACCAGGCTGACTGGTGGGAACAGTGTTAGGATTATGGTCCCAGCTTCCTTAAGGAAGCCGAGGTCAATATCCTAACACTCCAGCATTCTTGGAATGCTCACTGTCTGCAAAGCAGACAATGTTCATTCCAATGGTGGTGGGCAGGGTTGACCCTGCGCTGCCCACAACATAGTCATGGGCAGTGCAGGGGCCTCCCTGCGGCACCCAGCACGTTTTATTCATCTGACTTTTTATTGCTGGCTCCCCACCATGAAAAGGCTGGCAGAAAGAGAGGTTGTAATCAGCCAGGTAGTACTGAGTTCAGCACCAAAGCTGTAATTTGGCGGTCAGACTGCCAAAGCTGCAGCGGTCCGCCCGCCACCACAGGTTTGGTGGTCTCATGACCGCCAAACACGTAATGAGGCCATTCGTTTTTGGACAAAGGAGATAGGAAATATTCCATAACACTTTTAAAGGGTTAGATACAATTGTGGTTAAGCAGTGCCTAACCACTAAATCTTAAGAAATGGTTGTGAGCCACTGGATGGCAGATCATAAAGAGCAACTAAGGTTTCAGAATTGCCTTCCTCCTTTATATTTCACTTTTGTTATCTTTAGCCTTGAAAACCTTGCAAGTGTACCATATGAACAAACTTGTGTTCTTAGGGGAGGAATGCATCTTGTAGACATTTCTTGATTCAAGCAATATATTTTTCAAATCTGGAACGCTGTTAATTCTTTATGAAATGTACTGACAATATGTCATTGTAAAATAGTCACAATATAATTCAACAGACAATTGAATCAACTGTTTGTTGTGTTATGATTTTCTTCTCCCAGTAGTAAGAGTAGGAACTTGACAATGTGTTTCTGGATATTTCTTAACTCAAATCCTTGCTTTCAAATTTAGAGTTATTTACAGTCATCTCTATGGTACTCAAATGCAACTTGTGGTGTGTCAATGACTTGAGAGTAGTACCTCAGCTCAGCCCACCTAACAGAGGAATGTCCACTACATCTTCAGACCCTCACCACCCACCATGAACATATTCATAATTCCCATCCCAGCATGCCTTGCTTTGCAGGTCCGCCACGCCTTGCACAGCAGTCCTGGGAAGGAAAAAAAGCAAGCTACCTCCCACTAAAAATGGCTGAGTGGCCACCAATGAGACCCGCTGGTCCAGAGGTCGAGGAAGCAGCAGGTTAAGGATTTCTAGTGGCACCGTCAGCTGAGACTTTGCTGTCATAAATCCTGTTGTTTAACACCTCTAAATTGGACAGGGGAACCGTGAGTTCACTGGGGAAGGAGCTCTGCTAATTTTTGGCAGAGCCTTCTTCCACCAAAACTCCAAATGATGCCCTCAGTTGGAAAATCAGACAGGCCTTTGGAACAGCTGCATTTTGTATAACTGTGTCTCATTCTCAATAAACAAAAATAGCCAAAACCTACAGAATGTGCTAGATGAGATACAATTTGCTAAATGTTTCAGACAGAGATACTTCTTATGTACAGATTAAAGGTCACAAATTGATGTGATAGTGAATTTTTATTTTAAAAACACTGCCTTAACACTCAATACAGGCTTTTCCAGGAGTATAGTTTACAACTGTTAATCTACAATTTAGTGTTACAAAATATTACATATATTGAAATGTAGGGTTAATTAAAATAATAATGTGAACTGTGAGATTAAGTATTTTATTAAGATCAAATTTGTTGTGTACTTTTGTAGAAGATTGATTCGAGGCATCCCAAAGCCCCTTTTTAAACCCTATCTTGACCTAATGATTTGTGCCCTTTGTTTCAATCACCTCTCTGTTAGAAGTACCTCTTAAACAGATAAAGGTCCTGCAAGTCTTGGATGCTCATCATAATGCAGTGTTTTTTTAAGTGGCACAGGTTTCTGTATGTTTCTATAGAAGAACATATACATTTGCATGTCACAAAAGACAACCATTCTCTCCAGATTAAACTTGCCTTTTTTACAGGGAGCAACAAAGAAGCTGCCAAAATAGGTACCCAGTTGTGAATGATCACATCTCGAATAAAGTACCCTTGACCCTGCCTCACATTACATTTTAGGCAGTGGAAGTTGGTGAAATTTGAAAAGGGTGGGGCGTAAACTTTCCAGATGTATGAAGAATAAATAAAAGCAACAATCTAGTTGCATATGTATCTCAGAAACATTAACTTATACTGGGTCCTGGCCCACCTAAAGTGCAAAGGAGCTATATTCAAAATTGAACTTTTGGAACTAAGGGCCACATGTACAAAGCTTTTTTCTGGTCCCAAATGGGCCAATTTGCAAAATTGGCCCATATGTGAATGCAAAAAGGCTTTTCTGGATGTACAAAGCCCTTGCATGTTTAGGGCTTCCCTTCCTGATATCGAATCGCAGTGATATGTGTGAATGTTTTCCGACAGAAATGAAGCTGCAAACATTTGCAATTTGCCACAAACTTCATGTTCGTGGGAACCCCGTCACAAATGAGGAGTCCCCAAGAGACCCCTTCCCCTTTGAGAATGTTTATAGAAGCATTTTTTAAGAAATAAAAAGAAAACTTTCCATTTGTTTTAAACACATCACGTTTTCCTTTAAGGAAAATGAGCTGCATTAAAAAAAATGCTTTATTTAAAAGCAATCACAAACATGATGGTGTGCTGTCCCCAGCAGGCCACCATTCCTGTGAGTTAGCAATTTCCAGCAGGTCCTAAACCGAGGCCTACCTCATTAATATTCACGAGTTAGGTCTATTTGCGACCCACTGGGAATCATAAAATGTGTCAAAGACACATTTGTACATTGGTGTTTGCAATTACCAAATAGTTTATCACAAAAAAATTCTATTTGATCATCATAAACGATTAAATTTGTATATGCAGCCCTAGTTTATTAAAGACTTGATTGTGGTAATCCTTCAGTTCTGCGAGTAACACTCAACTGTATTCAATGGAAATGTTAAGAATAATTTTACAATGTCTTTTAATATGTCTAAGGTATACTTATTTTTAGATCTGTAGTGCTTACTCAAACCCATTATATCTACCTATCTATATCTATCTATGTACAACTTCCAAATATATAAGTGATATTTCAAACTCTATTTTTATCAGCTTAAGAAACATGGCTATCTTAACACCCACCAACATAATATTCTTACACTCAGAGCATTGTGGTAATGGTGTTTGCAAGTGGAACTCACTGCTGTGAAAAAAGCTGACACCTCAACTGAAAAGGTGGATGACTGCATCACTCATAGGGAGACATCAAAGGGGACAGCCCCTTACTGTTTATCCACTGCCTAGGGGTAGTGTTTTTTCAGTGGCCACCTTGCTGCACAAACTGCCCATGGCCAGTGCAAGATTTCAGTCCCTGAACCTGGGGGATAACATAAGGTCCAGCCAGTGGTGTCTACCGCCAATCAAAGCTTGAGGGGGGGATCAGAAGGGGGTAATGAGGGAACAGAGGGGGGTATACAAATTAAAAGAAAATTACCCTGCTGCTGCTGTTCTGTACTGCGCTGCTCCCTACCCTGCTGCCAGTTGCTTCATCTTTTCCCAGCAGTCACTACAGGCTCCTAATCCAGATGCTGCTCTTATGCTAATACTAGAACAGCACCAGGAGTTGGCTGGTTTGATGCTCGCTCAGGCACAGGGAGCCTTGCCATTTCTCTAGCCTGGCTGTGCAACACAGCCATGTTGAAGAAATATAAATGCACATGTCTGTTAGGCTGGCCTGAGATGGCTGCCAAACAGACATGAGCAATTTACAGTGTCCACCACTCCTTCCTATGGCCTGGTCCCACCGCCCAACATTCCAGGCTGTCAGACAGACAGCTGCAAATAAAATGACAATAACACTGTTTTATTATCATTTTATTTGCTGCTGCCTACCTGACTGAGCAGGGGGGCGACACTCCTCTGCTAAACCGTCCAGCCCAGGTTGGCCTCTTACACTGGGCTAGCAATCTTGCACTCTCACTTTTAGTCAGCACCAGCAGATGAATTAAAGGGGCCAGGAGGACTTACTGTATTTCTTGTTGTGTTATTCTCAGGTAAACAGGCTTAATAAAGTTTCCTGGGGTTTAGGGTGGTACAATCGGAAGTATTGCTTAGTCTCAACATTCTCTGCTGCATGGATCCTAATTTCCCACCCCTTCCCAAACAATACTGTTGCTTTCACTCCTGCTTCCCGTTCTTTCCTGGCTGTTTGCTATTGTTATTTTGCACAAGGTTAGTTCTCGGAGGCCAGGTGGCTCTGTTGGTGAGTTTAGCTCTCTGAGATAAAGGATGTGGGAGCTGCTGCCATTGTTTTAGAGGAACTATGTAGGAATCACGGACTCATCTCAATATCTCATGGTGCTAGATAAAAGGCTCGACACCCCATGGTAAACAGTTTGAACAAATGTTTAAAATAGAATGTTTGGCACTTGTGTTAAAACAGTGTAGTTGTGCTGCGAAAGACTGGAATGCACTTGGAGCAAGATTGCGCAATACGGAACAGCAGATTAAGGGGGTCATTACAACCTCGGCGGTCTTTTTTGAAGACCGCCGAGGGACCGCTGTGCACAAGACCGCTAGTGGTGGTGGTTTTCTGCTCAGCCTATTATGACTGTTGCCAGCTCTCCGTCCTTTCACCGACGGAGAGCCGCCAACAGCCATACTGGAGGGAGGCGGGGAAGTGGAGGTTGCTCCACCTCCACCGCCACGCCAACAGAACACCGCCCAGCGAATCACGTCCTGTGATTCGCCGTGGCGGTGTTCTGTTGGCGGTGTGGTGTCGGCGGAGCTGCCCCCATGGCTCCTGTCCCCTCCCGGAGGATCGACAGACCAGGTAAGTATGATGAGGGGGTGTGTGAGTGCGTGTATGCTTGCGGGGGTGTTGTGTGTGTATGGGAATGAGTGCGTGTATGTCTGTGGGTATGTCTGTATGGATGTGTGCGTGTATGTTTGAATGTGGGTGTGCGTGTCTGACTGTGTGTGTGGATGTAGGCATGTATGTCGGCGTGTGTGCGTGTAAGTGTGTAGGTGGTGCCTGCGTGCGTGCGTGTCGTGTGGGTATGGGTGATGTTGGGGGTCGGGGTGGGGAGGGGGGCCCTGCCACTTTTGGGGGGTGGCAGGGGTGGTGGAGGTTGTAGGGGAGGGAGTCGGGGTGGGGGTGGGGGGTGGGGGAGACCCCTATCAGTGTCAGGGAAGGAATTCCCTGGCACTGATAGTGCTTACCGCCATGGATTTCATGGCGGTTCAAACCGCTGGAAATCCACGACGGTAAGCCGGGTCCAAATACCGCCAGTGGTCTAGTGACGGCCGCCGGGCTGGAGACCCAGGTCTCCAGCCCAGCAGTCATCTCCGCCCTGGCGGGCGGAACGGAAAACCGGCGGATGACCATGGCGGTCATAATTCCCCAAAGTAAGTTTAACCGGTTTAACACCGACCGCCAAGGTTGTAATGACTCCCTAAATCTATAAGCAACCTCTGTGCCTTCCTTTATGTTTTTATTATTTGGACAGAGCTCCAATTACAGTACCAAATTTCAGCAAGAAAATGAAATAGTAATACAACACTTGTCCCGAAAGTTGTTTCTAAAGTTGTTAATTTAACCGGTGCTCATGTAAAGTGCTACTTCAGGTTCACTTTTTAATCAATGCGTCGAACAACATTATGCAAAAACAGTCATAGAAGAGATAAGTGCATGTCGAGCACTTTCAGAAGTGTAAATGCTATAATCTGTGTATAAAACAAACAAATGCACAATAATATTATACAGAAATGCGGCCTTTGAAACTGGGTAACCAGGTTTAATGCAGGTAAAGATAAAGAGGGCAGGAACAAGAACAGAAGAAAACTGTTCACGCCGGAGGTACAGCAGGAGAATTGCAGATCCTCAGTCATGTTTCTTACATGCCCCAAGAAGAAAATTGATTACTGAAAAAAATGTGCAGTGCCTTCTTAATTAAAGTAAGCCAGGCCTTCCAATCTTGCCCACTTCTATCTGCAGTTCGGAAAATGAAGAATCTAGAGATGGGTGAAGAATTCTGCGTGGTCGGTGGAGTTTGCAGAATTCCAAAAAACTCTGCGAAGTGATGCGGATTGGAGTTTTTTCTCTCGCTCATGCTTACCAAGGTTAAGTTGGTGAGCACAAGCAAGAGAAATCATTAAGTTGGCAAGTGCGAGCGAGATTTCTGAACATGAACAGTCATGGTAGGCTGCGACCGCTCACGATGATGAAGCTGCCGCTTGCATTGAAGAGGATACAGCTTGAGTAGAAAATCTACTCAAGCAGCAAAAAGAAGGTGCTCCTCGTGATACCATTTGCACTGATTTTACAGCGTGGAACACCGCATAGCGCAGCAGAGTTTTTTTGGGCATTTTGCAGAATTCTGCGTAGCACAACTCCACGAACTCCACTCAGGCCTAATTACCTCTTCTTGTATCCATCTTCTCAGAGTATTAAAAAGAGGTCTTCCTTTTTTTCCTCATACAATTAAAAAATGGTAATTGTTGCCTAGTATAATTGACTATTTTAATGCATCATATGTGGGAATTCAGAAGAGTTTTCAACTTAAGCTCCAATCACTGCAAAATGCAGCTACTCACACTCTTCTAAAAATACCCAAATTTAGTATCAAATTTAGTATCAAGTATATTCATTGTCTACCAGTTTGTGAGAGGGTCATATTTAATGCCATGTACATGGTCCAGAAGGCCTAGTACAATACTGGCCCCCTTTATTTTTAGAGGATTTCTTTCTTGGCATACCCCGCATTGCAATTCTACATCAGGAACAGCCAAATTAGTGTCAGTCCCAAGGATAAAGAAAATCATGTGGAAGTTTCTCTTACTCAGCAGGGAAACTTTGGATCTTTTTGCCTTTCACTTTGAGATCCCCACCCAGTATGGTTCTCTTCAGGAAACCTTTAAAAATATGGCATTTTGCCTTATGTAAGAAATAGTTTTATTTTATGCTTTTGCTATACCATGCTAGTACCAAGATGCGTCACCATTCGCGTGCTGTAGAAGATGCTTCTAATACAGGCACATGGGGGCATGCAGTAAGCACTGAAAAGCAATGCATCATGAAGACACTAGCTTGGTTCTGCGGAGATGGAAAGTTGTTCACAAAGTAAACAACATTAGAATACAACTCACTAGTGAGCCCGCTTAGCTGGAAGAGCTCCTTTCGGAAGGTTGTTCCTCTAATACAACTTTTCCTCAGCAATAATACAACATGTTCTTTAGTACTACACTTCTTCAATAAAACCAAAAGTTAGAAGATGCCGCACTCCTCCTGTTGCCTTCCCCTTAGCATCAAAAACAAAACTACCAGTGGGCGAGAGTGAAGGAGTTAGAGCCGACACTTAGGTGGTTACTTCATCATCAGCCTGCTCTGCCCAGCCCATTAATAGAATGTGTTCTTCTGATCCTGCCCTGGGCCACAGATTAAGGGGTCATTATGAACATGGCGGTGTTTACCGTCGTGTTCATGCTGGCGGTCATTTCACTGACCGCCAGCCCCCCTGAGACCCCACCGGCCTCATATTGAACATTATGCTGGGCTGGAGAGCGGAAACATTGTTTCCGCTCTCCAGCCCAGCAGAATGCATGGCCGGGACATTGCCGGCGGCTCCGTCAATGCCTCTGTGCAGTGCAGGGGCTCCCAGGGGGGCCCCGGAGCACCCCTTCAACCACCCCTTCCACCAGGGAAAGGCTGGTGCAGAAGGGATCATAATCCGTGGGCAGAGCTACTTGCAGCGCTGCCCTGTCGGAAAATTATTCCCTCCACCGTCAGGCTGCCTGTCGACGTCAGCATGACGGTAAAGGAGGGCCGCCTATGGCGGCCCTCCTTGTGTTCTTTATATGTCGGTTCAGACCGCCATGCTGGTGGCGGTCTTTTCCGCCGTCGCCGGCATGGCGGTCTGAACCGCCATGTACATAATGAGGGCCTAAATGCCCAAATGCGAGCATATTCCCTACTGCCGAACCTTCACATGCCCATCAGTGTGATGTCAAAGCCACAGCATGTGCCTGCAGGCAGAGGACTTTCCTCACTTGATACATGCGCTGGGCTCACCAATCCCACAACTAATCCCTCAGCCTCCCTCAAAATAAAATCTAGGCTCATTTATCCCAAGCTAGGCTGCCTGAATTTTCTTTCCCTCTGTTATAAATTGGCGGTGGTATACAACCTTGACCAGGTAGAGACCACAATCCTAGTCAGGAAAAGTCACAACACAATCCAAATTATCCTGTGGCCAACCTCTGGTAGCTTGGCACTGAGCAGTCAGGCTTAATTAGGAAGGCAATGTCTAAAGTGCTTGTGCAATAAATCATACAGTAACAAAGTGAAAACACCACAAAAATACACCACGCAGGTTTAGAAAAATAGATAACATTTTTCTGAATAAAATAAGTTTAAAACAATAAAAGCTAAGTTATGAATTTTTCAAGATTAAATCCCACTAAAGCGCTTAGAAACTTAATAGCTCCAACTGGTGCTATCACTGCATCATTGATGGAGTTGTTCCCTATAATCCAATGCCACATGCGCCGGTCACGGAGTCACATGGAATTCCAGGTACAGTGCCTTTGAAAATGAAGAAACAAAGACATCACACAGAGTCGTGGAGATGAAGCGTTGCTGGAGCCAGTGTGGCATCAGTCCTTTACCGGGTCCAGGGAGCTGATGCATCAGTTCTGTACTGTGAGGCAGGTGAGGTGTTGAATCTATCCAGTTGCTGGGGGAGAGCAGATGTGGTGTCAGTGGCAAGGCATCGGTTCCTTCTGACCTGGGGGTCAATGAAACCGGTCCATCAAGACGTGATGAGTTGACTTCACAGTGTTGCGATCACACTGCATGACGTTAGTGGCATTACGGCAATGTCAGACTTGCATTGCAGGACACGGTTGTGACATGCTGTGAGGTCCTCGGGCGGGAGTAGCTGTGGCGTCGGTGCTGGCATTGCTGAAGTCGTTACTGGTGTCACTGAAGTCTGTGAACTAGCTAAACATTAGTGGATTAAGGGGGTCATTCTGACTCCCGCCGGCGGCGGTAACTGCACGCCCGGCGGGAGCCGCCGAATGACCGCACCGCGGTCAAATGACCGTGGCGGTCATTCTGAGTTTCCCGCTGGGCTGGCGGGCGACCGCCAGAAGGCCGCCCGCCCAGCGGGAAACCCCCTTCCACGAGGATGCCGGCTCCGAATGGAGCCGGCGGAGTGTAAGGGTTGCGACGGGTGCAGTTGCACCCGTCGAGATTTTCAGTGTCTGCCACGCAGACACTGAAAATCTATGTGGGGCCCTGTTAGGGGGCCCCTGCAGTGCCCATGCCACATGATCACTGACTTTGCTGCCCGGCACCCAGCCATTCAGTGCCTTACTGGAGTAATCAATTAAGTCTACCCAGGATTAATTGGGGGGCTTACTACTGTCCCTGAATCTTTGGCGATACTTCTCACGAGTCAGTCCGAATTCGGCAACAAAAATGGTTTTCATGGGAGTGTACTTGTTCTGGTTCCCACCCTTTAATGTCAGAAGTGTGTCCATACCAAGCGTAGCCATGTGTTTCCTCAGACCCGCACCCCAGTGCGATTGCAAAAACTGAATGTTGACATGTATTAAGTCCAATTTGCGATTCGGTAACTTGTTTGCGACTACATACCGATTCGTCAAGGGCCGGTCAAGGCGTGTCAAGGGCGTCCTTTCTTAATACCGAATCGCAAAGGTATGTATGATTGTTTTGTGACCATGAATGCGGTTGCATAACAATCGCAGTTACCACCAACTTCAAATTTGTGGTAACCCATTTGCAAAGGGGAAGGGGTCCCAAAGAGACCCCTTCCCCTTTGTGAATGCATGCAAAAACATTTTCAATTGCCGGCAGTGCTCCCACGGGCCACTGCCTACTCTTAAAAAATAAAAAATAAAAGTTTTAATTTTTCTTTTTTAAAAGCATTCCGTTTTCCTTCAAGGAAAACGGGCCACATTTAAAACAAAATGTTTTATTGAAAAGCAATCACAGACATAGTGGTCTGCTGAGCTCAGCAGGCCACCATCCCTGTGGATGTAGCCATTCGCAATGGCTCGCAAATTGAGACCTACCTCATGAATATTAATGAGGTAGGTCCGTTTGCGAGCCCTTGTGAATCGCTATATGAAACTCCTGGAGTTTCATACATTCCAATAGCGATTACTTAATTGCGACTCACAAAAAATTGCAATTTGGTAATCGGTATGTGTTTTCGTACAAAGACATGAAGTACCTGTGTGATTTATTTCACTTGCATTGGCATGTGATTGAATGTGTTGTTCAAGTCAGGGAGACATACATTAGTTACTTAATGATTTGCAAATACTTCAAATAAATTAAGGTAAAGTAAACCATGCTTACATTAAAGCTCAATCTGTGCTGTCAAGAGATTCTGCCTTACATGAAACATTAAGAACAGAATTGCTTGAACCCTTACTGAGTCCCATGACTACTATGATTTTCGTTTTTTTATTTTTGCAGTTGTGTGACTATACGGCTGCTAAACTGCAAGGGCCATATTTATGATGAGAGTTTCATTGCACTTGCATCACGCAACGTGGTGCATGCACGACGCAGGACCAAAATGCAATTTATGAAGCCATGCAAGACCATTTTGCCTTGGCCCTTGGTGGCTTCTTAAATCTGTAGTAAAGCAACACGGCACACATTGCTGTGTTGTGTTACTCTGCCCCAAAGAGTAGTTCCGTGGGTGTTCCCATGCAACATCCATGAATATTGACGCATTCCCAGATTGACCAAAAGTGGTAGACCTGGTAATACGCTAAAATGCTGCGCCTTCCCAGGTGAGGTGTAACGAGGAGAACTATATTTATATTTCTTTATTTCCTCTTTCTATGTGTTCTGCATTTTGCACACATTGAAAGAGGAAAATGTCTCAGGAGATTGTTTTTGTATAGGAAGGTGTCCCTTCCTGTACAAAAGCAATCCTTTGTACAATGCAGGCACCCTTCCACCATGGTGCAAGGGTGCCTGCATTGGCGCTTGGCAGCCAAAACAGCACCAGCATAGTGAGAAAGACAGGAATGTGCCATATTCTTTTAAATATGGTATACTCTTGCCTTTTTCCTGTGACACAGCACATTGCAACAAGGTGACTTGCTGTGCTGCATGACTTCATTATAAAAATGCCCCTAAGTACCACATGCAAAAGGAACTACTGTTTTGGAAGTCATGCAGCCCAAACCCAGTAGTACTGAGGGAGGAGTGTTCGCCAGCTCAGTCCAAGACAATATTGTAGGAAGAGTTCACCAGTTCATCCCTTTGCATTTCTGACAGAGAATAGCAACTGACCCTAGGCTCTGAAACAGAACTGTACGTTCTTATTGTGTTGGTACTATGGCAATAATTATTTATGGCTGCAGTGTCCAATAAAAATATGATTCTAAAATGCATACAGAATCATTGGTGGAATTACAGCAATCCATTGAGGTCAACCCAGACCTGTATCACCTTGTTGGATCTCCTCTGAGGAACACTTGCAACAAAATTCCCACATTTCTCTGACAAGAAAAGCCTGACAGAGGCAGAATCATGACCCTTACATCCTGATTCATCCTTCTGTATGGAGAATTTCCTTTACAAAATGCCTTTACCATGCACAACTGCTCAATTAATCTAGCATAACATAAATTTTCTGCCAGCAACCTGCTCCTTCTTTAGAGAACCCTTTCAAACTGGAATATTTCTTCACTTCAAGACTGAACACCAAGTATTGTCTTCAGGTTAACCAAGGCAATTGAACTCACTTTGTGCATCCTTTCTTGTAATCCTTACCCTAATAGAATGGCGGCAAAGGAAACTACTGGTAAAGGCTATTCTAATATGGTAAGTATAGTATTGCAAGGCTGTCGATATAAATATTTTATCTAAATTACGTGTTTCAATTAGAACGAAGAAAAGCAAAACACAGAGACAAAACAGTAAAACATGAAGTACAAAAAGTAGATTCATCAAATAGTTCACAAAATAGTGAAACAAATTGGTGGGATAAGGGTGCAGCAAGGGGCAAGTCTAGGGTTAGGTTCAGGTTTCGTAGAGCTATGAATAGCTTGAGAATGGTAAGAAGGATGCTGAAGTGTAAGGCGTAAGAGGTAAGGTTAAGGTCTTTGTTGAAATGAGGGTTAGAATTAGGATTATGATTGGGATGAGAGGCAGACAATTTGTGTTACTCACATTGAGGGCCAGTGTGTTCCCTGATGTAAAAGTTTATCATGACCATGTCCCTAACCAATTGGTAGATGAGATTAAATTTAAAATGTGTGCAAGGTATCTTCACTCTAACACAGGGCACAAGCCTTAAAAAATAAATAGGGGAACTAACTGAGTAAGGTAATATGCAAGTCACAACATGGCCCATGACATTGCGCATGACATTATAGGAAGTGTTATCATGACTCATGACCTCACAGGAAGTGACATCAGAGGAAATGACATCAGACCTCGCAGATAAGTTTAGCAGGTCTATCATAAGTATATTTGAACACTTTACAAGATGTAACCAATAAAAACTGATCAGTACTTAAAACTTGTACTTGAGTTTCCTGTCTAAACGAAGAGCAGCCCAAATGTGGATGAAGCTTGATGTCTGACTAACTACAGTAGACAAGCCACTAAGGGGTATATTCATACCTTTTGTGCGGGATTTGCGGGATTTTTTTTAATGCAAATCTGGCACAAACTTAACTCCATATTTATATTTTGGCGCTAGACATGTCTAGCACCAAAATATTGGAGTTAATGTCATTTTTTGCCTGCGGAAAACTACCTTGCGTCAATGAGATGCAGGGTAGGCATTCCAGAGCAAAAAAGGGCTCTACGGCCCTAGCGCCTTATTTATCCTACCATGCAAAAATCATGCACGGGAGGGGAGGAGGGGTCAGCAAATGGTGCACAGCTTGCTTTGCACCATTTTTGAACGCCTGGGTCAGGGCAAGCGTTAGGGGACCTGTGGGCCTATTTCCATGGTGGGCATGAATCCTGTCTTTTCTAAGACAGCAGTCATGTGGTATGGATGGTTTTGAGTCAGAATTTTTTTTTTACTCTAACCTGCCAAACGTCATTTTTTGCTGAAAAACCCCCTTCTTCCATACCGCCAGCCCCACCCGGCTAACGTCATTTTTTTTACGCTAGCCTACCCTTTGCACCCGCTTGCACCATTACATAAATGTGGTGCCCGGCTGGTGCACAGAAATGGTCCAAGCCGGTGCTAAACTTTTTGGTGCAAAACTTTTTGGTGATGTTTGGCACCAGAAAGTATAAATCAGGGCCTAAGTGCTACAAGCTAGGTACACATACTGCTCCATAGGTTGTCACCCACAGATAGCAGCAGATATCTCATGTTCTCATTTTTTGCATAACTATATCTAAACCACCCTCACATTCACCAGTCCAACCGATGGACAGCTCACCCTGGAATCAATGCCACCAGAATACTCACACAAAGGATGCCCACACAGTAAGAGGTATCAGCTAAACATCAAAATATGTACAAGCCGACCAGTATCCAAGAATGCAAAATAAATGGTGATAAAGTTGACTAACCAGAAAAGAGCACCTGCAATTCCAGTCCCAATTAGAACTTACAAGTAAATATTGGCCTTTGCAAGGAAATATTGCTAGTTTGCATTTAAAAACTACACTAATGTGCAAATTTAGGAAGTGAGAGACACGACAAACCACAGCCAGTAAACAGAATCCACTTTAGACTATACTCACTAAGAAGAACTTTGCACATCCTAGAAATGTTAGACTACCAACATGATGCAATAGAGAATGTCTACTTGTTTACAGTGACACTGCCCTCTTATCTCACCTTTTCACTATAACCTCATCCTGAATGTGCCAGCCCTATGTCAGCACACATGATCTTTCTTCTCATACATAGCAAAGCTCTGAATTACTTCACTCTGAAAGTCCCAAGAGCATCGTACCAGCAAAGATACCCTGTGTTAATGTGTTATAAAACAGTACATCAGAAACTCTGTAGCATTGCAGCAGCAGGTAGGGATGAGAAGCACAAAGAAGAAGAACAGTTATACCCAGGCAGAGTAACAAATTGGCAAACTCAATATGGCCATATCCATCGGTATCAATTTTCCAGAACTATAAAGAACCAACTTGTATTCCTTGCAAGGAAAACAGCTCTTCAACATTTAGGCCCTCATTGCAACCCTGGCGGTAAATGCCGCTGACCGCCGTGCTAACGGCCGCCAACATACCGTGACTGCGGCGGTATATCGTTACGGGTATTATGACCCACACAGAGAAATCTGCCACCTTACAGACACACACACAAGTCCACCAGCCCAAAGGTCAGAGATAACCTGGCGGTATCAAAACCTACACCGTTATGCCAACAGAAATACGCCCACAGCATCATGACCCACGAATCACCGAGGCGGTCATTCAACCGTGGTAAACCATTGGGGGTACACACTGCTGCGCTCAAAATACAGACACACTAACAAAACTACACCACATTGGACAATTCAAACTACACACACCTGACACACATACACACACCACACACCCTATCCAATATAAAAAACACACCCACAATACCCACAACCCCTTACAACGAAAAAAAAATATTGTCAACTGAGAGAGAGACAAGCCAGGAGCACCCACCGAATCTGAGCCACATAACACCATCACCCATACACCTTCCACGCACCTCACAGCACACGCCCCAACACATCACCCCACACATCCTCACACATACCACTCACACTACACCCATGGCACCACAAAGACACCCCAGGTTCTCAGACGTGG
Source organism: Pleurodeles waltl (assembly GCF_031143425.1). Lineage (NCBI taxonomy): Eukaryota > Metazoa > Chordata > Amphibia > Caudata > Salamandridae > Pleurodeles > Pleurodeles waltl. The sequence continues at coordinate 497,895,349 of NC_090436.1, read as the reverse complement.
AGCTAAGGGTCATGGTGGAGGAAATCATCAGGGTAGAGCCACAGCTATTTGGATCACAGGTGCAGCGAACGTCCATTGCTAGGAAGATGGAGCTATGGCAGAGAGTCATGGACAGGGTCAATGCCGTGGGACAGCATCCCAGAACAAGGGATGACATCAGGAAGAGGTGGAACGACCTATGGGGAAAGGTGGGTTCTGTGGTAGCAAGACACCAGGAAGCCATACAGAGGACTGGCGGTGGACCCCCACCTCCTCCCCCCCAACTAACAACATGGGAGGAGCAAGTCTTGGTGATCATGGATCCTGAGGGCCTGGCAGGAGTAGCAGGAGGACTGGACTCTAGGAGGTCAAATCTTTACTACTATATCCCCCACCCTACCTGCATGGCATCACAAACTCCTACCCCTACGCTCACACCCATCACTCCACCACCTCACATATACCCCACTATCACAACCCACCCACCCCATTACCGAGCCCTGAATGCAACACCAATGCATGGACACTCATCACAGACCTGCATGGACACCCATCACCACAGCATGCACACTAGTGACAATTACTTAGCCTAACCAATAACATCTCAAACAACCCAAAGGTGCCCTGCTAATAACAACCATAGAGGGAAACATATCCATGCACAAGATGGCACACACCAATACAATAACACTGCATTTATATCCCCACAGGACCCCCACTCAACATCACCGGAGTGGAGGTGCCACCAACATCCAGTCACCCCCCAGAAGAGGCCTACAGTGATGACAGCAGCTCTGCACGCCTTGATCACGATGACCAGCCTGGCCCATCAGGGACCTCTGGACAGTCGGTTACCCTGCCACAGTCCCAACCCACCACAGAGCCTCCCCCCTCAGGAAACACCAGCACAGCACCCACCCAGTGGACCCATACCTCTGTCCCTAGGCCACGTCAATCAGCAGTGTGTCCACCACTATAGGGACCCCAGGCAACCCCACAAACCCAAGACAATCAGAGACCTGGGGTCAGTGGCAATGGGCACACGGTTCAGGGGACAGAGGCACAGGACAACAGGGAAGCTGGGAGGACTGCTGTGCGATGGGAGAGGACAGGCCCAGGGAACCCACTCTCCACGAGGCACTTGCAGGGATACTGGGAGCATACCACCATTCCCAGGAGACCATGGGCCAGATACTGTACAAGTTGCAGGAGACCCAGTGGCTGCAAGAGGGACAGTACCTGGGGATCAGGGAGGACCTGAAAGACATCTACACCACTCTGGTCACCATTGCGGGGGTGCTGGCAGACATGGACAACACCATGAGGGAGGCAGTGGCACACCAACGGGCCCCTGACACTAGCCACACCGATGAACAGCCCTCTACCTCTGTCGGCACTGGTGGACAGGAGTCCCCACCACAGGACCAACAGGCCACCTGCACCCTACCCCCTGCAGAAAGAGAACCACCCCGCAATCCGTCCCTGCGATCCAGGCAGAAGCTAAAGAATATTGCCAAGACCCCCGCCAGGAAATATGACTCTCCTGATTGTCACCCTTGTGTCCCAATATGTCACCCTGTCCACCTTCAAATGACATTGCTCCCCTTCTTATGCCCTCTTGGACAATGCACCTGTGATACAAATAGACTGGACTCTCCCCTGGATTTTCCACCATCAGCAACCCAGACCATTTCAATACCCCCTACACTTATTAGCACATCAATAAACACCCTTGGAACAAATACAAGTATTGAGTCTGTCAATTGATTGAAATATGTATTAGTTTAACAAGCTGTAAACATTGCAATTTAAATGTACAGTTATATATACATAGGTATGACCTGTATTGGGCAGCAGTAAACATACCAGGAGCCAGAGTGGGCACAGGTATCTGAAAATAGAGATGCCAAAGGGTACAGAAAGTGGCCATAGACATAGGGAAATCAGGCTGACATGTTCAATGTCTTACACAAAACTGCAATGGAAAGTGAAGTTACAGTGTCTTACCTGTGTTGCTATGGAAGTACTGTTGAATGAGTGACCTTCTGTTGTCCACATCTTCCTCTGCCTCCTCTTCGTCACTGTCCACAGGCTCCACCACTGCCACAAGACCATCTCCAGGCTCATCCTCCTGCAGAAAAGGCACCTGGCGTCTCAAGGCCAGGTTGTGCAACATGCAACATGCAACGATGATCTGGCACACCTTCTTGGGTGAGTAGTAAAGGGATCCACCTGTCAGATGGAGGCACCGGAATCTGGCCTTCAGGAGGCCAAATGTTCTCTCAATTATCCTCCTTGTTCGCCCATGTGCCTCATTGTAACGTTCCTCTGCCCTTGTCCTGCCATTCTGCACTGGGGTCAGTAGCCATGAGAGGTTGGGGTAACCAGAGTCACCTGCAAATATAGAGGGAGGCCACAGACTCACCCTTAGGGCCAAACCCACACCCAAATACCTACATCAACTGGGTAGGGAACATGGGCTCACCTATTAGCCGCACCCGGTGCCTCTGGAGTTGAGACATCACATATGGAATGCTGCTATTCCTCAAGATAAAGGCATCATGCACAGAGCCAGGATACTTGGCATTGACATGGGAGATGTACTGGTCCATCAAACACACCATCTACACATTCAGAGAGTGAAAGCTTTTTCTATTCCTGCACACTTGTTCATTTCTTCGGGGGGGCAAATGCTATGTGTGTACCATCAATAGCACCAATGATGTTGGGGATATGTCCCAGGGCATAAAAGTCAGCCTTCACTGTGGCCAAATCCTCCACCTGAGGGAATACGATGTAGCTGCGCATGTGTTTCAGCAGGGCAGACAACACTCTGGTCAACACGTTGGAGAACAATAGCTGAAACATCCCTGATGCCATGGACTCTGTTGCTTGGAAGGAACCACTTGCCAGGAAATGGAGCACTGACAGGACCTGCACTAAAGGGGGGATACCTGTGGGCTGGAGGATAGCTGAAATCAGGTCTGGCTCCAATTGGGCACACAGATCTTGGATTGTGGCCCTATCAAGTCTGTAGGTAAGGATAATGTGTCTCTCCTCCATTGTCGCCAGGTCCACCAGGGGTCTGTACACCGGGGGATGTCTCTATCTCCTATTCATCCTCAGCGGTTGAACTCTAGGGTGGAAAACAGTGAGCAGAGGGTCATATTCACACATATGTGAAAATAAAAATGCATTTTTTCCTTAACAGAAACAGGATGTGAATTCGAGAGTCAGTTAATGTGCCAATGTCTGTTGTGACGCAGTTAGGTGCCATGGCTTGTGCCCCACTGAAATGGCGGCTGTCTGACCTTTGAGGAGAGACAAGTGGAAATTAGGTAATTCCGCTGGCGTTGTGTGCTGTTGCGGTTGGCGGTCGATGACTGCTGCACAACATCGCATTGGTTATCATTGGGCCCTAGTGGTTCCAGGAGCAAATGGCGATGTACGCCGGCGGTGACGGTACGCACCGCTGTGGATGTGACCGCCATTTTCCATCTGTTCACTCACTTGCTACCTGACCTTCAACAGGAGAGGACCTACACTGCAAGTGCTGCTGTGACCTGTGTCTGGAACCGACAATTGCTCGAGTGTCTGGGGAAAGGGCCCCCGCCTTCACTTCAGACGAGTTGGAGAGACTGGTGGATGGGGTCCTACCCCAGTACACTTTACTCTATGGTCCTCCAGACAAACAGGTGAGTACACTGTGAGCATGATGTGTGGGCCATGAATGTATGGATTGCTGTGTGTGTAAGCATTGTGTAGGTGGGCTGAGGGGTCATGGACAGAGTGCTGCATGTCTGGTGGTCAATGTTTGTGCATAAGGGGATGAGAGGGATATTGTGGGCCATGAGTGTAACAGTCCGGACGGTATGACTAATCCCTTTTTTCTATGCATATTTTCCTGCAGGTTGGCGCCCTTCAGAAAAAGGGTATTTGGCGTGCCATTGCCAAGGGGGTGTGAACCCTGGGGGTCTTTGACAGGCGGAGAACCCACTGCCGCAAACAGTGGGAGGACCTGCACCGCTGGGCAAGGAAGACGCTGGAGGCCCAGCTGGGGCTGGCCTCCCAACGAGGAAGGGGTGCCTGTCATAGCCTGACCCCTCTGATGTTCCCCATCCTGGCGGTGGCCTATCCTGAGTTGGATGGGCGCTTGAAGGCATCACAGCAGCCACAAGGGGGTGAGTACAGATTCATAATCATGACTTTGCGAGTGTTAAGGTTTTACCTGGGTCAGGGATAGTGGGCTGTGGGTGCCCATAGGCCAGGGCGAACTTGCAGGGTAGGTCCCTTGTTGGGCAGGCTCTGAAGCACTCCAACCCCAATAGTGTTAGTGGGCATTTCCTACTGGGCAGGGTCCTGTTGGTTTCAGGTGTGCAGCTAATGACATTAGGCTATGTACCCCATGGGCTGGTGACTAGCTTTGTAACTGGCAATGACTGGCCTAGTGCATAGGGCTGATCCCTGTGTGTTGTGTACACCAATGGTAGTGTTGTTGCTGGCATTGACCAAGTATATCCTCAGTCTCCCCCCCTTCTTGTTTTGTCATCCTGGCCTTGTGTGCATTAGCATCATCTGGCGGAGGAGCAGAGGCACCGGCGACGGAGGGAGCTGTATCCCACATGGGACTGGAGGCCGAATCCACCGACTGTGAGGGCACCAGTGGGACGGAGGGCGAGGGGAGCACCACAATGGAGACAGGACAGGACACTACCGACAGCGACTCCTCCTCTGATGGAAACTCCCTGGTGGTGGCAGACACCTCTGTGCCCACCCCAACAACAGGTACAGCCGCCAACCCCCGTACCAGCACCGTCCTCCCTGCAGCCCCCCAGCGTGTTTCCTGTGCCTGCTCACCCAGGCGGGTGGGCATCTCCTTGGCCCCAGGCACCTCAGGCACTGCCCCAGTCAACCCTGCTGCCCTCAGTAAGGAGGCTATTGACCTTATGCGATCCCTCACTGTTGGGCAGTCAACCATACTGAATGCCATGCAGGGCGTCGAAAGGCATTTGCAACAGACAAATGGATACCTGGAGGGCATTCACTCTGGCGTGGCGGCCCAACAGAGAACATTGCAGGCTCTGGCCTCTGCACTGATGGCAGCCATTGTCCCTGTCTCCAGCCTCCCCCCTCCAACTTCCTCTACCCAGTCCCAATCCCCTCAACCCCAACCTATCCCAAGCACACCTTCAGACCAGCAATCACCCAAATCAACACACAGAAGTGGCTCAGCAAACACAAGCACCACACTTCATCTCACAGGCACTCACACAAGCACCATCCCCATGCAGACACACCAACATCCACTGCATCCACTGTGTCCCCCTCCTCCTCCTTTTCCACCTTCCTCCCAGTAGCATCTCCACTCACACCTGTATGCACTACATCCTCATCCACTACCTCCATCACCAGCACGTCCCTCACTAGCAGTCACCACCCCCACATCCATGCACACGTTCCCTGTGTCCTCTCCCACTGTGTCTGTGACCCCTCCTCCCAAAGTACACAAACGCAAGCACACACCCACCCAACAGCCATCCACGTCACAACAGCATCCAGTTCATGCACTTGCACCCAAACACAGCAGACTGACACCTCCTACAAGCACTCCCTCTTCCTCCACTCCCAAACCTTCACCCTCTTCCCGCCCCAATATCCCTAAGAAGCTTTTTCTCGCCAACATTGACCTCTTCCCTACCCTCCCCCCCATCCTTCACCTTGGGCCAGGGTGGCCAGAACCCAGCCCAGCACCTCAGCCACCAAGTCCACATCCCCTGTGGTTTCTGCAGCTGTGAGAGGCTCTAAGGAGGCAGCCATCATCCCAGCCAGTGTGCCACCAACACCAAGGCCAAGAAGGTTTCCGCCACCTGGCAAGGGCAAGAAGAGGACAGCATCCAGCAAGGGGAAGGAGGCACAACCAGCCAGCAAGGCCACGTCAAAGACTCCAGCTGGCAGAAGCAAGGAGGCACCACCATCTGCCAAGGGCAGGAAGGGGCACAAAACACCAGCCATGGCACTTCAGCCGTCTGAGGCTGCAGGTGAAGGCCTGGATGCTACCACCACAACCACCAGCACCGCCACCTGCACCGCGGCCAGCACCACTACCTGCACAGCGGCAAGCACCGCCACCTGCACTGCCGCAAGCACCGGCACCGCCGCAAGCAGCACCACTACCAGCGGCAGCAGCCCGAGTGGGCAGCTGTCCGAGGCTGCAGGTGAAGGCCTGGAGGCTACCCACACAAACGCCAGCACTGCCACCTGCACCGCGGGCAGCACCGCCACCTGCACCATGGCCAGCACCGCCACCTGCTCCACCGCAAGCAGCACCACTGCCAGCAGCAGCAGCCCCAGTGGGCAGCCATCTAAGGCTGAAGGTGAAGGCCTGGAGGCTACCGCTACTGCTAGCACCGCCACCTGCAGCGCAACTGCGATTCAATGAGCAGCCGTCACCGCCGGAGAGCAGTGTGTAGTGTTGAATACGTGACCTACAGTGCGTCCTGGCCCCTGCAAAAGCTGTCGTTGTGACACCCAAGTGAGAGACTGTGACCTTGCACTCCAAAACATCTGCATCACAGGACGCAATGCCCCCTCCATAACCAGTGGAAGAAGACATCCACTCAGCCCCTCCTTGCCAGGATGAAGCACACTGAGCACAAAGCCCCCTCCAGAGCCAGTGGAAGAAGGCATCCACCCAGCCCCTCCTTGCCAGGATGAAGCACACTGGGCACAAAGCCCTCTCCAGAATCTGTGGAAGAAGGCACCCACTCACCCCATTCTTTCCAGGATGATGCACACTGGGCACAAAGCCGCCTCCAGAACCAGTGGAAGAAGGCACCCACTAGATAGACTGTGGCCTTGCACTTTCCAGGACCAAGCAGTGGGCAAATAACCCACTAGAGAGACTGTGGCCTTACACTCCCCAGGACAAAGCAGTGGGCAAAGCACCCACTTGAGAGACTGTGGCCTTGTACTCCCCAGGACCAAGCAGTGGGCAAACCACCCACTTAAGAGGCTGTGGCCTTGCACTCGCCAGGACCAAGCAGTGGGCATGGAGCCCCCTCCAGGAGCAGTGGCGTTGTACCATCTTCCGGCTGAGACGCTCCCCCATTCCCTGTCCCCCTGAGGTGCCTGTGTGTTTTTGACCTGATGCCCCTGCATTGTTTTCTCCGTATTGAGGCAGGAGTCAAGTGTGGGCTTGGCCCATGTGTTTTGGGCCATTGGACCACGGACACTTTTGAGTGAGCATTGTCCCACCTTTTGTATATATTGTATACATTGTAAATACTGTTTTTGATTTATGAACGTATTTCTAAGTATTTATAATATTACACTCATTTGACTCCATTCCATTTGTCCTTGCATTATTCCTGAGGGTTACGGGGTGTATATGTAATGTTGTTGCATGTGTTTGTGTGTATAGTGTTGTGAGTGAGGGTGGGGGTATTGCGTGTTGCGTGTGTGTGACACTCTCTTTTTCCTCCCCCCCTCCCTTGTGTGCTAGGTGCAGTACTCACTGTGGTCGTCATCGCCGGCGTTGGTGCTCCTGGTCTATGAGAAGATACACCAGCATGGGGAAAACCTGCAGCTCGGCCTCCATGGAGTCCTGTTCTTCCTTGAGTGCTGAGAGGTGAGTCGTTTCCCTTCAGAGCACTGTTTCTGCTGTGCTTTTGATGGCATTAGTACCGCCCGGAAAAGCTGGCGGATGGGTGGGTTGTAATGCTGGCAGCGGTACATTGTCTTCCGCCTGAGTGTTGGCGGGTACCGCCGCGGTGTTTGTTGCTATCGCTGTGGCGGTCGGAGTGTTAAAGTGGGTGTATGTGTTGGCAGTTTCGGCTGTGGTCATGATTCAATTTTTTTTACCGCCGTCCTGTTGGCGGTGTTACCGCCGCTTTAACACCGACCGCCAGGGTTGTAATGAGGGCCTTAGTGATTGAAACTCGTAAATAAAGCACATAATCTCCAATGTTTGTAAATAATTTTGTGTTGTGGAGTGATGGATGTAGAAACTTCTGCACAAAACCAAAATACTTAGGCAATGGAGGAGAAAACAGCATTGTGTGAGACAGTCCTTATCTGAATGGAAAAATGCACAGCTGCAGCACAGGTGAGAAAATAAATGAGAGCATGATTTCCACAACCAAAGCTGCAGTGGGGAACACATAATTTAAGAGCCAATTTCAATTGCTAAAGTACCACAAATAATTACTGAGAGAGGCATTAAGGTCTAACACTGCATTGATCAGATCACAGAGTCAGAATACCATGTCGCCATTGCTTTAGGTGGGATGAAAAAGGTGGGGACACTCTAAAAAGGACATTGGCAAATACATGTAACTAGAAGTCCTTTCCAAGAGGCTTGGCCTACATAATTAAGGATGTGGCATAAAACATGAAAACTAAAATTTGGTGCTTTCCAAAGAATGCCTCTTGGCCAGTGGTTGAGTGCCTCTCTATGAGCTATTTGTTATTGCATTCAGATATATTACACAACAGACAAAAGCCTAAAAATCAAATCAAACCTATTTGCTTTGCCAATGCTTGTTAAAAGTATCAAACAAATGAGTAATAGCAATCATTGTATTGTGAATAATTAGAATTGAAATGTTTCAATTCTAAAAATGTTAGACTGAATATAAAAAATGTCTAGCTATGGTAAAGGAAACTTTCAATTCTATTAAGTACATGGAGGTGAGGATTATACAATAATTTCTTAATTTTATTTTTCCAGCAGTTTACCAATGTTATCACCAACAAACAAAGACTACAAATCCAATGAGTCTTTGACTTAAAAATACATTCAAAATAACAGCCATAGAGTCCAGAATATAAAGCATCAATCCTGGACGAACCCTTCCTGTTTCTTCATGCAATAGATTCCTTTTCATCATTTTGGATTACACGTCCTGTTTTGAATCTGCACCTGTGAAAGCAACGACAGTAAAAGTTTCATAATCTAAACAATAACTGCCATTTTACTCAATTATAACAATGGAAAACATTATATAGAATGGCATTAACCTTCAATGCATATATATAATATTTTTAGAAGAAAGATGCTCATCCCCAGATCCGGAATCCACCTTGTGAAGAGAGGGTCACTGAATGATGATGAAATACTGGGAGGGATAATCCTCACCTCCATGTCCTTAGTAGAATTGAAGTTTTCTTTCATGATAGCTAGGACATTTTATATTCTATGTCAAGACTGGAGGCTCAAATTATACAAGTTTAAAGGTGGTTGACCACCAGTGAGGCATTTCCATAGGCTTAAAATAGAAGGTTTTAAAAGTAGCTTCTGAGGACAAATCTGCTGCTCTGAGTATATCCTCCAAATGCCTTCCCAAGCCAAAGGCTTTTGAGGTCATCATACCCCCAGCCAAGTGTGTACCAAAACAGAAGTGTCTATGTCAGCTTCTTGTAAAACCCACTTAAGCCATCTGGCTATAAGGAGGCTCAGAAACCAGTTTGAATGGTTTCTTAATTGTAATAAGCAATTGATTTATTCCTGGAGGATGCTATTCTTCTATCATAGTTTCATAGGCCTGAAGGTATCTTGCCACACACATTTTAAGCTGGGAAGGGAAAGCTGGATAATATTCCACTAAGGTTCTAGTTTTGGCTCTTCTAGAGATAGTGAATGAAACCCCATCCAGAGTACAAATACGGCCTATGATATCCAGAGCTCGCATATCGGACACTCTTCTGTAGGATATCAAATACAAGAGTACTGCTAGCTTACCTGACAGTTCTGGTTGTGACAAATATTCATTGTCTTGGCATAAGCACAAGTGGCACAGAACCACGGTCACATCCCACAAAGAGGTATATAATGTTCCGGAGGAATGTATAAATGAATCGGACTGAGTAGTCTTCACACTAATGGGTGTTCCCATTGCTGGGTTTTCATGAAAAGGCACATGACCCTCAGAAATGTTGGATCTATAGAGATTAATTGCACAATACGCTAGTCCTGCACCTGCCAATTCAGACACAAAATTCCCAATGTGATCTATATCTGTCCCCACAGGATCAAGATCCTGTCATGAACACCAATAAGACCATCAATGTCAATCTGATCTGTATTATTTGACCGTAGAGTCAGCCCAAGCTCTTCTGATGAGCAGGGCAGCTTGTGATGAATGGCATAGGACATCCCAACATCCCCTGTAATTTTCTACACCATCAGACGGACACTGCCTTCCAGAACCAACTGGTGCACGTTGCTGTGATGGCCCATCAGAAGACGTGGAGTCCATAGAAAGTTCCAAAATAACTGAATACCAAGCTTGTGACTTCCATAATGGTGTCACCAGGATCATCTCTGCTCTCTGCCATCTGATCAATGCTGTAGGTTGGGCAAGTAGTGAAAATGGAGGGAAAGCATACCACCAAAATTGACTCTAATGCTGTAGCAACGCATCTGTTGCTGCTTCCATTACATCAGGAAATTAGCTAAAAAAGTGACAATGCTAATGATTGAATATAGAGGTGAAAAGATCTTCTTGATATGAGCCCCATTGGTGCATGATCATCTGGAACATAATCAGATTCAATTACCATGCACTGGAATTCCTCAGGTGTCGGGGATTCTAATCCACCATCTGATTTGGAAGACCCGGAGAATACTCTGCTGTTATTGGTATCTTGTGTGTCAGTCAATGGTTCTAGAATCCCTGGCCAAATCCGCTAATGCTTTGGAGCTGGTGACTCCCAGCTGGTTTACATACCAAATGGCCAACACATTCTTCATCTTCAGAAGGATGGAGCAAGCAACTCTGTTGGACTCCAAACTCCGGATCTCAAATGAAGCTGCCAGGAGCTCTAGACAATTGAGGTGAAGGGTTGCCTGACCACGGTCCGCTGGTGGTGACCTCTCTGCAATGGGATCCCCATCCCTGGAGGCTCACATCTGACTCAATGGTGAGATCCAGTTGAGTACTGAATATGGCTCTGCTTTTCCAGGCCTGTATTTGATCTAGCCTCCAACTGACCTCCATCTGTGTTTCTGGAAAGAGGCTGATCTCCTGAGCATGGGTGAGAACTCTCCTGAGGTGCATTACCTCCATCTGTTAAAGTGCTCTGGAACCATCATTACAACTTTGGCGGGCGGCAAACTCTGCCTTGAGTTTGGCAAGATCCTGATTCATTTTTCAGGATATCATCTAAATACACAATGAGTCTTATTCCTCTCATCCGAAACCAAGGTATGGCTGGATGCAACACCATGGGGCAGAAGAGAGACTGAAATGGAGGCATGTGAATTTGAAAATCTGATCCCTCCACATTAATTCAAGAAATAAACGGTGAGGGGAAAATAGCGGTACCATGTAGTAAGCGTCTCTCAGATTCATCCTGACCAGCCAATCATTTGGTAGGATGTTATCCAGTAGGAATTGGATGCCCTCCATTCTGAAATGCTTGTAAATCACCCACCAATTGAACCTATGTAAGTTGATGATGAGGTGGAAACCTTTGCCTTTCTTTTCCACCAGGAATATATTGCTGAGGAAGCCCATAGGGTGACGAATCATGGAAACTATTGCCCCTTTGCGTAACAGATCCTGGCCCTTCTGATTGAAAATCTGCATCCTTGCTTATAAAAACACCAGGGGACGGGGATCCCGACTATGTCAAGGGGTGCTGTAGAACTCTATGTTATGTGTGCCACTGTTTGAAGCACCCACACATCCCTTGTGAGCGTTTCCCATGTTTGAATGAAAATTGCAACCTGCCTCCTACCTCTGATAGGGAAAAAGGGCTATTGCTTAATGTTAGCACCTCCAGAAGCGTTGGCAGCTCCTTGGAATTTTCCCCAACCCCCCGGACCCTAGGGAACTAGGGGAGAAGCCGCCATACTTCTTGCCACTGAAGGGATCATCTGGTTTATAGCTTAAGGGGGTTGGAGGTAAAGGTATGACGGGAGGACCGCCCCTACCTCCTCTGTCCCCATCAAAAACATTTTGGTTAAAGACTTTAAGATAGACTGATGGGCCTCATCCAATGAAAGAAAAGTGGTCCTGAATTTTGTGAGTTTTTAATGAAAGGGTCTCGAAAAAGCCCTCCTTCCACCACTGCTCCAGCCTCCGTGGTGGCCAGTTCACAGAGAAAGAGGAAGTGCTTGTCCTGGATAGGTGATGTACACGCTAGACTCCATGGTTGTCATGTTGAATGTGTTTTTTAACCAAAGATTAATGGGAGTTGTAGTCTTTGTTCATTGGTCATAACATTGTTGAGCTGCTGAGCAATACAATGAAGAAAGTATTGCACAATTGGGGCCTCCTGTGTGACAGAATTAAACACTGCTAATATCTATGGAAAGGGAAGTGGTTTTCAGTGTCTCAATACCCTTCTGTTCCCTTTTACACCACTCTCTTTGTCTGCCTGTCACAAGGTTAATCACATATTCCCTTTTTCTAATCCACATTGGTTGGAAATCTTCCATGTTCTTATTTTACCCATCAAGATTTTCCACTTCACACTTTCTTCCCACTCCTTTCTTCTGCTTGTAAGTATCTTCATTTCCACACTTCACCACCGCCTCACAGACACACAACCCAACAGGGCAGCTTTAAGCACTGCATTTTATACCCTTCACCACTGTCAATATTTTGCTGTGTACCTCCTTCACACTTTGCCATCAAATAACAATTACATTTGGCACATATGTGACCATCATCCTGCACTTTTTGCAGAGAGGCCATGAACAGCATGTGGATGTGGTCTGAACACATTTATGACACATTGACAGACACTGTGAGAAATTCAAACAGCCTACAGACTCTTCTCCCACTCTCATTTATGCCCGATCATGAACACTCCCTCAGTGCCTAGTGACAACTTGCTTCACACAAACAGGTTTTATGTTTCCTGAATAAACTAATGAAACACAACAAATGAAGAAAACAAATACCTGTAGGGAATGGAAGATGAAGTGAATCTGAAGTGTAAATGGGAACTGTATCTCTGTTATGGAATACCTCAATTCTTTCTACAGACGTGGAATTTGAGCATTGCATTTGACTGTAAATCATACATGCTTTTAGGTTCTGATAGTGAAACATTTTAAAGGCAGTGTTAGAAATGGGGTCTTTGGTTGGCAGTCAGGTTACCCCCGTCCAAGCAAGGGCCCTCACTCTAGTCAGGGTAGAAGAGAATCAACCTCAGCTAACCCCTGCTTACCACCTTCGTAGCTTGGCACTAGCAGTAGGCTTAACTTCAGAGTGCTGGGTGTAAAGTATTTGTACCAACACACACAGTAACTTAATGAAAAAACTACAAAATGACACAACACAGGTTTAGAAAAATAGGAAATATTTATCTAAACAAAGCAAGACCAAAATGACAAAAATCCACAATACACAATTCAAGTTATCACTGAAAATGCAAAAAGAGTCTTCATGTAATTGGAAACACACACTAACACTGTTAGCATGAAAACGTACCTTGGGCATGTCAAAACTAACCCCGCACGGGTGAGTGTGCATCAAAAAGGGCTTGCGGTGCGTCAATTTCACTCCTGAGTGAGACCTTGTGTTGTTTCTCCTTTCATCAGGTCGGAGCTCGTCATTTCTTCTCTCTGCAGGAAACCGATGCGTCGATCAGGTCAGCACTCTCGGGTCAGGACAGGCCTTGCATAGTTTTTACATGCCCAGTAGTGTTTGCGTCCGAAATCCAGCCGCACGATGATCTGAAAACCCAGCAGCGCGGGTTGCGATCTCACCAGCTTCCATCAGCAATGCTGTCCGACGTTTCTCTAGCCCCGGGCGTCGATCTTTGGGTCACATTGCAGGCGAGCAGCGATTTTGAGCCGTGAAGCCAGCAGCGTGGTGACTTTTCAGCCGCAGATTGGAGTTGTGTCGATCTGTTACCCGCATGGCGTTCTGTGCGTGGATATCTTCCTCTTAAGCTGCCAGTTTCTCCTTTCTGGGTCCCAGGAACTGAATGAGCACCACTTGGTAGAGTAGGAGTCTCTCCAGAGACTCCAGGTGCTGGCAGAGAGAAGTCTTTGCTGTCCCTGAGACTTCATACAACAGGAGGCAAGCTCTAAATCAAGCCCTTGGAGATTTTCACAAGATGGAAGCCAAACAAAGTCCAGTCTTTGCCCTCTTACTCTTGCAGAAGCAGCAACTGCAGGGTAGCTCCACAAAGCACAGTCACAGGCAGGGCAGCTCTTCTTCCTCAGCTCTTCAGCTCTTCTACAGGCAGAGGTTCCTTTTGGTTTCCAGAAGTGTTCTAAAATCTGTGATTTTGGGTGCCCTTCTTATACCCATTTTCTCCTTTGAAGTAGGCCTACTTCAAAGCAAAGTCTCTCTTGATTGTGAAATCCTGCCTTGCCCAGGCCAGGCCCCAGCCACTCACTAGGGGGTTGGAGACTGCATTGTGTGAGAGCAGGCACAGTCCTTTCAGGTGAGGGTGACCACTCCTCCCCTCCCTCCTACAAGCACAGATGGCTCATCAGGAAATGCTAACTACACCCTAGCTCCCTTTGTGTCACTGTCTAGTGTGAGGTGCAACCAGCCCAACTGTCAAACTGATCCAGACAGGGAATCCACAAACAGGCAGAGTCACAGAAATGGTTTGAGAAAGAAAATGCTCACTTTCTAAAAGTGGCATTTTCAAACACACACTCTTAAAATCAACTTTACTAAAAGATGTATTTTTTAAATTGTGAGCTCAGAGACCCCAAACTCCACATGTCAATCTGCTCCCAAAGGGAATCTACACTTTAAACATATTTAAAAGTAGCCCCCATGTTAACCTATGAGAGTGACAGGCCTTGCAACAGTGAAAAGTGAATTTAGCAATATTTCACTGTCAGGACATATAAACCACATTAGTATATGTCCTACCTTAACCATACACTGCACCCTGCCCTCTGGGCTACCTAGGGCCTCCCTTAGGGGCACCTTACATGTAAGAAAAGGGAAGTGGGTACACTTGCCAAGTCGAATTTACAGTTAAAACTGCACACACAGACACTGCAGTGGCAGGTCTGAGGCATGATTACAGGGCTACTGATGTGGGTGGCACAACCAGTGCCGCAAGCCCACCAGTAGCATTTGATTTACAGGCCCTGGGCACCTTTAGTGCACTGTACTAGGGACTTACTTAGTAAATCAAATATGCCAATCATGGATAAACCAATCAACCATACCATTTACACAGAGAGCAAATGCACTTTAGCACTGGTTGGCAGTGGTAAAGTGTTCAGAGTTCAGATGCCAACAGCACCAGGTCAGAAACAATAGTAGGCAGGAGGCAAAAAGATTGGGGATGACCCTGCATAAGCAAAAAAGTCCGACAGTATTTAGTTACTGCCAAATCTTAAAACTGACAGGACCCAGCCCGCAAAGAGCTGCAGGCAGCACACTCATGTGGAGTGGATGATTGGCCAGGGACCAATCAGATCTCTGCCCTCAGACCTGCATGCAAAACACATGCATTATAGGTGTCTCTACCATCCAAGCCCAGCCTTAGAGATAGGTGGGCCACTGAAGGCTTGTGCCACATGCATGACTCTGGTACAGCTCAAGGTCTTGACCCGATACAAGCTAATCTTTCATGTGACATCAGCCTTCTATTTATCTTTTAGCCTCATGCACCAAGAATTACTGAGGAAGTAGTGATGTTTGATGTACAACAGGCAAAGGACAGAGATATCCATCTAGTAGCTTAATTGCACAAAGAAAAATCAAAAATATGGGATCAATCCTGCCTTCCCTACTTGGAGTGACTGTGGCATCCTAGACCACACATGAAGACACCTTCACATGTGTGAATTAAGGAAGAGTGTTGTACAAGAACATCTTGTGTTTGATTTCACAGACTATAATGTTGCTTGATCTATATTAATAACATAGGCCACATATTGAGTGCATTTGATAATCAACTTGTCTTTGATTTCTCTAGTGTACACAAAAAAGTGATGAATAGAATGCTTGAAATAATCTCAGCCACTGGCCACCATGCCACCTCAGTTTGAACCCAGTCATATGCAAATCAGTCTCGACCCAGTTCCAATAGGAACAGTCAGTCCACACTGTCAGGCTAGGTTCTCCCTGAACTAGAATACAGAAAAAAAACAGTCCGGTTTCACCCCATTTTTGCATATGGTTATCTTCAAACTGAGGTGGCATGGTGTGCAAAATAATGATGGGCTGGGAGGCAGCCTGGAGTAATTACCAACAGCTGAGATTAACTCAAACACTCAATCCATCTATTTTTTCCCATAGTTCAGTGTGATTTTGCTGGTGGCAGTATCAACAATATTTCAAAGTTCAGTATTTGAAGCAATCACTTTCAAGAAATGTAGTGATTGAATCTGAAGTACTAAGATGAAACACTTCAACACCTTAAAAACTACATTTTATAAAAATGTGAAGCAATTTTATCATATTTTTATTTATCTTTATTTACATGGCAACTACTTTCATTGCTCTGCTCATGTGTGGCGCCTAGAGCCAAGTCAGACCCTTTGCTCTGCTATCCCTCTTTATATAGTGGCTCAACCATCACCACTCAGTCTGTAGTGATTAAATGTCACTGTTTTCACTGTCACTGCAGATGGTCAATGTGGCTTTCAATGTCAGGAAAAGACCTACTAAAAATGATTAAGGGGTGGGCCATCCCAACCCCCTCCCCTCTTCAAAGCTACATCCCAGGAATGAAACTGTTTTCATTTTTTGCTACTGCATGTGTGCAGTCCTTATAGCAGTCTTGGAATCAGAAAGTCTTAACTCTGGGAATCCACAATTTGGGGGTCAAAGTGTGGCAAAAAGGGGTGGAGTAATGAGGAAAGCAGTCTGACAGATAAACACATACATTTGAAAAACAATCTGGCACAAACAATTGGCAATAAGAAAAAATGTGACAGTAAATCTGTTCTTGCTTAGTTGCTTGCAAATACTACATTTTCAAATAGAAAAAATGTGACAGTAAATCTGTTGTTGCTTAGTTGCTTGCAAATACTACATTTTCAAATATCTTATGGGGTTAATCCACCTGCTGCAGAGATCTTTGTGTGTGCCTAGTAAATTTCAGGGAATAATGGTAATGGTAAATTAACTCTGGTGATGAATGCTCTAGCTTAAAAGAGCAACGTTTTGTCTAGTCACTGTTTTGACTCAAAGTAGCATGGAGGGTTAATGTGTTTTCTGCAACGCAAATCTTGTAAATGCAGATGACAGACTTACTTCATGTAAAAAGATAAATGGGTTACTGGTTATATCACACGAATCCCCTTATTACTTGCAGTACCTAAATTGCAACCCTGCTCATATAGCACAGTGATCTATGAAGGACATGTGACTTGTACAACTTGTAACCCTCACTGTCTGTAACACATCCTGAACATTGTTTTACACACTTGAAACATTTATTGTCAATTTAAAATGTGTGCATGTGATATAAAGCACTCAGACAACCTCCTTGGAATGAGCGTCACTATAAAAGAATTATGTGGGTCATTTTGACCTCGGCGGTCTTTTTGAAAGACCGCTGAGGGACCGCCGTGCTGAAGACCGCCAGTGGTGGCGGTTTGCCGCTCGGTCTATTTTGACCGTTGGCAGCTCTCCGTCCTTTTACGGACGGAGAGCCGCCAACAGCCATACTGGCGGGAGGCGGGGAAGTGGAGGTTGCTCCACCGCCACACCAACAGAACACCACCCAGCTAATCACGTCCTGTGATTCGCCGTGGTGGTGTTCTGTTGGCGGTGTGGTGTTGGTGGAGCTGCCCCCATGGCTCCCGTCCCCTCCCGGAAGATTGTCGGACCAGGTAAGTCGATCGTCCGTGAGGGGAGGCGGGTGGGGGGGTGTTGGGTGTTGTGTGGGTGCATGGGGGTGTGCGTGTGTGTATGTAGAGGGGGTGTGTGTATGCTTGTGGGGTGTTGTGTGTATGGGAATGAGTGCGTGTATGTCTGTGGGTATGTCTGTATAGATGTGTGCGTGTATGTTTGAATGTGGGTGTGCGTGTCTGACTGTGTGTGTGGATGTTGGCATGTGTGTCGGTGTATGTGCGTGTATGTGTGTTGGTGGTGCCTGCCATGTGGGTATGGGTGATGTGATGTTGGGGGTCGGGGTGGGCAGGGGGGCCCTGCCACCTTTGGGGGTGGCAGGGGTGGTGGGGGGGTAGGGGAGGGAGTCAGTTCGGGGTGAGGGGTGGGGGAGACCCCTATCAGTGCCAGGGAAGGAATTCCCTGGCACTGATAGTGCTTACCGCCATGGATTTCATGGCGGTTCAAACCGCTGGAAATCCACAGCGGTAAGCCGGGTCCAATTACCACCGGCAGTCTAGTGACGGCCACCGGGCTGGAGACCCAGGTCTCCAGCCCAGCGGTCGCCTCCGCCCTGGCGGGCGGAACGGAGAACCGGCGGATGACCATGGCAGTAACCGCCATGGTTATAATTCCACAAAGTAAGACCGCCAGCCTGTTGGCGGTCTTACCGCCGGTTCTCCGCATTCCGCCAGGGTCATAATGACCCCCTACATTTTTTTAAGTGCTTTTTAAATTATTGTGTGTGTAAATACTCAGCCAGACCAATACATCCGAAAGTCTTACAGTGCATGGTTATGCACAGCACTCGAACAAAGTCAAAAGCTTGCCTCCAAATTGTCGTTTTTTTAAAACACTTGTGAAAAGATCACCTGTGCATTGTTTCCCCTACACTCCATTAGCACCAATGCCTGAGGCTCAAACATCTCCAAGCCAGGATTACTAAGAAACCACAGGAGAGCTGATGGCCCATTTAAGTCCGTATTTGTGTTCGGCCCTGATGGAATTTTAAACAAGAAAGCCCCTCTCTCCACCTGCACGTTTCTGCTGTGGCAAGAGAAAACAGACAATATGCAGGTGCAGCTGTGTGTCCCGGTGTTGGCAAATTACACCAGGACACTACCATCATAGGACACTGGGGCCCAACTTCTTGGCAGGGGGGAAGGTGTCCACCTTGTGAAAACAGTGTGTATACCCCCCGACTTGTGCCTGCTCCAACAATGATCCTACACAACAAGGCATTCTCTACAACTGAGAAAAATGTGCTTCTTAATGTGATATTCCAGTTATCTTCGTCTATTCGACAGCAATTAAACACATATTTGCGTCAGAGACAAATGGGTTTTCTATATTCCGGACTCTGAACATTTGAGAATGTATGAGAGCCATTAGGCCATTATTCACAGATTTCTTTTCAAGTTATTGTGCCCTTTTTATAGGAAGTTCTATGTTTCACAGACACACACACCCACCCACACACACACACACAGCCTGTGATTAAAAAGAAGAGAATTGGGTATCTTATGGGTTTGGCTAGTTTCGATTTGATATAACTGTGATTTTGATATTCTAAAAGTTCTAGTGGAGAATTAAGCTGATTTTGCCTCATACTTTCCGATTTATAAGGAACATAATTGTAATTGATTTAGAAGCCTCAAAGGCCTGATAGGCTAAAAATCAAGAAATATGAAAATGAGAAGTTGAGATGCAAAATGTTCTTCTGCAGTGCCATCCCAGTCCTAAAAGGACAAGCTCCAGTACGCTCCACTTCTGTAAGGAGCTGAAACACCATTTCTTTGGGCATTAGTCCATCAATGAAAATTTGGGATCTTATTTACAAGCCCCTGCATTATGACGTTCAGTAATGTTGGTAGTCAGCTGCTGAACAAAGCTTTAAGCACTGGCACTTAGTTTATAAATTAAGCGCTTCCTAGTCACCTGCACTGTCCTCTTTATCCACTGCAAAGCTCTTAACTTGTCCCGCACTTTGCTGCTTTGCAGCTAAGTTTACCCTTCATAAAATGCACACATTCATACATACTTATATACATACATGGCCCTTACCCAGCTAGCTGTGCACATTTAAAAGAAGTAGAGAAAAGTTTTTTGTTTTTTTTAATCTATGAGGCACGCGCATAGTTTCAAAACACATTGTGTTGTTAACTGCAGTGATGCAGTTACATTTACAGTGGTGACACATGTTAGAGAAGCTGTATGTTTTCCAGCACGTTACACAGCAGGTGTGAAACCCATCGCATTGAATTAGATAGCATGGGCAGTCAGGTGGGACCATATTCCCTTATGTGTTGTGGTTTACTGTTATCTTCTTATGCTTAACTAAATTCTTATATTTGCAGTGATACATATTTCCAATTAACAAGACTATCTCTTTCTGCTTCATTTAAGTGCTCGTTGTTTCAGCAAGCAACTGAAAAGTGACAAGTTAAATGACGATACAGATGAGTACAGACCTGGCTCTATCTTCTAAAAGAAAAACGTCCTTTATTCATTTTCAGCGAGTTGCTTTCAGAAGTGAATTAGTAAACTGGGAGCAGTTTTTGAAGTATTTGTTTGAAGTGCTCAATGCATGTCCCTGGCCCATGCAACTCACTTTGTCAATATGGATAGCTATGGGATTCTTGTTTCCAAACTGGAGGGCAATTGTTTTACCTAAATCAGAACTACGATTTCTGGTGGTTGTGTTAAATTGTAAAGATGTAAAGGTATGTGCACTTACTGAGATAGTAATGAATACTCAATCACAATAAAACTTGATTCAAAGAACAGAGAGAAGACCAAGGTCATAGTTATAAATGGCCCTTAAATCGCAATCCCTGTGCAGACACCTGTTTGTGCAGGGATCACAATTACAAATGGTGTGATGTTTATGACACCCAGTATTCACAGGTTTGATACAAATAGCACCCTTTAGTGAATTTCAGGAGGTCAAATTTATTGGAGGGGGAAAGGCCCCGAACTGAATTGGACATTCAACTTTTGTTTCAGTAAGCACCAAAATCCACATTATTCCCCAAAAACTTGGAATTTGCGATAATTATTGCATCCTTGTTATTAGTGGATGTAATAAAAGGGATTGGAATTATGAGTTGTGAAGTAATTACCAAAGGCTCACAGATTACCCTTGATGGATTCCAGCAAATCAAACTTGCTGAAACTTATCAGGTGAAGGACCTGGTAAACAGGAAAAACATTTGGAAGGAGGCACGTTTAAACAATTCTTCATAGTATTCAAAATGTTCAAGTTAAACACTTGGAAAAAGGGGCATTTATTACACGCGATAAATGACTCACGCAGGGGTAATTGTATTTACCACATATGGTAAAACAAAAACACGCAATTTCACCCAATTTGCAATGAGGGTTGTAGAGGTGAGAGGAAGAATAATAAGGCATTAACATTTTGGTTAACATTTTTTTAATACAAAATGCATTCCCTATCTGAATCGAGGTGGTCACATGTTATAAAGTAAAATAAAACAATTTTCAAAAAGTTTAAGACTTAACAAAATTACTTTTATTTTTGCTCTGTAGGTTTGCCATTCATACAGAGGCAGTGACGATTGAGGGGTCCTGCTCTGAAGTTCAGTTTGGCCTGTTCAATGCATCAGTCTGTAGACGAGTAAGCTAGTATGCGCGTACATGAAAGAATACATTGTTCATATGTTCTCTTTTGCTATGGGTCACAAAGTTGTGTTTAAGAAATTCAGGATCACCATTTTGCACACTTTTTTTACTTGGTTTTCAGGGCAAATTTTGAGATGGTTATGGGGCACCCATCAATCTCCACGCCCCCACACTGCGGGGCATATTTATACTCCGTTTGCGCCGGAATTGCGTCGTTTTTTTTTTACGCAATTTCGACGCAAAACTAACTCCATATTTATACTTTGGCGTTAGACGCGTCTAGCGCCAAAGTCCATGGAGTTAGCGTCATTTTTTAGCGTGGATACCTACTTTGCGTTAATTATATGCAAGGTAGGCGTTCCCGTCTAAAAAATCGACTCCGAGGCATGTGCGTCGGATTTATACTCCCGGGCAAAAATCACGCCCGGGAGTGGGCGGGTCAAAAAAAATGACGTACGGCCGATTTTGCGCCGTTTTTTTGCGCCTGCAAAAGGCAGGCGTTAAGGGACCTGTGGGCTCTGAAGGAGCCCAGAGGTGCCCTCCCATGCCCCCAGGGACACCCCCTGTCACCCTTGCCCACCCCAGGAGGACACCCAAGGCTGGAGGGACCCATCCCAGGGACATTAAGGTAAGTTCAGGTAAGTGTTTTTTTTTCTTTTTTGTGTGGCATAGGGGGGCCTGATTTGTGCCCCCCTACATGCCACTATGCCCAATGACCATGCCCAGGGGACAGAAGTCCCCTGGGCATGGCCATTGGGCAAGGGGGCATGACTCCTGTCTTTGCTAAGACAGGAGTCATTTCTATGGGGGTTGGGAGTCGTAAAAAATGGCGCAAATCGGGTTGAGGCGAAAAAATTGCCTCAACCTGACTTGCCCCATTTCTTGACGCCCAAGCCCCATATCCCCCTACGCCGACGCTGCCTGGTGTACGTCGTTTTTTTTAACGCACACCAGACGGCGCCGGCGGCTAACGCCGGCTAACATCATTCAATAAATATGGCGCCCGCTTGGCACTTCAGAATGGCGTTAGCCGGCGCTAATTTTGTTGACGCAAAACTGCGTTGGCGCAGTTTTGCGTCAAAAAGTATAAATATGGGCCTGCTTCTTTCCAAAACACGCAAAACTAACGCACATTGCGCCTAAACACACTTTACCTCATTACATCACATTCTGACAAAGTACACCACACTCCGCCCCCCTATACTCCTTCATTCCCTACCACTGCCCACTCTAATATGCTAATTCCCCAACACCTTTTGTTCGTCTCGCTGTACCTGAAAGTGTGAGCAGATGCATACACATATTAACATGTGTAATCGTTTCATATAATTTTAGATGCCAAATGTATATATTGCATGTATAAAAAATACCTGTTCGGTACTGTTCAATTATATAATTCCTACATTCCATTGCTGCTGTTCTCTGCTCTCATCCACACCCAACACACCATGCTGTTCTATGTACAGCACATCACGTTTGAGCAGCTAATGAAACAAAAGGCCTTTTTATGTAAAACTCACCGATGCTTGTTCGATTTCTGTTTATGGTATGCGAAATACGGAGCGCTGAATATACCTACTTCTGTGAACATATCACACTACTATCATGTTACATCACTTCATACCGCACCATATCACGCTCCACTCAGCCACTCTCTGACTTAACCGTCCTTATTTCACCACAGAGCACTCGGCAATATTCTCCCAATCTGCCTCATGGAACACTCCTAAACACCACAGTCTACACTCCAGACTCCGCGATGCATACATCTAATTCCACGTTTCCCTGTCCTTATACACATCACAATCGGCTAACTCAGGTTTATTCTGTCCTTTCTCAACTATCCATTTTACTGACATTGTACATCACAACATTGTATGCAATTAAGAATTGAAGCCTTCGAAGTTTCACAAGCAGAGGTAAATTAATATTATTGATCATGAATTATCAGTGAACATCTGTACTACATACTCTATAAAAAGAAGCTTCTCTTGGCTGCTTGAAACGATAGGCAGTGTTACTACACAGATCTATAGTGGATTTAATTGACCTTCGAAAGTTTGGATGACTGAACTGGCAGTATATTAGCACAGATGATATGCTGGTTTACAGCAGGCACATAGGTATATATAGAATACCTGTTAGACCTGACAGCCTTAAGGTGGTCATCCACCAACTTTTAGCCTGCCTCCCTCTATTTTTCTGACCCTGTTTTTGCTGGTTTTGGGATTCTGTGCACGTTACCACTGCTGTCCAGTACTAAAGTGCATTTGCTCTCTCCCTTAAACATGGTAACATTGGTTCCTACCCAACTGCCATATTTAATTTAACTGTAAGTCCCTAGTAAAGTGCACTACATGCGCCCAGGGCCTGAAAATTAAATGCTACTAGTGGACCTGCAGAACTGATTGTGCCACCCCCATAAGTAGCCCCTTAACCTTGTCACAGGCCTGCCATTGCAAAGCCTGTGTGTGCAGTTTCACTGCCACTTCGACTTGGTATTTAAAACTACACGCCATGCATTAAACTCCCCTTTTCTACATATAAGTCACCCCCAAGGTAGGCCCTAGGTAACCCATAGGGCAGGGTGCTATGTAGATAAAAAGTATGACATGTATTTATCTGATTTACATGTCCTGGTAGTGAAAAACTTCTAAATTCGTTTTCCACTACTGCAAGGTCTGCTCCTCTCATAGACTAGCATTAGAACTGCCCTCATATATTCTTAAGTGGTAGATTCTGATCTGGAATCAGTAGCCGTGTCTTGTTTGGTATTGCCAGACATGTAATACAAAATCCTGCTTACTGGTGAAGTTGGATTTAATATTACAATTTTAGGAATACCACTTTTAGACACGGGCATTTTTCTTTACTTACTGTCATCTGTGCCTTACAACCTGTCTCCAATCCACGTCTGGTTTGGACATTGATATCTCCCCTTGTGCATTCTACCCAGACAACCATAAACACAGGACACTCAGTCACACCTGCATTCATCTACATACTGAATAGGTCTTCTTGGGCCAGAAGGGTGAAGGGGCTCACACATACATTTCAAAGGCCAGTGGCCTGCCCTCAAACCAAGGACTGATAACCCAAACAGGGATCCTGGCAGACAGGACTGGGCTGAAAGGGGGCTTATGCGCTTCAAAACCACTCTTTGAAGCTTCCCTCAACTTTAAAGGCATTTTTGGGTATATAAACTGGGTCTCTGACCCCACCAGATCAGACACTTCTGGGCCTACACCTGCACTCTACCAGAGGAACTGCCTGACTGCCCAAAGTACTCATCTGGGCTGCTTTGCTGAGACGGACTGCTGCCCTGCTTATTGCCCTGCTTCCCTGCTGGCCTCCTACTTTGCTGGAAGGACTCTGCCTTCCTTCTGAAGTGCTCTCCAAGGCCTTGAATTGAACTTGCCTCCTGTTTCTGAAGTCTCAAGGCCAAAAAAGACTTCACCTCTTGAAGAAACTCTTTGTGTGTCAAAAATGGATGAGACACCTGCAGAAATAGACGCAAAGCCTGGATTGCGGCTCAGAAATTGATGCACAGCCAACAGAACAACACAACACCAACTTCCCGACTGGAGATTCGATGCAGCACCTGCCTTGCAACAGAATATTTGGTGCGTCGCCTACCGGATTGATGCAGCACATGCTCCTCCTTCCAGAGCGTCAAGGATTTTCAACGCATCGTCCCCTGCATCAAAATATCCCTGCATTGCAGTGAGGAACCAAGACTGCGCACCAAACAATGATTTAAACCTTTGCAGCATGGAAAGAAACAACGCATCGTCTGTGCTGCGTCAGAAAATCTGACACAACACCGTATTTTTCCATGCATCTCCTCCTCTGCAGTCTCCGTGCGTCGCTATTTTTGGCGTATCCCAGGTACTGTGTGTAGCAAAGAAACAACTGTTAATTTCTAAGGATTGAGACTCTTTTACAACTTTCAAAAATTTCAACTTGTGCTATTAGATTTTTGTCATTTTTACTTTATTTTATTCACATAAATAATATCTATTTTCCTAAACCTGTGTGGTGTATTTTTGTGGTGTTTTCATTTTGTTACTGTATGATCTATTGTAAACATACTTTACAGATTGCCTTCTAAGTTAAGTCTGACTGCTCAGTGCCAAGCTACAGGAGGGTAGGCACAGGATAATTTGGATTGTGTTGTGACCTACCCTGAATAGAATTGTGGTCCCTCTGTGGACAAGGGTGTATACCTCTGACAATTAGAGACTCCATTTCAACGATTGGTGGCAGTGGATGGATAGGACTTGTGTTTGTGAAGTGCCATACAATAGCTATATGTACACCACCTACCCACAGTTAAAGGTCAATTTGATTTATTTTCTTTTTGCTACAATTTCCCCGCTTGACATTCTTTAATCAATCCTATACATCATGTCTCTGGCTGGGTCCACAAGTGGAGCTGGGAGTTTGACCTGGCTAAACTGGAGGGGTACACAGTTAACCAGCTGAAGGGCTTTTGCAAGGGGATGTGGGTACTTGCCCTTGAAGCCTCCAAGAAGGAGGAGTACAAAAGGCACAGAGGGTATGGGCAGAAGCCCGCTCACAAGTGCATGATGAGTTGAGGGAGCAAGTGGATGGCTCTCCCAAGGAGCTGCCAACTGCAATGGGGGATGACACCCCATAATTGGTGCCCCCTGTGAAACCAGTCAGCAGTGTCTTCAATCACGGCATGACCACAGAGGAAAGGAGGGAGGAGAGAGCATTCCAGCTGCAGTTTGCAATATTAAGAATAGAGGCAGAGGACAGCTGAAAGGCAGGCTAATGCTGAAAGAGACTTAGCTGAGAAGAAACTTATCTTGGCTCATGAACTGAGCCTGAAAGAGCTGGAGCTCAAGTATAGGCAGCATAAGTCCAGCAATCATTGTGTCAGTATCCATAGAGGCCATGCTGGAGACAAGAAGGTATGTATACCCAAAAATTTGGTGCCAAGTTATGTGGTGGGAGATGACATTGATAAGTGGTTTTCTGCTCATGAAGTTGCACTTAGGGCACATGGGGTTCCTGAAGAGCACTGGTGGGTGGGGGGCGGTCCAGCAGAAATACATGCCAACACTTGGGTGGGAGACACTTCGAACACTAGGCAGATATTAGGTTTTGGTTCCCTTTGAGTGGTGGGGGTTCTCTGGTACTCTGAAAGTAGCTGTGAGTCCTGCCATGCCCGTAGATTGTCTGTTAGACAATGACCTAGAATACACTTCCTGGAAGAAGGGAGAGCTCAGGTCTCACTTGGAGATGATGGGATTGCCTGAGTGGGTCTGCCTGGCCACACGGTCTATGACTGCCTGGCAGGGAAGTCAAGGGCTTCTGGATCCTGGAAGAATGACCCAGAAAGCTACCAAGGAGAGGGGCAAGGGGCGTGGGAAACTGGGCCAGAAGTTTCAATGGTGAAGGTTGATGGGTTCCTGAGGAGGAGGACCCAGTGCCACCCGAGGAGGACATTGTCACCTTAGGTGACCTACCTGAGTTTGCTAGCTGACAAGTTGAGGGTGGGCCCACCAGGGAGGAATTCTGCAAAGCGCAGAAGGAATGTCCCACTCTTGAAGGCTTGAGGCAACAGGCCTCAGCTCAGCTCATGCAGCAGGTGAAGCCTCTGGGGATCACTTAATTTACTCAGAGAATTATTCCCTATTTAGTAAGCCCAATGCTGCAGGTACTGGGGCAGATGTGTGCTGGTGGTCCGTCAGTGATACTGGGCCTTCCTACTGGGGTTGACTCATGACATACCCCTGGCAGAACATTTAGGGCAAGACAAAACCTTTGCCAGACTTGTCACCCACTTTTATTGGCCCCGAATGAGGACAGCCTCAGATGCATTCTGTAGGTCCTGTCCCACCTGCAAAGCCAGTGGAAAGTCAGGGAAAAAGCTGAAGGCTCCCCTGATCCCTGTTCCCGACGTTGGCACCCTTTCAAAGGGGGGGGGTCATTGACAAAATAGGTCTATTGAACACCAAGATAGCCTAGGCAACAGGTTCATACTGGTCTTGGAGGACCATGCTGCCTGATCCCAGAGGCAATCCCTCCGAGGACAATGACTGCACCGGTGTTGACCAGAATCTTGATGGGGACCTGTACCCGTGTGGGGGTCCCCAAAGAGATAGTGTCTGACAGAGACACTAACTTCATGTCTACATACAAGTCCATGTGGGATGCGTGTGGTGTAACCTACAGGTTCACCACACCCTATCAGCCCAATCTAATGGTCTAGTTGAGAGACTCAACAAGGCCTTGAAGGGCATGATTGCAGGCCTACCTGAGGCCATGAGGCATAAGTGGGACGTCCTCTTGTTATGCCTCCTCTTTGCTTACAGAGAGGTGCCCCAGAAGGGTTTAGGGTTCGTCCCTTTGTGCTTCTCTGTGGCTACCCTGTCAGGGAGGCACTAAGCAATGTCAAAGAGGGGTGGGAGAAAGCTCCCAGAAAACACCTGCAGGATGTGATCAGATACATGTTGGCTCTCCTCAACGACATGCACTGCTTCTGGAAAAAAGGTGAAGAGCAAACTTGAGGCCAGTCAAGAGGTAATGAAAAACTGGTACGACCAGAAGACCACCGTGGTGGAGTTTCAACCTGGAGATAAAGTATGGGTCATGGAACCAGTAGAGTCCAAAGCTCTTCAGGATCACTGGTCTGGCCCATATGACATAAAGGAACATACAGGGGAGACCACATACTTGGGGCCCTCCAGACCCCTAGGAACCTCCGGGGTTCCTAGGGCTGAGAGGTCTGAGGTCAGCATGCTCCTAGTGACTGATGAGTATATGACGGAGGAAAGTGAACCTCTCTGCACAGGAGAGTGATGGGTCAGTGGAGTGTCAACCTTTCTGGCTCCCTTACCCTAGATCAGCAAGATGACTTTTACCAGTTACTGGAGCAGTTTTCTTTCCTGTTTTTCCTCACCCCTGTACTCACACACCTGTGCGTCTATGATATTGACATGGGAGACTGTCCCCCGGTTAAGAATTTTTTTTTACAGATTGTCAGACAGGGTGAAGGTCATCATCAAGGATGAAGTTGCCAAGATGCTAGCTTTAGTGGTGATTGAAGCCTCTAGCAGTCCCTGGGTCAGCCCTGTGGTATTGGTACCAAAGGCTGCCCCACATGGGAGCCAAACCAGAACTTCAATTCTGTGTGGACTAAGAAGGTCTCAACTCCATCACAAAGACTGACGCACAAGTTATCCACAGAGCTGAGGTGCTCATTGACAGACTAGGTGCTCCTAAATTCCTCAATACCTTTTTTTAGACCTGACAGCCTTAGGGTGGTCACCCATAACTTTTTGCCTGCCTCCCCCCTCTTTTTAGATATTGTTTTTGCTGGTTTTAAGACTCTGCGCGCTTTACCACTGCAAACCAGTGCACATGTTCTCTCCCTTTAAATATGGTAACATTGGATCATACCCAATTGGACTATTTAATTTACTTATAAGTACCCAGTAAAGTGCACTATGTGTGCCTAGGGCCTGTAGATTAAATGCTACTAGTGGGACTGCAGCACTGATTGCGCCACCCACTTAAGTAGCCCCTTAACCTCATTAGAAAGGCTTGTGTGTGCAGTTTCACTGCCAATTCAACTTGGCATTTAAAAGTACTTGCCAAGCCTAAAACTCCCCCTTTTCTACATATAAGACACCCCTAAGGTATACCCTAGGTAACCCATAGGGCAGGGTGCTGTGTAGGCAAAAGGCAGGACATGTACCTATGTAGTTTACATGTCCTAGTAGTGTATCATTTGTTTTTACCCTGCTGTGAGGCCTGCTCCCTTCATAGGCTAACATTGGGCCTGCCCTCATACATTGTTTGAGTGGTAGCTGCTGATCTGAAAGAGTTGGAAGGTCATTTTTAGGATGGCCAGAATGGTGACATTAAATCCCGCTGACTGGTGAAGTTGGATTTAATATTACTATTTTAGAAATGCTACTTTTAGAAAGTGAGCATTTCTCTGCACGTAAATCTTTCTGTGCCTTACAATCCATGTCTGGCTGGGTTTAGTTGACAGCTCCTTGTGCATTCACTCAGACACACACCAAACACAGGATACTGAGCCTCACTTGCATACATCTGCATTTTGAATGGGTCTTCATGAGCTGGGAGGGTGGAGGGCCGGCTATCACACAAAGGACGGCCACACCCCCTACTGGGACCCTGGCAGACAGGAATGAACTGAAAGGGGACCTGGTGTACTTCTAACCCACTCTTTGAAGTCTCCCCCACTTCAAAGGCACATTTGGGTATATAAACAGGGCCTCTGCCTCTACCAACTCAGACACTTCCTGGAGAAGAAACATGTAACCAGAACCTGCATCCTGCAAAGAAGAACTGCCTGGCTGCCCAAAGGACTCACCTGACTGCTTTCTGTGAAGGACTGCTGCCTTGCTGTTGCCCTGCTGCCTTGCTGCTCTCTGGCTGAGGTGAGGAAGTGCTGTCCAAGGGCTTGGATAGAGCTTGCTTCCTGTTCCCGGAAGTCTCAGGACCAAAAAGACTTCATCACTCCAAGAAGGGCTCCTTTTGCAGTAAAATGCGACGCACATCCTTCCAGAAATGACACACAGCCTGCACCGCAGTGACAATTTCACTGCACGTCGAACTGGAACGACACAGTCCGACTTCGCAATGAGAAGATCGAGGCAGCACCAGCATAACGATCAGAAATTTGACGCATGGCCCACTGGAACGATGCAGCCCGACTTCTAGAGAGGAATCAATGCGGCACCTGCTGTGTGGTAGAAAATTAGACGCAACGCCCACCGGATCGACGCAGCTCCTGTGACTTTGTCCTGCCAGTGCAGGAACTCGACGCACTGTCCCCGGGACGTCTGAAAACCCCGCAACCCGAAGAGGATCCACGACCGAGCGCCGGAAATCAACGCACAGCCGTCCCTGCGTGGAAACTAAATGACGCATTGTCGTGTGCGGCCCGAGAAATCGACCTTAATTTCTAAGGATTGAGACTCTTTTACACCTTTTAAAAATGATATTTCAACTTGTGCTATTGGATGTTTGTAATTTTTACTTTATTTTATTCACATAAATAATATCTATTTTCCTAAACCTGTGTGGTGTATTTTTGTAGTGTTTTCACTGTGTGACTTTATGATCTATTGCACACATACTTTACGGATTGCCTTCTAAGTTAAGCCTGACTGCTCAGTGCCAAGCTACCAGAGGGTGGGCACAGGATAATTGGATTGTGTTGTGACTTACCTTGACTAGGATTGTGGTCCCTATTTGGACAAAGGTGTATACTTCAGCCAACTATAGACCCCATTTCTAACAATACCTTACTAATGAACTAAACAATCTGTCTCATCAATGTAGTATTTATGTAAATAAATTCATAACCACTTTAATCCACCATTAGTGGTTTCTCCCGTTTTCATTAGTTGTATTTTCCTTTATGGCAGTAATCTTTACCTCACGCGCGGTTTGTATATTCACATGTAGTTACTTGTAGGGGTGTGTGGAATTTTTCATTCCACAAGCCAAATTCGCAGAAATTTAGTCACTCCATGTTATTTTAACATGATTTCTGGCTGAATTCTGGAATTACAGCATGGCAGAATTTTTCTCCAGCGAGGCTCCAGAAAATGCGAGCGAGATTTGGCATCCACTAGTGTGATTTTCTCACACGGGCAGTCACAAATGATTGCAGTCAGAGGGCTGCCTCGCTAGTAGATTTGCTGCTGCCCAGGCAGAGTTTTTACTTGACCAGCAGCAAAATCACCTCAAATGCCTGCACAATCTTACGCAATTAGGGGTACCGTTTATGCTGATTTTTCAGTGCTGCTTGCACTTCTGGCACTTAAATGCAGCACTAATAGCACCAGCTGCATATTTTGCACCCAATGACAAAACTCAGCTGAAACTCCCATAGTTTTAATGTAACTCTGCAGAATTCTGCCCACTCCTAGTTACATTTTCATCCCCCAATTATGTCTTGAATAAACAGTGGCGATTGATAGCCTTGAGTTCACATTGCCTATCATTCAAATTCCAAATGATATGTCAATGATTTACAATTTTAAGCAGAAGGTACTGAAGCCACCTTGTCTTTGTGGTCAAATCAGAACTTTCACTTTTATCTGAACCCTATTTTTGCTGATATTAGGGACCAGTGCACTGTCCTACTGCTATTCAGGGCCACAGCACTAGAATGGTACTATTAAAATGTATTTCACACAATTAGTTTATTTAACTTCAATGTGGCAACTGGTGCAGAAATTGGAATAATGGAATGGGAGTTAAATGTCCTGTGGGAGCTGAAGTGTGTACATAAGATTCCCATATAGATAGCAAAAATATATTCATGATAAAAGCACCACTGTGCTATGGCTGGCCAGTATTTTAAAAAAACTGCACTGAGACATGGTATGGAAAGTTGTCTTTGACATAGAAGCAAATCTACTTTTAAATAATAAACACCACTAAAGTAAGTGTGCCTTGTTAACTCGCAGTGCTAGGTGCTAATTTTCTAAAAATGTTACATGTTGGGAATGATGTTCCCTCACAGAAAATATTCATTCAAAAGCTGTCTTCATTGCATAGCTAAGGCTAGATATCCCATGAAGAGGCCACATATAAATAAAATTCTTAAAATAGATTGCTTCCTCGAATAAAATTAAAATAATAATCAGTTGTTTTTTTTACTCAATGGTGCATTAGATGTTTATAACTTATGAAGGAAAGTAACTTGTAAATAGTGCACATTGTGCTTCCTATTGAAGTTTCCCATTTAGCTACTCTCCAGAAGCTCAATACACATTCCAAGCTGGAAGTTAAACCTGCCACTAGGAGATAATTGTATGGCCCCTTAGCCCAGGGAAACTCAGATGTCATCAACAACCGGTCTATTAAATGGGATTAGCCACCTGAAAGGGACAGGAACCTTTGGAAGACCACAGGAAAGCCATGAAACATCTTTTGTTTGACTTGATGGTGACAAACTTGGATAGCAAAAACTGTTCCCATCCATTTTCATGGCCATCAAAGACTTACTAGCTCCAACCCCAGCAGGAGGGAAAAAATGTTTTCCTCAGAGAGATGAGGGCACCACATTTCAATGGGGAATTGGCTAGGAGACAGTCGGATCCCCTCTTGATGGAAGACGTTTAGCTATCTTGGATTTAGATCTTCTCACCACCACCACCTCCTTAGACATAGCAGTCTTCAATCTGGGAAGACAACATCAGAAGAAAGAAGGCCACATCCAAAATTATAGCTAACCATCAGTTCTACATAGATTTCAAAGAAGCAGCATTCCGTTTCTGGCTGTTGAAAAGGAAAACCAGTGAGGTAGAAAATGTAGTGACAGTCCAGTTGGCATCTGGTTACCAGTCCTTTGAGATCCCAAGTTGTACCTTCCAGGAGAAAAGACCTCTGCCTGTGCGTCACAAAGTGTCCCACCCTTAGCTTTTCATGCCAAAACCAACAGCTTCAGGAGGAGCTCAATAACAAGCTATCCACCTTTGAGGGAAACTTGCTGGCTGCAGCCTTCACCCTTGCATCACTGGGAGACTCTGCCCTCTAAGAAGTAGACAAAAAGCTAAGAAACCCTTTCATCTGGGCAACTTGCTAAGTGTATCCATTGGAAAGTGAATTATTGGTAAGGGCAGGTAGGTACCTATATTTAGCAATAGTCAACAATCCCCCACCAGGTTCAGTAAAGGTCTCAGTAAATTAATCCTTACTCAACCCTTGGCAGCTTGGCCTACAAGCAGTTAGGCTTAATTTAGGAGACAGGTGTGTAAAGCCTTTAATATCAGCAAAACAGTCAAGTAAAACACAGCACACAATAAAAATCAGACACCAATTTATAAAACTAGAAAGTATGTTATCTTTATAATGACACCAAAACAACAAAATCCAATGTAGGGACTCAGAGATATGAATTTTTAAAGATTCAAAGTAAAACTAGCGCTTAGAAGCAAACATCGCTCAACAGGTTAAAAAAGGTCACACTGGATGGGATAAGTCCAGAGTTTAGGCCACCCACGATGTAACACTGTTAGACTTACTTTCAGAAGTAATCTTGATTTAGGGAAGTGGTTCACAGCACCAGACAAGGGTTCAGAGGCTCTGGTTTTCCTCTTTGGGTCTGGGACTACAACTCTGCACCTCTTCAACTTCTGGAGCTTTTTTTGACAGTTGCTCCAAACTTCTGGATCTTCTTCCAGAGGTCCTTTTGGGTCATTGAAGTGTTCAGAAACTTGATCCAAGGTTCCAGAAGCTCTGATTTGCTCCTTGAAAGTTGGGACTACATTTCCCAGAATGCACTTGGTCAGAATCCTCAAATGGCCAATGGCCGCTGGTCAGCTGGGCTCTTCTTGAGAAACTTGATGCAGGGGACTCTAGTCAGCTCCTTTGTACCTGTAGCTTACAGGGCGTGCACTCCTGGAGTTGCTGAAGCAAGGCAAAGTCCTTCTCTTTGTAAAGCCCAAAGTGTGGAGCTGGCGCAGTCCTTGTGAGTCCAATTGTTTGGGTGCAGATCAGGGGTTCAGCAGGACAGTCCTTCTTCTCCAGTATCTTCTTCCAGCAGAGTACTCAATTGTGGGGCAGCTCTGCCATATTTATCCTGGCTCCTTGGGTGCGAAGCAAGGGGGTGCGAAGCAAGGGGGTGCGAAGCAAGGGGGTGCTCCTGTCCAATGGGGTGCAGGCCACCACCATCTGGGGTGACCAATTCTTGTGAAATGTGTCAAAAAACAATCCCAGAAAGCAGCATTCTTTATAAATTTAAGATGGCAAAAATTAATCATTAGAGTTTAGATCTGGCTGAACCACCCACAGGTGTGGCTAAGCCTCCCTTAACATGCCCCTTCCTCTCCTAATCTAATCATTGGGGCTCCCATCTGTCTGGGGGAGAAGGAAACGATGGAGATCTAGTTTCTGGCCCAAGTAGCTTTCCTCCTTTAAAGACCAATTTGACTACTCTTCCCCCATCCTGCTTTACAACAGTTCTCAGCCACCAGATGTTTCCTTTTTCTCAGCCCAGGCCACTTCACACCTCATGAAGGTAGCCTGGCTCAGGCTGCCAGAGGCTGACCATCAGGAAATGACACTCCAGGGCTGAATTTGGTAACTTTCAGAAACAGTTCTAAAACTCTTTCCCTGTGCTAGTTAGATTAAATACAACATTTTCAAGTAGTTGGAGTTATTATAACATTTAATTTGGTACCAAACTTGCTATATAAGTCTTGGAAATAAGACTGTATTATTTTAAATATGGTCTCCCAGTGATGTTAGCCTATGGAGCCCATTGACTACAATGGGGAAAACACATTTGGCTGTTTGCCCCTCACCAGGACTTAGAAAGCATCTTTTATAAAGTACCTGTTTATATTTACACTGCACTCAACCCATGGGGCACCTAGGGCAGACCTAAGGGGTGACAATTATGTAAAGATAAGGTACTTTGAGATGTTGGAAGTACATTTAATTCCAAAGTCGATTTGGGGGTAAATTTTAACCTAAAAGTAGTCAGCAAGGCAGACCAGTCCTTATATTGACTCCAGTGCACCCAGGGGTGCCCAATCTACCATGTGGCCCTAAACCTACATGCCCTACCATATTTCAGGAATTTATAGGTAGGTTGTCAGAGTCAATTATAATTATACCTAAATTGTAAATGCCATTTTAAACAGAGCAGTGGCCATGGGACTGGTTAGCAGTGGCCAGGGTATAATCAGAGTCAGAAAACAACAGCATCAGCTACAAATGGGAACAAAAAGTGATGGGGCTTCTACAGTAAGCCCAGTTTTCCAACACAGCCCTCCCAGCCAACACACTCAGGAGACTCGGCCCAACCCTGGGAGAGTCTTTTTGGCTTCTCATGTGAGGAATACAGTGAGGAAAACTGGCTGTACTATTGCAGGGCCTACTCTCCCTTACATCTTCATGTCAGGGTCACACCCTCTGGGCAGTTAACCCATCCCAACAGTAACTGGACCCATTTTAACTTGAAATTTCCCTCTAGGGCTGTCTTTCTCCTCCCCATTTTCTAGTTTGGGTAGTGAGGTGCCCACCTTTAGTATCTCTAACTTTGCTAGGGCAACACCTATCTTACCCACAGAGGTTACCCAGCACTTGTGTAACCTCACCATGAACAATAGGGTCATTGGGTCCACTTTGCTTTTGGCTATGGGATCTACCTCCCATACCATGTGTAGTGCTGCCATGAAGGCCAGCAACCAGCATAGGCTACTGACAGCTGTCAGAATCCAGAATCACACCCTAACTCTCCACTAACTTGTGGGTTAGCTACTCTAGGGGCAAATGTGTGACCCTGGCATCCCTCTGGCTGCTCAGAGTAGGGGGCTACCACATCCTGTGGCAGACACCATTCCTCCACTCTCCCTTCTGTTAGTGCAGGGCTGACATCCTCATGCTGAACAGCTGCCTGACTCCTCAGGAATTCCTTGGGGTCAGGTACAGCCTTACCAGTGTCAACTCTGGTTTTCCCCCTTACTGGGGCAGAAGGCCATTGGCTCACTGGACCTCTCTTTAAGAGTGGCCTACCCTTTTGTTGAGGTTGCCCTGGGTGACCACTCCATCTGGGATCAGACTAACCTCTGGGAGGTCATTGCCCAGGATACAATCTAAGGGGAGGTCAGCACTGACCACCACTGTATACCAGTCAAGCGTACCCTTCTTTTCTAGGGACACTATGGCTACAGGTTTGGTTGTGACCTCTACTGGTGGTACCCTTAGCCTCCTGGATTCTCCTGGCACATACAAGTCTGGGGTTGTTAACCTGTCACTCACTATGATGTGACTGGCACACGTTTCCCTTAGGCCAGGGATAAGGATCCTATTCACCTGAATGGAGAGAAAGTGCCAACTCCCTCCCTCAGGGATCACCAACATACAATCTGGAACTGTCTCCCAGCACAATGCCAAGAGGATCTCATCATTTGTGGAGTCCTCCTCCATGGCTATACTGGACCGCCCAGTGCTAACTACCTTCTTAGGACAAGCTCCATCACCTCTGAAGTGACATGTTTGCTAACAGTCAAAGCAGGCCCTGTTATCCAAGATCTTTTTTACCACTGTGTCTCCCTGCCTCTGCTTTTCAGTGTGAGTGGAATCTACTCTCCTGTTTTTTAGGGTTCTGGGGTAGTGAGATAGTTTCTGTGGTGGGTTTACCATCTTCTTCTTTAGATCTTTGTGGACCTGACCCCCCCTTCTTAGAGTCTGTCCCCTGGGACTTAGTAATTACTCTGGCCCTCGACCACTCATCAGCTCCTCTCCCAGCTCTTGGGGCTAGACAGCTTCGAGTCCACTAGATAATGGTGTAACTTCTCTGCGATACAATTAGTCAAGCTGTGCTCCTTCATGATCAAATTGTATAACCCACTCAGAAGTATTTACTTTGTTACCCTGTGTCCAGCACTCTTGTGCCTTAACTGAGGTGGATACAAAGTCAACCCAAGACTGGGTATTGACCTGCTGGGTATCCCTTAAACTTCATTATATACTGCTTTAGAGTGAGACCAAATGGCTGCTGCATGGGGCAGTATCAATCTCGGCTGACGTTTGGAACATGATAAATAGATTTAACTTTTCTGTGATAAGAGAAGCCCACCTGCGCAGGCTGCAATACTACACGAGGTGGCTACTATACAGAACATCTACATTTTTACATAGCATGAACCCCCAAGTGCCAGTCAAATGCTTCAGTTGTCTGTAGGATGGCGAAGGGAGTTGGCAGCATATAATCAGTGATTGCCTACAAATAGGTGGGTACTAGGCCCCCATTAACAAATATTGTATTGCATGCTCAACATTTGTTTGTACAGGTTATTCAAGCCACCAAACTGGGGTTTTCCACAGATCCACAGCTGTGGATTGAAAATGAAAAGAACCTGCTTTTGATTACACTGATAGCCAGATCCTTAATTCTTCAACACTGGAAGATGGAGTTTTCCAAATCGTTGTACACTTGCAGTCCAAAATGGAGAAGATAAAGGGTCTGGAATCTCGTTATGCATTGAGATCCAGATTGTATAAGAAATTCTGGAAGCTATGGGCAAGGCTATGATATGCAGGGCCATATTTATACTCCGTTTGCGCCGAAATTGCGTCGTTTTTTTTTACGCAATTTCGACGCAAAACTAACGCCAACTAACGCCATATTTATACTATGGCGTTAGAGGCGAATAGCGCCAAAGTTCCCGGAATGTGCGTCATTTTTTAGCGTGAACCCCTTCCTTGCGTTAATGAGATGCAAGGGAGGCGTTCCCGTCTAAAAAATGACTCCCAGGCCTTTACGTGGTATTTATACTCCCGGGCAAAAGAGACGCCCGGGAGTTGGCGTGGCTAAAAACGGCGCATTTGCGCCACTTTTTAACGCCTGCTCAGGGCAGGCGTTAAGGGGCCTGTGGGCTCAAAATGAGCCCACAGGTGCCCTCCCATGCCCCCAGGGACCCCCCCTGCCACCCTTGCCCACCCCAGGAGGACCCCCAAGGATGGAGGGACCCACCCCAGGGACATTCAGGTAAGTTCAGGTAAGTATAATTTTTTATTTTTTATATTTTTTTTTGGTGGCATAGGGGGGCCTTATTTGTGCCCCCCTACATGCCACTATGCCCAATGACCATGCCCAGGGGACAGAAGTCCCCTGGGCATGGCCATTGGGCAAGGGGGCATGACTCCTATCTTTACAATGATAGGAGTCATGTTGATGGGGGATGGGCGTCGAAAATAAATGGCGCAAGTCGGGTTAAGACGATTTTTTCGACGTAACCTGACTTGCCCCATTTTAAGACGCCCATGCGCCATTTTCCCCCTACGCCGGCGCTGTCTGGTCTACGTGGTTTTTTCCCACGCAAACCAGGCAGCGCCGGTCTGATTGCGCCGTCTAACGCCATTCCATAAATACGGCGCCCGCATGGCGCTTCAGAATGGCGTTAGACGGCGCAAAACTTTTTGACGCTAAACTGCGTTAGCGCAGTTTAGCGTCAAAAAGTATAAATATGGGCCGCAGTGTTTTGAGCATGTTTGCTAGTAGGCATTCTTTATCAGATGGTGGCGGGAGCGGTGGGCAAGTGGCTCAACTGATGTTTTTATTTATTTAACCATTATACTTAAACGCACTTTGTTTTACCCTTTAGTGCTGCGTGATGTACTCATATGAACCCTTCAAATAAAAATAATTATTAAAAAAAGAGAATAGCACAAAAAATATTACAATCCAATCAGGTGAACCAGAGGTATGAAGTTTTAATGGTTTAGGGAAAAAACGTTTCATGGAAAAGTAAAGTGGCACTCAAAGGTTACTGTTCAAGCAGATCACAATGAAGCCGATGTCAGATATACCAAGTAGGTCTTGGTCAAAATGTTTACTTTCTAAATTCTTCTTCTTTTTGGGAGCTTGGTCCTTCAAAGGGACAAGGTTATAGGGTGTATACAATAAGGTGCCCTCAAAGTCAAATACTTGTTAACCGATGTCCATCTGAAGCCATTGGCTTTTGTGGGACAATTTAAATTTTGTGCTGGTTGAAATTCTCTCATTGGGCAGACTTGATCACGCCTTCACCAGGTCACAGTTTCTACATTGGTACATCGGGCCTGATTTAGAATTTTACAGATGGGTTACTCTATCACATACACCGCCGATATCCTATCCATTCTTTTACACATGCATTGTACCCTATGGCACTTGTGATACAGCAGATGGACATCCATCGTAATATGACTGAGTACCCCATCTGACAAAACTATAAACTAAGCCTTTCTTCTCTCCTTTGAAGCTTGAAAACCTCCTGTGGGGGAAACCTGGAAGCTGTAGCGAGACAGGCTGTACCAAAGCCAGCCACGCTAGACTTGAGGTTCCACTGAAGTCTTTGATCAGACAGCAAAAAACTTTGCATCTTTAGCAGAAAGATTTGGGTTGTTGGTCTGTGCCCTCAAGAGGTCTGGAATATTAAAGTTTTTCACACTTTCTGTAGTAGCTCTTTTTGTTCAATTCCAAGTCACCCAGAACTTTCCAGACACCACCCAAAACCAGGATCTACTCAAATAGAAGCCACCCACCAGCACAGCCCAGTCCCGAGCCATTTATCACTGGTCAATTAGTCACTCCAGGAAAAGTTTTCTCGCAGCTTCTGATGTCCCTGCAATCAGCCAGGACGTCCTCCAACTGACGATTTGTGTCAATGACTTAGTCCTGGGTGTAAGAAGGGTCAGCTCTTGATCTCCAGGTCTCCACACAGTCCATAGGCCACAGACAGTAAAAATCTTCCACTACTGATCTGCTACATGTCCTAAGGTGTTCTGAGTAGCGGAAGGGGAGGTAGTACATTTATATAAATCACTAGCAAGTGGGTTGAGTAACTACTGCACACTCCTCAATCAACAGGCAGAAAGTTCCCAAGGGAAAAACATCACTCTTTAGCAGCAAATCCTGCTTGCCTTACAGCTAAGTGTCCCACAGTGAGGCCTGCCTTTTTTTTCCAGAGGACTACCCTCTGCTTGAGGCCTGCCTGCTCACTGTGAAGGAAGATTGAACCTGTTCCTTTCATCCCAGGCTACCTGAGTGACTAAAATGGTTCTTTGGCTACCCTCCTGTTCTGAGCAACAGAGACACAAGAAAGCTCTAAAGGTCTCCCTTCAACTTTCCAGCTGAACTAATACAACTTGACCTGCCTTGGCCTGCCCTGCTGGACTCTGCCAGAGTGAGCACCTGATCCCCAGGAGGAGCCTCCCCAGGGGCTGGACCTTTGGTTTTCATCAGGGTGTACTCCTTTACAAGAAAAGTAAATGCCCTGAGGTTCTAGACTCTATGCACCAGTCTGTAGAAGGTAATTGTTTTTGTGGGGCTAACCTCATCCCTGTACCCAACCTCTTCTCCATCACAGTTGAACTGAACTAGAAACTTCCCCCCTGTCTAGCATGACCACATGACTGAGAGTGCTTTGTTCTTTTAAACTCTATACTTACCTAAAACTTTGAAATTGCAAATCTCCAGTTCTGACCATTGGCTTTATTTTTCTAAATTTTCTTGGGATTTTTCTTGTGTTGTGTTTTCACTATATTACTGTGATTGGGGCTAACTCTTTCCTGTCTAGGAAAATAGAAACCCATCAAGGACTGACACAAGGCTGCATACTTGCACCAAATTTGCTTATCCTCTTTTATGAAACCTATCACCAGCCTTGGTCAGTTTAAATGCACATCCTCCTAAACATCTCAAACCTTCTGTATGCAGAAGATGTGAAACTAAAATTGGTCTGTAACAGCTTATTGACAAGTTATCCCAGTACTCAAAGGCCAATGATAAATGAGAAGAAAACCAAAGTTAAGCACTAAAATCATACAAATAGTACCTGCAAGGTCAAGAATTGGGGTTGGTCAAAACTTATAGGAACCTTGGAGTCCCAACTGATGATAGGGGCTCCTTCTGGCACAATAAACAAGACTTGCAAAGAAAAGGTAAGGTAGGTTGTGTGGTTCTGGTGATGAGACCATTACTCATATAATCTGTCTTTGTAAAAGTCTGTTAAGCGAGAGGAAAGCCCTGCTTAAGGTAGCTTTTATTCAGAGAGAAATTCATAAGTGTAGACACGCTGTAATCACATTTTCTAAAGCAACAGACACCTTTTCCAACTGTAAATTTACTAAATTCTTGCAAATGGCATCACAAAAGTTGGATAACTGTTGACTGACAGTTATAGTTTGTTAAGGTAATGTTGTGATTATAAGGCTTTTTTCCCCCTTATGGGTCTCTGATGAATGAATAGAGTATGAAATGTTGCCAGGAACACATTTTATTGTGGTGAAAAAAAGATTATGAAAATGTTTTTAGTATTGTAATTTTCATAAGTATTAGGCACTTTAGCACTTCAACACAATTGTAATATATGGATACAAAGATGAGTGAGGGAAGATAAGGTTTTAAATAAATGCTCTTATAGGCAATGTAATAATCTATTATTGACTGCTCTTATAAGGACCTTTTGACCTAATTGGTCTATTGATGTATGAACTGTGAAATGAAAGATGCCAGGAAGAAGCTTGCTAGCTGTAAATTCTATCTGTATTAGGTACATTAGCATAATAGCACCTTCCTCAATCTATTAGTTTAGGCCTACAAATGGCTTGGGTAAAGAATATATAAGGAAAACGGGTCGAAAAAAGGACATGACCTGCGGACAATAAGATGGTAAAGAATTGACTGCAAGTAAAAGTCATTGTTTGATAAGCATTTCCCGCTTTTATTATAGGTTTAAGGCACGTTAGTATCTAGCCAGATTAGCAATTTGCTATTGCAATACTTTTTGGATAGATTGTATATTATTGTGGATTTTGTGCTTTAAATATGAATTTTATTATTAGTGTAAGGGTTTTAATTAAATATGCAATTCTTAATAAACTTGAAACTTGAACTATATGACGGTTTGTGTGCTGCATACATACTTAACACATTGAAGTTATGACTGACTGCTTTTGTGCCAAGTGACCATAGAGTTAAGGTAGTGACCTTTGTGGTTCACTCTCACAAGGATTGTGGTTGTAGTTAGAGAAGTGTTTCACCCCTGCCCCCCTCAACCAATAACCTAATTTCCCCCTTTCATTGGAATGGAGTCAGACTGGCCACTGATGGCTGTGGAATCAAAAAATCTCACTTTACACAAAGAACACCACTTTACCCTTAACTGTGAATTGACAGGCTTCGCCCTGGTCTCTTTAAAGTTAATTGAATTTCTGAACCCTCACCAATTGTCTTTTTTGAGAGAGGGTGAGTGACATACCTCACACCCAGATCTTGCAGACAAATTGCCTAAGACACTGTCTCTTTAAGCAACTCATCAAGGGGAAACTATTGAACTATACCTTTAATACATATTAAAATTGTGGCTGATTGAGTTAGGCAACGTATGCTAAGCCAATGTTACTAAAAAGAGTTCTTTATATTTACTTTCATTTTTCTCATGCAACCAGATATAACCCTTTGCAGTGAAAAAATCGTTTGAGGGCTAGTCCCTGTAGAAACATGCCTGCCTTAAATTCTTACTTGTTCCACTTTTAAATACTAGATATCCTACCTTGTGGGCTACAAGGCCTACTATATTCCTTCCTATCAATAAGGTTGTTGTGATAGTTTTGAGTACAGGTTTAGAAACTGCAGCAGTTGGTCTACATGAGTAGGCCTAAAACCATGTTCCTCTTTTCAGCCTAGTGGAAGAGACAATGGTGGTCATTCTGACCCTGGCGGTCTTTGACCGCCAGGGCGGAGGACCGCGGGAGCACCGCCGACAGGCCGGCGGTGCTCCAATGGGGATTCCGACCGCGGCGGTAAAGCCGCGGTCGGACCGGCACCACTGGCGGGGTCCCGCCAGTGTACCGCGGCCCCATTGAATCCTCCGCGGCGGCGCAGCTTGCTGCACCGCCGCGGGGATTCCGACCCCCCCTACCGCCATCCAGATCCCGGCGGTCGGACCGCCGAGATCCGGATGGCGGTAGGGGGGGTCGCGGGGCCCCTGGGGGCCCCTGCAGTGCCCATGCCAGACAGTGAAATACGCGACGGGTGCAACTGCACCCGTCGCACAGCTTCCACTCCGCCGGCTCGATTCCGAGCCGGCTTCATCGTGGAAGCCTCTTTCCCGCTGGGCTGGCTGGCGGTCTGAAGGAGACCGCCCGCCAGCCCAGCGGGAAAGTCAGAATTACCGCCGCGGTCTTTCGACCGCGGAACGGTAACCTGACGGCGGGACTTTGGCGGGCGGCCTCCGCCGCCCGCCAAGGTCAGAATGAGGGCCAATATGTGCCCAAGTACTCAGACCACATTTAACCTTCCATGCCATGAGTCTATTTTCTGAACCATATAGTATGGCTTTACTGGAAAGTTAGATATGCCGGTTTGGAATTACTAAATTTTATCATATTTTAGAAGACAGATCACATAAAGTTGGGACTGGATAGCATTACTCTGTGTGCAGATGTCAAAAGAC
Organism: Pleurodeles waltl; assembly: GCF_031143425.1. Lineage (NCBI taxonomy): Eukaryota > Metazoa > Chordata > Amphibia > Caudata > Salamandridae > Pleurodeles > Pleurodeles waltl. The sequence goes on along the minus strand of NC_090436.1, from coordinate 497,851,983 downwards.
AGCAATACCAGGCAGCAAAAAATGGGTGAACATGCAAAAGAGGGATTTTCTCACTAGCACTCTGTATTTTTAAAGACTATTGCAATAGCTGAAAGGGAGGAATGCATAAATACAATGGGCTTGAATCAAAAGGTCCTTTTTATAAATAGCTACATTTACATTCTGGAATCAGTGAATAGTTTTAGTACTAATGATTGTGCCATCACACACGTGTAGAAATCCACAGTAGTAAATTGGGTGCAAAAGAATGAGGTGGTCAGAACAAGTGTGGTTACCATTGTAACTTTGGACGTCCACAAATGAAATCTGACACTTTCCCAATGTGGGATTGGTCAGAGATTTATTCCAATTAAAAATACTATTTACATAGAGAAAAAATATTGCACAGTTCCACAGTGTGTAATTTTATGCCATGTACAATAGGGCATAGGGATATAGACAAAAGTGACGTAATGGGAGTAGTTGGTACCCGTGGAAACCTTCACCTAACAACCTTGCACAGTGCTCTTGGCATGCTGTTTCACTTATCTTGTGAAATGCTTACAAGGTTTTGCCCCTATCTGGTTTCGAGCTGTGCAGGGATAAATAAATTCAATGTACCCCATGGAGGTGCACGAAACAGGGGCTTGGCTTTGAGCAAGAAAAGTCCATCATGATACAGCTCCTGTACATTTAGGCCCAGATTTATACTTTTTGACGCAAAACTGTGCCAATGCAGATTTGCGTAAAAAAGCTTAGTGCTGACTAGCACCATTGTTTAAAGCCACCTGAGCATCATACTTATACTATGATGCAGGGTGGTGCTACAAATAGGTGAGAGTCAAATTTTGTTTATGTTAACCATTGCACCTTGTCGTAAGGCAAAATGAATTAACGCCGGAAAAATGTCTCTAACCCATTTTACGACACGTAAACATGTTGCAAAACCGAAATGCACCATTTTTACCCGCACTTGCATCAAGTACAGACTCCTGCTGATCTGCCTGTCCTGGAGTACCTCGATGACCTGGATGACCGCTGACAACCATCAGTGAAGACACTCTGCAAGAAGTCCTCGTATCCCTCCAGACACCACCTCCCGTCACAAGGCGGAGTAATAATGTAGCAGTCATCCCAGATGCCCCACCCAACACCCTAATAGTATGACCTGCCACCACCAACACAACTGTGGACTCCGAGGACCCAGGGACCAGCTTTGAGAGGACAGTGGTAGAAGTCCAGCAGGAGCTGCCTTGGAGGTGTGGATGGGGATGCAGACTATGGCAGCCAGCATAGAGGGTATGCGCATGTGCCTCATTACGGCCAATTAACAGACTGCAGCCAAACGAAGCACACACTCTCCAATTCATGGAGTCCAGCAGTGTCTGAGGGACATAGCTACTGCCATGAGGGAGAGGACACAACAACTGCCCTCCCAAACTGGTAGCAGCATGATTGAGAAAAAGCTGGACCCCATGCACAGGGAAGTGGCCTCCCTCAGAGCAGACATGGCTGCCCACCACAGGGATGTTGCGGCTATTCTCAAAATCAGGAGTTCCTCCTTGCTGCAGTGATGCCATATGTTGTTCCACAGATGGTAGCTGCCGGAAATTGGGAGTCCACATCTCCAACCACTGAAGTGTGTGTGCCCCCCTCTACCTCCCCACCATCACCATTAACGGCAGAGGAGATACCACACACATTGAAGAATGAAGATGTGGAACAGGTTATCTTCATCCATAAGAGTTCCCGTAGCACCAGCCCATGCCACATGGGCAGTGTTTTCCTTTGTCCTGTGTTTGAAATCATGACAGTGTTAGCACAGTTGGATATGTGCACTCTTCAAAGACACCCTGTTGACCTGTCTGCTATGGACTGTCATTGTCTCTCACCTACAAATTGGCAAATCATGTTCCTCCACACTTAACACTTCACACAAGCATGTCCCATGACATGTCCCTCAACCCTGGACGTGTGTTGTGTCACAATTGTATGGATTTCACTAATGGGGTCATAGACCTGGATTTTGTAAATATTGCACTACGACACTTGTAAATAAACACATCCTACACAACCAGCATGTCTTTGTGTATTGTAACACATGTACTACGTTTAGGAATTGTGATGTGTGTGACCATGTCTTTAGTCACAGTGTGTCAGTAGAAGAGTGCAGGAATATGGGGGCACAAATCTATGCACAAGGTTCCTACATGATAGACAACAATGCTGGTCTCATCCTCTACAAGGAATTCGCTGAGTCAAAAATGTAGAACACATGTATGCTTCACCCACTACAAATGTCAGGAATGGCTGTAAAACAGTTCTCGGGCAATATCTTCAGCTGGGAGTACCAGTAGAACACATTGGTGTGAAACAGAGGTACTTAACCTCCTCTGTAATTGACACTGGTCAGTTTTGCAGGATAGATTTTAAATGTAGGCTGTTGTCAGATGTGCCACAGTGACCAACATTCCTACACAGGACCCTGACACTGACAGCTGAATTACAACACCTACCTATCCAATAGAAAATAAACATAGTAATCTTGAGTGGTGGGTACACTGAATGACAGATGCATAGACAAGTAAATGTGTTGTTGCTGCCAATATGACAGCTCAGTTGTAAACAGGTGATGAACATGTCAAGAGAAGGATTTGGAGGCAGGAAGGAATCCCTAGGCCAACACACAATTTTCACTGTGCACTCTACAAAATATTTCTAGAAAACCTATCCTACCCTAAACTAACCTATTCTAGCTTCACTTAACCCACAACTAAATCTAACTACCCTTTGCTAAATTTACCTAACACATTTAACAACACACTCTAAACATTACCCCCCACTCCCTTATGTTACGAGACACATGCAGGACAACCTATACTAAACTACACATATACTAACTATGGGGGTCATTCTAACTCTGGCGGGCGGCGGAGGCCGCCCGCCAGAGTTCCCCCTCCAGAACACCGCTCCGCGGTCCGAAGACCGCCGCGGTGATTCTGTGTTTCCCGCTGGGCTGGCGGGCGACCGACAGGAGGCCGCCCGCCAGCCCAGCGGGAAACCCCTTCCCACGAGGAAGCCGGCTCCGAATGGAGCCGGCGGAGTGGGAAGGGTGCGACGGGTGCAGTTGCACCCATCGCGAATATCAGTGTCTGCTAGGCAGACACTGAAATTCTTTGTGGGGCCCTCTTGTGGGGCCCTCTTACGGGGGCCCCTGCAGTGCCCATGCCACTGCAGGGGCCCCCAGGGGCCCCACGACACCCCATACCGCCATCCTGTTCCTGGCGGTTGGATGGCGGTATGGGGTGTCGGAATCCCCATGGCGGCGCAGCAAGCTGCGCCGCCATGGAGGATTCCTAAGGGCAGCGGAAAACCGGCGGGAGACCGCTAGTTTTCCCTTTCTGACCGCGGCCAAACCGCCGCGGTCAGAATGCCCTTGAGAGCACCGCCAGCCTGTTGGCGGTGCTCTCGCGGTCATTGACGGACCGCCAGGGTCAGAATGACCCCCTATATCTAAATAAATATTTTTTTGTTGTATTTTTATTTTTTTATGTTATATATATATATATATATATATTTTACATATTTTTTAAAACACATATATACCCCTACATGACAAACCCCCCACCCCCCACAGAGTAACAAGTAAAAGTAGAAAACCCACCCCCAAACCCACTTATACTAACTAAACTACATACCTACCCTAACCTTACACTAACCCCCAAAAACCCACTAGAAAACATGAATACAAATGTGGAGGGAGGGGACAGAACTGGGAGGTGAGAGTTCCAAAGGCAATCATAGCTTTGCCTTCTTGAGGGTTTTCTTTATGTACTTAAGTCTCTTAGTATTGTCTGCCACCTCCTTCTCCAAACTGCCCAACCTTTTCGATACTATAGTGGTGTCCATCTGCAGATCCTGCAGAATTTTTTGGGCCATGGCAACACGTGGTGTGGACTGATGTACTGAGGTCGAAGCTGTTGCAGTTGTTGCTGTAGTCGTGGTGGTAGCTGTGCCCCCCCTGCCCTGCTGTGGAGCTGGATCTCCTCTATATGGCCACTGCCAGTTTGGGGCCCCCTAGTGTGAATGCCCACCATTACCCAGTTGAACTCTCAGCGCAATATCGGCGAGCCATCCTCCGGAACCCAGATTCAACTGCCAGGATATGTCGGTAGTGGACTGCCCTCTTTTGGAATGCACACAATTCCTCATTGCTCATGTTGGCAGATGCTAAATTGAGACAAGCAACCATCAGTGTCAGCATTGTGTGGAGTATGCACAAATTATTGGCTTATCTCTTACATCTAATTACACATACACTCCAACTCACATTCCTGAAAAGACAATGGCCCTGATAAATGCAATGACAATGCTGCCTTAGCATAATTTCTTTGACACCAAAGCGATGCACAGCAAGATTATGAACCAAACCAAATGAGGTGTGCATTGCTTTTGCGCAATATGTAATGATGCAAAGGCAGCATAAACTTCACATAGATCAGGCCCAAACTTCCTCATCATTTGTGTAAATTTTCAACAATACATGACCAGTAACTTGAATAGTTATTTGGAGGATGGGATGCTGTTGGTAACCTTAAGAGGTCAGTGCTGATAGGTACACATGCAAGCCTGATCAACATGACTGTCACCTACATTATAAGCACCACATCTACCTACAAATGTGGTATTCCTCTCCCACTGTGCCTAAAGGGGGATGGCCATGCAATCCATCATCTCAACTGTCCTGGTCATCCACCAGGGCATGCCCACTCATACATGGAACCAGGGAGTGGACCATATGTTAGGAGGGCTGACAACTAGGAAGCTGGTATCCATAGGTCTATCACATCCACGTTCATGTGTCCAGGTGTAGACACCCATCAATACCTGATCTGCCAATACTATTCATTGCACACCCATTTCCATGCCAGCACATGTTTGGTCTTGGCCTTTATGCCAGTCAATTACATTCCAGATAAGTGTTATGTACATGGAGTGCAAAATACGGAGCACCATATGGGGGACCAATTGCCAGCCAAGTCCTCCATATCAATTATAATACAGGGATGCACCAAATTGGGTTAAAAATGGTGCATCGCTGTGTTGTGAGAATTACGGAATGCCCCACTGCCAATATTCTCACAGTGTTGCACTTGTTAATCACATATGGCCCTACATGTGGCTTGTCAGCACCTTGTTTACACAATGCTGCCCATTGAGCACCACGAGCCTCACAAAATATGACTCTCTGGTGGTGCATGGGGAACCTTTTAATGGGACAAAATGTCACCATCCAGACTACTTTGATATCTGATCATTTGACGGCTTATCACATCTAGCATTGTGTGTAACACACATGACTCACTCACACCAAACCCTGGATTAAGTCACAGCACACACATTATCACACTTACTGTATACATCTGGGTCCTCAAATCGTGCCACTTCGCCGATTGTGTAGGGGGCAGGTCCACCTGTAAGATATGAATGGAAGACCATGCTTAGTGTCATATCACTGTCACTAGTAGTGGGCAACACATTTCAGTGTGTACTATTTTAGAGGAATGAGCTAGTTATCCAACAAACACACCACTAAAAACACACGATGACACAGACACTCAGGTGAGTGAAAGCCACACATATGCTCACTTACTCTGAGCCAGAGACTCATGTAGTACTACACCCTGCAACAACCATATGTGGGCGAGCTATAGAAGATGGAACTCCATGGTATAAGGGGGAGTTGTGTACAAATACATGCCACTACCATGTTGCATTGCAAGACAATTAACTGAGGTATTCAAGCTTGTCCAGCAAGGCACTCAGAAGCACTCTGTGATGGACATGCGGCTCATTTATAAGTCTGCAATGATAATGCATTGAGTAATCCATGACTGATGTGGCAATGTTGTCTGATGGTATAAAATGCCCATTTACATTGCCCCATAAGGCAGGTAAGCCCCCCTTTGCTGACATAATGGCAGGGGCAGGGATCATGTGCGTGAAATGCTGACAAAGTAGCGCTATACATGCATTGCACTACTTTATTGACATAATCAAGGTAAATATGGTAGGCTGGTGGTGTTTTGGCAAATGATACATGAAACTATGCCAGGGGACAGGTGTCGCCATGGCCCCTGAAATGTGTAACTTAGTGATAGTTGTGCATGATTCACCAGACATCTGAGCTGCATTGGTATAATAGTAGGACATGTGAACTCCATGTCTAGACTGGCGCAGTTACACTTCACTCTGGGTGCATGCAACCTGTCCACCAGCATTGCATTCAGCACTCCAACATATCTGCTACTGTCATTCAAGAGCGGTGAACAGCAAATAGTAGGCCAATGGGAGATTCACCAACAGGGCCACTGATCTCGACACCAAGATGATCGAGTAGATCCTGCTCTCTGGCCACCAGATTTGCCCAGTGATGCTTGAGCTGGTGCTCATTCCTGGTTGTCTCATAGATCCTCTTCAGGTGGTGGAGCACCTTGCCCCACCGCAGCCACCTGCCTCAGTCTCGTAGCCCTGTATGACCTGGCCCCCCATCTCCAACATCATCGGCAGGTAGTGGGCTACCAGCCACACAAAGCCGCACAACTCTTCCTCTCCCATCCTGGTCACCCCTCCACCCACCAGACATGTTATAACTGAAAGGAATGACCACAAATACTTAGAAAAAAAAAAGAAAAGAAAATAACGAAACTTATGCCCAATAACTAATCCCAACTATCCCAATTTAACAACTATCTCAGACAGACACCCCACAGTACAAATACAAATATACACAAAAACACACAAACTTACAAACACTGGGACAAAATGCAGACAATATTTAACAAAACACGACAGGAGGGACACCACAAGATACAATATGCAAGGGAATCACAACCACCAACTCCAGAACACAACCACACAGTCAAAAAGGCACAGACTGTTAAGAGACAGTGAAAGTACACCCACTGTACCATGCTTGTAAACAGGATTTCCTATTACATCACTTCCTGTCCCCGTGAGTCACGTTTTCACTTATGCGTGTATTTATATGACGCATTTGAGTGGGTATTTCAGATGCATGATGCACGTGCGTCGTTTTTACTGATGCATTACTGTTATGCATCAAATTCACTAAAAATCAGTATTGTGAAGAGTGCGAAGGTGGAATTCAGGCTAAGGGCCAATGTGTCATATTCTTTGCATTTGCGGATGTTTTTAGACGCATTTGCATACATTTTTTGACTTAATTGCTGATTGCGTGTTTTTTTTCCATTGTCTTTAGATGCACCCAGTATCAACATACAAATGACATGGGCTGTGCTGCAGTGTGGCATATTGTGGTGGTCCATGCAACAATTTGATGAGGGTGTGATTGGTCTGTTACGCTGATGTGTGTGTTACAGAGTCAACAGCATGCAAATAGTTGCACTTCGTATGGCAGTCAGTACAATGCAATAGTTCTGGTTTGTGATTGTGAATTGTGTTTTCGTATGTAATGTGGGATATTGTCATATAGAGTATAATATTTAAAAGGACGTACACAGCTCAAGCATTGTTTATGATGGCTGAACCAATGTTACCTAGGAAATGTTACCCGACAACTGTCTCCGTATGTAGATTTGGAGTTAAGGGAGACTTGTGTGTGGCCTCCACATATGTCTGATATGTGTACATCTTTGGTACATACTGTGTATGACACACTCTGCCTACATTCTACCCAGATTATATTTTGACCACAAATGTTTGATTAAACTCATTGCATTTAGCAATGGTTGTTGGTTTTGTGTGGTGGACCTGCAGCCCTAGCTGGTTATGTTTTCATCCATACTGAATTGCATTCCACAGACGTGTCCGTGCAATGTGTGAGGTCATGTGAACCCTGTGTCAGGAATGGGCTCAAGGCAGTGGCAGGACAAGTTACCATGAATGTACTGCGTAGGCCCAACTTCTTCCATTGCTTGTTATACCTGGGCAAATCATGATGACCATTGTTACCAATTATGTCCCCATATTGTCACACATGCTCCATGCAGCCATTGCAACTCACACGCTGAGTTGTGACAGTGTTCTGTTCCAACATGACTAATGTTCTAATTTTGATCATCCACTACCTCATGTGTGGGCCCCCTGCATACTTCCTATTTGGTCATGATGTAGTTGTGTGTGATGAGCTATTGATGAACAAGTTGGCAACATGGTTGTATAAGATATGTTGTGGTCCATAGATTGTGTCCTTCAGTTGTCACATACCAGTGATGAGGCTATTAGTGATGTGACAGTACGATCTTACACATCACATATCATGTTGCAACAGTACTTGTCAGATTAGTATTTGTAACATGCTCCCTGAGGTTAGACTCACAATCCTATGGTTATGTAGTGGAGATTGAAGAGACCAAAGCAGGATTGGTTGTATAAGTGAAGTATTTATTTGCAAAATTGACAAGGTGATTTAAGTGGTTCTTAAGTGAAAAAGCTTGGGGATAATACATGGGGATATTTATCCTCACACATATGTTGTGCAGGATAGCACATCTCATGATGATTTTGCAGACAATGTATGGAGCATATAGGAGGCTGCCTCCTGTGATGTCTAGACACTTGAATCTTGACTTTAGTATACCAAATGTCCTCTCCACGATACTCCGTGTCTTACGATGTCCCTTGTATGCATGCTCTGCTGCTGTGCTTGGGTTTGCAAATGGGGTCATAATTCATGGCTGTATGCCATAACCCTGATCCGCTGAAAAACATAATAGGAGTAAGTTGTTGTTAAGGCTTGCAACAGGTTTGTCATGTACCATGGCAGTTGTAATTTTGAGGTGGTTGTGACTCACATGTGTTTGGGGTATGGTGTGAGGTCCTGGCCTTAGACAAAGTTTTCTTAGCACTGTGTTGTTGGACATGACCATCTTGAGTATTGGCTCAAGGACCTGAGACATATGATTTGGTATCCTAACTGATGGTCAGTATATATGTACCATGCGTTGTGTTGTGTGCCTTTGTATCAGTGTGCTATCACTAGAGGGGACATGACACATCCTCACAACACAATGTGGTCAGATGTGGTGGCAACATGGTAGCACTACAGAGCCTGAACATCCAAGCCATTTTGACATGCGTCATTACAGATGAAGTGCAACACTTAAGCCCGTTTAAATGAGTAAGTGACAATGCACAACAAAGCTCCAAACTTGGCAGCACTGTGCTGCAATATTTTTACTCTGCAGGAATGCACCATGTATGACATGTTACTAGGCAACCCTTAGTTGTCCCCTGTGCCAGTGGCTTATATGCAGCCATGCACTGACATAACCAACCTTGCACCAGGGTTCTTGGCTAGCTGCCCTGTGGAAGTGGATGTGTCTGTGCAAGAAGGGACACCTCCCTATACATATGCTGTTTTGATGGACAATTGGCTTTTTTTGTGTGTTCAGCAGTATGCAGCATGCACTGGCTGGCACATTCATATGAGTTCAAATCACAGTCTAATTCCTTATTGCATTCTGCAAAAGGCACCTAGAGGTTGTGTTTGGTGTTGGCGCTGCCTCAGGTTTTAGGTTAGTGGATGGCTTCTCCACTGGTCAACAAAAAAAGAAATGTAAGAAGTTGGAAAGAATGTGGAGAAACGATTGTAGTATCTCTTCCAAGGTAATCTACAGAGAAGCTGTTAGAAGCTACCATGAAAACATTAAATAAGCCCAATCCTTATTCTACAGCACTAAGATTGAGCAGTCAGAAAACTCCCAGAAAGAGATCTTTAATATTTTTAAAGAACACTGCCACTTTCCCCCTAACGAATCACCAATAGAGGCCTCTACGGAACATTGCAATAACTTGGCAACCTACTTTCAGGAGAAAATCACTGACATATATTCCTCCTTTCCTACTACTTCTAACCAGGATCCTAAAAAGGAGAAATGTGCCAATCCCCAGTACTCAGGGATTTTACTTTCAGAGTTTCGGCCCCTAACAGAGTCGGCAGTCACAGACTTCCTCCATAATATAAAGTCTGGGTCTCCTCTTGATACCGCCCCTCCCGCCATCATGGCATTGGTTTCTGACATTATTGCTCCATGTTTGACTAAGATTCTCAATCATTCCATAACCTCAGGAATTTTGTCTCAGTCCCTTAAACATGCATCTTAAAAAAAAAAAAAAAAACTTGACCCCACTCTACCTAATAACTACAGGCTGATTGCCATTCTCCCTATTCTAGCAATAATCATGGAAAAACATGTCAATAAGCAACTTACATGCTTTCTTGAGGATCATGAACTCCTAGATCCTACTCAAATGGGATTTAGGCCCCAATACAGTACTGAGTTGGCCCTCCTGTCTGTCACTGAATCCACCCGGCAACTCTTAGATCAGGGAGGGTGCGCAGCTATTATTTTTTGGGATCTCTGTGCTGCCTTTGACACCATAGATCACAAGATCCTCCATAGTAGGCTCTCTAGTATTGGGATAGAAGGCATAGCACTAGCCTGGCTCTCCTCATTCCTCACTGGAAGAACCATTCAGGTCTTAGATCGTTCTTTCCTGTCCAATATCCTTCCCTCGACCTGTGGAGTCCCTCAGGGCTCTTCCTTAAGCCCTACTCTCTTTAATATTTATCTTTCTTCTTTAGCCAAAATAGTCAAACCATATGATCTGTCAGTGGTAACCTACACCGATGATACTCAGTTGGTAGTATCTCTATCTAAGACGAAAGATCCTTCTTTAACTCATCTTTCCCTCTGTCTGGCAGACATTGGTAAATGGATGAATCTGTCTAAACTGAAACTCAATGATGGGAAATCTGAGGTGATAATTGTAGGCAACGGCTCCCCCCCAATCTTTTGGCATTATATCCAGATGCTTTTAGCAATTCTCCTACCCCCCAAGGACCATAAAAAGAGCCTTGGTTTTTGGCTGGACTGTCGCTTAACGATGGAACAACAGGCCAAAAATATCTCTTCCTCCTGTTTTGGCCTCCTTAGAACTCTAAGGAAACTTTTCAAGCTGTTACCTCCTCTGGCCAGAAGAATTCTTGTTCAGGCCATGATTCTCTCACCACTTGATTATGGCAATTCCCTTTTCCTTAGCTCTCCCGACTATGTAGTGAAAAAAACTCCAGGTTGTACAGAATGCTGCTGCAAGACTGCTTACGAATTTGCCAAGACATCATTCAGCTAAACCAGCCTTAGCCGTGCTTCATTGGCTGCCCATAAAACAGTGCATTCATTTCAAAGCATGATACATAAAGTCTTGCAGGCAAAGGGACCTCACTACCTTAGGAAAATTATTCTTCCTTATGCCCTCACCAGATATCTTAAATCTTCCACCACCCACCTAGTACACATAGCACGCTTAAAGAGGTCCTCATGGGGAGGCAAATCTTTCTCAATCAAGGCAGCACGCCTCTGGAACTCCCTTCCCCTAGAACTCCATCAAGAACTTCTAGAACTATCTTTTAGGAAAAAATTGGAAACTGTCCATTATCTGACTTAACTTTTTTCCCTAGTCATCTTTTTTCTTGTATTTGATGCAGTTACTTTCCTTCTTAGCTCTGGGAGGCCTTTGGTTAGCCATGTGCTCTAGAAATTCCCTAAACTAAACTAAACTAAACTTAACTAGGTGACACCCACATCTCAGTCAGCATCATCATGCTATGTATCTTGTTGTGACAGACCTGCAGCAACACACAATGCACACCCCTTCCATGCGAAGTGCTGCTTGGGAGGGTGGCCGATTTCCAATGTGACTTCAAGTCACATAAGAGTGGTCATCCGCAAACTCGTACATACAGTGCAGTTCATGACAATGGCACTGGGGGCTCTTACATAAGTCCCTTAGTGATCCTAAGTGGCAGCTGATGTTTTTGCCAACCATCACTGTCTAAGGGTGTGTATCCCATTGTTTCAGGATGATCAACATTACTACCAGTGTCTCTCCTATCTTCCAAAACATGATTCAGGATTTATACTGTCACACATGCACAGTGCAGGCTATGGGATGGTGCTCACCTACTCATCAAACGTGTCCCTTGGCACAGTGCATGTAAGGTCAGTGATGTCCTCTATACTCCTACAAGGTCCCACTAGGGCATCCATGATCTGCTTTGTCTAACAATTACCCTGCCCCATGATGGGCCATTTATTGTTTATGATACAGACATAATGGTGTTGTGGGTCAGTAAGTGGTGCATGTGAGGTGGCACCACAGTAGGTGTGGTGCCACTTCTCACAAATCTGGCACATGGTATGTGATGGACATTTATTTTGTATTCCTATGTGTGTGAACCAATGCACCAGGCAGATGTATGTGCACACTACAGGTAAGTCAGGTATGTGCTGAAGAGATGTAGTTGGTATTGGCAGCAGTTGTCTGGCATTTGAAGTTTGTTCTGTCAGTGATTTGCATGGCATGATTTGAGGGATCTCTGCTTATGTGAGACTTATGTATCATAAGCATGGTGTATGCCATTGGCATTGCTGTGCTATTATTTGTTTGGTGTACTGTGCATGAATAGTACAAATTTGGAAACCTGGGGACACTTATAGTGGTTTGTGTATTTCTACTGTAAGCACCTGTCCTTCACATGTTGTGCCTGTCAAGTTGTGTGTGTGTTACGTACATGTGGGTGTATGTGTTTGTGGTGTGCACTGATTGTGCTGCACTGCAGTACGGTGCATATGTGATGTTAGCTGCACATCTGTGTAACCCTGGCCATGTGTTTTTGTAGTGGTGTATGTCTTATGTGTCCTATAGGGTTTGTGTGTTGTGTGTATGTTGCTAGGTTTGTTGACTTACCCACAAGTGGGCCATTTCCATATTGTCCATCCTAGAAGTGTTTGGTGATCCTACTGTGCCGGTATATGTAGGCGTCATGCACACTCCCAGGATACTTAGCCAAAATGATTGTGAATAGTCCCCGGTGGTCCACTATCACCTGCACATTGATGGAATGTGTGTGCTTGCAATTTTGGTATATGTGCCCTGTTGCTGCAGATGGCACAAGTCGGACATGGTTGCAGTCAATTGCACCAAGCACATGGGGGAAGCCATGAAATTGGTAGAACCCCTGTTTTATCTCCTACTGCTTTTGATGGGTGTCGGGGAAGCTGATGTGGTGGGGTGTCAGGGAGATTATTGCATCCAACACCTTTGGCAGGAACGCAGAGAATGACGGCTGTGACACACCTACAACCAGGTCACCCGTTGTTTGAAATGAGCCACTTGCCAGCATGTGCAGGACAGCTAGCAGTTTTGTCACAGGTGGTATGTTGTGTGGGGTCTGCAAGCTGGCTGTGATTTGTGGCTCAATGTGGTGCAGTGGGTGAAGTAGGGCTTGCTGGTTTAGTCTGTATGTCCTTATGATGTCTTGTTCCCTGAGACCATGGAGGGTTGTCCTGTTTCTGAATAGCCTCCCCTGCCTTCTGCGTTGCCTTTGTGGGCAGTATTGTGGTGATGGAGGTTGCTGTGGTTGTAGTACTTCCATCTTGTCCTGTGGGTTTGTGATGTTGCTTCTGTGTGTTTTCCTTAAATAGTGATGTGTTTGCCTTATTTTAATGCCTGGCCTGACCCAGGCGTTAAAATTTGACAAAAATTGGAGTTAATGTCACTTTTTGGGTCCACCTACCCACACCTGTGCCTCTTTTTGGAGAAGTGTGGCTCAAGTGGAGAAGTGTGGCTCAATGGTTAGAGCGGCAGACCCTGATGCAGAAATCTAGTCCGGGACCAGGGTTCAATTCCCGCCTTGGCGGGTCTTGGGCTCAATTTCCTCGGACCTGATAATTCTCGCATTGGTGCTTAATCTAATTCATGGGTCCCACTCTGTAACTTTGGGCAATAGCTTGCTTAATCTCCACAACGGCCCCCACAGCGCTGGGGTGCCTGGCTTCACCTTGGAGGTTGCCTAGGAGTGAGCACCTCACAGGGAAAAGCCAGGAGGGGTTCCACAGTGGTATGTGTACAGCGCCTTGAGACCCTAAAGGGTGAGTAGTGTGCTATACAAGTATGAAGTTTACAGTTTTTTTCCAGAGTGGATAAATATGGTGCTAGGGGCTTAGAGTCATTTTTCGGACCGGAACGCCTACCTTGCATCTCTTGGACGCAAGGAGGTTTGATGCATTAAAAAAATTACGTTAACTCCAATATTTTAGAATATAAATATATAGTTAAGTTTGTGCTGAATTAGCGTCAAAATAAATTACGCTAATACAGGGCAAACAGGGTATAAATATGGACCTGACTTTTGTTTCAGAATTGGGCTCGATGTTGAGGTGCAGCATGTTATCCTCAGATGCCTGTTGAAGATGCTTAGGGCCATATTTATACTTTTTGACGCAAAACTGTGCTAACGCAGCTTTGCGCCCAAAAAATTAGCGCCAGCTAACGCCATTCTGAAGCGCCATGCGGGCGCCGTATTTATTGAATGGCGTTAGCCGACCGGCGCTGCCTGGTGTGCGTGAAAAAAAACCACGTACACCAGGCAGCGCCGGCGTAGGGAAAAATGGCGTTTGGGCGTCCAAAAATGGGGCAAGTCAGGCTGAGGCAAAAAAATCGTCTTAACCCGATTTGCGCAATTTTTTTGGGGCGCCCAGACGCCATTAACATGACTCCTGTCTTAGCAAAGACTGGAGTCATGCCCCCTTGCCCAATGGCCATGCCCAGGGGACTTGTGTCCCCTGGGCATGGTCATTGGGCATAGTGGCATGTAGGGGGGCACAAATCAGGCCCCCCTATGCCACAAAAAAAAATTAAAATAAATACTTACCACAACTTACCTTTTCTTCCCTGGGATGGGTCCCTCCATCCTTGGGTGTCCTCCTGGGGTGGGCAAGGGTGACAGGGGGTGTCCCTGGGGGCTTGGGAGTGCACCTCTGGGCTCATTCTGAGCCCACAGGTCCCTTAACACCTGCCCTGACCCAGACGCTAAAATGCAGGTTTTTTAGTCCCGCCCACTCCCGGGCGTCATTTTTGCCCGGGAGTATAAATACGACACATATGCATCGCAGTCATTTTTTAAGACGGGAACGCCTACCTTGCATATCATTAACGCAAGGAAGGTGTTCACGCAAAGAAATGACGCTAACTCCATGAACTTTGGCGCTAGACGCGTCTAACGCCAAAGTATAAATATGGAGTTAGTTTTGCGTCGAATTTGCATCGAAAAAAACGACGCAAATTCGGCGCAAACGGAGTATAAATATGCCCCTTAGCATTTCTGTGCAGCGCTTGTTTTATTATTTTATGTAGTT
The DNA here is from genome assembly GCF_031143425.1 of Pleurodeles waltl. NCBI lineage: Eukaryota > Metazoa > Chordata > Amphibia > Caudata > Salamandridae > Pleurodeles > Pleurodeles waltl. The sequence continues at coordinate 497,836,759 of NC_090436.1, read as the reverse complement.
TTCTTAAAGAGCTGTTAAAATTGAAGTACAAGATTCAATTAAGAACAAAACAATATTTCTGAAAGAAGCAGCACTTAAGCAGAATGCTTTCCTGTCAGATGTGTCTACCTCTTCTTTTACAGATTTTCCTTTAGCTAAGCTTGTCCCTCATTGTCATCACTTCTCGGATTTAATGGTCTGACAACCGAGGCTACCTTCGCTCTGCTCTGTGTTGATGTAGCTCATACAGGCAGAGACAGGCCTTTCAACCCCTTAGATCCGTAGAAGGGGAAAGGGCCAAATGTAGCCCAAACTCAATAGAAACCATCCCTTCCAGACCAAGAGCAGAACGTCCTATTGGGTGACCCGTCCCCACTTCTCTTTCATACGTCTCGTTAAACACAGACCGGTAACCGTGGCAACATCAATAAAGTTCAGCCTTGTGCTGGAACTTCACAACCTGACAATCAGTTTTTTGAGAATAGTGTGGAAGCGTGCATCGCGCGTCTATAACATTGTTTCCGATCTCCAAGGAAATACATTAATTGAGGTTTCAAAACTCAGCGAACGCCTAAAAGTTTCAAGGAAAATTCACAATTATAGTCGTATTTAATTCAATTATGAAGTTCTGTAGCTCTATATATTTAGAGGTGGAAAACTGCTACGATGATAACTGAGATAACGTTGTTGACACTAAGGCCACATATATATATAATGAGGCTTCGTAAACGCGAAGCCCCTGTTAAGATGCTGTGATAGTGAATGCAGTTTTCACATTGCACTTTCACAGCTGCCAAGTGACCCCGTAGTTAGGAATGAAAACTTGAGCCAGCACTGACATTTTAGCTAATGGCACTTTGCATTCTGAGTCTTGCATTTTCATAAAAGCCTTGATGTCCCATCACGCAAAGCACTAGTCGAAATAAAGGCTTTACAGATGGCACAAAGCTTCATTATTGTCATGCACTTTAGAACTGCTGACGTAAGAACTAAGAGCTAGCGTGAGGCCAAGGCCAATGTGTCATAATGACCCTCTCCTTTTGACTCACAATGGAAAGTATCCGTGCTTTGTGACTGAGTTTACTGAGTTTTCACCTGTCTTACACGTATTCTATGGGTTTGAGCTGCTGATATCCCTCACCTGTTCTGTTTGTGTGTGTTTGCATACCAACAACAGTCACATCTCTTCATCTCCTAGCAACGCCCACCTTCATCTTCAACTGTCAATGCCCCAGTTTCCTGACTCCAGGCCCTCTCTAATTAATGTTGTCTAGCTGATAACTTTAAAAGGCAGGTAGGGCTGCAGAAGAGTCAGTCTGCCCATGTGAGTGACCTTCCACAGCACATCCAGATGTGACCAGGCCCTTGGAGGGCCAATCCATCTTGAGTTCCCTTCTCCTTCAGGTGCAGAGGAACACACGTTTATTTACTGCTGCTACTCTGCCCCTATCTCTCCTCAACCCCTTCCACAGAGATCAGCACTATGACAAGAATGCTATTTTCTTATAGCAAGACCAGCTTGATGTGTAAAGAAGACAAACACGTTACATACCTCATTATGTGGGTTACACTTGTTTTATTCTATTTTTGCACAGGCTATTTTTAATTCCTAAAACTGACCACTGAACAATGCCTTTGAGTTTCAATCGTTGATTTGGGCCCTTATACGACCTGCCACCAAATTCGATTAGGGTACATGCTCCACAGACTAAAGATCAGTGATTCAGACAGTGCTTAATTTGAGCCAGTGGTTCTAGGTGGGGGGCATAGGCACTTATTTTTTAGATCTAGCACTTTCTTTCAGCATCATTTACCAGACACACAAGAAGGAAATTACACATATTGAAAAGATGGGAGAATAGAAAGAAAGCAAAACTGTTACAAAAGGAGAAAGCACGAACCCTCATGAGTGAGATAAAGGAGCAGGGAGTGTCTCATACTGAATTAACTAGGCATGAGGTGGTTTTAAAACAACCAGCATTGGTATTCCATATGCTGATGTTTCTTTGCACCAGCCACAGGCTTCTGACTAGAGTTCCAGGCACCGCACTCTTTCTTTCACAAACTAAGCAACTGAGTTTAGAGGTATGCTTGCAAGACAGCGATGTACCAAATCTCCTTCCATAAAAAAGTGAAGCCAACCCAAATCAGAGTTCAAAGACCTAGCAAGCCTTGATACTCTCCCAAACGGAGAAAGACAGTGCCTTGCTCAGTTCCCAATCTGAAACCACATTGGATTTAGCAAGAGGTGTGAGCATGCTTTATCACTTTTCATCAAGGACCTGGAGAAGTTTGACCACACCATAGCAACACTAAAGGTTCATAACTAGCTCCAATTTCAGGATTGCATCATCTTGCAGACCAGCTGCAGTACCTAGATTGCCGTCAGAAACTACACCCCTCCAAAGTGGGACCAACCTTGGGCCAGATGTTTGAAATTATGGGTTTGCGATTTCCTAATAGCGAATTTTAGCCATTCGCTATTAGGAAATCGCAAAATGCAATGCACAACAGTGTGTTTAACACTGTTAGTGATCACAGTGGGTCGCAAATGGACCTGCCTGAAAAATGTTCATGAGGCAGTTCGCAATTTGCAATCCACTGTGGCTACAATAACAGAGCTGGTGGCCTGCAGAGGTTAGTAAATCAATAAGTCCGTGATTGCTTTTTAAATAAAGTATTTTTCTTTGTTTGTAATACATCCTGTTTTCCTTATAGGAACAAGTTCTAATATTTTACAATTGAGGAAGAAGCGTGGCCACAGCTCTTCAAAGAGCTCCACTGCACTACATGTTAGAAACCTACCAATGTCCAGCCTTTGTAAGTAATCCTGATTTGTATTCAGGGCTCATACTCTCATTCAGCCCTTCACTGCTATTTTGCTAGGTCTGTGATATATTAGAATATGTGCATTATGGAAGCAATTGTGAATGATGAAATGTGCAGTTCTTCTCAAAGACGTATTTCATTTTCCCATCTCAACTGCTACACCTGTAATGAGCAGTGTAGAAAAGTACCATCTTGCCCGGCATGTTATCCCCATTTTTACTTGTATGTATGTTTGTTTTTGCCTGTGTCACTGGGATCCTGCTAGCCAGGACCCCAGTGCTCATAAAGTATGCCCTGTATGTGTTCCCTGTGTGGTGCATAACTGTATCACGGAATCTCTGCTAACCAGAATCTCAGTGTTTATGCTCTCTCTGCTTTTAAAATTGTCACTGCAGGCTAGTGACTAATTTTACCGATTCTGATTGGCACACTGGAACACCTTTATAATTCCCTAGTATATGGTACCTAGGTACCCAGGGTATTGGGGTTTCCAGGAGATCCCTATGGGCTGCAGCATTTCTTTTGCCACCCATAGGGAGATCAGACAATTCTTACACAGGACTGCCACGGCAGCCTGAGTGCATTAACATCCACGTCATTTCACAGCCAGTTTTCACTGCACTTAAGTAACTTATAAGTCAGCTATATGTCTAACCCTCACTTAGTGAAGGTTAGGTGCAAAGTTACTTAGTGTGAGGGCACCCTGGCACTAGCCAAGGTGCCCCCACACTGTCCAGGGCAATTTCCCCAGACTTGGTGAGTGCGGGGACACCATTACACGCGTGCACTACATATAGGTCAATACCTATATGTAGCGTCACCATGGTAACTCCGAACTTGGCTATGTAACATGTCTAGGATCATGGAATTGTCACCCCAATACCATTCTGATATTGGGGTGACAATTCCATGCATCCCCGGGTCTCCAGCATAGAGCTCGGGTACTGCCAAACTAACTTTCCGGGGTTTTCTCTGCAGCTACCGCTGCTGCCAACCCTCAGACAGGTTTCTGCCTGGGCAGCCCAGTCCCAGGAAGGCAGAACAAAGGATTTCCTCTGAGAGAGGGTGTTACACCCTCTCCCTTTGGAAATAGGTGTGAAGGACCTGAGAGGAGTAGCCTCTCCTGGCCTCTGGAAATGCTTTGAAGGGCACAGATGGTGCCCTCCTTGCATAAGCCAGTCTACACCGGTTCAGGGATCCCCCCAGCCCTGCTCTGGTGCAAAACTGGGGTATCTCATCAGATAACGAATGCAAGAGCTCACCAGAGTTCCTCTGCACTTCCCTCTTCAACTTCTGCCAAGGATCGACCGCTGACTGCTCCAGGACACCTACAAAACCGCAACAAAGTAGAAAGAAGACTACCAGCAACATTGTAGCGCCTCATCCTGCCGGCTTTCTCATCTGTTTCCAGGTGGTGCATGCTCTGAGGGCTGTCTGCCTTCACCCTGCACTGGAAGCCAAGAAGATATCTCCTGTGGGTCGACGGAATCTTTCCCCTGCCAACGCAGGCACCAAACTTCTGCATCACCGGTCCTCTGGGTCCTCTCTCATCCTGAAGAGCGTGGTCTCTGGAACACAGGAGCTGTGTCCAAGTGTCCCCGACAGTCCAGTGGCCCTTCTGTCCAAATTAGGTGGAGGTAAGTCCTTGTCTCCCCACGCCAGACAGTAATCCTGTGTACTGCGTGAACTGCAGCTGCTAGGTCTTCTGTGCATTTTTGCAAGACTTCCTTCGTGCACAGCCTAGCCCAGGTCCCCAGCACTCCGTCCTGCATTGCCCATCTCGCTGAGTTGGACTCCGACTTTGTGGGACCCTCTTTTGTTGTGTTGAGTTGACCGTCATGCTCAGATATTCTGAATGCCTGTTCAGGTGCTTCTGTGGGCGCTGCCTGCTTCGGCATGGGATTTCCATGTTGCTGAGCACCCCACCCCCCGTCTCCTCCTCCAAGGGGCGACGTCCTGGTCCTTCCTGGGCCCTGGCAGCACCGAAAATCTTTAACCGCGACTCTTGCAGCTACCAAGGCTTGTTTGCAGTCTTTCTGCGTGGAAACAACTCTGCCTCCTCCAGTACGCCGTGGGACATCTTCTGACCAAAGGAGAAGTTCCTGGCCCCTTTCGTTGTTGCAGAATCTTTGGCTTCTTCCACCCGGAGGCAACCCTTTTGCACCTTCATCTGGGGTTTAGTAACTCTGGGCCAGATGTATGATCATGGCCCATTGCGATTCGGTAATAGTGATTTTTAAGAAATCGCTATTACCGACTCGCAAAGGGCCATGTGTCACATTTGCGAATCGGTAATAGTGATTTCTTAAAAATCGCAAATGCTATTACTGAATCGCAAATTGCAATACCGGCCCCATTCGCAGTATGGGCCTGTTGGCCCATAGCTGCAAATTTTTTGCATTTCCAAAATTTCGATTTCTGAACCAGATATCGCAATTTTGGAAATGCAAAAGGCCAGGGTGCTGGGGGCCTAAGGCCCCCTCTCCTGCACCCCAATTTTTTTTAAATCACATTTAAGGTACACACATGCCAAAAGGGCATGTGTGCTTTACATGTTCAATTTAAAAATGCAGTTTTACTGCATTTTTTAATTTTGCACCAGGTTACCATCCGATTGCAGATCATGGTATTTTGCATGTGCAAAATACCATTCTGAGAAAAATCGCAATTTGCGATTTTTGGCAGCATTGCCTTGCGACTTGGATTTTGCGAATCGCAAATTGCGATTCGCACAATCCAGGTCGCAACGCAAAAAAAACGAAATTTTTGCAATTTCTACTTTGTGGTCTGCGAATGCCTTTCATGCATTGCAGACCACTATTTTGCAACTGCAAACGGCCGATTTTACCGTTTGAGAGTGCAAAATATTTTCATACATCTGGCCCTCTGAGTATTGTGTTTCTTATGATATAGTGCTAAGTGATATAAGTGGTATAGTAGGAGCTTTGCAAGTCTCCTAGTTCAGCCTAAGCTGCTCTGCTATAGCTACCTCTACCAGCCTAAGCTGCTAGAACACTTCTAATCTACCAATAAGGGATAACTGGACCTGGCACAATGTGTAAGTACCACAAGGTACCCACTATAAGCCTGGCCAGCCTCATACAAGCAGTTAAACCAAAATCCAGTAATATTTGTCTTGAATCTCGTGAGGAGTGAATCTACTGTAGGGTATTCTCTCACATTAAGGAGTGACTGATGTCAGATGATTCTTACTCAAACGAAACACACAACACTTTTTAAAAATTCTAACCAAATAGGGGAAAATTCAAAATAAAACTAAGAAAAACAATAAACAAAATAAACAGCTCTAGTATCTAAACAATGGAGTTCTTTTACATAAGAATATTGTTCTGTTTTAAAAACTTTACTGTACATTTTATGCTATGGAATTTCCAAAAATAAATTATTACTGTAATACACCAGAAAAAGAAAACATAACAGGCTAGCGTCTTATCATTATGGGAAAAGATGAAAGTGTCATGGAGACCAGATCCTTGGGGTCTGTGCACGTTCCCAACATGTCCACCACTAGACACCTCCAAAACTCTGATAGAAATATCACAGAGCCTGAGAGAGTCCAAGTGGGGGAAAGGGGGATTAGGTAGGGAACAGCTGGGAAGGAGACCTGTAGGAAGCAAAAGGTTAAACAACACAATATCAAGATATAATTACAGTGACTTTCACTAGACTATGGTTCCAGGCGTTCTCATACAGTAACCATGGATAATCTAAGAAGTGACTATAACTAGACCTCAAGAACTCTGGGTACCTGGAAAAAATCAAGAATGGTTAATACAATGTTTCACCTGGGCTTTTCATGAAAATGTCACATACTGTCTAGGAATACAAAAACCTTCAAGAATAATGTTTCTGAACAAACATTGCATTTTAAACATGAGGACAAAGGCAATCTGAAACATCCCCAGGAAAACAATAGGAATTGTACAAGGAACTTAGGCGGTCATTCTGACCCTGGCGGTTGAAAACCACCAGGGCAGAGTGCCGCGGAAGCACCGCCAACAGGCTGGCGGTGCTTCATGGGCAATTCTGACTGCGGCGGTAAAGCCGCGGTCAGAAAAGGGCAACCGACGGTTTCCTGCCGGTTTACCCCTGCCCCAAAGAATCCTCCATGGCGGCGCTGCTCGCAGCACCGCCATGGGAATTCCGACCCCCTTCCCGCCATCCTGGTCCTGGCGGTAAAAACTGCCAGGAACAGGATGGCGGGAACGGGTGTCGTGGGGCCCCTGGGGGCCCCTGCACTGCCCATGCCTCAGGCCTCAGGCATGGGCAGTGCAGGGGCCCCCTAACAGGGCCCCATAATGATTTTCAGTGTCTGCTTTGCAGACACTGAAAATCGCGACGGGTGCCACTGCACCCGTCGCACCCCTTCGACTCCGCCGGCTCCATTCGGAGCCGGCTTCATCGTAGAAGGGGGTTTCCCGCTGGGCCGGCGGGCGGCCTTCTGGCGGTCGCCCGCCGGCCCAGCGGGAAAGACAGAATGGCCGCCGCGGTCTTTTGACTGCGGTGCGGTCATTCGGCGGTTCCCGCTTGGTGGGCGGCGACCGCCGCCCGTCGAAGTAGGAATGACCCCCTTAATCTACACAAAGAATGTCACATTTTTAATTTAGTGTCTTCACAGAACATCCAAAAGCCCAGGATAAATGTGTGCACTTCAACAAACTCTACACATCAAAGTTTTAATTGCCATGAAATGATCGCACACACTATTGCCGATCTGAACATCAAGTTTTACATGCGGGAAATGAATTGCGCACACTGCCGATTCAAACAAGAATATGCAAATGCCAGGAAATGATCGCGCAGGCTTTGCCGATCTGAACACCAAGTTTTACATGCGGGAAATGAATCGTGCACACTGCTGATTCAAACAAAAATATGCAAATGACATGAAATGATCGCGCAAGCCTTTGCCGATCTCAACACCAAGTTTTACATGCGAGAAATGAATCGCGCACATTGCTGATTTGAACAAGAACATGCAAATGCCATGAAATAATCGCGCAAGCCGTTGCCGATCTGAACATCAAGTTTTACATGCTGGAAATGAATCACGCACACTGCCGATTCGAACAAGCATATGCAAATGCCATGAAATGATCGTGCAAGCTGTTGCAGATCTGAACATCAAGTTTTACATGCGAGCAATGACTTGCGTACTCTGAAAGTTTCACAAATAGGCCCAAAACTCAAGAGTCTCTGAGAATGGGGTTGAGGGCCCAGCCCGACCTCCGCCTTACCACCCTGCTGAAGGATCACCAATATAATGCGGGGCAGGCCTGGAACATCAAGGTAGGCCTCCGGAACAGGAGCTCAGGAAGTTGCTGCTGCTCTGCAACGGGACCTCTGAATAGTGTGCACGTAGAGCTGGGCTGGCTCCATTATATAGAGTCTGGCCCAGCCCACCAACCACACAGAGTCATACTGCAGGGAAAACTTATAGAAGGTGCTAGAAAGGGACACACCCTAACACACTCAGTATGCCTGCAGCAATACATTGCAAATGAACAGTTATTGCAAACATCATTAATGGTGTTTTTCAAGGTTAAAGTCTGCAATGCAAAAGGTTAACATACTGCATATAAATACAGTGCATGAATTATGCTCTTGCATAAAGGCTGGGTTTTTGCATTTTTGTCGCCCATAGAGCGCGCACTGTCCTAATGTTGACAGTACTCCCCTCTCCCAAACACGCTCTAGGGCCTGGTTTGCCTGGGTTAAGATGATGAAATCGTCTCACTAGTTGTGAAGCATGAATGTCAGATGCGGAGTCCTATGAGTTACTTTCAGGACTGTAACCTTTCCAAGAAATCAGATACCACAGGTTACGACCTCTAAGTTTGGAATCCAACACCTCTTTAACTTCGTATTCCACTTCCCCCTGTACTAGAACTGGAGCTGGTTGGGAGCGTACCTTCTGGACTGCCTTTTTCAGGAGGAAAGTATGAAACACCGGATGAATGCGTAGTCACCGGGGTAACTGCAGTTTATAGGTCACTGGATTAATTTGCTGGAAGACAGTGTAAGGACCTATGAATTTTGGATTAAACATGTGCTTTTTCTTGAAGTCTACGGCCCTCATTACAACCCTGGCAGTCGGTGTTAAAGCATCGGTAAGACCGCCAACAGGCCGGAGGAAAAAAAATGGAATCACGACCATGGCGGAAATCGCCAACATAGACACCCACTTTAACACTCCGACCGCCACAGCAGTACAAACAAACAGCGCAGCGGTCACTGCCAACAGACAGGCAACAGACAATGTACCGTCCACCCTATCACAACACAGCAACCCGCCACCTTTTCTGGGGCAGAACCAACGCGATCAAAAACACAGCAGAAACAGGACTTGGAAGGGAAAACACTCACCTCACCACACCCCACGAGGAACCAGGATGCCATGGAGCCAGAACTCCAGATACTCCCTGCGATAGTCTTCCTTGTCCTCTATCAGGAGCACCAAAGACGGCGGCGACGACCACAGTGAGTACTGCACCTACAACACAGGGGAGGGGGAGGGAAAAGAGAGTGACACACACATATGCAACACGCAACACCCCCACCCCCACCCTCACCCACAACACCAAATACACAAATACATGCTGCAACATTATATATACACCCGCCTACGCCCCCGGAAGAAAGCAAGGACAAAAGGAAATTATTTGAACGATTGTAATCAATAAAAATCCAGTACCCAAAAATCTAAATACAGTATACACAATTATGTACAACAAATACACAAGTCAGGGTACTGCACCAATTATTGTCCGTGGACCACTGGGCCCAAAATGCATGGGTGAGTCCCACACATCCTTGGGAGTGCAAAGCCAAAGTCTCTCAAGTCCCTCCAGTGGGTGGTTTGCCCACTGCTTTATCCTGGGGAGTGCAAAGCCACAGTCTCTCAAGTCTCTCCAGTGGGTGGTTTCCCCACTGATTCATCCTGGGGAGTGCAAAGCCACAGTCTCTCAAGTCTCTCCAGTGGGTGGTTTGCCCACTGCTTTATCCTGGGGAGTGCAAAGCCACAGTCTCTCAAGTCACTCCAGTGGGTGGTTTGCCCACTGCTTTATCCTGGGGAGTGCAAAGCCACAGTCTCTCAATTGGATGCCTATCTGCACTGGTTCTGGAGGGGGCATGGTGCCCAGAGCGCTTCATCCTGCCAAGGACAGAGCTAGTGGATGCCATACTCCACTGGTTCTGGTGGGGGCTTTGTGCCCAGAGTGCTTCATCCTGCCAAGGACTTAGGTAGTGGATGTGATACTCCACTGGTTCTGGAGGGGGCATGGTGCCCAGAGTGCTTCATCCTGCCAAGGACAGAGGTAGTGGATGCCATACTCCACTGGTTCTGGAGGGGGCTTTGTGCCCAGAGTGCTTCATCCTGCCAAGGACTGAGGTAGTGGATGTGATACTCCACTGGTTCTGGAGGGGGCATGGTGCCCAGAGTGCTTCATCCTGCCAAAGACTGAGGTAGTGGATGTGATGCTCCACTGGTTCTGGAGGGGGCATGGTGCCCAGAGTGCTTTATCCTGCCAAGGATAGAGGTAGTAGATGCCATACTCCACTGGTTCTGGAGGGGGCTTTGTGCCCAGAGTGCTTCATCCTGCCAAGGACTGAGGTAGTGGATGTGATACTCCACTGGTTCTGGAGGGGGCATGGTGCCCAGAGTGCTTCATCCTGCCAAGGACTGATGTAGTGGATGAGATTCTCCACTGGTTCTGGATGGGGCATGGTGCCCAGAGTGCTTCATCCTGCCAAGGACTGACTGAGGTAGTGTATTCCTTTCTCCACAGAAAGCTGTGCATCATGGAAGCTGCCCGGGCTCCTGGAACTGACCACCAGCCTCGGATGACTGACCACTGGGGATGGCAGCCATGTCTGCAGTGGTGCCACTGGCTCAGGATGTTGCGAGCTGCTGGTGGTGCTTGCAGCTGGGTCATTCCTGGTGGTGCTGGCGGCGGCCTCTGTGGCATCGGTGCTGGCGGTGGCCTCTGTGTCATCGGTGCTGGCGGTGGCCTCTGTGGCATCGGTGCTGGCAGCGGGCTCTGTGGCGGCGGTGCTTGCGGCGGCCTCTGTGGCATCGGTGCTGGCGGTGGCCCCTGTGGCATTGGTTCTGGCGGCGGCCTCTGTGGCGGCAGTGCTTGTGGCGACCTCTGTGGCGGCGGTGCTGGTGGCGGGCTCAGTGACTGCGGTGCTGGTGTTGGGCTCAGTGACTGCCGTGCTGGTGGCAGCCTCAATGACAGTGGTGCTGGTGGCGGTGCAGGTGGCTTTGAAGGTGGCGGTGCAGGTGGCGGTCTTCTCCGCCGTACAGGTTGGGGTCGGCGTGGAATGAAGGTGTGACACTGGTCCAATTGTCGGTGCCACAATGCCCTCTCCTGACCTGCCCTTTATTTTCTGGCCCTTCCCCACCTTGGATAGGCTGAGGTACAGGGAGTTGGGTCTGGGTGGAGGAGGTTGGAGGGGGGAGGCTGGACACAGGGACAATGGCTGCCATCAGTGCTGAGGCCAGAGCCTGAAATGCTCTCTGTTGGGCTGCCACACCAGTATGAATGCCCTCCAGGGAAGCATTTGTTTGTTGCATATGCCTCTCAACACCCTGGATGGCATTCAGAATGGTTGATTGCCCAACAGTGAGGGATCTCAGGAGGTCAATAGCCTCCTCACTGAGGGCAGCAGGGCTGACTGGGGCAGGGCCTGAGGTGCCTGGGGCGAAGGAGATGCCAACCCTTCTGGGTGAGCGCCCACGGGACACACGCTAAGGGGCTGCTGGGAGGGTGGTGCTTGTAGGGGGAATGGCGGCTGTACCTGTTGATGAGGGGGGCACAGAGGGGCCTGCCACTGCAAGGGAGCTCTCGTCAGAGGAGGAGTCGCTGTTGGTGCTGTCACCTCCTGTCCCCGCCGTAGAGCTCCCCTCGCCCTCTGTCCCACCGGTGGCTTCTGACTACATTGTCTCGCCCTCCAGGGCCAAGTGGGACGCAGCTCCCTCCTGCTCCGGTGCCACTGCTCCTCTGCCTGATGATGCTATTGCCCACAAGATCAGGGAGACCACAAAAAGGGGGGGGAAGACAGAAGAAAGACATGTGCAGTGCATGCAATACCACTACCCTTGGCGGACACTACAGACACAGCAGCCCTCTGCACTACGCCATGCACTTAGAGTTCCTAGATTATTCACAGGGCCATGGTGTACAAGGCCTATGCCCGATTGCTGCACACATGGAAGTCACAGGAGCCTGACTAGGTGTAGATGGCTCTTACCACTGGTGGGGTTGGGGTGCCACATAGCGTGCCTCACAAAGGGACCTTGCCAACAAAGCTCGCCCTGGCCTAAGGTAACCCAATGCCCACCTCCCCCACCCAGACACCTCGTAATGAGCGCAGAGTCAGATGGATGTGACTGTACTCACCCCCTTGTGGCTGCTGTAATGCCCTCAACCGCCCATCCAACTCTGGATACACCACCACCAGGATCCAGTATATCAGGGGGGTCATGGTGCGACAAGCACCCCTCCCATGTTGGGAGGCCATCCCCAGCTGGGCCTCTGCCGTCTTCTTGCTCCAGCGGCGAATGTCCTCCCATCTTTTCCGGCAGTGGGTTCTCTGTCTGTGGTGGACCCCCAGGGTCCGGACGTCCTTGGCGATGGCACGCCAAATATCCTTCTTCTGGTGGGCGCTGACCTACAGGAATAGTACAGGGGAAAAGGAAAATCTTTAATCGTCCAGCCCATCACATTCATTGGCCCACGTTCCCAGCCTTGCCCTGACGCACATACACTCACCGTCTGCTCATGCAGGGCTCAGGCCCCCCCTCCTATCTTCCATCCACACCACTCCAAACAGGCATTGCCCATACAGCATGCTCACAGTGTACTCACCTGTTTGTCTGGAGGACCGTAGAGTAGCGTGTACTGGGGGAGGACCCCATCCACTAACTTCTCCAACTCCTCCGAAGTGAAGGCAGGGGCCCTTTTCCCCAGACACATGAGCCATCGTCGCTTCCAGACTGAGGTCACAGCAGCACTTGCAGTGTAGGTCCTCTCCTGTCGAAGGTCAGGTTTCAAGTGAATGAACAGACAGAAAATGGCGGTCACGCCGCGGCGTACATCGTCATTGGCTCCTGGGACCCATAGGGTCCAATGTTGACCAATGCAGGATTGCGCCGAAGTCTTCGACCGCCTACCGCGACGCTGTACAACGCCAGCGCAGTTACCTCATATCCCCTTGTCCCACCTTACAGGTCAGGCAGCCGCCATTTCATGGGGCCCCATGGCATCAATAATAACTGCGTCACACCTATCTAGGCCTTGCATACACACAGTGACAGGCACATTGTGGATTAACAAATGTGTGCAAAATAACATTTTGTAATACCTCAGTGTTGGCTGATTCTCTGCTCACTGTTCTCGTCCATAGGGAACATCCGCTGGGGCAGGTGATGAGATGGCAGCATCCTCCGGTGTACAGACCGCTGGTGGACCTGTCGACAATGGAAGAGAGACACATAATAGTCACCTACAGACTTGATCGTGCAACAATCCTGGAACTGTTCGCCCAGTGTGGATGTAACTTGAAGCGTTTTGCACCACGTCTTCCAGGAGTTGGAGGCAAATTGCAATCCTCGATCGGAGAGAATCATTCTCGGCAGCCCGTGATAACGGACCACTCTATTCAGTAGGATGGTTGCCAGTTCACTGGATGTGGGCAATTTCTTGCAGGCAATGAAATGTCCATATTTCATGAGTCTATATACTACCACAAGGATTACTGAGTGCTGTTGAACCACTGGTAGTCCTGTAATGAAGTCTAGCAAGATGTGTTCCCAAGGTTGACGTGGAGTTGGGAGCGGATGCAACAAACCTTTCGGTTTTGAATTACTTGTCTTGATGCGCGCATAGACTTCACAGTTAGCAACCATTGTTTTGACGTATTTTGTCAGAGTAGGCCACCAAAGGTAGCGTTGGATTAATTCAAGAGTTTTAGGAGTGCCTGGGTGACCTGCAGTAGGTATAACATGCAACCAATGGAATGCTAACTTGTGAAGCTTGGTAGTGGGCACAAACAAACGAGAGTCATGGAAAGGCAGTGCTTGCTCGATTGATCTTTTGTTATCTGCTTGCACCCATGCCTGCCATTTCTCAATGGTGAAGGAATTATGGATGTCTTCAAAGAAATCTTCGGTCTTTATAATACAGAGGACTTTGTCTGGAGCAATGATAGCTCTGGAAGGCTGGACTGTAGGCTATGTGGTAGACTCTTGGCGGGACAAGGCATACACATGACAGCTAGGTAGTATCGCACCTGGAGTTAGATCAATTTGGCAGTCATAAGGTCTATGAGGAGGCAAGGTTTCTGCTTCTTTTTCATCAAATACATCTTCATAGGACGAATACTGTCTGGGCAACTTTACTACTTTTTCTGCTGCAGTGGCTATGTGAGAGTTGCAATTTTTGGCGACTCGAGACATCTGGAGACATCTCTTATTACATAGGGCGGAAGAGAAAATGACTTTCTTTTCTGCCCAGTTAATTTCAGGATTGTGATGAGTTAACCATGGTAAGTCAAGGATAATTCCATACTGAGGAGCATGGATCACGTCAAAGATAAGCTTTTCTTCATGTTTGGTTCTTTGATTTCCCCCATCATAGATCACTGACAAGGGGACCGTCTGAAGAATTACTGGGCCTCCAGTCAAGAATTTTCCATCTACTGCTTGTATTATCTCTGGAGTCTTCTTCTTGGTGCATGGGATCCCCCATGCGCAAACCAATTGGGCATCAACAACGTTCCCGGTAGCCCCAGAATCTACGAGGGCCTTCTTTAAATAGTTATTTTTCTTTACTTGAACTTTTATGCACAGCTTGAGATGTCTAGACTGTGATGGGTCCACGGTGACACCCAAGAGCAACCCTTCTTTACATCTTGGGTGATTTACTTTTCCACCTCAACTTGTATATTGGCTGCAAGCTTCTGGACAGGACCTCGTTTGCTTTTTGGTTTGATTGGACAATCTTTGGTGAAATGACCCTTGCGTCCGCAATAAAGACATTGTCCATTCTTTCTACGTAGGTCCTTTTCGTCTTTGGTCAAAGGTCTCCTGATAGTTCCGATTTCCATAGGTTCCCGAGTTCTCACTTTCTGGGTTCTTGATTCTCTATGATCGTGAACACGCCAGGAATATTTCTCAGTCTTTTTGTGTTGTTCCCCTTTGTTCTGCTAGATGATGATCCAGTCACAAAACAAGGTTTATTAGATCTTGACAATCTGTAGGCTGCGGGTCTATCTGGGCAAGAATGTCCTTTAACTCGTCCTTGAGTCCTTTGTAAAACAAGGCCACTTGCTTTTCTTCAGGCCAGGATGTCTCGGCTACCAGCCGATTAAAATTAGCTAAGTAAGAAACTAGATCTTGGTTACCTTGTCGCAAGTCTAATAGTTCACGATCTGCTAACAATGTCACTGTTCTTCGATCAAACACTCATTCAAACTCACGAACAAAATTTCTCCAATTGTAAAGCAGGGGACTGTCTTTACGCACAAGAGGGATTGCCCAGGTGGCTGCGTCCCCAGTCAGGTAAGATAACAAGAAGGCCTCCCGGGATTGGGCATCAGGTAAAGTGTTTGGTCGGCAGATAAAATGTAATTCCACTTGAACCAGGAAAGATTGAGCTTTCAGGGGATCGCCTGAAAAACGTTCTGGAGGAGCTAGGGGAATAGTTGAGGGAACGTTGAGGGAAATGTTCGTAGGAGGATTACCTCTAGAAGCTTGAGAAGGAGGACCAGGCCAAGACACACCCAAAGGACTTTGGGGTTAATTTCAACCCTAGCGGTACGGGACCGCCAGGCCTGAAATGACAGAAGCACCGCCAACAGGCTGGCAGTGCTTCCAGGGACATTACGACCGTGGCAGAAGCGCCGCGGTTGCACCGCCGGGGCCGGCGGTTTTCCGCCACAATGGCCCAGCGGTTGTAATCTGCCAGGGCAGCGCTGCTAGCAGCGCTGCCCAGAGGATTACGAGTCTCCCTACCGCCAGACTTTTCCTGGTGGTTTGAACCACCAGGAAAAGGCTGGCGGTACGGGGAGTCGCAGGGCCCCTGGGGGCCCCTGCACTGCCCATGCCACTGGCATGGCCAGTGCAGGGGCCCCCTGATAGGGCCCCATGCGGCTTTTCACTGTCTGCTTTGTAGACAGTGAAAAGCACGACGGGTGCAGCTGCACCCGTCGCATGGCCGCAACACCGCCGGCTCCATTTGGAGCAGGCTCCCATGTTGCGGCCCACATCCCCGGTGGGCCGGCGGGCAGAAACTCTGTTTCCACCTGCCGGCCCAGTGGGAATGTCAAAATGGGCACCATGGGAGTGCGGCCGCACAGCGGACCGCCGCCCGCCAATGTTGTAATGAGGCCCTTTGTTCCTTCTTTTGTTCCCTTTCCTGCAACTGACTCACTCTCTCAGCTAAACTGGCTGCTATATCCTTTGATGACACAACCTCTGCTTGGAGCTGTGTGATAACCTTGACTAGCTTGTCCAATGTGGCCATGCTGAGAACACACGCAAACCAGGAGGATAATAAATTTGTGGGCTCCCTTTTCTGTCAGGGAGACCAGATCCTCGGGTCTGTGCACGTTCCCAACATGTCCACCACTGGAAAGCTCCAAAACTCTGATAGAAATATCACGGAGCCTGAGAGAGTCCAAGTGGGCGAAAAGGGGATTAGGTAGGGAAAAGCTGGGAAGGAGACCTGTAGGAAGCAAAAGGTTAAACAACACAATGTCAAGATATAATCACAGTGACTTTCACTAGACTATGGTCTCATACTGTAACCATGGATAATCTAAGTAGTGACTATAACTAGACCTCAAGAGCTCTGGGTACCTGGAAAAAATCAAGAATGGTTAATACAATGTTTCATATGGGCTTTTCATGAAAATGTCACATACTGTCTAGGAATAGAAGAACCTTCTAGAATAATGTTTCAGAACAAACATTGCATTTTAAACATGAGGACAAAGGCAATCTGAAACATTCCCAGGAAAACAATAGGAATTGTACTAGGAACCTAATTTGCACAAAGAATGTCACATTTTGAATTTAGCATCTTCACAGAACATCCAAAAGCCCAGGATAATTGTATGCACTTCAACAAACTCTACAAATCAAAGCTTTAATTGCCATGAAATGATCATGCACTGCCGATCTGAACATCAAGTTTTACATGTTGGAAATGAATCGCGCACACTGTTGATTCTAACAAGTATATGCAAATGCCATGAAACAATTGCGCAAGCCTTTGCCAATCTGAACACCAAGTTTTACCTGCGGGAAATGAATCGCGCACACTGTCAATTCTAACAATAATATGCAAATGCCATGAAATTATCCCGCAAGCCTTTGCCGATCTGAACACCAAGTTTTACATGTGGGAAATAAATTGCACACACTGCCGTTTCAAACAAGAATGTGCAAATGCCATGAAATGATCGAGGTGCCTGGAAATGATCGCGCAAGGTTTTGCCGATTTGAACATCAAGTTTTACATGCTGGAAATGAATTGCGCACACTGCCGATTGGAACAAGAATATGCAAATGCCATGAAATGATCACGCAAGCTGTTGCAGATCTGAACATCAAGTTTTACATGCGAGCAATGACTTGCATACTCTGAAAGTTTCACGAATAGGCCCAAAACTCAAGAGTCTCTGAGAATGGGGTCTGGGGCCCAGCCCGACCTCCGCCTTACCACCCTGCTCAAGGATCACCAATATAATGCGGGGCAGGCCTGGAACATCAAGGTAGGCCTCCGGAACAGGAGCTCAGGAAGTTGCTGCTGCTCTGCACCGGGACCTAGAAAGGGACCACACACTAACACACTCAGTAAGCCTGCAGCAATACATTGCAAATGAACAGTTATTGCAAACATCATTAATAGTATTTTTCAAGGTTAAAGTCTGCAATGCAAAAGGTTAACATACTGCATATAAATACAATGCATGAATTATGCTCTTGCATAAAGGCTGGGTTTTTGCATTTTTGTCACCCGTAGAGCGCGCACTGTCCTGATGTTGACAGAAAGGTATTTCCAAAAAAAATGTGAAAAATATCCGTCACATCTGAGTCCTCTTGGCCCTTTCAATGTGTTTAATTTGCATCCTGGTACTAGTTTATTTGCAATTATAATGAAGTAAAACAAAAAACAAGTCCCATAGCGAAAAGAGAAAACTCAGAGTTTAATAAATACCCACACCAAATGTACAGTAAATTAAGAGCTGTGAACTCATATTGGGCCTTCAACTCATCCCCCACTAACTCTTCCTGTGCCATTTACCTGGAAGAAAAGATCAAAACTCCTGGCTCAGGTTGAGTGTTCTTTGTTCCATGTGAACTTCCCTATCTCTCTGATGGTATGATGATCCCTCCCGCTTCTGTAATGTCAGTCATGAGCGTAACAAAAGGCCTCCGCAGCCCCAGCGATGCAGGTGGACCACCAATCTCCAGGTGTCTCCCTCAGCACAGTACACTGTATACGGGTGACAGGCCCCTAAGTTTTGTTATGCCACTGATGTCAGAGAGTGATTTCATGTCCAGAGGTCAGTCCCTGGTTGACTAACCCTCCTTGCTCCTCCCCCACCTTTCCTAAACCTCCTATTCGTGCCCATTCACGTCAGCACTCAAAGGAAGGGGAAGGAGATGCTTAAAGGGCTGGATTGGAAATGGAGGGGTGAGGAAATGAGGGCTTTAAAACTGTGCACCAATCGCAGAAGTTACAAAATTAGGAGTAGTTTTATATGCAATCACATCAGAGCGGGACTTCTGCATGATCTGTGCATCCTCTCTGAAGGTCAGTGCCCTTGGCCTGGGTCCAGCTCACCTACACTAAAGCATTTCTTTCAGATTTGTAGTTCATCCATACATCATTGGTTGTGGAAGGCACACAATGCATAGGACGTGGATTGTAGGAAACAGCAACCATTATGGTGTTTTTTTTTCTATTGTTTAGTAACTCTTGGTTATTAAATACTTGTTCAATCTAAAAACTATTTGTTTGGATGAGATAGTATTTATCTCTTAACAGTTTCACAATGGTGTATGTTCTTTCCTATTTTCATCAGAATATATTCAAGGGTTAGCCCTTATGGTTTGTCAGGCTTATAACAAGGTAGAGAGTATGGCCCATATTTACACTTTTTGAGGCAAAATCGGCACAAACTTACAAAATACAATTGTATTTTGTAAGTTTGCGTTGCTTTTGCGTCAAAAAATGACATAAATGTGGTGCTAAAAATGTATAAATATGGGCCTATATTTGCAAATCGATTTGTGGGACATGGGATGTATGCTGTAGGTCCAGGTAGTATGTTCTTCACATCAGGTTATCAATACCACTTTCATTTCCTCAAATAAACAGGCCATTTGCATCATCCCAAAGGCATTGACAACTTGGTGTGCACCATGAAGTGAATTTTTACAGATGAAAGAAGGCAGGCAGTGTATGTTTAGTTTGCATTTCTAATCCGGTAGTGTAGACAAGCAGTCTGAGGCCACCAATGTACTTATTGAGACTACAGAGAAACTAAAGGATACTTAAAACTTCATGACATTACACAAATATGATATCATAATGCAAACTTTTTAATGTTACAAATAAATCTAATGACATTTCAAAAATACATGTTTGTATAACAGAAGTTTGTGTGAAAGAGGTGGGCCCATCAAAAGTGTGGTTCGGATAAACGTCCTCATAGAGGGAAATACAGTCTTCAGGGAGATTGTTTCCTTTGAAGTGCCATATTTGCACATCTCTTCACAGCCATTCTGCAACAGGCTCAATGACCAGGGCAAAGAGGAGGAGGCAGAGTGGGCATCCTTGTTTAAACTGGAAAGGGAATAGACAGGACTCCAATGACTCATACACTTGCCTACGGAGAAAGGAGTGGGGCCTGGGAAGTTCCTGAAGTTGGGGCATAATCAAGGGCCAGATGTAGCAAAATAACATTTTGCGACTTGCAAATAGCGAGTCATTGCGACTCGCTGTTTGCAAGTCGCAAAATGTTATGCAGTACGGTGTCTCAGACACCGACTGCGACTCGCTATGGGGTCGCAATGACCCACCTCATGAATATTCATGAGGTGGGTCGCAAATTGCGGCCCCATAGCGAGTCAAGGCACTCGCAAACATGGAGGCCTGCTGTAGTTAGCAGACCTCCGTGTTCGTGACTGCTTTAAATAAAGCAGTTTTTTTTTTTTTAAGTGCAGCCGTTTTCCTTAAAGGAAAACGAGCTGCACTTAAAAAAAAAAACGAAACCTTTAGTTTCGGTATTTTTTCAGGGCAGGGAGTGGTCCCTTGGACCAATCCCTGCCCTGAAAAAATGTTTTTGGGTCCAGTCACAAACTGGAAGGGGTCCCATGGGGACCCCTTCCAATTTGCGAGTGGGTTACCATCCACTTGAAGTGGATGGTAACTGCGATACGATTTGCGACTGCGTACGCGGTCGCAAATGGTATTGCATCCCACTCAGACTCGCAAATAGGAAGGGAACACCCCTTCCTATTTGCGAGTCGGAAATGCATATTGCGAGTCGGTCCCGACTCGCAATATGCATTTCTGAATAGCAAAGTGGCTTTTGCGCCTCGCAAACGGAGATTTTCACCGTTTGCGAGGCGCAAACACTTTGCTACATCTGGCCCCAAGTGTAGTCACCAAGGCCCTCATTACAACCCTGGTGGTCAGTGGTAAAGTAGCGGTAATACCGCCAACAGGCCGGCGGTAAAAAAAAAGGGATTTGGACCCTGGCCATCCAACACCGCCACTTTAACACACCAACTGCAAGAGTGGTAATGGCCGCTGGGCTTGGGACTTCGGTATCCAGCCCGGCTGCCGTCACATTCCCACCCTCGGGATTACGACCCGGCCATGGTTTCCATAGTTTTTGTACCGCCATAAAAACCATGGCGGTAGGCACTATCAGTGCCAGGGAATCCCTTCCCTGGCACTGATAGGGGTCTTCCCCACCCCTCCCCAGTGTCCTCCATAACCCTCCCCACCCGCTCCTGCCCCCCCACACATACCGACCTCCACCCACACATGCACACATACATACCCACACACCACAACATACACCAACATAACTTGTCACCTACATGCATCCACAACACACAACACTCACAATCACTCATTCACGCATGCATCCAACGCGACTCACACAGGCAAGCACACATTCCAAAACATACACATACACCCCCCCACATATACACAGCACCCCATCCCCCTTTCCGGTCAGAAAACCCAACTTACCTACTTGGAGGGGGTCCTCCGGCTGGAGACGGTCCGCGGCGCTGCTGTCAGCAGCAGCGTCCGCCAGCAAAGCACCGCCAGGCCGTATCATTGCTCATTGATCGCGGTTTTCTGCCAGATTTCTGGTGGAATACCGTCGGCGATCATAATACACGTTGTCGACTGGTAGCCACGGCGGCGGTATGTTGGCGGCCATCGCTGTGGCAATAGGCGGTCAATACCGCCAATGTTGTAATAAGGGCCCAAGTGTCTTTACCCAACATGAAGCCATTATAAGTCTTTTTTCGAATAACTTTGCATATATTTTGACTCAAAGAGAGATCGGAAGATATAATGAGCAAAGTTTGTGCTGTCGCCCTTGCTTGGGAATTGCTAATATTGTAGTACCCCACTGATGTTGGGGCAAAAATTTTGAGTGACCTCTGCAAATAATGAGTGGACATGGGGTATGGTTGGAGAGAGGAATTTATTGTAAAACTCTGCTTGGAAGATGTTAGCCCCGGGGCTTTCCCAGATTGCATAGCAGCTGCAGTTTCTTCTGATTTTTGCAGTGACGTAGGTAGCTCTAAAGTCACCGTGTCCATTTGATGCAATCAATTGATCAGCAAGTCAGCAATGATTTGATGGTTGCATTTGGATCGTGGTATAAGCTTGGGACCATATTTACAAGCAGCTTGCCCTGTCGGTGTGTCAATTCTTTTGAGGCACTGATGGCGCAGGCTGCAGGCACATATATACAAGGCCACACAAAGCCACGTTGCATGGCTTTACATGATCTTGTAGATATAGTGTAAGGCAACGTAGCGCAAGTCACTGCTTTGCCGTACTCTGTGTCAAAGAGGCACTCCATGGGTGTTGAGCTGCGTGTTCTCAGACAACACACATGGATTTGATGCATTGCCATATTTTAAAGGATTTGTAAACCTGGAAATGCGTCAAAAGCCTACACCTCCCCAGGAGAGGCATGAAGGAGGTGCAACAAGGAGAAATACCTTTATTTCTCTTCATTTTTTCTTTTTTCTATGTGTGCTGCATTCTGTAGCTCACACAAACAGAGGAAAGCTCCTCCATCCTGCACAAAAACAATCCTCCCCGTAACACAGACACCCTTGCACCATGGTGCAAGGGTGCTTGCTTTGGTGCATGGCAGCCCATTGTGTGCCAGTACAGTGGAAAAGGACAGGACAGGACTTATATCTTGTAGATACAGTGCATTCCTGCACTTTTCTTTTGAAGCAGGGCAGCACAGCAGGAAGGCTTTTGGTGCTGCCCTGTGTCAAAATGTTATCCCTCTTGGAATATAATGATTGGAGTAGGATGCAAATATGTTTGCAACTCCTGTCATGCCCATAATTGTTTTGTGCAGGCTATATTTAATATTGTAACTTCCTAGAAACCGATTTATTGGTAGCTAACCTATGGAATTCATACCAGATTTATTGCCAAATCCATGTATTTGACTTTGTGAAACTAGCCACTTCTGTCTGGCGGTGTCCAGAGAAGCTGCCTTCAGCTGGGCTTTCAGATTCTCTGAACAGGATGGTGTTCAAGTCTCAACAAGTTCTTTTTCCGGATAAATTGCTTCAGTTTCAAGTGAGACAACACCGGCCTGTCAGCCCACCACTGTGCTCTGACCAATGGCACGATCTTACCCTTGAATTGCAGCTGTGAAGACTTCCTATAATGTTGCTGATTTGTCTACGGATGCCAGATTGAGTTGAAATTGTTACTTAATATCCGCATAAAGAGAAGTAACTAAATCATCTGGCATAAGCCAGAATAGGCTAAACCTCCAGCTATCACTTGGTCTCCGGACAAAATTGGGGCAGAATTATGTAGTTGTAGTAAGAGTGTCAAGCGGTATGAAATGCCTCTGAGAAATATGGATTTGTCTGACATGTCTTGCACCTCAGTGGAGAGTAAAAAAAAGTAGTTGAGATGAGACAGGGAAGTATAAGTTGATGATGAATGGTAGGTATAAGCTCCATTTCTTGCCATCCATGTGTCAGCTAGTCACATTATAGTCATCCAGTCTAACAGACAATTTGATCAGTGGGTCTTTGAGGTTAGAATTACTTATTCTAGAGACCGGCTGGCATGTCTTGGTAATCTGCTTTATGTGCTGCCTCTACTCTCTACCTTAGAGGTTAGATTCTATCACCTTAACTTCTCAGGAGCCGCATTCTAGCCCACGGGCTGTCTCATCTAAAGATTACAAGTATGCCTCACTGAAAGGTGGGAAATTTGTGTTTGAATGCTTGGTTCCCCTTAGTCAGCAAAGCACGATTAAATGTGGACTTCTGAATGCTAGATCTTTGGTGAAACATTCTGATGATATGAACATGTTTTTGGAATCCAAAAACTTGAATGTATTATTCATCACAAAGACCTGGATCACTGCTGAGTCAGCAGCAGGCCTAGATGAGGCCTGCCAAGTAGGTTTTCTGGCTCTTCACCATCCCCTTGTTTTTAAGAACTGAGGTGGAGTGGAAATTGTACATCATGAAAAATGGGACTTTCATACTATCCCATTGAATGACGGGCAAGGGTTCTCTCTCAAGTCTAGAAGAGAATATATGTTTACAGGGGTCTTATGCTTTAGGTCCCCTGATGTCCCACTCACACATCTTCATTTCTTAATACAGATGTTTACTAATATGGCATTGGTTCATGGAATTTTTTTTGTCCTGAGAGATTTCAACCCCTAGGCAGATGGGCAATTACTCCCTTCTGAAAAAGAACTTTAAAATGCAGGCACAAGCAGGACTTCAACAACTTGTCCGTGGTCCCTCCCGACAAGGGTGACACAGTCTTGATCCTATCTCTGCTAATGAGAATTTAATTTCAGTGAATAGGGTGTTGCCTCTGTTGTACTGATCATTTGCTTATTGCGTTTGATCTACCATAGCAGAATGTACTTCCTTTGGTGATTTCTCCCAATATCGACACTTAGGCGGTCATTCTGACCGCCGCCCGCCATGCGGTCACCGCCATTTGCCCGCTCCGCGGTCAAAAGACCGCAGAGGCCATTCTGGCTTTCCCGCTGGGCCAGCGGGCGACCGCCAAAAGAGCGCCCACCGGCCCAGCGGGAAAGGCCCTGCAACAATGAAGCCGGCTCCGAATGGAGCCGGCGGAGTTGCAGGGGTGCGACGGGTGCACTTGCACCCGTCGCGATGTTCACTGTCTGCAATGCAGACAGTGAAAATCTTTATGGGGCCCTGTTAGGGGGCCCCTGCACTGCCCATGCCAGGCCCCACGACACCCGTTCCCGGTTTTTACCGCCAGGAACAGGATGGCGGGAAGGGGGTCAGAATCTCCATGGCGGCGCTGCAAGCAGCGCCGCCATGGAGATTCAGCCCAGCCAGGGGTATTCCGGCGGGAAACCGCTGGATCCCCTTTTCTGACCGCGGCTTTACCGCCACGGTCAGAATGGGCATTGAAGCACCGCCAGCCTGTTGGCGGTGCTTCCGTGTCCGTCCACCCTGGCGGTCCATGACCGCCAGGGTTGGAATGAGGCCCTTAGTCTGGAGCCTGGCACAAACTTGCCAAATGATCCCAAGGTCCTATTTTTGATCTTCTAAATTTGTGTGACCTCAAGAATGCCGTTGACACAAATTGCACTTGTCTCAACAATGCAATCACTGTGAGGTTGGATTCAATCATCCCCCATTCCCATCAGAGACTATGTCCCACCCTTCTGCACTGGGGTATAGTGAAACTATGAAAGCAATTAAATTAACATACAGACAAATAGAAAGGAAATGGTGTTGCCAGTATGCTGGTCAGGACAAGCAAGGAGACTAGGAAAGCTAGACTGTATTGTTTTTATAAATTATATTCTAGGCGCATCTAATAGCCCCAAAAAGGGTTTGAAATTGTCCCAGAAATGTTGAACCCCCACTGTCTGAAATATGACATAGCCTCTTCACAGGAACTATGTGACAATTCGGCAACCTTTTTTAAAACTAAGATAGCCACAATTTTAGAAGGTATTGTAGAATCATCAGAAAGAGATCATATGTGTTAGACTTGGCATTCGTGGTGTGGTCTCCCCAAACATTTTGCCTCTGTTTACCAGAATGTTGATGTGTGCCGGACTCTGTTTTTGCTGTTTTTTTTACTCTGGGCACTTTACCACTATTATCCAGTGCTAAAGTGCAAGTGCTCCTATGTAAAATATATGTGTAATTGACTTTCCAAGATTGGCATATTTGATTCAGTAGTAAGTCCCTAGTACAGTGCAATAGAGGTGTCCAGGGCCTGTAAATCAAATGCTACTAGTGGGCCTGCAGCACTGGTTGTGCCACCCACAGAAATAGCCCTGCAGTGTCTGTGTGTGCAGTTTTAAACTGCCAATTCGACTTGGCAAGTGTACTCACTTGCCAGGCCTAAACCTTCCCTTTATATACATGTAAGGCACCACTCAGGTAGGCCCTAGGTAGCCCCATGGGCAGGGTGCAGTGTATGTAAAAGGTAGGACATGTACTTATGTGGTTTACATGTCCTAACAGTGAAATACTGCCAAATTTGTTTTTCACTGTTGCAAGGCCTATCTCTCTCATAGGTTAGCATGGGAGCAGCCTTTAAATGTTGTTAAAGCGCAGATTCCCTTTTGAAGCAGATAGCCATTTAGAGTGTGGGGTCTCTGAACTCACAATTCAAAAATAATTTTTGGGTGAAATTGGGTTTTAGAAAGTAGGCATTTTATTGCCTAAACCATTCTGTGACTCTGCTTGTTTGTGGTTTCCCTGTCTGTGTCAGTTTGACAGTTGGGCTGTTGGCACCTCTCTCTAGACAGTGACACAAAGGGTGCTGAGGTGTAACCTACATATCTATGCTGGGAGGGAGTGGAGTAGTGGTCACTTACACCTGAAAGGGCTGTGCGCTCACACAATACAGTCTCCATCCCCAGGGTGTGTGTCTGGGGCATCGGCAAGGCAGGATCTTGAAAACAACAGAGACTTCTCTTTAAAGTTGGCCTACTTCAAAGGCAGGAAGGGGTATAAGAAGAGCACCTGAAAATTAGATCACTTCTGGAATCAAGAGGAACCCCTGCCAAGGAGAAGAGTTGAAAAGCTTAGGAGAAGAGTTGCCCCCGCCTGTGACTGTGCTTTGTTGGGCTATCCTGCAGTTGCTGCTTCTGCCTGTGAAAGAGGACAAAGACTGGGCTTTTTTGTGCATTCCTGCTTGAGAAGAATCTCCAAGGGCTTTAACTGAGCTTGCCTCCTGTTGTTGAAGTCTCAGGGCCATCACCAGCACTCTGCAGAGACTCCTGCCCTGCCAAATGGTGCCCTATCCAGTTACTGGGCTCTTAAATGGTGAAGTTGGCAGACAAGAACTGAAAATCGACACACAGACTGCTGTGTGGGGAAATTTTCAATGAACCTTATGTGACGCGGCTGATAAACAACGTGCGACCGGCTTCACAGCTGAAATCAACGCTCCACCTGCATCGTGGCTGGAGGATCGACATAACCTGGCTCGAGAAATGATGTGCAACACCCGCTATTGGAGGCTGATAACAACGCAACCCCACACAGCGTAGTTTTGTGATACTGTGCGACTGGATTTTCAACGCAACATCGCTGGGTGTGGAAAATCAACGCAAAGCCTTTCCAGACTCGAGGTGCCTGTTCGGTTTGATGCATTGATCTCTTGTGGGAGAGGAGAAATTACTCATGCCAACCCGACCGGAGGAGGAACAACGCACAGACTTGCTTGCGAGTGAGAAAGTGACGCATTGCTGGCCTTTTTTGACACACACTCTCCCATGCAGCTTTATTTTGACGCTACCCATGTACTTTGGTGAAATAACAGCATTCTCACTGTTTTGTAAGGATTAAGACTCTTAGGCGGTCATTCTGACCGCGGCGGGCGGCAGTCGCCGCCCGCCATGCGGTCACCGCCGAATGACCGCACCGCGGTCAAAAGACCGCGCCGGCCATTCTGGCTTTCCCGCTGGGCCGGCGGGCGACCACCAAAAGGCCGCCCGCCGGCCCAGTGGGAAAGAACCTGCAACGAGGAAGCCGGCTCCGAATGGAGCCCGCGGAGTTGCAGGGGTGCGGCGGGTGCAGTGGCACCCGTCGCGATTTTCAGTGTCTGCAAAGCAGACACTGAAAATCTTTATGGGGCCCTGTTAGGGGGCCCCTGCACTACCCATGCCAGTGGCATGGGCAGTGCAGGGGCCCCCAGGGGCCCCACGACACCCGTTCCCGCCATCCTGTTCCTGGCGGTAAAAACCGCCAGGAGCAGGATGGCGGGAAGGGCGTCGGAATCCCCATGGTGGCGCTGCAAGCAGCGCCGCCATGGAGGATTCCCTGGGCCAGGGGTAAACCGGCGGGAAACCGCCGGTTCCCCTTTTCTGACCGCGGCTTTACCACCGCGGTCAGAATGGCCCTGGAAGCACCGCCAGCCTGTTGGCGGTGCTTCCGTGGTCCCGGAATGACCCCCTTATTCTTTTGAAAACTCTTGACTTGTGTATGTTAGATTTTTGTCATTTTAGTCTTGTTTTGTTTAGATAAATATTACCTATTTTTCAAAACCTGTGTTGTGTCATTTTGTAGTGTTTTCACTGAGTTACTGTGTGTGTTGGTACAAATACTTTACACATTGCTTCTGAAGTTAAGCCTGCCTGCTCGTGCCAAGCTACCAAGGGGGTGAGTGGGGGTTAACTGAGGGTGAATCTTCTTTAACCTTACTGGAGTGAGGGTCCTTGCTTGTACAGGGGGTCACCTGACTGCCAGCAAAAGACCTCATTTCTACCAATATGTCATTAATTGCCGAAGATACTTTGGCTGAGACTTTTCACTGTGACCCAGTCAAATCACAGTACCCACAGGATTTGGTGGTGACACCTAACTGTCAGATTGACAGTTTTGAATCAATCTCAGAGGAGAATTTTTTTAAGATTGCTATGGCTACTATGTCCAGATCTCCATTAGACCCACTTCATGCTAGGCACTGAAAAGGGTGGGCGAATGAGCGTCTGTCGTCACTAAGGTCTCTCCACAATCAATCGCTGACCTCAGTGGTGGTTCCTCAACTCTGAAAAAAGGCTATTGTCACACCCCTCTTGAAAAAACCTTTAGCTGATCCAGTGGAGCTGACCAATTTTAGACCCATCTCGCTCGTCCACTTTCCGATAAAGATCTTAGAGTGAGATATTATTAAGATCCTGGGACAATCTTTAGAAGAGCATGCTTCATTAGAGGTCGAACAATTTGGCTTTAGGCCTGGCCTCGGTACTGAGACAGCCTTAGTGTGTACTTAGGACGATCTATGACAGAGAGCAGACAATGATCAGATCGTTGTCGTAGCTCTTCTTAATTTGTCGGTAGCTTTTGATACAGTCCATCATAACATCCTTTTGGCCAGGCTGTCCTTTATGGGTGTTGACGGCACGGCATTAAAATTAAATTGGTTATAATCTCATTTACGTGATAGCTGCAAGCAGTGGCACTACCCCCTTTTTGTTCTGATTTCGGAGGTATCAAACAAGGGGTATCGAAGGGATAGGCTCTCAGCCCAATTTCCTTTAATATGTATCTGAAGCCATTGATTTGGCTAACAAAACAACATAACATCCCTGTGATCAACTATGCCGAAGACACTCAATTGATTCTGTCTCTCAATCAGCATAACTCAATCACCTCTTTTCAGAACTGTATGACTTGGGTAGCATGTAAATAAAGCTGCCGGTGCCTATTTTGACACACAGCGGGGCCTAAGATAACTGTTCTTATTCCTACCTACATCTGCCAAACCGTTATTTGTCCAAAGTACAATACTCAGTGGGGTGGATTATTGCAATGCCATCCTGCTGGGAGCACCTGATTTCTTGAATAAATGACCTCCAAAGAGTCCAATCGGCTGTGGCGAAGTTGGCGCTGAATATGTCTCGAAGATCATCCGCCTCCATTGCCCTTAACATCCGCCTCCATTGAACTGCAATGGCTACCAGTTAAACAGAGGATCAAGTTTAAATCTATGTGCGTAATCTTCAGAGCTCTTCATGGGAAAGGTCCAGACCTGCTCCCGAATAGACTAAAAAGATATGTACAGAGAAGAGCTTTAAACTCTGTATCTGCTAACCTTCTACAGGTACCTAGATTCTGCAGAGCCCGCATAGATGGCTGTTCCTTTTCTGCTACAGCAGCAGAGATGTGGAATGCGCTCCCAATGACTTTGAAAGGGCATAACGAGCAGCTGAGTTTTAGGAAAGCCCAGAAAACATGGTTTTTCCCAAATTAATAATCTGCCCCCTTGGCCCAGTTTGTTTCCTTCTGTGTGAAAACTGTTGCTGCAGCAGCAGGATACCAGTTTACTTGGTCAAAATGCGCTTTACAAATGTTCTATACAATACAATACAATGTGCCATACATCTCTCCTTCTAACCACGGATGCATTAAAAAATGTACTCCCAATAATCAGTTTGCTGAATAGAGCATCTACAGAAATTGCAGTGAGATCTTGTAGTGTAGCGTGATGGAGAGTCAGAGGGGAGCAAACTCTTAACAGTGACCAACCCTGTCCCTGCATTGACCCCATAAACATGATATAACTACCCTGTAAGTTCTCATTGCAACGGTGTGTGGCAAATAGTGATGTTTTGTGAATGAGAATGTATGGCCACTCCGAATCTACCCGTGAAGTTACACTTTGTTCCCTTGAGATTGGTCTCTTAGAGAGAAAGGACGCTTGGGGCATATCATTTTACAAAATTAATGACAGCACGTCTTTTGTTTTTATCATTGAAACTGTTTGCATTCCAAGACATGATCATAGGAGTACTGTGGAATGACACATCTACTCGATTACCCATTGAATAATTCTGAAATGTAGAAGTATCACTTCATGTAGCCTATGAGGAAATGTGGAAAATAATTCCCATGCTAATGTTGACGCGTCCCTTTATGATAATTTATTACACATTAGGACTTGTTTTAGGCCAATGAATCTTTTGACCCAGTTGAGAGACACCTTAGGACGAGATAGCTAATCAATATGTCAATCAATACATCAATTATGTCATCAATATTTATTTCCACAATGCATCTTACTTTAGTCAAAGACATTAATCAACTCGAGACACCACCATGACCTTGCAGTCATGAATAACCACACCAGTTTAGTAGAATTTTATGAGTTTTATTCCCCATTAGTTACAATTAAAAAAGTAGGTGTGTTAATCTCAAAACCAGGAAACAAAACAGCATAGTCACGATATGTCAACTCTGACAAAATTTCATTAAGGCAAAAATCGCGAACAACAAAACATAACACGGTGTGAGCATAGATCAACTTTAGCAGAGTATCATCAACGCGTCAGTTCAACAAAACATGGATTCAGTTGTTTGTCTATTTGTGTCAGTTTAGTGAACATCTGTCCTAACCACTGATTAGCATTGGCATGTTGGGCTTCATGCAAACAATTTAGAACACCAATTTGGAAAACATCTAGCTATGGTCTCTGTCAAAAGTAAGCAGTTGGTACCTAGAAAGGAAAAGCAAACAAACAAATCGCAATTTCATTGTCATAGTTACCCTCCAATGTTTAGGTCAGCACTCAGGTTCAGTCTTCGTCTTCAGGACATTAGTCGATTCGCCATCAGTCAAAACTCAGCTCTGGGGCAAAAAGGGCACTTCCCTCATAAAGAGGTGAAGTGTAAATGGGCAATCTAAGGAAAAGGATGGTTTTAAGTAAACAAATAAGTCACCAAACAGAGTGACAAAGTTTCTGGATAAAATCGATAGCATTCCCTAACCCATCAAGTCTAATCTACTTCCTGGTGACAGGGGTTTTTATCCCTTTTTCATTGTACATTCCCCAAAAATTTCATTTGTCCATCGTTATACCCCACTATCTTTACCCTATTAGAAAACAGATTATGTAATTAAACTTTCACCCCATATTATTTTACAGACATTTTATTGGTCCATGTGATTGACGTCTTCAGAGGTAGCACGTCCGGTATGATTTCATCCTTCTGTAATTCTGTGCACATCTTTTGGTCAGTAGCTCCATTGTCTTCACTGGTTAAAACGACCTTGTACATTATATTAATCTTCACTGTTGCATTTTAGCTAAACATTTCTACAAGCAAGATAAATTTCACGAGAACGGATCCACTATGGTTACATTCAGCTTCTAGTTGAAGGAAAAAAACAAGAGGTCATTTCCTTTTGCGAGTCAGCACACTGCACGTTTAAGAAAAACACATTTAATATGACAGCCAGGCAGCTGAGCTTCGGCTCATGCTAACTTAGGCCTACGAGATTCATTTAGCATAACTGTATTAACATAATCATTAATAATTTGTACAAAACCATATCTTAATACAAATATTCATAAGCATTAGTCAATTTCATTAGTCTATGTATACATTGGCGGCCACTCCCCGTGGTCACATCTCAAGTGCACGTTTAAGCAAAATACATTAATACAATTTCTATGTGGCATTATCACACATTATTTCATAAACATTTCATGTTAATATAGATTTTATAAACTACGCTCTCTCAGTCCCTCCTCTAATGACGTTCGTCATCACAAACCTTTCCCTTTCGACCTTTCACTTTTAATTTTTCACTTTACGCATAATGCGCATTTCAACATTCTGACCTTTGTGTGAGCTCTCCCAAATTTCATCAAACATTTTCTCCCTTTCATTTTCTGCATTCTTCTTGCTTCTTTTTGTCCAATTTCTTCTAATTATTTCATTAATTTTGCATGCTCCCCATAAACTCAATACACAAATTGAGACAATTAATAGACTCCCTAATATTTTTGCAAGCACCCCGTTCCAAATATCACTAAACCAGCACCCTACTCTGGCAATTCCTTTTCCAACTTTTTCCCAAACTCCAGGTTCTTTCAAATCCTTCAGATCTGTACTATCTCTAGTTAGGTTAGTGAGCATACCTCTAATCTTTATACTATTATCCGGAATAAATGAACAACAATGACCTCGTTGAGCATCTTGCAGACTCTGCTGCTCTTTGCTAATAGAATGTCTAAAGCAAGCCGATTTTGAAGAGTCATAGCTCTTTCCGCAGCAAGCACAGTATCCATCAGTAGTATAGCCCCTGTAAAATTTGCCAGCATGTTATCCACAATAGTAGACAACTTTCAAATCTTTATGGAGTTTAAGATAACCCCTACTGAAGGAATTATGGCTCCAAATATGTCACCAACGACAGCAGCCGCTGTCTCTCGTTTTTGTCTAGCATGTTGTAATTCAGACATTTTAGGTATTTGTTTTAAGTCATCAATTTGGTAGATCTTTGGGAAAACTATCCCCAAATAACATGTCCAATACTATCCCTTATGGAGATGGTAATAAGCATTAAGTCCACATATATAATAGATCCCAGGGATCGCTGGATCCTGTCAATTTAACATGAATGTCCATTTACTCTGAAACAAAAACACATGCCTGTATTCACTCGTTCCCACAAATAAAGTGTCATGCTCAGATTTTGGCCTATATATACAAAGTCTTCCTACATGTAATGCATCTATAGCTAGTTTTCCTTGCGTCTTTATTGCGGTGTAAGCATAATCATTTGCATATGTACGCTTCTCTAATCCCTTTTCTAGCCTTTCTTTGAGTGCTTTGCACCTATCATCAGTGTGATCTAAGAAGCTTTTCTCCACAGGTGTTAGTAGACAGGTCAAATTATTGCGATGTGCATAAGCTGTTCCAAAGGTTAGTGTTGGCTCAAAGAAACCTCTAACTAATTTTATGCTATGCTCTTTAGCTAACTTGTTCAGAAACTCAATCACAGGCACAAAGGAAAACACCACATCCAAATTTGAATAAAAGTATTGCACATGTTCCTGATCGTAGAATCTTTTTAGTAGCAGACTACAGCTTATCCCGTAAGTTAATGGCAAGCTATGATAAGTAACCCCCTCCTGTACTGATGAAGGAATCTTTGTGCACACATAACAGTTTCTCACATCCATTGTATCAACATACTCATTCAGCAAGCGATAGAAGACATTAGTGGAGAGTTCCCCCTTTGAATTAGTTCCCTCATGCAAGGGTTGTGTATCTTGCTCAAACTTTTCCCACGGAGTTATTGTAGCAGTCTCAGGTTTTGAAGCATCGTTAGTTGCTTTCTTATTCAACCACGGCATTCACACAATCACACCTACAATTATTATTGCACACACAATACCTAGAATAACACTTAACCAACCACACACTTTACCCTTTTTGCTACTACCTCTAGTGTAAGCCATGGTCTGTAAAGAATCAGATAGCAGAATAACTCAAAGCAAACAATCAACCTTAAGGACGATTTAAAAGCTCCTTTTTTGTTTCTTCAAAGTCTCTCTTTCTTTCTCTGCGTATATTTACAGCGTTTCACTCACCCCAGGACCCTTTGTGGAATCAGGTTAGCAGCTTGTCACATTCGGTTTTTCAAAGTCAATTCAGGTTTAAAATTTCTCATCCGGTAATTTATAAGTCTCTTTTCTTCAGCTTTCAGCTTTCAAATTTGATTTCAATTTTAACACAGTCTCTTGCTTAAAGTGACTTCAGGTACCGTAGTATTGGCCTGGTACTTCTCGATCAAAGCAAAACGCTAAGAATTCTTGCTGCCACTCAGATGTTGTGGCATATGCCCATTCAGGCCCTGTGTACCTTCTGTTTGCGACTCTCTTTCTTTTTAGCCTTTGTTCACTCTGCAGCTCTCCTTCACTCAGATCCTCTTTTCTGGTTGTATCGATTTCCTCCTCTATTGTTTCATCTGGGATGACTTTCTCTCTCGCAGCTTGTTTCTTTGGCCAGTTATCACCTTTGTGTGTTTTCTTCTTGCTTGGCCTTTCAGGACACTGAACAGCACCCTCCTCTTGCTCTATGGTGTTTTCTCTTGATGGACCTGCAACTGGCTCAGGAGATGCCGGTGTACTTTGACTTTCCTCTATTATTTCCCCTTCTTCCTCTGGGTCTGTAACGGGTTCAAGCTCTAACCCGTATCCATCTACTTCTGGGAGAACCTCTCCTTGACTTAGTTCTCCTGTTGCCTTTACTGAGATAGGCTCACCGTCACCTCTCTCAAACTCGTTTACTGCTTGAGGGACTAGGCCGTCCTCAGTGGGCTCTCCTGTAGTCTCAGTTTCCATTTGACTGTTCTCCGGTCCTGAGACTTCCTTCTCCGGAATTGCTGAATCAGAAACTTCAAGTTCCTCATCAGTCAGACGTCACCATCTTTGTGTGACTGGCATGTATCGAGTTTGGAACGCCTGCACATTTCACAGAAGTGGTTGTTGTCAGTATTACTTGATATGACCCCTTCCAGTGCGGCCCTAAGCACGACTTCCTGACGTGCTTCTTGACAACCACCCAGTCACCGGTTTGCAGGTTGTGACCTGGATCACTGATCAGTGGCAATGTGTTGGCCTGCACCTGGTGGGAAAAAGAGCGGACCACATCAGCTAAACCTTTGAAGTAGTCCAACACCATATCATCCGTGATATTCACAAGAGCATTTGCAGGTACTGCAGGCAATCTCATAGCTCTCCCCATCAAGATTTCATGGGGTGATAGTCCTGTCTTCTTATCAGGTGTATTTCTCATTGACATTAGCACTAAAGGCAATGCATCTGGCCTCTTCATATTGGTAGGTGCACACATTTTTGCCATTCTCGACTTCAAGGTACCATTCATCTGTTCCACTAGTCCTGATGCTTCGGGCGGGAGCTACAATGCAGCTTCTGTTCAATGTCTAATGCAGCACACAAGAGCTTTATCACCTCATTGTCGAAGTGTCTGCCCCTATTTGATTCTAAAGAGACTGGAAAACCGAACCTTGGTATTATCTCTCTAAGCAACAGCGTTGCTACTGTGAGACTGTCATTTCTACGTGCAGGGTAGGCTTCAATCTAGTGACTGAAAATGCACACAATTACCAACACGTATCTCAGGCCTCCACACACAGGCATCTCAATGAAATCCATCTGCATCTTGCTAAACGGACCTCCAGCTCTGCCTATGTGGCTCAAAGTCACCACTGTCCCTTTTCCTGCATTCATCTGTTGACAGATGATGCACCTGTGACAGGTAACCTCTGCAGCTTGTCTGAATTTTGGATTGAACCAATCAATTTTGAATAATCTGATCATTGCGTCTCTCCCAAGGTGTGCCTGACCATGGTAAAGTCTTGCAAATTGTGACAAAAGACTGTTTGGCAAAACCAGTTTCCCCTCCTCTGAGACCGACAAGTCGTCAGCTCTCTGTACACATTGCATTCTCTGCCAGGAGCGTTTCTCTTCCTTGCTAGCACGACCCTGTAGTGATTTTAGCTCATCCGATGTGTCAACAACTCTTAATGCAAAGTTCAGACATGTCTCATTTTCAGTTTGCAGTAACAATTCCCACTGATCCTTGAACGATATACAGTTCAATGCGCAAAACCTTGCAACTTGATCTGCATAACCGTTTCCCATTGACACAAAGTCCTGCGACTTAACATAAGCATTGCATTTCACCACAGCAATTTCAAGAGGCAACTGAATCGCATGCAACAAATCCTTAATTTGTTCGCCATTCTTCACAGGGGAACCAGAAGAGGTCATAAAACCCCTCTGTGACCACAATTGGTCAAAATCATGTACAATGCCGAACCCATATCTGCTGTCAGTATAGACGGTAACTTTCAGATTTTCAGCAGCGTGGCATGCCTTAGTAAGGGCAATTAATTCACCCACTTGTGCGGAATACACTCTTTCGAGCCAGGAGGCTTCTATAATGCCAGTGATTGCACATACAGCATATCCGGCTCTTAGTATTCCGACTGAATCTCTCAAACATGATCCATCAACAAACATAATGCAGTCATTTCCTTTTAACTGCGTGTCTTTAATGTCAGGTCTGGGTTTGGTGCACAGTTCTGTTACCTCAAGACAGTCATGTTCCACTTCCTCCAAATTACTAATCTCAGTGTTTTCAATAGGAAGTAGAGTTGCTAGGTTCAATACAGTACCTTGCCTCAAGGAGAAATTAGGCGACCCCAGAAATAATTGTCTCATATCAGGTAATTCGGGCATTTGTCATGTGCTGAGCCTTAGTTCGGGTCAACAGAATTTCATCTGAATGCAGAACCATTACTGTTAAGGGATGTCCTATCACTATGCCTTCACACTGTGTTAGGCTCTGACCAACTGCTGCAACTGCGCGCAAACAACCCGGTAAGGCTGCTGCCACTGGGTCCAAGGTAGCTGAAAAATACGCTATAGGGCGGTTTGCACCTCCATGGACCTGTGTTAAGACAGACAAAGAACAAGCATCACGTTCATGACAAAACAGTAGAAAAGGCTTTGTGTAATCAGGCATACCTAAGGCTGGTGCCCTACACATGCACTCTCTCAATTCCATGAATGACTCAAGCTCTTCCTCGGACAAAGCTATGGTATACGGTTCATCTTTGGTTTCCTTGCCTGTCAGCTTTGTCAAGGGTTTTGAGATAATCGAAAAGTTGGGAATCCACTGATGACAGTAGCTCACCATTCCCAAAAACATTCTGACATCTCTCTTTGTTGTCGGGGGATTCATCTGTAGTATGGCTGTCACACTCTCCTTTGATATTCTCCTTGATCCTTTCTCATTCAAATGCCCTAAGTATTTCACCTCTTTCTGACAGTACTGCAACTTCTTTCGGGACACCTTATGTCCGCTCTTTCCCAAATGGTTCAATAAGGCAATTGTGTCATACCTGCAGTCATCTTTTGTTCTGGACGCAATCAGCAAGTCATCAATGTACTGTACTAGAGTCGAACTGAAAGGCAATTCTAACGACTCCAAGTCCTTTTTCAATATCTGATTGAAGATGGACGGTGACTCAGAAAACCCTTGAGGAATTCTGCACCAACTGTACACCTTGTCCAGGAATTTGAAACTGAATAAAAATTGGCTGTCCTCATGAAGAGGCACCGAAAAGAACACTTGTGACAGATCCACAACCGTGAACCACTCTGCATCACACGGAACCTGAAACATGATCACTGCTGGATTTGGCACTATGGGGCAACATTTTACCACAATCTTGTTTATTTTCCTCAAGTCCTGCACAATTCAAACCTTCCCACAATGCTTTTTCAAACCCATTATTGGTGAATTACATGGACTGCTCAATACCTCCTTCAAGACTCCTTGCTTTACAAAGTCTGCTATTATCTGCGACACCTGTATAAGGACATCTTGTGCCATGTGATACTGTGGCACTTGAGGGAACACTGCATTTGGCTTCACTTGTACTTTAACCGGTTCAACTCCTTTTATCAATCCCACTTCCTTTCCTGTCAGGTCCCACACTTTTTCTGTCACCGTTCCTTGCAACTCAGCTGGCAAGTCAGTCACTGTAAGCATTGGGAACAGGGTTATCAAAGGGTAATCTTCATTTGCAGGCTCTGTTTCTGATTGTGAAAACTGCCCATCATCTCACTCATCATCACTGTTTGTTTGCACTTCAATCCCTTCATTAGAGCAGGTAATCGAACACTTCGTCTTGCACAGTAAGTCTCTAGCCAGTAGGGATATGGGACTGGAATCGCAGACTACAAACTTATGCAGTCCCTGAAAGTTACCAATCTCGACTTGAACTCGATCGGTAATTTGGTTTGTCAAATACTGATTTGCTACCCCTACTACTCTTAGAGTACGCCCTGAAAGTGGCAGCTTCGGGACCTCTGCACTTCTGACTATAGAGTGTGTAGCTCCCTTGTCAACCAAGAATGATACCTTGTGACCCATCACCTTTCCTTCACTATAGGGTCCCCTCTGATCTATTTCTAGGGTTGCTGCAAGCCTGCATTCTTCACTGTCTGAACTGTCATCCGACCATTCATCATTCATTCCATCTTCACCACGCAATGGGAACTGCTGCACTGTATTATTTTGACTCATCATTTGGCCTGTGACCTCCTGAGGAAGCATCACCTGTTGCTGTCCCATTGGAGCTAATGGTAATTGCATTTGCTGTCTAGGTACCATGGGAACCTGCTGTTGTACTTGCTGCATTTGTGCTGGTTGAACATGCAGCATTTGCATCTGCTGCATGGGCTGTAATCCCTGCATCTGAACCATGTTATTCTGGAAGTTCTGATTTTGACCTCTCAATTTTGGACCCCTCACATTTTAAAATGTACGGATATCCGTGCTTTGTTGAACGACACCATCATGCACCGCATTCGGGAATTCCCGCTCCAATGCCCCACGCCCCCGCACGCGTGACATGGTGACATCTTTTTAATCCCTTGCGCATCATTTTGAACCACAACCGTATTCAAGTCTGGACTGCGATTCACAAAACCTCGACCTCGACCTCTCGGTTGTGCCTGAAACACGCTATTCCCTTGCTGTTGCTGCTGTACCATCTGCTGGATTCCATTCCCTTGCATACCTGCCTGCGCTGCCTTAATCTGCATCACCATCACTTTCTCCTTCAATTTTCTCTGCTTTATATCAATCTCGTCACTACAATATTTTGCATACTGCAACATCTCATCAATCGGTTTCGCTTGCCAACAGATCAAATGATTCTTAATCATCTGGCTGACCTCTGGTCTCAACCCTTCAACAAATCTGAACACAAGATGATTCATGTCGTTCTGCTCAATAGTCTCAGTACCACTGTAATGTTTAAACGCTTTCAACAACCTCTCATAATAAGCATGGATGGACTCTTTAACCTCCTGTGAGGTCTGGTCGATTTTCTGCCAATCAGTCACTTTCGGTGACACTTTCTGCTTCAAAAGCTCAATCACTTTATGATAGTACTTCACCACCTCCTCAGATGGTGCTCCAGTCACCTTATCCCTTGCCGGTTCCTGTGTCGGCCTGTCCACACCTCTCTTGCACTCAAGCCATAAGTCAGGTGGAACAATGATCTCAAACAAAGTATTCAAGTCTTCCCAGAGACACTTCGCAAGTTTCACAAACCTGTCTGTCTGCTGATACCACTATATCGGTTTCTCCCTCAACCTGGGATACTCATTTGTAAAGGGCAGAATGTCTCCCCTATTCCACGGTACATGGACTAGAACCCCTCCAGCTGTTTCTCTCATCTGTAACATCTTTACTGTCCCAGTGTCCGGTGAAGCTTTAGTCGGACTCGATCCCGGACTGTCACCTTTGTCCTTATCTCTTTTCTTTGCCCATCTGCCTTCCCATTTTTCTAAGGCTCCCCAGATTTGTGCACTCTGCAATATCTCTTTAAGATGCACTTTTATTCCGGCAAACCTCCTGTGATCAAAATATTTAGAAGTCCAGTCTATAGCTCCTTTTCAAATGTTTAGTATTTTCAATATCAATATTGTATTAGTCTGCCATGTTCGCCAACCTCTGATGCACCTTGCCCACTTCTTTAGTGATTTTAGGGCACAGATACCTTAATTCTGCTTTTGTGTATGATTCTAATCTGTTTACCCCTATTGTCCCTTCCACTAGTTCAGCAGCTTCCACACCCAGTCTCACAAAGTTCAGGTACTCGTCTCTTTCAGATTTCTCTGCGGCCACCGTGGCAGTTTGTGAAGCATGAGTCTTTTCTAACCACTCTTTCAACTGTTTCACCATGAATCCTTGCAGTGAAATATTCCCTGCATGCATCATTGGCAATTGTGAAGCGTTCGTACTTATGGTCTGTGGAGTTAGCACCCCTAGCACCCCTAGCCCTGCCTGTCTCATTGCCTCTAAAGGTGTTTAAACTGGACTAAGGTCTAACAAGGACCTGGGTCCTTCAACTGATTGCTCTCCTGGAGCCATTAACTGGGGAGTTCCTAAGGACCCTCCTCTTATCGCATCTTGGGTCATTACTCCCTGATCACACATACCAGGCTTACCATGCGCATATAATGGCACTGGTGGACCAACAGTAATTGGTAATGATATAGCAGCTGGTGTCTGACCTGGTCCCAGACCCCACGGAGCCGTAACTCCTAAGGCTGGACTCACTGAGGCTGGGGCAGGTACTAACAGAGGTCCTGCTGCTGGACTATACCCCGGAATCAGCTGTTGCTGTGGCTGGGGCAGCAATTGTGGAGTTGGCTCAAACTGCACTAACCTCGACTTTGTATATATTGGATCCGGCGGCACTATCAGATTCGTAGTAGTCTCTAGTACTGGGACATCTGGATAGATTCTCTGTATCTGCGGTGGAGGTTGCAACTGTATCTGCATGTGTGGCGCAGTGGGTACACTGACACCATTCTGTATCAAACCTGTATCACTAGTCTGTACTGTATCAGTAACTCCCTTATCCTGCGTCTGGTTCCCAGGACCCGCACTAGTGCTCGGGGCATTGTCATCCACTGCATAAGGTGGCGGGCGATCATGTAACAACTGATTAAGAAACTCTTTGTCGTCTGAGTCATCTTCTTCTATCCAGGACCTCTTAGTCTCTTTAGGCTTATTAGAGTCTTTATCTGGCTTACAAGTGTCTTTCTTTCCCTGTGTCTCATCTCCCTGTGTTATTGCTGGGAACAATTTAAGTCCGTCAACTATTCCCCTTCTCCACATCTTGCTCTCATTGTCCCATCTAGCCTCAGCTAAAGTCTTTTCTGCCCTTCTCATTCTCCTCTCGAATTTCTGCTGTCTCTGTTTGATGGCCATTAAATTCCAAACTGCTACTGCCTCGTACTGAGCTGGCCTCAGAGGTGGCTTTTGTACACTTAACATTTCCAAAATTCTCGTATTGAACATTCCGTACTCCAGAAACACCAAACATCCCTCCTTTTCTGTCAATTTGCGCCACTGTTTCATCCATAAGCAAGGCGCTACTCCCTTCTCCTCCATTACTTTATAAGCCGGAGTACCCTCAGGCGGTGTAGGCTCCCCTTCACTCACTGACTGTATGCGTCTCCTTTCAGAGCGCTCCTAAAAGCTTTTATAAAATTCATCTTTGCGTCTTCTCTTTGTTTGTATTTAATCAGGAAGTGACTTTAATTCCCAGGACACTCTTCACCTACCTTTCTCAACCTATTGCCTCTCACGGACGGCTGCCAATCCGTGGGCGACCCCTCTCGGCAACTGACCTATCCCAGCGTGACACCACTGACGTCACACGCACACTACAGCTGACAAAGTCTTGCGGCTTGTCCGCCCCTTACTGGATTCACACCAAACTAATGCAAAATTACTGCGAGCACCTTTAACAACAACAACTCAAATTTGTCAGTTTACTACAGGAAGGGTACACAATCGCTTCAGAACCTTACAGAGATTTAACTTGAAGCCTCGGCTGCTACTCTCTCCTTCTCAGTTCCTGCATACGCAAGCAGAATTCGACCCGCAAGTCCTACTCTCGACTTGTCAATGGTTCGTCTTAGTGCACTATAGAACTTACCAAATCTCCATTGAAGGTTTCATCCACACATTTAGACTGGAACTTGACTTGTCAATCACACCCGATTGACCTATTAAACTGCACAACTTACAACATAAACCCAAGTGTCTCCTACACTTGTCAATATACTCTGGAGTCTTAGACCACGACGGGTCCGTACATTACCAACCAACCACGTGGATAATTTTTTAGCACAAAGCGCCACACTCACATGAAACACGCCAACTTCCCTACTCTCATACTGTGGAGTATGCCCACTCCTCCTACAACAACATTACCTGGCCTAAACACACACAACCTCACAAATCACCTGCAAAATGCATCCGCTGAGCAAGCGCAAATTCTATACCACACATGCTAAAATGCCGAAAACATTCCCAACTCACTTAGGCAGACTCTGAGATCCCGGGAAAGTCATGGGGAATTTAGAAGAACATCATATTTCCAGTTTGCATTATCTCAGAAAAGCAATCTAAACAATAATTCTTCGTCCGAGGGCCCCAAAGGGCCAAACCATCCTCTGCTACCAGAACTGTTAACGCATCCCTTTATGATAATTTATTACACATTAAGACTCGTTTTAGGCCAATGAATCTTTTGACCCAGTTGAGATACACCTTAGGACGAGATAGCTAATCAATATGTCAATCAAAACATCAATATTGTCATCAATATTTATTTCCACAATGCATTTTACTTTAGTCAAAGACATTAATCAACTCAAGACACAACCATGACCATACAGTCATGAATAACCACACCAGTTTAGTAGAATTTTATGAGTTTTGTTCCCTATTAGTTACATTTCTAAAAGTAGGTGTGTTAATCTCAAAACCAAGAAACAAAACAGCATAGTCACGATATGTCAATTCTGATAAGATTTCATTAAGGCACAAATCGCGAACAACAGAACATAACACAGCGTGAACATAGATCAGCCTTAGCAGAGTATCATCAACACGTCAGTTCAACAAAACATGGATTCAGTTGTTTGTCTATTTGTGTCAATTTAGTGTACATCTGTGGTAACCACTGATTAGCACTGGCATCTTGGGCTTCATGCAAAACAATTTAGAACACCAATTTGGAAAACATCTAGCTATGGTCTC
This sequence comes from Pleurodeles waltl, assembly GCF_031143425.1. NCBI lineage: Eukaryota > Metazoa > Chordata > Amphibia > Caudata > Salamandridae > Pleurodeles > Pleurodeles waltl. The sequence goes on along the minus strand of NC_090436.1, from coordinate 497,794,197 downwards.
TGTCAAAAGTAAGCAGTTGGTACCTAGAAAGGAAAAGCAAACAGACAAATCACAATTTCATTGTCATAGTTACCCTCCAAGGTTTAGGTCAGCACTCAGGTTCAGTCTTCATCTTCAGGACATTAGTCGATTCGCCATCAGTCAAAACTCAGCTCTGGGGCATAAAGGGCACTTCCCTCATAAGGAGGTAAAGTGTAAATGGGCAATCTGAGGAAAAGGATGGTTTTAAGTAAACCAATAAGTCACCAAACAGAGTGACAAAGTTTCTGGATAAAATCAATAGCATTCCCTAACCCCTCAAGTCTAATCTACTTCCTGGTGACAGGGGTTTTTATCCCTTTTTCATTGTACATTCCCCTAAAATTTAATTTGTCCATGTTTATACCCCACTATCTTTACCCTATTAGAAAACAGATTATGTCATTACTCTTTCACCCCATATTATTTTACAGACATTTTATTGGTCCATGTAATTGACGTCTTCAGAGGTAGCATGTCCGGTATGATTTCATCCTTCTGTAATTCTTTGCACATCTTTTGGTCAGTAGCTCCATTGTCTTCACTGGTTAAAACGACCTTGTACATTATATTAATCTACACTGTTGCATTTTAGCTAAACATTTCTACAAGCAAGATTAATTTCATGAGAACGAATCCACTATGGTTACATTCAGCTTCTAGTTGAAGGAAAAAAACAAGATGTCATGTCCTTTTGTGAGTCAGCACACTGCACGTTTAAGAAAAACACATTTAATATGACAGCCAGGCAGCTGAGCTTCGGCTCATGCTAACTTAGGCCTACGAGATTCATTTAGCATAACTGTAATAACATAATCATTAATAATTAGTACAAAACCATATTTTAATACAAATATTAATAAGCATTAGTCAATTTCATTAGTCTATGTATACATTGGCGGCCACTCTCCGTGGTCACATTTCAAGTACACGTTTAAGCAAAATACATTAATACAATTTCTATGCGGCATTATCACACATTATTTCATAAACATTTCATGTTAATATAGATTATATAAACTACGCTCTCTCACTAACATAAACACAAACGCAATCCCAAGCCCTCAGTTCCAACCTGCCAACAGTTCCACACCAGAAGTATCAGTCACACATAGAACCTGTAAAAAAACAGGCATTATCGGCAACAATACATGTTTAAGCACAATTTATCATGAACTGCCTTGCGGTGGGGGATGTTTCAGTTCAGAACCACATAGATCGAAATGGAGTGCATATCTTCAGTTGTCATAATAAGAGAGTCCTTTGTTTCGATTTGGACATACCCAAAGGTCCCTGGCAAATAGCAAGATGAATAAGGGAGGCAAGGCAAATAAATCTATAAAACTGAAAGTTGAGATCATGCAGAGGTGAAAGTCAGCATGTCACTCAATATCTATCTTGTCTTAAGTAGTGCCATTTTTTGCCCGCAGGTAAGTTTAAGGTGACCCTCAAAGTTTTGGCAGGGTCTTGTGAAGTGACTTCTTCTTTGGCCTCATCATCATGTTCTGCTTTTGACATATATTTGCAGCAATGTGAGCCATGCTTTCTAGTGCCACCAGACCTCCTCAGTGGATGTAGTTAATTTGAATTCTATCTAGACAGCTGAGGGTGCCTGGAAGTCATTCCCACCATCAGAAAGTCTCATACACATTCTGGAGTTTTCAAAAAATGTGGCTTGCCCTCATTCATGAACGTCACCAGGGCAGGGTAGAGCAGCATGAACGTAAGCTGTATTGCCTAAAGTTTTTCTTTGTCTGCCTTGTCACTTGTAGGAGGCGGTCACGGTCCCTGTAGTTGAGGAGGTGTAATACGAATTTTCATTTGTAACTCTTATTGTACCTCTTCTGCATTCTGAATAACACGTATTCCTAGATAATTGAGTTGTAGCAACTATGTAAACCTGCAGGATTATGTAGACCTTTTCACCTAGCTTTTTCCTTTCATAAATCCTACTATTACCATGCACCTTATGTTTTTTATATCTCGATCAAATTGATATCTGAGATTTACCTATAAAATTAGGACACTTTCATGTATATTGTTGATACAATGCAAATTGCGAATAATACTGATGCTGTTCCATTCCACTGGTTGTTTTAGGTTCCAAACTAGTCCTTCCAATTATGTTGCACCCCAGGAGCGGCGAGGCACGATATTTATGGTGCTTACTTGAAAGTCACAGATAATCCATCCATTACAAGGTCCTTATGAAAGCCACAAACACCTGTTGGCCATGAAAGGCTGAAACATGTTGATCATATTCTTAGATGTGTACATTCATTATTTTCTCTCACAAACATCACCTTATTTTTAAACTTATCTCTATTCTTCTTTTGGGAACAAATAAATGGTTTTGGAAGCTATACAAGGTAATTTTAATTCATTTCTTCACTATTGTTGTCACCGAGATAACTACCCTCCGGGTAAGAGGAGATATTTATTTGAAGAACATCATCCCACGGTGATAACATATGGTGATAACATACACCGTTGAGGGTAGAATGTGTGGCTAAGGACCCTGAATATTCTTATATCAGGGTTAATTTTTGGATGATTGGTGCTTATAAAAGAAAGCTGAGTGAACCTTAACAGTGCTTCTATCTCCCCCTTTTTGATTTACATGGAGAAATACAAATGACCTCGGTGGGGAAACCAGGGGAGGCTTGGTGGCCAAAGAGTGCTTGGCGTGTTTCATCATAAAGCACTGTGAAAGTTCTTATACTGGGGCTCATAAATTAAGCCATGAGGTAATGAATTGGGTGGGCTGAGATCCTTTTTGTCCCTTCTGGCATTCCCATGATATGAACATTGTTGTGGCAGGTATGTCCTTTCACGTCTTCCACCCGGTATTTAAGTTCACTAGTGGTTTGTAGGAGTCTTCCATCCAGTATTCAAGTTCAGTAGTGTTTTTTAGGCATCGAGTGACCAGCCCTTGAAGAGTTTGTATGGCTTCCTCCACTCAGGAGATCATTTCCTCCATCTCTGTCACCCTGCCAAAAACATTGCAGAGGTCTGAATGAAGGTGGATGAGATCCAGACCAATCTTGTTGGTCCTGGTTGCCAGTGAGAAGCAAGTGTCTTTCATGACTTATAGAATAGTGGAGGTAGCCTTAGTTATCATTGTTTTCTGGTTATCTCAATCTGAGTGTGAGCCTGCCGGTGCTCTAGTCATAGTAAATGTATCAGTGGTGAACTGGCCACCAGCTGGGATTGGTTTATTCTCCTCTATGATGCAATGTAGTCAAGTGATCATGGTGGGATGTAGCAGCTACACATGTAGAAGCAAGTGTGCTATCTCAATGGAAGTCAATAACGAGGTATCAAAGAGGCCCCAGCAATATATGTCTCTATTTCAGATGCACCTGGGTTCCTTGGGCAGGATGGTTCTGCACTACACTGCCAGTATTTATCTGGATAGGGATCTGAATGAATGTGCAGCTCCAAGTAAATCGGGTTGGGGACCCAAAACAGATCATCCCACGCAACAGCAATCAAGTAAATAGCCTTGAAGGTTACCCCCTTTTAGGTGAATATGGGGCATAGAGTTCAGCCTTGGAGGCTGTCCACAGACCAATTCACTGCTGCCAAATCGATCCCAGGGCTCTCCTCATGTATCGATTGTAGAATCAGGGCTTAGGAAGTGAGTTTTGAAGGCGATAGTGACCTCGGTTTTTAGTAAGGTTACCATGTGAAGCCCCTTCCAGGCACCAAGTATTGCAGGTATTATCATCTACAGAGACTTCATGGTGCCACTGCCAGGGCCGGCCTGACCCAGCCACCAGAGCCAGAGAATCCCAGTAGCAATAAGGGGACTCTTGCATCAGCTACAGCTCTCAACAGTACAGCTTCACTCACCTCTGTCAGTGCTCTTTTGTGGTTCAGAAGAGCCACATTGACAGAGGAAGGGCCACACCCCTGACTGGCTACTTTTTCCTTGTACACAGCCAAGCTTAAGCACACTCACCTCTCAGCTACATAGCCCATCATGTCACAGCAGTATCATACCCGGGGAGATGTGGCTGCCATCTTGGAATCTCAGCCGGCAATGATAATTCATCTCTGCCACCACTGCACCACCACCAGTTCCATTCAGGCTCTGTCAAGGCTGACACTCATGCTCACTGACCGTAGGTGAAATTTGTCCCTCAACAGGGAGTTTAGATGCCACATTATGTGGGTTTGTGAGTGAGGCTTAGGAGCTGATGCTTAATGCGTGTTGACAGCCATTATGCCAAATCACACCCGAGCGTGACATTTTTCTTCTTTGGTGAGTCATTGTTGTTGTTTCCTCTGCAAAGGGCTTTATGTTGGACGTTATAGCAATGGGCATTTGGAATTTTCTCATACTGAATGAAGGTTTGGCAACTTTAGTGAACTGTGTTTGCTAACTCCCTGAGGAATACAAGATGGATACCAGGGAAAGATTGTGTGCCTTCCTGAATCCTTCTCTATGTATAGTAGGACCATTTGATCATCATGGGAATTGTTGTTTTCCATGCTGATGGAAGCTGAAAAACCAAGACATATTTTGCATAATGGACACGAGTGCTAGGTAACTTATGTGACTAAAAAAACGTAGACCAGAAGGAGCAGAGGATTTGCCAGCTCATTACAGGCAGTTCTTTTAGTGAACTGAGCAGAATACCTCTGTAGGAGAATACATATTTTTGCATGACCCCTGCCATTTGTTTGGGCTGCTGCTTTTGATTGTTTTTGACTCTGTGCACTCACATAATGCTAATCAGACCCCAGTGCATGTGCTCTAACTCATAAAACATGTTAGAATCTACTCCTGACTTGAATATTTAATGTACCCATAATTCCGTGATATGTGGTAAAAAATGCACCCTAAGCCTGTATTGAAATGTTACTAGTGTACTAGTGTAGCCTGTCTGTGCAGTTTTAACATTGCTAATTTCACAGTAATGTCCCGGTTAGGAGCTGTACACAACGCATGCCCCAGTCCCAGCCCCATGGCACTCCATTTGGCCAAGGCACTGACACTGCACCAACACCGTCTACAAAACTTGATATGTTTGCAAATCCCAGTTTCAGGGCAGTGATGTGTTTATAACAGTGTGTCACTCAACAACAAATCCTCATCAATATCACACCTACAAATTGAAGTGACACCCTCATATTGTTCACATGCCATGACCTATCGCGACAGACCATATATATTTGCATGGATGTGACACTGAACCCAAATACACCTTTCCTGCAAAATCCTAGTAATAGACTCACACATATCACCAACATTGCAAGTGAATGTAAGGAAAATGGGATGCAGAATAATTTGTGTGACAAACATCAAAAGCACACAATGTAAACAATCCCTGTAGAATAGGTATGGTGACATCGGGGGACCCCAGGAAGGCTGCTGCCCTGGGACACATCTCAGTTTGCACATACCTCAAAAACACTATTTGCACAGTGACCGTGGCCTGATGAATATCAGGGACAACTAAAGTGAAAACAAAAGCCATGCCCATGTGACAAATGCGTAAATGCAAATCTAGAAAGCAAATACACAAGAAACAGCATGGGTCAACATTTAGATAAAGTAGGTGTAAGGTAAAATGGGCACATGTTCATTCAAATGTATAGGAAGATTGCACAATTGTCCATGTGTGGACAAACAAACCTCTAGCTTGGATGCATTAAGCAAATGTCCACTCTACATACGGAGGAGAAATGTAACCAAATAGATATTGGCATTGGCCAGGCCAATAAGAAATACTTACTAAATGAAACAACACTCAATGCAATGCCATCCCAAACATCCATCCATCAAACACTTTCCCTTGTCCTAGGTGACTCTAACACTGGTTCCAAAGTCAGATCTTACCAACCACAAAAAATGGCTCATCCGTCAGGGTGAAACAGACACAACTGTATTCATACATCAGAAATTATTCGTGAACATCAGAAATGCAGAAGTATAATGGCAGGACCAATGTGTAGCAAAGCAAATAACTAAACTTTATTCACAACACGGCAAGAATGGAGTAAAGGCTAATGACCAGTCCTTGGTAAAAAGTTGTTTCATTGCTGTGCCCCACAACGTGCCTCAAAAATCACTGCCATAGAAACTTCCACAGGAACGGGCATCTAGTGGGCATTCCAGGAACCTCAATAATCACACTTGGATGGGGTGCAGTCAGGTTTTGGATAGGTGGGTTTTATCTTGGGAGAGGTGGGCTTCACTCTGGGAGCAGTGGGCTTCTTCTAGGGTTTGGGTGGCGTATGGCTGGGTATGGGGGTAGGTGGCACAGGGAAGGACTTGGATGTGGAATGGATTGGTTGGGATGTGGGTGGGGTCCTTTTTGCTTTGGGAGGGGGGTTTCACAGGGGTAAGGGCAATATCAAACAGGACGCTTTATTTGGGAAAATGGGAAGGGTGTACAGGAGGGATTAGGAGTTGGGAGGTTGAGGAAGTGCTTGTGTAAATTGTGGATGTGGGTGTTGTTGGTGTGTGTGTCTAAAGTATGTTTGTGTTGTGCTGGTGTCTGTTGTGTCTGTGAGTGTGGGCGTTTGTATCTTTTGGTAGGCTGTGATATGTGATGGGAAAGGTGGGAGTGGTGGATGTGTATGTGCGGGTGGTGGTGGTGTCCGGAGGTATGATGGATGGGGTGGCTTTGTCCGTTGGGGTGGTGCCTGGAGGTATGGTAGATGTGGTGTCTGTGTCTGTGGGTGTTAGGGTAGTACGTGAGAGTATGGTGGATACAGTGGCTTTGTCTGTGGGTATTGGGGTGGTGTCTGGGGGCATGGTGGATGTGGTAGTGGTTGTGATTGGGATGAGTGACTGTTGAGTGATTGTGTGATTGCGTGTCTTGTGGTGTTTGTGTTTATGGGTGCTGCTTGTGGCTGTTGAGGTGTGTGCATGCATATGTGTGAGTGTGTTTTGGACAGGTGAAGGGAATAGGGAAATTAGATTGAGAAGAAGAAGGTGGTGGGGTGACGACTATAGGGGGTAGAAAGCTGCTGCGGGGAGGATGCCAGAGCCTGTAGGGCAGACATAGCACTGTGAATGCCTTCCAGGTACACAACTATCTGTTGGAGCTGGGTGCCCTGCACCTAGCTGACATTCTAAATGGCAGTCTGACCCACAGAGATGGTCCTCAGGAGGTCAATAGCCTCCTCTCTCAGGGCAGCAGGGCTAGCAGGGACAGAAAGTGAGGTGCCTGGCGTGAAGGACACAGCTATCCTCTTTGGGGACTGGGCCTGGTCAAATGGGTGGAGGGAAACAGGGAGGGTGGAAATGGAACCTGGGGTGGCAGACAAAAATGGAGCAGGTGTAGGTCCTGAGTGTTCCGTCACTAGGGAGTGTCCACTAGAGGTCGACTCAGAAGAACATGATGTGGATCCGGTCTCCTCCGTGGTACTTCCCTCACCCTCTGGGCCACTGGATCCTTCCATGTCTGATCTTTCGTGGCCAGAGGTACCATGACCAGATGCCTCCTCACTGATGTTGTTCTGTCTCTTCTGCTTGCCTGTGATGATGCTGAAATGACAAATACAAATAGGGTCAGTCCATATGTCTGAACACACTTGAATAACAGCTTTGATTACAAAATATAACCATTATGTACAGTAGCCCCCAGCCACAAGGCCCTCTAAAATACCTTCAACATTTGTAATACCACATGCAAGCATGCTACATGAAGTGTAAGCATTTGCACACAGAAAGATCAGAATCACAGACAACTTCAATTGCACAAGTGAAATTGTCCAATCAGAATAACAATGGATCAAGTAGGAGACCTTGTCATCTTAAATGGTTTGGCTCTTATAGCAGCCCTCACTAACCTGTTGGCATTAAATATAAAGGCAATGCCAAGGACATTCTCACAGATGTCACACAAGGTCCTGTAATTAGCAAATGTCCATATACAGAATACCACATGATGATGAATTAGCAAATGTTCATATACACAATACCAAATCATGATGAAATGATGGACAAATAATCCATTAAGATTGCAGTAAGAAGAACAGTAGCCATAAGACAGCTTAAACTAAAAACTCACCAATGGGAACATCTCAATATGTAGATTGCCTAAATAGTGTAATGGAAGTTGTACTAATGTTGCTTTGCTAGATAACACATCTTGCACAGAAAAGTACACTGGAGACAATCTGGTAAAAATGTCAGAGAGATTTGTCTACAAATATCCGCAGCACATTGAATTAGCCGGGCCTTGGGAAATCTAGAGGACCTTTATCATGTTTCTCAATGGGAAGGTACATCTCTGTACCTTTTTGTCATGCAAACACAGATTTCATTGCTTACTAAGTGTACACACATATGATTCCAACATTTCTGCCTGTCACTCCCTGGTACATGTTAAATAGTCAGGTAATGAAGCTTCAACAACTGACATGTGCAAAGCACTTAGCCAAACGATTCAACATAAATGGCATGGAAATGCACATTATAAGTAAGTACTGTAGGTCCGCCTGTCATGTAATTTATTGCTTTTCCAATTGTTCATGATAAATGACATGGAGTAATGGGTTAGGGTATGTGTGACCGAACAAACAATGTTGCCACACTCCTGTCTGTGGTACCACATAAACAGTGTACCTATCATATAAAACTGTTTTCCAAGAGATTTTGGATGTGATGGAATCAAACATCATCCCATGAAGACAGGTAGCTCATGTATAAAACAGTAGTGGAAATGATACTACAAAAGTGCAAGTTACACATGCTAACATGTAGCCACACATACTGATGCCAACAATGATGTTGCCCAAACCATTTAACTGGTCATTCCCTACTTACCAGTGAAAAAGTATTGCTTAGTGGCTGCACACAAAAGACCATGGATGCTTTGTCACGAATATGATGGCCACTACCACATGAGAGACAGTAGTGAAGCAACAGCACTCTTGATAACCTGGAGACAAGTGGCCTGTTGGGTACTGATACCAGCATACTCTGTTGAGCAGACACATGGCTGAGTACAGTGATCTATGACCTTATGTTGTTTGATGTTGGGGCTGACACTCTGAAGACAAGTGGACTGTTGGGTAAAAATGACACCCAGAACATGAAGCAACATGAGGTGATTGACCACTGCACTAAGCCATGGTCTCCCCAACAGAGTATATTGGAAGTGGACTGTACTCTGTTGTGTCCCCGATCACCAGGGCAAGAGGCAAGGCACATCATCATGCACCAGCTACCATACCCACACAAACAATACCTCATCTTGTGTATCGCACATTGGCCATCTCCAATATTCATGGGGAGATGGATGCCTCTAACACCTCAACCTAGCGATGTAACAGGAATGAATCTGCCCAGGAATCACCCCTTGTAGCTTATGTGTCCCCTCTAAACACCCATCAAGCTCAGGGTAGGCCACTGCCATTATGCAGGTCATCAGGGGGGTCAGGGTCCAGCATGTGCTCTGCCCACATTGGGAAACAGCCGCAGCTGGACCTCCGCAATCTTCTGGGCCCAACGTATCAGGCAATTCCATCTTTTTCAACTGTGGTAGCTGTGCCGGTAATAGACCCCACGGTGTCCACCCCTTCCGGGTGATGGCTCTCCAAAACCCTTGCTTTTGATGGGCATATACTTTTATGGATGCAATAGAAAAATGACGTTGTCACAATTGCACCTTTTTAGGGTAACTAGTTGTTAAACACTCATTTAGGAAACACCTACAATAAGCATTTTGAAATTGTCAACACACAACATGTGTTAAGCATAAATCGTGATAGGTACAGGGACAGAAATACACACTTTTGGAGTCATCTGCTTACTATCCATGAACCTGGTCATGGCCTACACTGACTAAGCAAGCCCAGTGACATCATGTAGCCCATGGCCAAGCAACTTGTATTATGATGTGAGCCACTAGGAAACACAGTGGCTCACATTGTGACCTCTGAAGGTTAAACTACTTGTGCATTACTGTACAGACACTTTGACAAACAGACACATTGACTCGCTCCATTCAGTCCATACAGACAAGTACCATGGTACAGACTACACCGTAAGACTTAGGTGACAATGAAACGACTGGCATGGGTGTCACTGTAATCTTCTCTGCTGTGGATGTGTGGATATGTGGTCTACATAATGAAATGTCATACCACTTCTGAGTGGGTTTGTGTGGTATATACTAGTATCACAGGAAACACCTCTTACAGAGATGACATTCAACATATCAGGGTAGGTGTGGTCTGACTGGCTGCATGTAACAAAGCTATGTGATTCACATGCCATGATCTCCCCTGCATTAACCAACTATCTGCACTGTGGGATTGTCACTTGTGTAATAGGGCTGGACTGTACAAACATGACCTTGGAAATGTGACAGCAGATGTGTGGGAGTGAGGGGCCTGTCATTAGGCAATGACACACATTGACAATGAGGGTCAATGGAAATAAGTACTAGGTGGTTAACTCAGTCCCCATTTCTAATGTAGTCAATGTAAAACCACTCAGGCCAAATATTGCTTCTGAAGACTCATTTTGGCCACATACAAGGATCAGAAAGTCTACGGGGAGTGGACCCAGTACCTCAGTTACATAGACAAAGGTACTGGGCACCTGCCTGGACTATGTCCCATACTGTAAAAATGCTTGGGCCAGCATTGCTCTCTGCAGGCTGACCATACAGCACAGACATGAACAGCACATTTCTAACACTTTCCTGCAGGACAGTACAGCCTTTGGCCATCCTACATGTGAATTCAGGGTTGTGTGGCACTCTGAAGGGCTCAGTGAGTTTTATACTGGTCTCACACCACAGTTTGCCAAGGCCTGATCTGGGCTAATCGATTTGTGCTACTTTACATATTGCTAACAACATCTTCCACTGATTAAAACAGTATGCATTCACAGCTCATGCTGCAATGCAAATAAATTTACTATGTTATTTACCATCATCAGATATATCATTGTTTGGCTGTAAAGTTTACTTGCATAGATATATGAATGCAGCACAAGGAGGATCTAGGGCGTATCACACATCACACAATACAATGGCCATTTGAAATACTCAGAGTACAGGACTTCACAATCCATAACCTGTACATCCCATGTATGGACCACTGATTGTGACAACAGGCACCCAAATGACTCACTGGGACTCATGTACATTTTAGCCTGTGAAGAAGGAAAGGACGGTTTCAAACATAGTCTAATATGTATAGGGGAATGTTACCTGTTCATCTGGTGAGTCACAGAGCTGATCATACAGGGGAAGGACAAGTTTCTCCAGCTCCTCTGGAGAGAAGGTAGAGGCCCTTTCACCTGCTTGGGCTGGCATGATTGCCCCCAGAGGCTGCACACAGTAGCAGAAGTGGTGGAGGTTTTGATGGCAGCAGTGTAAGAAGACAAGTGAGTTATTTTCCAAACTGCGGCATTCATGTAGGCCACGTGTGCTGTCATCACCAGCGACGGGCACAGCCAGTGGACAGCAACCATCACAATTAACAAAGTTAGCCTATAGCTGGGTCTGCTGTGGATGGAACTGTGTGCCGTGCAGTCGACATCCGCCTGTGGCAGGTGGTTTCTAAAGTCCAATGAACAAAGTCAGGCATCTGCCATTTGGCAGTTGTGGTGACTGTTAATGCATCACAACATCTATTAATGTGTAGTAACCTCAACAGATGTAAAGCTCCCTTCATATGTAGATTCTCCTACACAATCATCATTTTAGTGCATTGCTGATCACAGTTGCCATGTAACCGTAGTGCCCTGTGCCCCAACAGTGATTGTATTTTTGGTGGTTTGAACATACTTTACACTATCAAGGGGCACATGAGGAGCAGATAGGTGTGTTACGCCCACCTATGCGTTGTAGAAACATGTCTAGACAACTATGGGGGTCATAGCTAGACCTTGAGTAGTGGACAGTTTTGATTAGTAAAGGTTGTAATATATTTCCATTCAGAAATGTTTTGCCACATGACATTCATTTTACTCATCAGACAAGTTTATCTGGAAATAGTGACTAATGGTCCAACTCATTTAATTCCACAAATAGGTACCCAGGGAGAGGGAGGATGTGACAACCTCCAGTCTACGGTCTATTTTTAGACTATGGAAGAACGCGACATAATAAAGCAGTTCTGTCTGAATAGGCAAGTAATCCAAGAAATATGTTGTCAGTTGGAGCCAGATCTTATGCCTCAAAATATTAATACAACATGTATACCACCCATTGTGAGACTCAAGGCAGTATTGTACTTCCTGGCCACAGGGTAATTTCAATATATAGTGGCTATATCTGGTGGCATGTCACAACCTATGTACATTGTTTTTTAAAAGATGTGCTATCAGCAGTGATGAAACATATTGACAGCTATATCAGGTTGCCCAGTTGTGACTATTTAGCAAATGTGAAGGTTGATTTTTGTATATTTGTTCACCTCCCATATCTTGTGGGAGCCAATGACGGCAACCATATTGCATTTCTGCCACTTCATGCCAGAACAAGTCTATCGCAACAGGAAGCACTTCCATTTCATCAAAATGCAAGTTGTCTGCTTGTTAGATCTGTACATTTTTAAAATCTGTGTCCGGTTCCCAAGGTTGAGCCCATGATTCCTTTGTTATGCAGAACAGCACCATACCACAGGTGATTTCACAACTGCAACCTGAGAGGGACTGGCTTGTTGGTAAGTTACATCTGTCAGGATCTTGTGAGTGCAATGCCAGGTGCTACAATCAAAAAGCGTGCGACTCATTGTGACACTTATGTCTCATTACAAAACAGGAGACTCTGCAAATCCCAACCATCCTTGGTTGATAAAACTACTGAGAAATCCAATTACGCCAGGGGAAGTCCATTTCAATGACACCCATGGAGGAAGACGGTGGCTAGTTAAGTGTGCTTTTGGGCTCCGGAAGGTCAGCTTTCGCTATCGGGACAAGACTGGGGGAGCCCTCATCTATTCTTCTGGGAAGGTGTGTCATATCACCATGGCGTGCTGCATGGTCCATAACATCGTCCTGCAAAGAACATCCCTTACATACCAGAGGAGGGGGAGCCTGCAGTGCCACTGGGTGAGAATCTAGAAATGCCAAATGAAGATGATAGTGGTGAAGAGGAAGGGACTGACTTGCAACAAGATCTCATCAACAGCTTTTTCTGATGAGTGGATGTATATCATGATGTGTCATGACTTTGACTCCACAATGAATTCTCGTTGTGATGATGTGAGGAGCACATTTGTTGGAAATGTTAGCTCTGGCAAATACTGGCATAGTGTGTCTGATGAGGAAGCTTTTGACACAATCACATCTTGGAGATGTTGCTTTGTTTGTGTGAGATTTATAACAAGGACTGTGTTCTCCAGAAGTTAGTTATGTGAATTGCATCATATTTATGGTTTCCTAACCATACTCCTTGTTTTTACTTTCTTCAGGTACCTTGACCTGACCATGACCTGACCATGACATCGTCAATGGGACATTTCTGAGTTGTGACATTGGCAGGTAGATGATGCTGTTCCGACATACGAAGTAGACAAGGATTGTTCCTGGGACTGTAGGTCACAGACTTTGGGTGTACAAGACCTATGACAAGACAATTTGCACAATGATAGGATGGACGTTCTGAAGACATTGGACTTGTTCATTGTTGTGTGGTGGCCCTGATGCATCATTTGTGTCATCATGAGGTCAGAAAAGATGCAGTCCTAGGCTGAATTCATGTTAGTTTCCCTTCACATTGCCCAACTACTCTTAATCTACATTGCTAAACGTACAATTTAAGACAGCAGACAATGTGTGTGTGACTGGTGAATTTATTATAGTGCTATTGGTGAAAAACAAATTGTCGCAAAAAGTAACATTAATGAAAAGTGAAGGGGTCAGTCATGGGGAATGAAATCATGAAGGTAGATGCCACACCATTGGAAGTCCAAAGCCCAGAGTACTCCTACCATTAGACATGGAGTGGGGTTCAGGATCAGTCCACAGTGTAAATGTGTGACACACAAAGAAGGACATAAGGATGAGATTTCTTACTGGCAATGGCGGGTATCTTGCCATCCATACCTCCAGGATTTTTACATGGACGTCCCCACTTGCGAAGACGGGGAAGGTTCAGCTGCTGTTGAGGCAATGGTGTCTGAAGGCGGTTGGTCCTCTGGCAAGGCCTCCCTTCCTGTGTCTATGATGTAATTGGGCTCGATGAAGTTGGCCCACAGGAAGGAGTAGATGATGGGGGAAAGTCCCTGCTTAGGGTTGTATGGATGTCCCTCAGCACCCCTGTTAGGTTGGCTATGTTAAAATTATGGTCCTTCATGTGTTGGTTCATGTCCATCTGAAGCTGTTTGATTTCCCAGCGTTTGATTAGCACATAACCCATCATGCCTTGGGACTCCTGATAGACCCCCAAGACTTGGTTGATGTCATCCTGGTTGTGAATAGCCCCAGTGTCCTCAATCTGCTGGCCCAAATCATCCCTCCCACCCTATCCCCACAAGCCTGTGCCCTTAGCACAGGGTGCACTCTTCAACTGGGCCCTGGACACTCAGTGTCTGGATTGTTGATTTGCAGTTCAGGATCCAGGACTAGGGGGCACAAGATGGTAGCAACTCTGCTAGGAACACAGGTTAAGGGGCACGTTGTTGTATGTGATGTTGAAGCAACTGGGGTGGGAGGTGTTGTTGAGGGCACAGTGAGACTCACTGTTGTCATCTGACAAGACTGTCCAGATGGGCCAGGACTGTCATCCACATCCACATGTCCAGGAGTGTTGACATCACTGAGGGCTTCATTCACAGATGGGTTGGGAGTCTGGTTGGTGGACAATGTCTGGCCAGGTGCTGTAGTAGCCATTTGCATATGGCTGGGTTCAAACTGGGGTGGCATGGTGAGCAAAATAATGGATGGATTAAACCCAGATCTGTGACTGGGGGTGAATGTTTGATTGGTTCCGCATTCCGTCCATCCAATTACGCTATCCCACAGCGTTTGTGTTTTGCTTAGCTTTTGCCGCCCTAAGTGCGCCGGGTATGCCCAGACGTGGGTCCCGGGCTCACTGTGCCACTGGATTCAAGCTAGCCTGGCTGAAGAGGGGTGAAACCCGAAACCGGTCCCAGGATGCTTGTTTCCGGTCCGGGGAGAACCTGGCCTGGCAGTTCGGGCTGGACTGTTCCCATGAGGAACAGGGTCAAGACTGATTTGCATATGGCTGGGTTCAAACTGGGGTGGCATGGTGAGCAAAATAATGGATGGATTAAACCCAGATCTGTGACTGGGGGTGAATGTTTGATTGGTTCCGCACTCCGTCCATCCAATTACGCTATCCCACAGCGTTTGTGTTTTGCTTAGCTTTTGCTGCCCTAAGTGCGCCGGGTATGCCCAGACGTGGGTCCCGGGCTCACTGTGCCACTGGATTCAAGCTAGCCTGGCTGAAGAGGGGTGAAACCCCGAAACCGGTCCCAGGATGCTTGTTTCTGGTCCAGGGAGAACCTGGCCTGGCAGTTCGGGCTGGACTGTTCCCATGAGGAACAGGGTCAAGACTGATTTGCATATGGCTGGGTTCAAACTGTGGTTGCATGGTGAGCAAAATAATGGATGGATTAAACCCAGATCTGTGACTGGGGGTGAATGTTTGATTGGTTCCGCATTCCGTCCATCCAATTACGCTATCCCACAGCGTTTGTGTTTTGCTTAGCTTTTGCCGCCCTAAGTGCGCCGGGTATGCCCAGACGTGGGTCCCGGGCTCACTGTGCCACTGGATTCAAGCTAGCCTGGCTGAAGAGGGGTGAAACCCCGAAACCGGTCCCAGGATGCTTGTTTCCGGTCCAGGGAGAAACTGGCCTGGCAGTTCGGGCTGGACTGTTCCCATGAGGAACAGGGTCAAGACTGATTTGCATATGGCTGGGTTCAAACTGGGGTGGCATGGTGAGCAAAATAATGGATGGATTAAACCCAGATCTGTGACTGGGGGTGAATGTTTGATTGGTTCCGCATTCCGTCCATCCAATTACGCTATCCCACAGCGTTTGTGTTTTGCTTAGCTTTTGCCGCCCTAAGTGCGCCGGGTATGCCCAGACGTGGGTCCCGGGCTCACTGTGCCACTGGATTCAAGCTAGCCTGGCTGAAGAGGGGTGAAACCCCGAAACCGGTCCCAGGATGCTTGTTTCCGGTCCAGGGAGAACCTGGCCTGGCAGTTCGGGCTGGACTGTTCCCATGAGGAACAGGGTCAAGACTGATTTGCATATGGCTGGGTTCAAACTGGGGTGGCATGGTGAGCAAAATAATGGATGGATTAAACCCAGATCTGTGACTGGGGGTGAATGTTTGATTGGTTCCGCATTCCGTCCATCCAATTACGCTATCCCACAGTGTTTGTGTTTTGCTTAGCTTTTGCCGCCCTAAGTGCGCCGGGTATGCCCAGACGTGGGTCCCGGGCTCACTGTGCCACTGGATTCAAGCTAGCCTGGCTGAAGAGGGGTGAAACCCCGAAACCGGTCCCAGGATGCTTGTTTCCGGTCCAGGGAGAACCTGGCCTGGCAGTTCGGGCTGGACTGTTCCCATGAGGAACAGGGTCAAGACTGATTTGCATATGGCTGGGTTCAAACTGGGGTGGCATGGTGAGCAAAATAATGGATGGATTAAACCCAGATCTGTGACTGGGGGTGAATGTTTGATTGGTTCCGCATTCCGTCCATCCAATTACGCTATCCCACAGCGTTTGTGTTTTGCTTAGCTTTTGCCGCCCTAAGTGCGCCGGGTATGCCCAGACGTGGGTCCCGGGCTCACTGTGCCACTGGATTCAAGCTAGCCTGGCTGAAGAGGGGTGAAACCCCGAAACCGGTCCCAGGATGCTTGTTTCCGGTCCAGGGAGAACCTGGCCTGGCAGTTCGGGCTGGACTGTTCCCATGAGGAACAGGGTCAAGACTGATTTGCATATGGCTGGGTTCAAACTGGGGTGGCATGGTGAGCAAAATAATGGATGGATTAAACCCAGATCTGTGACTGGGGGTGAATGTTTGATTGGTTCCGCATTCCGTCCATCCAATTACGCTATCCCACAGCGTTTGTGTTTTGCTTAGCTTTTGCCGCCCTAAGTGCGCCGGGTATGCCCAGACGTGGGTCCCGGGCTCACTGTGCCACTGGATTCAAGCTAGCCTGGCTGAAGAGGGGTAAAACCCCGAAACCGGTCCCAGGATGCTTGTTTCCGGTCCAGGGAGAACCTGGCCTGGCAGTTCGGGCTGGACTGTTCCCATGAGGAACAGGGTCAAGACTGATTTGCATATGGCTGGGTTCAAACTGGGGTGGCATGGTGAGCAAAATAATGGATGGATTAAACCCAGATCTGTGACTGGGGGTGAATGTTTGATTGGTTCCGCATTCCGTCCATCCAATTACGCTATCCCACAGCGTTTGTGTTTTGCTTAGCTTTTGCCGCCCTAAGTGCGCCGGGTATGCCCAGACGTGGGTCCCGGGCTCACTGTGCCACTGGATTCAAGCTAGCCTGGCTGAAGAGGGGTGAAACCCCGAAACCGGTCCCAGGATGCTTGTTTCCGGTCCAGGGAGAACCTGGCCTGGCAGTTCGGGCTGGACTGTTCCCATGAGGAACAGGGTCAAGACTGATTTGCATATGGCTGGGTTCAAACTGGGGTGGCATGGTGAGCAAAATATTGGATGGATTAAACCCAGATCTGTGACTGGGGGTGAATGTTTGATTGGTTCCGCATTCCGTCCATCCAATTACGCTATCCCACAGCGTTTGTGTTTTGCTTAGCTTTTGCCGCCCTAAGTGCGCCGGGTATGCCCAGACGTCGGTCCCGGGCTCACTGTGCCACTGGATTCAAGCTAGCCTGGCTGAAGAGGGGTAAAACCCCGAAACCGGTCCCAGGATGCTTGTTTCCGGTCCAGGGAGAACCTGGCCTGGCAGTTCGGGCTGGACTGTTCCCATGAGGAACAGGGTCAAGACTGATTTGCATATGGCTGGGTTCAAACTGGGGTGGCATGGTGAGCAAAATAATGGATGGATTAAACCCAGATCTGTGACTGGAGGTGAATGTTTGATTGGTTCCGCATTCCGTCCATCCAATTACGCTATCCCACAGCGTTTGTGTTTTGCTTAGCTTTTGCCGCCCTAAGTGCGCCGGGTATGCCCAGACGTGGGTCCCGGGCTCACTGTGCCACTGGATTCAAGCTAGCCTGGCTGAAGAGGGGTGAAACCCCGAAACCGGTCCCAGGATGCTTGTTTCCGGTCCAGGGAGAACCTGGCCTGGCAGTTCGGGCTGGACTGTTCCCATGAGGAACAGGGTCAAGACTGATTTGCATATGGCTGGGTTCAAACTGGGGTGACATGGTGAGCAAAATAATGGATGGATTAATCCCAGATCTGTGACTGGGGGTGAATGTTTGATTGGTTCCGCATTCCGTCCATCCAATTACGCTATCCCACAGCGTTTGTGTTTTGCTTAGCTTTTGCCGCCCTAAGTGCGCCGGGTATGCCCAGACGTGGGTCCCGGGCTCACTGTGCCACTGGATTCAAGCTAGCCTGGCTGAAGAGGGGTGAAACCCCGAAACCGGTCCCAGGATGCTTGTTTCCGGTTCAGGGAGAACCTGGCCTGGCAGTTCGGGCTGGACTGTTCCCATGAGGAACAGGGTCAAGACTGATTTGCATATGGCTGGGTTCAAACTGGGGTGGCATGGTGAGCAAAATAATGGATGGATTAAACCCAGATCTGTGACTGGGGGTGAATGTTTGATTGGTTCCGCATTCCGTCCATCCAATTACGCTATCCCACAGCGTTTGTGTTTTGCTTAGCTGTAGTAGCTCGGCCTGTTGAGAAATAGAGTACATTGTTATTGGTTGAAGTGTGGAATATACATCCAAAGGGTTTGTGTCACTGTAAGTAGAGACCTTGGACAATATTAAGTGGTAGGTTTGCTGACTGCTATGTTACTATGTTATTGAAGATGTTGACATGACATATGTGAAGCTTGCAGAAGCAATTAGACTCAAGTAGCTCATTAGATGTGCTGATGAGTTCCATTTTAGAATAGGGAATGAACATTACATCTTAGAAACAGTAAAGCCAACACAATGTAGAGGAGACATGTGTATTTGACCATTCCAAGGCATAGTTGTGTGGGATGCAGCCAAACAAACACCTTTGTTGTAAATGTAGCTGTAGCCATCATACAGGATGTGCTGAGTCAATGTGTTAACTGCCACTAAGAATCTGATGAAGCAGCTTACTGCCTTAGGAATATTTGATGTACAAGCTTGGTAAAGTGTCATTCCTGTCCTCAATAGTTTCATTTTGAAATACCAGGACAAGAGCAAGCTAGGTCGAGAGACACATCTCTAAGTTGAGCATAATATGTAGATTGCTCACCCTCACATGAGTGAACATCATTTGAGAGATGGCACACAGGTGTATTTGGACAAGTGCAGAAAGTTCTGTTGGTTTGAAGTACAGAAACAGGGAATCTTGGTAGTTGTAGTCATGTCACTTGCTGACTCCCCACACTACACAAATGCTAAACTCCCAGGTGAGGGTACGTCATTTAAGAAATGGCACACATGTGTAGTTGGACAAATGCAGAAAGGCTTGTTGTTTTTAGGTACAGAAACAACACCTCCTGGTAGTTGTAGTCATATCACTTGCTGACTTCCCACACTACACAATGCTAAACTCCCAGGGGAAGGTACATCATTTGAGAGATGGCACACACGTGTATTTGGGCATGTGCACAATGGCCTGTTGGTTTGAGGTACAGAAAGAGACAGGGCCTCCTGGTAGTTGTAGTCATGTTACTCTTTGTACTTCCCAATACTTGACAAATATTTAGTCTTACAAGTCTGTTGCCACACTGCAGTTCGGTTGGACCATACAGTTGCATTTTGACACATACCGGGGGTCCTGGGATGGTCTGTCAATGTTGAAACACTTGCAGACCCCATTCCAACATATGGCATGTAATGGGGATTGATACATATGATGTTCTGTACGACAATGCACATTGGCCAGGGAACGCATCTTCCCCCTCAGGTCGTTCCACCTCTTCCTAATGTTCTCCTTTGTGTGCAGGGTGGTGCCTACAGCATTCACTCTGTCGACTATCCTTTGCCACATTTCCATTTCCCTACTGGCAGGAGTATGCTGGGCTTGTGCTCCAAACTATTGTGGCTCTACTCTTATGATTGCATCCGCCATGACTCTCAACTCATCTTGAGTAAAACAGGGATTTTTAGGATATGAAATGGATGTAAATTAAAGTGGGTGACAGGGACTTACTTAACTAGAAACAGTGATACAGGGAGTAAATAGAAAAAAGTGTGTGAAAGGTGTGAAAAGGGATGGTGAAAAAGAGGGTGCATTATCTATCAATGATGAGAAAAACAGTGGGCTCTGGCCTCTTTCTTGTAGTGGAGAGGCAAAGGATCATGGTTTTTATAGGGTGATTTTTAGGTGTGTCCACTGAGCCTATGTAGGTCAGCTGTGTTGCTTTTGAATCCATTCAAAGGATGGATTGGCTGTTGCTTTGCTGAATACGCATTGTGGTGGCCAACCGCCATCAACTGATCATCACAATGAGACCGCCACACAAACTGTGTTTTTGTAATGGGCATGGTGGTTTCACGTGGCCATGACTGTAATTGAATTCATACCGCCAAGATTGCGACCGCTGCGCAGCTGGTGGGCAGCCATTTGTTTTGGCAGTCAGTGGTTCAGGCTGCATACATCGTAATATGGCAGTCTGAAGCCTGCCAGCGCAGTGGTCTTTTTGGGACTTCCAAACATCAAAGGTGTAATAGGCCCTAAGTCAAAAGCACCATTTTTGACCAGGACAGACCTGGTTTCCTTATCTGATCTGTGTGCCATCACAGTTGTCCTTCATTTATGCCTAAGTCCCAGTCAAGTGCAATCAGATGACTCCGGTTGGTGCTAATATTTTTTGGCACTACTTTCTTTTGAACTTTACTGATTTAGTTCTCTGGTTCCGCTTATTAGAGTTTTGTCATTTTGTGTCATTTTGTTCAATAAATATTCTTTATTCTATACATTGGAGTGGAATTTTCATTCTGTTGTGTTTTGATTTTTTTTAACTAGGTTATTACTTCTAAATGCTGTACACATTTTCCCAACTTAAGCTTATCTGCTCTCTCTGGTATGTGCCAAATCTACCAGGTTGAGCTCAGGTTTAAGTTACTGAGCCTATACAGGATCTAGCAAGAGTGGTGACATTATTACTTGTTGTAGACTACCATATGCCCCACCTATAAATCCAGTTTATCATATTCACCCTTACACCTAAATCTTCTCTACTCAAGCAGATATTGGCTAAGACAGCTGTTCATCCAATTTGGTTTCAGAACCTGCTGACAAGGAATCATCTTTTGCCTGACTGGGGACTGTCCCACAATGACAGGTCACTTCATGAAATTTATGGACAAAATAGAGAGTCGTATATCTAGCAGTATCCCGTCATAGGTAGCTGAGGAGATGATGCATGTTAACTGGCCCCACTTCAGATCTAACACCTTAGACTAATATTGTCCTAAATAAAGAGTTGTATAAGGCTGGGATATTTTTTATTTTATTGACCCAGCCCTATCCCAATCCTACTTTTTAAATGGTATTGTAACTTTGTATTTTAGAGATGCTGGCCTCAAACAACATACTTTAGCACTAGCGCTTTGGATCTCCAGGACTTTAAACAAGCTGCTGACACTTTGCACTTTAGTGATGTAGACCTATTATGGTACACTATTACATTAATATGCCTCTGAATGTGAATAATATGAGGGTTCCTTCAGATTGAAATGTTCGGCTCTCGTTTCTTTTAATTTTGCCCTCAAAATTTCTATTCAAGTCTTTTTATGGTTGTATGGTTTTTATTAAACTTAATAACATTCTACCTACTTACTTTCTTCATTAAAATAAGGCAGGACAAAATATTATGTTAACCATAGCTTGGAAAGGAGCTTTACGCATACCACTTGTCTGCTATTCTTTAGGAAGGTTTGCCACACAGCCTTATTCCATTATAATTTCACAGAACCTGTTCTCAACTTCATCATGAATCTCCTCACATCTGGGATAAATTACTCAAAGATGAAATGTCATTGTACCTAATTCTGTCAAAGTTAACAATGAGTCTGAGGGGCATGTTTATAATGCCCTTGTGCCACCTTGCGCCACATTAAAGTCATTAGTTTTTTACGTTAATGTGGCCCAACGAGGCCGAAATCCCCATGCTGTATTTACAGAGTGGCACAATGAATGCATTGCACCACTCTGTAACCCTTTGTGCTACATTATGCCTGCGTCAAAGGGGGCATTCTTCCATTAGCGGAGCCGGAAAAATGGCACAAGGAAATCTATGAGGAACAAACTAGCAGCGGAATGAATTACTCTGTTATGCCTAAAACAATTATAACTAAATACTCTTTATAAAACTATTCTGACACAGTCTACTCTTTATTGCCTAACACTCTTTCCATCTATGCATATATTCACCTATAACTCTTAGCTTCAGCAGTGACTATAGTCTGAAGGCATGGCTCTGGAAGCAGTGCTCATAATTTCTCAGCTGCAGATCAGGATTCTCAGCATCACACCATACAGGCATCTAGCTGCATCAGGAAGATGAAGCCCCTCCTTACTTTCCTTATGTAACAATGCATCTTCTGATTTGACCAGCAGTT
Source organism: Pleurodeles waltl (assembly GCF_031143425.1). NCBI lineage: Eukaryota > Metazoa > Chordata > Amphibia > Caudata > Salamandridae > Pleurodeles > Pleurodeles waltl. The sequence continues at coordinate 497,771,518 of NC_090436.1, read as the reverse complement.
GTTTGTTTCTTCCTCTTCCTTGCCAATTTTATGTATCTACCTTTGTCGTGGTTACTTTTTAATATCAATGTTTTTTTACATGGTGCACAGCATTTGATCTGTTGTATAATATGGCTTAAACTACAAAACAGCAGTACGATCTGGCCAGTTTTGAGCATGACATAGCATTTTGTATTTACTTTAGCCATGTTCCACAGCAGCATGCTGTGCAACATGGAAAAAAGAAACCTTGACAAAGCTGATAGATTTTGCATAGGTGACACCTATTGGCTTTGTCACAAAGAAAGCAGGCAGACTCACTCAGCAAGGAGAGTCAGTTGTGGCGGTGCCTGGATCCAGGAAGAGGAGGTGGAGTCCTCGTGCTCCGGTTCACCGAACACGTGCAGCAACAGAGAACAAAGAGGAAGGGGTGGTGAAGATGGAAATAAAACGCACATTTGCAGTGCAGTCTTTCATCTAATTCTAATTGCTCTGCTGTCTCCACCTCTCATCTCTATGGAGTGTGAAACGTAAATAAAAAATAAGCACACTAAAAATGCATGCAGTTAGTGGAAGGACACTGGCGGGCAGCCAGGGGTGTCAATGGGAAACAGTAGTGTGTCCCAGAGCCAAGAAACAACCAGGGAAGAAGAAGTGAACCTAAACAACGTGACCCTAATGCTGCTGGCCAATGAGAAGCCAAATATTGAGACTGAACTGGAAGCCTATGAATGGTAAGTACGGGGATAGGCTGTCAGTCGGTTTTGAGGTTTTTTATTAGAAGAGATTTCATGAGCACAGAGCAAGCACTGTGCTGACAAAACCTAAAAAAAGGAGCAATGCATTAGTGTTTATTTTCATGCACATCTGACAGTTTAAATACCTAAACAATAGTCAAATCATTACTGTCGATAAACAAATAAAAAAAATAAAAAAATTAAACAAACATATCTGTAACATATTGGCACAATTCATCTTGTGTTTTAAGTTCATCACAGATGGACTGTGTGCTTTCCATCCAGCTACACTCAAGTGCAAAGAGTCTATTACTGAGGTTACCACCTCATGGGCCACTTTAAAGTACTGCAAGAAATCTTCCACCAAACGTGTTTCAGCAGTTTTGCAATTATGCTACTTCCATGCTTAAGACTTCTGTGTCATTTACCCAATAGAAATCTTCAAGCAAGGACACCAAATAGAATATATAATAAATGGGATTCTGCTATCACTGTTTAAAATCCTGTCTTTAATTTCTTTATAATCAGTGACATGTGGCACACCCAATTATGAAGGAAAGATATGAGATCTCAACTGTTATTATAGTCCAGTTCTGACATCATAATGCCTGTTGCCACAGCCAACAGTTGGGTTGAGAGGCAAGTCAGGTCATGGAGAAGCTGTTTAAAGCAACATGAAACGTTACTTGTCTTTCTTCTGCTCTTCTTTTCTAGCTTACAATGACTAGCAAAAATAACATATTTATTTTTGGCATTCCGTAGAAAATTATAGAAAAGTTAGACTCTTTCTGAATGTCTCTAGATATTCCGAAATATTGCTCCTTTAAAACAAATGTGTTGAACTGTTTCTAGTATATATCTTCAACAAATATCTAACAGTATTTTTAAGTGTTTCATTTTGCTCTGGAAGTTCTATTTTTAGTCTTCATGTTTGAAAACATGATCTCTCTTTCAAACGAAATAGCTACACACCAAGGCCCATATTTATACTTTTTGACGCTAAACTGCGCTAACGCAGTTTAGCGTCAAAAAGTTTTGCGCCGGCTAACGCCATTCTGAAGCGCCATGCGGGCGCCGTATTTATTGAATGCCGTTAGCCGGCGCAAGCAGACCGGCGCTGCCTGGTGTGCGCGAGAAAAACCACGTACACCAGGCAGCGCCGGCGTAGGGGGAAAATGGCGCATGGGCGTCTTAAAATGGGGCAAGTCAGGTTACGTCGAAAAAATCGTCGTAACCCGACTTGCGCCATTTATTTTCGACGCCCATCCCCCATCAACATGACTCCTATCATTGTAAAGATAGGAGTCATGCCCCCTTGCCCAATGGCCATGCCCAGGGGACTTCTGTCCCCTGGGCATGGTCATTGGGCATAGTGGCATGTAGGGGGGCACAAATCAGGCCCCCCTATGCCAAAAAAAATTATTAAAAAAAAATAAAAAAATACTTACCTGAATGTCCCTGGGGTGGGTCCCTCCAGCCTTGGGTGTCCTCCTGGGGTGGGCAAGGGTGGCAGGGGGGGTCCCTGGGGGCAGGGGAGAGCACTCTGGGCTCATTTTGAGCCCACTTGTCCCTTAACGCCATGCCTGACCCAGGCGTTAAAAAGCGGCGCAAATGCGCCGTTTTTAGCCACGCCCACTCCCGGGCGTCTCTTTTGCCCGGGAGTATAAATACCACGTAAAGGCCTGGGAGTCATTTTTTAGACGGGAACGCCTCCCTTGCATATCATTAACGCAAGGAAGGGGTTCACGCTAAAAAATGACGCACATTCCGGGAACTTTGGCGCTATTCGCCTCTAACGCCATAGTATAAATATGGCGTTAGTTGGCGTTAGTTTAGCGTCGAATTTGCGTCGAAAAAAACGACGCAAATTCGGCGCAAACGGAGTATAAATACGACCCCAAGGTTTTAAGTGGTTTGTGGGAAAGATATTGGTGCTTTAGGCCTTAAAAATTTAAACGTGAGCTCAACCCTTCTCAGCTGTAGAACAGAGCAGGCAGGCTTAACTTAAGAAAAATGTGAAAAGCATTTATCAATGCCAAAACTATTAAAAAGTATAAAACACAACAAATACCCCACTCAAATATATATAAGAAGAATAAAATGTGTTGAACAATAGACAACAAAACAACATAAATCAGATGCAGGAAACCAGAGATATGGTTTTTACAAGCTACAATCTATAAAAAAAGCTCCTAAAAGTGCAAAGTGCTAATCATAGTTGCATGGTCATGCTAGACTGTGTCCAGGTCAAAATGTTACGGCAGAATGAGTAGTACTGCCCGTGTGGTACAGGGAATAGGTATGTACATAGGTATCCATTTCTGGATTTCCTGGAGAAAGTAGTTGGGTAGTTGACAGATTGTTGACAGATGAGGCTGCAGGCTGGCTGTGAAGGATGGCAAGACGATGTGACCTGATGTAGCATGGGTCCCTGGTGGAAGCCATGGCTTTGAATTAAAATCTGGAGCAGTCGATGGTGGGAAGCTCCAAGCAGGCCAAGTCTGGGATCAGTACCCAGAAACACCTTCTCAACAGTTGGATGTTGTTCAATGCCAGCCTCTGTAATGTTCCTCAACATTTGGGATCAGAAACCTTTCTGAAAGTTGAAATCTTTTTAACAGGGGAAACAAGCGAGCTGAATCTGATCAACAATTCGACAATGATGACTGCAACCTCGGTGTTGGCCCCTGTTCCTGCTGGTTCTCTGAAGGAAAAGTTCTGAAAATGTTTCTAAGCCCAACTTTGTAGAATTTAGGTTCCCAGGAATCCACCACTTCATGGATTAGGGTTCAGTCTCCAAGAAGCCACCAGCAGAGTACAAGGCAGACCTAGTTGGAACTCATTAGCTGAGCTCTTAGTAAAAATCCCTTGGAGTCACTGTCTCTACCCTGGGTACTTGTGAGAGCAGGTCTAGACCTTGCAGTCTCTTTCAACAGGTTGAACAGCAGGTGCAGTCCTTCACTTGTCTTCCACAGGTCCAGATGTATCCTGCAGAATATATCCAGATGCACCACATGTGTGCTTAGTGCAAGCTGGTGGGTGACCTATAGGGAAACCAGGTGCAAACCTACCCACTTGGCATAATTAGTTTGGCCCTACACAATCCAATAGTGCAATGGTCTGTCAAATTCCAACTTTGCAGAGTATTTCTTTCCATGAGCACAGCACTGGTCACACCCTGGAGATGTGTCTAGGGAATTAAGAAACTCCACTAGCAAACCAATTAAGAAACAAGTTCCCCCTTCCCAGTGGTTGTGGTGCTATCCTGACTAACTGAAAAATGGGAAGGGCAGGCACTGGTGTGAAATAACTCTACCTGTGACAGTGGATGCCCCTTTGTAAGTCATACCGTTGGTGGGCTTATCCCTTATGCCATCATGTTAGAATGGGACCATTCCAGCTCCCATCCAAGGCCCTTTTGTTTCCTATCTTAGGGGACATTCACATCTCTTTAAAGGGGAGCAGCTGCCTGCCAGGTGACAGGTGAGGATTAACTCTAAAAAGGCAGGAGAGGCTTTAGGCAAACATTTAGTGACTTTCTAAGGTAGGTCACTGTTTCTAAAAGAGCCAGGATTCAACATTACTTTTAAATTAGATTTAATTTAACTCTGGAAATGAATGTTTGCTGTATCTTGCTAGCTAGTGCTATCGCAATGTTGCTTCATTAGATGAAATATAGAAACTCATTATTTTTTGGGGCACAGCCAGCCTTGCTACAGTGAAACACGTGTTTCAAGCCTTTTTCACTGTAAGGGCATGTAGAAACATCAAATGCATATGTTCTACTTTTAAATACAATGCACCATGTCTTAGGGCTGGTGACGCCTGTTTTAGGAGTAAGTGTTAAAAAAGAATGTTAAGGCTGGAAAAAGACTGATTTTGACAGGTCGAAGTGGCAGTTTTAAAGCTGCTTAGCTGTAGTCATGCTTTACATGGCTTTGTAAGCAAGACACAGTAAGTGCTGCAGTCCAGTAGTGCCATTTAAATTACATGCACTGGGTACAAGTGGTGCCAAATACTATGGGCCATATTTATACTTTTTTACGCAAAACTGCGCTAACGCAGTTTTGCGTCAAAAAAATTCGCGCCGGCTAACGCCATTCTGAAGCGCCATGCGGGCGCCGTATTTAATCAATGACGTTAGCCGGCGTTAGCTGCCGGCGCTGCCTGGTGTGCGTGGAAAAAAACGACGTACACCAGGCAGCGCCGGCGTAGGGGGATATGGGGCTTGGGCGTCAAGAAATGGGGCAAGTCAGGTTGAGGCAATTTTTTCGCCTCAACCCGATTTGCGCCATTTTTTTTCACTCCCAACCCCCATAGAAATGACTCCTGTCTTAGCAAAGACAGGAGTCATGCCCCCTTGCCCAATGGCCATGCCCAGGGGACTTATGTCCCCTGGGCATGGTCCTTGGGCATAGTGGCATGTAGGGGGGCACAAATCAGGCCCCCCTATGCCACAAATAAATAAAAAAAACCACTTACCTGAACTTACCTTAATGTCCCTGGGATGGGTCCCTCCACCCTTGGGTGTCCTCCTGGGGTGGGCAAGGGTGACAGGGGGGGTCCCTGGGGGCATGGGTGGGCACCTCTGGGCTCCTTCAGAGCCCACAGGTCCCTTAACGCCTGCCTTTTGCAGGTGCTAAAAAACGGCGCAAAAGCGGCCGTATGTCATTTTTTTTGACCCGCCCACTCCCGGGCGTGAATTTTGCCCGGGAGTATAAATCCGACGCACATGCCTCGGAGTCGATTTTTCAGACGTGAACGCCTACCTTGCATCTCATTAACGCAAAGTAGGTGTCCAAGCAAAAAAATGACGCAAACTCCATGGACTTTGGCGCTAGACGCGTCTAACGCGAAAGTATAAATATGGAGTTCGTTTTGCGTCAAAATTGCGTAAAAAAAAACGACCCAATTCCATCGCAAACAGAGTATTAATATGCCCCTATATACTTACAAGTTAAATAGGCCAATCAGGTATTGTAACCAAGTCAACAAGTTTTAGGGGGTCACACCACATGAACTAGAGCCTGCTTAGCAGGGTCCAGTGAACGGAGTCACAACAACCAAAAGCATTAGTCAGAAAAATGGAGGTGATTCTGCAAAATGATGCATTCACTCACAAGTAAAATGACTTGATTATGTAACAGGTATCTTTTAAAAAGCAATGACCCATGGAATATCTTTCCAATAGCAGTAGAGATCTGTGTCATAGAGCAGGGTTAAACTTCATCAGTGTTCAGCAGCCAAATCAAACAGCATGCCAGGTAGAATATATTCATAAAACAGATAGCGAATCCTGTCGCAGAATCTGATAACCAGCTTCATGTAGAAAAGAGAAGAAATACAAACACAAATGTTCTTGTTGGATTTATCAAACTTTAAGTTTATTTGTATTTTTCGATCTTTTGAATTTCTTAATCCTATTGATTAATTTCTTGGAACGAACCTTGCTAAATGTGTGCAAAATATGATTTGCAACTTATTGTCATTGTAATTTATGGTCAGAGCAAAACACGTTTTTGAAGTTGTTGTTTTTCATATACAAATATACATTTTTCTATCTTTGTCATTTAGTTTTTGTTTTACTACGTGCTTGTAATTGTGACATTTTAGTATATTTGACAAAGATGACCAAGGGATACCCGCAGTAAGCTTTGCTTCTATTACAGCATTTTCTTTCGTTTGTTCATTTTCTATCTGATTAAGGGGATTTTTGTGATACTAAATCTTACCCATCTCGTCAGCATTAGTTGTCTGTTTCACTCTTTTTTTTTTAAATGTCATAACTTTTGTACTTTTGTCATGTGTGTTAAGGACCTTGCTTCTCACTGTCTCCTTGAGGTACACTATCATGGTCAGACTACTAGACATCTACATTTCACCATTCAGATTTTGGATTGTCCTATGTCTCCTTAAGATGTCTGTTTCAGGCTGTTGTTTTCTGGACACAAAGCTGTAAAATAACCCACCAGATTCCTCCAGACTTTCTCAAGACTATTCTTTAAAATGTCTTTAGAAATCAATTGTTGAACAAAGCTTAACGTTGTGTATATCTTTACGATTAACTTTTTTGCTTGAGCTTCATGATGTTTTAACTCTTTTCAGCCAGATATTTGTTCAGTATCTTGTGAGAGCATTTTGTATAAACCCGATATAGATTAAAATAAAAAAAAATCAGTTTGATTTTTATTTTTAGAATACACAATAAACCAAAATAAACAGCTCAATATGTCTGTCACCAGCAAACTTTCAAATCTTTACAAAAAATATCCCTCACACATTTTCTCTTTACATATTTATGATAGGCGCTAGAGATGAGGCTGATCAAATTCTTCTGGACTTTTCCTTCTGCAAACATTCCACCATTTAACAATGGCTAAGAACCTCTGTATATACTAGGATATCATACCAATCCTGATCCATGTATGTGACTCAGTCCCTGTTACTGAAGCAAATACATACCTTTATTTAAATGGATGACTACAAAGCAGAGCCATCTCTCATTCACAAACTCTCTCCCTCATCAACACACACACACACTGTCATTCTCTCTTGCCTTCTCTTTCTCTCTCGTGCATTATCTCCCTCTCCCTCTGACTTTCTTTTTTTGTACATGTGGAATTAGCCCTTCCTTACTGCTCATCAGGCTAGCCATTCTCCGCACCCCTTAATGGATAATCATGGTTTCTTACTGACTCAAAAATATCCATCAATGACTTAGTTTTCCATGCTGCATAAAGCTAGCCTGATTAATGATCATGTCTAGCTCTGTTAGGCCGACTCAGGATTTGCTGATCCTGCTTGCCTTTTGATAGGTTAATCGAGACCTCTACTTGTTTTTATCTCTGGACATTTCCTGAAGGGGTTGTAGGCAGTCCTGTCAGCCAGTGGATCTCTGTGTATCCACTCCAGTTCTCTTATAGTTTTATCCGTCTGCAAAATACCCAGCAGAAGGTTTACGTGGTATAATTTCAAGTGTATGTTTTGCAGTCTCAGAAATATCTGAAAGTTCACTGTCCACATTATCTTCTGCTGTATAATAAATTATTAATCATATTACTTACTGTGCACTGGAATGCTCACCAAAATGAAGTTATTTTCTAATTGATCCTCTATTTAAATCGAAAGAGGTCTCCTGAAATGTGTTCAAGTAATTACTCACATCATCTTATTTAATGTAATTCTTTAAAATAGTGTTGAATAGAGAATAAATGCTTTTGAATCTTAAGACAGTTCTTCTGCATGTTGTGCGGTGAATTTTTTCAGTCTTGTGAAACAGTTTTTTTAATGAAAAAAAACGATAGTCAGAGATGTTTCCCTTTCTCTGGGTTCAAACTTTACAATAGAAGATCCTGTTTGTAGGTCTAGTTTGGAGAGATCTTTAGGTCTATCATAAGTCATATCATTGAGTGGTAGGTTCTGATCAGAAAGGGGTAGGCAGGTCATATTTAGTATGGCCAGAATGGTAATACAAAATCCTGCTGACTGGTGAGGTTGGATTTTATTTTACTATTTTAGAAATTCCACGTTTAGAAAGTGAGCATTTCTCTGCACTTAAAATCTTTTTGTGCCTTACAGCCTGTCTCCAATCCACATCTGGGCTGGGTTGGGCTGGTTGACAGCTCCCTTGTGCATTTCACCCAGACAACCACAAACACAGGATGCTCAATCACACCTGCACACATCTGCATACAGAATGGGTCTTCCTGGGCTGGTAGGGTGGAGAGCCTGACACTTACATTTCAAAGGTCAATGGCCTGCCCTCACACAATGGACTGCCAAACCCCCTACTGGGACCCTGGCAGAGAGGGTTTTACTGAAAGGGGATCTTGTGCACTTCAAAATCACTCTTTGAAGTCTCCCCCACTTCAAAGGCACTTTTGGGTAAATAAACTGGGTCCCTGACTGTACCAACTTAGACACTTCTTTGGACAGACACTATGCACCAGAACCTGCAACCTGCCAAGAGAAGCTGCCTGGCTGCCCAAAGGACTCACCTGGACTGCTTTGCTGTAAAAGACTGCTGCCTTGCTGTTGCCCTGCTGCGTTGCTGGCCTCTGACTCTGCTGAGAAGTGCTCTCTGAGGGCTTGGATTGAGCTTGTCTCCTGTTCCTAAAGTCTCAGGGCCAAAAAGACTTCATCTCCGCAAAGAAACTCCTTGTGCAGCGATTTTCGCCGTACAGTCTGCCGGAATCAACACACAGCCTGCCCAGCGGTGAGAAAATCACACATTGCCGAACCAGAACGACACAGCCCGGCTCCTTGAGTGGAGATCACTGCAGTGCCAGCGTTGTGACCGGAACTTCGATGCACAGACCACTGGATCGGCGCATCTCCGAGCCGGAATCACGCAGCCCAAGTTCCTGCTAGAAGAACTGACGCAGCACCAGCTGTGCAATAGAAATTCTGCTGCAGCATCATAGAGATTGACGCAGCAACTGTGACTTCGTCCCGCACATCCAGGATATCTATGCATCGTCCCTGGGTGTAAAAAAAACCCACAATGCAAAGAGGATTCAAGCCTGCGTGCTGGAATTCAACGCAAAGGCCTTGCTGCATGGAAAAGAATTGACACATTGTCTGTGTGTGCCCGGAAAACTGATGCACACCCTTAATTTTCTACGCATTTCCTCCTCTGCGGTTTCCGTACGTGTAATTGTGAAGCATACCAGGTACTTTGTGCTTGCAAGAGACAACTGTTTTTTTTTAATGAACTTAAGACTCTTCTTATCATTACAAAAGTGAAATTTCAACTTGTGATTATCAAATCTTGATTGTTTTGACCTTAATTTATTCAGATAAATATCGCATATTTTTCTAAAACTGTGTGGTGTATTTTTGTGGTGTTTTCACTGTGTTACTGCATGATTTATTGCACAAATACATTACACATTGCCTTCTGAGTTAAGCCTGACTGCTGTGCGCCAAGCGACCAGAGGGTGGGCACAGGATAACTTGCCCTGACTAGGATTGTTGTCCCTACTTGGACAAGGGTGTATAACTCTGCCAACTAGAGACACCATTTCCAAAAGTCGTGCTTAAAAAAGAAACATAAATAAACAAAAACATATACACACAAATAGAAGGACTATGAGTCAGCCCTCTTGAATCATTGGTCCAATTTGTTATTATCTACAATGTGCTTTCACACACCACAGCATACAGAGTGGGGTACTGGCCAGTCCACCGTGGCAATGGCTCTCTTGCACTACAATGCCAGCATTTATCTTGATTACAGTGGCTTAGAACAGTGCTTCCCAGACCTTTTGAACAATTACCCAATTTTTAGAACTGCAGACTTTTGTGGTACACCTAGTTTTAATGGTCTAAAGAATTGTGTGGTAGCACACTACCATTTACACACAGCACATGTCCCTTGAAATGACCACTGAATTTGCACAGACAAATGCGAATTGACAAAAATATACTGTATAAAAAACATAATATGTGGAAATTAGGCTTTATTGACTATTTATGATGTGTGCATCATCAAGTAAAGTGTTTTGAAGTATTTTGATTCCATTGAAATAGTTTTTTCCACCACACATCTGAATTACAAAAAATATGCTATGTTTTTGATTTCCTAACTGCTGAACAAATACAACTCATTTACAGATATTTACACTTTGTGTTCTTTGTATCAAATTTTATTAAATTTTTGCATAGTACAACAACTACACAGAGATATGTTAGGTAACATAGTTAAACATTAATGCAACCACATTCCAAACCCCTTACACTCCCCCCCTTCTTCTTCTTATGCCATGTTTCCCCTGCCAATGCTAATGCCGAGAGTATACAGTGCAATGGTGTATTCTTGTTCCTGTCACATCATAAATGTTAACTGTGTGGTTGTGTCATGGCTGTGGCACCAGATGCGCTTCACCAATGTTTTACTTGGTTTGCTCAGCTGTAAGAGCTAATGAGGGGAAGCAGTGGGTGAAGTTCACTGGGATCCCAAAGGTGATTGCTGTTCAGGCTCTTTCAGGCAATCTACTAAAAGCTTCCCTCCTGGCTTCCCGCATCAGTACTTGTCCCTCATCTTTCCAGTTCCTTTCTCCAGCCTTGGACTCTAGGACCTCCAGGGGCCTTTCAGTTCCTATCTATCTCCCTTTTCACTTGGACATATGCCAGCTCCTAAAATCTACCTGTGAATTTTGTTTTGGAAGTGTGCAGGAACCAGTGCAATAGACAATGCCCAGAGGCACAGTTGTTGTTGCCTCCTCCCAATAGTCAGTCAGAGACAGGCAGGCCCAAAGCATATGTAGGAGTTTGGCCCTCTCTTCCCTGCATCTCAAGCATTTTGCCCCAGTCACAAAACAATTGTTAAGGTGTCAAGGGGAGAAACAGTCCTTGTGTAATACATGACAATTAATTAATTTAAATCTGGCATTTCTGGAGACTTTTGGTGTCCTCTCTAGTATAGACTCCCAGTTCCCTTCTGGTATGGGAATCCCAAGATCCTCCTCCCATCTGGTCCCCACGTTGTCCAGTGGCTGGAGTTTATCAGTCCTTATTGCCCTGTATAGGCAGTTTACTGCCTTAAGGGTGTCCAGGAAAACATATTGACAAGCCTTGTGAGATTGTGGTGAAAACTGGCCAGCTCTCCTATGTTCCCAGAGTGACTGTCCTGTGTAGGGGGAAGTAGTCATGTGGAAGCTTGAACTCCAATTAGAACTCATCAAATGGGAGGAACACCCGATCTCTGTATAATTCTCCCACCATTTTCGCACCTGCTGCAGCCCAGTCTTCTTTGCCCCACCCCTTAGTTTCCTCCATGGTGTAGTGTCACTAGCATAATCATTGGTATATCAGGAGAGTAGGGATTTCTTGGACATGTCTTTTGGAGGCATCTATATCAACATTTCTACATGACCTGGAATTCCTGGGTGTCCATGGCTGTGGGGGTTTGGTTTTCAGTAGTACCCCTATCAGTTTGGGAAGATTTGGGACAAACTGTCTCATTTCATGACCCGGAGTCTGTCTGCCGACTATTCATTGTGTAAACCACTGCAGTTCTGCTGCCAGGTAGAACGACTCGAAGTCTGGGACTGCCAGTCCACCTCCGTTGCCTGGCCTCTTCATAGTTGTAAGAGCTACTCTTCTCTGTCCCACACCCCATAGGAATGCTGTTATTAGGGAGTCCATTTCTCAGAATGTTGCTTTGGGTATCCAGAGCAGGAGGACTGTAAAATAATACAGTAAGCGAGGAAGGGCCACCATCTTGAGTAGTGCCAATCTACCTGCCATCGATAGTGATAATGTTTTCCAAAAGTGTAGATTTCTTTTCCTCACTCTGACTGCTTGCCTTAGATTTCCATCGAGAAAGTCAGTCCGGTCATGGTAGACCTTTACCCCAAAGTATGGTAAGCATCGTGCCTCCAAATGTATTAAGTCCAGTCACACAGGGGATTCCTGGTCTGCCGTCATTGAGAATAGTTTTGATTTCTGCCAATTGACCTGATTTTGTTGAGTAGATCCCTGGCGCCTCATAGTTCCATTGATGTGTTCCGTAGGAACATCAACATATCATCCACATGTAGCACAATGTGGTTAGGAGCAGTGCCACATAATATCCCTTGGTATCAGGAGCCCGCTCTCACATGGCTGGCCATATCTCGTTCTCCACTCCACTCTGTAAGTTTCAGATACTGTGGGGCCTGTTCTCACTCTAGCCCTAGGGTCAGCATATAGCAGCTTCGTCCACACGAGGAAGCCTCTTCCCAGTTTCAAGCATTCTAGTTTTCCACATAGAAACCTCCATTCAAGGCTGTTGAATGTTTTCTTGATGTCAACAGCAAACACCGCTTCCTCTCTTTTCCCCAGGGTGTCTGCTTCCATTAGGATAATGAAGCGCCTAATATTCTGGGCTGTATTTTATTTCGTCCCAGTATAAATCCTGCTTGGTCAGGATGGATCAAGCAGGGAAGAGGCGTAGAAGCCAAGTAGACAGGATCTGGATAAGAATTTTGTAAAAGGTATTAAGCATCAACAAGGGTCGATATGCTTTGCTGTCATGAGATGTTCTGGCGGATTTCAGCAATGGTATCACTAATGCCTCCCTTGTTGATTTCGGCAGTCATCCCTGGTCCCTTGCTGTTTTATATATAGTTCCACCAGATTGGGGACTAACCCTTCTATATATGTGGCATAGAATTCAATGGGGAGGTCATCCGTTATAGTTTCTGGTAATGCCTCCCGGGTGAGACCTAGGGCCAGATGTAGCAACGTAACAATTTGCGAGGTGCAAAGTGCGAGTCCATGGAACTCGCAATTTGCACCTCACAAATTGGTATGCAGTACGGTGTCTCAGACACCGACTGCAACTCGCTATGGGGTCGCAATGACCCACCTCATGAATATTCATGAGGTGGGTCGCAAATTGCGGCCCCATAGCGAGTATAGGCACTCGCAAACATAGAGGCCTGCTGTCGTCAGCAGACCTCCATGTTCGTGACTGCTATCAATAAAGCAGTTTTTTTTTTTTTAAGTGTAGCCCGTTTTCCTTAAAGGAAAACGAGCTGCACTTAAAAAAAAAAACGAAACCTTTAGTTTCGGTATTTTTTCAGGGCAGGGAGTGGTCCCTGGGACCACTCCCTGCCCTGAAAAAAATTTTTGGGGTCCATTCACAAAGTGGAAGGGTTCCCATGGGGACCCCTTCCAATTTGCGAGTGGGTTACCATCCACTTGAAGTGGATGGTAACTGCGATATCATTTGCGACCGCCTACGCGGTCGCAAATGGTATTGCATACCACTCAGACTCGCAAATAGGAAGGGAACACCCCTTCCTATTTGCGATTCTGAAATGCATATTGCGAGTCGGTACCGACTCGCAATATGCATTTCTGAATAGCAAAGAGGCTTTTGCGCCTCGCAAACGGCGATTTTCGCCGTTTGCGAGGCGCAAACCCTTTGCTACATCTGGCCCCTAGTGTTGTTAGTGATGTCAAGAAGGTCTGTATGTCGACCTTCATATCCTCCTTGACACTGGTGTAAGCAGTGGTATAGTAGCGACTAAAGTGCTGATTTATCTCTTCTTGTCTATAAAGCCTCTCCCCACTGTTGGTGTTAATTGCTGTGATTGATGAGTCCCTTTTTGTCAGGTTCGCTAGCCATGCTAACAGGGATCCTGATTTGTTTCTTCTATCATGCACCCTCACCATGTACCTCTTGTAATCAAAGCAGTGGAGTCTCTCTACATTCCCTGCTACTTGTTTTTTAGCTTCAAGCAATGCATGCTGCAGTTCAGGGTATCCCCGCCTTCTACTTTCCAGTTTGTTCAGTTCCCGTTCCACTTCTGTTACTTCATGCAGTAATGTGCCCTGGACTCCCAATGATATAGCTAAACACTTGCCTCGGGTCACTGCCTTGAAGGAGTCCCATATTACCTAAAGGGAGGATGCCGTGTGGTCGCTCTCTGTGAAGTCGTGTCTGATTTGGTCTCCTATCACTGCTCTGTAAACTGGGTCTTTGAGAGACTCAGGTTTCATTTACCAGGTTGGGATGAGGGTTCTAATACGCCCCCATCGCAAATAAAATAGGACAGGGTCATGGTCGGCAATCATCCTTGTCATGTACTCTGCATCTTGTACCTGGCCGTGCACATCAGGTGAGCAAAGGAACGTGTCAAGACGTTTGTGTAATTCCTGTAGGCTTGAGAAAAAGGAATAATCTTGTGTTTTTGGGTATAGACACGTGTCTATCACGCCCCACCAGATCTGCCTGTCTGCAAAAACATGGGCTGTGCAGTGTATCAGGGACTCCCTGAAGAGCAGGTGTAACCTGTCTATGTTTGGGTCTACTATGCAATAAAAGTCCCCTTTGATCAGTGCAGAGTGGATCAGGTGAGGGGGAAAGGTCCCTGATAATGTCACCAGGAATGTCCCCTCATCTGTGTTTGGTATGTACACGCTGATAAGGGCTTTGTCTTGCCCTTCCAGCTGGCTACGTAGCAGCCTTCATGGTCTATTACTTCCCCAGTTCTCTGAAATGGAACTCCCACCCATATCCCTATGAGGGTCCCTGGGGCATAGGCTGAATAGGTGGTAAATTATGTCTGGTCACTCTATGGTGTAAGGCTGTGCCCTCTTTGGCAGTTATGGGTGTTTCTTGTAGCATTGCTATTTAGATCCCTCTCCTTTGCAAGTTCAAAAACACTTTATATTGTTTTGTCATCATGTGCATCCCTCTAATGTTCCGGGGAGGAACCTATAGTTCAGTGAGCCCGCCATCTGTCAGTTCTGCATACCTGTTCCTGCACCCAGTACTCCTCACCATACACTTCTTTTGTCTATATTTCCCATGCACGTGGCTAATGTACAATCTTCCGGTGCTCACGTCATAGAGTTCCCCATTACACATAAAACAACATTCATACCAACTCCCACTCCCCAGGACAAATAGGCAATGACCCCCTATCCAAACTATCAATCAAACTGCTAGGGTTCCTGGAGGACCCACAGGTGAAACTAATTGAGGTTTGTGGCTGTGTAAGGTTTCCCACTAGGTGACCCCACTCAGCAATCCAGAGATAAATCCCCAATCATCAATGAGGCACTGTGTGTTGCACTCCGTCAGGCAACAGCGGCAATCACTATGGGGCATATTTAAGAAAAGTGGTGCTGCACCTAGTGCAGCGCCATTTGCCTTGCACCCTTTAGCGCCCCCCCTACCGCCTACAGGGTAGGGGGCAATAGCGTCATTTTTATTAACGCTATTGATGTGCTCTGCAGGAGTAGTGCCAAAATATTGGCGTTACTCCTGCAGAGTAGATAGGGGCCCATTATAAATATCGGAAGCACCCATTTAACGCCTTGTCTGAGAAGGCGGTAAAAGTGCCATCAAAAAATGACCCAAGGAAATCTCTCATTTTTTCGGCCCCCCTATAGGGGGAACGCCCACTTTCCATACTTTATGCCTGGCACAGGCATAATGTAGCGCAAAGGATTACAAAGGGATGCAATGCCACATTAGCTTAAAAAAATGGCATTAATGTGGCGCAAGATGGCGCTAGGGGCTTATAAATATGCCCCTGTGTGTCTCATTTAATATTGTCTGAAGTCCCATGCATTTCTACTGGCAGTTTGATGCTTAGGGTCCCGGAAGATCTGGATTTCCTATCAGATTCTGAACTCTGCTCATCTTCGTCATTCATCGTAGATGCAGGGCTCATTCCACCACTTATCGATGCCACCACCTCCATCATCTTCTGTCTTTCTCGGCATGCTTCCGCCACAGTTGGTGCAGCTCTGTTGCAGCTGGATGATTTCCATTTTGATCTGCTTTGCTTAGGACAATTGTTCTGATGTCTATGTTCAGTCCCAGCCTGGGGTTATCAATGGAGCCCATCCCAGATTTCCTGGGGTGTCCACAAGACAAACTCCCCTTCCGACATGCTACTTTTAGTCTGGCAGGGAACAGCATTGCATGGGGAATGCCCATGTCTTTAAGCTTCTTCACCACTAGGAAAGTAGCTTGTTGTTGTTGGTGTTGCAGTTCTCTGTAAAAGTCAGGAAAAAAGCGCACTACACTGTTCTCGATAGTGAGGTCTCCCCCTATTCCTGGCCTGGCTAAGGATATAGACCTAGTCTTTGAAATGCAGGAAGCGGGCCACAACTGAGCACAGTGGAGCTCCTGAGAGCAGTGGTCTTGCTGGTACCTTATGCTCCTCTTCCACAGTGTAGAAAGGGGAGCACCCCTCAGGTGCTACCTCTGTGCATCTCCAGCTCTCAAGATGTGACAGCATATCACTGTTCGACTTTTTCCCGTAGGCCCACTACTCAGAGATTTTTAAGCAGGATCTGATTTCAGCACCTTCTGTGCAAGACTCTAGTGTCTGAATTTTGTCTCTGGTGTAGCCAGGTGGTCGGTGACTGAGGAAAGTGCTGGGGGTACTTTGAGCTAGGTCCCTTTCTATCGAGGTGTCTCGCTCCGCCAGGCATCTATGATCTTCATCCCTTATTCCCATGCCTGTTGCCAAGGTATCTATTTTGGTTTCTAGTGCTGCCCTTGAGGCCATTATGGCTTGTAGCATGTCTTGGAGTGTTTGGCCTGCAAGTGATCTCTTAAGCGAGGATGGATCGATAGTCTCTTGGGTGGGTTCCCCTCCTTCTCCTGCATGCATCACAGATTCAGAAGCCAATTCATTTTTTCCTGTTGGATTTCCCCACTGTAGTAATGTGCAAAGCTTTCCAGGGCTTGCAGGTTGATTGTTTCACTTAGAGCACCCTCTGATCGAGTAGGCCCCTATCGCTGTGCTGCTGGTCAGACTTGCGTTGGGCAGGTGGCCGGGGTGTCTTCCCCTCGGGTCTCTGGTCAATAATGTTGGCGGGGGGACTTGTGGCTGGCTCTCCCTACCTGTTCTTGCCTTTGCCTCCCAGTGCTGTCATCATTATGTGCAATTTGTCGGTTGCCAGGACCTTTTTTTGAGTGAGAGGGGGGTCAGTGGTTCTCTACAGCATCTGAAATGATGGGCGATTGTAATCGGGTTCATTTTCAGCTTCTAACGTTGCTTGGCTTCTCCTTTCTCAGGGTCCATCGTTTTTTGTGGCTTTCGGCGGAAATTCAGTATTGAGTTACTGTGTCAACAATTGAGTGTCAGACCACCTCCCTGCATTAGGCATCACCACATGCTGACCATCGCAGGGGATCTATGTCATCTACCAGTCAGGCTTTGCCAGTATTTATGAGCCTTGGCATTGCTGCCCCCTGTTGAGTGTGTCCTTGCTTTCACTTACTTGCTTGTGCAGTCATGGTCAGTCCACTAGATATGGTGTTTACCACATCTTTGCAAAGTCTGGTACTGCTTCCATGGCAGTGCACTCATGTCTCCAGGCAGCCTTTGCTAGGAGTTCAGCGCTATGCTGTGTGCCATTTCACCACCTGCTTCTCAGCTCTCTGCCTTTCTTCCCGATATTCAACGGTTCCCCTCTTCTCTGTTCTGCTGGTCTACGTACCTGCAGCTGTCCAGTTTCCCTTCTTCTTCCATGCTGTTCTTCCCCTGGAGAGAGGGGAAAGGCTTCTGATCCTCTGGTGGCCCACGGCATGAAGAGTGGGGGAGAGGCAGCAGCCCTCCCTGCATCCGTGCCACAGCTGGATTCAGTGGCGGCAGCTGGTCATACGTCCTCAGGGGTTGGGCTGCAGTCTACCTTGTCCTGCTTGTTTCGCGGCCCCCCTCTGAACAGCAGGCATGCTTTGGGACTCTTCTGGGCTTCAGTCCATTTTCCCACTGGGTCTTGTTGCCTTGTGTGGGAGAGCCTGCTCTTTTCATGCCCTCCTCGCAGGGTAGGATGTCAGGATGATGCTGGATGGGGGGTTCGATAGCAGGAGCTCCCTTTTCTCACTCCCTATGCCAATGGCAGCAAGTTGCACCCCCGATATTTACACTTTGTTGTGTGTGAGAAATAACAATCTACAGCCTTTCTTTTAATACTCCCTATGCCCCTGCAAGACTGTCAAATTATTCACTTTAATTTTCCTTCTCTGACTGCAGATTGAGGGGAGTTTGTAACTTCCAATACCCAGGTTAAAAAAATAAACAGCAATTTGTTAGAAGACATGGGCTGAAATTTGTCCTGTGTCTTAAAGGAGCAGTAAATGTGTACGGATAAATACAGAATATAAAGGCATCTATATTTATTGCTTAAAGTTTCTCTCTACTGCCCAGTGGGGAATAAGTAATTGGATAAGCTTGCCAAGGCCAGACCTTGGCCAATCCTTGTTCTTCTCTACTAAAGAACTATTTACTAATAACAATGGGAAACATATGTGTTGGAAAGTGGATTATTGGTAAGGGCAGGTAAGTACCTACAATTAGCAATGTTCCTGCTGGCCATACAACTCCAGAACCAGTGACATCTGTAAGTAGACACGCCTAGCACACACTGGAGGGAAGCTCATTAATACGCACCCACAAACACCCGGCATGGACACTGCTGGCCATACACAGACGCAAGCAAACACCCCTACCAGTACACACACACCCACATACACACACACATGCACAAACATTATACACCACGGTCAACATACATGTGCCATACACACACACCACACCGCACACACACACCACCATCACCTACAAAACATTCATACACAACACCACAGAGTCACACAACAACAACACATACAATTAGAAGGAGAGGCAGGATAAGTCTGTTAACCGTGATACCAACACTGCTCTGGTTCAGATGTACTGAACATCATAAAAATATATAAACATATTCAAAATATTTAAAACACAGGCCTGCTGGCCAGTCCAAATCCTGGTAGTGCCTCAGGCACACTTGGCTGGGGTAAAGGCCCCAACTTGACTCCTGACTGCAAAGTGGCCTCTACATGGCAGGGGCATCAATGGAGAAGGCAGGCACCTCAGGGGTGAGGGAGGTGGTGGAGGTGGGGGCTCAGAATTGCTCGGGGAGTCCTTAGGCTTGGGTTTTGGCTTGGGCGGGGGGTTGGGTTTGGTTGTTTGTGGGGTAGGCTCTAGACTTTGACTTGGGAGGGGTGAACTTGGGTTTGGGGTGGCACAGATGTTGCAGGGGCAGTGCAAGGAGGGGCATGGGAGGCCTGGGAGGTAGAATTACTAGGTTTAGGGGGGAACACAAAGCACTTGGGGGAAGTATGGGCTTGGTCAGTGGGAGGGAACAGGGCAAACTCTCTGAGGAATTATTTTTTAGGGACAAAAGATTGGTTGAGGAAAAAGAGTTTGGGAGTGGATGGAGAGGGAATGGTTGTGAGATGTGTCTTTGGATGTGCTTCGGGTGCAGGTGCCTGGGTAGAAGTCATGTGTGTCCTGGGTATGTGCTGGGTGGGGGAGTGTATGCATTTAGGTGTTTTGGGAGGAGGGGGAAGGAGATGCAGGACAAAGCCAGGGTGAATGTGTGAGTGTCTGTTGTGGTGGTACCTGCAGGTAAGGTGGATGTGCTGCATATGAGGGTGTTGGTAGTAATGGTAAGTGTGCTTGTCATGAATGGGGTGGATGTATGCAGGTCTGCTGTTGTGGTGACGGTGGATGAGAGGTGACTTGTGGCTGGATCTTGGACTGTTGATGTGCTGAATGCATGTGTGTGTGGTGAAGTATCTGTGAGGAAGGAGGTGGTGGGGAGTCATTATAGGGTGTTGATGTTGCTGTGTCTGCATGTGTGTGTTGACCGTCTGCATGCGGGCAGTGGGTTTTCTGGTGCCTGTGTTTGTCTTTGCGAACCGTATCTGTTGTGGTGTATGAATGCTGGTCAGACTGTGTGCTTTGGATAGGTGTCGGGAGAGGGCTGTGGGACTGGGCACAGGTAGCTGGAGGAGGGACAGAGAATGAAGGGACACTGGCTGTCTTCAATGAGGAGGTCAGAGTCTGAAATGATATCTGCAGCCAGTCAGGGCACCCTGAATGCCTTCCAGGTATGCATTAGTTAGTTGCATTTTTGACCCTGTACCCTGGATGGCATTCATGATGGTTGATTGTCCCACAGAGATGGCTGTCAGGAGGTCAGTGGCAACCTTAGTGAGGGCAGCAGGGCTTACTGGGGCAGGGACAGAAGTGCCTGCAGCAAAGGAGACACCCACCCTCTTGCGTGAGTGGGCAGAGGCAACTGGGTGAGGAGCTACAGGGAGGACGGTGCTGGTAAGGGGGGTGGTGGATAAGGAAGAATCTGTCCTGGTCCCAGACAGGTAGGCTACCACCAGGGAGCGTCCATCAGAGGAGGAATCCGATGAGGACGTAGTCAAACCAATCTCTTGCATGGCACTTCCTTCGCCCTCCGTCCCACTGGTCCCCTCAGCTCCGTTGGTCTCAGCCTCCTGGGTCCCATGAGCTGCAGCTTCCCCACTCACCTGAGCCCTTCTCATTTGTCTGATGATGCTAATGCATACATAGACAGAAGAGCAGAGAGATGGAGGGTTGGAGAGATGGAAATGGTAGAATCAGTAACAACCCATCACTTACAAAGGGAAAAACAAAACTTATTTCCACTCTGAATACAAGGCATGCAAGTACAAATACAACTACACCTGTGAGACTAACATGCAAGCTGAATCTATGCCGATTTGACCAACTACAATGGGCAATGTGGCACCAAATGACTAGATGAAGGATGCACCAATGTATAGTTGCCCATAACCTGCCCCAAACCCATTCCAGTTGACCCAGACATGTACTTCACTACCAACTCAGATGACTATAGAATGTTGATTTAGGATGGCTACATATCCCTTTTCACTGTGTATATCCTGCCCTTAGACCACCTGCAGCCATCTACATGATGTGCATATGGCACCTGTTTGGAAACATACATAGCACCACTGTCAAAGTGACAGACCAATACCGATGGAAGTGGCCTTAACATTTCAGTTTTACTGAGGCTGATACAGGGAACTGCACTACATACACATATGGAGGGCATCAAGTGTCAACCAAACATGGAGATAGTGGCGTCAAAAGCCACTGTCATCATGTTATTGGCACAAAAAAACAGATTGAACCAGACACAGCTACTAATACCTATAGACGATGTGCAGCTACCAATGGGATACACCTCATCTACCAACTGCTATTCATGCATAATCCATACAAGGCCAAAGAATCAAGACGTTTACGTCTGTACTCACCCCCTTGTGGCTGCTGTGCTGCCCTCAAATGCCCATCCAGCTCAGGGTAGGCCACTGCCAAAATGCAGGCCATCTAGGGGATCAGGGCCCGACAGGAACCCCTCCCTCGTTGGGAGGCCATCTCGAGCTATGCCTTTGCGGTCTTCCGGGCCCAGCGTCTCAGGTCCTCCCACCTCATCTTGCAGTGGGTGCTAGCTATGGGCCCCCAAGGTCTGCACTTGCTTGGCGATGGCATGCCAGATTCCTTTCTTCTGATGAGCGCTGACCTGCAGGGGACACACGGAAAGAAGGAGACAGTCATGTAGAGTGGCATCACAGCAACAGCATTGACTTAGACACAACAAAATTTCTCATGCACACGCATACATTTGTCAATGGCACGAACACACTCACTCCTGTGCTACAAGCATGCATCCAATTTGTGTGCGCCGTCACATTGTCTTCCACCTCACACAAAACACAAATTAGGATAGTCACATTGTATTTACCTGCTGCTCTGGTGGCCCATGCAAATTTCTATACAGGGGTACCTGTATGGAAACCTCAGGGGAACCTCAGCCAGCAGCCTGTCCAGTTCTTCAGGTGTGAAGGCAGGGGTCCTTTCTCCTGCAGGACATGGCATTATAGATCCCAGAGACAGAACACAGCAGCTCACGCAGTGGAGGTCTTGCTTGCTCAAGTGTCTGGATTTAAGTGAGATAGTCAGCAGAAAATGGCAGTCACGGCCGCTGCATAAAAGACTGTCACCACCGGTGGTGATCATCATTGGCCCCAGTTTCCCACAGACAACAATGTTATCCAATGTGGAGTTGCATGACTGGTGCAACCGCCTGCCGCCATGACATCTAACACTGGAGGAATGAGCTCACTTCCATCTGTCCTGTGCATGCAGCACAGGTGACTGCCATTTTACAAGGTGTCTGTGTATTGAATGTGAAATTTAAGTGCGTCATGGATAATAAATGAAGATTAGTGCATTGATTAAAAATGTTTGCACATCAAACATGGATGCACACATGTACAATATATGGACAGTGTAGGTATATTACTATGACAGGTCATGTGCATTTCAATGCTGGCTCATAGACACATTTATCATATCTGTATGTGTGAAGTTGAAATGGAGGTGATAACCTGGGAGACAAGGCTGTTGTTACGTGGAAGTTACATGTATGTCATGTGTCGCAACCAGTTTGCCGGGCCTTCACACTAACAACTGGGATGGCATTCACTCTCATTCCCCATTTGGAATATGTATATGTTTGCATTCTATCCAGGGTACTGTACTGTGCATCAATTATTGAGCCAGTTGGCATGCGAACTGTTGATATTGACTAGTTCCGGGGACTTACATCAGGCGTAGGTGGTCCAGAACTATCGGCTCCACAAGAAACCATAGTGGATTTTCAATGCCTGATGTTTCCCCCGATGAGGCCCTACCTTTAATATTTGGAGGGTTTTGATCTCCCTATTATGGGATTCCTAATTGTTTAAAGGATTAGGTATGTACTAAGGTCCTGACGAATCGCATAAGATCATTTATTGACTAAAAAATAATGAGAAACATGTTGACCTACGATTTAGAGTGACACAGGGGATCCTGTGTTTACTTTTCCCTTTACTACTTTCTATTACGAGATTTAGTAACTATACTTAACATTACTTTTTTATAGGGAGTGTAGACATTATTTTACTATATCCCTATTTATTGTTTTTAATCATGTCAGAGTATCAACATTAGAATAAATTTATAATTTGTTACCTCTAGTCATTTTTAACCATTCATATACCAATCCTTCATTATCTTTCGACTGGTTGTGCATTATTCTCAAAAAGATCTCCGGCAAAGAGCCCATGTGTGCAGCCCGTTAGGCATTGCAGCGCCGGCCTGACGAGGAGCTTGGCCCTATGATGAAGCATGTCACCGGAGGGTGAGTGAGGGCTCTTGCTTTGAATACTTTGGTCTCCATTTGAATGCAGAACCACTAAGTTTGAAAGAAACCCTCTTGCATTTTTTGGAACCGTGTGTACCTCATTTGATTTATTGATATTGACTAGTGCCTGTCCTCTCTTCCATTCCTAGATACTGTGCAGTGTTGCAAATGAGACATCCACCTGTGTACCGACCCCTAGTTGAGCTTGCTACAATGGAGGAGTGCCACATAATCACGACCTTTCATCTAAACCGTCAGACCATCTGGGAACTGTGTGCCCTGTTGGAGCCAGATCTGTTGCCTGCTATCCGCAACCTTTATGCCATCCCTCCCACAGTACAGGTCTTATCAGTGCTCCATTTCCTCACCTTAGGATCGTTTCAGGTTACAGTGGGCTTGGCTGCAGGAATGTCACAGCCGATGTTCAGTGTAGTGTTGCAGGATGTACTGTGTGCCTTACTCAAACACAAGGACAGCTACATCAGATTCCCACAACGTGTTGATCTGCCCACTGTAAAATTTGACTTTTATGACATGGATCACACCCACATGTGATAGGGGCCATTGATGGCACATGCATCGCTTTGGTTCCCCCCAAGGCCATGGACCAGCTATAGAGGAACAGGAAAGAATTCTACTCAATAGATGTCCAGGTGGTGTTTCTTATCGACCAGTATCTTTCACATGTGACCACCAAATATCCTGGATCTGTGCATGACTCTTACATCATGAGGAACAGCAGTGTCTCACACATGATGTCTCAACTACAGAGGGAGAGGGCCTAGTTCATTGGTATGCATACCATAGTATGTGTTCAACTGAAATGTAACCTCTCTTCACAGTCAGCTTTGTGTCTCTCACAGTTTCATAATAAGTCGAACCTTTGTGCACACAGGTGACCTCGGCTACCCCAACCTTCCCTGGCTGCTGACACCAGTGAGGTACCCTACAACTGATGGGGAACTCTGTTACAATGAAGCCTGTGACCGAACGAAGCATGTCATTGAAACGACCTTTGGGCTACTGAAAGCCAGAGTTCGGTGTCTTGTCGTCTCAGGAGGTGCCCTGCTCTACAGACCACAGAAATTCTGCCAGATTGTAGTTGCATGTAGCATGCTACACAAACTTGCCCTGAGGCAACACATACCATTGATGGATGTGGAGGAGGTAGCAGCTGGACCAGTGGCTGGTGCTGATGACATAGGAAGTGATGAGGAGGCAGATAAGGAGGATGCAGCTAACTCTAGGACAGAGATGATTCAGCAATTCTTCCAATGAATCTCAGGTATGTATGAACTGCATAGTATCTAACCTGTACCCCTGTCTGCCTTGTGACATTGCCCTTCTTGGTGTGTGGCATCAGTGGAGATATGTGCAGCCATCCCTCTGTGTGGGTTTGGAGGGTTTGGAGGGAAACAGACTGTCCATCAGGGGAGGTGTCACTGTTGAAATGACAGAGGTATGTGGTACATGCTCTGGATAGCATCACATCTACAAGGGTTTGGCATTTTGAATAGTCCAAGGATGCAACGTAAATCGCTAAGGTCTTGCCAAACTCAGTAACATGACAGTTTTGCTATCCATCCTCACTGTACCCAAAGGACATATATGGTACCTAACTATGGGAGATGTCAGCTATGAGGTATAGATCACTGGGGTGCATGTATTGGGAATGTCGACCTACCATGGTGAAATGTGGCTACTTTCCACATGCAAAATGGCACCTGTGGGAACATTAATGTACTGTATGTGTATTGGATGAACAACATTGATTACTGTAGTAAAGGCTTTCCTGTCTTGCTTGATTTGCAGGTAAAATATGTGGTTCTACTCTGCTTCCTGACATGACTGGTGGCACCCTTGGCACAGGATTACAGTACACGCTAGTTGTACTGACACACTTGCTGGATATTGCTGGCCCATCTGTCCATCTGACAGACCTGTTGTGATCTATGTATGAACTGAAATGGCTCTTTACACAACATTATGTGTGACTTATAAAAATGAAGACATGTAAGAAGTTCTTGTGCTCAGTGGTGTTTATTGTGAATCTTTAATGCAATAGATGTTGAGTGGGGTCATGGGGTATTGAATCATCAGAATAGTTGGGCCAGCTGTTGGTAGTACAGGTCCAGCTTCAGGCCGACCGCAATGGAGCCCTGCTTGGCTACAGCAAGCTGGAGGCCTCAGTCAAAAGTTTACCTTTGGGCTTAGCCATTTTATTGAAGAGCCACAAATCCAATCTGACCTCCCTGAAGCCCTCTTCGGATATGCACCGCAGGATACCTCAGTGAAGATTTCTATATTCAGACTTAGACGATTTTTCGGGACAAAAAACTTGAGGTCAAAACTGAATCTTGATCTGACATCCCTAGAGCCCTCCTAGGACACGCTGTGTGTCCAGGTCTACTTTTTACCTTCGCACTTAGGCCCATATTTATACTGTTTTAGTGCCACATTTGCATCATTGTTTTATGCTAAAGCGGCTAAAACTTGCAAAATACAATGGTATTTAGTAAGTTTGCACCATTTTTGCATTAAAAAACGGCACAAATGAGGTGCTAAAATAATATAAATTTGGGCCTTAGTCACAGTTTTGGAGTTTTTTCTCTCTGACGTCGGACAACCCTTCACAGCAAGCCGATTTTGAGCCAATGCCATTGGATTGCCTTTCCAGGAGCCCCAGGGGAAATCCTGAAAACCCGGGGCTCCAAAGCTTTCAGCGGGACAAATCTGCAATTCAGGCTGGGTCACGGTCAATGTAAGCCAGCTTGACTCTCGACGGCGGGTCGGTCCCTTTATGGAGCTTTTTACTAAAAGTTCTCCAATCTTCTCCAATCTTTTGGATCTTCTTTCAGAAGGTCTTTGAAGGTCCCTTAGGAGTCCACAGCTCACCCCAAAGTTCCAAAAGCTCTGACTTGCTCCTTGAGGGTTAGGACTCCAACTCCCAGAACGCGCCTGGCTCAAACTCCAAAATGACCACTGGACAGTGGTCTCTTCAGTGGTTTCTTCAGGATTTGATGCAGTGGACTCTGTTTAGCTATTTTTAACCTGTTGCAAGCAGGGAATCCTTTCTGGAACCAGTTAAAGCCAGGCAAAGTCTTTCTTGTGGGGAAGCCCAAGTGTGTAGCTTGTGCAGTCCTTCAGAGTGCAGTGTCCAGGTGCAGGTCAGGGGTTCAGCAGGGCAGTCCTTCTTCTTCTGATGTTCTTCCTTGTAGAGATCTGAGGTGTGGGTGCAGTTCTGCCATATTTATACTTGCTGCTGGAGTGGAAAGCAGGGGGGTCCTGGTTGTCCAATCACAGGCAGGGACCTTCCCCCTTTGATGACCTCTTCCTGGGAAGTGTGGCAAAAATCAATCCCAGGGAGCAACATTCTTCACAAATTCACCATGGCTGAAAGTGATTTTTTAAAGGTAAGATCTGGCTGAGCCTACCCACTGGTGTGGCTAAAAATCCTAAAGACACAAGTTGTGGGATTTATTATAACAATTTATTTGATACCAAACTTGCAGTATCTGTCTCTTATGGGAACTTTGTTAATTAAAATAAAGTCTCCCCATGTTAGCTTATGGAGGCTATTCACTACAGGGAGGGAAAACGAATTTGGCTGGTTTACCTCACCAGGGCTTATAAAACAACTTTTATAAGGTCCCTGCTTATATTTACATGGCGCCCAACCCTAGGGCCACATAGGGCACACCTTACGGGTGACTTGTATGTGAAAATAAGGTAGTTTAAAACTTTGGAAGTACTTTGAGTTCCAAAGTCGAATTTGCATATAACTTTGGTTTAAAAGCATCCAGCAAGACAGGCCTGCCTTTAAAATGACACTGGGCACCTCAGTAATGCACCTATGGGTGTATTACAAATGTTGGGGTACCTAAACCTACATGCCCTACCATATACTAGGGACTTATAGGTAGGTTGATACTGCTAATTATAATTAGCCTAATTTGCATATCCACTTTACACAGAGCACTGGCCCTGGGAGTCGTAAGCAGTACCCAGGGAACAGCCAAGACTCAGTAACTACCAGTATCTGTCCAAAAAGTTTGGGGGTGACCAGGGCAAAAAGGGGGACTTTCCTACAATATTTGTGAAGCTTCGACACAACACCAACTGTACACTGAAAACGTAATTAAACTTTAAAAGAGACTTCTGCTTGAGCACCAAACATTAAAGCATATACCTATTCTCTAATAAACCATTGAAATCTGTTGCATTTCTCCCATAATAAATGAGAACTACTACGATAAATTTGGATTTGGGATATGGTGAAAATGGAATTTAGTTATGTTTCTTTGCAAATGGTGAGATTAAAACATACTCATGTTTTGTGTGTGACATTTTCATTTTAAATATTTTTTTCAAAAAGTAAATTATATTTTAAAATCTGGGAAAGCTCGATGGCTAGGTTGACTTCACAATCTAAGGCAAAGGTACAATCCCTCTGTTATGAAAGTCAATTCACCAAAATGCCAGGGGTAGCAGAAGTGACATCACACGTCATTTGACCTTTACATTCACTCACACACACTTACATATACACATATGCCACACATACACAAACTGTCGCTCACATAAACATACTCTCACTCGCAAGCACGTACACAACATACATTTAAAAGCATGTTTTATTCACCTCAGCTGCCAGGGAGGGCAATATCCCAGCTAATTGTACTTCATTCTTTATCACACTAGTAGTGAATAATGCAGCATTATTTACTATTAGTGTAATATTTTTTTTTTACCCATAACAAAGAAAATGACAGCTCCAACCAAAGGACGACCATAAGCATGAGCTGTCTGTCCCTTGCACTGATTTGGCCACATGCCAGGTGTTGCAGTTGACACCCCTGGCAATCCCTAAATGACATCCATGCCCTCTGTCATGACTGCTATTTTGTGACATTATGAGATACATGGAATATCTGACGCTATTCCATTAAGCTTTAATAGATCTTTTATGGTAAGGTCTATAGCACTGAAATTACAGAAGTTTTGCAGCCGTTTCACAAGGCTGTATGTCGCCAGTGGATGAACATAATTCTGCAATAGGTTTTAAAGAGGGGCAAAGGTGCTAGGCTATCTCAGCATAGAGAGCTTTAATGGCCGCCGGCTCTGTCGGCTTTAGGAGCTAAGTATGTTAATGCGTGCATCCGAGGACACAGAGCATCCCTAGAGTTTGTCTGTAGCTTTACGGGATCCGGGCGTGACTTTTGCTCCTGGCTTCTTATGTCACATA
The DNA here is from genome assembly GCF_031143425.1 of Pleurodeles waltl. Lineage (NCBI taxonomy): Eukaryota > Metazoa > Chordata > Amphibia > Caudata > Salamandridae > Pleurodeles > Pleurodeles waltl. The sequence continues at coordinate 497,743,024 of NC_090436.1, read as the reverse complement.
ATCCACAAAGATGAAGTTTCCGGCCATCTGCAATTGTAACTTTTCTCTTTCAGGATTTTGATTTTGAAAAAGACTGTAAGTTATTCACTTTGACCAATGACATTGATAAATTTGGCAAATGTGAACACA